>NC_134598.1:17977642-19202642 GCF_037038515.1 Microtus pennsylvanicus
CTCATCTTTATTCCATTTTGGCAATATCTTGAAAGCATTTCTCTGTGTAGAATGATAGAAATTCTCTGTTCCTTTTTAAATAATTTAGCAGTAATTTTATTTATTTGTAGTTTTTATTCCTAGTCATCACTTAGAAGATACATAGTGTCTATGACAACTGAATTTTCTAAGATAATAAAAGTTAAAAGAAAACAGTAAGACAATAATAAAAATTGTAAAAAATTCTGAATTTTTTCATAGTATAATTCAAGAAAATATTTTAAGGATTATTTGCCCTCTAATTGAAGGAATCAGTTATATCAAATGATAAATGTAATTGTGATTGGGAAACCTACACAGAATTTCCTTCTAAAATATGTCAGATTTTTGTTAGTATGTACTCACTGCACAAAGCAATTGGTTTTACTGTACATCAGTTTTTAAAGATAAATTCCAAAAATGTAGGCCAATAGCAATGTTTCATTAGAGTTTAAATTACAGACTGTTTTCAGAAAATTTGCCATCACTAAAATATTAATCATGTTACTTTGTAATTCTTGATCAGTTGAGACTTGTTAATTTTTTTGGTTTATTGGAAACGCAGTTTCAGTTTTAACATGAATTATATGTGTCTTCTTGCACCTCATTCATTGAGAGTGCCCTGTAATTTAGAATTTGAGATAAATATTATTCTGTAATCATGTCATCTTCTCAACAAAAACATTGTGAAGTGGGAATATTCCTATTTAGAAGGCCAGAAAAATGAACTTGACAAAATTACAGAATTAATTTATAGATAAGTTGAATTCCAAAATCCATCTCTTAGACTCTATATAACATTTCATTGCAGCAGAAAAATATGGACATAAATATTTCCTAAGCTGGGAAAACTGAATTACTTCAACTATGTAAATGACTATTTTAGAGATTATTAGGGTAATAATAGCAATTAATAACAGACTTTGCAATATTCAACCATCTCTGAGATGTAACATTGACTTCTGAATCCCCAATTATAGTTGAAACTGTCGTTTTAGGGTTGCAAGAAAATACTTCTGTGATATGGAAATTGGAGAATTTTGTAAAAACAACAAAAATGTAAAAATAAAGATACAATAACAACAAAACCTTGTTATTTACTTTGGGTATTTATATTGTGAGTAATTTCCAGTATTGATCAAAATATAATATCTTTTCAAGTTTTATACAAGTTATAGAAGAAAAGGGGCATTGAAAACTTCCTTGTATTTTATAGGCAATGAAAATAGTTATTTGATTTCAATCTGTTGTAATTCCAGAATCCATGCTAAATTTTGCCTCATAGAAATAATCTTCTTAAAATATAAAAAGTTTTCCAAATCCCTGTATCATTTTACATTCTCATCAGCAATACAGAAGAGAACCTGAGCCACATCTATGCCAAGACTTGGTATTAGCAGTATTTTTTATTTCACTATTCAAAAATAGTTGTGTATTTTACTACAGCCTAGTTTTACATTATTTTAATGGTTAATGACAAAGAAAATATTCGATTACTGGCTATCCACATACACTTCTTAATAAAGTCTCTTTTGTATTTTTTGGCAAAAAAAAAAAAGAAATAATCTTCTTATTACCTAATACGAGTCTACTATTCTTATTTTAAATGTCATGTATGTATTTGACAATTCTGTGTTCTATTAAGAGATTGTGGGATTTCTGCTGTAAGTCCAAAGTGCATAGGTGTTTTTCAGTTGTGTTGGGAGGAGTCATTGTTTTCATTACTATTTCCTATCTGACTCCTGTCATAGAAAACTTCTGAATTACTTGACATATTTGATAAATAATGCATTCTCAACTGATACTATTTGACACAAAACTGATGTGTTGTGATGTCATTTGTCATCTTATCTGTGCACTAGAGCACAACACACTAGTTTTCTTCTATATAGAGTTCCTTCACAATTGCTCATTAAGTGAGAAGCAGTAGTGTTCTAGGGGAGAAAGTACTATCTCATCCTAATTAAATATATTATTTAGAAATAGACTGTTTTGATGGTTTTTAATTACCAAATTCATAATACCATCCTGCTCCAGGAATAATACGTGGTTATATCTCCTTATTTTTGGTTTGAAGACAAAAGAATAAAGCATTGAAATTTTTCTCTGGAGTTTTCTAACCCCAATAAATATATTTTTTTCCTTTACCTCCTCAATGTCATCAATAGTCAATATATCGACTATCCATGCAAATATGTTTACACTTCTTGATATGTTATCTTTTTGCTACCCTCTCAAGTGTGGACACATACATTTCATGTAAAATCATAACTTTGTACTTTGTATGACTGAGATTATCTTTTTCTTCAACGGCAAATCTCCCAGGTGCTAAATTCCGTCCTCATCCTCTAAAATGATGGGTAATAGAGTAAAATAGATAAAGAGGCCCTCTCTGATATTTTTGAGACCAGAGGTATTTCAAATTTCTGAGTATTCAGATATTGGGAATGGAATTTCATGGATTGATGACGCCCCCCCATCTGAAAATTATCAGTTTCCAAAAAAACTTGTTAGTGCTAATACTATTAAAAAATTTCAGTTCCCTGAGGAAAATAGAAAGCTAAGTACTCTAATTATCTATTAGCTATTGTATATGTATCTGAAATCAGCATAGTGTACTCTGTAAATATCCATAGTAAATATATGCTGACAAATATGTGTGCTGTGGGACAATGGTCTTGTACCCTGTCACTGGTATTGTTTTAATAAAACAGTGATTGACCAGTAGCCAGGCAGGAAATAGAGGCAGGGTGATGAGAACAGGAAAATTCTGGGAAGAGGAAAGACTCAGTCTGCAGTCATCACCCAGACACAGAGGAACCAAGATGAGGATGCCTCACTGATGAAGGGTACAATGCCATGTGGTTGACACAGGCAAGAATTATGAGTTAATGTAAGTTATAAGAGTTAATAAGAACCCTGACCAAATAGACCAACCAGTATATAATTAATGTAGACCTCTGTGTCTTTCTTTGGGACTTAATGGTTGCAGGACTGGGCAGGACAGAAACCTCTGTTAACAAATGCATTAATAAAAAATTTCAGATTGTAATGTTTTAGATTTTGAATTTTCAGATGTGAAAATCTAAGCTTGGATTATCTTGTATTTTTGACATATCTGTATGCTAATTATTTTGGTATCATACTTGAAAAGCTCAAATCTCCACAAACAACATAAAATCAGTTATTAGACATAATACAGCCATTCTAACTAAAGAATATTATTTTTAATGATCGCATATGAATTTTATTACTCTTCATTCAGTGTCACTACCTGAGTAGACTATTATTTTGAGGATTCCATCAGACATGTTTAGAAGATAGTATTCAAACATCTGAATGTTAGCCATCCTCACTTTCATATGGCCTCTGCCACACAGTCACAAAGAAAAGTTTGGCAGACAAGAAGTTGGTTCGAGGCTACAGAACATACTGGAGCCCTTGCAAATAAAGGTCCACGCCAAGTATTTCAAATGGGGCCATGGTGCAGAAAGGAATCAAGTAGATGGCTAAAGGGTTATCCGTGAAGGACAGCACCCTGATAAAATGAGATTACAGTGTAAATTCCCAAGTCCTGATATGGGAGATGAAGTCATCAGAACCATTCTTACATCAGACTCCTTCCCTGAACAGACATGGTTTCCATTCTTTTAGATTTCTAGGGTATTATACTCTCCCAGAGGAACAGAAGTTGGCAATTGTCACGTGTACGGTGCGGAGAAAAGGGTGCCTCTAGGAAGCCAATTACAGACACACAGTGGAGAAAGCTGGGTGTGGCCCATGTGAGGAAACCATTCACAAGTCAAGGCATAGACATTTGCTTTTCAGAAAACAGAGGACTAAAATAGAACTTTGTTAATATTTGATTTTTAATTTTAGAATATTTTATATGTATGGGTGTTTGCCTGCATGTTCATCTAAGAAACGTGCATTTTTGATGCTGTTATACACATGCACACAAACACATGCACACAAACACACATGCACACACACATGCACACACACATGTACATACATGCAAGCACACACGGGCGCATGCGCTCACACACACACACACACACACACACACACACACACACACACACACAAGCAAAACAATTTTAGAGGTCAGTTTTCTCAAATCCAACAAACCTAAAGTAACCAAACAATTCTACGCTAAAATATATTGAGTCACCCAAAATTACCATTACTTAGCTACTTTTTAACCTACAAAATTTCAGTGTATATGGCTTGATACCCACCTACGTGTGACAACTGTGTGGTGGCCAGAAAAGGGGACTGGAATTACCTGTTGTAGTTGGAGCGGCGGGCTGCGTCCCCGGCACCCAGCCACCCCCACGGCTAGCTTTACCCGAAATAATTACATGGAAACTGTATTCTTTTAAACACCGCTTGGCCCATTTCTATCTAGCCTCTTTTAGGCTAGCTCTCGCACCTGGACTAGCCCATTTCTAATAATCTGCTGTAGCCCACGAGCTGGCTTACCAGGAATGATCTTAACTTGCGTCTGCCTGGAGTGAGAGAATCATGGCGACTCCTTGACTCAGTTTCTTTCTCCCAGCATTCTGTTCTGTTTACTCCGCCTACCTATGTTTTAACCTATGAGGGCCAGCCAAGCAGTTTCTTTATTGCTTAACCAATGAAATCAACAGATTGATATATGACACTCCCACATCAATTACCGAATGTTGTGAACTCCCCACAGCCTCTGGAAGAGTAGCCAGTGATCTTTACTTCTCAACCCTCTCTTTAGCCCCTGGTAGCAATACTCTTCATTAAAAACCTGAAGTTTTTCCTCTTTCTCCTATATCTCATTTCTACTCCTCGGAGCTTGTTTGGAGCACAGTTCTACCCTCTATTTGTTTAAACATTCTTCCCCTTTCACGGTTCTTATGAAAAAAATAGTGTAGTGTTTCTGCTGAGCTTTGCTTATTTACTTAGCACAACCTATCTATCCTTGTTGTCTCTAGTGGAAGTCAGAATGCTCTGCAATAGCTTAAATTACAGAGTAAGGATTCAGGTTAATCGTACCATAGTGCACATTGAAGCATCAAGAATAAATAAGAGGTTCTTACAGCATACAAAAATGATCATTTTGAAAAGTAGTGGGTGTGTTAATTTATATTGATAAGTTAAATATTTATATTTATATACTATACCTTGTCATGCACCTTTTGTGTATATAATAAAAATAAACAAAAGCAGATACACTGAATATGGTCCAGCAATTGTGAGGCAGATGCTGAAGGACTAAGTTTTACCCTTTTCTGGATCACAGAGTAAGATTCTGTTACACACACACAAACACACACACACACACGCACACACACACAGACACACACATATACACACACTTGGGAAAGCATAACCATTTTAGAGGTCAGTTTTCTAAACTGTACTCTCAAATATTTTGAGTCAATTGAAATCACCAATATTTACCTATTTTTTAACCTAAAATATGTCAGTTGTATATGGCTTGATACACACCTAAGTGTAACATATCCATCTTGGAAAATTAATTTACTTACAGTTAAAAATATGCCAATTTTTTTCTTGACAGAGGGGCAGTGGTACCCTGGACATTTAAAACAAAGACTTAAGTGCCTTAACCGACACACTGTAAGTTTTATTTTACTTGTGCATCAGCTAAAATTACAGATTCTGAAGTTATTCGTCTTCTGAAATTGCCTAACTTTGGCATGGTTTCAGTTATTTAAACTATGTAGACATTTCCTTCTTTTAACCTCAGACATTTAAAAACATTTAGGAGCATCGATTTCATGGCCATTTTTCTTTACTCATGTTCTCGTAGAAACATGCGTAAGGACATGTAGCTCTTACGGAAACATACGTAAGGACTGGTAGCTCTTATAGAAACATATATAAGGACATGTAGCTCTTATGGAAACATACGTAAGGACATGTAATCAGAATTTAGCCCCCGCTTATTTCAGGAACGTTTCACATCCTATTCTATTTGATGTTTTTTTTTTTTTAAGAAATGAGGTGATTTATGAACATGTTACAGTCAGCTTTATTGTTCAAGTGTGCCCACTCTCATGGGGATAGAACAATGTAATATAGGTGTACACTCTTCCTATTGATATTTCTGCTCTCTTGTGCTTTACCTCCTGAGAAAAATAAAGGCTGCCACTCAGGAAATTGCTTGATTTAAAAGCGTAGTCGTACAATTCCCATAACACATTTGCGAAAGCTGTGGTTTTCTCTATTTTAATTTACAGTGTACATCTCAACTTCCCTGAAAAACAGATGAGGAAATTCAATAATACTACATTTGGACCCCCAAGACCAAGGAAGAGCCTGACAGCAGTTCAAAATAATGACATAACAAAGAGAAAAAAATAGAGCTTGATTTTTTTTTCCTGGATGTTGAAGTATTTATCATTGGCCAAACTGAGATTTTTGTGTCTATTTGGACAATCATGTCTGTTTGGAAAGGCATAGGGGTATTTCTGCTTAGCCTGCTACAAAGCACTGGCTTCAAAGGAATTTCTTTGGGGGAGTATCAAAGCCAAGAAGCTGCTGGAATTTACCATCAAACATGCCCTGATGCTGAATTGTTCTATAATTCAGCTGTAGTTGGAGACCTGGTCTTTATTATCTTTTCATAAATGCAAGCTCAGACACATGCTCAGACACCACTAATTTTACTTAATTAATTGGGCTCCTGGTTGGAGACTCTAAGTCATTTGTGGTGTTGTAAGTCAAAGACATAAAAGACGGTGAACATTGCAGACAAGTAGCTGGATAGCAGTATTTATATCTCACAAATTACAGAGTCTAAAATTCTTTTACTGACTGGTTATTAAATGGTAATACTTGAATCCGAGCCAGTTTGATTATTCAAGTATTTCTGCTTCCTGATTATGAGATGTAGATCCAGGGAAAGAGATCTTCTGAATTTATTATTACCTATGCCCAGTGGAGCCTTAGCTATCTGTCTTTTTTAATAATTGTAGCACTATGAACTTTATTTTCTTTTAACTGCTATCTAAGGTTTTCCTTGTGCATGAAAGATATATCTGGTGGAGACTTTGGAAGTTTTTTAAAATATAATTTCTGTGGTGCTATTTTATTTTATTCTGTTTGCCTAGCAAATCATATTAGTGATTGACTGTTCCTGAAGAAATATAGTTCTTTCTATGATTGAAAAATCCTCTGATTTTACTCCTCACTGTGTCTTACTAATTATCATTAATACTTGCTGCAAATCACAGATGAGCTCTGTTCTGATAGACTAGGGCTCCAGAGATCTGCTGCCACCATAACTCATTCCTAAGCCCACCATAAATAATCCTTAAGATCTATGTTTCTTTCAGTGTTGTGTTCATCTTGAGTTCCTTAAAAATTTTATAAGGGTATTGGATTAAACCTTGCTTAAGGCAGTAACTACAGAGAGAACATATTTGGCTGATGAAATGCCCATTTGTATGATCCACAAATGTTTATGATATATTCAGATGATGTGTCTAGTAGGCATTGAGGACAACACAAAGAACAAAATATAAAACGAACTTAGGTAATTCATAGTCTAATGCTATTTGTCTATTTCTATTTTTGTATATGATAGTAATGCCATAATAATTTAATCAAATGACAAAAGGCACTTCTAATGAGATGTTGTACAATGATATTAATTTTTGTTCTGTTGGCACACATTTAAAGCTTTAACTTAATTATAAATAAAAAGAAATATGTTAACACATCATATTATTTGTGTCTCATTATACTGTTAAATTCTTGGATTACGTTTGATTCACAAAGTACAACTCAACATGACAACAGGAAAAGCTGGCTTTCTCTTGGAACTATAAAACAACAGATTGAAATTCATGTTTATTGTACCTAAACCATTGCAGGTTTTATATTGTAATCTTAATTAGAAATGATCTTTATAGGGTTTCTATACTGTGACAGAAAGAATGATTTTGCTTATATTATTTTTTTCTATGTGCTGTAATTTAAATGCCAAAAGATTTTGACCCAAGCCTTCAAAAATGAATGATATAATAGCTCTTTTTTCTTTGTTAACGATGATCTTTCTTTTTTGGCAGTAGTTTTATTTTATTCACTAAGAAGTTCTTAATATTCTCCTTAATTTTCACTGCTGTCTTTCATGAATCATTTAACCAGTATATGCTGAAATAAAGATCATGGTTCAAGTATGATAAGAGATACATTTTTGTGTCCAAGATACGGTTATACTATTCTTTCCTCTGCTGTAATAGGAGGCCGCTTGTTCATCCCTAGCTGCCCAGACTTGAAATAACCACACAGAAACTGTATTAAATCACTGCTTGTCCTAGTGATAATAATAAGCTCTATCTTCTTATTGGCTAGCTCTTACGTCATAATTTAACCCATTTCCCTTAATCTGTATATTGCCGGCAAGGTCTCTGGATCATCCCCGGTAGTGGCTAAATGGCAACTCATGACTCTGCCTTCTTTCTCCCAGCATTCACTTTAGTTTTCACTGCCTAGCTCTACTCTGCCCTATCACAGGCCAAGCAGATTCTTTATTCATTAACCAATAAAAGCAGCACATATACAGAAGGACTTTCTACATCACCCTGTTGCCTGTGTCTTTTATCTTACCTCATATGGCCTTGCTAAAGTCCTAGTTACCTGCTATAGTTACATCATTTTTCAGAGAATTTAAACTTTCCCTAAATAATTATGAGGAGAAATTGAATAGTTTGCTTGTGTATAAATGCGTGTGTCTGTTTCTGTATGTGTTGGTACATGTGCACATGTATATACTTATCTGTGGAATGCAGAGGACAACCCCAAGGGTCATTCCTCAGGAGCCTATTATCTTGTTCACTGAGACAGGTGTTCTCTGTGACATGGAGCTTCCCAATTTGAATAGGGTGTCTGGTCTCTGAGATCCAAATATGCTTTTTTCTATTTTCCCTGCATTGATATTACAGTGCTTCCTGTCTCTCTGCTATTTATGGATTCTGTGGTTCAACTATGGGTCCTCATGATTGCAAGGCAAGCACTTTACAGATGGAGCTATCACCTAAGCATTGTGTATTAAATTTAATATATTGGAAACATGGTGTAGTTTTTTTTATTGAGCTGTACATTTTTCTCTGCTCCCCTCCCTGCCTCTCCTTTCTCCTTCAACCCTTTACCATTGTCCCCATGCTCCCAATTTACTCAGGAGATCTTGTTGTTTTCTATTTCCCATGTAGATTAGATCTATGAATGTCTCTCCTAGGGTCCTCATTGTGGTCTAGATTCTCTGGGATTGTAGTTTGTAGGTTGGTTTTCTTTTCTTTATGTTTAAAAACCACTTATGAGTGAGCACATATGAGAACTGTCCTTCTGGGTCTAGCTTATCTCACTCAATATGATGTTTTCTAGCTCCATCCATTTGCCTGCAAATTTCAAGATGGCATTATTTTTCTCCGCTGTGTAGTGCTCTATTGTGTAAATCTATCATGTTTTCCTTATCCATTCTTCAGTTGAGGGGCATTTAGGTCATTTTCATGTTCTGACTAATAACAAACAATGATGCTGTGAACATAGTTGAGCACATGTCCTTGTGGGACGATTGAGCATCCTTTGGATAGATACCGAAAAGTAGTCATCAGAGAAATGCAAGTCAAAACAACTCTGAGATTCCGTCTTACACATGTAAGAATGGCCGAGATAAAAAACACTGATGATAACTTATGCTAGAGAGATTATGGGGTAAAGGAAACACTCCTGCTTTGCTGGTGGGAGTGCAACCTGGTACAGCCCCTTTGGATATCTGTATGGCGATTTCTCAGAAAATTAGGAAACAACCTTCCTCAAGACCCAAAAACACCACTTATGGTGTATATTTTAAAATTGTGATAAGAAATAAAATGTATTCACCATTATGGGGATTGCTCCACACTGTCTTCTATGAAGATTGGCATGAATATTAATGGTGAATATTTGTAGTTTGAGAAAACAGCAAATAATACTCAAGAAATTGATTCTTGGGATGATGCATTTCAGTGAGGTCTAGCAGTAAATGTTTGGTATTGTACATGTTGAATTAACCTACTTCATGATTGGAAGAAGAAATATTAAAATGTAAAAGATCAACAGAGAGGAGTAAGCCAGTATGGTACTATCTAAACTTTGACTTGTTTCTATTGTTTACTATGTCTATGACAAAACTTTATACATTTTTGTTGTTTTGAACAGTGGTCATAAGCCTGGAAATGTTTGTGGACATTAATTAAGCATACTGCCTTAATATTTCCATTTGTATTCTTGCTTACTAACACACTAATAGATTCATAGAGATAGTCTTGTTGATATCTATGATTAGGCCTCTATTATGATCAACAATGAATATACTGATAGTGATTGGGGTAGCACCAAAGCTCTCTGATTTCAAGGGACTGGATCTAGTTGAATACTGAGGATTACAAATCAGATTTCTCATAGTTTTGCCAGATATTCTATATGTGAGAGAATTTATGCAGGTAATAGCTGGGAAAATTCATTTACAAGGAAGAAGGTTTAAGACTATCCACGATCCCTTTGAGTGAAATTATCTGTAAGACTATTGTGATATCATTCTATCTTATTTTATAATTTTCATTTGGCAAACACAATTTTATCAATTCTTTAGAACATTTGTTCATTAAAACACTGCTTTTTCTATGTGAGCCCTTAATCCTTTCAGGCTTAAGTTTTTTTTCCCATTTTGTTATTGATTCAAGGTGTTCCTTCTCAAATATTTTCCCAGGCTTTTTTTGTCAGTAGTTCTTCCTGCTGGGATGAATGGTATTTAGATAAGATTATTTAGCAGGCGTTTGTATTTTTAAAATACCTAAAATCAACACAGAACCTCTTAAAACTTGTCCTTAATTAACACAGCTCTTCTATTTCTTCACCTCCCTGAACCAAATTGCATGCATGGCAATTAGCTATGTGAACACTTTATCAAATGCTTAATGGGCCAGACCCATTATAAATTTCTAGGGACAAGGAAATGCATTTTTAACTCAGCATTTATTATTATGTTTTTCTCTACTTCAGTTACATGTAGCAGAGCAAAACAAGCCAGTGATACATAGACTGACTGTGGAAAATGTTTGCCAATGTGTGTAGTTAAGGTGAGGTTGAAGACCTATATTTTAAAAGATTATTTTTTTTAATTTATTTATTTATTAAGGATTTCTGCCTCCTCCCCGCAACCGCCTCCCATTTCCCTCCCCCTCCCCGATCAAGTCACCCTCCCTCATCTGCTCGAAGAGCAATCAGGAGACCGTAGACTACATGGAGTGGCAGTAGAAGCCCTGAATTTGGACATCTAACTTCAATAAGAATCTGGTCACCTTTACTTTGCCCTGTTCTCTAACTTTGCCTCTGTAAAGTCTTGGCATTGGTGGAGAAGTAGTAGCTTTCATAGCAATAGGAGGGACACAGTCATCAAAAATGCTTTGAGGAAGGTGAAACAGCAGATCTTCTACTCTGCATTCTGGGATTCACCTCTGGTGTCTTTGGCCACAAATGAACATATTGTTGTTATGTCAAAACTCGCCAGCAGTGGAGGTAGAAGCACTTAAACTAGTGTTTAACAAATCATAAGCACTCATTGGCATAATCACCTTCAGTTCCCAGTGGTAGAATTGTAATTCAGGGAGGTCTAAATGGCCTGTCCAAGGTCACACTGGAGGGGTTGGTTGAGGTGACATTCGTGCCGTCTCAGACTAAATCTACATAGTCACATTGTCTGCTCTATAGTATTAAACTTTTTCCTTATGTTATTGCACCTTTCTTCCCAATATCTCAAATCAATCCCTAGAAAGTCCAAATTCTACTCCTTCAAGTATTACAAGCTCATTTCTTAATATTTGCCCTAAAATAACTCATATGTTATTTGATAAAATAATCATATTGTTCTTTTAGAGACCAGTAATAGAAACTGTACTTCATAGATGTTGAAAATTTTTCTTAGAGTGGTTATAATATACTCAGTCCATGGATTCTGGCACAGTAACTTCTTAGTTCAAAATTTCTATTCTGAGATTTGGTCTTCTACCTACAATTTTTTTTAACTCTTGTCAGCAGGCAAACGCTACCAGGTTCCTATCATTTTGGCAAGAGACATTTTAATAATTAAAAGCATATTGATACAAGAATATACAATTAATGTGTACCAATTGCATAAAGATGTGGTGTTTTCACTCAGTTTGAATGTTTCAGAACCTCTTGTAGATCCTTCCAGAGGTCCCCTGAGATGCATAATGAAATTGTCTTAATTATATAACTAAAGGCACCAGTTTGTATGTTTTCCCAGGATTATAGTCTATAAATGATAAAGGTAAGCCTGTAAGCTCTCTAGGAAGGGTAAGTTCAATTAATTTATTATTATTATATGTATTTAAGAGCCTTCAATAAGCATTAATCAATGATTGTCTTGAGGCTACAAATTTCAAAGTCAGAGTTCTGCACTATTTTCCTTTTTGTTTTCAGATGCAATAAAAGTGTGAAAATTGACAAATCAATCATAAGACAAGCTAGTGTATCAAAAATATGTAGTCTAAAAAACAGAGGAGGCAAAACACCTATAATAAATACATCCAGTTTCATACATCTTGACAGATGATGTAAAAGATTGAACCAAATATGTGAGAAAAATAAAAACAATACCCAAACACTAGTAAAAATAAATGGATTGTCCATCTTTGATATGAGTGATATGTGTGAAATTATAGATTATATCCATGGAAATGTAACTACCAGACTGTCTGAAAAAATAGTCAACTTCATTATCAAACAGTATTTGTCTACGTACAAATAAAGTAATAAGTATGAGTTGAAAATTGAGAACAACACTAGGTGTGTCTGTATTTCTTTTATAAAAGAGCTACAAATGTTACACAGGAAATTTACAAAACAGAGTTATAGCTCATGATCTATGAAAGACTGGTTGCAGAATCATGCATGGATACACAAATGATATAATCTGTCATCTATCTATCTATCTATCTATCTATCTATCTATCTATCTATCTATCTATCTATCTATCTATCTATCTATGTATCTATCATCTATTCATCCATCCATACATACATATATCTATCATCTATCCTATAATAGCCATTACAATACAAATGTGATGTGCATAGTTAGTATATTAATGATATTTTAAAAATGTCTAATATTTGTACATGTTCAGTGCATATAGAAGTTTTTCCAAATATTTAATCCATAATTGGTTGAGATGCTGGATGTGGACCCCATTGGTTTCAATTGCAAGGATTGTTTATAACTTTTCAAATGTCTTCAATATAGATGTTAATGGTATTCTGTGACTGAAGAAATGCAGTCACTTTTACAGATGTTAACAGAATGTTGTTAGTTTGTAGTTATTAGAAACCTGTGCCTACTAGTAATCATAATTAGGTCTTCATCACTCTGTGTTGTGTGTGTGTGTGTGCACGCGCGCGTGTGTGTAAGTTCAGTCACATGCTGTTTAGCTTTGTGAGCAAACTCATCTCTGATATGGATGCTTTCTTAAATTTGTCCATGTACTGTATGTCAGTTCTAGTTTTGCTAGTTATCCTGTCTTTGTGTAGCTATACAGGTGTGTGTGTGTATGTGTATGTGTGTGCAATAGCATACTTCTATATGTAGCTTTAGTTTGTATTTTATAATGAGTAATGATATTAAGGATGCTTTTATGTATTAGCTATTTATATACTAATTTTAAAGAAATGTCTGTGCAGATGCCTTATCTCTTATCCATTGGTTGATTTTCATGCAGAGACCAGACATATTGTGGATATGTGGCTTACATGTAGGTGCCTTATTTTACTATCTATATTCTCTTTTGACTTTGTGAACACTGATTTTGAAGAACCTCACCACTTTTTTTCTTCAGACCGTTGTTTGGTATGACACCATACCGTACAATATACTAGAGATGTTTGTTTTATTGCTACTCACAACTTTCTAGATAGTTCGTAGTTTTTGTTAATATATTCAGATATATGATACATTTTAGTTTCTTTTTGTAATTCAAAGATAAATCTGTAGATCATTTATTAAGAGGAAGTTGAGTTCCCTGTTGCATGGCTTAATCATTGATTAATAAGAGGCCATATTTCTAGATGGCATCATGCTCTATTGGATAATGAGTATTTATATGCCCAGATCCATGAGAATAGGACATGTCTTGGCTATTATAGCTGTCTATTCACTTATAAAATGAGGGTTTTAATTTTGATTTTCTCTTTTAAAATTATTTTCATTGTTCTAGAATTTTTGCCATTCCATATAAAACATAGGGTTAGCTTGTAAAGTTTTACAATAGTGTTAGCTGAGTTTTAAAGCAGATTCTGTTGTAGGGCATGCTGGCGAGGATTGCCATCCTAACAGTATAGAATCTTCCATCTCAACATATGGATTACATTATTTTAATTGTGCTTTGATTTCCTTCAACAATATTTTAGAGTTTTTAATTTATAGGTCTTGAACACCTATTAAATCTATTTCTAATTAATTGTATTCATTTCATGCTGCCACATTATTTTTAATGACTCTTTTCACCCATGATACAAATAACTATAATTGTTTTTATATTAATTTTGCATTTTTGTATCTGAATACTTTTATTAGGTCAAGTAAACTCCTTATAGAGCCACCCCGACTCTGGATGTTTCTCAGAGACAGACTCTATGTTGTCAGTAATATAGGAGATATTTAGTGAGTGCGTAGATGACACAACAGATCATAGCATATATTTCTGTATGGTATCATGCTAATCTAACTATGATGAATAATTTATAAAAATAAACTATACATGCATTTTTGATGATTATATTTGTATATTTCCTTGTAGCTAAAATTACTAATTTTCATGCTTTAGCACCATTTCTGGAAGACATTGGAGATGTGGAGAAAAAAGATAACCTACATTCTTGTAATAGAATAGATTTGTGTTACCTTATAGAACTTTGTAGGTAAAATGTCTCTGTTGCCCCAATAATGAGTATTTAAAGTGAGTGCTTTATCAATACCGTGTTAGCAAATTTCTCTCTTAGTGTTGATTTCATTACAGAGAACTCTTTTCATCTTATCATTCTCGCCGCATAATTTGCAATTTCCAGCCACAAAACTCTATTTCATTTTCATTTAAGTACTGTAAATTTTATTCTTTAAAAATACATTAAACATAAACCTCTTATTCATCTTAAGTGTCTTGTAAACTAACTCTCTAAGCTAATTTTATTCATTTTATGCTTTGGTAGGAAATTTATTGGGATATTTTTAACTATATAAAATAAAAACTGCTGTTTTTCCATAAAATTGGCTTGTGCAATGATAAATTTATTTTGTTCTGATTACTTAAGATATATGTCAGTATCCACCTCATTCTAGTTCAATGGCAGGTTCATGAAGTTTTCAGTTTGTCATTTATAAAACAGAATGAATTTGTAAAGTAAAGGCACAAATAAAATTATTGTACAACGCAAACATGCAAAATAGAGTCAATATACCAAGACTTTTTAAATTTGGCTGTGGATTATGCTAGCTTTCTATAACTGTACGAGATAATCCCATTGTATATATCTGTGTATGTGAATGTGTGTGTGTGTGTGCATAGTTTGATTCAACAATGCCTAACATACAATAAGCAATTAATGTGTTTTACCTTTCATTTTGAATTATTGTTGGAACACTTTAGTGTAGTATTTCTCAGAGTTTAGCGCATATAAACTATTTCATAGATTTAACCCTTGGGTTTCATGTAGAGTTTGATAAGAATAAACACAATAAATATAAATTTATCAAAATTGAAATAATACTATGTAATTCAGACTTTAACTCATGTCACACTGATAAAACGTGGACTTAGGTGAATGTGTAATGATGATTGAACTAATCAATTTTAGCAGTGTATGAACTCAAACTCCCTTTAAACACTCATGAAAATGATCTTCCTTAGCACGGTTCAGAATAATATTCTACAGTGCCCTTGTATATATACTCCTAGTGATGTCCAGTGAAAGTCTTCATAACATACTTAACATTTATTCCTTTACTTTCAAACATTCAAAACTTTGACACATTTGACACTGTATGACTCAGGGTTCCCTAGAGAAGCAAAATTCATTGAACTCATCTATAAAAGGGGACTTTATTAGAATGACTTACAGACTGTGATCCAGTTAACCTAGCAATGATGGACTATGTAAGAAAGTCCAAGAATCCAGTAATTTCTCAGTCCATGAGACTGGATGTCTGAGCTGAAATCCTGAAGAAGTGTGTTCTAATGCCACTGAAGGGGTGGACTTGCCGGGGAGAATGAGAGCCAGGAGGCCAAGAGGAGCAAGCTTCCTTCCTCCATATGCTGTACATAGGCTGCCAGCAAAAGCCATGGCCAAGATTAGAGGTGGATGTTCCCACCAAAGAGATCTGGATTAGAAGTGAATCTTCCCACTTCAAATAATCTAATTAAAAAAAATCCCCCTCATAGGTATACCCATTTATCTGAGTTTTAGTTAATTCTATGTTGTAATGAGAGCCGCTTATTTGTTCCTGACTGTTCAGCCCTGAAATAATCACACAGAAATTATATTATTTAAAACACTTCTTGGCCCATTAGCTCTAGTTTCTTATTGGCTAACTCTTACATATTAATTTAACCCATTTCTATTGGTATATTGCCACCAGGCTGTGGCTTACCTGTTTCTATTAATCAGTATATTGCCATGATGCTATGGCTTACCAGGTAAAGTTCTGGTGTCTGTCTCTGGTGGGGCTACATGGCTTCTTTCTTTCCGCCTTCTTTTTTCCAGCATTCAGTTTAGTTTTCCCCACCAAGCTCTGATCTACCTTATCATAGGCCCAATACAGCTTCTTATTAACCAGTGGTGTTCACAGCATACATAGGGGAACCCCACATCAATTCTAGATATAGTCAAGTTGGCAACCAAGAATAGTCAACAGAGATACTGTTAATATATATTTATATTCAAAAAGTAGACCATCTGACAGTATGATTGATGCTAAACACTTTCTAGTGAAATGTTTAGTTAATGGTGTTCTACTGAATCCTTAAAATTCATTGGAGGCCTTAGTATTAGCGATGGAGGCCGTTACAGCAATTTTCTAAATATCAAACACAAAATATGAATTTTAAAGTTCTTAAATCCACTTTCATGTATGAAGCATTTTTGATGAACATGTTTGTCTGCTTAAATATAAAATATTTAATAATTTAATACAAATACAAGAAATCTGTGGCACAATTGGTGTGCAATCCACTTGAAGGTGCATTTCTTTTTCTAAGTTTTATATGGTGAACTTGATTTCATAGTTCATAATTTTAGCCACTTACAAAGGAAGTAAAAGATGAGATGGCTGAATATTCTTCCATAATGGGATGCTCTAAGGGACATATTTATTTTTTTATTCTGTTAAATCTGTAATATTAGGTTATATTGTAATATCTGCTTTTATTTTAACATTTCATGATTCATGTACATTATAATATTGCTTTTCAAAGTGGTAATTGCTGTTTACATTCAACTGTGTTCTTTAAAAGAACAAGAATTTGGTTTGTATTAAGAGTGTCTCTGTATATTTTTATTAAAACAATTACAGCTCTCTATATTCCTATTATTTAAATTTAATTTCCAAATTAATATCTTAAGTTATGAGATGAATCATTATTTCTAAGGAGAGCATAAAATACAATCAAGAATATTGAGAAAATATGATACTTAACTGTCTTATAGAGCCATAAAATCTGTAATTTTGTATATATATAAAAATTCTGTATACATTTAGGAAACAGCCTTATTAGATTTTCTTCAGGAAGTGGTGGCTTGGAGTCACTGTTAGCTTTTGTAATTTGGTTATATTTAGTAAAAAGAATTTCATGAAATTGAATAATCTGACCACACAGTCAAAGTTAGATACTTATGACCCTATTTCTTAGCCCTTAATTCTTTATTCTGATTGTTAGCCAAGTGTTCTTTGAAAGATTCATCTAAGGGCCAGTTACCAAATGCAGGTATTTTCAAATCATATTCAAATTTTGAATCTGAGGCTTTTGAAAAATAGCTTCTTATATTTATATATCCAACCAATGCTATCCTTTGAATGTCCACATTGCAACCTAGAGAGTGTTATTGAGAATACTCAAATAAAGATTTATTAATGTTCCTATTAGACATAGGATCCATGTTCATAGAACCTAAACTCTAGAGAGAAATACAGATAAGCGCCAAATATTCATTTCAGCTGAAGTAAATGCTGCATCATTAAAACAAACATTGTAGGTATATCTAATAGCAGGATTTGAATTGATCTGTTGATTACCAAGATAGAATTTCTTAAGGTCTTTATGATGTGACTGGAAGAATAGAGTACAGGATGAATGAATTAATCCAGCACTGATATCTTTGAAGTATATTATTTATACATTCTAAATACACTCATGATATGAATCATGTGTGTATCAGAATGTAATATATTTTTTGTTATTCACTATTACTTTAATTTTCTTGGTAAACATTATTCTATCCATGTCACATTTCAGTAAGAGGTACAGAACTGGTAAGAATTCTGTATTAGGAGACGGGTGGCAAGGTCAAGTCCTCAGTTCATGGAGCAGGTCTTCAGGGATTGTATGCCCCTCTGGCGCACAGACTGGAACTCTTGCCTTAAGACTGAGTTTCATTGGGCTCTTTTGTCCCCTTTTATTGGAAATGGGTTCTTTTCTCAAACAACATATTCAGATTACCCTTTCTGTTTTCCCTACTCCTCCCAGTTCCTCACCATTTTCCTTTGCTTCTGAATCCATTCCCTTCCTATCTCTCATTGGAGAAGAAAAGGCTTCTAAGAGATAATAAGAAAATGTAACAAAATAAAATATAATAAGGTAAAAAAATACTCATCACATCATAGTTGGACAAGGCAAACTTACTAAGGAAAAGAACCCCAAGAGAAGGCACAAGAGTCAGAGACCCACGGTTTCACACACTCAGGAGTCCCATAAGAATATGAAGGTGAAATATATAGTATATATGCAGGGGACCTGATGCAGACCTCTGTTGGCTCTGTTCTTGCTGCTTTGGTCTCTGTGAGTTCTAGTGAGCTTTGCTTAGTTGATTCTGAGGGAATTACGCTCCCGGTTTCCTCATCTGCTCTGGCTCTTGAATTCTTTCTGCCTCCACTTCCATCTGTTTTCCTGAGCTCTGAAGGGAAAGATTTGATGGAGACATCCTACTTAGAGCTGTGTTCCAAGGCCTTTTTCTCTCTATATATAATGACTGGCTGTAAGTCTCTGTATTTACCAGTTGTGGTGGTAAGTAAGTAGGGTTTGCTGAGAGAGACAAAGTAGGTTCATCACCAGCTTGGCTCTGATTTTTAAAAGGCCCACACAAAGGTTTCTTTAGAAAACTCTCTTTAGAAAACACTCCTGATCATGATGGGAAAACCCACAGAGACAGTTGACCCAAACTAGAGGGAGCCCAATGACTCTGAACTAACAGCTGGGGAACTGGCATAGGATTGAACTGGCATAGGTTGACCGTTTTGTGGCTTGGGCAGTTTGTGGGGCCACTGGCAATGGGACGAGAATTTATTGATAGTGCATGGCATGGCTTTTTGGAGCCCATTCCCTTGAATGGGAGGAGAAAGAATATGATGGAAATGTATTATATGAAAACACTTTTAAAATAATTCTTTAAAAATTCATGTTGAAATAATCAAATGCAGTTTTGTGAGAAAAATTTAGGAAAAGAAACAAAACTAAGGCCGTGTACATATCCATGATGTAATGCTGCCTCTTGATGGGGTCTCTCTTCCATGATGATAATTACAGCAGCAGCAGCCGCCATTAGTCTCCATGTATCTTCAATTAATGCAATCTCTAATTTCTTTTAACTGTGAGAATACCCATGCTTCAGTCTCATTGTAAATCTCATTTTTTCTACTTTCATTTATAATATATATCTTAGGTCAGTCTGATTTCTCTTCTTTCTACAATTGCTTGAGTGTGTGAGCAGTTCATGTGTAGTGTTCTCTCTTTTTATTCTTGTTTTTGGTTTTTCGAGACAGGGTTTCTTGTAGTGTTCTCTTTTAGTTTTTTTAACTGGAAATAAATTAGCAACGAAGCAAAGGGTAGTATATTGATTATTTTATTGTTGTAGATACCATGCTTGGTTTTTGTTCATTTTCTTCAATATTTGGACCATATGGAAGAGAGAGGTGGAGATAGAGGAGGTAATGGAAGACGGAGAGAGAGAGAGAGAGAGAGAGAGAGAGAGAGAGAGAGAGAGAGAGAGAGAGAGAGAGAGAGGCATAAGCATGAGAACAAACATCTGGAAGAAAACTATTCTTGAATTGATCTTCATCTAGGAGGCCTTATGTATATGTTTTACTCTTCCATCTCCACGTTTATTCCCAACTGCATTCTAA
The DNA here is from genome assembly GCF_037038515.1 of Microtus pennsylvanicus. Taxonomy (NCBI): domain Eukaryota; kingdom Metazoa; phylum Chordata; class Mammalia; order Rodentia; family Cricetidae; genus Microtus; species Microtus pennsylvanicus. Next base: position 17,998,113 of record NC_134598.1, read on the forward strand.
GAAGATACTAATTAAATTCCTAATGATGAGAACAATCTAGAGTTTTAGAATGGACCCAGGAAATGCTTAGAGATAAGAAAGGTCTTAATTAAGCAAGCTTATACTTACCAGAGTTTCAATGGACTTTTGAGTTGCTCAATAACAGACCGCATTTATTCTGCACATCAGAAACAAACATGTGGAAGCATTCCAGCTCATTAAAGGGAACGTCGAGATTGCAGACTTTATCAGAGGTTAATAAGAACTCAGGTTCTATAAGTTAGGTCTAATGAAGGCTGTGTGCCAAGATTTTGTGGATTGTAGGTTTCTTGAGGATAAAGGCATATTCTGATGTATCTTTCACCTTACTGATTGATTATAAACAATGTTTAAATACATGTTTCATATGGATTTTAAACTTTTTGTTGGAGTGTTCCTTTGAAATATCCATGTAAAGAATCTTGTAGACTGAGATTATATTTTTCATCATGTATTCATACAGATAAACATTTCAGAACACTATCAATGTTAATTATATAAATATGTGTTTTCTCCGTATTTTTCTTATATCCAGTGGAGTGTATTAGAGCTAATTGAAGCCAGCCGACATCCATTTAATTTCTATATGTTTCAACTCAACTTTAATGAATGGGAAAATTTTAAGCTATTGAACATTATTTAAGAATTTTCATCTTCAGTTCGCTTCTCCCATACAAACATCATCAGCAATAGGCATTAATATAAAAACATAATCCAATAATAAGTATAACCTATGTGTGGGGTTGCATGCCTCTACTTCCAGCACTGGAGAGACTGGGGATAGTGGACAATAATATCCAAACCATCATGGGCTAAAAGGAAACACTGCCTCAAAACAGGAAAACAGTAATAAAGTTCATGAGCTTAAATTTGCTATTGTTACCCCAATATTCATTCCTAACCTATCTCTGATGGGATTAAGAAGTAGTAAAAACAGCATGTGATTGCAGATGTACAAGTTTGAGAAAAGCTGACCTTGCACCCATGGAGTAGATTATACTCAGTTCCTGTTTGTGTTTATTGTGCATGCACTTCTTTTTTTCTAACTTTCTTAATGACTGTTTTATCATTGGGTTTTTGTTCTCTGTAGGTTTAGCCATCATGAGGATAAGACCCTTGTTGTTTTATTGACTATTTCATCTTCAAGGGCTAGGAGGATAATAATAGATGCAAAAGGAGTATTTGTCCAGTCTATTATGATTAAGCAATCAGTGTGTAAAAGATACAATATTAGAGCTAAGGGGAATATGACAAGACGAGTTGAGCATGACAAAAATCTAGTGATCAAATCAAGCACAGTTGGAGTGAGAGGTAAGTTATTCCCATTGCATTTGGTAGTGGAAATATCTTTAGTAAATCAGAGAAATTTTATTACAACAGACTGCAAAGAAGCTAAACCATGGGGTATTAAAGACTGACGAGCAGGGAAGAAGGCAAGGCAGTGAAAAGGAATGGGAATTCTAGTGAATGAGGAATGGTTTAAGAGTGCAGCTTTAGAAGATTAGGCTGAAGTACTTTTGGGCAGTTCACCGCAAGCACATTGAAAGGAGCTCCCAGGAGTACTAAGCCAACTAAAAATTTAAAACCTGAATTATGAAGCAACAGATTTATGTATTTTGTAAAGATGCTTAGTGGAAGCCAAGGTAGCAGAAAGTGAAAAACAGGGACAGTGAATGATTTAGAACTAGTGGGAGTAAAGAGAAAAGACAACTATTAGAGACTTCATCAGTAGTCAGAATACAGGAGATCTCAATGAACTGAAATGATAGGGATGAACGTTAATAAGCCTAGGAAGATAAAATTTCCCTCTTGCAACTACTACATGTGTTGCCAAGCAAAATATGCTTTTCTAGTGTCATGAACATCTGAAGCCACGAGACGATAAACAAAACCTTCAGAAAACCTGATTATATTCCTTGTTCACGTAGAAGTAGTGATGACATCACTAAATGAATCAGGATCAACTCATGCAAATTTCCATTTTAGTACCCCCTAACATCTTTTGAAAATACCTTTGTCTTTTGCTGCCAAAAGCTTTCCGATCTGAGATGTAAAACGAATACAAGGGAGCTCAAGTTTATTTCAGCAGTGGCTTTTATGTTGAGTATTTGAGAAAGGTGTGTTAAAATGCCTGCGAACTCAGAACTTTTGATGGAGGAGCAGAAGGTGGTTACCATAGCAACCGATGCAACCTACAATACTTAGACATGTTCTCTGAGAGCTGATTGTAGAAATAATATCTTAGTTTTCAGCTGTAGTGAACTGTGGGGGGAAAGGGGGGAGGAAAGATAAAGAAAGAAAAATAACAAGAAATCTCACCTGAGTAAAGGTTTCCTATAGTGGCAGCATAACTTACCAAAGAGGAAGTTCCTTTTTAGTTATTTTTATTTAAGTTTATAATTAGACATTTGAATAATTAAATAGGAATTCACTACTCTAAGAAATGTTCATATTCAGTGCTATTATAATTTAATGATATTGAATGGTGTGTGTGTGTGTGTGAGAGAGAGAGAGAGCGTGTGTGTGTGTGTGTGTGTGTGTGAGAGAGAGAGAGAGAGAGAGGGGGGGGGGCACATGTGTGGCACAGCATGACTGTGGATGTCAGAGAACAACTTTGAATTTTGATCTGTGCCTTCTGCCTTGTTTTACACCTTTTCTGTTGCTCTCTGCTATATTTTAGACTAGCAGGCTCCCAAGCTTCTGCACATTGTCCCGTCTGCATTTTCCATCTTCCTAAGGTAGGAGCATAGATAGGGATGCTGAATTTACAGACTCATCACACCACAGTGCCAAGCTTTGCCTCATTCATTGGATTTTAACTCAGAGTCTCATGCTTATAGGACATGGACTTTATCCTCGGAGCCATACCTTCAGCCTAAAGCTAGATTATTTTAATATTCTAGTAGTCACACTATTGCATGACTAATGATAACAGATTGGAATGTTCACTATTGACCGCAGCGTTCAGTCTCACAGGGGGATTATCATAGAAGAAATAAATATGACTGCATGGTGCTTTATTTATCTTTTATTTTGATCCAAAACTGAATAGTCACAAACATTGAACTTTATTTTTCTTCTCATAGGTACATGTTTTGTATTAGCGTGTAGCCATCAGCTTTACCAGGCTAATCTATGGGTTGTTTATATCACAGTGAAAGGGTGTTTGATAAAATGTCACCTGTCTGGTCCTTTTCTCAAGTGCCCTGCTTTAGTGGGCTGAATCCATCTCAGTTCCACAGGCTATGTCAATGCAGATGGTTTCTAGACAACATTGGAAAAAATAACAAGTCTCAGCATGATGCCTCTGGGATGTGTGGGTGACAAGTAAGTGATTCCAAAGAAGGCAAATAAATTTATATGCACTTAGTTCATAGAAGGATTACTAAATCTTTTGATTATAATATGATTAGGATATCATTTCAAGCCCCTCCTCACTCTCAAATTGGCAACCTCTTTTTCTTTCATTATTATTGTTACATATTTTTACAATATAACAATTATATATATACATATATGTAGTAATAATATATTAATATATTTTATGTATAAAAATATAAGTATATCTTGCTAACTCTGCTTTGTGTTACTTGTGTGTTTATGATGTCATGACTGACCAATCTGTACTGGATAATCACTTTAGAAAACTTATTCTAATTCTCATCCCCAGAAGTTATTATTTACCTGTAGTACTTTGTCTAGGGGTGGGAGCCTACAAGATTTCCTCCTTCAGTGTTAGCATGTCTTCTGATACTATCATTTCTCAGGTCTTGTTTAGGCACCCACATATTCAAGTTATCATGAAGATAGCTTCCTTTTCGATTCTAGGAAACACAGTCTCGCAGCAGATTTCCTGGTCATCTGGTCTTTAACATTCTTCTACTCCCATTTCTGTGATGCTCCCAGAGCCGTAGGTCCAAGAGTTGTGTTGTAGATGTATCCACTGGCGCTGGGCTCAGCAGGATCAGCTGATTTCTCAATTATTTCCACTTGTGGTTTTCTGTAAGAGCCTCCATTTTCTGCAAAGAGAAGCTTCTTTTATGTGAGGAGAGCTCACATAAAAGAATACATGGGTATCTGTGGTTATAAAGACAAGGTTTAGAGTACAGTTAGGAATAAGGCAGGTCTAGTAAAGTGGTAGTGATAGGCTGTCCTCTAAGATCCATGACCTCACTAACCATGGGCAATTCGCTAAGTTACTGGTACTAGGCATGATTTCCCTCCTTCTGAGAAGACCCTAACTTCAACTAGATAGCTGTTAGTTATTACCATGTGAAACAAAGAGGGAAATGTGAAAACAAGGAGAGGGGCCTTCATTGGGTAGTGTGGAGGGAGGAAAACACAACATTAAGGATATATGACAAAGGCTTGAAGAGTTACTATTTTATATTTATCTAAATTATATATAATACATGTAAGTGTCTGCCTATGTACCTATCTCTTAAATGAAATTATGTACTTTGGCTGGGAATACTCCCCTTAAGAGTCATGTGCTAAGCATGGGCAATCTCCTACCTGTAGCCAACTTTTGTGGTATCAAAAGATGCTGTGCAAGCTACCAAGGGAGGGAAGCAATCAATAGTCCCATCCAGATGTGATGTCTATGAACAACGACAATGACCAGCAAGAAAGATATGCCTAAAGGCGGTGACACTCATATCTTGGCAATAAGCACAATTTCATAGAAAAATCAATTATTTAGAAAGGGGAATGTTTATTATTATAAACACAGGCGCTAAAATTCAGTAAGTCCTTTAAAATGTTTTAGTCCTTAAAAACCCCATTTCAAAATATGTCTTAAATTCTGAAAGCTTATATCATTTTTGCTGTCAAAGACATTCTTGTTTCATGTTTTCTGTGCAAAGTGCAATATGGCAGCATGGGAATGCATGGGTTGTTCAGGGTCACAGGTGCTCCAGTTGCAACACCGGTTTTGTGTTCCATTAAAGTGGGTATTCTCTTTATTTTAAATATGAATGGTTGTGTATAATTAAATGAAAATGTGATGTCTATACTAATACAATCTCAAAATTGCTTCTTTTCTTTCTCTCCCTCACATAAAATGGATTTAAAATGGTTGATTTTCAGTGTTAGCTATTTAATTAATTCACGTCCCCGTAATTGAAATTGCTAAAATGAAAATCGAAATTTTAAGTAACATCTCAAGACTCACAATAAATTTGTTTTGACTCTGTTCCATAAAATTTAATTGTATCCATTGTTTTTTTTAATAGAAAGTTTTCAGTTAAAAAGCAATCTAACTAAATTATGTTTATATTCAGGAATATTAAAAGGAAGAAATATTCTGGATAAAACAATTTCAGAAAGATATTATAGTATATCTGTCCTAAGGATAGGTAAGGAAAAAATAAAATTTCTAGCATCTAAGTCAGATAAATCTATTAGTCTTCTTCTCTCAGCAATTAAATATCAAATAGTACATGCTTTGAGTGTCAGTCAACCAAGCCTTAGTCAAAGAAAATATGAATTACTAAGGTCAGCCTCATTAAAATAACATAGAAGTTGGTTCCTGTCATATAAGAACTAAATTAAAGCACTTGTGATTCTGATGTGCATCTGAAAAAGCATTGTTCCTACATTTTTAAGAAAATTTAGGCATTGCAGCATCACTTATTAATGAAAATTCCAATTTTAAATAAGAACGTATCAGGGGAAATTAAATAGATAGAAATCCAAGGATTGGGTATAAGTTGGCAAGGTAGATTAGAATGGATTTGATCCCCTGTTTTTGAGTCTACTGACCAACTGTCTTGAGTTAATTAGACTTCAGAAATCAGTTGGTGAATGACACTTGTTTCTGATAGCATCTACTTGGGTTTGGATGTAAAATGTTCCTCACAGGCTCATCTGTTTGCTCACTTGGTCCACAGCAGGTGGCTGTGTTTTGGCGCACTTTAGAATCTTCAGGAGTTGGAACCAATAGAAAGGAAATTGTACACTCGTGAAACGGGCTGGAAAGTTGTAGGTAGATCTACTTCCTCTAGAAGCTCTCTGTTTTCCAATCTCTGGACCTGTGACAAGGTCCTGCCACCATAGGAGGAGTTCAGTCACCATGCCTTCCCTACAGTGATGGATTACAGTCCCTCGAACCATGAATAAAAATGCAGGTTCCTTCCCTTAAGTCACTTCCATTAATTATTTTGTTATAGGAATTATGGGAGAATACAGAATTCCTGGTTTCTGATTGTTCTATCTGAACCTGCATCTGTGTTAGTTAGATGTTCCAATGGTGATGGTGACTGAGGGTCTGGCATGTCATGTGGGGAAGGCTGAAAATGACTACATAAAAATGCATAGATGGCAGTTTAAGACACCATTGATAGACTGAAAGAGATAGTTCTTCAAAACAATATTCTGTCTTATAATTTTAATTAAAATTTGTGTGAAGTACTGTCTTTAATTTGTTTGTATATATAGTTCTAGGATATTTTTCACATACCAGGTTCTTTACAAAAATTGTTTATAATTGCATGAATTTTCTTATTCTCTTAAAAGAGGAATTGTAGTTGCTCATTTTATAGACTGCCAGCTCCCAAATAATAGCACAGAGACTTTTTATTAATTATGAAAGCCTCAGCTTAGGCTTGTTTATAACTAGCTCTTAAAACTTAAATTAACCTGTTTATATTAATCTATGTTCTACCACATGGCTCATTACCTCTCCTCAGTACCATATATTTGATACTCCATGACTAGCTGATGAATCTACCATACCTCTCATTCTTTCCCAGAGTTCCTGTCTCTCCTTGGAAGTTCTGCCTATCCTCTCTTACCTAGCAATTGGCCATTAATATCTTTATTAAACCAATAGGAAGGTGTCTTAGGTAGGTGAATTTAAACAGCACACCCTTATACAATGTACACAAAGATTATACCAACAAAAGATGAATTTTTCCTTGTTTATTAATTTATCATCATTCTCTCAATGTTCTTGTCTTTGAGCCCTGGCCAGCCATTACCGTTTTGAAAGAGAAACAGACCAGGGCTTAAACAGTTCAGGTCATATGAACTGCTGCACTGTTTAGGAGCCCTTTATTGTTGAGTAACTCTGTTCCTTTCTAAGTGTTAGTGTGTCAATAAATTATATGCATATATCTCCAGCCCTTATAGCATTGCTTATAGTAGCAAGGATATGACTAAGTTGTTTGAGTTCTCCACTGAGCATGTGTACCATATACTTTGAATGTACACCAATCTACTTCCTACAGGGGCTCCTATTTATTATACCACACCTCTGAATTAATAGTTGATATAAATACATGATAACGAATAGACTAAAGCAATAGGTTTATATTTTAAAATAGGTTTAAGAAGACTATTTTATAGGTACACTTATGTATTTTTGTCTAAGTTACTTTTTTCTATTGTACACGAGAAGAATGTGAAAAGGGAATGTTATAAAAACAAGAACACGGGTTTTCTTTTACTAAAATATTAGGAAAGACAAGAATCACAGAAACTATAAGCGTGATAGGAATACAAAGTCTAAGCACATGGATTTAGAATGGAATAGCAGATAGATATGCCCTAATTAGGGAACTATCATAGTCTTTTATGAGGGAGTTCTGCTTCAATTAAAATATGAACAATAGGAAATAATCAGATTATATGGTTTAGAAAATGTAAGCATTCCTGATGGACATCCTTGATAGAGAAGCATGTATGAAGGTCTTCTATGTGTCATAAAGGAGACTGAAGTACCCAGAAAACAGAGAAGAGAGTATGGAGAATGAACCCTGCAGAATCCCGAGATGTGAGGCCATGTGTGATGTGGGAAGTCCTTCTGTATATATGTTGCTTTTATTGGTTGACTAAAAAAAATTAGCAGAATAAAGCTAGGTGGGAACCCTGAACAGAGATGGAGAGAGAAAGAGTAGGCAGAGTCTGGGAGATGATGAAGGAGAAAGATACCAAAACATTACTGTAGTAAGCCACAGCCTCATGGTGATACATAAACTAGTAGAAATGGGATAATTTAAGATGTAAGAGCTAATTAGGAATATGCCTAAGCCATTGGACAAAAAGTGTTATAATTCATATAGTTTCTGTGTGATTATTTGGGGCTGGGTCGCTGGGAAATGAAAGTGCAGTCTCCATTCACAAATGGGATATCTAGGTCTCTATAGCCCAAAGCACATATCCCCACACCAGTGCCTCTGCCTCACAGCTCAGCAACAGGCAATTACAAGATTTTGCAGTCCCTTTTATTTATTAACTATTGAAATCCAGAGATCATTCTCACCAGAAACATAATCCAGCATCAGTTGAGGGATCATTTTGTGAGACTCCATACATGCCCATAACAGAATCACTTCTAGGTTGGAAGAAATTCCCTTTTGGTAACTTGTTACTCTATTAGCTTCTACTCATTGGTTAGGGACACTTGAAGCTTCCCCTATTACCTTTATACTTTAAAATTGTCTTGGAGATAAGCAATTTGTTCCCCTGTTATTCTGATAAGAGGCAACACCTGTTATCATTTGCCAAACCTAACAGGCCTTGGGAAAGGTGCCAAGTTCATAGACTTCTTGTCCTGGTGGCTTTTATCAAAACAAAAATGGTTTGATCATTCATTCACTCTGAATTTTCTGTACATTCTCAAAAACTTACTCTCTATTAATTTCTAGACTGAAAAACTCAGTACAGTTTTTTTTTTGTGTGTGTACCCTTTAATGTCTGCAAATGGGCACGCATAGAAGAAAACATTCCTCTGTTTATAATATTTAACTAATCTTACATCCATACTCAAGGAGAGTGGGGAGGATGTTTTCTTCCTTATCCACAAACTCTGTATCTTGCAGTCTCCAGGGGTTTTGTTATTGCTTTGTGATGCCCTGGTTTATCTCTTACATCAAGCAACAAATTACCCAGGATCTCTATTTGTATGTAGTTCCAAGTTTCTTCTATAATCCTGAAATTTGCAATAGAACTTAGGGATTGAATGCTTTGTTAACTGCATTTCTAGTTGCTGCGACCCAATACATAGCTGGCAAAAAGCAACTTAGAAGACAAAAAGATTTCTTTTAGCTCATGAAGAAGAGACACATTGGCTAGGACTCCTGCCTAGGTGTAGAAACTTGAGACTACTCACACAGTTCCTGAAGAATGGCAGCAGACAGGGGAACTTGAGCAGGAACCAGGGTCAGTCAATAATTCATAAACTCATCATTACTGACCTTCTTTCACCAGCCAAGTCTACCTCTTTACGTTTCCACTACCTCCCCAAACACCACCACCTTTGGCTATCAAGTGTTCAAATGCATAAGCTGGTGGGGGCCCTTTCATATTCAATCTATAACAGATGTTATCATGGCCACGCTGTCTGATCCCATGGATGCTTATGCAAGAACTACTCTCTTCCTTTGAAACAGTAAGATGTCTTATGAGCTGTCCGGGATGAACAAGATTAATCTGAACCATGTGGAGACATTTGAAAGCTTACTGCAAAGCTATTCTTTCTTATTTAATTGTATTATCTTTTCAGAATTTCATACTGAAGTATTTCATTTACAGGATTTTCACCCCTCCTCTACCTACCAGCTCCTAACATGTTTCCCTTGGCTCTTTATCAGATCTATTACACACACACACACACACACACACACACCTGCAAGCAGAAAATAACACACTGGAGAAGGCAGGAGACTTTTGAAACCTCAGCCTCACCCACAGTTACACACTTCCTAATCCTTCTCAAATTGTTCTACTAAGAACCAAGTAATCAAATGTTTAGAGACTTATGGGGGACATCATAGAATTTAAATTACTGGTAACACACACACACATACAGACACAAACACACACACACACACTGAGATAGAAATATAGTACCACACACACACACACACACACACATCTACATTACTACATACATGCATACAAACCTTCTGAATCCACTTAGCATTGCTCATATGTACATGTGTATAGGGGCTGATCACTTGAGATTGGATAATCTATCATAGATCTCAGATAAATCTGACTATCCCTCTCTCTACAACCATTGATTACCCATACCACTTTATCCAGAGATAGGATCCTATAAAATTTTCCCCCTCAAAATTTTGTAGTTGGCAGTATTCATGTCCCAGCTTTTTACCTCAGCAATGATTATAAAGGGTCCTTATATTGAAGCTACACTTGCCATCTCCTTGGCTATTGACATCCCTGTCCTTAGGGATGGTGCTCAATCATTCTAAGAAGTAGGTAATGAAAGTATCATAGGAAGGCCACCTCTTAAATCTTAACTAGTCCCACCACTGTGAGATGCAGGTACCCTTATAATGTTCCCAATGGACCTTGGAAGAGCCCCTCTTTTTTTTTTATATGGGCTGGTCTCTTGATAAGCTTTGGAGCATTAGAATATAGCAAAAGTCAGGATATTACCCTTCTGTGAGTATTTTAACAACACTGCAACTTCTATCTTGCTAGCAGAGATTCTCCCTTGCTGGTTTTGATGAAACAGCTGCTGGCTGGCGAGATTTAAGTGGTGAAGAACTACAGGCTGCCTCTGGCTAACAGCCAGGGAAAACATACTTACAGTTTTAAAAAGTTTGTATGAAATTAAACTTCGCCAACAGCTTTACAGTTTTTGGAAATGGATTTCTTCCAAAGCGAGCCCTTAAATGAGATGTCAGTCCTGTCCATGAGCCTCACTGTAGCCTCCACAGAACAGGAAATCAGAAGCAAAAGGTTCAGGTCACCTGCCTTTGACCTCCTTTCCTTACAGGCATATGTGATAATACAGTGTATTATTTTCAGTTTATGATAACATTCTAATCAGAAATATAGAACTGGACTATCAAATGAGGGAAATTTAGCAGGGATTCAAGTTGAGCAGATGCATCTATCCTAACGATAACATCTCCCTGTATGTTAGTTGCTGCTCTCTAAGGCATGCGACCTCCTCCATTTCTGGATGCATGTTTGCCCTGCACATATACACACACCAGGTGACCCTTCCTGCCATGACCTCTTCAGACAGCCCTCACATCGCTATGCTGGGGGTGAAACGAGGCCTGCAATGAGAATGGATGCTTGTGAGGCAACTCCTGCTCCCTATACAGCAGGGATGCTGAAGAGTGGTTCCCCATGTTTTCATGTCCACTCGTGGATAGAGGGCAGAAAATTTTCCATGAAAGAGATCAGCGTGTGGAGAAGAAATAAAACCTTGATGGCCATCCTTATTGCAAATTTTTTTCAGATACTGATCGTCACAACATACTCCTAAGCAGGTTACTTTTGTTATTTAAAAGTCTTTCTTACTTCCTCACAGAAGTAGTGGCTTCCCTTAGAGAAGAGAGATGCAGCAAGTCGCAGACTCTGCACTTTACATTGTTTTTAAAACTTTAAAACATTTAGCATACATTTCTTTTTTTTTTTTGCTGCCACTGTCTCTAGAGCTGCCAAAACTGATTTTTACCACATGTGAGGCTATTATTTATTCCTACTTGTGGCATGTGCCAAAGCTCTGAGTTTTCAGAAGAGCCGTTCCTTATCCCTCCCTCTGAGGACTATCCCTATGCCCAAGGCAGAGTACTTCAAATGCTTTTGCTGCCTGAGTGACTGATATTATGTGATGTTTGTATAGAAATGATGTACAGGCTTTCCTACCCCACTGCCCATTTGTTCTTAATGCGGTGCTAGTTGGATATTAATATACTCAAACGGCTCATGCTTCCTACCTGCATTTCCTATGTTACAGATTGTAACCGCTTTGATAATTTATCAACTGCTCTTTCAAAATCTCAGCTTACATAGCAGCTGATGCTTGGCTCATTAGCTCCCTGTGTGGTGATAGCGTCACAAACTTCCGTTGACTGGTACCCTGCCTCTGGCAGCTGGGCACTTCACCCTATCAAAGAGCCCTTTTTTCTCTGCTTCTGACCCAGTTTTCCGCTTCCCAAAGGTGCCAGGTCTTGGAGTCTTGTGTACCTCTCCAGGCTTGGAAGAGGCTGTCGTGGCTAACGAACTCCCTCTGTGTTGTTTCTTCCCAGTGACCTGGCCCTTCAGGCTTCTTCCAGCCCTGTACTTTCCCAGCCATTCCTGTGCCCACAGAAAACAGTGTCTTCCTGTCACCGTCCTCATCCTCCCCTTCTTCTCCCTAGAACTGTCCTTAGACACCCGTCTGCAGTGATGGACACGTCAAAATAGCTGCAAGTAATTTTCTATGCACAGGAGTCGAAAGCTTCAGAGAATGTGGATATAATCCTGATTGCTTGTAAATTATAGCCACGAGCAATTTTCTGAATCTCTTTCAACCGTATGCAAAACAAATATGATTTATTTTGTGCTTCTGGACATTTTTTTTAGCCCCCAAATCTCATTTCTCATATTCAACTGGCGGTAACATTCTTTTCACGCCACGTTTTCATTGTTTCACAATTGACTGTGGCTTTCAGTGACTGTCCTCTATCAGAATGACAGGCAGTGTGTACCTTCCCCTCCTGTTTGACTATCAGTTAGTTGTTATGAATAGAGGTTTGTCTTGTCACACATATTCATACCTCTATGCAGATGCTCCACTGTTTTTTCTCTTTTATATCATTACTGTCAGCTGAACTGGATGATTTTTTAAAATATACTCTCAAATCCATGCCGTAGATTCTATTGAGTCAGTGAATATTGACTTTTAAATATTTTAGCATGTTTTCCTTATATCTCATTAAGTAATTTTGTTTAATCATAAAAGGTTTATTGTCTTGAATTAAATCTCCCTAGTTATTTTGATTTATGTTTTGTTGCACATATGGGGTTTGGTACTAGGGTGACAGATCTCTTTAAAAAATTAGGAGAGTCCCATCTTTATCTTGTTCTGAAATTTTGTATAAGATTAAGATTCTATAATTTAAAAGGAATCCCTCCATAAAATAGTCTGGAATGGCATTCCTTTGCTGAAAAGTCGGGCAAACATTGAATTTATCTTTTATATAAAGCTAATTTAGTTTTCTGATTTGGTTCTTTGGGGTATTTTCATTTTCAAAAAAAATTAACCTGGTAATTAAAGTTGCCATCTATAGTTATCTTTGGTCATAGGTGTCTTAGACAGATTTTCTATTGCTGTGGCAAAATGCACAGTTCCAAGAAACTTGAGGAGGAAAGGGATTGTTTTGCATTACAGTCTTTAGTCTATCATGGAGAAAAATCTGGGAAGGAACCAGACAGGAACCTCGAGGCAGAAATCGGTGCAGAGGCCATAAGGCTTGCTCCTCCCAGCTTGCTTGGCCCGTTTACCTCGTCTCACTCAGGACCTGGTGGTCTGGAAAGGCAGCACCCACAGACTTGCCTACAGGTCAAAGACATGCAGGCATTTTCTCAATTGCGGTTGCCTCTTTTTGTAAAATCTTAGTGTGTGTCAAGTTGACACACAAGCCTACCAGCACAACAGACTTCTTTGATTTATTATGAATGAAATTTGTATTCCCTTTTTTCTCTCATTCTCTCTCTTCGTCTCTCCTTTCTTCCCCCTCTGATCCCTCAGTTCCAAAAGTAGCTATTTATCAATAGTGTTAATTAACATAATAAATATGTAAAATACGACTTTATAAAGTTTTTATTTTTGACTACTTCTCTTTGTTTTCTAGATCTTTATGGTAGAAACAAGTTAAGACTTGTTTAATTTTTCTAGTAAAGATATTTGAATATACAAATATCTCTTAAGCACTATTTGAGTTGCACCCACAAAAAATTTGTATAGTATCTTCATTATCATTAAGTTGAGAACACTCTCCAGCACCTTTTGTGATTTTTTTCTTTGATATTTAGACTTTTGGACAGTGTATTAAACCCACAAAGTGGGTATTTTCTTGTTTTTAATTCTGAAATTAGTAAAATTATTGGTATCAACACAGAACCTGTGGACTAAACTACAGAGATAATGCCAATCATAACAGCTGTACAAATGAAAACATGTACAAAAAATGTGAACTAAGGAAGTACATGACCTGTGAATGAAAATTTCAAATTTCCCAGGGAAAACGTATTAAAGATAATGAGTAAACAGAAAGGCTTCCAATGCTAATGACTGGGAGATTTGTATTTATAAATGGCCTTAGTATCCAATTAGTTTCTGGATTCAGTGCCGTCTACATCAAACTACCATGACATTCGTCACAGAAATAGAAAATAATCTCCCAAAGGTTCATAAAAAAGATGATCTCAGATACCCCAGAGCTACTTAGAGCCAAAGCTCTGTCGCTGCAACACTAATACCAATTTTCCAGACATATTACAGAAATATAGTAAGCCAGACAATGTGCTTCACGTAGAATAACTGATTTATCATCCGGTGAGACAAAATATATAGCAAGAATCAACCCACGATTCTATAATCAATTGTTTCTCAATGAAGAGATTAAAAGGAGTCATTGATGAAACAGCCTTTTCTGTACCTAGTATGAAGAAACTGGATAGTCATATGAAAACTTATACAACTTGACCTTCTGTCTCTCATCCTTTAAAACGTCAGCGCAAAATGATGAAAGACCCAAACCCAAGCCTATGAAACTGTAAAGGGACCCGACTGGGAGGGCCAAGCCTGTGCTATAGGACTAGAATCCCAGCTGCTTAGAAGGTTCCTGAAAAACTGCAAGTTCAAGGCTATTACAGATCATTTAGTGACATCCTGTCTCCAAAAAATTTAATTAAATTCAATAAATAATGAGAGGGCTGGCGATGCAGCTCAGTGGTAGAATATTTGTGTAGCTTGCATGGAGCTTCAGTTTCAATTACCTAGTATTGTAAAACAGACAAAATAGCAGAATTACTAAGCCTTTAGCAAATACAAACACACACACACACACACACACACACACACACACACACACACACAATCAACCAACTAAACAATAGCAACAAAATCTTGTATAAGACCTCTGAGACAAAGCATGCAAAAATAGAAAAATGGAATTATATAGAACCAAACTTTTAGGCACAGGGGAGGAAACATTGGAGTGAAGACAGCAGCTGTCATTGGAAGGAAGTATTTTTAAATTGCTCTTATGACAGAAAAAAATATGAAAATCTTGGTGACACAGTAATGCCCTTTAAATAATTGCATTAACATATCCAAATAGACTGAATGGCATTTTTTAAAGAATAGAAGTAGCAAGTGGGTTACACAGATGTTATAGTTGATATCTCTAGCATCAACACAGTGCAAATCTAAGCTAGAATGATATTCTATCTTATGCTACTCAGAATGGGAATTAATTTTTTTTAAAAAGCAAAAAGTGTTTTTATTAGAAATGCAAGGAAAATCTCAGTTTATCAGTTGCTAGAAATATCATAAATTAATGCAACCTTTATGGAGAATGGTACAGGAATTCCTTAAAATAGATAATAGATTTATTTGAATGAGCTATCTCAAGTCTGTACATTTAGCATGGAAATAAAATCAGTCTAACCAAGAGATAACTATATTCTCCTATATATTGTAGAACTATTCATGGTAGTTAAGACATCCAGACACAGAATCAACCTAAGTGGCTGTTGACAGATGATGGATAAAGGGATGTAACAGGCATGAGCACATGTGCAAACACATACAAACATAGTGTGTGTGTGTGTGTGTGTGTGTGTGTGTGTGTGTGTGTGTGTAAGAAAGGGAGACAGACAGGTAGACAGAAACAGAGAGGCTGAGTTGTTCATCCATAAAGAGAATGTGATTCTGTCTTTTACAATGAAATGGAAGGCTCTGGAAATCAAGGCTTCTGTGTCGTAAATCAGACACACAAAGGCAAATGCTGCCTCCTACCTCATATGCAGAAGCTAAAATGGTTGATTTCAAAGAACAGGGTAGAAGAGTATTTTCTAGATGATAGGAATTTGAGGGGGGGAGCTGAACAGAGGGCACTTCAATAATGTGGAGTAAACAGGACTGGATAATGAGAATATTTTCTGTTATAGACCAGCACTGCGTGATGACAAGTGCACAAAGACTTAGTCCATATTCTATGAAGCCTTAGGTGTTCGCAGGTTCTGAACACAAAGGATTGAAATGGAGGTAGAAATACTAATTTGTCTAAGGGGAACACTACACATTGTGTGTTTTCATCAAATTATTATACTATACTCTATCGTCTGTGATTAAAATGTACAATTTAAAAAGAAACTGGATTTTAATGTATTAATTTTGCAAGTATTTCCCTCATGTCCATATATAGAACTTAAAAATAATTGGTGAGGGTTGATCTTAGATTGGATTAGTATTGGTGCCAAATCAGACTTTGGTGAAACATAATTAATAGAGCTTATGTTTGAAGCACACAGAAAAGTCACTGTATCCTGTATGCTAGCCCTTGCAGTAGTTCTGATTCCTGCTGGCTTTAGCTACAAAGTAGGATGTGTATACTGGCTCAAGAAAATCTCTTGGTAGCTCAGCAATCGTTCCACTAAACCCTTTAGCAACTTTATGGCATTTCATGTAAAATATCAAGCAAAGCATGCCGTGTTTTCTTCCTGAGAAAAGTCTTCAATTATCCAGCCTTCATGCTTTCCACAGTTATTTGTTGAGAGAGGAAATAATGTAAAAGAGTGAAGAAACTGGGCTAAAGGGATTGATATGAAAAAAATTCACCCAGTGAGACTTAAAGATGCATAGGACAAGGTTTCCATCAATCATGCGTCGGATGTGTCCTATTAAATAAAACTGTTAAGCAACTAGGCAATTTCTGACTCTAGTGGAAGTCCTTAGAATAGCATTCTTCTTCCTGGTATGAATTTTAAATATTATTGGTATTTATGAAGTGATTCCATGTTATCACTTTAGAAACTTGGTAAGAAATGTTCGTATTTTTAGGATCCTAGAGGCAGGAAGAGGCAGAGGGTCACAGTCATATTTCTTAGATGAATATGTTCCATTGTTTTGGATTAATCTGGTTTTGTTATTCCTTGGTGATGAGAAGTCTAGAAGAAACCAGCTTAAGGTAACTTTGATGTGCAAAGGGCGTTTGTTGTTCAATAGTAACAGGGAACTTGTAATTCTGAAGTGTTTTTGACCCACCCCTACGGTTCTATCATTGAAATTACTTCCCTCTGTTCTTTAGTGGCATTTCCTTCTGTGTGCCTGGACTATAAACCACAGTCCTTTGAAAAAGACAAGATGTGTATTAAGTTCAGCAGAGCCAGCAAGGCTTCTCCTGGATTAGTGTCTACCCATACTATGGGAGGTAGTTAAGCATCTTCAGGACCATGGTACTAGGGTAGAAGTTATTAACAAACAGCTTCAGTGTATCCCACCATAGAGATGGATCCCTGGCAGCAGACTGAGGACGGTAGTGAGTTTAATTGTTAGTTCTATGGGGGAAGAGCAGTTCTAGGGATTGCAGTGTGGCATTACACATGCCAGCAAGTTCTCTGCCACTGGGCTATATCTATACTAGCTTTATCATCACCACAACTGCCACTGCCATCATTGCCACCACCATCTTCATCACCGCCACCACCATCATCACTGCCACTATAATCACCACCACCATCATCATAACCACCATCTTTACCACCACCATCATCATAACCACCATCTTTACCACCACCATCATCATAACCACCATCTTTACCATCACCATCATCACCACCACCATTATCATCACCACCATCTTTACCACCACCATCATCATAACCACCATCTTTACCACCACCACCATCATCACCACCACCATCATCACCACCACCATCATCACCACCACCATCTTTACCACCACCATTATCATCACCACCATCTTTACCACCACCATCATCATAACCACCATCTTTACCACCACCACCATCATCACCACCACCATCATCACCACCACCATCATCATCACCACCATCTTTACCAACCCCATCTACCACCACCATCATCATCATTACCACCATCTTTACCACCCCCATCTACACCACCATCATTACCACCACCACCATCATCACTACCACTATCACTACCACCATCACCACCTCCACCATCACCACTGCCATCATCACCGCCACTATCATCACCACCATCATTACTATCACCACCACCGTCACCTTCACCATCATCACCACCACCACCACCACTATCATCGTATTTTTAAGGCAGGATCCCAGTAAAGTACCTAGATTGGTCTTGAACTCACTCTGTTGCTCAGGTAGGTCTAGAATTTTCACTCTTCCTGTCTCAGCTTGAATTATGAGTGTATACCATCAGACTTGGTAATTTCTGCTGTTTTTAATGGATTTTTGATTATGCATGATATTTTTATGCATGCTATGTGAATTTTCATATACTGGGAAATAGTCATTTCCTGGTTGTAAATTCCATATTTTTCCACATGTGTTTTTGAAAATGGATTGAGACTATGTGTTTATACTGTGGTTGTATTTTCCCTTCCAAAGCTTTTGTAATAAATGGGGATATTATAGTCTAAGCTATTTATAACTGAGCAAGTAAAGATCTTTTACAAAAAGAATGAAACTTATTACTTAAACAATCTCTAACTATTTTATTCATGCTTCAAATCAAAGGCCACCCTATTGAGTAGTTCACAGATATGAATTAATAGAAGTATAATAAATTTTTATGTAGACTTATCACTGTGCAAAATACCCCCAGAGAGCCCGTTAATCACATTGCCAAATAAATTAACATTAATAGTTTCACTTTTGAATGCTGAAAGAATTACACCACAATTTTATTGAATAAATTATACTTCTTGGATTTTATTTTGCAATATTTCCTGAGTCTAAGATGCTTTTCTATTGCCCATGTAAAAAGACTTTTTACATTGAGTTGGGGTCTCATTAAGTTGCACAGAATGACCTTGAGCCCTCTTTGTAGTCCAGGTAGACCTTCAAGAGCTAAAGAATATGCTTACCTCAATCTCATCAATAAATGAGATTATGGGACTTGAGCTACTTATATATCATGTGCATATAGTCACTTATATATGTAAACAAATTTCTTTGATAAGTATTATAAAGTATCATTTATAGTTTTTAAACTACAGAACATTTATTAAATATAAAAGCTACTCTACTTTCTTTAAAAAATAGTTAGGTATGTCCTATATGATAGTTGAAAAAAAATCTAAGAAAATTGGGGTATCAGATTCCTGGGTAATGCGTCTATTATTATTGTCTGCTAAAGGGGTTTTTAATGCAAGGAATTTACTAGCAAATTTAGAGAGGGGGGAATGAGGGGAGAGGGGTGTGGGAGCATATGAATACACGGGTGCATGTGCTGTCCGTGTGTCTGCATGTAGAGACCAGAAGTCAATATCAGGTGTCTCCTTTGCTTGTCTCCATGCTTATTTTTTGAGACAGAGTCTCTCACCCAACCTGGAGCTAGACTGGCTGACCCATAATCCCTACAGATCTTCCTGTGACCACCTCCCAAGTACTAAGACGAAAGGATTAAAGGCTTACAACATTGCACAGGATATTTGATGTGAGTTTCATGGGATTGATTTCTGTTCGTCATGATCACGCAGCAAGCATGTTTCTGTCCGAGCCATCTCCCTGACAAAAATGTAACTACTTCTTCTGAATTTGTCTCACCCCTTGGCTGAATGACCACTTTCCCAATATTGATTTTGCATTTCCAACAAGGAGTATTGCACCAACATCATGTAGATATCAATTCAACAGATATTTAATCAACAAATCTCTGCTTGCACATAGATTTTGAAACTGTCCTTTAAACAATGTTCTGTTTGCTGCCCTTACTGGGCCAAACCAAACACAGCATACTTAATTACACGACACAAATCCCGGTGAATTATTAGCACAATCAGAAACTATTTTAATATGACCGGAGTCTGAACTTCTTTCTGCAGGGACAAATGCCAGCCTGCATTGCTTTGAAAAGTTACAGTGTTAGTTTGTGCCTTAGTTTCATTTCAATAGTCTGTAGTTATTCATTAGACCCAAATAGAACTTAAAATGCAGCAATGAATTATTATAAATCAAGCTATGCATTTTTTCGAATATCCTCATATAGTCCAAGCATAGCATCTTAAATGATCAAATGACTTCACTCTATACCACTCAACAACCTATCATAAACAATACCCTTTGATGGGCTGTTAGGAAGTGAGATTAGTAATCCTAAAACTTAGATTTATCTCATAGTTCTAAAATTATTCAGATTTACCCTACTCGGTTATTTGCCTCATCGACACTGATGGCAAATAATTAACATCTTGTGTGCCCTGAAAGTCACTGGCACAGCAGATTAAAGGCAGCAGCAGACAAATGAGTCAAATTTGAGTCTGCCAATGTTCTCTGTGATGTTAGAACTCGCTTGTCTTCTTTTGTACCAAGTCTCCCATGTGGAAAATGGAGGTTAGTGTGATTTATAATCCTTCCCCCATAGATGCCAGCAAAAATTACTTTAGAGAACTTGATAGATTGTACAACTATTGCTCAGTGGTTAATTTAATAAATGTGTTATTATATAACTTCTAGAGAACGGAGTCCTGAAAGAGTGTGTTTGACGTGTGCAGAATCAGGAATTTGTTCTTTGCTTCTGCATTCTTGAAGTTTTATGGCTAATGGCATTTGAAAAAAAAAAAAACCTGGCATTTCACATCACTTCTAGTTCTAGACATACACAGGTTTTTTTTTCTCTCTGTTCTACCTCCTGGCAACGGATTAAACATGCTTATCTAATTTGCTTGTTAAACCTGTCTTTGAATTATTTTGTCTGCTTCTTTTAAACAAAGTTTGTAAAACACTATTTCTAAGAATTTTGTGTTAGTGTTTGTTGTTCAGATCTTCTGTATCGTGATATTTATTGATTCAATTTCAAACCGGAGACCTTGTAAAGCAAGCAGTTTTCAAGGCCTGTGTCATTTCCTTATTTCTCATAAGTAACTTTGGTGGTGTCCAATCTTGGCCAGCAGATCTCCGAGTCTCTTCTGCTTAAGGCTTTGGTCCTGCCTTTCCTGCCAGTGCATTGCTAGCCCTGTGGGAAATTCTCAGGACCTCCATGGTACTCTTGTGATTTTTCTATCCTTGACCTTAGGAGGAGCTGTCAAAAATGAAAAGACGACTGGTCTAGTTTTCTGTCCCAATCCTTCAACTTTTGAACTGCGAGAGAAGAAGCGAGACTTGACTTGACCACGAAATTATCTTTTAAGGAACAAAGGAAGTTCCAAGTAGGATCTGACTTTCTTCTTGCTGGGAAGTGTGGTGTCTGGGGCAGTTGAAGGGCAGACTCTGCTGGTGGCCTGCCAGTCTTGCTTCTTCAGAGGCCAGACAGGAAGTCAGTGAGACAGAGGGCTTCCCAGGGAGGGAACATCTACAGACCAGAAATGTCTGCGTGAAATCCTCATTGCTCTGTGCCTACTGGTAATTTATATAAGTATCCCAATGGGAGAGAAACTGTCTTTTGAAGTTCTTTGCTACTCTTTTTTTTCCTTTTCTTTCAAGGGTGTGATATAGTCATATGGGTGTGTATGTCATAATTACCACATGTATAAGTCAGGGTTTTCTAGAGAAACAACTTATAGGGGATTTTATCAGAATCATTGACAAATTGTAGTGCAGCGAATCCAGCAATGATTTCTTATAAATAAAAGTCCAAGATATAGTAGTTACTCAATCTACAGGGGTGAATGGCTCATTTGATATTCTCTGGAATCCCAAGGAAGTTGTCTCTACTACCAGTAGAGAAATGGACTTGCTAACAAGAGCAAGAGCAAGCAGGCAAAGACAGAGTAAGCTTCCTTCTTCCATACCCTTTATCAGGCTGTCAGCAAAATTTTGGCCTTGATTAAAGATGGATTTTCCCAACTAAAAAGAATGGGATTAAAGGTGTAGCTTGCCATTTTAAATGATATGAGTAAGACAAACTCTCTCACAGATGTGCCCAGGTATTTGGGTTTTACTTAATTCTGTTTAGTATTTCGTTAATTCTATTTCAGTTAGTTCTAGTTGAGAATCAGGAAGAGCATTCACAAGTGCACCTCTTGTCAAGAGCCACACCATATATATGTCGCTACTTGACAGGTCACACCTGATGGATAGAGGTCTTCTATCACCGCTTGAAGTAAGGACTATAAAATAGTAATTTACCAAGGATGCTAATTTTAGAAGGAAAGTCCCTTTCCCGATGACTTTTGTTGTATCACAAAGTGTAGTAGTCACATACAGGCGTGGAAAACTAAGTTTTGCTGGCTCGCCATATTTTTCACATCCTGTCATATCCTTTCTTCTGCCGTGTGCCATTTTACCTAGAGTGGGAGCATTATCATCGCCATCATCCTTTTGTGAAATATTTGCTTATATGATGAGGACATTGGGTATTTATAAAATATAACTTTGATGCATTACATTTCGGTGTAGCTTCATCCTAGGAGTGGGGTGTCCAGAGCTATATGAATGTGAGTTCACTTTGAATATTTTGAAGGAAAAGGAGAATAATGTTGCTTAACGTCTAACATGTAGAAGTTATATTTCAATGTGTACAGTCTGTAATGGTAACATTGCACCCCTTAAGTTTCTTCACATTCTTGGGATGAGATTCAAATGATTTTAGTCATTAAGGGTGTTTCCCTATCATGTAAACACAGAGATAATTGAGACTATTTTACGCAAAGAGTTTAAATTAAATATTATGGTGTTTATGTGTTTTTTAAGTTGGATTTTCTAGAAATAGTATTGGATTTTCTGAAGGGTAGTGAGATTTTTCTTGATACCTATTTGATTGAGTGTACTTATCTAATCTAGACTACAAATTGACTTACAGGAATACCAACCTTAATAAATCTTTAATTCTACTTATATGAACTTTAATTTTCCTGAACACTTACAGTGGTGACGTCAAATCACTGGTGCTTAACTATGTAACTAAAATGATTTTCTGCTGTCACTTTTCAGAGACAAAGCAAGGAGAGATTCACGTGTACTAAGATTATGCAAGGATATGGCTACAACATGATATGAAGCTATAGCCAATTCAATCAAATTTAGATACTATGCTCATATGTGATTATTACACTTTGTGGCAACTGACATTGGGAAAGGAACTTTACTTCTAATATTAGCATCTTTGGTAAACTAATATTTCCATAGCTCTTACTTCTCCTCCTATACTGCATTATAGGAACATTTCCATATAGGGAGTATATTGTATACATAGTATAAAATGTTGATTAAAATCAACAGAATTTTTTGTAAGAGTATATTTTTGCTAACAAAAAGAGTAGATGAGAAATGTTTTGTTTTCTTCCAGAACTTCAAACTGTCACGAGGAGGAAATTATTGACAATAAGTGATATAAGTATACTGTATGCAACTTGTATACACAGAATCACCAATTCTCTGTGCTTCTACGGTTCTTCTAAAGTTTAATTTGGTCTCAACAAGACATATTATTTCTTCATATTCTTACTTTATACATCTCTTTAATTGTAAATTTTCCATGTTTACCAACTGCAAATGGAAAAGAGACATTATTTCTCTGACTTCCTTGTCATAATAACAACTCAGATTGTCAACAATCTGAATTCACAGTTCTCTTCTTTAGAATCCTGAGTAATAACCTTGATCATAGACTAGTCTGTCTAATTGCAATATGACCTATGCCACTTACTCTTGTTTAACACTTCTAATGCTCAACTTTCTTATCTAGCAAAAAGAAAAGGGATGCACATCCCAACATACCAGGTTTTCATGAATATTAAACTAGCTGTGCATGAAGCATACTCCATCTGGAAAGCACATAAGACATCTCCTGTTAGCAACACAAATCCTCTAAGGCCAGGCTGTTAGGAACTACCTGTTATCTTTATTGTGGGAGGGGAACATGGTATGAAAGAAAACACTGTTTTCCCAGCTTGTTACAAAGGAAACATCTGTCTCTACATAGGTGCTGCGCATGCCTTTGTGCAGAAGGAAGTGCTGAGGTCTTCATTCATTGTGCTTGGTTTTAGAAGTGTCGTGAAAATACTTAACAAAGTCAATCATTTTGACAAAATTTGAAGAGTCCAGAACAGTTTCATTGGCTGTATGCATGTCACTGGATCACATTAGATCGTTAGATCCTTTTCTCCCTTGCCTGACTGAGACTTTGTGCATTCAAGAGTTTCCCATTACCCCTCCTTTTATACTTTCTAAGCGATATCAGTGTGCAGGCCCTCCATATAGATAGTATGATCAGGAGGATACGCCAATACAGATTATGGTGCCTTAAGTTATGATGTATACTGCTATGCTATGCTATGCTATGCTATGCTATGCTATGCTATGCTATGCTATGCTATGCTATGCTTTTTACCACTGTTCCAGATACATGTAAATAGAACTTAAGTAGAGAACAGTTTCCTTTTATTTATATTTTAATTTTATTCAAAGATTGGCTGACTCTATGACTTTGTGCCCTAGGTAGAATATCATTGGTATGGAATGGGATAAAGCAGAGTGGTCACGTGATGTCTGGGAATGAGAGTAGAGTCATGGGAATGAGTATACTCTCCCAAGACATACCGCCATTCTTCTGCTTTTTCCAACTGAGTCCAGCCTCTCATAGGTCCAGCATTCCCCATTATTTTATTAAAAATTGGAATCCATCAGTCAGTGAGTTGATTTAATTAGGAAACTCCAACCCCAACCCATGATCCAGTTGCTTCTGAACAGACACAGAAGTGTGCTTTAAATGAATTCCTAGGTGTTTCTCAATCTGTTCCTATTTCCAAATCCACACTAACCATCACGTGTAGGCTAAGTGTGTTAAATATGTTTTTGACTACTGTAAGTATTTCGGGAAAGACAACTGTCAATAAATTAAGGAGCATCTATATGCCTATCATGTCATTTGTGATGCATTCTGTTTTATTTTGATTTTTGAGACTTTGTTTCTTGATGTATGGGCTTGTCAAAATTTTTCATCTGTTCAAAAATGCCAAGTACATTCCAATTTTCTGTTGTTGGGATGCTTCCATATTTCTTCATACCCCTTGCTTGACTGCATTGCTATCAGTATAAATGAAAATCAGTGGTTATTTCTCCCAATTGTAGGGGGTGAGAGAAGTGTGCTGGAGAAAGGCTTGCTATGCAGCTCAGGGTACACTCAATTCTGTTATTCTCCTGCCTCACCTGAGAGCTATCACTCCCAGCTTGAAGTCTGATACTGTTCTATTGCTCAGTACTCCACAGATGGATGGGTAGTCAGGACGTCTTCGGTCCACTTTATTTCAGAAAGGATCTCACTAGCCTGCCCTCCTGTTTGTCTCTAATATTGAGAATGCCAGTGAGCACCATGAGGCTGGGCTCTCTCTTGATCTGTGTGGATGGTATCTGTGTAGAAAACACCTTCACTTATTAGTCTTGGGAAGGCTTCTGTGAGTTTCTCATTTTTTCTATAGACATATCTTCCCTAGCTATATGAATGCAAATTTTCAATGATAAAGATTAGCTGGTTACCATTTTCAGGAAGCTTATCTCTGGATGATTCTAGTGCCTACCTGAAGTACTGCATTTTTTTCTCAACCTTCCTCTAGCTGCCTTCTCTATTACAAGCTGTCTCTTCTCTATTACTGCAGGCCCCAGAGTGTAGCCCCATCACTGAGTTATAGGAGATAAGCTTCCTATATTATAGCTAGCTGCCTTCTCTATTACTAGCTGTCTTTTCTCTATAACTACAGCCCCAGAGAGTAGTCCCATCACTGAGCTATAGGAGGTAAGACAGTACTAATCCAATGTTGAATGCAAATTCCATGCTTTTCCCTTCCCAGGAAGAAGCTGGAAGTTTTCTTCTAGTTATTCTGTGCTGAGTAAAGAGAGAGATGACAGCCAACTCATTTCCTCCCTGGTTCACTTGAGTTGGTTTCAGCGACTGGGGTGGAAGCCTCGTTACTGTTTTCTGGATTTCTCACAAAGGGAACTGGTCCATGTTGTTGTTGAATTGTGTTCTTGAAGGGGAACATAGAGGCTCAGAGTTTCTACCCTAGCACCTGGCCGATATTGCATTCCTTTTTTATCTTCTTTAGCAGTTAATGAACAGAGATATTTTACATACCAATCCTCACTTTGTGGCTATAGACCTAAGCACAACATTGTGATGTGAATCTATGGTTTGTTTTTTGTTTTGGTTTTTGAAGACAGGTTTCTCTGTATAATAGCCCTGGCTGTCATGGAACTTGCTTGGTAGACCAGGCTAGCCTTGAACTCACAGAGATCTGTCTGCCTCTGTCTTCCAAGTCCTGGGAATAAAGGTATGCGCCACCACTACCTAGCGTGAATCTGTTATGACCCTTTAAAAGATAGGTGTGTGTGTGTGTGTGTGTGTGTGTGTGTGTGTGTGAGAGAGAGAGAGAGAGAGAGAGAGAGAGAGAGAGAGAGAGAGAGAGAGAGAGAGAGAGAGAAGGGGAGTCTGTGTATTTATGTCAGTGTGGCAAGTGTGGTGATGTGTGCAGACATGACTGTGGAAGTCTATTATGTGCTTCTCCTTGTGTGCAGGACCTCCAGTGTCTAGCCTTCACCCGCTGTTCCCTTGAGATGGAGACTCTCACCATATTCATAGCAAGTCAGCAGGCTTCATCCGGCCACCTGCCTGTGGCAACCACAGTGTTGGACTTAAGGTTGCGCACTCACATCTGGCATTTGACAGGGATGCTGGGATCTGAATTCGGGTCCTTCCTGATGCTAGTGGAGTCAGTGGTTTTACCCTCTAAGCTACCTACTGCTTAAGCTCCCAGGTTGGCTTTTTCATGGTTGGTTTTGGTTCGGGTAACATGAGAAGCATGCGATATTGCAGGCGAGGAACGGAATCCCCGTGCAAACTTAGTAGATAGCCCTAGTGTAAGCCGTGGGGCCCAGGTATGTAATCTGATACTCTTTTGTTTGGAGACATGGATAACAGTGAACTGTTCGTCAGGATCCTTGTAGAGATACTGTAAGGCTGGAAATTCTAAACTCCTAGCATTGATTATATGTAATCATTACAGACTAAATCTTGAGCATGTACATTTTTGCTAACTAATTAATGTATGTTGCTTAATTTGGCTATCTTTTCTTTCCTCTACATTTAACAAACTAATAAAATATGAGTTTATTCTAAATTATAAGTTTTACTGTATCCTCTATATTTCATTTAACTTTCTTGTATATATGATTGCACCTGTTTCTTTCCCGATATCCCGAAATTGTAAAATTCAATAACTTGGGTAGCTACCTTGCATTTACGTTTGTACCCGACATTACTGAGTGATAAAATACCATAAAACATGAGGAACAGAATCACGGATGGAAAGAATTATCCCATTTATATGTTTCTTTCCTAAACCTTTGGCTCTGTTTATCCTGCCCATTAAGACAATTAAGATATTGATCCTAATTCTGTGGGGTTTAAAACACAGTAAACTCCTTACCCATTCTCAGAGGTGTGGCAATTTCCACTGCAGATTTTTTTTGGAGAAACTCAAAGTCATTCATGACCATTGTCTAATAGTGGAAGATAGCATATGTTTGTGTCTTCTTAAAGTTCACTGTGAACTAAGGAAAGGTGTCCCCACGGGCTCGCCTTATCCCAGAGAGGTACCTCTACCCAGGCCTAGAAACCATTGCACTGCTTCGGTTTTCCTTTGGTGGAAACACGAGGCCAGCATCTCAAGGAACTGTGACAACATAGTCCATCATCAGCACACTTGTGCTTTGTGAGTTTACAACGCTGAAATCCTGACTCAATTTTCTGCTGGACAAAGGTTTTCATTGAAGCAGAGCAACAATGAAGCCGGCAGACAACTCGTCAACACGATGCTCATTCTCCTTTAGTCTTTTGTTTGAGTGTAGGAGCGGGCTTCTTCAGACAAGGGAAAACACGAGAAGGGTTCAGCTGCGTTTGGTCTGGACTGTGAACCGACTATGACTAACATATGTTGTTTGATAGGAATTGTAAATACCCTTTGTTAAGGAAGAAAATAAAAGATCACGTCTCCTTGTAATAAATACACTTGTAATTTTCCAGAACAGCATTAGGCTGATGTGATTGTTAAAGCATCAGGTAATGCAAGAAGGCTGCTGACCAGTGCTGTACAAACATCACACCACTATTCATGTTAGCGGTAGCTTTAATATCAATCTAACTATGAAACAGTTTTATAAAGGCAGTATTCAGATTACATATACGTCATGGGGTTGTGGGGAAAAAATGGAAAATTATTCAGCTCAAGCCTGAAGGGATTATGTTAAATAATGTTATTATACGGGTCGTTGACTGTGTTAGGCTTCTTTGAAGAAAGTCCAGGCTGTTTTCTTGGTTTGTTTATATAGGGAAATGGTTTCAATAAAGGAGTGATCTGGCGTGTTCTTGAATTAGGCCAAATATTTATAGCATGGCATCGCTGATAGAAATTTCCTCTTGTTCCTTGGAAATGGTTTTGGGGAATAATAATTTTCTGAGCAAACAAAAATTCTTACTCATTAAAGTTAGCCCTCTGAATTTGAAAGTGATGGTGTTGCTGTCTTTTTGTATTTGCTGCGCGTCCTTGGCACGAGCTTCCGCGGGATCGGATGCAGGTGAGTATGTGCGGTCTTTCCGTCCAGCCCTGTTTTCACTAAGTATTTCCTCTTCTGCTCTGAGTTCCTTCAAATACACTCATAGTCTCTCCACGTAGGGAGGGCCCACCAGCTCTTCATACTCTTCAAAAGGTATTTCATTGTCGACCTACTACATGCCACACACAGGACAGCGTGGCCACATGCGGATGTGACAGCAGTGTCGCTGCTGGCCTCTGGGAGATGGTGCGGTGTGCTCAATATCTTTTTTTTCCCCCTTTTAGTGCTCCATGTAGTTTTCCATTACTTAGCCCTGCCTCTTGCTGCAGTAACTATCAATAAACAAAACCATATGCCCAGATGACCTTTCAGTTCTGTGTAGCCATGCCAACTCCCTGTTACACTGAATGCTATTGGAAAAGCACAAGAGAAACTGACCTGTGAAGGACTTGGGCCGAGATGTTGCTTTCGGAAGGCTGGCAGGCTACCGAGCCCAACAGAGCCGAACAGATGTTTACAAGGCTGTCCTGTGTGCCCAACACTCTGGTACCTATTAAGAAGTCAGTGATAAACAAAATAGACATGACTTGTGCCCACTCGTACAAATAAATTTCAAATTAAGACAGATGCTGTGGAAAGCTCGAGTGTTCTGGCTGACACGTCGTCTCCCTGCAGGAAATCCAGGTGCACAGCCAAATCGTAATTTTTTGGTTGGTTAATGATCATGGAAGTATGGAAGAGGCATATTAGTTAGGCTTTGGCGCTGTTGTGACCCATTGCTGGACCTGGCAATTGCAAGCGACAAAGATTCGTCTGGGTTCTCAGTTTCTGCGGATTGGCTTTTTATGGGCATCAAGCACAACATAGCAGTTTAAATCATGAAACAGAAAGAACAGCGACAGGCCAGGTGGTAGTGGTGCATACCTTTAATCCCAGTATTCAGCAGACAGAGGCAGGCTGATCTCTGTGAGTTGGAAGTCAGTCTGATCCACAGAGTGAATCCTAGGACAGCCCAAGTCACATAGAGAAACCCTGTAATGAAAAACCAAAACAACACATAAATAAAAAAGGAGAAAGGATACAGGAAGAGGCCAGGACAGATTTTAGCTTTGGGTCAAACCCCTCTGTCCTCTGTGACCTACTTCCTCCTGTGAGGGCACAGTCCCTACATTTTGTCAACTCTGAATAACAGCAGTATGCAATGAATCCATCAACCCATTGATCCATGCATTAGACCCGAGCCTGCAGGATTAGGTCATCTCTGGAAATGTCGCTGTCTACCCATCCAGAGGTGTGCATCCTTACCCAGGTGCTTCTTAATCCAAACAAGCTGCCAGTCAAGATTGACAGTCGCATGCAATGCTTACATTGGAAGAGTTGGTACCCCTTTGGCGTCTCCACACACTTTTACTACTGGTCCCTGGCGGTCCTGACCACTGACACATGAATTTCTACGAAAGGAAACCATGGTTTACTCTCAGCTTCATTTCTGCCTCAGGCAACTTATGCAGTAAGAATTCTAACTGTAGTTAAAGGCCATTCCCATGCTGCAGGCCCAAATGTTTGGCCTTGCTACATATGCTGTGTTAACTGATGAATATGTGTTCGCAATCGTTTGTTCTTTGAACACGAAAGTGCACTTGAATCTTTGTCTTTTGAGTTTCTCTATTTGCCTCGCAAAGTATCACTTCTCTTTTTCCACTAAATAGACGTAACACTTCTCACCTTTTTTTCCCCCCAGAAAGACCCAATATGTTAATTTAAAAACTTCTTGTTGTACACGTAAAGTGTCAGGAAGCATTAGATCCGACAGATGTTAAATGCAGTACTCTCAAGATAATGAGGGAAGGTGGTGTGTGTTTCTCTTGGTATTTAATTTTACAGATAATCCGGACAATATCACACTTTATAATGCTTGCAAAACATCGAGAAAACTGTGTCTGCAGTTAAATTAACTTAGAGATGTTCAATTATGGAAGGCAATACAATTTGAATTATGGGATATGCTTACATTATAAGTCCATGACTGGGAAGGTAGATTTAAAATATGTTTCAGCTGTTTACAGGTTAAATTAAAAAAAAAAAAGAAACCACTTCAAATTTTGCATGGGGTTTGCTATAAATATCATGTTACAGGTTTCAGCAATACATGTACTGGCCACAAGAAGGCGCTAGAGGGAAACAAAAGCAATGAATGTGTTTTCAGGAGTCTGAGTGAGTGATTTACCCTTTTTGTTTTGTTTTGTTTCCTGTTTGCTCTTGATGACCCGTTCTTTGTGTGGATATATATCACTGAGATCTGTTCATGTGCAGAAACAAAAACAAAAATTATTCTCCATTCACCAGGAAATGACTAGAGATGACTTGAACTATTTATATGTGTGTATGTGCAGTTGGGGTAGGGCTTGTGCAGTGAGATTCACATCTGTGTTACGTTTATAAGCAAAGGCTGCATATACACTATTTCATATATTAACCTTTATGTACAGATTTACACTCTTTTAGTAGGAGAGGGCAGAAGGCTGTGTGGCCGTGTGAATACCTTTTACAATCTTTAAAGTGAATATCTAAGGTTGAACAGTGTTCTCTTACAAATTTTAAGAATGAAATATCTACAAGTGGTCCTAGCAGTGGCTCCATGTGTTATAGGCTTGCTCAGAAAGCATAGGGGTCTGAGTTTTGATCCCAGCACCCACTTAGAAGGCAGGTATGGGTTGTTGTACCTTTACCTTCAGGAAAAGTGGAACAGAAGGGTATCTGGGGTTTTCTGGCTGCTAACCTTGCTCAAGGTTAAGTGAGAGACTCCATCTTACAAGTGACGGAATAAAGTGATAGAAGCATATGCCATGTCCTTCTGTGGCCTGTGTGCAAGTACAGGCATGCCCTCCTGCACACATACGTCCATCTGCCACATACAAACTTTTATATGTATAAATGAACTGTTAACACATGTTTTCCCTTTGATAGCCTTCTCCCCTTTCTTCCTCGTTTAGAAAATACAACATGATCCCTAGGTCCCCTAATCAAATACTTATTTTTATTTTTAATTATTGCTAAAATAGCATTTAAAAGTAAACACTTTCCTTTCTATTTTTCATTATAAAAAGCCACCACCCTATAGGTCCTTTCTAGGTTTTATTTTTAGTGCTATTACTGCAGCTGACAAAATGTATTAAGTGCTTTAGCTAAAAAAATACAAAATTTGATGTATTTTGTAATTAATACATGTTTGTCAAAGGTCGTTGTGAGCCAAACGGTCGCTCTTGATTTTATTTATTTATCTCAACTACTAAAGAGAAATATAGCAGTCTTAAGAAAATACTATAGTTTCTGCTGAGAAGCAAAGCTGTAAACATAAAAGATGGTCATTATAGAACTCTTGCCTGTGCATCCATACAGACTTTGAAAAGGAGAATAGATGAAAACTGTCCCACGCTGATGCAGCCTCTTGTGTTGTTTGCTTGTTGCTGCTGTAACAAGCTGCTATGACATGGAGTCTTTAAAAAGTGAGGTACTTTATTACCATTCTGAAGAGCTGAAGACTAACATAGGTCGTGATAGAATACAGTTTCCCTATTTATATATCCTGGAAACTGTATTTTCCCGTCTAAGATCATAGTATGGACGTTTGTTGATGAGGGTCGTTTTACCGCCTCATACGTATTTTCTAGATATGTTCAAAGTTGGGACATTATTTCTGTGCACTCCTTTGTTCTTAGTACTTGTCACCCATGGTTGTGGTTCATGGTTTCTCATGTCAACAACTACATGATAATCTAGCCTCCATCTTACTTTCTGAGATGAGTTACATCACTGAGCCTTGTGGTCCCTGATCACATAGACAGGCTAGCTAACTCCCACGATGACCTTCCTTAATACATCAAACCCTTTTCCCCAGGGATAAGGTGACAGATATGCACCATTATGCTTGACGTTTTACCTATATGCTTGAGATCCTAGCTCAGCTCCTCATGTGTGTGTGGTAAGTAATCTTGATACTTATGTTTACAAGGACTCTTAGAGGAAGAGGAATATCTATGGTCATTGGAAGATGAAGTTCATGTTTGGTTATGTGCTGTTAGAATATCATTAAGTTATCAACATGGAGAATCCAGTGCTTAGCTTTACAGTATATTAAAGGTCTAAGCATCTGGACAAACAGGTGTTTTGTCTGCAAGAAACTTTACATAAAGCATCCAGAATAGTGAAGTCAAGAGAGAAAGTAAAAGATTTATTATTGTTTTGACTCTTAACAGTTATTAAAATTCTTTTATATAAATATTTGGTTACTTTGGGCATCACATATCATAAAAATGCAAAATCGAAGTTAAACACACTTTATTGTTGGAATAAAACTTAGCTGACATAGGCAGATAGAATTAGGAAAGATCAGCTCATAGCAACAACTCAGGAAAGGACCAAGAGGAATGAAAATGTACGTTGGTCATCTTCTTCTGAGTCACCCTCAACTGACCATAGAGGAAGGTTTATAATGAACTTTATCATAACCAGAAGAACTAATATTGTTTATCCGTGACATATATTTATCTAGCACTTATTATGGAGTATTATATCATTTTTATAGTTACAAAGCCAACAAGTCTGTGAGATAATTATTCCCGTTGTCTGTCTTTCATACCTGAGGTAATGGGGGCTTTGAAAAGATCAGTTCATCTAAGTTACACGTAGGATGCAAGTCCAATCAATCTGGATTGCACAGCAGGCATCTGTTATCATAAGAATTCTAGCTGTACTCTTTTTAGGGTATATCACTTCACCCCTATCCATTCTAGTAAATTCTATCAGTCTTCTCCAACCCATGGACTATGAGGGTAGGAAAAAAACTGAATTCGTTTATGTTTAAACAATTTAGAAGAAGGATATAAAAGTTCATTCTGCCAATGAAGTTGATGAGAGAAGCACTTTAAATGGCTGGTCTCTGTTCTGTGGACACACTCAGGGTTAGTGCAGGAACCTAGTATACACAAGAAAGTAAAAAAAGACCTTTTTCTGAATTCAGATCCTGGAGTCACTCGAGTCCCACTTAGACAAGCCACTTTCTTCGCATGTAGGTAATGTTGTCCACAGAGTGCCTGAGCTTTTCTGAGAAGGTTATTATGAATTGCGATCAGAAGTATTTTGACTAGTGGGGAGCTTTCCTTTTGCTTGTGAACAAGAAGTAGCAGAAATCAGTTTTCATATAAGAAATTCCATACACGGAACAGTGAAGAAAATATAAACTACAGGTAAAAGGTGCAGAGCACAGGAATGCAGGTGAACTCAGTGAAGAAATACAATAGGCTATATAACTATAACTATATATATATAACTATATAACTATATATATATAACTATATAACTATATATATATATATATATATATATATATATATATATATATATATATAGAGAGAGAGAGAGAGAGAGAGAGAGAGAGAGAGAAAGAGAGAGATGGGGGGGATAAATGCTTCCTTTCTCAGGAAGTCTTGGTTTGGGGTATGAGATATGTCTGTAGATTTACCTTTGAAGCTAGTTTTAAAAAAAGTAAAAAACAGATTTTTCCTATTCATTTCATGACATAAAACTGTAAAACTCATGAAGCCATTAATCACTCATTAACTAGACTTTGAAATCTGTGTATTGTGTCTCATTGTACAATACAGATTATTCAGAATACTACATATTCAAAACACCTAAGAAATACTTTCAACTTTTACCCCAAACCTTGTGAAGCGTAAACAGGTGGTATCTGTGAGTTTAAGGCCAAACTAGTCTGCATAGCAAGTTCGAGAAGAGCTAGAGCTATATAGTAAGACTCTGTTCATAAAGAGATGATTTTATGAGATCAAATATCAGATAGAAAATAACTCATAAGAAAATCAAATATTCTTAGTTATTAAAATAAACTCAGAGGGAAAATAACACAGGTGAACTAATTACTATTGAATAAAAAGGTCTGAAACATGAAAATACCATTCCAGAAATTATGGAGTAATAATAAGTTCACAAGCTAGAAATTAGGAAAGGATTTAGAAGTAGGTGAAAAGGGCAAAGTGAATCATTATCAAAAATAAAACCTAAGCAAATTCCACCCAGAAGCTTAGAGTCTTAATTATTATGATTGGTAAGTTTATACTAAATATATTGTATGCTTTGTATTATTCTAGCTGATGAGACTCCCACAGAGAAGTAAGCAAGGATTCTGTGATCCAGAGCTCTACTAAGAAAAGTTGGGGGC
Source organism: Microtus pennsylvanicus (assembly GCF_037038515.1). Lineage (NCBI taxonomy): Eukaryota > Metazoa > Chordata > Mammalia > Rodentia > Cricetidae > Microtus > Microtus pennsylvanicus. The sequence goes on from NC_134598.1 coordinate 18,032,845, forward strand.
AAAATGTGAAAGAACTAGGAAAAAATTATAAACACCTCTTTCTTCCTGTTAAAAAAATGAAGATGGTCACAATGCTTGGATGACCAGGAATCTGATACCAGATAGCCGAAGGACCTAGGGTAAAATCAAATACTACCTTTCTACAAAATAAGAATGTAATGATAGCATGTCTTCTAATAACTTTCTGCTATTCTCAACTGTTGACAGAGGTTTCTGTCCTACCTAGTCCCTCAGCCATTCAGTCCCAAAGAAACACACAGAGGTCTACATTAATTATAAACTGCTTGGCCTATTAGGTCAGGCTTCTTATTACCTCTTACATCTTAAATTAGTTCATAAATCTCATCTGTGTTAGCTACGTGGCTTGGTGCCTTTTATTAGTGAGGCATTCCCAACTTGCTTCCTCTGTGTCTGGGTCATGACTACAGACAGAGCCTTTCCTCTTTCCAGAATTCTTCTTTTCAGGTTGCCCTGCCTATACTTCCCGCCTGGCTACTGACCAATCAGCATTTTGTTAAACCAATCCAAGTGACAAGTCTTCACAGGGTACAAGGCCATTATCCTACAGCATTCATAGATCAGTGCCTACCTTTTTCATCCTCATAGAGTTTTCTCATGCTGCAGATCAGAACAAATACAGAAACCCACAGCCAGATATTATGTAGAGTGAGAGACCATGGAACACTCAGTCCTAAAAGGGGTATTTCCTTCAAATTCTTCCCCTCTGGGATTAGGGAATCCCATGAAAGAGGAGATAGAAAGAGTGTATAAGAGCAAGAAAAGATAGATAGCAAGGTCATCTAATTAGGCCTAATCAAAGCTCATGTGAACCCACAGAGACTGAGGCAGCATGCACAAGGCATACATGGATCTTCACGAGGTCCCAGCTTGTATATGATGCCTTGAAGTCCAGTGTGTTTATGGGTTTTCTGAGCATGTACATGAGTGGGTTTTGATTCTTATGCCTTATCTGGGGCTCATTTCCTTCGGTTTGTTCGTTTTGTCCCAATATCGATGTGTTAGTTTTTATTTTACCTTATATTTTATTTAAAAGAAAAGAAGATGAAATGTCTATGAAAACCAGTCACTGAAACAATAAGGTAAATTATCTGCAGAGTAATCTCTGACCCAGCACCAACCTGATTTGTTACACTACTGTAATGCTAATTTCTGTTCAAATTGTGGTCGGAGAAGAATTATGAGGGAGGAAAAGCAAAGCTAGGAGAGAGGGAAAAATCCCCTTTTCCAGTATAAGAAATGAAAAAAACTGTGGAATGAGCAAATGATACGGACGAACGTGGATAACACTGACCCATTGGAAAAAAATTTAAAAAGAAATAGCTAAATGGGTGAACATACTTGCCTTTTGTGAACTGAACCTGCTGATGAGACTGGTATTAGACATTAAAATGTTTCAGGAAGTGTTTTTAATATAAAATTATGTTTTAAATTTAAAAAAATGGTTGAACAAGCAGAAACTACAAAAGTAGCCCAGTGGCAGTCAGAATGAAGCCATCAAGGACAGAAGGAAGCTCAGAGAGGCCCACCCCTGCAGTTGGCCTGAGGGGAAGAGCATTTTCCTGTGGGAGAAGTAGGAATTGGCTTCTAGGCTGTTGGAATGAGTCAGCAGACAAGGAAGAATTTGAAAACAAAGTGAACAGGAAAAATAGCACACAAATCGAACTCCTAAAATTGTAAAATGTGAACTGGAGCCCCAGCAAAGGGCTAGAGTCTCTGCTGAGGTATGTTTTTTTTTTGTTTGTTTGTTTGTTTTTGTTTTTTTTTTTTTTTCTGTCAGGGATTCCTAGCTTTTTTCTGCTCTCTCAGCTCACCAGCTGCCCTTGAGGTCATGATCAGAAGTGCTACAGTGGGCTCAAAGAGGTGTTCCGGAGAAGGATCAGTGTTGGGTTGTTGAAATGTAATGAGGAACAGATGGGTACGGATTGGAGAAGGGAGCTGCACATTAGCCAGACTGGAGAAGAATTTGACCCAGAGAGAACATTCCTACAGAGGAAGTCTGTAGACAAGAGAAATGAGATCATGAACAGAATTGGGTAGAAGACATTAAGACTTTAGCTTGACCCTTAGCAGGAGCCACTGAAATGGGAAACCTGTGCAATTGGTTTGGGACTTGTATTTTAAAGCGTTTCCCAGCAATATTATAAAAATAAATGGAACTACAAAAAATGGGTAGAATAATGAGGAAACTTATTAGGTTGCCATTGGTTAATACATAAAGTATCCCTAAGAGGGAAATAGGCAGAGTAGATGAGATGCTTCAAGGAGGAATAGAGATAGGAGAGGAAAGTATGTAAGAGAGGAAAGGGCATTCATGCCTGCATGTGTAGCTGAGTAAGCAGAGATGAAGAACCAGCGGCATGATGGGGGAAGCAGGAGAAATAATATTTGGGAGGCAAAATACGTGAGTTTTGCTTGAGAGATACACAATCTGTGTGGTGTATGTGGAATTCCATGTGGAAATATGCAGTATATGGCTTAAAGTCTCAAGACACTGGGAGAAAGAGGGCATGTGCAGACGGGTCTGAGCTTCCTCTGTGTAGATCCTCTGTTCAGGTGACCCATATAAACTGGACACCTTGACGAACACACCAAGGAGATAGAACCAAGTTCCAGAACCTTATCTGTGCTCACTTGGTAAGTAATTGTAGCTAAGAGGTGAAGAGCAAGCATTGGAATTATATTTGTAGGGAGAGGTTACATGAACATAGTGGCCAGAAAAAAAACACCATAGAGGATATTAGAGAGGGGCAGAGTTCTGAGGGAAAGCAGCAAAGAATGGGCTCACCTAACAAAGGGGACCAGGAGTGACTTCCAGGATGGGAGTGAGCTGGTTTCACTAATGTGCCATTGAACTCTTTGGAGAGTGCTACTGGTTACTGGTTTGGTTTCATTTCTTTATGCTTTTACCCCTTTTCTTTTTTGTTTTAAAGAATGAATGAATAACTTATTTGCAGAGTATAGAGAAATAAGGGAATAAACAGAGTTTAAGAGATAGACGTTAGACATTTCAAAGGATGGAAAGAAAGATGGTAAATTCAGCTAAGGAAATGCCACTCTGTAGGAGAGGTTTTATGTGTGTGTATTTTGGGTATGGACACACGTGTTACTATGTGTGAGGGTACATGTGCATGTGGAGCCTCAAGGTTGATGCCAGGTGTATTAATCACGGTTCAGTTTTATTTATTGAGATAAGGTGACTTGCTAAATCTGTATCTTGTCTTTTGCATAGTCTAAGTAGCCGGTTTGCCTAGGGACCTCGTTTCTTCCAATGCAGGGCTGGCATTGCAGGTGAGCCGAGACACATGTGGACTTTATCTGGCTTCTGGAGATCTGACCTTCAGTCCTCACTTGTCAATTACTTTATCCACTGATCCACCGTCATAGATATCTATATTTTTATTATCTAAGAGACATGAAGGAAAAAATCACCAAAGAGATAAGAAGAGATCATGACAAAAAGGAGGGGGCAGCAATTGAAAACCATTTTGTTGGTGACAATCCTGAAAGGACACTGAACTTGGATGCAGTCAGGATGGACATGTTTTTGCTCAATGGTACTGTGAGGACAGAAGTAGCATTAGACACTGGAGTTCTTATAATCTGGCAAGTTCCTCTACTTTACCTTTCTGCCTGTAACCATTTCTCCTCTCTCTGAATTCTTGTTGCATTTGTAATCTTCATCTGTGTTCCTTTGAAGCTTCAGGATTACTGTGCACTTGACATCCCAGGCTATGCCTCTGTGTCCTTCTCATTTCCAGAGTCAGGATATAGGTTGCCCGAATGCTAAGTTTTAAGTAAAACTTTTGCTGTCTACACATAATGAATACTTTACCTAGAATTCAAACTGAATGTTGAAGCAGTAATCAATGAGACCCATGGAAGTCAGGCAGTAATAACAACTGAGGTTTTAGGTCTGCGTATGGGATATAATTTTACAGCCCACACAGATGATTTACAACCTGGCCTCAAAGATAGGCATGCAGATAATTGCAAGATGTGCCTCATTATTTATTTATTTACTTATTCTTTAGGCTCTAAATGTGGAAGGAATGAGTCAGCCTGTTTGGGACTTGGAAGTGGCCAGTTTCAGGGACCCTGCACTGCCCAAAGCCAGTTCCAGCAGAAAATTTCTATTAAAAATATTTCTGCTTCATGGAACTGCCTAATGTGACAACCTTGACTGTCCCCACTGAGTAAAAGTCAACACAAAGAACCAAAAACAGCACACTTTCTACTCAAGGGCAGAATCAAGGTTACTTCCTTCATTTAATCTGAAATCTGTTTTGGTTTCTTTTTCCCCTCTGATAACCTTGATGTTTTACAAAAACTCAAACCCACCAAGAACAAGGTGAAGTTCAATTTTCTGAGAAATACAGATATGGAAATAAATGTATAAATATCATTAAATATATGTACCCCTGAATAATACTGTAATTCTTTCTGCATATGTTAGGAATATGATATTCTTCACATAGTTGCAAATTTTTGTAAAATATGTTAAATATAAATTGTAAAAATAATGAGGTGTGAAAAAACTGAAGTTTCTTCTAAAGTTTCAGAAACTGCCTTTTGGGAATAAGTATAGTGTTCATTTGTTCAACATATTTAAGCAACTATGTGTTAAAATGTTTAATGCTAAATACAAAAGCTTGCTTTACTTATTAACTGAGATCTAAAGTATAATACAAATGAATATGTAAAGAACATTGTTTTAGTGTTGGCCATGGCAACTTATAAAAGAAAGCGTTCAATTGAGGCCGGCTTACAGTTTCAGAGATTTGGTGGATTATCAATGGTGAGGAACATGGTAGCATGCAGGCACACATGGTGCTGGAGAGGTAGTTGAGAATTCTACATCCATATCCTTAAAGAGCAAGAAGAGAGGGACACTGGGACCTGGCTTGTGTTTTTGAGTTCTCAGAGCCCATCCCCAATGACACATTTCCTCCAGCAGGACTATACCTAGGTTTGGGGTATATTTTCTCTCCTTTAAAATTATGAATATTCATTCGGTCTTCTTCTTTTTGGTATTACAATGTCTGAAAAACATAGTTTGAATTTAGTAAAACATGCCTTAAACTTCATTTTCATATATAGAATTTTATTTCAAAATGTTACTTCCCATGCCAAGTATGGTGGTATATAGCTCTGTTCCCAGCATCAATGAGGCTGAGGCAGGAGGACTGTGAAGTTGAAGATAGCCTGTGTTGCATAACAAGAACCTGCTTAAAATAGAACAGAGAACTATAACAAAATACCCCCTTTTATTTTTTCTTATAGTACAAAATATTGATTACTTTCATATCTTTTCAAATAGTACCTATTTACCTCAAATGAATGAAGTGCCTGTTACATTAACAAAAAAAGCCTTAAAAGGGACTTATAAATTCAGTAGTCCATATTTTTATCACCTCATTGAACAGGACAATTAGGTTTGCTTGGACATTTCTTCATTTCTCATCAAAACTGATTGTAAATACCATGTATCAAACTTGCTCTCTATTCAGCTATTCCTACTCTGTAATGCATCCTTAATACAGGTTTAGAGAGTTGGAGAAAGTTTGTATTGCCTACTATGATATTCTTCATGTGGAATATCCAAGCAAATGCTATTCATGTCATATGGACTATAGGTCATTTCTTTAAATAGTCATTAATTTGGAAGGTTATGAGTTTTTTATCATAATGAAGGCCCTTACATATGCACACCTACATATTAAATAGAAGGGACATTCACTTAGGAAGCCATATGCAATCTGTGTTGGTTTTATTTTTGTTGATTCATAGTAAGTACCCCAACGAAATAGTTAATGCTTTCAAACATTAAATTTATCAAATCAGGTTCTGATATTTTCACTACAGAATTTTTGTCTAGTCTTGCTAGTGTTTACTTAAACTGTCTGTGGCTAACAGATTGGGGAGAGGCTAAGATAAAGTGAGTCCTGACCCCTCAAGTCTTATCTCTTTGCCTCTGGGTAAACTAGTGACCGTTTTTTTTTTAATGCTTCTTTTCCAGAGGGACAAGAATGGGTTTCACACATGCAACATAGGGATTTCCACTGTGCCAGAAAAAGTATGGAACCTATTATACATAAAGAAAAATATAGCTCCATGGGTCAGACTCTATAAGGGCATTTGAGCCTTTGAATATTGAAGAATTTGGTCTTTGGCAGCCAACAGTGCCCTACTGTTCTAAAGAATTTACATTCTAGCTGCTGTGTGTGCTCATTATTCTTAAAGGGCATTGCATTCTGCCAGATTCATCTTGGTTTTTATTTTTCCCTATGTGGATGGTCCCATTGCATGGATTTACAAAAATTATTGAAATGGTCACGACAGTCTTCTGGGCAGCACTGTCAGGATGGATTTGCAGGGGGAAACATGATGGTAACTAGGGCCAATTCAAGAACTGTATAATAATTGAGGGGAGAAATGAATTGAACTTAAACATAGGCTACTCTTTGCCTAAATTTTCATTTGGCCTCCTTGTAACTCTGAAAGAGGGTAAAGAAGCAAAAGTATGGGGGAAAGAGAATCATAGCATTCTTACTTGGCTTGAGGTTTCTTTAGATGCGCAAGTAGAAGACTTAGTAGCCAGATGGCTATATACATCTGGAACAAGAAGTAGATACAGCGTACAAATGAGAAGTGTGTGGTCATTAGCTCTGAGATTTGTGGAGAGGTTTACACGTATCTACAGATACAAAGAAAAATGTGTCTTATTTTTAAAGAGAAGTATATAAAATCTACTAGGATAAATGAAACCCCTCCATTCTGGTAATTTCCTACTCTTTCCCAATTCTAGAATGAAGAAAAAGAAGTCCCACTTTGAATTCCTAGCAAGGATGTTTTGTATATTCTTTCTCCCCAGTAGTTAGCAGACATAGACCTTACTTCAAAATTATCAAGGAGATTCTTTGCTATACCCACAACCAAGGAGCAAGGACAAAGAGTATTAAGAGTGAGCATTTAATACAGGGGAAAATGTCAGTATGATAGGGCAATCTGCTAGTGTATCTATCTATAAATGTCATCTTAGTATAGAAAACTAGTAGCTTTCTGAGACATTTATGGGTAAACTTACTTAATGAACTTTGGGGGAGGATTTACAGTCACCCTTGTCCTCTTGTATCATGGGTACATCCTCCATCATTTATGACACCAGCAGTCCCCGTGTCTCTAGTTACAAGTCTTTCCAGTATTACACATTGGTCTGATGAATAGGAATGTAGTCTGGAAGTTTCTACACTGACAGCCCGTATTTCTCTATTTGTCATTGTTGGTGACAGTTTCATTAGCTCTCGTCAATCTTGAGACCACTCTGATGTGTAGTTCTTCTCTCTTCTCCCTCTACCATCGTCCTGCAGTCTTCAAAATCTGTGTGTATTTCAAGAAAAACCTGAAGGAGGCTCTTCTGTTCATTTCCCCCCACCCACAGGTTCCTGGATCTGCACTTTTGATTTATAATCTTCTGGTCTGTAGTGCAGTAATAACTCAATGTATACATCCCACCAAGTTGAGTTTGATTCTGGCTTGCAAATAAAACGTAAACTGATAATTGAAATTCTTTTCCGAACTTTAAAAACTGGTCTAAATTCACGTTTTGTCATGTCTTCTTATTCTAAAATATTTGAATTGTCAGTTCTGGGAATGAAAGTGCCCAGACTTGGCTGTGTCCTCCTTAATTTCTTTGTGTTTCAGTTCCATTGTGAAATGGAAACAAGGTTGCATTATTCCTCATCGTTATAGGAAGTACTAACTGGAACACTTGTAGTTACTTAGTGAATGCATAAGAAGTATCAACTCTTATTGTTTTCTTGATAATAATAGACTTGTTCCTCTTCCTAGGGCCACTGAGATGACTTGGTGGGTAAAGAAATTGCCACTAAGCCTGGCAATCAGAGTTTGATCTCTAGAGCCTACACGGAAGAGGTAGAGAACCAATTCCTGCAGACTGTCCTCTGACCTACACACACAGCTAAAATAAACCAAGCATAATTAATGAAATACAGATGCAATACAAGCGAATATACATGTATACAGGTTGTGATTATACAGGCACATAAAACAATAGTGATTAAAATTGTGACTTCTAAAATTAGGTTTAGAGTTCCATCCTGACTTTATCTTAGCTATCTGTGTGGTCTGAGGAATATAATTAGTGTTTTCTTCAGCATAAATTGTACCCGCCTTATGGATCTGTTGTTTCAAGGACTGTAACACAAGATTTAAAACATAGACTGACACATATCACGTAACATGCATGATAGTTATTGTTCTTGTCCACAGGTTTGCTGCTGAACTTATAGAAATTTGTCATATGAAAAATAGCATTAAAATAGGTAGGATAGACAGATAGATAGATGGATAGATGGGGTAGGTGGGTGTGAATGGATCATATTCTTTAATATGATCCATATCTGTACATATTTTAATGGAATCAGTCATTTTCTTTGTATATCCATTATCTTTTTAAGACAATATACATCTTCATGAAAAAAATAGAGCCTTTGTATTTTACCTCTGCATGTACATAAACATTGAACATGGTTCTACAATGAGTAAAAACAAAATTAACAGGTTTGGCTGACTGAACACTGTGTATTAAAATCACTTCATATCCCCCCCCCCACATGTGTGGGAAAACTGATTAAATAGAAAACTCTTATGTCATAGTGAATATCATATCATACAAACTTAACCTAAGTCCATCCAGAGCATAGCTTTTTCTCTAGTAGTAAATTATAAAAGTGATATGAAAAGAAGTTGATGAGAGGCAAACAGATTTTATCTGAACCTCAACTGTTCTACTCAGCTTAGCAGATTCCAGAAAGTTACAGTAATACAAGTGATGTCAGATAAGGGGCAGTTTGGAACCACACGCTGAAATATCTTACAGAGAGTGGTTCTCATTCAGGAACTTTCAGTATTAAAACATAAAAGATAAATATTATGATACTTTTTCTACAATTCCCGAAGGTTTGCATTATAATCACCTAAAATAAAACTATAATGGGAATTATAAAGTGTGGTTGAACAATCATTTATGTGGATTGGAAGAATGTCAGCAATGCTTCAAAGACATAGACAACTTTGATTTCTGTCTGTCAGTTGATTCTAGCCATATTATCATGAACAATTTTTATATTCCTTTAGTAGTATAATAAATAAAAGTTTCAATTCATTTAACTCTGTTATTAAAAAGTTATAATTACAACTTAAGACATGCTAATTTTCAGTTCCTATACTTGATAGATTTTGTATCTTTCTTATTATAACTTTCACCCAATGTAGAAATGAACAAATAAGCAATGTAGTGATAAAGTTAAAACTGGTATATGCTTTATATAAAATATGCTTTATATAAAATATCATCTATATAAAATATGCAAATGTCAATCATTTATTTTCCAAGTAGCATTTCTAAGCATAGAGTCAAATGTTTAGCAACTGTAAAAGATAACAATCTAGAAATTGAAAAGTTGATGCAAAACAGAGATAAGAGTTTTAGGCAAGGAAAAAATGGACTTCACTGATGAAAAAATATTATTTTTAAGAAAATGAATACATAGACATTCCCAGTGATTTATAGTATTTCCTACTCTTGCAGGCAGCTTACAACCATATTTATTTTCTTTAATAAGTGTATTTATTTATTTTACATCTTGGCCACAGTTTCTTCTTCCTTCTCTCCTCCCAACCCCTCCCCTCTCACTCTATAACTAACATATATGCAGAGTGCCTAGGTCAATTCCATATAGGTTCCCTGGTTGTTGGTTCAGTCTCTGGGAGTTCCTTTGAGGCCAGATCAGTTGATTCTGTGTGTTTTCTTGTTGTGTCTTTGACCTGTCTGGCTCCCCCTCTTCAGCAGAATTCTCTGAGCTTAGGCTAATTAATGCCTGGCTTCGAGTCTGCATCTATTTCCATCAGTTGCTGATGAAGCTTCTCTGATGACAAATGTATGCACACAAAACACTATATAATAAAATAAAGATTTCTCACTCTTGTTTAAAGAAAGAATGTAATGGGGAGTATGTCTGTATTATTTGAATATAATTTTGAAATACTATGTTAATCCTAATTATAATTATATCACTATTGTGGAATTAGGGAACATCATACTTTAATAAGATGAATACAGTTCAAGTTAAAGATATTGATTTGCCTACTATGTCGTTCATAGCAGTAAATTCCATTCTCTCATGGGGACCACTGTGGTACTGAATTAATTCATGTGAGGCTTTTGTAAGAAGATAGATGTAATACTAAGAAGCATTTAATGGTTCCCAAAGATCAAACCATACTGGGGACATTCTGGAAAAGAGCAAGCTGGCCTGTAGGAAGAATCAAAAGTACAACAAGTGGGTGATTGTGCAAAGAAGTGACTCACATCTGATAGACCGTCTTCAGAGATCTGAATGCATTACGTTTTTGTGTGTTGCTCTCGGAGTTGCTGTTCTTGTTAGAGTTTTATTATTTTGTTATAAATCATATTTTTATTATTCAGTTTCTTTTCTCACTGCCAGTATTCTATTTCCAACATTTCCTTAACTCAGAATCTGGCTTTTGATTTCAAAGTTACTTAGGGTGCATGTGCAAACAGTTTACTTGGTAAATAGTATTTGTATCACTGATAATATCTTTTTATAACTTCATCTATGAATTAAGAATTGGATGGCTATAAATTTAATGGTTAATGATAATTTTCTCTTTAATGCTTTGTCTGGGCTTTTTTCTATTTTTTTATTCATATAAATCTTTTGCTTAGACATTATGGTTTCGAGTTTTGTGTTTTTAGGGATTTTCTGTGTCTTTTGATGTGTGTGTCCCAGCATCTATGTGTGTTTCTTGTGGTTTTTCTTTGGCTCTTTGTTTTTTGTTTAGTTGTTGTTCATTTGTTTATTTTTCCAATTAAGGTGTGTCTATCTTTATTAGTTTTCTTGTCTTTATTTAATTAAATTTTCTAATAAAAGAGAACAAAGAAGGGTATGCCTTTGCATTGATAGGAAGGTGTAAAGGATCTGAGAGGATCTGGGGAGGCACCATACTCAGAATGGATTGTATGAAAAAGACTCTTTTCAATAAGAAAGTCAGATCATTTTTTTTCTCTTCAAAATTGTCCTTGCTACTCAATATTTACCCAGGATTTTAATTTCCCAGATAAGCATGAGAAGAAATTAACCTTTGTTTTTAGTTATGAGTTTTTCTGACTTCATGCTTTTTCATTTTAGTTGATCCTTATATAAAACACATTGTGAGAAGTATCCAGCTATATTGCCATGTTTTTGGTTAAGTATATTTGCCAAATATTTATATAAATATGATGCCATATATTTGGTTAAATATCCTTCATTAAGATTATAGTAATTTAGAACTCTGTTTCCCCCTTATATTATAGCTTTGCTGTAATTTCTGCTGTTCATTCTTCTATTAGTTTATTTTAAAAATTATTTTGAAGTACTATGTTAAACATTACAGCTTGTAATTCTTATTAGAACTCATTATAAATTAATAAAGGTGTATTTTCAGTACTGGAAAATTCCAGTATCTCAGTAGGACCAGATCTGTAATACTAAATTTCTTTGTTGTCCCTTTTTTCTTCAGGACAAATGGGAGAATAAGAAGTCTCCTACTGCTAGGTTTTATTCATTCTGTGTGCAGCTAAGGCTTTCTTTGACTTTATTATCCTGATTCATTTGTGGCTAGGTGGCAGTTATTTCCCTTGTACTACCAAGAGTCAGTTGAATGGGGGTGACAAGACAGCAATGAAAGAGGAAACCCAAGGGTCAGATTAGCCTAAGAGATGGCTGGGTCCAATAGCTCATATAGAGCACATTTTTAAAGGAAGTGGAGCTGAAGGAAATGCTCCATGCGACTCAGGCCAGGTGCATCTTCAGACAGAGTGGAAGGAGTGGAAGATGCCATCCCTAGGGATGATAATTTTCCTTTAAACAACCTTAGAGTGAGCTGAGAGAAGGTACACAGGAGAAAAGGGTCACCAAGGGTGTTTGATGAGAGTAGGAGAGTTCAGGGTCCTTTGTCCTAAGAATCAGCGACATCAGGATAGAGTCAAGGTTTTGCTAAACGGCAGTGAGCTCTGGTGAAATTACTTACTAGAGTCCCTCAGAATGACTTGTAAGCTGTCTTGAAGTCCATTACAGAAAATAACAAAGAAAAATAAACCCTCAAATACAGAGGACAGCAGGGAAAACTAAAATTAATGGCAGCATAGACTCTTACTTGGGATCAAGAAAATCTAGTGGTAGAATCTCAGAATAAAATTCCAGGCAGACTCAGAAGATGATTAATGGCTTAAGAGCTCAACATAGGGCTGTAGTTTTGGCTCTGTTAGTGAGTGTTAGTAAGCAAGTCATTCGATAGTCTATAATGCTCTTGAAAAACAGAGGCAAATGATCACAGTTGTATGACTTTGTTATTGGCTAAAAGTAACACCATGCTGTGTATTCCACCTACACAGGGAGCTGGCAAACCTTGCTTTACCATAGTAAATGATAAGTATATCTGACTGTGGGGAGGGACAGAGGACCATGTAGTCTCTAAGCCTGACCTTCAACTCTACTCTCCCAGCATGGAAACAGCTTGAGATGATATCCAAGTGTATTTATACGAAGAAAGGTAGTTGTGTGCGCTAGAAATGAGAGCAAAGCCACCTTTTAGCTGCAAACAGTCATGAGGTCCTTGCAGAAATGGATTGACCTGCTCAGTGATTTATTCAAGAGCTTTGCTCTACTTATCTGTCTACATCAACACATCTATATAGGCATGTGTGTGCATATATGTTGGACTACATTACCTTTGAAGTACGTGTGCAAGCTCAAGAATTAACCTCTGCTCAGAAAACTGCTATTGTGTTTATAAAAAGAGGTGATGAAAAGAACAAGGGGGAATATTGTAGTAATTATAAAATAGGAAACAAAGTGACTCTCAATGACTATGAATATAGAATGCTTGTATGCACTGAAGGAAAATTTCTCTATCTTTGGCCCTGAGGTCATAATTTTAGGCAGACTCCAACTGGGAACTTACTTGGTTCTTACACACCACACTGTAGCTACTTTCCGGTTTGGAAGGATGAACTAATGACTCATCTTTCCAGGATTATTATTTCTGCTTCCTCATTCTGCTAAATGTCAGAGTCTAAATTGTTATTAAGAGTGAAATATATCGAAAAGTTAAATAGATGGTTTTCAGATTCAATTACACTTTAGCAGCTAAGATAATGTTTTCCTAAAATATTTGATGCCTTGAAACTATGACCTTACTATACTTTAATATGTTAACACTTTGGCAATTTAAAAAAAAACTTTATTTTTTGAGATTAAAATGTAATTACATCATTTATCCTATTCCATTCCTTCTTCTAAACCCTCTCATGTATGCCATGTATTCCCCTTCTCTCTTTCAAACTCATGGCTTCTATTTAATATTATAGTGTATATGTGTGTTTGTGTGTGCATGCACACGTGTGTACATATGTGTACACACACACATATTCCTGGATGCCTAAATATGGCCTTCTCGACTCCTATAATTCTATTTGTATATATGTATGTATGTATGTATGTTTGTATGTATGTATGTCAGGGCTGACCCTTTGGTATTGGAGAATTGATTGGTGTGCTCTTTACTGGGGAGACTATTTCTCCCCCTCTCAATGTTCTTTAGCTGCCTGTAGTTCTTTGTTTAGGGTTCAGGCCTTGTGAGCTTTACCCCTTCCCTATTAGCAGGTCTATTGGTGTCTTTCTTGTTTCAGTCATGTTTTGATAGCCAAGTTAGTGAGGCTTTAAGGGGGTAGTTTCTGACATTTCTATATTATATGTTTACAGGACAATAGATTCCTGTCCTTTGGTTACATTTTGTAATGTTGTTCATAAGGAAAATTAAAGCTATGGTAGATGAATTTCCTCAATGCTTATCACTTATCATGTTAGAAAACCTCTTAAAATGAGTGCAGCCAATTTTTGAAGTAGCCAGAAAACAGTATATAAAAATTAACAAAAACAGTTATCAACTTACTTTCTTTTGCTATTACAGAATAGCTTGTTGGAAGTACCTGGAGCCATCATCCACTAATGGTAATTGCACAATAAAAGGCAATCTGATAGTTTGGGATGAAAATTTGATCCGGCATTTACTGTCATGGCCATATCTTTGCCACACTCTGAGAACTGTTCAGTTTCCAATTTCCATGTTTTTTATAAACCCACTGGCAACCCAAAATTATATTCTTAGTAACAAACCTTTACATGTCAAGCTTTCCTAGATGGAAGCTTAGATTAAAAATTGCCTCATGAATTTTGATAAATATAGCCAACCATGGGAAACAACCTGTGTCCTTTCATGATTTAATCAAAAAGTCATTGCATGCAATCACATACAGCAGAACACACCAAGGACATTGGCAGCAGAGTGGATGAAGCTTAGAGACGGGCAGAGAAATGTTCCATGATCCCATTCTCAGGGGAGACTCAAAAAAGAAGAAGGAGGAGGAGGAGGAGGGAGGAGGAGGAGAAAGAGGAGAAAGAAGAAGAAGGAGGAGGAAGAAGAGGAAGAAGAGGAAGAGGAAGAAGAGGAAGAAGAGGAAGAAGAGGAAGAAGAGGAAGAAGAGGAAGAAGAGGAAGAAGAAGAAGAAGAAGAAGAAGAAGAAGAAGAAGAAGAAGAAGAAGAAGAAGAAGAAGAAGAAGAAGAAGAAGAAGAAGAAGAAGAAGAGCAGAGTGGAATAGTAATAGTGTAATAGTGGTAGCCAGACACCAGAACTGAGATGAGCAGGTGTTGGTCAAAGGGTATGGACTTCTTAAATGGGCAAGTTCCAATGCTCCATTGGCCAGTATGGTGACTATAGTTATGATATTGTGCTAGATATTTATCATTTGCTGAGGCGCATTCCAATGTTCTTGTCATGAAGCAAAACAACAAAAATAATAACTAGGTAAGAATACCCATGTGTGAGATAGCTTGTGGTTTTAATTTGAGCATATGTTTTTTTCATCTGTCACACCATGCACTTCAGATGTATACATCTACCAGTCTACATTTGGGGAAATCAATAGTTTGCACAAATTCATATTAGAAATGATCCATCTTGAAAAATTACTCTCCATGGATCTGACAAGAGTCTATGTCTTTGTCACATTTTCTTATCTGTGATCAATGCCTGGTAAAAATTCACTTAATTGGAGAAAAGATTTATTTAGGTTCAGAGTTTCAAAGGTTGTTTGGCCTTGTCTCTAGGCCAGGCCAGGACTTTCATGATAAGGGTTCAGGGTGAAAGAGGCCTGTTGATGTCACGACAGCTTATCAGATAAGACAGAGAAAAGGGGGTTCAATCCCAGTATTCTATTCAAGGATATGCCAACCAATATCATTACTTTGTTCATGGGTATGCTCCCGATGGCTTATCTTCATGCATCTACTTCCTATAGCAACACTGACTGGTGATCAGATCTATAGCACAGGCCTTTGCTGGGGAAGGGAACATTTAAAATTCAAGTTTCATCATAACGAGAAGGAAAATTGTATGAACAACATTTCTGCGATAACTGGAAAGGAAGTAAAAAGGGAAAGGAATATAACCAGAATGGGAGGAATAAAGCCTATCTATTGAATTGACGCTGAGAACTCTGTTGAGGGACATTCAAGGATCAGGCCTGGGCTCTGTTAATGTCAAGCAGAAAATGGTTTTAAAAAGTTGTAAAACCGAGATGAATTCATAAAATATATATATGGCAGGTGATAAAACAGTGCGAGTTTGAATGTGACAGATGAAAGAACCGGGCATGGAAGTATAAAGGGACGACAGAGCACATCAGAATATTAGTGTGACATTTACATGTAAATACTTATTTTTAAAAATCAATGTGAGGAATTTTTAAATCGCGGAGACACAGCTTGATAGCAAATGATGTTGTTTTGAAGGTTGGGCCGAGGCTTTTTATATGACTATAAATTTAACATGAGCCAGCAATATGATGCGGTTGCTAAAAATAAACATCAAAACTGTAGGCATGATAGCAATGTAGTAAGGATCAAAGAAAGTCACGGGTACACTGTGCTCCCGGATGGGTGGCCATATATCCGAGGGGCCCATCACTGTTACAAGTCAGTGTCTGATAGAACAGATGGATCCAAAGGAGGCTGGTGGGAAATCTCTTTATTTAAATGACCAAAAGTACTAATCCTGAGTTAATTATTACAATTTTAATTCATTTTTAGCTTGTTACTCTTTGTGTGTGTATGTGGGAGGGGGGGAATCCTCACACATACAAACATATTTGTTATGACCCACAGTTGAGGTAGCTTCCTTCCACCCTCAGATTTAAGAATCTGACCCCAGTTGTCCCAGCATGCCTGACAAGCTCTGTTATTCACCGGACCATCTCTCTCACCCTTGAGGTTTTTCTCTGAAGACAAATCTTCAAGAAGTAGCCTTGGTACTCCCACCATGCACAGCCACTGCGAGAGAGCTGCATAATCTGGATTCTTCCATTTAGTGAGGATTAAATGATGTATCCTACCTTTTCTTACAGAGGACAGTAATGCAGTGAAATTATCTGAAGGCATGAAGAAAGATCCCCCTGCCTCAGCAGTGAGGCAGGCTTTCTTAACACTCTCACCTTGGATTAGCTCTCTGTGCTTTGGGAAGCAGGTCCCGTGAACCTCGGGGCAACATGTAAGACAGAAACGGACACAAATTTTTAATGTGTCAAGACAACTGGGATAAGAGCACACCATTAACATTTTAAAGGGAAGGTCCGCAAGTGACACACGGGTTTTATTAGAATTTGGGAAAGAGAAATTAGAATGAACCACAGAACAAGACAGTCGCTGGAAGTGATTGTGGATAAACTTTGAATGCGTTCAGGAACTAACAGGGTTGCAGCGTTTTGAAGTCTAGTTCACTCAAGCCTGAGTTGAAAGGGTCTGGCTCAGTGAGCTTTCTTCTCATGTGCTGTAAATGTCTGCATTTCTATAACTGATTCTGAAAATAACCCCTTTTCTCTTGCTATTTTTGGAGAGTGGGTAAGAGTTCTTCTGTATGATTTTAGAGAGACAGAATAGGTCTTTCAACAAATAAAATATTCTTCCTTTTGCCAATAAGCACATAGAAATTTGTTGACAATGAGCGTTATGGTATATATTAGGCTACTCTGTTACAAAATAAACTGCATAGATGCTTTGGGACCACGCAGCTTCAGGGAGATGGCCCAAAGTCACCTTTGCAATGACGTTTTCCTTCTCTAGTCCAATAATTGTGCGTGCCTACACACAAACATAGATATGAGCAAATTGCCCTCTTGTTTTCTAGAAATAGTATTTGAATACAAGAATAGATTCTGTATTCTTAATCACATCATCCATATCACACATTACTCAATGAAAGGCATTTTCTCCTTCCACAACTGAGTATATAACCACTTCTTTTGTGACATTAACACATCGAAGTTATTCTTGGTTTGTTATGTAAGAAAATATTGGAAATATTAGATATCTTCAGGGAAATATTTTTAAAACATATTACCAGATGGGTGAGCGTTTGTCCTTTCCAAGAATATGAAATTATGACTCATTTTTATCTTTGGTTTTTCCACCGTAAAGAATGGGTGTCAGATTCCTATGTAATTTGGATTTGTTTATCCAGCAGTTTTGTTTGTCCATGCAGTTTTCTGTGTGCCAATTGCGGTCAATATTTGGTTTCCATAAAAGGTATGAGTTTTCTTTGAGGCTATCTTCTCTTGCCACTGCCAAACCCACAACTGATGCGCCATTACTCTGACTTTTGTTCTTAATTTAAACTTGGCTCAGATCTGGTCTTTGGTGTAAAACATGAAACATACTCCATTTTGACATGGAAGCTTGGAAGGAAACTGTTTGCTGAACATTTTCTAAGGGGCCATGTAGACAGGATGTTTGTGTTTGTCTTACAGGAACAGAACTACTGCCCAAGCCTTAGCGCCAGTACCCACAAGCTCAGGCTTGGGTTTACTTTAGAAGGCATCCAGGCAAGATTTCACTTTTATTAGTTGGTAGGTAAGAGCAGATATGGGCACCCAGAATGTTTCAGCCTAATGGAAATCAGAGCAAGTTAAGACAGACATTTTTCTTGGATGTGATGGGCATTTTGTTGCTGAAATCCTATAGAATTGACTGGCTAGTGTAGAAGGTCTATAATCAGACGACCTCATTTTAAATCTTGCCTCTATTTATATATTTAAATATTTAGCTTCACTGAAGCGTTTTTTTTAGGTCTGTAAACAAACATATTGTTTGAAATTTTAGAACTGTCATAAGTATTAAAAAGGCAAATAACCAGTAGGGTGAATGACAAAGGGTGCCCTAGCCTCCTCTTCTTTATCGTCACCTATCAAATGTGGCAGGAGACTTGAAATGCATCCCCGGTAGCCCTGACAATTGGGAATTTTTAAGAGCTAGTGTTTTTCAAGGGTGTACTTTAAGCATCAATACTTTGGTTAAAATCCCAACTGTCTTCTGTAAGAGCTATGTAAAGAGGTATCTACAGCAACCATAAAATGAAAAAAAAAATGAAGAAATTCCTGCTGACTTCTATCTGTCAGATCAACTCATTCCTTTATATTTATTAAGTGTCTTCAACCCATGCAGAAGAGAGAACAGCTTATCCATTCGTATGAGCACACTGTCTTACACATCCCATGGCACCTCATAAAATTTATTTGCAACTGAGGTTTATGACAGAGCCCGCACAGCAAATTTCCCTTTGAAAATATCCTATGAATCACATTCTTTTATAGTAGATAAGCATTTGGGCGGTGGAGCAGTAGCAATGGCTGGGCATAATAGTAGCTGAAAGCAAACTTCCTTCCAGCCCTTAACAGCAGCTTCCCATGTGTGTTTCTTCTCTTCCTCAATCCCCAGGGCTGGATCTACAAAAGTTTTTACTGCTTAGATCATATGGAAAATGATCATAGTCTTCAAAATGAAGTGTCATAAAGTTTCTTTAAAAAATGGCATGATATAGCTTAGTAGGAGTGGGGTTGATGCAATCTCTATTCTACAATTCTTCTGGTCAGTTGCCTTCATCATCTTAGACCATGAAACCCAATATGGGCAAGTCCAACAGAACCACCATATATGAGCTCCCCATGTATGCTTCAGCATTCCCCGGGCATAAATTTCATTTCATTCCATAGCAATGATACACATTATCTGAAAAGTTCTTGCTCAACATGAAATGGTTAAAGGATGAAAGTAATTATTGCTCATTGAAATCCTAATTTAATGCACCGAAGGATATTTGGCCTGAAGATAATTTATGACTTCGCCTTTATTCACTAACAAGGATTCAAATTTCTTCATATTAGTCAATTACCACTTTTAGAGCCACTAAAAGGCTTTAGAATTGAACCTGATACTTTGAATCTTCACCTGGGGACAAGCGCAATTTCATAGGCCTTAGTTTTGATTCGGGGGCAACTGATCATTTAAATTGATCATGGCTCATTAGGTTTATCACTGAGATTATTTGTAAATATTTTAATGGGGTTCTTCAGTGAAATTATAACCATCTTCTCATTTCACACAGACATATCTTTCTTCCAGCTTCATCTGCTT
The DNA here is from genome assembly GCF_037038515.1 of Microtus pennsylvanicus. Classification (NCBI taxonomy): domain Eukaryota; kingdom Metazoa; phylum Chordata; class Mammalia; order Rodentia; family Cricetidae; genus Microtus; species Microtus pennsylvanicus. The sequence continues at coordinate 18,052,474 of NC_134598.1, forward strand.
CTGTGTCCTATTGTAACCATTTGCCTTCCGGTCCTCTCCTCAAGCTGATGCACAGAATGGGTTGCATTGATTCAGTCACTTGGTATAAATTTGAAGGATATCAATTGAATTACTCACAGGCTTAATTAGCTTTATATGGTCACTTGGAGAAAGAATAGCTACACATTCAAGTTCTTGGAGAGCATGGCTGTGATATCAACTATACTCTGACCATTTCACATACAGGTTGCTCGGGTGATGAGGACGCATTCTTTCTCTTCCAGACTCTCAACTCCACATAGAACTGTCGTTCCCAGACTTTGAATTTAATTGACTTTCTCATCTTTACCCACTAAAACTTGGACAGCTGTAGAAAGGAAGTTTCTTCATCAGAATGTCATGTTTCTTGTGACTAAAAAGTAGGATGTCAACCATGTTGATTACGATTAGTGAGACTTTAAGAAAATCCTAGGAAAATCTTAATGCTCCTTTTGGCTGTGCTTCCAATGGCTTCGCTGTTTATGTGAAATGTTATCTGAATTTCTCATGAGACCAGTGATTTTGGAGGTTCCTTTCCTCTGCCTTAAGACAGAACTGATGCCAGAGTTGTGATTTTTATAATACTATTATTTTGCCCCTATTTTTACATTAAACCCCAAAGCACAGTCTCAGATAGTTATTGCTGAAAGACAGTAACTTCAAATTATTGGCATAATAGGGAATCAGTTATCAGACTTTGAATATGATACTTTGAATCAGTCTTTCGGTTTTGGAGAAAGATTATTTCTTATATTAAAAGAATATATAATCACTCATATTCGTTCATTAATATTCATAGGCAATGGCTTAATATCTGAGCATTCACAGCATCTTCAGTTATTCTTTTTATATGCATTGATTTATTTTGTGTGTGCATTCATGTACATGTTACAATGAACATGTGGAGATCGGCGGAAGATGTGAAGGAATCACTTCTCTCATACCACCGTGTGGCTCCTGGGTGTCAAGCCATCCAGTTTTGCAGCAGGCACTTGTACTGGCTGAGCCATCTCACCAACTGGGGCAAGTTTGTTTTTCTCTTCCATTTTTCTTGAAAGCTATAATACTTAATTTTGTCCCGCAATGGAATGTTTTCTTATTGAAATTCCAATAATGGGTTTAAAATGAAATTCTGAGCTAATCTTATTGCCTTGTTTGCAAGTACATCTTACAATATGTATGTACTCTGTAAGTCTGTGAGTCATAAAATAGCTACAAAGTTTTGTCATCTAGATTCAGTTGACACATTTAAATTGGGTTATTTATTTAACCACTGTGTATTGTTAAAAAGTCTATGGAATAGATTTATTTTATTCCTTAAAAGATTCTTCTTAGTAATTCAATATGTTAAAATACAAAACAAAACCTCCTCAATATACCCTCAGCATTGAAGTGTAGTTCCTTACCCCATAAAATAATTTTTAAATTATTCAAATTTCAAATGATTCAAAATTAACTTATAGGCAAAGCAAGTGCTTGGTAAAATCTGTAGATGGCATGATAAAAAGTGTTCTGGGCTTGGTACGAATGGTTGTGTTGCAGTTTTTTCATGGATGCTATCTTAAGAAAAGTGGTGTTCTTTCCTGGGATGCAATGTACCTATAATGCCCTAACTATACACGGGACATCTAGCATTATAGATATATAAACTTCAACAGAAATGGGCATATGTTGAAAGCTAATGATACTTTAAACTTCCACCCTTTTTGTTCTTCTATATATACTTGGAAAATATAGTTTGCTATGAATTAATCTTCTCTTGATCTTTAGGATGCTAAATTTCAAATGACTGGAACATATAAAATGGGGGCAACAGAAGTGGAAATTCCACTCCTGTGATTTGCTAGCTATTTGGTTTTTGGTTATTTTAATCGCTGTCATCTTTAGTTTTCTCTCCTGGAGACAGTTTAGAACCTCTGATGTTAAATCACTCAGGATGGGTTGTGTGGCACAGCTTGCTGACTGCAAATCCTCCTGCAAGCAATGTTCTTTGTCAAGTTCATCAGATCCCGTTAATACACCTCTTTGCACCAAGAAATCACAGAAGCCTTTTGTGTGCTTCATGTTCCACGTTGTTGGCATAGCTCCTTTCCTTACTAGAGATACGGGCGTCTAGATTGTCAATGGATCCACATTCATGGACAATGGGTTCATTGACAATCTAGAACATGCGCTGTGTCCGCAAACCCCACCCTCAGCATCCAAGCCTCTTCTCTTCCCGCTAGGATATGCTTCCTTCAAAATCTGTGAAGTTTTTTCCCAGCATTCATTGTTCTTCAGGACCTTCTCATCAGACAGGCTAGTGACCATGCTTGAGAGCATCAGGCCTGTGTCACTTTCTGTCTTCACTCGTTTGCTTTGTTTATTTGGGTTTATCACCTGACATAGACTTCATTTCATCCTCAGTATAAGCCTATTAATATTGGTGACATGATTCATATGACTCAATTGGCCTGCTATGCGTTTGTGGTTATGATGCATATCAGTCTGTGGTGAAAACATTCTAGAGATTATGGGTTGCTATGACTACTAGTTGCCATTTTGCTGTGAAAGGTTCTAATCCTCCCCCCTTCACCAATTTATAATGATACTTTCTGTTGCTAGCTTAAAATGCTGTTGTCCCACCTGATGATGTTTAACAAAGACAAAAATATGCATATTTTATGAATTTAAAAAAATTCTGCTTAGTAGGAAGTTTATCATGTCACTTGTCCTATGATAATAGAGATTTTTTAAAAATACCATTTAAAATTTAAAATCTCTTTTAAAATTTGCTTTAAAATTTCACTTAAATTTTAGTAATAAAAAGAATAAGGTAAGAAGGAGCATTGAATCAGGAAAAGTTAACAAATTTGCTAAAATCCACATAATTTAAATGGTAGGACTGGGATTGAGTCTCAGACCTTTGATTTCTTTGTGTGTGTGTGTGTGTGTGTGTGTGTGTGTGTGTGTGTGTGTGATTTAGAAATAAGTATGGAACCCAAGATTTTAGAGACCAATTAGTGAGACTTTATTTAATAGAATAGAATATGAAGCTGTATTTAGTGAAATAAATGTAAAGCTCTAATTAGAGCCTTCTGTATTTGCCTTCTTCTTCTTCTTCTTCTTCTTCTTCTTCTTCTTCTTCTTCTTCTTCTTCTTCTTCTTCTTCTTCCTCTTCCTCTTCCTCTTCCTCTTCCTCTTCCTCCTCCTCCTCCTCCTCCTCCTCCTCCTCCTCCTCCTCCTCCTCCTCCTCCTCCTCCTCCTCCTCCTCCTCCTCCTCCTCCTCTTCTTCTTCTTCTTCTTCTTCTTCTTCTTCTTCTTCTTCTTCTTCTTCTTTCTCCTCCTCCCCCTCCACCTCCACCTCCTCCTTCTTCCCCCCTCCTCCTCCCCCCTTCTCCTTCTTCTTCTTCTATTTCTTCTTTTTTTTGAAACAGGGTTTCTTTATGTAGCTTTGGAGCATGTCCTGGAACTCACTCTGTAGACCACGCTGGCTTCGAACTCGCTGGAATTAAATGTGTGTGCCACTGCTACCGCCACCACTGCCAGGCTTTCTTTTCTTTAAGATTTATTTATTGATTAGGTATACAGTAGGCCACCTCCATATATGACTACAGGCCAGAAGAGGGCACCAGATCTCAGATCTCATTGTTGATGGTTATGAGCCACCATGTGGTTGCTGGGAATTGAACTCAGGACCTCAGAAAGAGCAACCAGTGCTCTTAACCTCTGAGCCATCTCTCCAGCTTTATTTTCTATCATAACAAACCCAGTCCTAGTACCCAATGTAGCTAAGGTGAATTTGAGAAATGTTCTTAATGAATTATATTTCATAATTTACATGTTTGTCTGTTCAAATTAAAAAATGTTGATTTGCCATGTTGAGGCTATTTTTCTTATAAATGTGCAAAAGTAAATATTATTTATAGAGGCATAGTCTTTTTTAAGAAAATATTTTGGCATTAGACTTATTACAAACCAACCAGAGTCCTGTGATTTTTTTAGTCCAGTTGTTTGCCTAAAGCACTAACCCTTGAGCACATGATGCATAACCAGGTGGAAGTAACCGTTCTGCTGTATGCAGTGAGATTTTTATTAGAGCAGATGTCCCAAAAGTGGCTGGAAAATTCATCTTTATATATGTGAATGCATGTATGCTTTGATCCTAGGACAAATTATAGATCCGAGGGATTTGAAAACTTTTTAATGAAGGCTTGAATTTTCCTAGGCACTTGAACATTCATGAATGTCAGACTATATCTGGTGTAAAATAAGTTTAATGTCTCATACTATAGTTTCAATCACTGTTAGCCCCAGATATGCCAAGAAATAGCTGTGTGTTAAATAAAAGGAGAACATAGTCTTTTAAGTTACTGGGTAACTATGCCAAAGCACTTTGATTCTTATCCCAAAGCAGTGTTCTTTTTCTTAGGATTTTTGTTACACATATGGGTGGAAAACATTTTTATGCTGAAGAAATGGCTTGGCTTGGTAACCAGGGCTCTCGCTGGGAATGGGGAGACCCTGTTCTGGGGAACCACAGAACAGCAGGAGAGTTTGCTTTGGATGTAAGGTTCTTCACCATGTGCACGAATTTCAAAGTCAAATGTTAACCTGCATTAACATCCCCGGGCCTGCACTGCTGACTTTGGCTGTTGGCTAATGTCGCTTGTGCAAGCAGCAGTTGCAGAGTTTTAGAAGAGAAAGTCTCTACAGTCTTGTTTTTTAATATTGCCGAGATGTCAGCAGCAGGACTTCAAAGTGATCATTATGAAGAAGTTGCATTATAAAGAATCCTATTTTAGAGGAGCTTCTTGTTACAAATCAAAAGAAACACTATCGGTCTTATAAACTTTATTGTGTGACTTATTTTATTGCTGACCTACAGGATAAGATTCAATATGTTCAGAAGAAAACATACCCTTCAAAAAGGGATGCTAGAAAGATCATAACCCTAATGTGCTTGATATCCAAATGTTGCCTCTTCACCTGTAATTTTATCAATTAAGAATAATAGAAGTTAGGACTATAATTAACTTTAAGTAATATGAGCTTATCAATGAAATGGGTTTATTGGCAAATAATGATAATAATAATGATGATGATGCTATAAATCCTGACCACTTTAAAAGCAAACAATAACAACAAGAATACTCTATTTCTAGCTGAGGTGTAAAATTCAGCTCAGGCTTCAGACTAGACTTTTGGGTATCAAATAGACACAGAGATTTCAAGCAAAGAAATCCTTCCTAATAATTCTATTGGACTTCTCCAGAGAGCCAAAGCTGTCAGGAACATCTGTAAGAGCTACAATTATACCTCAGCATTTGTCTGTCAGGTGATAGATACCAAAGAATGTAGAACACACATAAAGGCCAATGGCAAAGTACTAGAGCAAACCCTTCACATAAAGTGTGGTAGTTCCTGGGTCCCCGTTGTCAGATAGTCTCCAAAATAGGGAGGCTTGCTTAGAGGAGTCAAAATGATTGCTGCTGCTCTTTTCTCTCAATATTATCAACAGTTTGGTCATAATTGTTTGGATTCTAACAGAAAAAAATGTTCAAAGGGCGATTATTCTACTTTCTAGCATTCTGCCTCTTCTTGACGTCATTGGGCCATTACTAAACTATGATTTCTAAATACAGATGGATGCTTTGTTTGCTGCACGCTCCTATCAGTAGAGAGTGGGAAGATAGATATCCTTGCGTACAGAAAGAAAATTTGTGCCAGTCAAGGGAAAGAAACAGTCTTTGAGAAGCAAGCTATCACTGTGTTGCTGCAGGAGGCAACATAGGACTTCCATGAGAGGAGCCTATGAGTAAATGTTCAAGAAAAATAATTCTGGACGCTTGTCTAGAAGGACAAAGACTTGTTCCTCACCACAGAACTCGTTCCCTGTTCCTGTGAACAAGAAGGACTAGCTAAGAAGGCCTGCTTCCAGTGGGAAAGGGAGCCACAGGATATACAATGTCTACTGCTATCCTTGCTATGTCCCTGTGCTATTGACTAATGGTTTTAGTGCTTTTGAAACAAGACAAGCTGAACAAAGATGCATGAATTCATGAGGCTAAAACTCCAATACCAGGGGTACACTATCAGTTAAATAAATATTTGAACATGCCATGCCTAATGAATATTACCCAAAATTTATTTCATTTTTACAGTCAGTTCTGATAAGTTCTCTAAAATAAGTTCCCTGTTACATCACGTGAAGTATTCCTAACCAAGGTACTTTCATGAAAAAGGACAAGGTCAACAGGTTTTGAGATGGGTATGAATTATTAAGCTCATCAGAACTTCTGGCCAACACTACACTTGGGATAAAGTATTAAGGGGAGCCTCAGATAGGCAAAGTTGTGATATATTCTGTGAGGTTTTAGTCTGGTTTTGGAGACCATTTCATGAAGATCATGGCGGTAGGTCAAAGCATCAGATAAAGACTATTTCAAGAAAGGCACTTCATTCAAAAAATGGGTACCAGGGTAGGGATGCCACTTTCTTTGTAGTAAAGACAGCCTTAACCATTACAGATATTTAGTTATAAGAAACAGCTTCATTTATTACACTAAGCCATCTTTTCTTCCCCAACTCTACCATCTCCCTCAATGCCTTCAGCCATACCCTCAAGAGAATCACTGCTTTCGGGAGTACCATAGCAGTGCAGATGTGTTCCTTTCTGTGTGTGGCTGTCTCTGCACAGATAGTCTGGTATCATGTAGTGCAATGCATCATCTCTGCACTCATGTCGGTTTTTTTTATCTGTGTACCCAGGAGGAGGATCTATTCAGACTCCAATCACACTGTTTGTCACTTCTCAATTACACGTATTACCACATACGCAATCAGTCACTTTTTATGGTTCCCATTTTAAGGCTCTTGGGGGCCCTGGCCACGTTTTAATTGGTACCAGTCTTTCATGAAAAGGCGATGAAAATAAACTAAATGGAACAATTTTGTTTTAGAGATTTTAGACAAATTCAATTTTGAAACATTTCATGACCACTTTAATCAAGTTCCAAGCTAGAACTCAACATGACTGAAGTTAATACTCCAGTGAACAGAGCAGGATATTTATTAGTTTTCTTTATTACTTTACTCTCAATCATGTTAATAAAAGAGACTGGTTTATTAGAGTGGTGTTAACAATACTTTGAAATATTGCACAGTGTTTGATTGGGGCTACTATCATGGAGTTTTATTTTTCAGTAATTATTTTATTTCCTCACAGGATTTCTATGTCCCTGAAGTAGGTCCAGTGAGTATTTCACTCACAAATGGAGTAGCTTACATTGCTCATTTCTCTATGTTAGGGTTGTCATACAGGAACAGCAACTCCAGGTCACCGTTTTGGAAACTAACCTACATCATAGATGGTATATCCTCTCCAGAAAGTCTCTGGGCATGCAGCAGCAAGAATATCCTACTTACGCCTTCGTATAAAAATCTCTCAGTGGTACATTATCACACGTGTCATGTTAAAAACCTGCCTAAAAGTTTCCATCAGCATAAAACATGATGAAGGCTGTCAAGTGTAGAAACAACATTTTGAAAGTGAAGTCTCCTAGAACTGTAATCTTTTCAACTTCTTTCTATAATAAAATCTTGATGGATGAATATAAGTATTTCAAACCCTATGCAGTTGGGCATTTCCTGACTATTGATATTAATTCATCCCCACATTTCTATAGCCTCTTCGAGACTCTCAGGCAGAAACCCCTTTCCAGCCCTCTTAACTTGGTGGTGGGATGGCTTTTTAGATACCACCACTTCAAATTTTTTCACTGATCATACTTAATTGTGAAAGAAGCTCCTGAATTCTAAATACCATATCCACTCTCTAAGCAAGGAAGACAAATGGTCTATTTCAAATGTTTATGGGGAGGGAAAGATTCTACAAGGGAGAAATGTAATTGCAAAAGAATTGGATTGCATGACCTTATTGAACTCAGAAACCTCAGAAGAAGGATGTATTTTATACATTCAATGCAGAATGTTTTAAGGTGAAGGAAGATGAAGAAATAACTTGAATAGAAGCAAGAAGTTCTGAAACAACATAGGTATCAGAGCACCCTCATGGTCAGAGTCTAGATGGGGAGCATAAGAAATCAATCCTGAAAGGTGGGATAGGGTACAGTTAGGGGAAATGATTAAAGAAGTCCGAGTTAGGCTGCAGGCTGCTAACAGAAGATAATGCCGACTAGTAAAGATAAGGATACTGAGAAAAATGAGGAAGAGGAGGAAGAAGAAGATGATAACAACAGGGGAACCCAGAGAGAATTATAAGATGGGAAATTAGGATGTGACAAAGGAGAAAAGAGCTAGTGATGGAAATGTCTATCAAGGGCATGAAGCCAAATGAAAAAAGGGACATGGTTGATGAATTTCACAATAGGATTGCTTTCTGATAAGCAGTAAAGAGGTTTAAGTTGCCGTATTAAAATGTAAGAGATGTAGGAAAGATTATATTGAGCGGTGACTACAGAAAGACCATTCTGAGAGGTAGAAACACACAGATGCCATGTGCCTGTTTGGGGATTAAAACACAGTGCCAACTAAGACTTATTCAGGCGATCTATTTTTGTCCCTCATTCCAAGTTAGGGTAACTTAGAATGTGTTGCTCACAGAAGGGAAAGGAAGGGGATAGGAGGAAGGAAGGCAGTGAAGATAAAGGAAATACAAGGGATTATGGTTGCTCTAACATAAGGTTTGGAGCATCTGTCAGGTCGTTTCATGTATCAGTCCATCTTCCTTCTCTCCCGGTATTTCCTGTGTACGTGAAATGGAGCTCAACTCTAGCATACCAGCAGTGATGGTTCTTTTATCTGTCTTAGAACTTGAATCATGATTTCCCCTGTAAGATATCCCATTTTGTCCCTTTATTAGTATGACCTTAAATTGACAGTCTTCAGATTGCTCTTTCCTAGGAACAATGATGAAGGGGATGCTTTTTAATGTTCTCAAAGTAAGATATGCATATACCATGGGCAAAGACAGAAAAAAAAGTATAGTTGCAGGGTCCCAGACAAGCTTCTTGAATTCTGGGCTGCGTATATTTTATCTCTAGAGTATCCCAGCCTTAAAATTTCAAATTCTAAAATTATGGTAAAAATTATATGGGGTACCCATGACAATAGGATTTTTTTTGTGTGTGTGGAAATCCATGTAGTTATAGGATTAAGGTTCCAATCTTAGTTTCTAGACTGGCAAATGAGTGTCCTGACCTAGGTTTGTTGAACTTGTTAGGGCTCCATTGGGACTTCAGGATAAGGGTAGGTTCATGGTCATCCACATAATTGTTGTGACGCCACCAAGATGATACGTGTGAAGCAGCCAGCTCAAGCATGGGGAATGGTATGGCCTGATGATTTGCTATGACCCTCTTCTTTAACTTGAGTTGGACATATTACTCTCCTCCGAAAGCAATAGCGAACAACGATTAAGACTTTTTATGAAGCAGTATTAAGTCCTTAGAATGAAATATTATATTTAGTCCTTATAAAATCTGGTTGTTTTCATTGCTCTTTTATAATTGGGGAAACAGAAGCATGGAGAGATTTTGTAATTTTTCTCAATATAAACTGGAATAATGAATAATTTAGCCCAGATTGCAATCCAGCCTGATCCCTATCCCAAAGCCTATGCTTTTACCTAGAACTTTAGAATCACTGAATATTTATGAAATAATTCTTAGTCAGTTCTGTGTTTGGTATAAATTATATCTGTTTTTAACAAAGTCTGTTGTATATGCCTTTCGAGTTTTCAAATATCATTTCTGGTCTAACTTTAGACATATGTAAATTGCCTAGTTTGTTAGTAATAACTAACAGAGGTTTAACTCTCTGAGCGGCATTCTATTCTGTCAGAAGTATTTTCATATAAAAGTAATTTTTGGGAAAGGGGGCTGTTGGTTGGTTTTATACACTGTTCCAGATAAACACTTTGATATTTGAAACTATGTGTATATATATATATACACATATATATGTATATATATGTGTATATATATATATATACACATTACCATATAAGAGAAGATATAAATCTACCAAAGAAAAGTCCCAAGAGCCAAGTAATTCATCTTTATAAACTACAGAACTGAGGAGGCTGAGGCAGGAGGATTGCCATATGGTAAAGACAACTTGAGTCATACGTCAGGATCCTGTCTCAGAAATATCAAAAGAAGAAAAAAAATCATAAGATTATTGAAAATAATTCTGATCATGGGTTAACATACACAATTATTGTTTTTTATTACTAATAATGAAAAATTGAATCTTTGAAATATTTTATTAATAATCTCAGCTAAAGTTGTTTGTGTTGATACCGAATTAATGTCTTTTGATCCCATGTTTAAAATATATTGTCTGTTAAGAAGTTGGCCTTCTCATCAGGGAAGTGAACAGTTGCTGTTATTGTTATCATTCCTGAATTGATAATTTCACCTAACTCTGCAACACATATCAATTCAAAATAAACTGTCGGTGGTGCACGCCTTGCCTTTAATCCTAGCACTCGGGAGGCAGAGGCAGGCGGATCTCTGTGAGTTCGAGACCAGCCTGGTCTACAAGAGCTAGTTCCAGGACAGGCTCCAAAACCACAGAGAAACCCTGTCTTGAAAAACCAAAAAAAAAAAAAAAAAACAAAAACAACAACAAAAAAACAAAACAAAACAAAATAAACTGTCTTGTACTATTACAAGACTTTTAATTATCAGTGTGTTTAGTAAATAGAATGGTTGAAAGTTGTTAATAATGAATTTTCCATATATGTCTGAAATATTACATTTATTGATCAAATATACTTTTGATTCATAGAGCTATAATGATAAGGAGAATGAATAAGGATGTTTTTAGTATAAATGAATAGCTTTGAATTTGTATGTCTTGTGTTTAACATACCGAGATGCATTTGGAAGGATATGACTGAAGTAAATGTGGGATTGGGGCTAGAGATCTAGCTTTTCTCTTCTTCCTTCCTCCCCTTCCTCTTCCTCATCCTCTGCTTCTTCCTCCTCTTCCCTTTTCTTCTCCTCTACCCTTCCCCCTTAGAATTGGTGACATTAGAGTCTGTGGTGATGAGGTGTATAACGACAGAAAGGAACCTTCCAGAAGTAATGAAGATGGCATGGAAATAAGGTGTATGCTCGTGATCTCTGTGGTTAGGCAGTTTTGACAAGATCAGGGGAATTGACCTAGATTAATGATTTCCAACTTTCTTAAAGCTGGGGGCCTTTAATACTCCTCCTCCTGTTGTGGTGATGCCCAACCATAAAATTATTTCGTTGCTACTTCCTAACTCTACTTTTGTTCTGTTATGAATCATAATGTAAATATCTGATACAAAGGATATTTGATATGTGACCTCTATAGACCCCCAATGGGATTGTGGCCCATGGGTTGAGAACTGCTGGTCTAGATGATGGGGCATTTCTGAATGAACAGAACAGAGTCCAGACACCAGCCAGAGGCTCCTTACAGATGTAGCGTTGTAGCTGAGTATATCTGAAGTATATCACAGGGCCATACCAATTAGTGTTTTAGCATGAACAATGGCTATCAGAGTGATATTAGTAAAGCCTTTTGCCCAAACTATTTCAGAACTTTGGAGAAATCGACCTTGAAAATTGAAAGCCAGTATTTGAACTTATATCCATGAAGTCTGTTTTTAAAAATAGTTGTTCTTTCAAGATCTATCAAGAATTCAGTAAGCCAAAACAGTTATCAAGCAAGAATTACAGCTTTGCTGTATGTAATTTTGCTATGTTAAAGTTAAAGCCTTCCTTTTTTTGTTTAAACAGAAAAAGGGGAAGTGATGTGGGAGTGTCATATATCAATCTGTTGATTTCATTGGTTAAGCAATAAAGAAACTGCTTGGCTGGCCCTCATAGGTTAAAACATAGGTAGGCGGAGTAAACAGAACAGAATTCTTGGAGAAAGAAGCTGAGTCAGGGAGTCGCCATGATTCTTCCACTCCAGACAGACGTAGGCTAGAATCTCCCTGGTAAGCGCACCTCATGGTGCTACATAGATTAATAGAAATGGGTTAAGAGGCTGAAACTAAGGGGCCAAGCAGTGTTTAAAAGAAAAAAAAAAGAATTCAGTAAGCCTATATGGTATAGCAACACATGAGAACACTGTAAGATGATTGCAAATCATAACAGTAAAGCTTTAGGTATAAAATCATGTTGCTAATTAGGAAATAAATAGTGCCTTGTGATAAATTAAATGTGTTTATTCACGAAGGCTTGCCTTCAACTCACCACACATTTATGAGTCTTTTTCTTTGCACACGAAAATTCTTGCTGTTTGGTGAAAAACAATTTGAACACCAGCACTGGATTTCCTGAGACAAACCATGATAGAAAATTAGCAGATAGGACTTCCCCGATGCAGAAAACCTGAGCTGAGTTTAGTGTCAGGGGAGCATTTTGTCTTAAATTTCTTTCCTTCGCTTGAGAGGTCCCGTTTCAGTGGCTACACTTGCAGCCGCATGAGAAGCAGTTTGCAAAGGATGCATCATGATAGCTCAAGCTGTTGGAACCGCTGATGAATTCTTGCTGAGCCGTATGGTGACTGGTGGTAGTCCAAATGTGCCTTTGGGGCACACATGTTACATGATAGCAAGAAGACCTGACTTAACTCACTAAACAGATTGCAGCCTTCCCTCCCAAATGTTCCCATCATCCTTCACGGTCCATATTGTGACTCTTCATGAACACCAGATATATAAATCCAGACATTTCAACACACACACACACATACACACACACACACACACTCCTACCTGTATAGTAGAAAATAAAATGTTTCTGAGATTCTGCCATCTCCATTTTTATCCATCCTGAGAGGTAGAAATATACAGATGCTGCCTGTATGTTTGGGGATTATTAAAATATCCAATGACATTATTTTTATTGATATGGCTGAATTGTCTATCACAAATAAACAGACAATGGATCATCCACCCCCCCCCCCATATTTCATCAACTGATAGTCATTACTACATCAACTTCTCAGAATGCCCTTTGCTAATACTACTAGGTTTTTATGTTTTGTAGTCTAATTCTTACAAATAATGGACTGAAGTTGTTGTAGACAAAAGTCAAAAGGTTATATAATTTTTATTTATAAATGTAGCCAATGGCATCTTCCATCGTGAACAAAAGAAAACAAAACTCGGCCTAATGCTACTCTTATTTGACTGGTCTGTGCAAGGTCTTCTGTGTACTTGAAGGCAAACTGACTGCAAATTACTCTGTTCATTCACAGGTAGTCATCAAGTGCTTAGGAGATGGGAGACACATCTCTCCTGGTGCTTTGCAATCACCGGCTTAGGGAAGTGTAAAAATAATTCTTGTCCTAATGGAATTCAAGATCTTGTGAGGCTGCAGACAATAAACAAGAAAGAAGTAAAATACATATGTTAGGTAATGATCACTAAAGCTAATCAGTTATTGCGCATCTTTAATAGCAAGAGCACACATTTACAATTGGTAAGAATTGAGGGTAAAAATCCTTGTTTACTTTCTTGAGTGTGATAAAAGAAGCAGGTTTTACATCTAGGGCGGGGAGTAGTTTTTGTAGACGTACAATTATGATTTATGTACACACATGATTGCCACAGTCTATGTAATTCCATTTGCATGACTGAAGCATAGATATTATATTCTCCAAAAGGACTCAGAGTAAGATCAAGACTCATGTCCTTGATTCATAAGTGTTGTAATGACTCTAGCTGCTGGATCCTCAGGCAATGTGTGACTGAGTTTTGGAGGCATCATTGCCGACTGACACATTCCCAGAGTCTACTCTTAAGTTAGAAGTATATTTTATGTTCCACATGAGACTGGACAAGGAAAAGAGAATAGAGATATAAGTTGATGATTTTAGATGACATTTTTATCAACATATATATAAAATTAATTAGCTTTCCTCTCACAGAAAAGTAAGCCTTGCAGTAGGATAGACACATGTTTAATTTTTTTAAAAAAATCTGTTTGGATTAATGTTATGCTCTTATGGTATTTAAGAAATTTTCATTAGGCCACATGCTTCCTGGGAGCTTGATGTGAGCACTCTATACAAAAACACACAAGGGGATTAGTATACAATTTGTTATAGGATCTCTACAAATAATCAGCTTTTAGTTGACAAACTCTAGCCATTGATTATGCAGAGTTCATTTATTCATGCACCCACAAGCCACCAGAAATAGGACAAAGGTACTGCACTGACCCTCCCTGGACCTCGAGAAATGCCGATATCACACTCTGTCATTGTGTTTCTGATAAACATGGCTTATGCAAAGTCCTAAACATAAGTTCTTCCAATGAAAGGGACACATTCTACAACCGAGTCCTCTCTAGCTTGTGCATACTCTAAACACTCAAGAAATGAAATCTTTGACCTCTTGTAAGTTGTCCATTGGTTAAAAAAATAGCAGGTACAGCTATGCCCCCATGATGTACACCTGTGAACATGTAATTCACTGTAAACATGTTATAAGGGTATTCCCGTGGAACTGAGAACCCATTTTGGAAAAGGCACTGTTATTTTCTTGTGACTCTTTCCAGCCTCGGTCAACCTCAGTGTCCCTAAAGGGAGTCATGGCACATTTGCTGAGAGCTGTTAGCATTCACTTCAGTGAGCAACTGTGCACAGGCACCTCCATATGCATAAGGGTACTCTTGTCTGTCCTCTCTTCATTGGCAAAGTTTTGCTGCCGATCCTAATAGTGTTAGAGAAAATAATGAACGTATGATGACGCAGTGTCTCAGTCTGAGTCTGCAGCCTCTCTGGAGGTGATGCGGAGGTGGGAGGCAGGGGCACAGGAAGAAACATCTTAGCAATTGTTTCTCTCATTATTTTACTGGGCATCCCATCAAAGTCATCCTTGAAACATATTTTTTAATAATCATTTGTAGCATCAGGTCTCCAAATGACTGTTTGTTTTTCAATTTGTGATGGTGAGGATACCATTTTAAAAGCTGTTGCATTAATCCCAGGTTTGGCTATAGATTTCAGTTGCTCTTTTATTATTTCCTTGTTGGAACTGACAGTCCTCTCCTTTGTACTTGTAAAGTATAAGCATACGGCCTGCCCAGAGCCAGGGTTAGGAAGAACCTCCACAGATGGAGAACATGAATTCTGCAACTTGCAAAGGACGAGGAGCAAGTGCAGTTCTGGTGGCTTTAGAGGCTCAGTGTCTGGCAGCCACACTTCTTTCCCACAAGATGTGCTGGGAATATATCCAGGCAGTGTGCTTAAGCGAAGCCAACAGTTGAAACCTATCATGGAAGGACACAATACACAGAGGGGGGATGGAGAAGACAAAACCACAATGTGAGCTGCTGAGCAGCCCAGTGTGTGGATGGGGTGGAAGGAGAGCCTGCTCTGGAGAGAGTCAAGTGATAAGGGAATTAAAACAAGAGGTCATTTGTTTCCAAAGGAAGAACAGTAAGCTTGATGTTGAAGTGAACATTTGACCCGGATCATAAGAGACTTAAAATGGAGTGCTGAGAGGAGACTTTGATAAAGGGTATTATGACAAAAGACGTATCATTTAAGAACATGGCTTACTTGTAGTTTTACACAATTTGAAGATGTGAAAATGAAATTTGTCAAAAAGCCTTTTCCTTATTAAAAACTTAAAGGCACTGATGGCAATCTCATAGCCCATGGGCTTATTACAGTATTTCAATTCTGTAAACAGCACTCAGTCATCAGTCGCTATGAGGAAAGAAAAAAAATAAAAAGAAAAAAATAATAAAAGTCAAAATAAAAGCAGAAGCCTTGCTCATATCAACACAACAGTGGTGCTGAATGGTAGCTATAGGATTTCATCCCATACCTAAGTAGAAAGAGACCTCATAGGATATCACTGAGTGAATGCTAAATGGGAAGGGGAACCCAAAAGTCCTGTGGAGGGGATCAAAGTGAGCTGTCATATGAACTTGAAGATGCGTTTTGTAATGGACAGCATTGCATGGCATCTTTTGGAGCCCCAGAACCTGGAGCCATTCATGTGACCTTCTTCTCTGTCTCTTAGCAACAGAGAACCCTGTATACTAAAATGGAAAGATGCTTGTCATCTCACACGTTGAACAAGTTAGGGCCCATGAGGAGTGGTGTAATCTTACCTAATGGATGGAGATTGGTAAGATTTGTGGTTTGGGATTTAGCATCAAACAGTGCCACCAAAGCTGTGGGCTTCTTGAAGTCGTTCCAGTAAAAATCTTTGTACTCAAGATTTTGGCCAGATAGTCCTTTTTTTTTCTTTCTTTAAAAGTCCCCATTTAAATCATTTCTCAAAATTGATTAAAGGTATCTGTTTTTCTATGCCCTGCACTGCTATGTGTTACTGTATTTTGAGAATGATAACATAGCCCTGGGCCTTTTGAAATAAGAGAACACTGGTAATTATTTGCTCCTTTTCTGAGTTAAAAATCTGTTTTTGGATTGTTCATCCTCTGCCTGCCATCATTTTCAAAGGCTGACTCCAATATATGTATTTTAATATTCCTCCTGTGTCCCTTTAATGTTGTTCATATGATAAAATTGCAGGGCAGCTTTGTCTTCATGACACTATGATATTGAAAGAAAATATTTTCAAACATCACTCTATTTCATGGTAAAGAAAGTCCCGTGGCTTTTTTTTTCCAAACTGGGCGGCGTGTGAACAGCCCTGTAGCTCAAGCAAAAAGCATAGTTCTTTTAACATTTTGAGTTAATTAACATGCAGATAGCACACAACACTAGAGAAAATGTTAAAATTGATGAGGTGGGGTTGTAGAAGGAAAGTCATGTGGGAAAAATCTCTGAATAATTAACAACAAACCGACATACTTATTCTCCTGACGTTAGTGGATTTGCTGTCGTTCCTATCCCTACATCCAGTCAGTTAACATTTTCTGTCAGCCACACTTGTTTAGAGTCTCCTTCCCATTCCTAACACCATGGTGGAGTCAGGGCCTAGGAGCCCATATGGTTCTTCGGAAGCATGCCTTTTCCTCAGACACTTGGTGTACCTCACAATCCATCCTATGCACAATACCTCTGCTTAGATCTCATACACAGGAATTAGAACCATATTTGAGAAACCTTTATTTCAGTTGTTGATAACAACTGCCTCTAACCCTCTGCCTGTTTGGGCTATGACATCTTTGTGGTTGAAATGTTGATGAGTTCAGGGATAGAGTGAAGGGTTTGCCAACTTATACAGCCTACCTGTTACACATGTTCTTTAACATCAGAAGCTCTGACCTAGGTAGTCATAGAAGAATTTAGTTACAAATACTGGTGTTAGGTATGCAATTTATTGTTATTGCATATTTTTACACTGTGGTCAATGTAATAATTCTGGATCGATAAGCCTCTGCCTTGTAGGCAGTACTAGAACTAAGTTAAAAAAAATTTTAAAAGCACTCTGTCTTGTCTTTAGCAAGTTTCAAAAATGAGTACTTTATGTAAAAAAAATGGCTTACCTAGATGACTTTGAAGCACATTTAGAAGTTAATACAGATGGTAATATATATGATGATGATAGCGCAAATGTACTTGTTTTAAAATTATGCTATATTTCAGAGTGATGGAGTGTACGAATGTCCTCACGATACTCTGAATGGCAATAAGAATATAGATCCAGCAACTGGATTTCCAGGGCTCAAGTTATGATCCCCAAAATTATTACCTCTGTGAACATGAGTAAGGCATTTCACATGTCCCATGCCTATAAAATATGAGCTATCTCCATGGGACTGTAGCAAATGTCAACAGACATAATACTATCTTTCCTGCAGGATTAGTGGAAGCATATTACAAGTAAATTAAAAGTTTACTTTCTGAAAGGTTATTTAGAAACGTGTTGAGATGTTTCAGTGATGTTACTCTGGATACAAGGTGACAGGCTCATGTGTAATAGTGAATGCTTGGTCTTTGCATGATTCTACCTCCTGTTATTCCTAAGTGTGGTCAGTACGGGCAACATTGGTATCTTGGGAACCAGGCTAGAGATGGCCTCTCTGTGCGATCTTGTCAAGTGGTTTAACATTTCTAAACCACTGTTGCCTCATCTATAAAAATGCTGCCTTGGATTACGTGATCTCTAAGGTGACTTGTGACTCCAAAACTCTATGAATCTATCAGTGTGCTTTGACTTAATGAGTTTTGCACATGGTGCACTCTTGAGAGATTCCAGCTTTGTTTTGCTTTTTTTTAACAAAAATTTTTTCAGGTGTTTCCTCCTCCTCTTTCCCATCCTCTCCCGTTTCCTCCTCCTTCCTCCTATTATGCCGAATCTGTAGAGATTTTAGAATCTATGCATTCAAGTAGAAAGTAGGAGACTTCCGTTTCTAATACAGCTGTTGAGGTTCCAAGGGATTAAAATCTTAGCGTAAGTTAAGGATAAACACAATGCTAAAACTTAATTTTGCCTCTTGTCCTTATCTTCCATTCTCTAACTTCTCAAATTCCCTTCTTAAGCTGCTTCAACTTATTTCACCCTCAAATGTGGAAGCCACCCTCAAAGAGTCCCTTGACCCCACTTTCCCCAACCACAATAGTCGAGCACCAAAGTTATTCGTGTATCTTAGTTCCTTGATTATTCAGCCTTCCAATTCCTTTTTCCTTGTTGCTGCTTTAGACAAGGCTGCAGTAAGTGTTTGCCTAGATTAGTACAACCAAATTCAAACTTATTCCGCTTTCAAATATCTCCACTCCTTCACCATTTGTCTGCCAAGTTTGGAATACTTGGGATTTATATCACTATTGCATTCAAATTTTTACCAATTTTTTTTATCAACTACCTGCTGCTTAACTTGATTTGTAGATCATTAGTTTCTCTTCTTTTTGATGTGTTATGCTCTAAACCTTGGTATACTTTCTTTTCCTGGTATTTCTTTTAAGCACCTGTCTCCAAGCTTTATTCCTGATTCTCACTGTATGCAGTGGTTTCTTTTTTTTTTTAAACATTTTTTTATTGATAAAAGAAGAATAAAGAAAAAAAAAACAAATTTCTACCTCCTCCCAGCCTCCCCTTTCCCTCCCCCTCCTCCCACTCTTCTCCCCCTCCTCCCACCCCTCTCCCCTTCCCCTCACTCCTCTCCCCCTCTCTCTCCAGTCCAAAGAGCAGTCAGGGTTCCCTGCCCTGTGGTAAGTCCTAGGTCCTCCCCCCTCCGTCCATATCTAGGAAGGTGAACATCCAAACTGGCTAGGCTCCCACCAAGCCAGCAGATTGCGTAGGATCAAAACTGCGTGCCATTGTCCTTGGCGTCTCATCAGCCCTCATTGTTCGTCATGATCAGAGAGTTCAGTTTTATCCCATGCTTTTTTTGGTAATAGTCCAGCTGGCCTTGGTGAGCTCCCAGTAGATCAGCTCCACTGTCTCAGTGGGTGGGTGCACCCCTCGTGGTCCCGACTTCTTTGCTCATGTTCTCCCTCCTTCTGCTCCTCATTGGGACCTTGGGAGCTCAGTCCAGTGCTCCAGTGTGGGTCTCTGTCTCTATCTCCATCCCTCGCCAGATGAAAGTTCTAAGATGATATGCAAGATATTCGTCAGTATTGCGCTAGGATGGGGTCATTGTAATAGCCAGAACCTGGAAACAACCTAGATGCCCTTCAATGGAAGAATGGATGAAGAAAGTATGGAATATATACACACTAGAGTACTACGCTGCGGTAAAAAACAATGACTTCTCGAATTTTGCATGCAAATGGATGGAAATAGAAAACACTATCCTGAGTGAGGTATCCCAGACCCAAAAAGAAGAACATGGGATGTACTCACTCATAATTGGTTTCTAGCCATAAATAGGAGTCACAGAATCTACAATTGGCGAACCTAAAGAAGCTAAGTAAGAAGGTGAACACAAGGAAAAACATATAGTTATCCTCTTGGATAAGGGAAGTAGACAAAATTGCCGGGGAGAAAAGTGGGATCTTGGGGGTGGGGTGGGAAGGGGGTAAGGGGAGATGGGGAGATAAAAGGTAGAGGGGAAGGAGGGGGGACTTGGGGAAATAGGAGGATCGGGATAAAGGAAGGTTGGATAGGGGAGCACGGAACCACAATCCTTAGTTAAGGGACCCACTTTAGGGTGGGCAGGAGAATTGACCCTAGAGGGGCTCCCAGGTGCCCAAGCTGAGGTCCCCAGTTAGTTCCCTATGCAGTGGTTTCTTTTCCTCATCTACTCAGTGTCTTTTAGGTGATGACTCACTAAACTCCAGTTGCCCAGCAAGACTATGCCTGATAGATTCTACAACTTAAATTGTTATGCACATGGTAATGAGTCTGGTTGGCACCATGCTCTCATTACTAAATAATAGTCAGTTTATTTTTGCTTTACTTGAGATGCACGGTGGCCGTGGATTGTCTTGAACCTGAGTTGGTCTATACAAAGGCCACTATTTTCTGAATTAACAAGAACTCAGTGAATATATTAAACTGGTTTTTCAGGTGATACTCAGCATCCCTAAAAGAAAAGACATCACTTTTGTTTGTGCAGTTTTTATCTTCTATCTTAGATCATTTAGGCATAGCTTTGTAGGGTTGAGTGCGTTGGATAATTTTTGAGCTAAAGAAATAGGAGTTTCCTGGTAAAGAGGCACCGACTTGCTTTGATCTCTAGGATACTCATCTTTGTCCATCTGCTTCCTGATCGTTGCAGGAGGGACCTCACTTCAGTGGGATCTATCATTTGGGTTCGTGGGTTGTTCATCTTTTTGTCTGAACACATCTGGCCCTCTCTCTTCCACTTTCTCATATTGGAAGCTTCTAGCGGTGACAGTTTTCTGGCTCTGTGGCCCTGGGTCTTTGTCTGTAGATTGACAACAAACAGGGTCTTCAGGGCCATACTCTCAAGTCAGTGTTAGACACTGATCTGTGTTGGTTAAGGTCCATTTTGCCATCATGCTTCCTTCCACTCACCTTTTAAACAACACCACTCCCTTCCCACATATGTGCTCTAGAATCTTCTCTGAAAGGAGGGAGTAAAGGGAAGTTAAAAGAAGCTTGGTTCTATCTTGTTCCTTGCTTTCTTTCCATAGAACAATAAGTACTTTTCTTTACTAATTGGTCATTTCTTTCCTTCTTGATTCATTCATGAATAGACTCTAAACAAAGAAATAGGTATTTTTCCATAGTATAATGAGTAAATTTTATGAAAAATCTCCAATCGTCTCAGTTCTCTGAAACCCCGAATGTGTGGTTTAAAAATACTATCTTATTTAATCCATATGACATCCTAGAATGTATTGTGTAGAGGATGATTCATAAAGCTAAGAACTGCATGATTCACTTTAGGCGTGTGAAGAGTCTAATACACTATTGAGACCCACATGCACTATTAAATTTAATAGCAAGACATCCTATATCCTTTTATCAACTCTATATATGTTTACTTTCATTAATATTTTATGGAGGCACTATTTTCTTCTAGTTCCTCTACATTTTCACTCTACATATTCTCAGACCAACTATTCTCTACTGTTGGAGTGCTTTATCCTCCTACAAGTAATAAGTCTAAAATTTAGTCCCTATGTATAGGTGAAGAGCAAATAAAGCAATCCTTGCTTGCAATTCAACTTCATTTTTGTTGTAAGTAATGTGCCATCAAGCTGACAGATTACCTGGTTTCCAGCTAAATCATTTCAAGCCTTCCTTATGTGATACTAACCTTTCCTAGATGTCAAATTTTATCTAAGTGAAATAAGTTATTGAGTTTAACAAACAGAAAACCAAAGCATAGAAAACTCAATTTTATCTGACAAGTGAGTGACAGAGTTCGCAAGAGTATCACTCTGCAGAGCAGGGTCTCATTTGGTTTTATTATTTTTTCTACCTGTGGCCTTTAAGAAAAGAATGCCACTTAGCTGTCTACATGCATTGTAGGTGCAAAATTTATTAAAATAACTACTGTATATTTTGTAAACTTTGGTATAGTGATTTGATTAACATATTAGTTTATTGATTTAGGTTTTTGTC
Organism: Microtus pennsylvanicus; assembly: GCF_037038515.1. NCBI lineage: Eukaryota > Metazoa > Chordata > Mammalia > Rodentia > Cricetidae > Microtus > Microtus pennsylvanicus. The sequence continues at coordinate 18,074,447 of NC_134598.1, forward strand.
TAAGGTTTCTACAGAGAAATTTTAAATGTGTTTTGAATTCATATATAGTCTAGGATAGCTGAAGAAAGAAAGTAGGTTTGGAGTAGTAATACTAGATATGAGACTAAATTCACCTTAATAAAGAGAAGTTGAAATTAAGCATGCCACACACACACACACACACACACACACACATACACACACACACACATACACACACACACGTATGAAAAAGGGTCTGATATATCTTATGCTAATCTCGACCTCAGTATGTAGCTGAGGAAGTCCTTGAACTTCTGATCCTTTTTTTTTCTCAATCTCCCAAGTGCTGAAATTACAGAAATATGCCACTGTCCTTGATTGGTATATTACTGGGGTCAAACCCTACTGCACCACCTGAGCTACAACCCTTGCCTAATATTTCCTACTTAATTTACCTGTGATACAGAAATAAATTTAGCCCTAACTATAACAATATTACTTGAAAACTTTAGCATAGAAAGCTATACCAGCCATATAAATACATACCTGAAAATCTGTATTTCTGGGCAAATATTCCATTTAATGGATGTACACATTGGCCTAGTCATTTAACCTCTCTAGCTTTATTTTTCTTACCTCAGGAATAAGAGTAAGATTTTAGTCTCAGGTAAATTTATTTTACAGACTGTTTGTTTAATTAGCCAAGGTATTATATGACTTTTTACTAAGTATATGCTGTATTTTTAAAACTTTATTTTTTTCACTGTTTTTCAGTTAAGGTTATTCTTTGGGTATATCCTTTTCCCAATCCCTGTGATACTGTGAGGAAGTTCTTGAGGCAGGCTTCATATAGGATCATTTCACTATGATGGCCATCAATGCCAATGTGTGTACCACTGAATGAATTACTGAAATCATGAAATGAGACCAGTTTTAACTCAAAATAATAATTTAGAAATTACTTCTTTGGAGGAGTGCTCTTGTTTCAGCTAATGCTGGCTACATTACAATACAACACAAGAAAACAAAAACATCCCAAACCACTACTTATTAGGAAAATTTTCTGTGGTTCATCTGGTATGGCTTTATCTTTGCCATGTGCTTCATTCATGTGGTTTGACTGCCAGGCGGCTCCTAATGAACCAGCTTGTGTATCTTTGGTGATTGGTACTTGCATTCTCGCAGGGGACATGTGTTTTAAAAGACTGGTTCAAGTCTGAGTAAAAACAGAAGGAGACACCTTCAGATGCTCAGATGTCTCCTGCTTCTCTCATTTCCCTTGGCTATGCAAACTGGTAGGAGAGTTGGGTTGTTGGATGTTTCCCAAATGCTTGTGGAATATTAAAGGACTTGGTCATCTGCGTGGTAATTGATGGGGACTGAGTGAGTGATCTTTAGGTCATTGGGGATCATACCCAAAAGATATAAAGCCATGGACTGTCATATCTTATGGTATGCAGTTTAGCTTGAAATGTGACCTCTCGTTCTGGTATGAAATTAGCATGAAGGAGACCCCCTTCTCTGTATGATATGTTACTGACATTTAAGGCTTAGAACAATAGAACAGCCTTGAAATTGAACCTCTGGTGCTATCAGCGGAAATTAATTTCTTTTACATCATAGACAGTCTTTGTTTGGTATTCTGTTGTTGAACTAACACACAGTAGGATCATGGATGTGAGAACAGCTACTGCAAGATTGTGGATAAGAGACAAGATTCATGGGGGGATTGTCCAGGCTACCACATACAGTTTTTTTTTAATTTTCATAATTGTATAGAATCTTTTATGTGAGATTATTTCCCTGTTCCTAGCATATAAAGTAAACTTAGAAGAGAATTGTATTGGTCCCTTATTCAGCCTTGTTTAATTCTAAATTTTAGTTCAAAAGTGACTGCACCTAACTTTAGTAGCTGTGATTGTTAAGAAATACTAATGCTTATTATTTTTTATTGTGAGGATGATAATGATGATGATTTTGTCTAAGTTCAAGTGAGCCTTTAATTGTGTGATTTATGCACTCTATTATTTTATTCTTTCTTTCACCTTTCCCCTCCTTAAATCAAGCTTGAAAGTTAAGTACCACTAAGAAAATCATGCAACAAGGTCAAAAACCAGGACGTGGTGGTATTTTACACACCTAGTTCTTGAAATCCCCTGAAGGTAGTGTAGAAGGGGGCATCAATGACAGGAATCCTGCGTTTAGTGATACTTCCATAAGAATATGCCATCATTTAGCTTTCTTCCTAAATATTCTTTTTTAGATTTTAGCTAGTGAACCCAAAGATTATGTTACCCTCTTTAAAAAAAAACTCTTTATTTTTACTTTATTTTATTGAGACAAGGTATCACTACATAGTCCACGCTGGCTTTGAACTCCTGATCCTTCTTCCTAGACTTTTGAAGCATAGGTTTATAGGTGTGAGATACCAGGATTCTTGTTTACTAAGTCATAAAATATAACGAAACCTGTTGTTACGTATTTGTTTATTGTAGTTAAACTCTGTCACGTGAATTGGGTGAAATAACTTATTTCCACTCTACAGCAAAGTCAGTGTGGTGTAGCTTTTCCATGGTTGATTGCAAATCAGTTTGGCTCTAATCTTTGGCAAACTGCTTCCTTCATGTATCAGGTCTGTCTTTGGTCGGGTTCCCTGTTGCTCTGATGCAGCAAAAGTTGAGTTGCTAAATATTTTTATTGGACTGTCACTTTTGCTGTTGTGAAAATACCAAATCATGGGCAGATTAAAACCAGATTGTCATGCCTGTGACTATTCTGTTTTGCTCGGGTTTGAGGGAGATTTTGCCTTCCTTTCCAATTGAATTTCATATTCTGCTGGTTGATTTTCTGAACTTTGTAAGACATTTTTACAAATTATTTTTAATAACACTGATTATATTTTTACAAATTAATCTTTACATACTATTCAGTGAAAAGCTGGGGTATTTGGATTGGCATGCCATGATTCTATTAGTAGACTAATAACTTTGTTTGAGGCAGAAATTGGTTTACCACTTCTAAGTTTTTATTTTTTATTTATTTAGCTTTTTCAAGATGAAGTTTCTCTATATATTCCTGGTTTTGCTCGAACTCACTCTGTGAATCAGGCTGACCATGAATTTATAGATCTTCTGCCTCTGCGTCCCAAATTCTGGAATTAAAGGCTTGCCTGATCTTTCACTTAGTATATTCTTACAGACACGCAAAGATTGAATGGACTGTTCTTTTCTGCAGCAAATGTGTTCTGGGTCCTAATAAAAATAGGACTAAGACATTGTAGTTAAAATGCCAGCCAGTGTGTTTCTGATTAAATATCTCCATTCAGTATTTTGTTACTTGTTTTTCTTTTCTACATTTCAACAAATATTTCTTTGTAGCCACTGTAAATATAAATTGGCAAAATTAAAAGTAAACCATTTTCTAAGTTTTTTTCTAAGTCTTTTCTTTGTGTCAAATCTGTTTTGGTTTTACTTATTCTCCTTGGTTAACAAATGATTAGCTGTTTCAAAATCATGTAAAGTGTGAGAAAAAAACCAAAAGCTTTTGAACTCACATTTCCAGAAACTAGAGAAATGTCCCTGTAGTAAACAGTTAAGTTATTGCTCCACCAGGAGACCCAAGTTTGGTTCCTGGCCCCGACATCATTCACCTGCAATGCAAATGACAATGATGCCACGCCTTTTGGTGATCTCAAGAGCACCAGCAGTCACATGTATATACTACTCATAAGACACACATTCACACACACACACAACACACACACAACACACACACAACACACTCACAACACACTCACACACACACACCACACACACGCACCACACACACACTTACACAACACACTCACATACTCACATACACCATACTCACACACAACACACTCACACACATACACACAAACTCACACATACACACACACAAACATATATATGTATACATAATCAAAATTTTTAAAAATAGGTAAAATAAAAAACCAAATTTTCCTCATCTAACAAGTGATAATAGAAAACAACTAGGTTCATAAAGTGAAAAATGTTTTTATTCAAAATCGCATACAAAAACTTAACAAGTTAAATATGCGTAATGGAGGAATTTAAAGCTTCAACATTATATTAATTATTCTTAGTCTTTTAATGTATAGTACTAATGTCTCTTCATTTAGTTCTTTGTTTTCTCTTCTTATTATCAAGTAGAACTTTATTATGAACTTTATAATATCATATATTTTATTTTTCAGTATTATTTATAACATAGACATCTATGTGGTATTTTCCTTTGTATATTATCACAAAATGTATGGGTTTTGTTCTTTGAATGCTTATGAGTTTATTGGAAAAATAACTTGTGTTAATAACTAATTAATTTATGATGAATACATTTCACAGGGACCATTCATTTATCACTACCAGTTCTAATCCTATGTTTATTTATATGATCAGTCTGTTAAAAATGGTTGTAAGTTTTATACCTAACCTTACTTTGTCATATAACTTTATATTCTTCTACAATTTTTTAAAAAAGATTTATTTATTCATTATATATGCAGTGTTCTGCCATGTAGGGCACCAAATCTCATTACAGTTGTGAGTCACCGTGTGGTTTCCGGGAATTGAACTCAGAACCTCTGGAAGAGCAGACAGTGCTATTAACTTCTGGGCCATTTCTCCAGTCCCAAAAAGAGGCTTATTCATACTTTTAAATTCCTAGCAAATAGTTGGCTCTGAAATATTTGCTGACTGAATGCTTATATTAACAGGGAATGCATTGCAAATACCCAGAGAAGTGAGTATTAACATGGAGTTGGAACTCTCTGAATCTCACATTACTTTTCCAGGAATATGATCCGCAAGTGGAACATCAAATCAGGAATTGATCTTGGACCCTACTGTGGAAATGCCCCATTAGTTACTGGCTCTCAGATCACTAGACATCACTAGTTTATCTTTTCCTACAATTTTTTATGTACTTCTGTGTATTCTCCTTCATTACTTTTGAAGGAAATATCTCAGATATTAAATTCATTTCACTAAAAAACAACCCTGTGTAGATCACAGATCCCATTAGCATAAAGGACTCAAAGCAGACAGACTATTTATATTTCTAAGCCTTTAACTCTAAGGGAAGTTTTGAAAGGAAATATGGACTCACGGGCCTCAAAACGTTTCAGGAAAATAGCAGTAAGTACAACCTCATTGTACTTGTTTGGTCGATGGTATCTTTTCTTGAGCATAATTTAAATACAACTGAATTATTATCAGAAATAAATCTGTGGCCTTGTTCTGGTCAATATTATCACAAAGCTTCCTGACTCGGCGGCAACAGCGGTATTAGGAACTAATTTGGAACCAGCCTACCTCCAGGTACCCCTCTAGAGATGGCAGATTCCAGCCTCTGAGTTTTTTTGCATGATCCCTAGGGTTTGAACAGGCCTAAGGTGCAAGATCATTAAAGAACCATTGTTCTAACTGGCCTGCAAATGTCGGACACATGACTAAACGACATTTCCGGACATGTCAACAAAAGAAGCCTCATGTGTGTGAGATAGAGCCGATGCTGGAAGAGCCTCCGAATGTTTCCTAACATTTCCTGCCCTGTGACAGATTTCAGAAGAGTCCACTGTAAAATTGTGTCTCCAGATCAGGCATTCTGCTTTTTCTGCAGTGTTCTGACGTTGCACCCCACACTAACCAAGCTCTCCATCATGCAAATTAAAGAAAAATAAAGAAGCGCCAGGGTGGTGAAGATGTCTATTTGAAAAACAACACCAAGAAAACACGAGGTAGAATTCAAAGAGAGTAACTGGCTTATAGCCAAGGAAAGCAAGCCATGCGTGGTAAGCAAAGGCAATTAGAACAGGACGGAAGGAAAAACATCAGGGCCTCGGGAAGGGACTGTCAAGGAGCGGAGCGCCATGTCTACTCAGAACTGCGTCCCCAGGAGCAGAGGCCTATTTTCCTCGTTGATGAGTCTGAAATTGCTCCATTAGTGAGACTCACCTGTGACTAAAAACCAGCAGCCAAAAAGTCATATTCCGGATGGGCGATTTTTAAGTGGGTCCAGGTGACTTTAGGTGTCCCTCTCGTTGAAGTTTATAGGCTGCAGCGGTCCATTAAAGGAGGGAAAAATCAAGATTTGCTACAGGGGAACTCCCACGTTTCAGGGAAGGGAAAGAATTTTCTTCATTTGCACAAGATGTTCCAAGTTTACTACCACGTCAACTGGCTGTGCTGGGAAGGGGTCCTTGAGCTCTGTCAGAGGGGAATAAGCTTGGCCCTGCATGCATGGCACTGTACTGGAGTGGGTGTTGGCCCTGAAGTTATGAGGGATCCATCTTCCAGGGCTGGTTCTATTCCCAAATCAGACATTCTTTGTTATTTCCAACTCAAAATTTTAGGCTGAATAAAAAGGGGGGAAGGCAAATAATGTGTTTTAGTCATAACTGCTATTTAGCTCTGCATGGTCTTTTACTGATGAGATTAAAGTAACATTGTTTATATCAAAGCAAATGAGCATATCCCTGGGTCAGGAAAATACGTAAATGGACGGAGATGTGATTTCATTAAAAGTCGTAAGAGGTGTCCTGTGAAGACACTGCTATGTTATTATGTGATTATTTTTCTTCACTAGAATAACAGCATATGTATTTTCAGGATTATGTAAATATTGAGTATTTTTTTAAGCTTTTGGGAAATCCAAGGTCTTTACAATGGTTAAATATTTTGAATCTAATGCATTGAAATTCCTGCTTTAGCTAATGAATGGCTCTCCAAATTATGGTCTCCAGTAAGTTGCAGCTCTTCAAAATTATATCATAGTCCCATATAATTATCACTTTATATTAAAATATCTTAGTTCTAATTTAAAGTGTGGTCATGGCTTACAGAGATGTCATAATTCATCAAATCTTTTGACCCTTACAACTCATCTCCACATCATTTCTAAAAAATTACAGTGTAATTTTTAAGTTTGCCAAGTATGATCTATCAAAATGAGACCTTGGTTGTAGCCCTCAGCAGCTTCTACAGAGTTCAGTACAATAATAACCTAATGGCTAAATAAGACAGGATGAATGTCTACCAATATTTTATAATGTTTAGAAACTTCATACAAATTACAACAGGATGAGACACTGAAACACAATACGTTTTATGTAAAATTGGTGTCACATATCAAATGATTTTCAAAGACTTGGAGCTAAGAACAGAGCACTGGGAAATATGAACTGGAATTTCAAAGTTAAGCAAAGGTCTAATAAGAATAATTATGCATCAATTAATGGAAATTCATTGTAATTCCAAACACAGTGCTGGGAAGATGAATTTAACATTCATTGAGATGAAGAGTGTAGATTTTAAAATCCTACAAGCAGAACATGTGGAAATCTAGATTATAATTTTATATTGTACTCTTGACATGTTTCCTCCTATATTCTACATTCTCAGAAATGGTTGTTCATGTGTACATGATTCATATGTAAGTTTTCAGCACAGTGTAGTGAGAGAAGAGGACCCACTTTTAGGAAATTTAAAGACTTGTCAAACTGATTCGATGTAGATACACTACAATGTCTTTGTTTTCACTTATTTTTATGAATGATTACTGGGCCACTACTTATGGTAACCTCTTTAATTAACCTCTTTAATCACGCTATTTGATACACTTTCCTCTCCCCTCCCCTCCTCTCCCCTCCCCTCCCCTCCCTCCCTCCCTCCCTCCCTCCCTCCCTCCCTCCCTCCCTCCCTCCCTCCCTCCCTCCCTCTCTCTCGCTCTCCCTCGTTATTTGTATAGTATCACCCAAGAATTCTGGGTCCTGTGAAAGTGATTGACATCATTCTTGCTCAGTGTCTATTTGTGAATCCTAAACACACTAGTCCACTCTGTATATCTCTCCATGCCTGGTAGGATAGATCACTACTTGTAGATACATTGTTTTCTTCTGTTTAGGCCCACACTTACACCCTGCTTCCTTTGCTTCCTTAGCCAGAAAAGGAACAGAACATGAGTTTTGTATCATAGGAAACAGGATGCTTAGTTTTTCTGCAGCCTGCCATGTAGATTTAAGACAGTTTTTTTTTTTTTCAGCACAGCTCTGTCCATGTTCAAATCTTGAAACAATAGAGATATAAATGTATGGAGAACCATTTTGAGAAAGTTAGCTGCTATGTATGTGGTAACTGTTAGAAGAGTTGCTTATTGACCAACTGAACTCTTTGTGTCTGCATGGATAACTGGTCTTCTATTTCATTTTATTTCAATTCTATTATCAAGTTTATATTGTAGTCCCATATTCAGGGTGAATTCTTAGAAGCCCTCAATCCCAATTTCCTGTGTATGCCTTAATAATTCATTAATGGAAGAGTTCTTCTAGGAGCTAAGAGGCTGAGGGAGGAAGGGTAGCAGTAAAATTTGAATGGGAGAACAAATCCACTTAAACCTTGTCTATATGAAACAGCTCGCTCTAAGTTTGCCTGTAACTTCCACATCCTCCTTAAGAGCCACTAGTAATTTTATAAGTTCCTGGAATATTCCATGACACACTAGGAAGTCCTGTTCTCTGCCAGGGATGCTTTGTTTAAATCAAGTGCTCGGGAGTAAAATCCAAGAGGACAAAGTGCCGTTTATTCGTCTAAAACTTTCTTTTATATTCATCCAAGTATCCTTGGGGTCTCTTCTCACCAATTGTGATGCTTTGCAGAACCTTTCCAGCAATTCTATCAGGACCATGCTCTACTTTTTTTTTTTCACAGTAGTATCTCTCCCACAGTCCTGTGCTTTGCAAAAGCCAGATATGCAATGGAGTTAACACTGCACCTTAATGATCGTTCTCATGACATGTTATACTCAACAGTTTTCTTCTTGGTGTGTAGGTTTGCCACATTATCTACATTAGCTCTTAAAACAATTGATGGATGTAAGCGGTTAAAGAAAGAAGAAAAAGCAATGCTAGTCTACGTTTATTGCATTTTAGTATGAAGTGAGTTCAGCTAGCTGAATGTATTTATAAGAATCTCTCGGATGTCCAAGAGTATATATGTATAGTTTCTCAACGTCAGGAAGGGAGATGCTGGCAACTATTGGATTTGCTAGTACCTTGCGAGACTGAGATAAGATTTTTGAGATTAGCCAAAATTCAAGGAATTGGAAACTCCTTTGTGAGGAGATAAACAAAGGAAAGATGACAAAGATTAGCCATTTGTTTGTGGTTTTTTTCTTGGGGGGGGGGAGGGAGCAAGTCTTACCTTATACCCCTGGTTAGCCTTGAATTTCTATTTATCTCCCTCTTTTATCATCTCAAATACCACAGCCAGAAAACAAATGTCAGAAAGATTTCTTCTTGATGTATATAAACAATAACTATTTAAAGAAAATGGAAGTTTTACAACATAAAAAAATAGTGCGAATAAACTGTAAGATCAAACATAAACATATTCCCCCTAGTTTATTGGTTCCCCCGCCCACTTTTTTTGTTTGTTTTCAAGACAGGGTTTCTCTGTGTAGCCTTGCTGTCCTGGAACCTGCTCTGTAGACCAGGCTGGCTTCAAAGGCAGAGATTTGCCTGCCTCTGCTTACAGAGTGTTGGAATAAAAGGTGTGCCACACTACGTCTGGCTGAGGTTTTCGTTTGTCTGTTATCTTATATGATGATTTATTCATTGTACATTTCAGATACCAATAAATAAAAGTTCCCAGTAAAGTTAAAATATTTGATATTTTGGGCATTTTTAGTAGTAGACATATTACATAAAATGTTTACATTTGTATTTAAATTATACATAGTTTTTCTACATTAAAATAAGTAATAATATATGTTGCTTACCTGTGTATATGATCTCATGAAGACACGGAATCTTGGTGAATTCTGTCCAAGTATCTTAAAATAATTACTGCCTGGCCAGAAAAACGTTGATATCTGACCTTTAACCCTTATTTAGAAAAGAAACATTGCTACAGTTTAAATCACATATTAACCTTCCCCACTGCTATTGTTATAAAAACATCAACTACCTCCTTCCATGGAAATCCAGGATGTGAACATTAGAAATAGATTTGTTCCAGAAAAGAACTGTGGAAACAAACTTCAGCAGTGTGAGTGACTTCAAGCCTTTTTAACTGTCCTGTGGAAAATAATATATTCTCTAACGAGCAGTTTTAATATGTAATAGAAAACAGGGGAATTGGCTTTATGAGAGAAGAGACCTTCCCATCCCATTAGCATTGCGAAATTTTCCGTTTGTGTTTGTTCAAAGATTTTTTTTTGTTTGTTTTGCTTTTTGTTACTGTTTGTTTAGTATCACAAAGTGTGGAAAGTTGGCAGTGTCTTCTCCTCCACTCTGAGTGTCCTCGTGTTCAAGTTGTGCCCCCTTCTCGGAGCATTGAGCAAATCAGGGCATGAATCCAGGGTAGGGTCTGTTTGTCTCCATCAGCAAAATATGAAGAGGGGATGAGACAACATCTCCACACTCCGTCCTGTTTATTTAGGAGAAGAAACGTACGCAGTCAAGTTCAGAAACTGCTTAAGGGTTCATTTTGATTTTGATAAAGGAAATATGTGTTTGCGTTAAACCAAGCTTAATTCGTGAAAAATTAAGGATGTTAAAGAATTGCCCAATCGCTTTGTTATGCAATTCTGTGATTACATATAATTTGTTAGAGTTTCAGAAGTGGTCTGTATCTTAACATTGTTCAGTTTTGAGCTGAGTCCATCTCAGCGAATCTAATGCCCTTGTTTCCACCTTTTTGGGGGGATGTGAACCTGTTATCCACTTTCCTAAAATAAATCAATGATATTTCTAGAGTCTCAGGCAAGTGTCAGTGAGATTTGGATTGATTGATTTCAGGATTCTGGCTGCTGTTGAAAAGGATGGCAGTGCAAACTCATGACTGGAATAGGCATTTCTGGGAATTGTTGTAATTACCACTAAGAAGTCCACAATATTTTTGATATTTATTTTAATCATAATCATTTTTGTTTATATCTGAAATTATCATTAAATATAAATATATTAGTTAAACTGAAAATGGCTAGTATTCCTTAAATTTTAAGCTGATATCCACAAGAGAGAAAGGTTTATCTTTTGCCTGAGGTATTCCACTTAATAGAATATTTATCTTCTCCTGTTTAATTTCTTGTTTCTTTTAAATTTTGTGCAATTTCCTCAGTTCATTAAAAATGTGATTAGTGTATAAGGAAAATAAAATGAGATCTTAGCTTCTAAAGTTTACAATCTACAGTTTCAAGTACTCTGCTTACATTTGCGTCCGTCCTCTAAATTTTTTTAAATAATTTGGTGTACACATTGTGGAAAGAATAAGAAGCAGAACATTCACCCTAAGCTCCAATATTGCTAAAAATTATAACTTTATATTATCAATATTAATCGTTTCCTGGAAATAGCATCCCAGCTACAGAAGAAGAAAAAACTCATTGTGCTTTTAATTTATGATCATATTTATCATTACAAAAGTATTTAAAGCAAAAAAGATGTTTTAGAATAATGAATATGCGAGTTGATTAAAGTAATAAGCAAAGGAATCATCCAAAACAATTTGGCAATGGTTGAGGTTGGTGTCAAGTCATTCTTCATTGTGAAATTTCGAGAAGAAAGTCTATGGGTCTCATAGAAGTGGAGATAGCATGATGGAATGACACCTCCAGTAAGAAAGCAAGCTGACCAAGAAACATGGAAAGCAAAGTCAATGCCCAACTAAAATATTGATAAGCTGGCGATTTGGGTAAATGGTAGGAAACTTTTGTGTCTTTCACCATGCCCTGGGTTGGGTTCTGCAGCACCCAGAAGAGAGGACACACACAGACACACACACGCACACACACACACACCAACACCAGTATTACAAAGAAACACAGAAGGGAAAGAAAAAAGGAAGTATCCACTTAGACTTATTTCCATGTACATATATATGTAAATGTATTTGCATATACATTTGGAGCTTGCATGTTTTGAAATATTAATGTTATTATTCAATGTTTGTTAAACTTTATTTTCTGTGTGCAAGTGTGCACCCACCCATCCACATGTGCACACGTGCGCGCGCGCGCGCACACACACACACACACACACACACACACACACACACACACGCGCGCGCGCGCGCGTCACGGTGTATTCTCAGATCAGAGGATACCTAGATGGAGTCAGTTCTTTCCACCTGTCCTGTGGGCCCAGGGAATCTAACTCAATGGGCTGTGCCTAAACCACTGTTTTTCTTTTAGTTTGCCCTCAAAGTATAATGCAAAGCCTTCAGAAAAACTATATCTTTAATTTATTTACTCAGTCACCACAAAATCCACACATAGTGATGACAGTGTTCAAAGTAGGCTACACATGGTCTGGATGTGAGTGGGTTTCTGTAGGTCATTGCTTGAATACCATGTAACCTTTTTCTTCGTTTTGCTGCTTTTTATTTTTAAAAAAAAATCTCTTTACCTATTATTGATTCTTTGTGGACTTCACATTGTGTTTTCTAATCCCACTTATCTCTCTGTCCCCTTGCATCCCCTCTCTGCCATCCCAACAACCCCCCTCAAAAAAATTAAAAAAAACAAAAACAAAGACCAAACGTAATCAGCAAACAAACAAAACAAAGAGAAAACAAATACAAAAAAAAAAAAAAAGGAGAAGAATCCCTGGCAGCTTTAGTGTGGCTTTTGAGTCAGCCTTTAGTCCCTTCATCTTTACTTGCAAGTGTTCAGTTCCAGGTGCCATTGACCTCATTGTCTGGCTGGAGGCCTCTGACGTCTGCTACACCGCTGATAAGGGCCCTCAGCCGGGCTGCTCTGGGTTATCCTGTTGTCCTCTGTCTTGGAGATCCTGTTCTGGATCTGTAGGTTCACGAAGCGACTTTTCTTCCTATCATCTTTAAACAAATGACATTAAAAAGATTTTTCAATGTATTATTGCATTAAAACACCAAATCTAATTTTGTGCAAACTATTTGATGCTAATTTTTCTATAAATTTTTAAATCTGACAGATGAGAAACCAGTTTTGTGCTTCAATTATATCACAAGTACTTCTACTCAAAATAACATTTTATCGATATATTTTAAGTTTTACTCATTAGTAAGCTACCTGTTTTGTTTTAGTATATTTTGATGAGTATAGTAACTAAAAATAGTCAGATTGACAAGGGAACAGTTTCAAAATGGATTCCTTTATAAACAGTCAGGATTTATTTTATATCCAAAGATACTTGAACTCATTTCTCAAGACCAAACTGTTCTAGCATTTTTCAAGGTATTTTTCTCAACTTTCATAACCATGTATTTGTATATGAATATGTATATATATCAACAGAAGTGCTTCTTTCAATATTTCTGCAGAGATACTAATTTTCCTTATTAATATGTTTCATATCTATGTCTTCTTGTTATAGTTTTGTAGCACTGGAACTTATCAGTCAAATTAGCCAAGTGATTTTGTTTTAATAAAATAGTCGACCCAGCTCCATATGGGTATGTTTTGGACTTGGCAGGAGGGACGCACATCTCCCTGTATTCATATGCAATATGACTCCAAACCTTAATGCATTTGCTTTTCATTTCTTTTTTATAGCTACAAGGCCTTCTGAATTTTACTTGGTCAATTGATGACATCAATAGCATAGTATATATGTGCCATAGAGAATGTGTAGGCCATTTCCAGTTCTCCCAGGCACTGTCTTCAGTTAAAAAGATCAGTTAACTATTACTTTGTCTTTTGTCTCTGGTGATCATCCCAGTGTTTTAGACAGTCAGTGAACCCTTCTTTTCCTAAACTACAGTGTTGGCATATCTTGGATGACTCTCTCTTCAAATCCACCATGAACACAATAGTTTTCTATGTTCCATTTCCCCTCAGATATATCTGAACAACAATGGCACTAGTAGGTAATCTGGCAAAAGATATTACAAGATAGACCATAGGATTTTATGTTTTGTAAATCAGGTGTAGAGAATATTCTCAACTCTGCATCTACTTTATTTTTTTCTAACTTAATGTCCTCATTAGATCTAAAGATATGCCATCTTAGTCAAACAATTTGCAACCCACCGGAATAATATATTCTCTAAAGTTTATGGAGGATAGATGGATTAGGAATAATATGGAATAAAAATTTCTTGAGAATTAATGATAAACTAACAACTTTCAACATTTTTTCTTGTTTTAATGGCAGGAAAGAATGCAAGTCCTAATTTTTGCATTGAAACTATATTGAGGGTTATACTCAAACCTCCCTCTTAACTTGAATATGTGTACAGGTTATAAAACATTAGTCACCCATTAAACAATTGTCAAAGGCCTAGGGTCCCTGAAAGAAGTATGCCCTCTCACTTGTAGAGGCACTATTTATATATTTATGGGACAGACATCTCAAATAGAGTCAAGACATTTTGTTGATTTTGCAGTGTAAAAAGTTATTAGTCCTCAAAAAGTCTAAGGATGTTAGCTTCTTAAACAGCACAAGAAAAAAAGAAACTGGAGAGAGAAGATGAGGTGAAGTAAGGAGGGCCACTTTTCATACCCCTGCCTTTGTGGTCAGTCTTTTTTAGAGTTATGTCTATAGCTATATTATGCCCCTTGTTCTCAATTCTCTATTCCACGAGACTTTAATAATTCTTCTTGTGATACAATACCGATGTCCAGAGAACACTTACTTAATGTAGTCTTCTAAAAATGTATGTATATATATATATATATATATATATATGTGTGTGTGTGTGTGTGTGTGTGTGTGTGTGTGTGTGTATTCTCTCTGATTCTTATTATGTCTGCAATTTTTAGGATTTCATAAAATGGAGACCTACCTATTTCTTATTCTTGTAGCTACTAAGTAACTAAGTTGGTATCTGATTACAGGAGGATCAGTTTAAGAACATAATTCCTCGGCTATCAAGTGATAAGTACTATAAATTATAGTTCTTAAATTCTAGTGTATGAAGAAGCTCAACATATTTAATATGATTTTTAGACTTTTGCCATCATTATGATTCTTGCTGTGTAGTTTTGGGTTAATTGAGATAGATATTAACAAGCATTCCGTCTAGGTGGTGGGTTGCTGAACTGAGCAGGAAAAAAAACTCATTTTTGAATTTACGGTGTGTCAAAGGAGTAACTGTGACCTTAGTTTACTACCTCCTTGAGGATGCTTTTCATTTGGGGTATTCGAAGACAAGGTTCAGTTGTGTATAGCTGAGACTGACATTAAAATAATCCTTCTGTTTCCACCTCTAAAGGGCTGAGCTTACATGCATGTACCAACACAAGTGAATCTGATTGACTTTTTTCTCTTACTTCTCCAACAATGATATTTGTTAGAATGAAATGACGTGATAAGTGCAGACAGGCACATGCGAGATTTTCTAAAAGTTGATTTTTTTTTCTTGATTGGCTCTTGGTGTTATACATTGTTGGATAGTGTTGGCTATGGTTCTTGATGGTGGACCTTGTTGGATAGAGTTGGTTATGGTTCTTAGTGGTAGATAGTGTTGGATAGAGTTGGTTATTGTTCATGATGATAAACTGTTTTTGGTTCTTGCTAATAGATCTTGTTAGACAGAGTTGGTTAACAGTGACTATACTTTTCTACTCCATATTTTAATCCCAATGTCATGTGATTGCCTAGTATATCAAAGACCTTTTGAAATGAAAAGTAAATAGATACTGTTTTAAAAACATACACCCTTATTTTCCATTTTGATCATTCCCAGAGTGACAGTGTGTTGTACTTCAAAATATTTTCTAAAATGTCACTTAATTGTTTATTGATAAGAGTGTTAATTATTCTGGCTTAATGTTCACATTGCAGAGCTCTGTGAAGCCATGTAAAGCCACGTCTATCATTCCCATGATTTATTCTAGGTCAAGAGAAACAGAATAATCAGAGAAGAATCCTTAGTTGAGAAAATAAAAGTTCTAATCATGAATGGTTTGTACTCAACAGGATTTGGAGTTACATTTAAGAATACTAAAAATAGAAATAAGAACCATAAATCTAAGCCCTGTGTTTTAATTCCACTCAACATGAGGTATACCTTTTTATCCTTTCAGTTTTTATACATTTGAAAGTTCCTTTCTGTATTTCAAAGGCAAGCTCTTTGGTTCAGAGTCTGCCTTCTCACTAGATTTCCCCCACCATTTCTATTTAAAATTTTGCCAGATTTTCTAATCAATTATTTTTAAATAATACTACACTGAGCTGAATTTTTGATTGCACATATTTTGCATGATATTCCTAGAATTCTTTTTTATTCACACAAGCTTTTAT
Source organism: Microtus pennsylvanicus (assembly GCF_037038515.1). Classification (NCBI taxonomy): domain Eukaryota; kingdom Metazoa; phylum Chordata; class Mammalia; order Rodentia; family Cricetidae; genus Microtus; species Microtus pennsylvanicus. The sequence goes on from NC_134598.1 coordinate 18,090,672, forward strand.
TATAGTTGGACCCTCTTGTTTTCAATGGGAGGATTGTAAAAGGTACATTTCTTTTTATATCACTTTAATACCGTGTGCTAATATGAACAGTCCTTAGCTCAGTAAATTAATAGTTTCTGGAATTTACAATGTTTAAAATGTTTTTTTTAAAGTATAAAGTAATGTACTTTCTCAGAGGACTTCACTTCTCAGTTACAGCTCATGATGGCTTCATTTTTATTACCCTATTCTACAAAGCACACTGATTTGCTTTTAAAAAAATTCTTTAAGAATTCTGGCTTGCGCTCAGTTTTCTTTAGTGTTGCACCAGAAAGAACATACATGTTTTACTTTACCTATTGGCTCTTTCACCTTATTATTTCTTCCTTAAAATAATATTTATGATACTAGTAAGAACAGGCAAAAATATCGTTTTGTGGAAAATCAATCAATTGTCTAATTGCATAGCAAGATTATGTATTATAGTAAACCACCAATTAAGAATATCATTTCTTTCCCTGTGAGTTCAAGACCAGCCTGGTCTACAAGAGCTAGTTCCAGGGCAGGCTCCAAAGCTACAGAGAAACCATGTCTTGAAGAACCAAAAAAAAAAAGGAATTTAATTTCTTTCCTATAGAGAAATATTTTCTGTAGTAATAATCATGATTATATTACTTGACAATACTCAAGTTTGTATTTGTATTATTTCTCTAGAGACTTTGTATAATTCAATTTGTTTATTTTTGATGATTAGAATATCAGATTCCTAAACAAGTAAAAATACAAAAATAAAATCTACCTTTAAACATTTTTGAAGAATTAACTGTCCTCCTCCATCCATCCATTCACCTATTTTCTTTCCCTCACCCTGCTTAACCCTTGCTACCCCAATATTTGCTATGTTTTCCTACCACCCACCCATATTTTGTGTCCCTTCTCCTGTAAGCCAATGACTCTTTTCCAGGTAGCTGGTTTCCGTAGGTTTCAAATAAAACTCACAAAATGAATTACTTATAGCTCAGTAGGATCCACATCTGAGAGAGAACTTGTGTCTGTCTCCCTGGCCATGTTTCACCTCATAGTTACTTTTTCCTACTTCTAGTTATTTATCTACCAATTTCATCCCTTTGCAACTGAATATAATTCCATTGTGTATGTGTGTCAATTTTACTACCAACTCATCAGGTGAAAGATCTGTAGGCTGATTTCATTTTCTAGACATTGTGAATAGAGTGGGCAAATGATGCATGCTATTACAAAGCCATGTGGAAACATAGTACTTTGTATTCTAATCAAAAGAATAATTTAAAAAGTAAACTTTAAAGGGAGCAAGCCGTTATGGCTAGATATTACTACTCTTAGAAGCAAGTGATCCCAAGACAAAAATCCCAATGCCACTTGTAGGGCACTTCCCTATACATTGTTGGGTAGAGAGACCCCCAGAGATCCCAGAACAATATAGGCGCTTGCTATTAGTCTTGGTTGCCTATCAGAACTAGATCCTATTGCACATAAGATGTAACAAATCTAGGTTGCAAGATAGAGAAGACTGAGGCTGAATCTAAGCTGGAATCGTCCTCCATCCTGGATAGCCTTCTTAGTTCCTGAACATACTGTGTAGTATCCTGGGAGAAAAGGTGAAAGGCCTCAGATGTCAACTCTACCATCACAATACCGACTTCTCGGGCAATGTATATCTATCTGTACAATAGTGGTATAGCTGTTATTGGGATAACCAACTGCTCTCTGAATCACAGGAGGAGATTAATCCCTGGTATTTTAACCTTTGTTATAATATAACAAAGGCTGGTGAGATCACAGGACCTAACAATAAACTCTCTGTAGTGTTTTTCGGCTAAATTGAAATAGTATAAAACTGCCTTCTAAATGTGTGTGTTTATACCCATAGATAAATGCTACACTCTGACTGAATAAAAAAAAAGTTTCTCTTTGCAATAAATAGTGGTGACTCAAGAAACTTATGACTTCCAAAATACTAAGAAGAAGAGACAGGTTATGCTTCATCTCTAAGCAAGACATTGTTATCACTGTTCACAGGCCTCTATTTAAAAGAGGGCAGAAAGACTATAAGAGACAGAGAATAGAAAGAAGGGTTGCAAATGCTGTCTTCTAGGCATAACACAGACATTGCAGTTCTGAATGCCTATAGCGAGTCTGAGCAGTACAGATGACTCAGCGTTTACATATGTTTTGAGAAGATGCTGAGGACGTCATATCTCTCACTGTTAAGCTATTGGCTACTGGTAGATTCTGGAAGAGGAGGAGTCATTGCTTTCAGTACCAGTTAATAAGCACCACCAATAGCCTTGATCAAACTCAGTAGAAACAAACAAGCAAACAAGCAGCCAACCAAACAAATAAACAACCCAGAACAATGTGATTGTAGTAAGTTGTCAGGAAATGGATAGGGTGTGAGTTTGTGAGAGGGAAAAGGAACTGGAGAATGTGACCAAACAGAACTATTATAGACATGTATGAAACTGTCAATACATTTAATTCATAAAAAGAGATACACAAAGGAATTCTTTAATAGAAACACGAGAGATACAAAATAAAGTGTCTTATTGGTAAGAACCACTACTGACATATCAGTATCTTCACACACACACATGCTTTTTTTTTATTAACCATTGGGAAGTTTTCTGTGTACACATGTACTTCAAGACATTGATGCCTGCATATTGCATATTTTATTAACACAAATCCTTATGTGCGTTTAACCAACACGGAATCTGATATTTTACAGATTGGATCAGTATTACTCAATGAGTAGAGATTTGGAAACTGTTTAGGAGCATAAAACTTCAAGTGGGGTAACACTTGAAAAGCTATTGTCTAACTGACTTTTCAGAGAGCTTTTAAACTTTATTTTCTGATTCCTGACTTTGGTTTCATCACCCAAATGAGAATCAAAATTTCCTTTTTGTTATCAGTGTAATTTGGGGTTCCTGCTTTTGATTTTTTTTAAATTGATTTATTGATCTCTACATTTTTCTCTGCTTGCCTCCCTGCCTCTTTCTTCCCCCCTTCAACCCTTCCCCAAAGTCCCCATGCTCCCAATTTACTCAGGAGATCTTGCCTTTTTCTACTTCCCATGTAGATTAGCTCTATGTAAGTCTCTCTTAGTGTCCTCATTGTTGTCTAAGTTCTCTGGGATTGTGCTTTCTAGGCTGATTTTCTTTGCTTTATGTTGATTCTTTGTCTAACCAATGAAAGCAGAGTCAGAGGAAGATCAAAGACAGTCTTATTAGAGTCTGAAGGTGAATCAGTTGGGTAGGCAAGTTGAAAATTCCAACAGCCACGAGAGAGAGGAGATGGAGGAAAAGTCATGACTTTTAAGATATGGGTTAGAAATAGAGCAAGGAATTCCAAGAGTGTTGGAAAGGTCATGCTGGAAATTAAAGAACTGGGGAGGACCTAGGTTCAGAAGGCACCTGATTTCAAGCTCATCTAATGCTATTAGATACAGAAATAGGATGGCTTATTAAAGAAAGAATGTGAAGATGAGAGTGGTCTAGTGAGCTGAGAAAGGAACCCAGTTAGTGGACATATATGGAATACCAACCTTGCCAGTTTTGACTTGCTTTTGCCCCACAGCTCCCGGTTGGAAAGGATACCCACTTTTCTGCAAACTGGCTTCTTTAATGTTAATCTTGATCTTTGGGTTTCTAGTCTCTATTCTGCCCCATTTGTACAAAGTGCAGACAATAAGTTTGTGGATTTCATGTGATTCCAGAAGTTACTTCCGCTCATTGCCGATGTGCTTAGCCCTGTAACTGTCATGTGGGCATGGATGTCCTGGGAATGACAACATCATCCTCACATTCAGAAATCACAGTGCACCCAGTGCCTGGCTTCCTGTGTTTACTGCAGTTTGTAACCTAAGCAGGCAGGGTCTGCTGAAGGCTTCAGCTGCCTTAGTTGGCTGTCCTGTTACTCCAGTTTAGCCTGATTTCATGGGATGAAGCAGAATGAACACCGTGGCTCCTGGCTGTCAAGAGTGAAAAATAGCTGGAAATTAGACAAACAGCTTCATTGCTGAAATTGTTTCCGGGCTAAAAGTTCTTCCAACAGCTGTTTGTTTTGGCCGTTGACCTGCTCTTTTTTTTTTTTTTTTTTTTTGTGGTTATTTCTGAAGTCAGGAAGAACTCCTAGCTATTGTGGTCTTTTGGCTTTGGCTTCTTTGACAATTAGACTGAAACTAGACCGAAGGGATTTTCCTTTGTCGTCCTGTCCTCCACCTCCCCCACCCCCTCCTCTGAAAAAGATCAGACTCTGCTCTTGTAGTGGGAAGACAGCAAAGCTAGAAACAAGAAACGCTATAATCCTACAAAAGGGGCTTTGCAGCATTTATTTTGCAGATGCTACTTACTGAACTAGAGAGAGAGAGAGAGAGAGAGAGAGAGAGAGAGAGATTGATTATGAATGTGAGAATCTGAACTCAATGAAAAATTTTGTCTCTTCCTGAAAGTTAGTTTGAAAGTTATTATCTGTTTTTTGTTCTGCTCTCTCTCTCTCTCTCTCTCTCTCTCTCTCTCTCTCTCTCTCTCTCTCTCTCTCTCTCTCTTAAATCCAGATGACTGCTAGCTTTGTTTAAAGTATTTTTTTTTCTGGAAATACTAAAACTGGAGTCTACCAGACTGAGGTTAGGAGCATTTTCTTTGGCAACAAGAAGATACTTGTATAGAAGCCATGCCTGTCCTTGGGGTTGCCTCCAAACTGAGACAGCCAGCTATTGGGTCAAAGCCTGTTCACACTGCTCCACCGATACCGAATCTTGGTATCGGTGTGTTCCAGCAGCGTTCTTTGAGACCTTTGGAATTTGCTACACCGGAGTGCTCGATGCTTTCCTGTCAGCTCACCTTAAAATCAACCTGTGAGTTTGGAGAGAAGAGAGCCCAGCAGAGAACAGCTAAGGAGAGGGAAGACAGCAAGGTGAGTCACTGAAGGGCGCTGCAGACTTAAAGAGCTCAGAGATACATTTTGCTTCAGGTGCACCCTGAAGTTTGTGTAGTAGGGTGCAGAATTTTGAGAGACTGAGCATTTACGTGAAAACTGGATTGTAGTCCATAGCTGCAAAAGTCATCAACACAATTCTGAATATGCATATGTAATCACCAGTACACTTAATGGTGGCAGGCTTAATTACTTATGAATATACTTACTCCTCGATATTGCTCTGTCATTGACCTACAACTAGTCCCAATGGTAAGGAATGGGCGGGGGGGGGCTTTCATCTATTTTACCTGTAAAAGGAGATCATGTTGTAAAGTCCCCAGCAGATGCCATCCCTTTGCTCACGTTCACAGTTTGAGCGTTTGCTCACTAGCTGCTTAATTTATTGTAATGTGAAGAAAGTAAAGCCTTGTCCTTCCACGTTTGTCTGAACCTTTGTTTTTCTTATCGCCGGCATCACCTTTTCAGCCATTTACTGCCCTGTGTTTTGTAAGCTCTTAGTTGCTGAGCCTTCTTCTTCGATTGTTTGCTTCAGGGACAGAGTGCTACCTCAGTCCAACAGCTGGGGCTCTGGGGAGGCATCGAAAGCAGTGGTTCTCAACCTGTGGGTCAAGACCCCTTTGGGAGGTCAAATGACCCTTTCACAGGGGTCACCAAAGACCAGGGGAGATCATAGATATCTACATTGCAATTCGCAGTAGCAAAATTATAGTTATGAAGTAACAATGAAGCAATGTTACAGTGGAGGGTCAGTCACCACCACAACAGGAACTATGTTAAAGGGTCCTGGAATCAGGAAGGTTGGGGACTACTGGTCTAAACCTTCATAAGTATCACTTGGAGTGCAGCATAAAACTAGGCATCAATCTTTCGAAAGGTTTTCAAGGTCACCAACTCCTCTCTGACTTACAGGAAATAATGGTATTTTACTTGCTTATATACAAATGCAAGCTATAAAGTAATCGAGTGTGTCGGCTGTATACAAACTCCTGCCAGTGCACAGAAATGCCAGCGCTTTTCTCAAGGATGCCTAGTTGATCTGTCTTCTCCTGTTCAGGTTTTTAAATGTGGCCCAGATGTGCCTTTCTTTGTAAAGCCTTCAGGTATCACCTAATTTGTTTACTTTATTGTGATCTTTTCTTTTAGATGTCTATATTTGTCATTCCGAGTTTAATTACATACACATTATATAGTATTGCTGATCTAACAGGTGTAACTATGCGGAAAGTAGGGATTATATTCAGTCAGTACTGAGGCTCCTTCTTACTCTGCCTCAGGTTTCACATATAATAATACACTTGAAACAGTAATTTAGTGAATATATGTAAGAGTAAATGAATCAATGAATGAATAAAACTATTATTACAAGAAAGGTCATTTAAAATTATTGATTTTGCCAAGTTGTGGTGACACACTCTAATCTTAGCACTCAAGAGGCAGAGACAGGCGGATTTCTGTGAGTTCTAGAACAACCTGATCTACAGAGTGAGTTCCAGGATAGCCAGAGCTACACAGAGAAGCCCTGTCTCAGAAAACAAAACGAACAAACAGAAAGATCAGTGATCTCTTGGTGTCATTTCTTCTATATGAAAAGGAAGTTTTAAATGCAAGAACATTTTAAAGTTTTCTAGCTGTAACAAGAATTATTCCAGTAAAAATTTCAATTAAATAATTACTTGATTATACACAGATTTCTCAGTGCAATGTGAAAATTCTGAGTAACATTGGGAAAGTATAAGACATTGGTAAAATAGAGGATTTTTAACTTTATGAAAATATTTAAAAGTGAATACCACACAACTCTCACTCAATGACTATCTAATTAAATAGAAAATTATATAGATGATACTTTATTGATAATATAGAGAGAGATAGCTAGATCGCTAGATAGATGGCTGGTAGATAAATATACAGATAGATAAGTGGATAGATAGATCTATTGTCTCTGTGGAATACATGACTGTTACCTATTATGTTTGCTCAAATTCTACTGTGTTAAATGGCCATAATTTAGAACTTCGCTATGGTAATTACTATTTTAAATAGAATTTGGGTAGATCACTTTGTTCAACAAATATAAAATAAGCATCTAATATTTCAATTAAATTCCATGGTATAAAAAGTCATGAGAATTATTACATATGTAGGAATAATTTCACCATATCTCTTATCATATTTAAACCTGAATTTTCAACCAATGTAAACAATGCTTCAGCAGCATTTAAAAATCTTTCTATGTGTTAAAAAGAAACATATTTATAATATTTTAAATTAAAGAACCAAGGAAAATAGCAGAAATGATCAAGGTACATATATTAAGCATAGTTAGACTTGGTTGAATGTAACACGGTATTCAATATCATACTAGTTGAACAACAGGATAGATTGCTTCTCTGTCAGGTGATACAATCTGGAGATCAATGGTGAGGTCAGGACATTGTCAGAGAGTGGGATCCTCTCCATTTTGCCTATTACTCCCCATTAGTGGTTTCCAACTCTCCATCTTAAGTGGATTATAGAATTCCATTCTGGTTAAAGACATACCCCACTTAGATAGGTTTTATGACATCCTATTGGCCTCCTTAAAGTTCTTCAACCTTACCTAGCTGTGGGAGAAACTAAAAAATGCAGCGTTTATCCTAAGCAGCTCTGTGCCCATCTAAAAATTATGGGTTCCATTTCTAAGAGAAGCAAACCCTGGATAGTAACCACAATAAATGACTGTCATTAAAAAGCATTTTTGTGGAGTATGCAGCTACTCACTGCACCAAACAGTTTTGTAATGTGGTAAGAGAGAGAGGAGAGAGAGAGAGAGAGAGAGAGAGAGAGAGAGAGAGAGAGAGAGAGAGAGAACGAGAACATAACCTCTGACCATGTCAGAAATGCCTTCAGTTCAGCATCTCTGTTCTTGGTTTACATTAAAATTGATATTGTCAGCCAGGCAGTGGTGGTGCACACCTGTAATCTCATCACTAGGGAGGCAGATCTCTATAAATTCAAGTCCAGCCTATTCTGCAACCTGGTACACACACACACACACACACACACACACACACACACACACACACACACACACTTTTTTATTCTCTACCATGTGCAGTTGGAAAATGTTCCATAAACATGTCAATGGCTCATGTATGTTTTCTTTTGCTATATCTTTTCCGATTTCTTACTTAATTTATTTAGGAGATCTTGTCTTTTTCTACTTCCCATGTAGATTAGAAATATGTATGTCTCTCTTAGGGTCCTGATTATTGTCTATGTTCTCTGGGATTGTAATTTGTGGGCTGGTTTTCTTTGCTTTATGTTTAAAAACTACTTATGAGTCTGAATTTTCTAACCTGTCTCCTTATACACATTTGATATTTGACTCTTCCTGGGTTCTTCCATAAACAAGAAGCTTGATATAACTGTAGACCTGAAGTCTTTGCTTGAGATTTTTAAAGTTAAATCTCAGAAATAAACCTTTGATTCTCTATTATGTCCCGCTCTCTCCACAAAATAATTTCTGTGTGTTTTCTAGGTTTACCATATTCTGCAAATATTATCCACCTACAGTTCATTCCAAATGTTCAAAAAATGCTTTAAAATATACGTTATTGTGGTAAACATAAAGACAACTTGTGTCCTTCTGAGAAGATCTAAAGTAATTCTTGAGAGGATTTGACCCATGTTAATAGGAATCTACTGTGTGGTGTTCTTACTCAATGTTTTCTAAGGATGGTCATATGAGAAATTATTTCTTTTTCATGTGTTTACAAAAGATTCAGTCTAATACTTTGAATCAAAAGACAATCAAAACCGTGATTTATGATGAGACACGTCAGTTAGTTATTTTAAACATTAGTTCACACTCATACATATATTTATGTACACATATGTATATATTATGTTGAGCATTCTCACCCCATGAAATTCCCCTATCTCCATTTACCTCAGTGTGTTTCGAGGCCAGGCCTCACCCTGTAGCCCAGGCTAACCCATAACCCCCTATGTAATCCAGGATGGCAGCAAACTCAGTGACCGTCTTGCCTCAGTGTACTGAGTGCTGAAGCTACATGTGTGGATCATCATGCCCTATTCTCATATTCAAAATCAACCCAAATGTCAAGGCAGATAAGCAAATACACTGGATAGGTAGTCTTACTTATGGGAGAACTTGTTTTATCAATTTATAAGGCTATGAGAAGTCTTTTGTGAATCGTCCATGTAGAAAAGAAACAGTTGGTGTTTAGTGGGCAGGTGGGACTCCGTGAGGTACAGACGGTAAAAGTGGGCTTTAGTGAAAATGATGTGCAGAATGTCCCAGCGAGTAGAATATTATAATTGAAGGATATCGTTTATGGAATGTAGCAGGATTGGATCAGTGGAGGCTGAGCTAGTTAAGTAGATAAGGAAAAGGTTTTCTTTGTTGTTGTTTTTTTTAAATTCTTGTCGTTGTTTTTCAAGGAGGGCTTTTTCTGTGTAGCACTAGCTGTCCTGGAACACATCCTGTAGTCCAGGCTACCCTCGAACTCACAGATCTCCCTGTCTCTGCCTCCCAAGTACTGGTATTAAAGGAAGGTTTCATTACTGTCTGGCTGAGGAGTAGGATCTTAAAATAGAATTAGACATAATGACCATGATGGTGATATTTAGATAAACCATGGTTAAAAGCATTTGATTTTAATTAACATTATGTGCTGCAATATTGTAGGTACTGACCTAGGTGCTTTGTAGGATATCATATTTAGTTCTCAAACCAGCTGGATAACAGATGTATTTTGTTCTAATTTTACACACGAAGAGACTGAGATTTAGAAAGGTAAAAATACTGACCCCCTTTTTTGAGACTAAATTGTAGTGGAATTCAGGTTCAAAGTAGGAGTATGTGGTTGTAGAACATGTTAATTCTTAACTAATTAAATAAAAATACCAAAATGAAGACTCTTGACAATGGCAGATGGGCTTACAAGGTTATTGGTAGCCTTGATTTCTACGTTGATACATTTTAGGTTGCAAATCACCATTTCTAGAAATTGTAAATAAGACATTGGCTATATTCAGGTATGTCCAATTATTAGGAGAAGACAATTTAGCTGACGCATGGCCTCTACGGGATTGTATGAGAAACAGAAATGAATAGAAGTAGCCCCAAGATAGAAATACAGCTGCAGATGTCAATTGAGTAGAGCCAGGATCTGGCTTCCAGCTGTTTGCTGTTGGAGAGGTTGCCTGCTTGCATAGTTCTGTCAGAGCTCCTGCTGGCTCCTTCACAGGGCAGCTTTTCTAGAGCTGGCCTGCCCTGCAGCTGCTGGTCAGCTCACAGTCCCCTAGGTAAGTGGGCCTGGCTTGCCTGTCCCTGCTGTACTTGTACAGTCTGTTATTGGCGTTTAAAGAAACATGATCATTCATTCCGTTTCATAGTGATAACTTCTGTCAGTAAGCTGTTTGGGATGCTTTGTTTTTTGTTTTTGTTTTTTGTCTTTGTGGTAGCACTTGAATAAAAATAATGAAATGATGCTTACCTTTGAACATATTTTTTTTCTCTTGGCTGGAGTAATTTTTCACTACAATAGATTTATTGTCTGGTGTAAATGTTGGCAATCAGAAACGGCTGTTTCTTTTTTGTGTTATGCAAAGTCATTAAATATTTTTATCTCAGTATTTAAACAGCAAAATCATGTTAAAAAGTCATAACTTTTACAGGTGATGTATCTTACTGAATTCTCTATAGACTTGGTCTGGTTTTTTTTTACTTCATTTGTATATTCGTGACAATGTGCTAATATGTTAAGTGAACATTTTCAATATTATTCCCATCTTTCTTTTATTGAAAAACTACTAAATATATTATTTATACAAACATGAAACCAATAGATGTGTTACTGATTTTTTAACAGAGTTTTTATTGGCTCGCATGTTAAATATAAGTTGTAACAATGTTACAATGTAATGTCATGATGCAACGTTACAATGCTACAATGTAACATGTCACAAGGCAATGTTACTATTTCACGATGTAACGATGTTACAATGTTGTGACGGAACAATGGTACATTGTATTGTAACAATGTTGCGATTCAATGTTACAATTCGATTTGTAACCCATAATCAATTTGAAACTTTCTTTATGAAGTATAATTAAGTAATTTATGAAGTATAATTAAGAGGAGTTTGTATTAGGCCCTCTAGGACATAAACTAACCGTATGCTCAGTCCAAAAAAACATAGGTAATTCAGTCTTTACTCTTCAAAAACTTCAGTGAAATAAGAAGAATAATTCCTGATGGAAATGCTTGGATTCCTCCACACTGCCACATGTGTAGTGTCTGAGATTCTAGGTCCGTGTTGTTGCCATAACTACCCCATTTATGAGATGGTGGAAATTGACCAGGACCGCTGATATGCTAGGCTTGCTCTCTATACACTTAGTGTTTTTCAAGGGTAACATTTTTTACAATGTTCTCCCTTTCTCTTTCCTGATTTTGTTCCCTTTTTTAAGATCTTGTTTTCCCTAGCGTGTTTTCAATTTCTTTCACTCCTGTTAGTTCTTTGGACTAGGAATTATATAAACTTTTTTAATACCAGTAACAATGGAACCTGATAGTTTTTGTGCCAAAGGTAGGTCATTTTGTAGGCAGAGGCTGTTCTTTCATTTCCCAGCCACCCAGACCAGAAATAATCACACAAAAACTATATTAGTTAATACACTGCTTGGTAAATAACTCAGGCATATTTCTGGCCAGCTCTTAAATCTTAAATTAACGTATTTCTACTCATCTATGTATTGCCACAAGGCTGTGGCCTGCTGGTAAGTGTTTCTGGCTTCTTTCTTCTTCATACCTGGTATCTCTCTGACTCCACCAATTCTCTCTATCTTTTCCAACCTGGCTATATTCTGCCATGCTATAGGCCAAAGCAGATTCTTTATTGATCAATGGTAATAAAACATATTCATAGAATACAGAGGGGAATCCCACATCAAATTATTATAAAAGCTGTGGAATATGTAGTAGCATTTCTTCCTCCCCCACTTACAAATCAGTTATGTCAGCTATGACAACAAAAATTATCTCTAGATGCTAAGAAAAGTAAGAGTGGAAGACAAAGACAGCCAGCATCTGAAATCTGCTACCAATAGTCTTTCTAGAACAACCCAGACTTTATTAGCAAATGATGTGGGCAAATGAATTAATACTTAAATCTAGCTGTCTTTAAAATGAGAATAATGATATAAATTAACTCATAAGCTTGTTGTGGGTTAAATAATTGAGTGTATATAACTATAGATCAAATGAAAATTCATATTTATTCAACATTTATTAATATGCATATAATATAAAGGTAATCATTTCATATAAAACTATAACAAAGTACTAGGGCAAAGGTTATTAGTTAAATATTTGTTTATGGTAAAAGTTATGTTTGAACCATGTCTTTTGGAATGAATTTTTGTTTCTGGCCAAGAAAACATGGGATAAAGATCTTTTCAAAGTGTTTCAGAGATAATATTGTTTACCAAGGTGTGAAATAGAATGCTACTGTATCAAAGAAGAGAATATTACCAAAGTCTAACAAATAGAATGTGGGCAAGACAGAGATGATTATCACACTGGAAAGATGGGAAATGAAGTCTCAGTGATGATGTTGGATATACCCTCTACAGAATGAGCAGACGTGGCCAGGTATCAAGGTGACATGTGTATCAAGTTTCTAGAAGCATACTGATGAAGTGTAGCATGCAAGGGTCAGATTAGGAAGAGGTTGAAGCTCCAGAATATAGAAGCATACAAGATAGATTTTTCTTTATTTCAGAACCAAGCCCAAACACAATCAAGAATATCACTTTAGGAAAAGAAGACATAGGTGTTTGAATTCATTCACCCGTTATCAATTATCCACATTCTAAGTCTTGTAACAGTCACTAAATACATTTTCTTTATGTAAAGAATACAGATATGTTTGACACATTTTGAACTTTTTAATTTGGAACATATAAAATGATGATATTTCACAATGTTCTGAGCATCTACTGTATGTTAGATGATATATATTTCTAATTTATTATTATCAATAATTACAGACAGATCAGAGATGCAGGAGAGGGTTGGATTACAGTCGAGTTCTGCCTGACTCTTACATCCTTAATATTCTTTCCCCTTCACTAACGTCTGGAGACCATTTTCCAGAGAAAAGAGGAGAAAGTTATGCATTCATGCCAGGAGTGCTGAATTAATCTTTGACGAGTTTCACTCTGTTCTCTTCTTCTTCTCAGTTCCCACTGTTGCTCCAGATTTTGGGAAAGAAAGAATTGTCTTTCATTGGAATACTGATTACTGGGGCCTGGTTGGGGAATTCGATATCCTGGGAGAGTTTTATAATTGCTTACATGGCAGGACTTTCCCTTTCCAAATTAGGGAATCATTTGTTAAAAAGCATTGTAGCGCTCCATAAAAATCAATTTAAAAAAAGTATTATAGTTTTAATTAGAAAAAAAGTCACAAGATGAGAAGGATCATGGCAGAAATGTATCAATTTCCTACTAAGATAATGCAATGCCATTTTCATAAAAGGAAAAGAAGGGACAAAGAATAAAACAAAGAAAGCATTTTTTGTCATATTGATTCTGAAAGTCAGAAAACTGAGTTTGGACAAGTCCATAGTTGTTTATAATGAAATAAGTTGCAATAAATTTAGATACAGTCACCCTGATAATTAAGGTGATACTAAGTTCTATAATGTATAATCCCTTGATATCCCACACTTAACATGGTAGAAATATGTATTTCATCCCTTTCATGGCCAGGCATAGCCAAGGAATGACAAACTTATATAAGATATACCTGGATTGGCACATACATTTTAGAGTAAAGTTTTATTTGAACACAGACATGCTTTGTATGCATTGTCTGTGGTTCCTATTCAGACTGAGTATCAAAGATGAATCTTCATAATAGAGAACTATGGGATGCATGAACTTAAATATTTCTTCAATGACCTTTGAAGAAAAAGTTAAAAAGTATTGTAGGGGAGACACAGGGAGGGGAACAGAGAAAAATGTAGAGCTCAATAAAAATCAATAAAAATGTATTATGGTTTTAATTAGAAAAAAAGTCACTGGATGAGAGCGATCATGGCACAAATGTATCCTTTCCCTACCAAAATAATATAATGCCATTCTCATAAAAGAAAAGCAAAGAACAAAGAATAAAACAAGAAGAGCGTAGCTTGGTGAAGTATTAACAGGCATATTGTTATTTTAGGAATTGGTCTAAATCTCTAACTACATCAGATTTTTAAGATTAGATTTTTTTTTTGATATCAAAATCCTTCTAAAGTACTCAATAGTGTCTTAAAAGTTGTCACTCAGTTGTACTGATTTGCAAGAATATCTATCTAAAAGCAGAACACCACATCAGAGGAAAACCGTAATTCCCAAAATACAGAAGAAAAGGATTTTGAAATGTATCCAACTTTTAAAATATAGCAAGTTCATAAAACTGACATAGATTTAAAAATTCTCATATACGAGGCTCACTGTGGTTCCCTGGCTTCTCTGGCTGTTTCCATGTGATTTAACTGACAGTTTTATATTTCTTGTGTTTTAACATGTCGATCCATACTGGTATCCTGAAGTTACTCTTGGACCTGACACTCATTCCAACTTCCTCTAGGACGCAGGCTTTAGAATTGGTCTCTTGCTGTTACTGGACATTCTCCATCAGCAATATGACCCAGAAGGCCAAGGAAGTGTAATATCTAGATTTTAGAAGTGAAATTTAAAGAGTCCGGGTAGAGAGAGTTGGCCCAGCAGGAAGGTAGCATTTATTGGCTTCTCGATATTGGTCAGTGGGTGGCTGCACAGGTATGTAATGGAATGTCTGCCCTTGACTTGGACGCATTCTGCAACATCTGTCAACACGTTATATGCCATTTCCAAGGAGCCATTGAGTGGGAATTGGGGAACAGATCATTGAAAAAATTCATCCCTCATACTGAAAGAAGAAAATCATACTATAATCCTTAGATTCTATGAAAAGGATTTATAAAGAACAGTCTTTGGAATACCTCGTTTGAGTCCTGAGATGAACGCTGAGTGGTTTAACTTGTCATTACAGTACATTGTGCAATGACAATGTATCTTCGGTTCTCCCTTCATTTAAAATATTATTGGAATGTATGTCATGAAAGCAACAGTGAGAACTGGAGAGGGAAGCAGTAGATCAGAAAAGTGAAGAGGGGGACTAAAGGACTTCCCTGTGGGTAGAGATGAGTAAGGACAAAACATAGACTGGGAACGAAATTCAGCAGAATGCTTACATTGCATGCAAAAAACCCTGGCTTCCATCCCTAACACAGCATGGTGAGGCATGCTTGTAAGCCCAGCAATGGGGAGGTAGAGGCAGGAGGATCAGAAGTTTAAGGTAAACCCTAACTACATAGCAGGTCCCCACCAGTGTGATTCCGTTTCAAAAATAAATGATAGAATGAATAAATGAATAATCATATATGTATAAAATTGTCACAATGCAGCCTATTTGTATATTAACCAAAATATTTTTGGGGGGTTTCAAAGATGTTTAAGTGCAAAGATGGATGTTATTTTATTGTACGTTTGTTCAAAAAAACTTGACCAGTTTTCAGTCTCCTAAATCATGGAGATTGTATATTCTTTCTTTTTTGTTTCTGAATTCTTATATTTTAATATCTTTCTCTGCCTTTATTGATTTTTCTATATGATTAATTCTTGCCAAAAATTTATGCCATTATTTTGGCCCATTTTAAAAAGTCGTGTCACAGTTCTTTTCTCTTTAAGCCGTCTGCTTTTTATAGCCATTTCTTGCTTCCTTTGGCTGACTTCTCGATATCCTCACTGTGGTTTGCATCTGCCTTTGAACTCTGGCTGATCACCCTCTTCAACACTATGTTCACAGAGCTATTTTTCTCAGATTTATGCTAGACCTTTTATATCCTATATAAAGCTGCCTTTTCAGTAAAAATAAATCTTCATATTTGCCACACTCCGATGTCTGCATCATGGACTCTTAGGTGTCTTTTTTTGCCTTTGTTAGCTGTTCATTGAGTTTTTCGGTGTACCCACACATGTTTGTTCCATGTGTATACACACACACGACATGTTCACATATATGCTGCTTTAGTGTAAATGTGTGCATATATGATAAAATAATTTCAAATGCACTGTATTAAGTGTAATTATAACAGTTGGGGATCTCTTGAGACTGTATATTCAGTATATTCTTTTTGGGAAAGCCAACACCTATATAATATAACTTAACAATATCAGAAATAATGTCATTTTTCAAAAACCTTTATTTGAAGTTTGAGATATGCTTCCTGTATTTTAAATAGGTTTCTATTCTCCATATGTAACACTTAAAAAGATATCCAGATAGTGGTGATTGCAGAGAGTTCATAATCACCAATATAGAACATGACTTACTTAAAAAAGTTAGTCGGCTTTAGCATATGTGTGTGTGTGTCCGGTAAGATTTCATACACTGTCATAGTACGGCCAGCCCCACCATAAATTATTTCTCTGGACCAGAGTGGAGGCACGGGAATAAAGACACAACTCACATGGCTTTATCAGGAGGGAGATTCTCAGTGATCCTCATGAGATTCTGAGTTCACCTCCTGAAAATTTCTCTCGTTTATTCTCCAAACAACCTTTATACCAAAACGCAAACTGAGGGAGCATTCTGTTTTCTAGGGAACCAGGTGAATGTCTCTGGTCACGTCTACATCTTTCTATGCCCATTTTGTCACATCTCCCTGGTCTGTATGCAAGCTCTGTCACGTAGGCCTGAATTAGCTTCTCTATTCAGGCATTCTCCAGATTACAAAGGAAAAAGCAAAACAACATCCTGACCCCTTCTTAGGGTAGCATATCTGGAAGGTTTCATGACCACCTCGGGTGTGGCCTATGACTTGAGAGCCTGCCTACCATACCATATAAAAATATGGGCTTATAATATACATACAAATAAATAAATGTAAATAAATAGAATAAATAAATAAAATAAAAATGCAAGAAGTACCAAGCAATGGGGAAAGATAATTCTAGAGAAAAAATTTATCTATAAAAACATATACTGAGAATTCTCATATGCATATATATCACATATATGCACACTCATACACATATTTCTCATATGTAAGCATACTTGCATATGAATACCTGTGGCCTGAAGGTGGAGTCCAGTGGTGTTGTCCTGATCCATTTGCACTGCTCTAACTTTACATCACACACAGGATATTCATAACTAAGTGGGTGTACTCTCACGGAATGTCAACCCTTAAGGCCTCAGAAACTTTGTGTCACAAGCTGTCCCTGCCTTCAAGATGGCACTCTGTGGCTGCATTCTTCTGAGGAGGTAGGAGTGATACATTCTCATGGGGTGGAAGGCCAGTCCAAAGTGGATTGGTTGTTTAGTCCTTACATCATGGTCCTAGGTTTCTACATATAGGATATATTTTCGTGACTTCATTACCTTTTAGTGCATTTATAAATTAATAATACCTTAATAGTAATTCCATTTCAATGTAGCACCTTTGTAGATACTTTCCGACTATATCAGGATTCAAGCATGACCACCAACTAATGCCTGCTCAGGAGACTCACCTTCTAGCCATGAAACAAATCTGTCCTATGTGCATTTAATTTAGATTTAATTCTGTGACAGTTTTTCCGTAATTTTTTGTTTAGATTTAGTGACTGTTTTCTTGCTTTGTGTTTCTATATGTGACTAACTTGAAGATCATTTAGTTAGTCTATTGAACATTTACTCATTGGAGAGGAGGAATACATTCATGTTTATATTCCTATATGCTACATGTACACGCTTATTCATATAATCCAAATATGAAGAGTGTCTGTTGAATATAGTGTAAAGACAGTAGTAGTATCATCAGATATTATTACCAAACTTCTGGTCAAAAATCTGAATTAGAGTCTTAGTTCCTTTCGTAATTCCTGAAATTTTTTGGACAGTTTTCAAAATAAATTGTAGACCCCAAGTTCAATACAATAGTGTTTTGGATCCCACTGAGTTTGTTTTCTCTTTTCCTTCAGCAGCTGCACAAGGAGATGAGGATTTTTCTTCTTCTTCAACAGTGTGATGCCTCTCTATAGGACAGACAGGATGTGGTCTGGGAGAACGTCCATGCTTTAACAATAGACTATTGATGGAAAGTTGGGGGCGTGCTAAGAGGAAGAGAGGATATGTCTACACCTAAAATTATCAGAGGCTTTTGCTACATGTTAATAATAGATTTTAAGGATCTGTTTTTTAATGTCACCCATGTCCTTAACCTGTTTGGATTGAATATGGAAAACTGTCTTCAAAATAAGAACTTTTCTTTTAATTCAAAGAGAGAATTACAGCTCACTTTATCAGAGAAACTAGACACTGGATAAATTCCTCACTGAAGTATAGTGTATTTCATTATTCTGTCTGTATGCTATACCACCCTGTGGATTAATATTGGCAGGACTATAATGAGAGAATTAATAGAGTGGAAAGACAAAACCCAACTGAGAGGTAACTGTTTGGATCACTAAGTAGCGAAGAGTTGATCATAAACAAATAATTAAGAACATGAGGTATCCAGATTTTCTTTGCATTTCCTCTTCTATGACATTTTTTCATGATATACCCGAGAAAAGAATTCTCCCAGAGGATGGATTCATAGACAGTGGTGTTTCCCTTTCTCTTCTGCACCCTTGATCAACTAACAATTATATTTTGATGAAATTGAATATTTTAAAGAACTGTGAGAGAAACTCGGATTTCTTATCCCCGTGTGCACTCTGCCATAAATGCAGTTTCCTTTAGTGTCCAGGGACGGTTCCCATAAATACCCTCTGTGGACCTGTCTGACACATCTAAGTTGGTGCAGTTAGCATAAAGTTTAAACAAGAGCTGGGCTGAAACTCAGTGGTTCATTTCCCTTTTCTCTCTTCTCTTCAAATGCTGCTCTTTAAAACTCTTGTTAAATGTCTTGCACCTGGATCTCCTTGGGATCACATTGCTACTCATCAAAGAACTTGGCAGTGGATGCTTCCCATTGTGGGTCAAGCTTTCGCTTAGAGGGCATTTTAGAGGCCTGTGAGAAAGGACCACATGAGCAAAGTAGCAAAGACAGCCTTCGCATGAACACAGTGAAACTTCAGAGTTCAGTCAGAAGGAAGAGCCGCCTCTGAGAGTGGAGATAAGGAGGGCTAAGCAAGACAGAAGTCTAGGTGTGCATTTTTTTTCCTTCAGGCTGTTCTAGCAGACAATAGTTGGGTTTCCTGACAATGCATTAATGGGATGACTGGTTTCTTTTTGTAAACCATGCCTCAGACAGGGAGGAAGAAGGAACCAAGTGGATAGTGTAACTTTATAAATAGAAACAGCCACGTTAAAATAACAAGAGCACTCCAAGTTAAGACAAACGCCGCTACTAGCTGTGAGGTATGGCAGCCGACTGAATAAGAGAGCCATCCTGTGGAGTTTCTGGGTTGGCCTGAAACTTCTGGGCAAGAAGCATCCATGAGAAATCTTTATTGTGCTCCACTGGAGTCCAAGTGCTTCAGTCCAAATAAATCCAAACCTCCTCTCTGTTGGGTGTAGTCTAGTTGGAGACCATGGGAAGCTTGTCTTCCACTACAAATATTGAAGAATGAGCTCATATTTTCTTTCAGTATGCTTCATGATCTGCAAAGTATATGGAGCATTTATACTGGCAAAAGTATAAAGGCCAGTGTGCTAGCCACCTTCAATTCTATAGAAGAGCCCTGAGCTGCCTCTGGCATGTGCTGTGGAGCAGTGGCTGATTATGTTCCATTGTCCTGTACTTTAGATCAGTGGTTTGCAACCTGTGGGTTGGGGGTCAAATGACCCTTTCATAGGGGTCAGGTAGGGCCATCCTAAAACACAGATATTTACATTATATTCATGACAATAGCAACATTAAAGTTATGAAGTAGCAATGAAAATAATTTTATGCTTGGGGTCACTACAACATAAGGAGTTACATTTAATGCTTGTATCATGAGGAAGGTTGACAACCTCTTCTCTAAATGGAAGAGTCTGGTAAAAGGAAAAAAAAAATCCCTATACAGGCCAAGAGAGCAGTTTTCCAAATAATTGTATGCAGTTTGATACATACATAAAAGGAAAGTTTATGCTAATTGCCCCTTGGTCAGGTTTTAGATGCTGTACATTGTAAGTGTCAGGAAAGCCTTTGGGTCATGCTCTTCAGAGACATTATTGGACAAATAGTCTCTTCCAACAGCCACGATCTTGCCAATTACTTGAGCTTCACTCAACCTGTTTAAAGGGAAATTTCTCATATAAACTCTTTCTTAATGAGAGGCTCGTATAATTCATGTTTATGTCTCACAAGTGTCCCTAACACAATTTCTTAAATGTGATTAAAAGTTGAAACATATTTGTTGAATAGAGAAAATGAAAATGATTTTTATACTATTATTCCATTGACAGGTGGGTTGTGTGTACCTGTTTCATAAAGTTTAGTACTAGATCCTACTCATATTTTCATGACTATGAACATGACCACTGCCATTTCTGTGTAACAGTGATGCAAAGTATCATAGTTTAGGTTTTAGTGTTTGTGACCAAATCATCTAGAGCAAAACTACCTCCAATCACTGGTGATCTTAGGTGTCTCAAGATCATAAAATGCAGAATATTGAAGATGAAAGGAAAAATGGAGGGGCTTCTACAAGGCATATCTTTTTTTTGAATGCCAAGCTAAAACTAAAGCTTAGCGAATTTAAGTGAGTCATCTGAAATTGTCATTTGAAAACAACTTTAAAGTGGTATTTATTGTCCATGGAGGCATAGGTTGTATATATGGGCATTTATGCTATGGCATGTGTGCTGTGGAGTGTATGCGTGCCATGGAATGCATGTGTGTCATAGAGTGCATGCATGTGGTAGAATGCATGTGTGCTGTGGAGTGCATGCATGTGGTAGAATGCATGTGTGCTGTGGAGTGCATGCATGTGGTAGAGTGCGTGTGGAGGTCAGAGATCCACATGCTTTGTTCACTTCTATCCTCGTTCCTATATATGCCTTCTGGGGATTGGTCTGAGGTAGTTAAACTTGCATGGCAAGCTCCTTCCTAATACTTATTTGTTCCCAAACTGTATCATTTTAAAAAGGAGATATATACGTTTCCATGTCTGCGTTTTAAACGTGTATATAAAAGTCTAGATTATATCATGTCTTATTCAGAACTGTTACTTAGACTTGACTATCTACCCTGATGAGAAAATGAATGACTTCCACATTCCACTCAAGCCTCAGAGTCTTCAAGAAGCTAGTTAAAACCTTGTGCTTAAGAATCAGTAAGGTTAAAGCTGGGCAGTGGTGACACGCACTTTTAATTCCAGTACTTGGGAGGCAGAGGCAGGCAAATCCTTGGGAGCTTGAGGTCAACCTGGTCTACAAAAGCTAGTTCCAGGTCAGCTAGGACTGTACGGCAGAGAAACCCTGTCTCGAAGAACCAAATAAACAAACAAAAAATAGCAACAACAACAACAAAACGAATCAGTAGGGTTATGAGATATGTTCAAGATATGACACATGCAAGAGTGTCTTGACATTTTTCATTTCCTCGTCAGAGTGATCTGGAAAGACAATTGTATTCAGTCATGGCATCCATTGTCCTGGCTACAGTAGTTTCATGAATATTAATAGAGTCCACATTATCTATAACCATGCCTTATCTAAATTTTCCTTTAAGAACTCAGAATCCCCTTGCAGTAGAGTAAATCAACCAAGTATGCCGCAATTTATAGCTGTTACTCAAATGTCTTTAAAATACACTATTCCTTACATAAGAAAATGTATCTCCGTATTCTGTAATGTGTTTCTCCTTCATCGCAAACCTCCATTCCTGATGAAAGAAGGGTGCTGAACAGAAATAATTGATGACCTTTTGCTTCTGTCTATACCTTTGGCCTCTCTGCAGAGATAACACATCCAGCCTGATCAATTGATATGGGCACTTTTCTCTCTTGAAATGTGAGCATTTATTATGACTGGCGGCCATCGTGTGTCATTTACATTGCCATGGGCCTTGTCCTAACACCTATTTGGGAATTTGAAGGCCTTTCAGCCTTACTACATAAACATACTAAGATCCTAAGAATTTCTGGATTCACTCACATTGGAATTGTGTGTATGCATCACTCCTAATTGAGCCCATCACTTCTGAAATGCTAGGCACCTGTTCCATTAGTTACCTAGAACCCAAACCCAGAACCTCAGCTATCTAATAAAGACTTATCATGTCCCCTTTGCTGTGGAAGCTGCCTAAATGGAAGGGGTACTAAAGCCCAGCAGCTACTGAGTGCATATGGAACAGACACCTTCTCTACTCTTTTCTGAAACTTTTCTTAGTACTTCTATTACCTAACTATTAATCCTGGGCCTGGTTGCAAGACAATAAACACTGCAAGCATCTTGAGTTTCCTATACTTTCATCTCCTTCCATAAACCCTTTCTTAATATCTCTGTTTCTTTTCTGCTATTTGAAATTTTACTTATCTCAATTTATGGCTTCTCTGAAAAATCTGTCTTGCATCCTCTGCATTCGATTTTTGGGTGCAGCTCTTTGCTCCAGCGCCAAAGATTTTGCATTTGGTGGGTAACGGGGAGCTTTTGAATTCAGAAACTATCTTCTCACTCAGTAAAAACAGGCTTTCAGGACTTCTTTATCTCCACGGGCTTAATACATTTAAAACTGATCAATGAATTACATTAGCTAGGTTGGATTCTTTTTTCCATTAACTCAGTGAATAGAGGAATCATAGGTTAGCTGAGAAAAAGAGCTAAGGAGGAACCAAAATAGTGTTGGATAATTTCAGACACAAACTGCCACAAATAGAAAATAACTATATAATCATGGTATGGTAGTCTTCTCAAAGAATTCAATTTACTGGGATGTTCCATGGTGTTTTACTTTTAATATGCATGTATCCCTGCAACTTCAGCGACAGCCAGCAATAACATGGACCTCTTGTGTGCTGGCCAGCACTGCTGGAGAGATTGGAAGTGCCTCCTCGTTTGGTCTTCATGTGTAGTTGACAAATGGGACAAGTAAAGTGTGAAACTGCCAAGCAACAGTAAGAGAAACCAGAGACTGCGGGTTCTATAATTTCCGTTGATGTAACTTGAGTTATTGTTTCAATAGTAAGATTGGAAGACAAAGTCAGTGCATCTAACTTACGAGACGGCATAGCTCTGTAAAGTAAAGGTAGAAATAACATGACTGCCAGAGTCCCCATGTGGTGATGAAATAACACATCTCAAAATAGCTTCACTTCAAAGAATTGTAAAGCAAGCGTTTTTCTGTAAGCTCCCAACAGTGCTTTGTCAAATAGCTAGCCTGCTATAAGCATTTACTGTGTGTATTAATGTCTAATGCATGTCACCAATGTGGGCTGATGAGTTTTCAGTTAAGGAATACACCTGTGAAATTAGTACAAAACAGGAAACAGACATGTGCAGCGTCTGACACGAACAATTGCAGCTTGGATTGTTTTTACACACCATGTGCACAAAAACACATTCACATACACATGTTTATCCACTGTATAAATTTTCCATAGTGTAAATTCATTCTATAGCGAATGTATGAATTTAGATCATGTGTAATTTACAGCCTGATGAACAGCACTGTTGTGAACAACACTGCTGTTCTATTTTGTGACGTTAAGATTATCGCTGTGTGGTAGCTGTGCACACTGTTAATCCCAGCACTTGGGAGGCAGAGGCAAGTGGACCTCTGCAAGTTCGAGGTCACCCTGGGCTACAGAGTGAGTTCAAGGACAGTCAGAACCTTACAATGAGAAAAAAAAGAGTAAGAATCTATGAAGAAATGTCAATAGTGAAATTGCTAGATCATAAGAGATGAATATGCTTGAATTTATTAGTTCATTTTCAAATTTGTTATGACAAATTGCTTTCTTACCACGCGGAATATATCTCTAGATGCTTCCGTCTAAGCTCCCAGGTAATTTATTACCATGACATCATAGTCTTAGGTTGTGTGTAATGAGATTTTAGTAAAGTTGAGATCTACAATTATATGATGACTACTGCATTTGATCATTTTTCTGTAATTTAATCTATCATTGACTATTCTTTGACATTAGATGCCTATACTGTCTGTTTTTGCTTACTGCCTGTTCTGATGACAGTGAATCCACTTTCCCCAATAATTTATAGAAAGTAGAGTTTCTTTATTACTGTTCTGGATATAAACTTCACAAGATAGCTGGTTCATAAAATATTTTAATAAAACTTCAATAAATGTAGTATCTTTTCATGATTAGTTAGGCAGGCTATTTCTAATATTAGGGTCTAGCATCTCAGAAGATAAACATATTTTCTTATACCAATTTAGGAAACTGTCTCTAATTTTCATTTGTTACTTTTAACTCATTAATTTATTATTTCATTCCTGTATTCAACACTCTTAAGTTGTTACACACCCATCTATGTTTTATAGTCATGCAAATAGAAATAAAAGCTGACTTTAGAAACCAGAAATGTCTAAAAAATAGGATGTATTGAATCTCAGGGGTCACTTCTTGTCTAGCATGCTCAAGGTCCTATGTTAGATTTATATCACTACAAATGCACACTCCCAACACACACACACCGAGAGAGAGAGAGAGAGAGAGAGAGAGAGAGAGAGAGAGAGAGAGAGAGAATCTTGACCTTCTGAGTGCTCATTGTCTTACACAGTACTAAGGATATGAAATGCCTCACGTTATTCTGCTCTGCTCTGAAAGGGGCTTCTCTGAATTCCACACATTGTATGGATTTTAGAGCCCTCATCTGGGTTAGTCATTTTAGACACAGACAAATTAGCTACGAGCATTTCAAAGTTAAAGTTAAGAATTAATAGAGAGCAAACTAGCCAAGTGATGTTTTGCCAACAGACACAATGAACGGCTCCATTATTCTCTTCACCTGGAAGGCAGCCTGTTTCTGCGGTCGGCCTACATCAACTATAACGTCTTTTTGGCTGTGCTTCGTAATATGTGCATACTCAACCCAAACCAACATGAGTAAATGCCTGAAGTGTTACTTTTATGATTATTATCCAACAGGTATCTTCCTTTGCTTTTAGTTAATTTTTGAAAACAGAAGACTTGCTGGTCCTTAGAAATTTTGTGTTCTAACAAGTTTTCATGGTTGAAAAACTGTGTTTTACTATAGGTAAATTTTTTTTTTAAAAAAAGCAGAATGAAAGGCAACAAGTACACCATATAATCATGTGCTTGTGTTGTGTGCTGGACAGGTAAACATGCTTTGGGGCAGTTGGAAATAAATGCTCCAGCATATTCCTGCAGTCTTTCCTGTGTAATTCCATAGCGTTTTAAAATTCAGTCTCTTAGTTTCAAGGCTGTCTTCTTCTCAGGCACACTGCCTATTCTTAGTTTATTAGTTCTTTGTTAATTTTTTATCAAATGGAAGGTTATCAAATATTACACCTATTCATTTTTTACTTAGAAATAAACACTACATAGCATAATTCTGAAAAATATTGTAGCAAACAGTGATCTTAGCATTCTTTAATTGTAATTAAATATTTGTAAATATAGGCTACCCTTCTATCATACTACTGGGATTGTGTATTATTTAGGCAAAATGTAGTTGATGAGTCGCTTCTTTTTTATTATGATGTCTTTATCTGGACATTCTGAAACACATCAAAATTGTACATTAGTTTCAAGGTGGGGAAGGGATGTCTGTCTAGAGCCACCTTGAATTTGAACCAGCCTCCACAATTTCACTTTAGCAATGCAAGCCTCTTGTACTTGTGAACCTCACATAAATAAACGTAGGCACGCCTACTGGATAATCACTGTCACAATATCCCAGGCTCCAATAAAGAGCCAGCAAATGTACACCTTAGGTTTATGTGTGAGTCAGTGATGGGCTGCACACTTGCTATAAGTGAGTGAGCCCAGACAAAATGGCAGAAAGACCTTTTAGCAGGCTTGAGCCAAAATTACCTGTTCCTGTATTCTTATCCTTTGTTCTCATGTATTTATTAAAGCCTTCAAAAATAAACAACACTTTCTTACATAATGATGACAGGGTGAAAACCTAGGAGGTGATGAATAAGGACTCATGCCATCAAGCCCTGAGGACAGTTTTCTCACTCAGAATGCCCCCCAACAAGATATATCACCTTTGTTATGATATGTAACATTACACATCAGAAATATATTTCTCTTCCACTTAAGATTCTTTCTCCAAATATAACTTCAAGTTACCTTTAAAGAATCTATCTATCTATCTATCTATCTATCTATCTATCTATCTATCTATCTATCTATCTATCTCTCCATATATCTATCTTCTGTGTATTGTGGGTGTTTAACTTGCTGTATGTATGTGCACCACGTGTGTGCTAGTGTTAAAAGTAGTCAGAGTAGTCCATTAGATTCCTTAGAATTGGAGTTACAGAAGATGTTGAACCATCGTGTGGGTGCTGTGAATTAAAACCAATTCTGCTGGAAAAGCAGTTGCTGCTCTTAAGTAGTGAGCTGTCTTACCAACCCTGATAATTATTATCTTTTGAACCATTTTCTAATAGGAAAAATGTCATGGTTTTGAAATGCCATGAGGAGACATAAAATAATGAAAATAAATACCTTTAAATTATTTTATTGTTTTGTGAAAATCATAACAGTAAAATCTTAACTTGAATGAAATTATCTTTATCTCTTTCCTAAGTAGTGTATGAATGTGAAATAGTATTTGAATTGTATTCCCAGCCATTGTAGAATTAAATGGTTTCTTTATGATTTCTGGAAAAAGAAAACACTCCAATTCTTGGTGGGCTCTAACCTGGCATACTTACGTTGGACAATGAAAGAATGAGTCTGTGCTAATTGTTGAAGCTTCATTTAACCGTATCAAATTTTAGCAACTGTTTTTGATGGCTTAATTAAATCTTTGATATTTTTTAGATTACATGCATGCCTTTGAGTAATCAAAAAAAAATAAAGAACAAATTGAGGGAAGAGTAAGCTTCCATGCTTCTCATGAGGCGTCACTTCAGTTTTATGAGTTTTTTAATGTCCAATGTGTACAACTTGACGTTCTATAGATTGTATAAGAAGTAGGTAGCTTACTCTCGTGGTCAGAAGAATGCTATTCAACTTTTTAATAAATGATAATCTCTTTTAAATAACTCTAAAGTTTGGACCTTAATTCTTTGAAAAGTCATAAGACATCAGTAGACGATAAGGGAATTGTTTTGCGGTAACAAAAGCATGGGATGAGGAAGTTTCAGGCTTCTTAATTGGTCAACTTTTATTTAGTTTCCATGAAAAAGATATGACCGATTATATTTATTTTTCAATTATTTAGCAATAGTTTTAATAAAGTATTGATTTATCATATTTCTTTTTGAAATTCCTTTTGATGGATTAAAACATCTTTACATATATGCGGTATTTCTTAAATTCCTTTATAGAGAGGATAACGTCTTTTTGAAAAGTCTCCTTAGGATTAATTTTTATCAAAGGACTTAATCATATTTTAATATTTGAGAAAATAGATATAATGTCATTGATTCAAAACTGGAGCTAATGAAAGTGGTTAGTAACACATAAGCAAAATATATGGCTGAAACGTACCCACTTGTGTTTCCAATGCTACAGGATTAAAACACAAAGTTTCTATTGCTATGTTTGCTTTTTGGTTGTCAGTACGTCCATAAGGCAGAGAGTACATGGGTCAAACGAAAATCTACATCCAAACCCAAAGCTATCCATGCAATTTGCCAAGAATAAAAGTGCTTTCTGCATTTGAGACAAAGTCTAATCCATATTTATTTCCTGGCTTGAGGAATTTCATGGGGTCATTTCTACAGGAGAGCTCCAAGGGAGTTAGGAATCTGGCCCATGATTTTCCTCTGGCAGTGGCTTCTGAAATAAAGCACAATCACTTACAATATTTCAAAAAAAGTTACCTGTCATCCATACTGTAAAGCACACTGCAGCCATTTAAGCTCTAGGGTACGACTTAACGATTTTTCTTTTCATGGGAGGTGGAAAACATGAAAAGAAGATGAAAACGGGAGGCCGGGGTTTTAGAGGGTATTGGATTCCATGTGGATGAAGAACTTGACTCAAAACACACATGTTCTAGGGAATGGTTGTTGTAGGGCTGTGTTGTTAATTATGGCCTTCAAAGTTTGAAGCATATCTCAGAGTCTCGGGAACTCTGCAATACGTGTAACCACGTTCAGTTCAGTATCTGAAGATCCCAGCTGTTTACACGCACAACTTTAATAGAGATTTGCAGAAAGAATGGCTGAGAGAACAGATATTCTGAGGACAGATGGGAACTCACAGACATATTTTGTTACACTATCTCACTGTGGTTTTTTGACACTGTGGGAATTCTTCTTCCAGGATCGGGATGGAGAGGGTCTCTTCTTTCACTTCAGTCTGACCACTTTTTTTTTTTTGAGGGAAAGCAAAGGCTCACAAATCAAGCGTTTGCTCATGTTAAACCCCAGGAACAGACATAAAAAGAAACTCTTGCTTCATAAGCATGCCTATCCATACAACAATAGCTGTTCTCCTGAAACCCTAATCCAAATGAAACGAAACTAAATCTCTTGAAATATGCAGCTTGTCAAAACTAGATATGCTGGGCTTCCCAGTGAGCTTTCTCTGGGCCATTCTGCTGTTGTTTCCTGCTGAGGGAGAGACAAGATTCTTTACCTCAACCTGAGCCCATAGAATGTTCCTGTTCATTGACTGGCATCACGATCTCACAGGTATTTCTTTCCATCATATTCTCTGGGGTTACAGAAAGTGTTGACCCTTTGGCTATTTGTAAACGAATGAGTGTGTCATTTAAAACAATGTATACTGTCGATCGTTCTTCCAAAGAGGGAGAAGTAGAAATTCATCTGCCAACAACATGGAATCTCTAATTCCACTTCCGCTGAGATTTTCTTTAGTTCCTGCATTTCTTAAAGTATTTTACCGAAATTGGAAATGAATTGCCTCAGGATTCAGCCATGTCCCTAAATTGTCCCCTTAGTAATTATGCTGGCAGTCTTTGGAAACTTTTCCTACAAACTTGTTTCTGAAATGTTTTAATATACAAGCCCTATCTTCAAATTCTTGTTTTGTTTTTTTTTCCTCAGATAAATGTAGAAAGAGCACCCTGAAATAAGGCCTAGGCTCCTAAGAAAAAGGTTGTAACCTACAGTAATTTTCAGGCTCCAGGAAACTTGGATGTGGCCCTCTCAGAGAACTTTCCAGGCAATGCAAACACCTAGGTGGTGAGCTTTGTGATGTTGTCTTGCTTTCCAAAAATTAGGGAAATGTCTGTGTTCTAGTTTGAACCCCAAGAAACCTCATAATCCTAAGTCTCTTTTTTTCTTTTCCCACTCAAACTGTCGTCATGGTCATTATTCTTTTGCACTTAATTTTATTTCATCATAATTGAATCAACTTCCTCCAGTTAATTGAAAAGCACATTTAAAGTGTTTCTCTGCATAATGAAAAAGGATGTTAGGGAGATACATAAGTTCATTTTTACCCTTAAGTTATGTTGCTTTGGGGGCAAAGGTAGTATGCAACCATGTCTGTAATAAAACACATTATATGTCTGAGAATATATTACTATATTTGCATGAATTTGTACATGTATAAGTTGTCTCTATATACATGTATAAGAAAATGATGACATTGGTTCTTAGAATGGAGAGTAAGTGAGAACCTTAAGATTCAATTGTGGAAATAAGATTCCATTAATTTACATATATGCATATAGGTACACTTAAGTAAATCCTATGTAAATGTATCAATTCTTATTTAGATTAGATTTTATGCACTAGATACACTATACAGAGAAATAAACTATGTGTGAACATGTATATAGATACTTGTTTATGCATGTACATGTGTGTTTTATATTATCTAATATTTTTATCATTTATATCACTCAAAATTTGAGCTCCTCCACCAATAGCTTGTTGGAATTTAATCAAAATTTATATGTCTTCCTTACATATAATTCAGAAAGAGTCACTACCAGAATAGTGTCCTATCAAAGCAAACAATAATGAATATTCCAATAGGGAAATGTTACCAATAATTTTGTAATAGCTCCACAATATTTTATATAAGTTAAGTGTTGTCTTGGTAGGCCATTAATTATAATTATTAAATAAAATTTTATTACTTGGGATTATAATGAATTGACATGATTTTATTTGAGAAAAAAACAATATTAAGTCTGCATTTGACATTCAAGTAGAGTGAATTGGTTTTACTGTCAAAATATTAGATGCAGATGTGAATGCCTAAAGTCAAGTTCAAATTTTTAAATATAGCTCCATATGGTTTTAAAACCAAGTGGGGAGGGCTTCTTGTAATAGCTTATATGATTTGAATGGCAATAAGCTTAGCCTTTCAATAATTTTTTTATTGAACTGTTTTAATTGGCCTCTAAAAGGGGGAAAGGTGTGATGTTCAGAACTATCCTTCATTAGGTTCAGTTTGTGTTGTGGTCCCATGTTGGGGCAACATCCATCGGGGTCCAGCGTGGATAGGTTTGTTCCAGAGTAAGGGCACGTGGATTAGGACTATCAGGCAGAAAAAAATAACAGATTAAAAAAAAGGACAGAGGAGAAACATAATAGATTCTGGAGGACAACCTGCCCTCATTAATATACCCAGGTTTATTTTCCATATGTTTTATATGTCCCGATCCTAAAAGGGAGGAAGAAGCCAAGACTTCTTTACCACAATACAAACAAGGAATAAAGAAAGTGATTACCTCTTCAATACCCAAAACATCAAACAAAAAATCCTGACTTAAGTATTCTGTTGTTTAGGCAGGACATGCAGCAACCATACCTTAGGCCAAGCATCCTGCAGACAAACACACCCTGGGTCAAGCCTCCTCTCATACCCTTGAAGGAGCAAGAATATGCCTTGACCCTTGACCCTTTGGTCAAAGTGGAATGGTCCACCTCCATGGGGCCCAACAATTTTGGTCTGAATTATTTGGCTAGGTAGTATTAATTTTGTATATGTTCATATGAGAAGACATTCAGAAAAGTCACTTCAAATGTTACTTTCGGAAATCCCATTATTTCTTAATCATGGAGCTGTTTGTCACGAATGCTGGGAGCTTTTCGAATCTGTAACCAAGTATGCATCTTATGTCATGAAATATTTAGCTAATGACTTTGTAGCCATATAGCCCCATGGTATTTATGGGATCATCATTGATTAAAACCTTTTGGAGTTTAGAAAAATAATTTTTGCATGCCTCTAATTATTTAAGAAGATTATAATGCATCTATTTTAACTCTACTCATACTTAGCCAGACCCATCCAGATCTTTACTTTTCCTTCAGGCTTTCTGTTTACCACGCATGCAGTATCTTCCAGGATGGATGAGGGCAATACTAAATTAGTCAAATTCCTGCCAATTGCGTTCTGGTCACCTGCTAAGTAATCTGAAGGTCTGAACTAATAAAACCTGTCCTTATGTCTCTGTATAACATTAAGAAACATTTCAGCATTGCAAATGGATTTTGTGTTGTATTGTGAATGAAAATGAAGCAGACACATTTGCATCATAAGTCAAACATGACGTGCTAAATCTCCTTGACGTTTACTGCCTGCTATATAAACCACAGGACACTTTTCTGTGACTTGTTTTATGTTCTGCTGCTGGAGTTGAAAAGGAGGTAGGTTCTGGAGAAAACAGAAATCTTTATGGCAGCTGTGAAATTCCTGAAATCTTAAGTGCTTTCCTGTAAGCTATTTACTTGTATATATTTTATCATATAGTCTCTTTAGACGCCATCATTTTGAAATATAGACTAAATGGTTTTTTTTAGTCATCCAATATGCAACCGCATTCCTCCATGTGAATATTTAGAGTGTAATCCATTTGTTCACTTGATGGAAATTTTGTTTCTTTAAAGTTGCTTTGAAACATCAACCATCAGATGTCAAGGAATTTCATAAATTAGAAAAAAGTTCCTTTTGCTCTGTCTCATTTCTGACTTGTTTTCTGGTGTTGGCACTGTGTACTCAGCGCCTTGGGCTCACTTAACAAAATGAACCCACATCAGAATAAGCTCTTTCTTGTCATGAGTATTTTGAAGAATATTGAGTACTATTGGCATGTTCTGGTCTTATATTTTGCTAACATTGAAACGTATTTTTAAAATACGTTTGGGTTAGATGCATCAGAAAGCTTTTCATTGATTGTTCTTGAAGTGTCTACTAGAGGAGAATTATGGTATTTTAACTACCTGAAGGTTAATGAATAAGACAGCGAAGGATCTTGCTTTACCTGAAGCAGGTCTGCGTCTCAGAAAAGAAACTGGCTTAGTTTTGTGATGCTGGAGAGTGCAGGAGAGAATGGATGAAGAGTTGAATGGTCCTCTGAGACTGGTACTAAACCTACTGTGGCCGATCAGTAGGCTCTGTTAAGTTGAATTGTTTCCTTCGCCTTTTGATGTTCTGAGTTGGAATGGAAGAGGAGATATGTATTTCATCAATAATCCTTTCTGCAGTTCCTCTTGCCAAAACCAATGGGTATCTTAGCTTATTATGACTGTGAGCCGCGCAGGGACAGCATCAATAGTTTAGCTTAGTTTAAGTTTCTCTATCATGAAATCCCAAAGAGGAAGTGTTACTTCCGTGCTAGTGGAACATGGCCATGCTTAAAACATCATCATTTTTGTGCAACAATAGCTATCTAATCTTTCAGTTTTCAAGCAGGCAGAAGTTTTTGGAAGAAACAACTGTTTATTTTAGGGCTTGAATGGAGACAGGATGAAGGAGTATATTGGCACGCTCAGTTTTAGAAGGTCACCTTCCTTTCTCTCATTTAAAAAAAAATCAGGATAAAGCATTTTCCTCCTTCATTTCTGTAAAATATCATATCGTGTAACCACCCTCAATTACCTTTTTTTAGATGAACAAAAACCTTTTGCTTAAGACTTTGGTTTCATAAAAATTCTTATTGAAGTTACTTGGGGTTACTCATATCAAATAAAACAAGCTTTTATTTGGAAAGGATGGGATGGGAATATGAAATAAACTGGCACTAGAAAAAGAAACACAAGCCAGGCGATGGTGGCGCACGCCTTTAATCCCAGCACTTGGGAGGCAGAGGCAGGTGGATCTCTGTGAGTTCAAGGCCAGCCTGGTCTACAAGAGCTAGTTCCGGGAAAGGCACCAAAGCTACAGAGAAACTCTGTCTCGAAAAACCAAAAAAAAAAAAAAAAAAAAAAAAGAAGAAGAAAAGAAAAGAATCACAAATGTAAACTAGCAGGGATTTTAATAAAGATAAATGTATGCAAATATATATTTGTAGAACACACCTTCACATAGTGATCGAAGCATCGTTATAGTGAAACATCTACACCTAACTAAAGATAAAGGAACTTGGTTCTCTTCAAGAGCCTGGGAGGACAATGTTGGTACCAGGTAAAATCTGGCATGTTTCTTTGTAGGCTCCATTTGATCAACAGCTGTTTGGAATTTTCCTAATTATTTCAACTACATTTGTCCTAAAATAAATAAGAGGAAAATCATCTTTGAATTTTTTTAGAGCGTCTCTAATTTTATGGTATGGCTCTCGACAGGCCTCAGTTTTGATCTTTCTATTTTACAATTCCTGAAGTGTTTCACATAGATGTGTATGGCAAAATTTTTATAGGGTGTAAGGTATCATTTTGGATTTCAAAAAAGTTTGAATTTTTTACTTTGAGAACAATAATCCTCAAATCAATGAGACATAGTAAGAAAAGCATTTGAAAGCAGGAAAATGTAGACTTAAGATGGAAACAGTTGCTTGTCTAATTTATTTATCCTGTGTCTTTCTGCTTGGT
This sequence comes from Microtus pennsylvanicus, assembly GCF_037038515.1. Lineage (NCBI taxonomy): Eukaryota > Metazoa > Chordata > Mammalia > Rodentia > Cricetidae > Microtus > Microtus pennsylvanicus. Next base: position 18,124,557 of record NC_134598.1, read on the forward strand.
TGGCTTTTGTAGAGCTGGACATGAACTTGGGGTCTGTAGCATGGGTGTCCTATCCCAAATTCCAGCAATAGTTCCATTTAATATTGTGACAGGATTGTCAAGCCAGAAGACCAAAGAAGAAGCAAAACCCTTAAGAGTCTGGAATCATAATTACAAACTTGTAAATACTAATTTAGTTTTTAATATCATCATGCTTCATGTGACATGATCACAGGAAGGTGGCAGGACTTGGGAACATTGTTGAGCTCTCCTGAATCTGATATTACTTATCTTAGTGTTTCAGGCATCTCAGTTTGGTTTATACTTTACCTTTTCTACAGCTTCTTTCTGTACTCCTTGCTTAAAACATCATCATCTTCCTGCCTTCATGACTCTCTGAATTAAACCAACATATTTTTTTCCTTGCTTAATCAATTACTCAGTATCACCAGTAAAAGCGAGTGATTTATAAGTTCAGTTATCTATGATAGTGTAATTGGTTAAATGCCTTGGTGAAATACAGCTTTGGGTATGAGTCTTAATTTCTTTTAAAAGTATCACATCAACAATGGAATAAGGCCACTATAAGTGTTTTCCTGATGCAATATCTTGTAGTCTCTTGCTATATAAATGCCAATACATATAATAAGCAGTTCTAGAGTTCTGATAAAGGATGACATAATATATAAATGTTTGAGTGTGCTAGTGTGTTTTGAAATACTATACTAAATTGCTAGGGGCTGGCTATTTTATAAAGCAGTGATGTTGATTCAGGTCACAGTGCGGGAGAATGAAAGTCACACAGCAACTGTTTGGCCCATTGATTTGGCCTTATGCGAGACTGCTGTTTGGTGGCATCATGGAGAAGCTTGCATCATAACAAGTGATTTCTCTAGGTAGGAATTTGAGAGCAATGTGGATCCAGTTATACCTTCTGAGGACTTCCACTAGTCTCAGATTTTTACAAGTTCCATACTCCTTGTTAATGCCAACCTGCTAGGGACCAAACTTCCAACACACGAGTCATTGGAAACAAACTACATCCTAAACACAACCCTGAGGAGACAAAGATGATGGAAACAATTGGGCTCCCTGGTGCAGAAGAAAACAGTCCTCGAGTCTGTACTCTAGTAAAGCAGGCCCACCCATTCCTCTCTAAAGTCCTCCATTCATACATTAACCATCTAAGCATACATTAACTTCACTCTTCCCACAGAGTTTATATCGACGTGTAATTCTCTGACTCATTTGTTTCGCTTAAAAAGAGGTCTGCATGCACTAAAAATGGAAAAGTGACCTGATTATCTATTTTGACCCTAAAATAAGATGTATTTAATGGCTTGCACAGAGTCAATGTTCAATAAATGCCTAGCATAAAGGATGAGAAAGCTAGCCTAAGGAACAGGCCCACAAGCAGTTAGAATGTTTGCTGTTCTGTGCAATGGCCCTCCTGTAGTTGGTGGGTTTTATAATTTGTTTTTATAGACATTAAATTAATAAACTTATGAGATAATTTATGGCCAATGAATGAAAAATTTAGACAAGATGTTAATAGTAGTTGAACTTCAGATGTGTTTATTTTCATGAGTGTCTGCTTTGCAAATAATTAAGCTGGAGGTTTTGCCATGCAGTTCAAGGCTCTTTTGTTGTTCATGATGAACCTACTTGTTATTACTCTATTTTATAGCATTTTTGCTTAGAGTTTGGAGAAAAACTGATATGAATATTTTTATTTTACAAGAAAAACAATAGATTTTTTTTGCCTTTGCAGCACAATGCTTGTCACAGTACCTTTTAAAGTCTCTCTTCAAAAAACAAAAGTGGACTATTGTTGTCCCATTGTTTATTATTACAAATGTATCTTGAAAGAAGCACTTGTGGGCCTTGGTGTATATGACTATCCTTGGAATATTGATGGTGTCTCTATCAATTTGTGTTTAACCTTTATGATGGATCCTCTTATTGTTTTTAGTAGCTGCTTAGAAAGAAATTCTACCACCCCTCTCTATTAAGATTTTTAATCCTGTCCTTTATGCATGACAGATAATCAATATCCTAATGTAAGAAGAACATAATGTAAAGTCATTTTTAGGAGTATTGTGCCCTGATCTCACATGAACTGGGATCTTGCCTGTCTGGTGCCATACAAGATGCATTAATACTTTTGTAATGTCAATTTTCCAAATCCATTCTAACAATGGAAGAATGCCAAAGACATTTTACCTTTATCTAAAAATATTTCAGATCTGCAATAGAAAAGTAATTTTGAACAGTTATGTTAATGTTGAGTGACAGTCACCAAACATAGATAAAATATGAATGAATTACAGCTGGCAGGGGAATTATGTGATCCAAAGAACATTTTTTTTCCACATTCTATTGGGAAGATGGACTTGACTATCCAAGGATGACATTTTCATTAGAATAATTTCAAAGTTTATTCAATGATATTAGATAACAGAGAGCAATGTTGGAAACCCTTGCCATCATACTGACCCAGGTCCGCTCCACAGGCTTCCTGGTGTCCACATCCATGATACCACCTTGCTTTGGGTCAGGAAAGTTAGGAAGCTGCAATATATCCTCTCCCGACACACACCCTTTTATATACCATATCAAGTTCAATAGGTAAGATTTTATAACTTAACTACAATCACATAAGAATTTTTAAAAAAATGAAATGGTAATTTGAGCGTCACATTAGTTACAAGAAGCGTATCATTTAATGAATGTTTAAAAGCTTTCTTCTTTAAAGCTTGAAATGCTTACCATAGCTCAAGGCTCTTGAGTAACTCATTGTCTATCTTCAATACCTTAGTACCAAATGGGAAGAAATCTTTTTCCAATCAAAGAATTGCTTAAAAGACTCTCTTATTGAACAGCAAAAATCCTCAGGAGAACTTTTGACAACCTTTTGATTCCTTCTCAATTTAATTAAACAAATTTGAAAATTTATTTATTTTTCCTTGATAAAGCACAAATAGCTCCGTGAGAATCCAAATAAGAGCATGACTAATGCCAGTGTAAAAAGTAGCTAGGTGGCATTTGGTGTATAGCACAGTAGAAGAACATCTGTGTAGCATGTATAGGTGAATATGGTTTCTATCCACAAGACCCAAAGCAAAAAGATGTGTTGCCTCCAGCTGGGGTAGAAAAGTCAGTCATTGTTGGTTCTTTCTTGACCCTTGTGCATGGTATGACTTCATTGATTTTTTTATTGATATTTGTTCAGAGAAAGGATCTGGCCACACATCATGTAGAAGACTGAAACATTTTTATAAAAATATAGAAATATTAGGTTTATTGTAGAGGACCAGAAAGATGAGTTAACTCACACCAACTAGTCTCTGTATTGCCAGCCCAGTCTCTGCTTGTGGAATTGCTGGTTCTATAACAGAGCAAAGAGGAAGTGATCTTAGACAAACTGGAGTCATGGGTTCTCCTATCCTTAGACCTCCCATAGGAATCTGAGTTGGAGGCTACAGAAATTACCAAGAACTTCAGAACCCGAAGGCAGCATGCTGGGCAGGGGGGTCTGCAGATAATCCGGTGAGGGGGAAAAACCAGATTTTTTTTCTAAGAACTAAAATTAGAATCATTACAAAAACATATCTCTCTTGCATGAAACCTGCTTTACTTACAAGAACAAGTGTCTTTAATAAAACCATGAAAAGTTCCCACAGAGTGTCAATGTGGGCGGTTTAAAATAATCTGGTGGACATAAACATGTTATGTTTTACTAAATCCTTCTCTATATGAAGGAAATTAGGCCAAATAGTAACTCATCTTTAGAGAGGGTTGATTTAAGTCTGTAACAACTCTATATAAATTGTCTTACCATGCAAGCTAGAACTTCTTAGTTGTTTGGAGGATTCACTGAAATAGCAACATACTGTTCTTTTGTTCTTCAAGACAGGGTTTCTCTGTGTAGTTTTGGTGTCTGTAATGGCTCTTGCTCTGTAGACCAGGCTGGCCTAGAACTCATAGAGATCCACTTGCCACTGTCTCCTGAGCGCTGGGATTAAAGGCATGCATCACCACCACCTGACCAACATACTGTTCTTAACAGATAAGAAAACTGTTTTAGGCCAAAATTTTTGCATGTTTAGTGATATCAAATAAAATTATTTGAAGTGATAAATATATTCAAAATAATTTTTTCTAAAACTTGTCACTGATATAATGATATATCCATTCACTACCTGAAAAAAAACATCTTACTACATTTGAATATCTGTATGTTGTACATTTTGAGCATTGGGTGCCCCGTCCCAACTAAGGCCGTTTAACAATGGCTCCGTCCTTTTTTCTCCTTCCTCTCTGTTTTCCTCTCTTTCTTTTGTTTTCCTTCCTTCTTTTCTTTCTCACACAAAAAGGTTGTTTAATTTTCCTTCTTTTATGGATTTCGTTACTTTGCTTTAAGTTAAAACCTTTGATGAGAACGGTATAAGGTAATCAACGGAGGAAGCAAAATCTGTCTATATTTCATTATAAGAAAATGCATTTGTTTTAACTTACAAGTACAAGCCATTGGCAATGGTAAATTCATGTGTTGTAACCTCAGCCCCTACCGGTATTCTATTGCTGATGTCTATAGGGGAAATCAGGCATCTTTGTGTTAGGTACTTCCTCTCATCTATAAAAGAATTTACAGACACAGAAGCAAACAGGCAAAAGCTTTATTTAGAAGAGGAAGTGCTTGAGAGAGCAAAACCAGACCCACTGGGGAGCAGCAGAACAGCAGACCTCATCAGAGGAACTTGGATGTTTTGTTGTGGCCCAGAGATGTTAAGAAGGAAGTGCCTAATGGGAATCATCAGACTGTTTTCACTTTTTTGATAATTAAGTTATATAACTAGTTATACAACCATGCTTTGAGGACATGTATATTTTACTTCGAAGTTGAATATTGAGTACAGAAGAGTCAGTTTTCCCTTGAATTGCACTTGTCTGTGGAACACTACCAGGGGAATGGCCTATACGCCGCATGCACAGCCGTGCGTTGATGTCTAACTTCCTTTCCTATCTAATTAGATAAGAGGAATATTATTCAGTGTAAGATAAGGGAAGGATAACATGAGGAGTGATTTAGGGATTGCTCCTGATCCCTGATTTCCTGCCTATCAACCAAGCTCAAATTGCCAAGTGCTGGACATTAAACCAAATCTTTTATTTTAGTAGTTAATTAAAGAATTGTTAGAGATTGATTCACAACTAGGTCATGTTGGTTTATTATATTTATTATAGATGCATTTAAGTTTATTTTTCTTCCAAATATTTTAGAAAAACCTCTTTACCTTCCAACATTGAAAAGTTTTTAGATAGGTAAGGGCCAGTATCGGGCAGTCTATGCATGGTGTCGTCAGGACAGATCCCTCCCTGTCTCTCTCCACCTCAAGGGCTTTAGCCTGCTCCTCTGGCTCTCTCATTAATACTTCTTGATATTTTCTGATTTTTTTTTACAAAAATATGTCATCCCTCCTTATCACACTTTTTCTGCATAGCACTTATGATGTCTTATAAGTATCCTTATTTTTCAAATTAGAACACTGAGGTCATTAAAAACGAGAGCTGCTTATAGTTCCACTTCTTATCCTGCCAAATTTTCAGTTCTGGGAATACTACAGGGCACAGGAGACCATCCTCTGTGTGCAAATGTAGCATTATAATGAGCAAACTTTACTCTAGGCTGTCTAAAGGAGTCCATCACAACCATGCAGGGATTGTATCTGGTGTGTGTGTGTGTGTGTGTAGGTGTGTGTGTGTGTGTGTGTGTGTGTGTGTAGGTGTGTGTGTGTGTGTGTGTGTGTGTGTGTGTGTGTGTACTTTTCTTCTGAAAGTAGTAAACAACTTGAAGAAGTGTTGCTAATCATATAATGGCAAATGTAGAAAGAGTTTAGAATTCGGGATAATTTTATACATTCAGATTTTACTTAGTGTGCTGTGGGTTGTTAACTATGAGTTGCTGATAGCTACATATTTATGAATAAATGTTATAAAATACACAGATATCCTTCCCCATTTAGTGGGCAGCGTTCAAAAATTAGGATGCCTCAGAGGTAAGGAATGTAGTGAGTATGCCTAGTGCTTCAGTTTAATTCATAATATTGTTTATTTGATGACTGCAGGGCACCTTGACAAAGTGGGAAATCCTAAAATGAGACTCGTGGAATGATCATGGAGCAGGTAACAAGGAAGACCAATTAAAAACTGAGGAAGTCCGGATGAGGAGTAGAGTTGGGTTAGCAATGGACCACTAGTGACTCTTTAACTATAGCGAGTCCACTATGGCAACATAAGAAAATTATAATGACATGAGACTTCTTCATTTATATGATTTTGTTCAATTTTCTATAAATTTAGGACTTCTCAAAAATAACTTTGGTTTGAAATTGGGGATAGAGAGCAGGGTGTGCTAACTTCCTATGCACGGTTTTCTTTCTATGGAACTTATAACCAACCTACTAAGGTGTTTACAGGAAAGCCTGAACCTTCCGAGTTAAATCCCAGCTTATTATATTTTTGCCTACTGCCTACATACCATTTGTTTCAGACAACTGTTTCTTTATTTTTATTCTCACTCAAGATGGAAGCAGGTCTAAATAGAGGGAAGAGTGCCTCCGTGTTAGTAGTTCATGCCGCCAAATACAGCTGATGGTGTAAAAACAATTTTAGTTGGTCCCAAGAATTGCAGTTTAGTCTAACTTAAGTTAGTAACCTGGGAATTGCCCAGAATAACCCTGTGTATGCTTAGGAAGCAAAAGTTATAGGGTCGTAGAGTTATAGATAATATAGAAATCTAAATATGTCTCTATCTGGTACACAGTTAACTAAATTCATATTAAAATGAGAATCAAATGATATTTGGCCATAGGACTGCCATGAATGTAGAAATGACAACTGGAAAGTGGTTTTCTTGTAGATGCGCCTTGTTATTCCCTGGTCTTAGTAGAGTTTGCTAGTTTGGAAACCAGCTTGCTTCACTGTTAGTTGTAAATTGCTAAAACGTGATCTGTCAAGTTAGGTTAAAGTCACTTTTCTGTAGTTTGTAGCACAAAGTAGTTGATCATTAAATCCCACTGAAAAGAGTCCAAGCGCTAACCTATTTACTACCCAGTGCTTAGAAAAATGGCCTAAACTGATTACTTTTGGTTTTCCATATACATACATTGTGACTTTGCCTTATAGGAGCATTGTGTTGTCATATTTCTTTACATGTGTAGTATTAAAGGTTTAAACTGTAAGTAGTTATTGTTAATGATTCTTTTAAGATTCAACAACAGTCAAGATAAACAGGGCCCTAAGCCCTACTAAATTCCCAGTGAAGCCTCCTAAAAATTGACCTAAAATTTCCACCTTAAAGTAGTGAAGGCATATTGAATGGTATAATTTTGCTTATGGTGTATTGTTCCTCTAATTTGGGGAAGGGACCAACAGAAAGCCCAGTGAATGATAGCTATCTTTATTTGGCCAGACATCTTACCTGGTAGTGCTTAACCATCAGGTAAGATGTCATTTCACACTAAGGGCCTGGAAAGTGGGTGCTTATGATAACATTTACTATATTGAAAGAAGAGGGATAAACACTGCAGGCAAAACAGTTTTTGTCTCCACTCCTAGTTATGTGGCAGCGTCACTGAGACCAGAGTATCTCATAGATACTGAAATATGAATGGAGACCTATGGAATTATGTAGTTCATTCATGCTCTTCCAACTCATTCTGCCAAATAATAATGTATAATTATATTCAAGATAGAATGGCCACATACTCTTTCATTTTTTCTTGAGGCAGCCATCCTAGTAACTCTAAAATATGAGGGTATATAAATTTGTTATGAATATAACTTTTACAAAAGAATTTTCATTATATATTATTTGATTTTGACTTCAGGAGCTGGCCTGAAGGATTTATTATATAGTAGACGTGATGGCTGTGTATTGTCCTATTTCACACATTCTAATGCTAACTTTATTACTGAAGGTGAAATCTTCAATATAGACATATTTGAAAAAGTTAGTAACTTAGTTTGACCCTACAATAAAATATGTAAACACATCATTTAAGATACCATTTGAAATTATAGTTAGTCTAATACATATTTTCTTCAAACACACAGAGATGAGGGATGGTCAGAATAGAATATAGAAGCATAGGAATGACCACATTTTCACTGTAAAATTCAGTTTTTTTTCCCTCTAAATCCCAAAGATAGTAGGAGAAAACCACCAACTTCAAATCGTCATGGCCAAATTAATTAAAGCAAGCAATTAATTGAATCAAGCTTTTCTTTTATTCATGTGCAGAGGCTGCCTCCCCTAATGTGGGCTTCAAGAGGTCAGCATTGAATATAAGTAAAGACAAGGCTTTTATAATTCAGGGGTAGGGAATTTCCAAATGGGGGGTTTGAGGGAAAAATAAGGGGGGTTATACGATCTGGACAAACAGAAATTAATCCTAATGACCTCTTGAAACAAAGACATGGTTGCGAGGTGGGCATAGCAAAGTAGTTATAGTGATTACAAGATAGTCCTAGGTGGTCATATAAGCTTTTGAAACAAAAATAGGATTGCAAGACTATTTAGACAACTTTTTAAAGCAAAGACATGATTGCTACTCCTGGAACAGGCGGTACAGAACCATTTGTAGTTAAGGTTATAAGCAGGCATAACCCAATCTTTGAGAAACAGAGATTTAATCATAAACAGGAAATAACCTCATTTGTCTTTACTGTAAAATGGCCTTTAAGCCTAAGGTGGAGGCAGCCTGGTTGGTTCTTCACTTTCACCTGAATAAAAAAAAAAAGATATTTTTTTATTCCCTAAGATCTGTTCTCCATTGCATTATTGTTTGTCTGTTTGTCACGATTTACAACTATATTGTTGGTTTTCTAGTTCTCTTTCATCAGTACCAGTTTTACAATGTTAAATCAGCACTCAAATTCTGTGGAGAATTCTTTCCTAGAAAAAAAATGTGATTGATGTTTGCTGCCATTATCTTCTTATTAAGATGCAGAAAATTGTATCTGAACACCTAAAATCTCATCTGTCTTTCGACTTAAAACTAGCAGTAATATCTCAGGTTGTCGCAGTGTCCAACTGTAACATCACATTGGTCGTAAGTGGACTCAAGTAAAAGATGCTAACCTTGCTCCTTAGGTCATTTTGTTCACATACCAATAGGGTATTTTTTTTATGTGAATCGTAGGAACAGTATCAATTATCGACAGAATATAGCCCTGATTATTTCTTTATTTCAACAGTCCTCAGGTTTATAGCAATTTAATAACTCTTTAGAGAAAAAAAGAAATATTTAGCTCCAGGAATGATGTTATAAATAGCATCAGTCAAGTAACAAAGAGGTGACAGTGATGGGTGGAGCTATTGGAGAATCTTCTCTGTTAGTAAAAGCATCACGTTAAAATGTTGATCACTTATTTTAAGGTAAAGACTTTGAAGTCTTTCTCTTTTTCTTTGTAGAGATGAGATTGTGAATATATAAACTAGGGAAAAACAACTTTTTTGACATGTTAGTAGATTTCTCCTTTATTTCACAGCGTCTCAGAGACCATTAAAACTCAGGTATCTAAGGGTGCCCATTGCCAGTCTGAAATCAAAAAGACCAGGCCTTTTACCAAAGGTTACTCCGCTGTTTGTCTTTTCATTTTTCTTTTTGCTAACTGCATGCCTTGTCTCTTGTTCTTAGGAAAAGACAAAAAATAGCAACATACCAACGTGCCTGGTTCAGACTGAATACTCAATATATGACTCTGGGTTTGTGCTACAGTGAAACATAAAATCAAAAGTAATATTGGAGGTTTATACACATCTGTTACTTCGAGAAGGTTTGACAGCAGCAGAGGAACTGAATTTGGTAAAATAATATATTCTAAAATGTTCAGATCTTATACTGCAAAGACTTCTAGTATCCATTCTCACTTCCTGTACCTGTTTGCTGAGCTGAGTTTCTCTGTTGAGTGGCGGTCCGTTACCATAATTTGGAGTTGTGACATTTTAAAGGAACTCTTCTAACGCAAAATAGTCATTTTGCATCCTCTGTCTGTTCTCCAGGCACTATTTTTTATCCAAAATGAGTCTTATAGTTGCATTTGCTTTCTCACATTCTTTGATAATGGAATCATCTGTACTCTTCTGCTAAATAACCTTTTACTTAAACAAATAGTTGACTTTTGACGTTCGTTTTGAAAGGTGGAAAAGATTTTATTTCTGTGCTGGGCCCTTTGGGGACGTTGAACTATACCCCAGGAAAAGCTGAAGGCCTCAGGACCCCTCTTTAGGGGAAGCATTAGCTAATGGAGAAACCTAAGTTACACAAAGTTGCTGACTGCAGCTCATTCCCCTACCAGTAGTCATACAGAGAATGTTGACCACCCAACTTCCCCTATCAGTTGGGTAATATTTCAACCAGCCCCTGCAGTTAGCAAAGGGTCAGCAGATGTCTGGAAGAGGTAACAAGGGTGGCTATTGCTTTCCAACTTAGATAATAATAGCCCATCAGGAAAAAACAGCTGAGCTTTACCTAATCTTTAGCCAATTGTAGTATAGGATACGTAATTTTGTATTTTGATACTGTAACCTTGTGACTGTTTTGTGGTTTTTGTCTTTATAAACCTTTTACAATAGTAGACGGGGTCCTTCTCCCTCCATCTGCCCTGTCAGATTCTGAGGCAGAGGACCCGAGGTAGCCCATACTTAATAAACAAAACCTTGTTTTTGCATTTGGAAGTGTGGCTCCATGGAGGTCTTCTTGGGGTTCCCATGACTCAGGCACAACACTTTTCACTAAAAATCTTTACTGTTTATGCATGCAGGCAGTTATCATTCCTTAATTTCTAAAGCCAATGCAGTCACCATGTCCTACCTACTTTACTTCTTAAATATTTTTCAATCACCTCATCTGTTATCACTTCCCTAGTTTCAATCATTATCTTTAAATTCTAAAGGTATCTTGTTAGGTGACTGTCCCCACACCATCGTATTGCCTTTTACGTGGTCTTTAGCTGCTCCTTGAGCAAAGTCATTATGGCCATACTGTGTTAGTACCAATTCTCCAGGGCATCAGAGTGAACGTCCAGCTGCACAGCAGGGCAGACAAGATGTTCTGAGAGCACCACACTCATTTTAAGATCCATTGCTCTGTTGTAATTGCCTTAGATGTCTTTCCTCATACTTTCTGCTGCTTCATAGTTAATATTTCCTTCTGACTCCTTTAAACTTCCATAACCTCTCTACAAAGAGTGCAGCTTTTGCCCCTATATTTTGCATTTCATATGTTATAGAGAGTGAACATTATCCAGCTCTTATTATTAGTACACTAACCCTTCAAGTATAGGGCACAGATTTCATATTCTAATGAATATAATTTAATGTAAAATTATCTCTTATTGGCCTTGGGTATCATTGTCATTTTCTGATTCTAACTCCGTAGACCTGCCTGGTGAGCTCTGCTTGAATACATCTCATATTCTCCCCTTCATTCTCTTGCTTTGAAATATGGTGTGCCCAAATCTGATATGTGTTTAATATCATTCTATTTATCTTTCTGTATTTGAAGATACTTTGAAAAAGTATTTCTTCTTAAATAAATATTTAGAACAGTGCCTAGCAGTAAATTATTACTGGCCTGAAATGATCTGCGTAATTGTGGTTCCAATTTGGCGCTTGCTGCCTTTGGCCATGATTTATAACTCTATCATTTGATTTAGTCATCATAGTCAAAAATGTCTTTGTATAAGATTTTTCCATTGTTTGCACATTGCATAAAATAGATGCCAAGCTCTTGGAGAAAGGAGCATCTTTCCAGAGACTACTGGAATATCACAGCACTTTGCCATTCTTGTTAGCCAAACACATATCCGTTTCCAGTATTATAGCGAAAGGTGCCAATAATGCAAACCCTGTTCTTGCCTTCGAATTGTTCTTACTCTGGAGTATAGAGGAATCACTCACAATGTGCCATCATAAGTAAATTCATAGAAGTTCAATGACAGAGACTGGCATGGGAATGATATAAGGACCAAGAGGATAATTCAATGTTCCGAGAAACTCTGTCCATCGCTTCAGTCAGTTATACCCTTTGGTGGTTATAAGTCAGAAGCTAAGAACGCCTTAGTTGGTTTGAATTTTCACACAGCATTATAGGCTGAGTATAGTAAATTATGTACCCTGTACTTTACATGTAAGGTGAGGGTCATTAAAAGAAAAATGTATTATGAGTAATCTTTGCCTTATTTAATAACTTCAGAATCGATATCCAAGGTAAGAATTTGACTTGCTGTATCTAGGGCCATATTTTTTCACAATCAAAAGTTGTATATATTCATGTGACTGTATGATCCTTCTTAAATCTATGGCATTATAAGCTCTATGATGACTTTATTCACTCAGACAAGATCAACATTTAGAAAATCCCTAATATACTAGAAATTAAGTAATAATTGATGAAAGATTGTAGTAATAGGAGCAGCGGGGCTGCGTCCCCAGCACCTCGGCTGCCTCGCTAGCTTATGCCCCGAAATAACAACACACAAACTGTATTCTTTTAAACACTGCCTGGCCCATTAGTTTCAGCCTCTTAACCCATTTCTAATAATCTATGTAGCACCACGAGGTGCGCTTACCAGGAAAGATTCAGCATGTCTGACCTGGTGTCTGGCTGCATCGCCATCTGCCTCAGAGAGCGGAGCTATCGCGTCTGCCCGGGAGAGGGGAGCATGGCGTCTCTGAGATCACTTCCTCTTCCTCCCAGAATTCTGTTCTATTTACTCCTCCCACCTACGTTTTAACCTATCAGGGCCAAGCAGTTTCTTCATTGCTTAACCAATGAAATCAACAGATTGATATATGACACTCCAACATCAAAAGATGGATAGAGTGATTATGTTAATTATCTTCTCTACAGTTATTTAGATAGATTCACTAAGGAATTGTATGCACATGTGTGTGTATGTGTGTGTGTGTGTGTGTGTATGTGTGTGCATGTACCTGTGTGGTGATGAGAATTGAACCCAGGGTGTGCCACATTCCATTACTGAGCCACTCTCCTTTTAATATATTATATTTTCTCCTTAATTAATTTTCCTGCAACAGTAATTCATCCTTTTAAAATTTTAAATTAGTTTACTGCATATGAATTAATTCATCTAAAAATAAATAATATAATTTAAAAGAAAAATATTTCATTTTACCAAAGCAATTAAGCCAGAGAGACAACTTTTAAGCAGTAGAAGCAATGTTCAATAAAACAATAAATTGATGTCATTATAAGTTTTAAAAAATAATTAATTATGTGACTATACTCCAATTATCTCAGCTTCCAGCTTTATAAAAGAGATGAAAGAGGTAATTGAAACCTTTTGAAGCTTATAATTACAATTATGTAATAAAACAAACAGCAAAGCACATTAAAGACACAAATATCATTGCATTATTTTCTTTGCTAATTAGATCCGGGAGTGCTTTGTGACTGTAAGTTCTCCAAGGTGTTGTATAGGGTGATATTATTAGATACAAGTGCATCCTCAGCTCTGCCAGGGAGTTAGAAACATTATTTCAGTGCGCATGTTCTGCCCAGTCTCTGGAAGAACTGATAATTTCAAACAATTATTTTTTTAATTAATATAAACAATTATATCATTAAAGAAGGTATGACTCCAAAACATGCTGTTCCTATTGCATGTCATTCCTGGCTAAGGGTCTAGAGTTTACATTGATGGAGAATGAAGCATGGGAATTAAGCATGCTATCTGGAATACATATTTAATGAAACTTTAACTATTCTAGAGCCTAGCAGATTTTTGTTTTTGTTCTCTCATAGGTATGGGGTATGTGAACTCATGAGAATAGGGCCAGTGTTCTGTTCAGTAATTTACACCAGTGCTCTGATGAAACCCTGTGTCATATCAATAGATATGAATACATTTCTTCCACATAAACTTTATGGCATACATTTAAGTGTTTATCCTCGGAATAACTGTCAACCCTCTACACCTCCCTGTGTTTTACCCTACTCAGAAGAACTAATATCCAAATTTTGGTTGGTTAAATGATTTTTTCTATGTACCTTTTCCTGTGTGTCAGATGATTCTACATTTATCCCGAAAGTGCGAATAAAGGTAGGCCTGGATGTAATTACCATTGGAATCAGTAGAGTGACTAAGTAGATCACTCTGCCTCATATGGGGAGCACTTAGACAGTTAAGTGAAGATTCTCTTCCCAAAGAAAACCCCAGTCGAGAGGGAGTTTGCCTGCCTGCCTGATCCACAGCTTTAGCATTCTGTCCTTTGACCCTGTAGTCAGTTGGTACAATGAGCTCTTCTAGTTCTAAGGTCCTTGTGTATTGAAAGACTTAGAGTATAGCTCCAGCTCTGGGGATTTCTCAGCTTCCAGATGTATTATCTATCTATCTATCTATCTATCTATCTATCTATCTATCTATCTATCTATCTATCTATCATCTTTCATATCTATCTATCTATCTATCTATCATCTTTCATATCTATCTATCTATCTATCATCTTTCATATCTATCTATCTATCTACCTATCTACCTACCTACCTACCTACCTATCTACCTATGCTTTTCTGTGTCTCTCAGTCTATCTCCTGAAGGTATTCATGGTATTATTTTTCTTTGATAATTTATTTCAGGAGTGGGTCCTGACCATAAGTTCTCCTGGTGTTGTATAGGGTGATGCAATTAGATATGAGTTCATCCTTAGCTTTGCCAAGGACTTAGAAACACTATTTCAATGTGTGTTTTTTGCCCAGTCTCTGGAAGAGCTGATAATTTAACCGAAGGATGTGCTAGTCTTCAGACTGACATAAGAAAATATGTCCTGGTCATCATTCAGTTCTTAGGCATCTATGACATTTTCCAAGATGTACATGATTAGCTATCAGACATCTTCTCCTTATAAATACATTCAGATGTCTCTCTGTACCTTTATCTTCCCTCTCTCTTCTTTCTCTCTCTCTTTCTCTGTGCCTCTCTCTCTCTTTGTCTCTCTCGCTCTCGTTCTATCTACCTCTCATTTGTTTCACCTTTAAAGAAAAGATTGACTAATGCACGTGAACTTACTGAAATATTAGACATTTAATGGAAGACGCATTACAAAATATTACTAACCTGGAGATGTAGGAGGTGATGTATACTATAAATGGGTTTTATTGCCATTGGTTAATAAAGAAGCTGCTTTTGGCCAATGGTTTTAACAGAGTAAAGCGAGCCAGAAAAAGATATAGAGAGAAAATAGGCAGAGTCAATGAGAAGCCATGTAGCTGCCACAGGAGACAGATGCCTTCTCCGGAGCCTACTGAATCTTTGCTGGTAGGCCATGACTTCATGGTGATGCGCAGTTTAATAGAGGTGGGTTAGTTTAGGATATAAGAGCTAGCTAGAAATACACTTATGCTACTGGCCAGGCAATATTGCAAATAATATAGTTTCTGTGTGATTATATCAGGTCTGAGTGGCTGGGAATGAATGAACAGCCTCTGCCAACAACCTAGATTATTTCAATTGCTGCTCAGTGATTAATCTTTTGATCTGCTATCATTCATATTATGCTGAACTTATGTCATGCCGGACTCATGCTGATTCTCGTTATTTCAAGACTGAAACAAAGTAACATTATCTCCACCAACATTTACTTCAACTAGGATTCATGCTATTAGAGTTCTATATTGAATGATAACTTTTATATGTTCTTAATATTACTTCTAGGTAAGAGATATCTGTCCAGGGAAGAAGGATCTGCTAGTCTTCAGAATGACATAAGAAAATATGTCCTGGTCATCATTCAGCTGTTAGGCATCAACAATCTTTTCTTAGATGTACATGAATAGCGATCAAAAAATCTTCTCTTTATAAATACATTTAGTTGCTACTATTCTTTTTCCATGGCTTTCAGTAAACCAAAGTTAAAGCCAGTAAGTGATCAAAGTTAGAAAAATAAGTCGTAGAAATTGATACTCTACATTGAGATATGTTTTATATTAATATTATAAGCTTTTGTTCTATAAACTCATTTTATCAATTTATAATTAAATGAAATCATAGTTCTCGGAATGATTTATTTGATAAATGAAGTGCCTGAGAATTTAGCTACTCACAATCTATTCTTCTTTAGTTTTAAAGTATGGAATAAGACTATCTGATAAATACAATGTCTGTGTACTAGTACGCATCTATTTCATGTCCATTTAGTCTTAGGCTGGGCCATAAGTGGCATATTTTTTACCGTTCATTTTTTTAAATCAGCAAGAAAATCCACTTGCAATTGCTATATATGCAGTGTCTCCTGTGGTCTTCTTCATTTTATGAGGAAACTCGCATAAGGGTCAATACAAAATTAGAATTATATTATGTAGAAACTTCTTTCAAACTAAGTACTGTGTTGTAAGTGCCAATTGGATATATTTAAAATGTACTGGTTAGGGTTGTGTACACTTCCCAAGCCTCCTATGGTCTCCTGAGAAAAGCTTCAAGCCAATGATTTTTCATAAAGATGTTCAAAAGGAAGAGATCTTGCCCAATATTGTAGTATGATAAAGGGTTTAGACACAAGACAATTCTTTGAAACTGTCTGTGAGTAATCGAATATTCTCCACCCTTTCTTCTATTAGGCAGGATTATCCCATTTCTTAAGTAGAACTTCCTATTTGTGTAGGGTTCACTGGGAAACATTAGAATGCCTCTCCGGTTTTGGTGTCTGAAATGCTGATAAATGAAACATGTTGAAGTATGTAAATCAAATGTACCCAATGCTTTAGGAACGGTTCTTTGTATCTGGGCTATGATACAATATAACGTTACTGTGGTTGGCATTGTTTGGAATTCAACATAGTCTATAAAATATCTTGTTTTATATCTCCTTTTTTTTTGGTAGATAAATGAATGCCTTCTATTGGGCCTGTGAGTGTTATACTTTTTTTATTCTTGAGCCTAGATTATTTTTTTCCAGACACTTTAGTAGATTTCCAGTCTGCTTATTTGTGGCTTGTCACATATTTTTTTGTATCAGTAACTACCTAAGTTAAAGTGACTTAATATAATATTGTGTCATATAAATCACAAGCAGAACTAAAAATTTACGGAACATTTGCCAGTGAAACTGAAGCCTGAAGTCTTGTGTATGATCTCAGTCTTTTTAGATGTGGCTACAAAACCCTATTCTGCAGCCACTAAACTCCTCTCACGTTGTCATTCCTTCTAGAAGAACTGCAAATACTCATGTATAAATAGTAAATATAAAAGTTAAGGAAGCAAAGTCCTTAATATTATTGTGCTTATATTAGTGATAAATAGCATAGATCACAAAGATTGACATTGTGTCTTTTAGAAAGAATCCTATTTATTTATAAGAAATTTGATATCTTAAAATTAAGATAACCAATTTAAGTAAATGTATATTGTCCAGTATTGTTCAACTCATCAGACCTAAAACATAAAGATTCAAAAAACACCAAATGGATTCAACAGGTTGTAGTTGCCATATATATTCATTCATAAGATATAGTACTTAAAAAAAAACAAGACCATGAGTTTGAGAGAGAATTGGGGGTGCTCTGGAGAGGGTTAAAAGGGTATGAAAAGGAAGATGGAAATGATATAGTTTATTTTAAAGTGAAATGGTTTTTAATGTATGTTATTGGTGTATTGAATATGTAGGGCAGCTGATTGTGAGTTTCACATAATGAGTCCTGTTCAGAAGCAGAATCAAGCATCCAGAATCATTAACAAAATCTGATTGGGAAGAATAGCTCCAGCATGAAGTAAGGCCTAGGACCTCCGAATCAGATCTGCCCCAGGGCTGTTTCCAGGAATGCAAGAGTGTTGAAGGTGGAGAACTATTGCCCAGGCCTTTTAAGAACATCCTTCTGATTTTCAGTGTATGTATGTTATGTTCATGAGAAGTGTATCTTATTTCTTTACTGCAGTTATGATAAAGAGAACTGGGTACCAAAAGCTGTCCAACTTTAGCAGGAAACACAAAGGATCGCTCAGACCATGCTCCTATTACCCATCCATGGCTGTTTCCTCCACTTCATTGCTCTAGCCTTGTTTCCCTTCTAAAAAGCAGGATTTGACTGTGGTCCAGAACTCCAGCCTCTTCCTTACCTTTCAGCTTCCAGAAACTGCTGCAGTTAGCTTTTGGTTGCTGCTGTTGGAAGTTTTCCCAATATTTCCCCAGATCCCTTTCCACATGATTCACCAGATGATGTTGTCACTGGTCTCTAAGCATGGCAGTTAGGAGCAGAACCTAGAAAGGTTTCTATCCCCAAAATAAGATTCAGAGTAAAATCTATATGCCACTGTAAAGGTCAGAAAAAAATCCTACATCTGTTACATTGCTTTAATTCTTACTCCAAATGACACTGCATTTTAATATAAAGACCTTGGTGGTGTAGCAATGGAAAACAATCTGTTGACAGCTAAACCATAGCAAGATTAATTATTAGAAAATTAAACAAAAGAAATCAAAACAAAAAAATCTTTGTGACTTCATCATTTTGACAAATGCTGCCATCTATGGGCAACAATACTGGCAAGAAGTTGCCAGATCTGCTTCAAAGCACTCAGAAAGCAGAGACAGACAAATCTCAAGAGTTTGAGGCTAACATGGTCTATAGGGCAAGTTCCAGGCTACACAGAGAAACCCTATCTCAAAAACACAAAAAGGTGTAAACTCAAATGTCCCTAAATTCAGGGAGGAATGTTACTTTGAAGATCAGTAAGAGAGAATAAAGCTGGTTGGCTGGGTTCTAGAATCTGTAGGAAATAAATAGCAGTAGTCACTACCAACATGCAAAATTTGGACTACCTTTAGATTTTTCTTATTCTCAAGAAGTATCTAAAAATCTGGAACTTGATATGAAATATTTTTAGCTCTAAAATATTTAGTTATTTTAAAACCTTATGATTACTGAATGAAGCATTTTTTGGTAGTTGATCCAACTTTTACTTGTACTTGAATGGCTAATTTCTCCTTTGTCCTGTTTTCATGTCATCGAATGTCCTGGCTGCAGATGGATAATTGACAGAAATATTAGTAGCCTGTAGTACGTTGGAGGAGAGAGATAAAGGGTGGTATGTTCTGGCTGAAGGAGAAGAGAGAAAAGAAGCAGTAAAATCATAGTAAAAACATGTTTTCCCAGTTCATCCACTGCAGAACTGAGCAATGATAAAACGAGTTACCGAGGGTGGAAAGTCAGTAGAATTATCAGTTGTTGGTCAGCTGACCTTGTTAAAACCACTTCAGAAGGAAGTGGTACTGACTGGGAATATTCCAAAGAAGAGCAGAGAATATTGAATTGTGGATGATTAAAGTTCTCAAATTTTCTGAAG
The DNA here is from genome assembly GCF_037038515.1 of Microtus pennsylvanicus. Classification (NCBI taxonomy): domain Eukaryota; kingdom Metazoa; phylum Chordata; class Mammalia; order Rodentia; family Cricetidae; genus Microtus; species Microtus pennsylvanicus. The sequence continues at coordinate 18,143,904 of NC_134598.1, forward strand.
AGCCATTATATGGAACTCAAGAATGCTTTTTGAGTCCTTGGCATATAGTTGGAAAGTATATGCTTAGAACATTCTCGAACAAGGGCTTTTGTTTGATGTTGCGAATGTTTTCAGAAATTCTCCTCTCAATATGTTGCCCCGATATGTGTGTGTGTGTGTGTGTATACCATAGATAGTGCTTTGCATTTCTTAACTATTATAGATTGATCTCTATGAGTGGGCATCATGGTTTTGTTTTGGATATACTTTCCTTCCATGATACTTCAACCTCTACTATTATTACCAACAGCAGCACCACTGCTACTGCTACTACACACACACACACACACACACACACACACAGAGAGAGAGAGAGAGAGAGAGAGAGAGAGAGAGAGAGAGAGAGAGAGAGAGAGTGAGTTAGTTTCTCTTTTTCCTCTAAGTCTTGTCTGGAACCATTTACCCTATGCTTCCTTGTAAACCAAACATAGAGATCTGGTAAAAGAGGACTAATGTTCCATACTCCTTCCCACAAGAAGAATCATATGAAAATATAAATTATGATTTATAACCACTGAAAGTGGAATTTAATATATTCTGATCTTCTGTGGTCACTTAGTTTGCCTTTTGATCTCAGTTTTATGATAAAAAGGGAATACTCTTTTTTTTGCTATTTTTAGATTAGAAGAAGTCTTTTAAAGGAATATAAAATTACTATTGTAAACAAGTTAATGAATTGAGCAATATAGCAAGGCTATATTTTTGTTTTAAACTTTATCTTAGTTTCTTATACACTAAGCTAGAGCTTTCTCAAAAAAAAGTGCATTGTTACTGTCCCATTTTCAGGTTCATCAGCTTGAAGGTTAACTAAGCACAGTAACTGTGAAGCTAGGAGTTCATGCTAAGTGTGGGAAGCTCAGATAATACATTTGAGCTACTTTCACAATACAGTAAAATGGGGTAGCAATAAAGAATCCCAAATAAAGACTTTATTCTATGTTTATAATAAGAGGAATAAATAAGATAAGTCAACAGGAATAAATGTACCAGAATTATAATAAGAAGCTCAAAAGTTTTAGATTTTTTTTTTGTTTCAGAGAAACTGCATGAACTAACTCAAATTTAAGTAATTTCATTAAGCAATTTTAAGGATGAAATAATGCACTCATTCATCCAATCTCTCTTTTTTCTCTCTCCCTTTCCCTGTGTCTGTTCCACTCCCCTCTCTTCCCTTCTCCTTCTCTCCCTAAAGTGTGTGTGTGTGTGTGTGTGTGTGTGTGTGTGTGTGTGTGTGTGTAAGGCCTTTTAGTACATGTTCTTTCTATTAGTTCTAGAACAATTAATTTAATTTCCTGTCAAAATTAACTTGGATTTTTTTAATCCAAGTAAAAAATCTTTACAGTTATCCAAGACTTGGAGAGCCTAGATAGGTTTATTACAGATGATAAACTATCCACTTTGCTGGCTTTTTATGACCATGATCCATCTACATCTTACCACTTCCTCTGCTACCATCTACGTCCAAACCACCAAGATTTCTCCCTTAAATTACATTAATAGCTTCCTATTTCCTTGCTTCCACTGAGTCTAATGACTGCTTAGCCAAAGTGATCTTTATAAAAGCATAAAGTTTTTAATTTGTGGATAGGACATATATAGACTATGAAAAGAGGGAAGCCAATGATATCACCAAGATATTAGCTCAATTCAATAGAGCAACTGACACCATATCCATTTATATGGATACTTTAATGCAATTTTAATTTAGAAGAAATTGAATAAGAAGGAAAATTGTCTCTTTTACTGAGGTATGGCCTTTAGGTTCAGAATTGAAAAGATGAAAAGTTGGTCAAGATATCTAAAGGGTAGCCAATAAATATCTATTAGTATACAATGGAAGATACTTCAGGACAAAGAGGAGGAAAATGATGATTATGAATAGAAACTAGGTTGATTATATGATGAATTATATACTTTTACAAATATATAAAATTTTGTTTATAGAGAAAATTACAGGAAGGAAAGAGCTGGCCTAAAAGGGACAAAGAAGAATAAAGGAGGAACTGATTCACCAGATATAGCTATGAGCATGTCAAAATTGGAAATAAATTTTATGGAGATCAAGCCAGTTTCCTAAGTGAACAACTGAATCAAGTATTTAGGAAAAGGTCAACACTATATTTGATAATACCATAGTGAGTAGTGTGTGAAAAAGACATTTAAAGGGATTTAAGTCGATATATTCTCAAAGGAAAGGTACAAATTGAAAATTGGCATTTATATAGTGCTCCAGTAGAACAAAAGCAATGAATAGGAAGGGGAGGATTGATGGAGACTAGAGACGGAAGCAGGAAAGCAGGAAGAAAACATAGATTGTTATCTCTGAATCCACATGAAGGAAGGACAATTTTCTAAGTCAAACATGTTGAACAAGCCATGTGCAAAATAACAGCTGGCCACTGATAAGACAATATTGCCTGACCAAACATGTGTGGCAAGGATGAAAGATAGGCTCATGAAATACAACGGGTACATCTATGTAGATATAAATGAGTGGTCAAAAGTTCTTGGGAAAACTGGCATGATTGCTTATTCAGGGTGGGAGTTACTGTTAATTTTTGAAGAGGAAAGGATTGCAAATCCTCATACAGAAAGATATTTTGTGTTAAGAAATGCAAGTTTGAAGACCATTTCAAAATGTACGACTGGTTCACTGGCTGCCAGAAACCCATCATGTAATCAACTTAATATCTATTCATAATTATTGTTTTCCTTCTCTTTGTCCTAAAGCTTCTTCCACTGTATAAAAATAGATCTTTTCCTTGGCTACCCTTTGACATCTTGACCGCCTTTTGATATTTTCACCTTTGAACCTAGAAGATAGACCTCAGTAGAAGAAACAGTTTCCCTTTCGTCCAGTTTCTTCTAAATTAAAATCCCATTAAAATTTCCATACAAATGGGTCTGGTGTCAGCTGCTCTGTTTATTTCTGAAAGGGGATCCTGGCATCTTTTCTTTGTCACTTGATCTGTAGCACCACACTGAGGGTTTAATCAGTATGAGGACAGAAGAAGGGACAATTTCAGGACACCGAGAAGATTTAGCACAAAGAATATCAGCAGGAAGAATGTTCAATTAAGGCTGACGTAGAAAATGAAGCTCACTGGGAGTGTGCTCCTTCTAACTCTTCAGATGGGGGCTAACTTTACGATTCTTAACTTTCCTCCAATTCTCTGGACCATTATTATTATTTTTTTTTACATTAAACTTCTCTGGCATAACATAAATTGAGGCTGAGCTTTGAATCATTATAACAAACTCTCCTGTGAGGTAAATCCTCACTCCGGAGTTTACAGTCAGGGTGAGCAATGCAAGAAAGTAAGCTTGTTGTTGTTGTTTTATCTGAATGACACATTAAAACAATATGTAGAAATACCTACAGATGTAAGCCATGTAGCTCGAGTCCAAATTCCAATTCCACTATATTTTCTGAGGCTTACACCAATTTCACGATCTCTCCATTGAAAGAGGAGACAGAAGCATAACCATAGTGTTCCTATGAGGACTTACTGGCTTTGATCACAGAAGGATTCAAATGAATGCTTCCCAGAGTTGGTTATTGTAGTGTTACGATTGTAACTACTACTACTTCTCCTTGCTAGAATTAAAACAACCAGAGTCTTCATAATCTTGAGGGAAAGAAATAATTCCTAGAGTGTAGGAGTTTGTCTACTAAGTAGTCTCTTTCTCATATGTTTTTTCAATTGCATGATTTCACATCTTCACCAACATATGGTCTATCTCCCCATCTTCCTTCACCTTCCAGCAGGCTTCTAGACTCTGTGTAGCATCTACCAACTCATTTGAGATCTGAATTGATAACTTTAAGTGTTACATCTTTCTAGATTACAGCCTGGTAGCCAGGTCTCTCTTTGCCTGATTGACAAATGTATCCACAGCGCTCTGCAGAATATCTGTCGTTGTTGAGACCTTGTTTGCTTCTAAGAAGATAAAGACACTGGTATCTACTTCTTAGGACTATGAACTCTTAGGAGAGGAGTAATTTGTTAATATATTTGGCACATGCATTATGCTGGGCAAGTAAACAGGATCAAAAGAAGTTAACTGAACCACTTCTTACATCCTATGCTACCTCTGTATCACATACATGGAAATAGCTGTTCATGATCTTCCCTTTCTCAGAGTAAGTAGCTGAATGAAGATTGTGGCCTGGGTATAAAACACACAGTGGTAGCTGTATGTGACTTCCATATTATTTTGAAAAGCCAGAAATAAACTCGTCCCATACAGAAGCTATAGGCTGTGGTTGGCTGTGGGTTTTGGAATATTTTCTCATGCTTTGTTACTTTAAAACATAATGGGCTATTGTGCATAATTAGCAGTTACAAACTATGTTAGTCAGCAGGATGTTCCAAAACAACTTATATTCAAAATTGCTTATTTCCACATAGACTTCTAATTACATATTGGATAATAAACATAAATATTAAAATCACTATTTTGTAAATAAAGCCAACAGCATATGTCTCAAGAAAGTATTGGAACTGACATATGGTTTATGACTTCATGTAGGCTAAATACATTGTGATTCACTGAAGAGTTTGGAAGCCTCTTACGTAGAATGGTTTCCAAATGGGCAGGCAGCATTTACTAAAACGCATGCAAATGCGTTTCTCAGAGACAAGAGAAATAAAGGTACTAGGATTTAGGGGTGTATAGTACAATTTCAAGAGTATATACTTCATCCCTTTGATTTCTAGAGTCTCAACAAATTTACTGATTTTAGTATTTAATGCCTTTCAGAGTAATATTTGCATTTTCTATCGAATGTATGTGAATACTGTTTGTCACAAAAGCATCTGCTTCCTTCGATGATGTCCTTAGTGATCACAAAAATATTAAGATTAATGAATGAATATTTTCTAAACTATTTTCTATTCACTGTATCTCAGAGATAAATACAGTATATCCTCCTATGAGATATTTTCTTTTACATATTTTGGTCTTACCTATGCAACTATATGGCATAGTTTATATTAAAAGAAATTGAATATGAAATCAAATCTCAGATTCCATAGTCAAGAGCAGAGAAAATGAGTAGAAATAGAATTTAAATCAAGACCTTCGTCCTTTGATCTTGCTCAAGATACTTAATTTCACTTAGACTAAGTTTCTTTATCTGCAAAATAGGTACAGTACAGCCTTAGAGTCCCAGAGGAAAGTCAGACTAACTTGTTACTTTTATTTTAAATAAGAATGTCACTTTATTGAAAGATTAGCAGACGCAATATGCTTTTTCCTTCTAAAGTCAGCTCCTGGAAGATTCTTAGGTAGCCCCTAGGTGATGTGTGTCCCATCATCTTTGTTCTAATATAACTCTATGATAGTGTAGAAGTTGACAGTTTATTTCATTATTTTTGTACACCATTTTTCGTGAATATTATAAAATCATACAGTAATCTCTCTTCAGCTTTAGGAAAGTCAAATGTATTATCAAAATTATTGGTGTAGGCCCCAGCTGGATTGGAAAAATTTAATTATCAAATCACACTTTATACTCCAAAATATAAATGTCTAAATATAAGGTTAGATGTCTATTTTTTTTCTTGTGAGATTAAGTTGGCCAACTAAGGTAGTCCACTATGGTTAAAGTATTATGCAAATATATTTACTCTTGTCATTCGTGAGCCTTCTCTGTGATACTTGTACTATTTTTATGTCATTTTTCATTAGAATTATACTATGGTACCTTGAAGCCTTTCTTAAACTATGTCCTACAGAGAGCTCAACCACAAAGGGAATTGGAGTAAGGAATATAGCTCTGTGGCAGAACAAGTGCTTAGTGTGAATAGTGTTTGAGTTCAGACCCAGAAAGAGAGGTGTGCTGAGGAGAGGTTGGAGTAGGGCGATTAAGGCAAAAACCAAAAAACAAACAAACAAACAAACAAACAAAAACGTGAAATTAGGACATTTTTTCCGAGCCATTATTGCTCCAAAATTGTTTTTATCCCAAACCACCCTTACCTTTGTGTAAACTTTTCTCTGACCTTCACTTCTATCAAGTGGCTTCCATCTGTGTACCAGGTGTATTATACCAGAATCTATTATATATATATATATATATATCCACTTTACATCTTCAACACAAAGCTCTGTGTCCCCAAACACATGACTTCCATGCAAGAACAAGGCCAATATTCAATGCTCAGAATAGTTTCATGAACCTGGGCAATAAATTTTGTGTCGTCTGCCCCCACCAAGTCATTGTATGTGAGGTTGAAGATGTAGAAGAAAAGATGGAAGGCAATAAAATAAGTCATGAAGGGCGAGAGATGGGGCCAGTATCGATACTGATGTGTGGGGACCAGTAACTCAAGACCAAAGGGAAGACCGCAAAAGCAATGCATTTGGAAAAGAAGTGAGTGAAATTTGTTTGCTACCTCTTCAACCTGAATATTATATCACCTATCAAATAGTGTGCACATATAAAGGAACTATATGAAGGAACAAGTGAATCGTGTCCCTTAGAGTGATGTGTCTCTCTGTACAACATTAGGTTTAAAATAATAGGGCAGCAATATATTTAAGGAAGGAATAAAGTACCATTTCTCTGTGAAATGTTATCAAAAACCTTAGGGATTTTTGGTAGGGTTTTTTTGTTGTTTTCTTTTTGTTTGTTTTATTTTCCCATTCATAAATTTACACTTCCTCCCCTCTTCCAGTTCCCCTCCCACTCTCCCACTTACCCTCCTCCCTCCCCCTCCCTGCTTGAGAGAGGGCAGGGAACCCTGCCCTGTGGGAAGTCCAAGGCCCTCCCCCTACATCCAGGCCTAGGAAGCTGTATATCCAAATCTGTCTAGTCTTTGAAAACTCTAGCATTTCATAATAACAAATTAAAATATAATAGGTTTAATTATAAGCAGTTGAGATTAAATATTATATTTTCACTTATTTTTGAGACAGTATATTATATAGCCTAGGCTCACATCAAACTAATGATCCTTCTGCCTGCTCAGCCTCTTTAGTCTTAATGTAAACATGCACAAAGTGCCCCTTATTTTGATATTTATTTGTGACTACGTGTTACCGTTCCCAGTCTATATGTGTGTAATTTGGTGCATTTTCTAAATTATATGTATTTATGGGAATGAATAAGCAGAAAAAACTAGCATATATATTTTAAACAATTATGATCTATTCAGCTTTCTTAATTCTTAGATACATCATAGCTATTTGGTCAATCTGTAAATATTTTCTAATTATCAGAAATATCCAAAATAAAAAATCTACTAAAGGAAGTCAATCCATGTAGTTTGAACCCATGACATGAAGGGCTGTAATTCTCACTGGGAGTGTTTTTTATGTCAATTTTCAGCCAGTATGCATTTTCCTCAGTTTGAAATGACCAATCCATTTTATAAAAACTAAATAAATCCCTAACATTTAGACATTATTTTTGAAATATGTTTCCTTTTTATTTGTGAGTATGTGCTTGTGAGCCCAGAATTTTTCCTGGAGACTGGAAGGAGGTGTTGGATTCCCTGGTGTTGGCACTGCAGACAGTTGTGGAGACACTGATATGGGTGTGGTTCTCTCAGAGAGAAGCAAGTCATCTTCATCACTGAGCCATCTCTCTAAGCCCCAAAACATGAATTTTTATTGATTTTTATTGAACTCCACATTATTCTCTGCTCCCCTTCCTGCCTCCCCCCTCCCCTCTCCCAAGGTCCCCATGCTCCCAGTTTACTCAGGAGATCTTGACTTCTTCTACTTCCCATGTAGATTCGATCTATGGAAGTCTCTCTTAGAGTCCTCTTTGTTGTCTAGTTTCTCTGGGATTGTGACATGAATTTTTTTGAGATTATAGTACGATACCATCTGACTCTTTCCTTTCCGAACTTTAACCCCCCCCCGATCTCCCTAAAATTCATCACCTCTTTTTTCAATTAATTATTATCGTATCCATATACATATATACATGAAATTTTTGAAATGGAATTTATGCCCTGGCAATGTTGAACCATGCATAGGCAGCCCATATGTGGTGGTTCTGTTGAACTTGTCCTTATTGGGTTTCATAGTCTACGTTGATGAGATGCACTGACTAAGTCTCTTCCTCAAGAGGGCACCGGATCTCATTACACATGGTTGTTAGCCGCCATGTGGTTGCTGGGAATTGAACTCAGGACCTTTGGAAGAGTAGGCAGTGCTCTTAACTGCTGAGTCTAAATATAACCTGCTCAGTATGTATGATGGTACTGGTATGGATGCTTTCATGAATATTTTAAAGAACTGTGTGGTATAAGTAAAGTGGACTTGAATTTGTTACACAAAATATTTTGATAATTTCTGTCACCTATTCCATTGTCTTGATTATTTCACGAAATCCTAATAGTATTTTCTATTTTCAGAATACCATACTGCTATTTACATTATAATGACAATTGTTTGGTGGTGTATTTGGGTTTCTGTTGTTGTTTGGGTTTTTTTGTTTGTTTGTTTGTTGAGACAGACACTCTCCATGCAGCACAGACTGGTCTTGAACTAACAGCAAGCTTCCCATTGTCATCTCCAAGGGCTGGGGTTGCAGCTTTGTACAATCACACCAAGTCCTGGCAGATTTGATGAAGTTTTCAAAGTTCAATTATGACATGAATAATATGTATAAGAAAAGATACTTTACGATAGAAAAATTGGCCTTCAAATCACATTTGTGCTACATATACATGTATCTGTATGTAAAGATATATTGTATACACATACACATATAAGACATCATTTAACTCCCTGACTCATTTATGCAAGGACTTTTCATGCTCAAGGAGCGTAGCTATCTCAAAACAAAGAAAAGCTGTGTCCCACAACTGAGATCCAAGCACTTTACACAACTCTGACTTTATCCTGGGCTTCAGACATTTTTCTAGAGGACCTGAGACCCTAAAAGCATCTTTTTGTTGTGAGTCTCTTCCTTCTGTTCAGCATACTCCTTTCCAGTCTGAACTGAAACAGATTTCCCATCAGCTTCTTTTTTTTTCCCTGTCCTAGTGTCTGGATGTGTACCATCCACTCAGTGAATGCTGGCTTTATGAGATGTTGTTAATTCTTAATTCTTTGTGGATTTTAATCACATCCAGAGCAAAAGCCCACCCCACCTCAGAGCCATGACATTTTGAGGAGGCCAAATTGAGGTTTTATGAGACTCTCTGTTTTTAATTGAATGAAAACTTCAGCAGCTGTTTAGCTGGTTAATACTTCCCGTAAATTTTACACGTTGTGTCTTTGCCAACTTTGGAAACGACTTTCAGAGAGCGTCAGCAAACATTCTTCAGAAGACTAATCCTGCCCTACTGGCATGTAAAGAGGCTGCTGCCAGGAGCTCAGTGCATGCAATTGCTCAATAGTCAATCAGTCAATCATCCGAGAACAAGGGAAATGGTCTCAGAGATACACATAGGATTGATGCTGCCCAGCCTTCATCTGGCACCAAAAGAACCAGTGACTTTGACATTTTAGTCTGTGCTACTCTCTCGTGATTTACTGTAGATGTTCCCATGTCATGAAAATCACAAGATAAACACTTGGCTTTTGTTTAAAAATCACATTTGAAGGGCAGCTTCTTGGTTTTGGGAGGTTCCATTAAAATAAGTTATTATCGTAGGCATTGATTCAGTGCTCTCAAAGGTTAGCGGATACCCTGTGGGATAATCTGTTCTTGCTGTTCCTTCCCTTGTGTGAATAGGGAGTGACAACCCACGGGCCATTCAAGTGTGTTGTAGAAGAGATTTAATGCTGTACAGTGTGCAGAACAGTTTTCAGATATCTGTTTTTATTTCAAATCTGACCATTGAAGTTTATATCCATAAACTGAAATCTTTGCGAGGTTACAAAATTCAGAATGGCTTGTGTTTCATTTAGTGGTGTGCTGTGTTCTACATTACACCTAAAACCTGTCAATAAATGCAAATAAGTTGCAAAATACATCATTTAAATTATATTTTATTTTTATTTTTTTATTTTTTGTTTCTTGAGATAGGGTTTCTTGGTAGCTTTGGAGCCTGTCCTAGAACTAGCTCTTGTAGACCAGGTTGACCTCAAACATTTTCAAACTTAAGGAAATGCAGCACAACTAATTTCTAATGATATTTCTGGTTATTCTTATGTGTTCAAGTGATGAGAACATGCCATGTTGGGATTCTAGTTTTTAGACCCCCTCAAAAATCCTCAAACCCCTGAATTCTTCTTTGGTATCTTTTAATCATTCATTTCCTCCTTCCCTAGGGAAAATTACTCCATCCTGGGTGTATTTCTTGAGCAGCAACCAATTTTCTTTGGCATCTCCTCCTCCTAGAGCTGGGAAGGCCTGATTTCAATGTGTAATTAACTTTATTTCGCAACACCATAGAAAGCCCTCCTTGAATCTAAGATGATATGTTTTATACGGGGAATTGAGTCAGAACCCTTTGTGCTAACGATTCATTTAAACCTAACACTGATATTCCAGCTAAACATGCTTTCTGGCACTCAGTGGAGCTTGTGAGTTTGCTTAGTGATTCTCTGAAATTTCCCCTCCATGGCCCTCGAGAGACCTGTCAAATAAATAGCAGATGTAGAGATTACCAGCTACAGTTGCATGCTTTATAAAACCAGACGCTCAGCCAGGGATTTCCCACTGGGTCTCTTTATAGTAGAAAGAAGCAAAGATCTACCAGCCACAAACCAGAAATGGATCCAGAGAATGTATTCCTTATAGAAAATTTTGAATGTAACTCTACCAATTTTGATCAGGAAAATTTGGTCAAGATGGGAGGAACCGTATCTTCAAGATAAGGTAGTCAGTTTGTCTGAAGCAACTGACTTCACAACACTATTATCTTCCCTAGTAGAGCTATGAAAGGGAGGAAATTTTAAATTGGCAGCTAACTTTGCTGTGTATTCTCACGGCCTTGAGCATTCCACATTCATTCATGGACTTCTCAAGGAAAACAGACGAAAGACCACAACTGATTGTACCTTGATAGCTCCTCAGAAAAACAACACAAAGGCAAAGGGGAAAGAATGATTCATCCTACTGAGAGGGAAAAAAGATACAGTGATTGTACTAAAGGCTGTTAGGTGTTCATTGGAAGGATTAAATGAAGGCTAGCCACAGATTCTTCAACGAAGCTTGAAGTTTCAAATATAAAAGATTTATTTCTCCATTGTATGAAAAGGATTTAAATTTGTGAGTGACCTTTCACCTACAATGCCCCAAAACAAAGCATATGCAAAGGCTATCTTTCTATTGATTTTTGAGTTAAAGTCTAAATAGATGTTGATAAACACAATCAAACAATAAATTGTGGAAAATAACAATATAGGAATTGACATAATTCTCAAGGACCAAATAACTGTTTATTAATTATTATGGCAGACTCTAGAAAATATAATGTTCAAAGAGTGATGGCATATTTAATGTTTAATATTAAAAAGTCAACACCAAAGACAGAGGAAACAATTTAATGCAAAAGACAAAGTCAATAGTATCTTCCCTTTCCATGTTTTATATTGATTGTAAATGTTGCTATGTAATGTGAAGTAATAATGAACAATACAAGATCTTTAAAATCTTAACACATTAGATAATTCCAGTAACATACATTTCAGTGTGTAAGAGCTCACCACTCAGCCTATCTTCTAATGTTCTACTCCATGCCATATGCTTTGCAAACTGATTAGCCTGCCTTAGCATTTCAATCTTATATATAACTAAATGACATAGAGTGTATTGTAACAGGAGGGCCTGCCCACAGCTGGTAAAATCACACAGAGGGTCTGCATTAATCATAAACTGACTGGCCCATTAGCTCAGGCTTCATATTAGCTCTTATAGCTTATATTAACCCATCATTCTTATCTGTGTTAGCCATATGCCTCAGTACCTTTTTCAGTGGGCCAGGTCACATCCTACTTCTTCAGTGCCTGGCCAGGACTGCAGAAAGAGCTTCCTTCTTCTAAGAATTCTCCTGTTCTCATTGCCCTGCCTCTACTTCCTGTCTGGTTGTCCCGCCTATACTTCCTGCCTGGCTACTGGCCAATCAGCATTTATTTAAAACATAATTGACAGAATACAGAAATGCCCCGCACCAGTGTATCATTGCCCATTTCTCTACACATGAAAACTGTGACTTCACTACTTTCCTAACAACAGCAAAGTTATTCCCTCCCAAAATGGAGATTTCAAGTCAGGGTAATCTGTCTCTGCTTTTGTACTAGGGAGCTGCTCATACACCACCCTGTAGTTCATGAATCCCATTATTTTTGAATGTTAACTTTTGGGTTGAAATACTGATAATGTTTTTAAGTTATTGCATTATTTAAGAAGAATTTGAATGAGCAGGAAATAGATATATTTTATGTCATTTTTCTTAGTCATTTGCTGAAGTGTATTACTCAGATTGCGTTCTGGAGCTGACAAGATTGTATGTAACCAGTGCTTTGCATGCTAAGCAGCTCTTTTCTCCAGTGGTCTTCATTGTGGTGTCTGAGAGTTCCCTGTTTACCCCCCAACTTCTCCTGAAACTATACGTTAACTTATTAGCCAAAGTCTGCAGCTGTGGAAAGTACCAAGTCTGACCATGAAAGGCAGGAAGCACAGGAAGGGCAGGATACATTTTGGATGCTGTCCCCTACTCCCGGAAGTGAGTAGGCAAGCCCTTTGTGCAATGTTTCTCTCCCTGTCTAGTTCTACGTTCTTCTGTCTCTTCAGTCATTTGAGATTTTGTGATAACCTTCCATCTCTTTCCCTGTTATAAATGTGACAGTTGCTTCCTGTTCTGGATTATGTAAACACACACTGTTTATTTTCATGGTTGCTCCATAATTTCTAATCAAAGCTCCAAAGCAGATTTCTTGTATTCAAAGTAACTAGAAGACTTTTTATTCCTCAATTAGATCCTGGACTCATAGAATCACATTTTTGCGTATAAAGGTTGAAGCTAAATGGATCTGCATAGTTGGTCAATTCTGTTCTTGGACTGGAAAAGAATAAATAAAACTTAGGGAAATTAATTCACACATCCAACCAGGAACGTTGTTTTCCAGCAGGAATGTCAACCGTGTGGAATCCAGATTGAATTAATCATATCCAAGAAGTATTCTTTGAGCTTACAGCTGTCATCTGTCATCCATACAGAATGCATATATCATTTTCCCCTTTCATGTGGACCCCAGGGGTTCCACTGACTGACTATAGTTCAGTTTATTAGAGCTCACTCCAAGTGAAATACATTTAACATCACTATGAGTTTACTTTGGTCAGGATTTCATAGTCAAGGCTGTTTTGTTTCAGAAAAGTATCAGTTTGTATATTGCTTCTGCATTGTCTTCACCAATAATTCACAAACTAAACTGAATGTTTGATGATACCATGAGTGCTGATATCATTTGGACCTCCATGCCAATCATATGACATATATTTACAGTCATTTCAGTTATTCGAAGAGGTGCACTGAATAAATTTTTCCTTTAACCAAATAAAGAAATGAAAGAAACAGCAATAATAACAAAATAAATCAGTATTCCATGTCCTAAGATAGTAAACATTTATTTAGTTAGCAATTTGTTGATTGGTCACCTGGTCTGGACTCATACCAATCAAGCTCATATCTACTCCATCTTTATTTTTCTTTTTTTTCTTTTTTTTTTATTGATAAAAGAGGAATAAAGAAAAAAAAAACAAATTTCCACCTCCTCCCAGCCTCCCCTTTCCCTCCCCCTCCTCCCACTCTTCTCCCCCTCCTCCCACTCTTCTCCCCCTCCTCCCACCCCTCTCCCCTTCCCCCCACTCCTCTCCCCCTCCCTCTCCAGTCCAAAGAGCAGTCAGGGTTCCCTGCCCTGTGGTAAGTCCTAGGTCCTCCCCCCCTCCGTCCATATCTAGGAAGGTGAACATCCAAACTGGCTAGGCTCCCACCAAGCCAGCAGATTGCGTAGGATCAAAACTGCGTGCCATTGTCCTTGGCATCTCATCAGCCCTCATTGTTCGTCATGATCAGAGAGTTCAGTTTTATCCCATGCTTTTTTTGGTAATAGTCCAGCTGGCCTTGGTGAGCTCCCAGTAGATCAGCTCCACTGTCTCAGTGGGTGGGTGCACCCCTCGTGGTCCCGACTTCTTTGCTCATGTTCTCCCTCCTTCTGCTCCTCATTGGGACCTTGGGAGCTCAGTCCAGTGCTTCAGTGTGGGTCTCTGTCTCTATCTCCATCCATCGCCAGATGAAAGTTCTAAGATGATATGCAAGATATTCGTCAGTATTGCGCTAGGATGGGGTCATTTCAGGTTCTGGGGAAATAGGAGGATCGGGATAAAGGAAGGTTGGATAGGGGAGCACGGAACCACAATTCTTAGTTAAGGGACCCACTTTAGGGTGGGCAGGAGAATTGACCCTAGAGGGGCTCCCAGGTATCTACTCCATCTTATCCAGACATGGAAGTGGCGATTTTGGGAGATCATATGGCTCTTAGCAGCAAAGATGATGAAGGCTTGATCAGTCCATATGATGTTCACTAACCTTTCAGATACCCTAGTTGTACATTGCAAATGAATAGTTCCATGAATAGTGAGCAAAGATCACCATTCTATATGTGTGTGACGATCACATTGGACAGAAGCAGTTAGGTGTCCAACCCCAATTCAGTGCTGGAGAAACAAACTCCATGGAGTGGACTTTGTGACTATCATTTATAATCCACCACATAGAAGTTGTATAACTGGACCAGTATCTCATTTATACCAGGGCATATAATAAACTAAAACTGTTTTGAGTGGGGCATGCAGGAAGATACATTTCTATGGGATAATGGGAGAATTATAAACTTAGCCTTAGTTTCCAAATGAGCATGAACATCACAGAAAGAAAGAAGGACAAACAAAAAGGACATTTGGTATCTGTCAACAGAGAAATGACTTAATGGAGAGCCAGTTTCTAGTCAGAGATTGGTCTGAGATAAAGGTCAGGCTGTGGTCAGGGCTTGCTCTTTCAGTTCTTGATGGGGAGCTGATGTGGTTTGAAACATTGATTTCACCACATGAAGTAAACAAAAGATAATTATTGTATTTAGAATGTTTCAGAAGATCCATGTGCTTCAGACTCCCGCCTCTGGAAGATCTGAAGTAGCTATCCTAACCCAAGAGATGCTATAGGAATTCAGGATCCGTAGAAACAAGTCTAGTAAAAAGAAAAAAAAAGTACCATTCAAATGACTCAACTGTCTTATGTATTTATCTCCTTTCGTGTCTCCTGTTTGTCATGATATATGTTAGGCTTGTGTTCCAAGATCTGTAATTTAGCTTATTTCTTAAACTTTAATACGTTTCCTAGCAACTACTGAAAGACATCTCTCTTTTTTCGTATTTTTCTGAAAAGGCAAAATAAATCACATTAACTTAGCCCACATCTGCTTCCTTCTGAGAACATTCACATTCTCATGGAGAGAGTCTGCTGTGCACTGTGCTCAGAGGCAGTCGCACTCGGTATGCTTCCTGCCAGGTCTCATCATTAGGATGCTGGCACTCCAAAATCCACTGCCTATTTACCACTGCTGAAAGACTAAAAGACTAAAGACTATGATTATCTGATGGTCTCTGCTCATTTGGGGCCAGTTTGGTTTGAAATTTGATGTAAACAACACATGAGCTCTAAAAAAACTAAATGATCACTTCGTTATGAACATGTTAGAGGTGTTGTGGCAGGTTTTGCATTTAGCACCCTTTGAAGTTATATTTGCCAAATGTATTTAATGTTTTCAGAGCTGCAGGTGTTTTCTACCTAGCCTTGCCCTTGATAAGTCATGGCTTGATCATAGCCCTCCATAGTTATCTAAGGAGCCTTATGGCCGTCATCTTCCTGCAATTATGAAGATCACCCACAGAAACCTCGACAGCCAGAGGAGATGCATATTAATAGTTGCAATTCCCAATGCTTATAAATAAACACTGGGAGCCTGGAATGATCAACAAATTGTAACTATTATTAATAAAAGTACACTAGACTCTGAATATTATATTCTTATTAGGAAGCACAATTTGGAATTGACTTAGGAAAAATGTTTTACATGGTATAGCTAAAGTCCTTTATCTTGGAGTTAACATGGTGCTTCTGTTACAATCAGACATGAGATGTTTGGAAATTATGGAGTTAAAATCAAACATTGTTGAGAAGAATATTTTGCATACTAAGAAACAGAAGGCCATGTAGCTTGACAAATTAACACTGGTCGTTAATTGTACATGCAAATGAAGGCCGTATAGTGTCAGTAAAAATTAATAGGTGTTAGAGAAGGGAGGGACAGTGTCATAGCTGACTTGCGTCTGACTAACATGAAAGGTCCCCAAACGGATGCAGTCATCTTTGAGTCCATAAAAACATAGGCTCAGAGGAGGACCATGTGGAGCAGAACTTCAGTGGCTGACACATGGGGAATAAAAGCTCGCCTTCAGAGGGAGGCATGTCCTTATGACTTAAGAGCGGATGCAGCAGTTGATCAAAGTTCTCTCTGAGTCCCTTTGCCCTTGAGTTTGAAGTAAAAGTCTCTGGTCGTTGAAGGTGTTTCTTAGTTCAGTCTGGGGTTCTAACTACCCATTTTCTAGAAGATGCCAGACCATCCAACTTTGGAGAATTTTACAACTCTGTGTAGTCTGTCTTTGAACAAAGAACAGAATGTTCCAAAGCTCTGCCCTTGCTGAGGCAAGTCCTTCAGATCACTTCCATTGCTGTCACCAGGGCACCCAAGAGCATTCTGATTTTTTTTTTGATCCCTTAATCCCCAATATAAGTTCCTCTATTTGGGGAACATTCTGCTTCATTAGTGGTGATTTTCTCTGACTTTGGCAGTTCGGGTGTGTCCAGGATTTCTTACTCTCCTGTGGAGGATCTTGCTATGCCTGCAATGGAAGCCTCATTATTTTTGAACACTATGCTAACACTGTTTCAACCGCTGTCCCTTGTGATTCTAGGTATCTCGGCCAGTGCCCTTCATTGAAAACTCACGATAGCCATGCTTCTCTATGTGGGGATAGTACATAAGAAATCTCATGTTTATGCTTTGAATGCAGATTACTGTGCTGCTTCTAGAAATTCAAACAATGGCTTAGCCGGGCAGTGGTGGTGCACGCCTTTAATCCCAGCACTCGGGAGGCAGAGACAGGCGGATCTTTGTGAGTTCGAGGCCAGCCTGGTCTACAAGAGCTAGTTCCAGGACAGGCTCCATATCTACAGAGAAACCCTGTCTCGAAAAACCAAAAGAAAAAAAAATGGCTTAACCACTTTTTTGTTTTACTAATTTCCTTTCATCTCAGTGAGGCAATATTTCGAAGTCAGTTTTGAGTGCATAAAAATACACAACACTCAAGTGCGTGGGGTGACTTGTGTATGTATATGTTTGAGTCTGTGTGCACATGTATGTGGGCAGATGGAGGCCACAGGTTGATGTCAAGAGTCATATTCTGTTGCTATCTCTCTTAGAGTTTTGTGTAAGGATCTTTCGCTAAACCTGGAACAGTCTGGGATGGCTACACTGGCTGATCCATGAGCCCCCGGTGTCTATTTGTCTCTGATCGCCCTGTGCTGGGGTTGCAGACACGTACAGTCATGGCTAACTTTTCCATGTATGCTGGCAATACAAGCTTAGGTTCATATATGCTTTCAAGCGAGCTTCGTATACAATGAGCTATCTCCCTGTTTCAACATAGTTAACCATAAAGAAATATGCAGAGGACTGTGTCTGAATTTGTATCTGAATATATTTTTCCCAGGGATATATTAAATGCGGGCAGAGAATAAGTTCAAAATAAAGGTAGTGTGTGAAAATAAATTATTTTATGTTTGCTTAGAAGATAATTAAAATCAAGCAAAGTAGTTTCAGTATTGACATGTGCAATGGCTTAAAATAGTTGTGGAAGGCTTAGAAATAAGAACGTGAAAGCGTTCTATGACTGTAGAATAGGTTTTTAAAATGTAAATCAGAGATACCACATTCCATTAATCATAATAGCGATGCTTCATATTGCGTGATAAACTTTGCTTTTGCAGATGTTTCCCATTAGAGTTAATCCTCGCTGCGAGATAGGCAAGGCAGATAAGAATCCGATCCCAGCATTTTCGAGAAGGAAAATCCAGCCCCAGTAGTAAGTGGTGGGACTGGGAGAGCTGCCCAGTGCTTCTGACTCTAGGCTCCAAATTCTGTCTTTCTAAACGGTTCAGTAATTTAAGTTTATGGCAGAGAGGGGGCAGCAGGCTGGGGAGGAGAGGTTAAGGGATTGGGGAAATTACACATCCGTTTAGGTCAGCGTCCCTTCTGTCTGGGAAGAGAATTTGCTGCTTGTATTTTCTGTGTGTTCTAAAAATGCTTGAGCCTATGTTGCACATATTTCTTGAGAAACTGTTTCAATCACGGGACAAAGTTTATAAAAAGAAAAAAAGAATCTTTTAAAAAAATCATTTGGAGACTTGAACCTGCATGTGCATAAGCACAGTATGACATGTGGAGATGATAGGGAGATGATACGTCTGTCATAAACACAGTATGAAATATGGAGATGATACGTCTGTCATTTGGGGGGGGTTGGTTTGTTTTGTTTTCGTTGTCACTTTTATGTTCCACGTTATTTCACCAAGTCTGATGATTTGTTATGAATTCAGATGATCTCCTTAGCCATCTAGCAATTGTGGTCCCTTTGAAATGAAAGGATTCGGAGATGAAATCTGGAGGCTTTTAAGGTGGCTGTTAATACGATGACATTTGAAGTCCTGGTGCTCGGTTGTGGTCCTGTGGTTCTCTGAATCAGTGAGCTGCTTGGCTTTTGAGCGTGACAAAGCCCTCAGACACATCGGCTCTTGGCTGATTGTCTTACAGGCATGTTCGTTGTGCACCACCCAGTGGTGATAGTAGCTATTGCATGTTGCAGAAGAAAAGGGAATCGTACACTTCCAAAATTATGTAATTGTTAAGGTGACCTTAACAAGAGACAGAAGCCAGATGTCACCATGTGTAATGTTTCTATATACATACACATGCGTATATATAAATGCATATATATTACATGTATGTATGTATTTTTATATTATGTTTATATGTACATACACATGCGTGTATATAAATACATATATTATATGTATATATGTACGTGTATATATAATGTATGTGTATTTATATATAAAATACTTGCATATATGTGTGTATATTATTTATGTATACACATACACATATACAAACATATATACATATATGTATACATATATGTAAAACCTTCCCGATCATTTTTGGAATTTTTTGGTTGTTTTTGTTGTTTGTTTGCTTAATTACTTGCTTGTTTGTTTAGAACTTATGAAGCAAGAAATAAATAAAAAATGCCAAGAAATTCTGTGTTTTAAAGTCTCTTTTGCCCTGAAAGTTTCATTGCTATTTCCTGTCAATACAGGAAGGACAGAAGTATGCCTGGGCTGTTGAGTTCTTAGCTCTATTACTTTCACTGTGGCTTTCAACACAGCAGACAGAATGTTCCCTCTCAGTTTCTGACTGCAGTGATTTTAAGACTAAGCAAATGTAAAGTATGATTTTTCCCACATGACAGTTAATAATAAAGAAATTGCAAAACAGAATAAGAAAGAAAGAAGAAGGTAGAAAAAGAAAGAATGTTATTTCTCTCTCTTGAGAAAATTTACCAACTTTATCATTAATGATATTAAGGGCTTACATCATAGGAATGAGTTGTGCAAAGAACGTTTGCATATGCCCTCTTGTGACCTTGTGCTTTCTTGGTGGGACATGAGAAAAGCAGAGATGCTGCTTTTGTATAGTCTATAGATTCAGAAGCAAATGTGTCTTGTGTGTTGAAAGGAGCTTAACTGTTCAATCAGATTGCTTTAAATTTGTAAATAGTATTTATCCATGCTAGTATTTGTAAACAGAAGTTCACCTCCACTTTTAGACCCAGGCGGAGGCCTCCTTAAGACAGTTGGTTGTCTCCACCATCCCCAGCCTATAAGATAATAGATTTGGGTGGGTCCAGATGATATGCACCTATGAAAGTTCGTAGATCGCTCTTATGGTGATGGTCTCCATGTCAACCTTGAGAAGCATTGACCCGTGCTAATGGGGTTCCACCAATCGGTTTGTCATTAATTGTTAGAGTGAGATATTATATACTCAGACACTACCCCTCTCCCCAGATTCTCTCCTCCTGCATTTTCTTTTAAAAAAAGAATAAGAAATAAAAAAGCAGGCCTCTCAGGGATATCAACCGAACACAGCTTAACAAATAACAATAAGACAAAGCACACACCCTCATATTAAGGCTGAATGAGACAACCTAATAGGAAGAAAAGGGTCCAAAGCAAAAACAAGAACCAGGGACACCCAGTACTCACAACTAGGAGTCCCCAAAGACTATTAAGTTGCACAACTGTAACACAAATGCAGAGGACCTGCTCAAACACACAGAGTTCATGATTGTCACCTCTGTCTGTGTGAGCCCCTATGTGCCCTGCTGAGATGATTCTGTGGACCATGTTTTCCTGGTATCCTCAAACCTCTCATTTCGACCATCCTTTCTCTCTCTCTTCTGCAGGATTCCTTTGGCTCTGCATAGTGTTTGGTTATGGATCTCTGAATCTGTTTCCATTAGTTGCTGGGTGAGGCCCCTTTTGTGACAATTGGGCTAGACACCAATCGGTGACCATATCAGAATATCTTCGAGTATTGAAAATAATATTTTAAAAACTCAAGTTGTTCTATTGTGTTGTCCTAAAATCAAAATGGAATTTAAAAGTTTTTGTGCTGTTCTTTTTCAAAAAAATATTCCATTATTCCCTTGCCTTATCAAACATTTGCAAGGCATTAGTGTGGATTCTTCCCAGTGTTCGTTTTAAGTACCAGATATGGTAATAGCCAAGGAGCCTTTTCCCCATATTGTGAGACGGCTGTCTCAAGTAATGGGAATAGCTGGAGGATGTTAGAGTTCATGCCATGTCATGAGTGACATAGTCCTTTTGCATGCACCAGGAGCACAAATCTTGAGACAGGGGCCTTTTTTTGTTTGTTTGTTTTTTCTGTACAGTGTTTAACACCATCAGCTTGGGAAAACATCTCACCCTTGATTCAGGATCCTTTTCTTTGTAAGAGAATTGCGTCACTCTCAGGGAACTTCCTCCTAGGATCAAGTAAGTTAAACTCTGAAATACTGAGTGAAGGCGTCTCGCTCACAATACAGTGTTATGAAGAACATTATACAGCCTTAGCAGGTTGCTGTTGGCAATGGAAATGCACTGGGAATGAAGTCAACGACTGTGCTGTATGGTTATAACACTCAGTCCCTTCCCTAACACCAATTAAAAGCATGCACTGTAGGAAGCAAGATCATCTATCAGAGCCCACAGGTCAGAGGCAGTGTAGACGGTTCTTCATTACATATTTGATTTCTGCCAGGCTGGTTTGATTGATTGTTCACACTGACCATGAAATTGCCCCGGATGATTGGGACACTTAGGGGAGAAAATGCTGACTGAGTTACCAAAGGGTTTAGCCCATTTGAAACAGTAAAAAGGGTTAGGGAGTGGAAAACATGGCTTCAGATGAGTGAAAGAAAACGTGGGGGAGATGAACTGGATAGAGGGGCAGTGCTGAGGTCCCCTGGGCAAGCAGAAGTTTGGGGAGCTTAGGCCGTCATCATTTCAGATGGTAAGTGCTCACAGACTCTGCTCCCTTACCGTCTCCCCCTCTCTGGCCCTCTTCAAGGACAAACTATGGACATTAGTATTTATTCTGTGGCCACAATGGCAGACACAGCACTTCCCCATAAATGCTGGCTGACTTCATCTGGTTATGGACGGGACAGTTTATGTCTGGTCTGTCATTTTCTCTATAAGGAAACTACACATGAAAAAAAACATTCAGACTGGTCTATAGTTAGTATGTAAACCCTTCCCGTGCCTTTCAGATCAGTTTACATATATGTCTATTTCTGTTCATTTAAAAATTTCCCATGGCTGATATGGAAATAGAGAGACACCAGAGGATTCCAAAGAGACAAATCATGTTGCGGATTTACAATGATAAATGCAGTTGTAAATAGAAATATCCGCCTAATTTCTGTTCCACAGCATCTAACCCTTGAGCTAAGTGTGTGTTTGATGTCTGTCCAACACAGAAGGTCTGGGAACGGTAGACTAGCTTGCTGATGATATGATCGATTTAATCTTGCTTTATGATAGGAATCACCACAGTAGCCTGCCGAGGTGTAACGATTTAGGGAGGAAGCCGTTCTCCAAAAGTATTAAGATCAGTATGGTGACAAAAGAAAGTAGTATTACAAATACGAATGTCATATTTTATTTTCTTTAATTGGTAATCACACACGTCAAGAAGTTAACAGTACTCATGGTGCATTCCAGAATTTTATTGCTAAGCAGTCAAATAATATAATTTAAAACATTAAAAATTAAGTCAGTGTGTATTTTGCCTTCTTTTTTGATCCCATGTGGTTCAGGTTGGCTTTGAACTCTCTAAATAGCTGGAGCTGGCTCTGAATTCCTGGCCTCCTTTCTTTCCTCTCTTGTTACTAGAATTATAGATGTTCACTTCCATACTTGGCTCTACTGGAATCTCTGTGGGGTTTGTTTATCTGTTTGGGGCAGGGCAGTACTAGGAACTGACCCAGAATTCTCTAGGCAAACATTCTACTACTGAAATATATCCTTACTCTATAGACTTCATTAAGCTGAGTTTCTTTGTTTTAGCCTGGATATGACCAGCTCTAGAAGAATACCTGTGGATTCCCTGTTGATGACTCTATGAGCTTTAAATCAATCTCTATCCAGTGCCTGTTAAGTGGTTAATAATATAACTAGGGCTGGTGCCAGCCTAAATTACAAATTTGAACTTTTCCACTGACTGACTCTGGTTGACCTCCACACCCTGCTGACTGCTTACTGAACATTGCACTTTCTTTATCTCCACACCTTTGTGGCTAATGGCTACAATATCTCTTACTCTGGCTCTTTCCATATCTTCGTATTTTCAAAAAAGTCATTTAAATAATTATCAGAAAAATGAATGAGAAATAGCTTCAAGAGTCATGGAGTTGAGATATGACTGAGCAGTTAAGATGCTGGCTGATCTTCCAGAGGACCTGGGCTCCATTCCCAGCATCCACATGGAATCTAGCAAACATCTTAACTCCATTCCCAAGGCGTCTGATGTCTCCTGGCTTCTACAGGCTTTCATGTACATGGTGTACAGATAACATGGAGATAAAAAGCACCCATTTAAGAAAATAAAACTAATAAAATCTCAAAAACGAATAAAATCTCAAAAAAAATCACAGCCATCCTCTACTACGTCCCCTTCCTGTTCACAACAGAGGAAACTGATTTTGTACTATTTAACAGTTCCCTGAGACACTCATTTCAACATCTCCAAGTGATATGCCATAATATTGATGTATGGATTATAGAGATTTTTATGTTGCTTTTTATAAAAAAATGAGATTTGGTTCCTCTCTTTTTTCCATTCCATTTATCCTATCCCCAATATACTTACATTATAATTTTCATCTAAATCCATATATTTAAGTTATTTCCATTTAAATATCCTTCACTGCCAAACCACATACAATATACCCTGATTACAGCCCTTTCTAAAGCAAAATTTGTTGTCCTTTTTTTTTGTGCCTACCACTGATAATCATAGCACCCCTTTTTAATTTAGATGTTTAAAAACCAATATCCAAATTTTTTCTATGGTTTCCAATTGCTCTGTAAAGGGCATCTCTGTAAAATTTTTCTTTATCTAAGCTGTCAGAATGCATGTTACTTGTAGTATCTGTCCGCTGTCAATAATTCTAAAGTCAGCTCTCTGTGTTCCATCGAAATGACAGCTCTCTATTCTGTCTCACAGGAAGACGACATGCTGCCAAGGCATGCACATGAAAATGCTTTTTCCCTTCCTCCTGTATTCGGCCACCTGCATGAATTTTCTTATTTTTATCCATATATTCCTAAGGGGTTATAGATAAGAAGATTTTTTTCATAACACTTTGAACAAGTATTTTTATCTATTTTTCTAGTTGTGTCCTCTGGCAGCCTGCATAGTATTTGAGATTGGAAACCACCGTCCTCCAGAATCTAGGAACTTCTCTAAAACCGCTAGACTTAGGAGGGTTATTGAGACTGGTGATGTCATTTCATGCTTCCTTTTGACAGGAACTTGAAATTGTTTTCTTCTCTGTGGCCCTTTAGCTATTAGGATATTTTTTGTTATCCCTTGACTATTGGTATCACTGTTTAACTTTTTATCTACCCTGAAAACTTTTATGATTTTATTCAAAATGTCTCTTCTATTGGAAATAGACATTTCACTGACATTTAATCTAATGACTTATTCTTCAATATGATGCTACATATTATGCTATTTTGTATTGCTTAAATTTTCATTTTTAAAATTTCCAATTTAATCTTCTAGTCTTTTAACCTCTTTAGCTCTAATAGTTTTGACTTCAAAACACCTTATGCCATGTTTCTTCAAATATTTATGTGTTTGTTTGCATGTGCATGTCTTTCTCCTGGTGGATATACTATCTCCTCTTAGTAGAGTACAGGATATTAATTATAATTTCCTTGACTTTTCTTCTGCTCCTCACTTGAACTGTTTTACTTGGAATTGTTGTATCTGTGTATATTAATAATACTTAAATTTATCTCATCAAATTTTTGGTAGTCCTTAATTCTTTTTTTTTGAAGATATCTCTTCTTTTTTTTTGTCTTTTATTGAAAATAGATTTTTTTTCATGCAATATATTCTGATTACAATTTCCCTTTCCCCCTCCCCTCTTATCCAGATCCACACCCTTTCTGTTTCTTGTTAGAAAACAAACAGGCATCTAGGGAATAAGAAGAAGATAAGATAAATCTGAGGTCAGCTACCTTATCTTATGTGAGTTACTTCTTTGCCTGGTGCTTTCCTGTTTTCTAACCTCTTACTTCTGACTTCCCATATGTGCTTTCTCCATGGTCTATTCAAATCAAAACCTTCATGATTCTCTGAATTTACTCTTTTGTCCAATTTTTCTGCTCCTTTATAGATTTTAGTTATCCTTGTATTCCATGAAAGAATCTTCTCTTCTCCTCCTGCCAAAGCTGTCCCCTTTGTGTGGTGGGCCTCACTTCTCTATCATTTTTCTGTTAGCTTCATCCATGGTTTTTGTTATTGTTGTCATTGCCAGCTTTTTTTCTTTAAATTAATTCATTCTTAAAAATAAATTATTAAAATGAATTCATTCTAAAAATGTAATAATTCATTCTTTAAAATGACTTATTAAAAATCGTTTTATGAAGAAACATTTTTAAGGTAATTGAGATCTATTATGTGATTTTTAGTTGGAAGATAATATACTCTTATTTTTATTTTAAAGCTATAGTTGGCTAAAATAATATAAGGGATACTTTATTGCTTGTCACACCTGAATTCCGAGACTATTTCTGCAATATTAGAGGAACTAGGTTGAGAAATTGAAGTGAGGCCGTTAAAACTCTGATGATGTCTCAGGGTCAATAGGTATGAAGAAAACAGATTTTTCAAGACTGGCTCATTTATTAATTCAATAAATGCAAAAAAGAATTCAAAAGAAAGTCATTAGACTACATGTTGGCTTACAAACCTACTTGACTTCATAGGCCATCCATTTATTTTTAGAGGTTATTCATTAATATGTATTCATACTAAAAAATCTTCATAACTGGGAAATGTGTACCCATGCTGTACTCTTTAATAGTAAGCTTATTACATGTGTATTGTGAAGGTATCTATTATACCAAAAGCTTTCAAATGGATGTAATAATTTTTTCAAGTGATGCTCAATATTGAGATTCTTAGAGATTTTGTGACTTAGTCATTTTTTTCCTATCATGAGTCTGATATATCTGAGTCTGCACTGTACATTTAAAGGGTTTTATTTAGCTCAGTTTGGAGACTCAACAACATGGAAAAATCTACCGTGAAGCTTCCTATGTATGTATGTATGTATGTATGTATCTCCCTGTGGGCGTTGAGAGGAGGAAAATAAAGTGCTAAGCAAGAAACCAAGTGACTAGGCAAGGGTCAGGTTTGTCTTTTATGACTTCCCTCTCATTAGTACTAACTCGGGAATCTCAGGAGAATGATCCCTTTTAGTGGCATTTCTCCAGTGACCTAAATACCTTCCTCTAGGCTCCATCTCTTAAATAACCCTGTGCCTGCATAGCCACAAATAGAAATGAGGCTCAACATGAACTACTCAAGGAAAAACTGCATCAAAACTTTAGCATTCTGCAACCAGAATGGGAATTCACTGATCTCTTGGTCACCTGAGTTCTGTAGCCAATTTAAGGTGCAGCCTCTGATCAACTCTCTCAAGCTAAGCAAAAGTACCTTGTTTTGTGTCTTAAGTGATTTTCCAACCTTCTTTGTTGATTGTGTCCAACCATTCTTGATGTCTTCTTCAAAAAATTAAAGTCTACAAGACTGTAAAGATGTAAATAGAATGTGTAGTTAGATCATCATGGAAAAGGGGTACAAAGACGTTAAGAGCCAGGGGTAGATATCTAAGGCAAAATGTGTTCGTCAGACATGACAGGGCTCTGTATACATTCTGTGCAGCTGTTGCTTTATTCACAAGACCTACACAAGATTAAACCTGCCAACATGCTAGCAGGGATAGGGGAGGGGATCATGGAGTCCCACTCCTCTCTTGACAAAAGTGATTGCTGAAGTAGAGAGAACCTGTTTTATTTAGGGATGCTGACACCGAGAAGCTACTCCGGAAAGATGGTCTTACAGCCATTCCCATACTATGTATGGGTTTAAAAGAGCACATGAAGTTGGTAGGGAAAAGTGATGGGGAACAAGGGAAGAATTGGTGGGAAGGAAACAGTAGGTAGATTGGATCAGAACATACTATATGCATGATTTATTAAATAAAAATATAATACATAATTTCTCTCAAGCCTAAGGTTTTGTACCGTTTGCAAGAACATGCTGCTCTGTATTAGAAGTGGCTTTAGTTACTTACGGGTTAAAATTCAGAAATTCAGTCTTTGAGAAAAAGGCTCGCTCGTATCCAGGTTCTCCCTTTTTTTCTCTCTCTCTTTTCTGTCTGAAACTATTGTCTGGTCAGTGCTCAAGATTGCTGCTTATCGTGACGACACCACTATTGTTCATAAATGGCCAGATGTAATGATGCCTGTCAGACTTGAGTGACCATACCCTGTCTGCATCCTCCTGGCCTTCCTACTTCCCAGTGTCAGGTCGATTTGCCTGCCTTGTTTTGATTTCCGTTATCTCTGGACTCACTGCTTTCTTTCTTGAGAAGATGCCTGTGGAAGGGGCAAGGCATGAATGCTTTCCTAGGCTCTGGCATTGAACATTTGCTTTGGGCCAAGGGCTCCTGTGAAACTCAGTCCAAAGGGATGCCTGTCAGGTTCTTTCTCTGGCCTTTCGTTTCCTTCTAATGTTTGGTTCCAAGGAATGCTCACATCATTGGTCACTCTCCTTCAGCCGCTCTTCATGATCTCAGTGTACCTATTCGTTTGTTGTTGTCTGAGGTTTATACATATATATATAAACTGTAAGCATTATGCTTACAGTTAATATCAGTGCAAAATAGTTTTGAAAATAGAAAAGTACATTTTAAATATCATTAGTAAAATATGATGAACATTCAAGCTGATAGACATGTAAACTCGCATTGTAACCATGAACCTTATTGTCTCTTGAAACCCAAGAGATAATTGTTAATTTATAATTTGTTATCTTACAATAGATTAATTTAATTCTAGAACAAGAAGAGTCTCTGTGTCTGGGGAACAACAGTTCTTTAAGGAATGTAGTGTTACTGCCTTAGTGCAGAGAAGAAAGGAGTATGGGATGAATAAGTGCAGGGTGACCTTGACTCACCCGCTGCTTGGAAATCTAGTCACACTTGCTGCATTTATAAAACACGCCGACGATCATCATGTCTTTCATTCAGATAAATCTAATTCCGACTGAAGAATCTTGATAGCCTCCATTCCGTAGACTACTTGCCATTCATTGAACATAAATCATTGCATCCACATCAGTAGCTTAATATTATCTATGGAGTAAATCAAACAGGCCTAAATGTTTATATGTAGCTGAATGGCAGGTTATACCTTGCACACTTGTCAAGAACTAAATTGGACGGAGGGGGGAGGACCTAGGACTTACCACAGGGCAGGGAACCCTGACTGCTCTTTGGACTGGAGAGGGAGGGGGAAAGGAGTGGAGGGAAGGGGAGAAGGGTGGGAGGAGGGGGAGAAGGGTGGGAGGAGGGGGAGAAGGGTGGGAGGAGGGGGAGGGAAATGGGAGGCTGGGAGGAGGTGGAAACTTGTTTTTTTTTTTTCTCATTTTCTCAAGAAAAAAAAAGAAAAGAAAAAAAGAACTAAATTGAACTTGGAAGTGGTGGTGGCGCATGCCTTTAATCCCAGAACTCAGGAGACAGAGCCAGGTAGATCACAGAGAAACCTTATCACAAATTAAAAAAAAAAAGAAGAAGAAGAAAGAAAGAAAAATGAGCAATGGTTTACACAATTAAGAGCAGTGTACCTGAATGGATTAAATGGCAGTGTGTCACAGACACAAACCTGAGTTTGTAGACTTTGAACTGACAGCTAGGGAACCTGTATGGGACCCACCTAGGACCTCCACCTGTGGGTGACGGTTGTGTAGCTTGGTCTGTTTATGGGGCCCCTAGCAGTGGACCTGTCCCAATGCATGAACTGGCCTTTTACAACCTGTTCCCCATACTTGGATGCCTTGCCCAGCCTTGATGCAGCGGGAGAAGCTTGTTTCTACCTCCATTTGATATGCCATGCTATGTTGATTCCCATGGGAATCCTGCCCCTTTTGAAGGGAGAAGGATTGGATGGGAGGGTATATGGGAGGTGGGGAAAGGAATGGGAAGAGCGGAGAGAAGGTAAACTGTGGTTGGTATGTAAAATAAATGAAAAATTGAATAAAACCAAAAATAATAATAAAAAGCAGTATGTTTTTGCCAATAACACAAATCAAGTTTAGGGTTCTGAGGGGCATCAAAATACATCTTCCTCTGATGTTATTTTCTGTGATGGTTCATGGCACAGATATATATATATATATATATATATATATATATATACTATTCATATGTGTTGGCTTTATATCATCTTTTAACTTCATAACAAAAGGTATTTTATTATATGTGTTACATGGCATACGCATGAACTCACAAAGACTATGGCAGCAGGCACAGGGCCTGCATAGGACAAGGCAGATGGGGTCCCAGGGTTGAGCAGAGAAGTGGACACAGAGCCCATCCCTCACCCAGAAGCTATTTCCAATTGATAATCACTCAAAGGAAAAGTTAGTTTTCTCCAACTGGGTATACAAAGCACACTCAAGGACAAGTCCCTGTGGTCAACGGTAGATGGCCAGCACAAAGTGAACTCAATGGTATTTTTGTAGATTTTTTTTTGTTTCATAATAATTTGTCTGGGATCTTTTTTTCTTTTGACCCTTATAGTCATTTTTCTTTTTAACCTTAAAGTCTTTTTCTAATATTTTGCGGTTTCCAACTTTGTTTTTAATGGGTTTTCTGTGAGCGGGAATGCATGTGTATCTGCCTTTGTATGTGTTCTCTGTGTCTTTTCTTAGGCCCCTTTTCTTCTGTTTGTTTTATAATATTCTGTTTCATGTGTTTTTTTTTTACTCTTATCTTATGTTAGTTTATTGATGCTATTACTTTAAATACCTGTTTGTTTTCGAATGAAAGAGAGAGAGACTGTGAATTTGGGTGGGTAGGGGTGGGACAAGTGGGGAGATCTTGGAGGAGTTGTGGAGGACCAGCCATAATCAAGATGTATTGCATGAAGAAAGTCTCTTTTCAATAAAAATGAAATTAAATAATAATAAGGACATATTCCTAAGAGGTCATTACAACTTGTAACTGATTTCCTTAATTGTTTCATATTATTATAATTAGATGAATATTTTAGGTTTATGGAGTTAACAGTGACTATGGTTCTTTAAAAATTATTACAATTCGCATTATAATGAAAATATATTAAAATAGCAAACTAGCTGTAATATATGTAACACTTAATAAGTGTATTAAGTGAAAGGCTATGTCAGATTTCATTTACACTTCAGAGACATTTTGTTCAGAGATAATGGTAATATTGCCTGTTTTATGAATGAGGAGTCCCTGGTACTGAGTAAATAAATACTCAGTTAGTGGACCTTACATGGATGGGAAGTGATAGAACTTAAACTTAATGCTGTAGAATGCATCTAAACGCACATATTATATAATAGGCCAAAAGTTCATTTTGATGCATGATACCTTTGCCTTATTCTAATTAATGTAAATGACCTTATATATGCATAAATACACACATATATATATGTATAAATACTTGTAATATAATTTCTGATTAGTTTTTGGTTAATGTAATCTTATTAAATTTTATCTAATTTCCAAAGTATATAATTCATAGAGATGTATACACCATTTGTTAGGTAAAATACTTGAAGAAGACTGACTTTGGAAATTAGGAGTTAGCAATATTTGAATCTTTTGAAGCATTGGCCTAAAGCTTGGTGATGAAAATACTCAATGAGTTTGAATAGAAATTGCCAAATATTGAGTTTATATTCATTTTATATTACTCCCATTTATATGAATTTCTTCACTTAAGAACTTCTATTAATTCACAGTTTAGGTCTGGGAAATATAACGTTTCCTAACTCAATCAACTGGAGCTGAAAAGTTTCATAGAATGACTGTGTTGTATGTTAATGAACCAAAGGAAGCTCCAGTCCAAACCCAGCATCAGAACATAATTTATCATCCCTCCACATCAGTTCAAACAACAGAAGATAATGAAAGTTGACAGGGCTGTTTGCATTCTCTCTCATCAGAGCATAACAGAAAGTTGACTAGTGAGCTTTTTAACTTCTTACCATGGCTTCTATTCATGTCCACTCCCCCATTGGAGAGACACCTCCTTCTCCCCACTGTGTTGTAATGAGGCTGTTTGTTTGTTCTCGGCTTCTTAGCCCTGAAATAACCATGAAGAAACTGTATTAATTAAATCACTGCTTGGCCCGTTAGCTCTGGCTTCTTATTGGCTAACTCTTACATATTAATTTAACCCGTTTCTATTAATCTGTGTAATGCCAAGTGGCTGTGGCTTACTGCCCAAAGTTCTGGTGTCTGTCTCTGGCAGGGGTACATGGCTTCTCTTTGACTCCACTTCTCTCCCAGCATTCAGTTTAGTTTTCCCCGCCTACCCAAGTTCTACCCTGCTATAGGTCCAAAGCAGTTTCTTTATTCATTCATGGTAATCACAGCATCCAGAGGGGACTCCCACATCACCACTGTTTTCCTCAACTCACATAGTTTCAATTTAAGAATTTGAAGAAATGATCTGGGTATGGTGGTACATGCCTGTAATCCTAGTGCTTGAGAAACCGAGGCAGGGGGATAGCTGCACTTTCAAGATCATCTGGGGCATAGACATGAATTTAAAATTAACCTGG
Organism: Microtus pennsylvanicus; assembly: GCF_037038515.1. Lineage (NCBI taxonomy): Eukaryota > Metazoa > Chordata > Mammalia > Rodentia > Cricetidae > Microtus > Microtus pennsylvanicus. The sequence goes on from NC_134598.1 coordinate 18,175,503, forward strand.
GATATATAACAGATCTTTTATAAATAAATGAGTTAATAAGTAATCTATATAAAATATGTTTTAATCATTTATAATATATAATGATATTTTGTGCTGTAATTATTTTGTTTTTCCAGTTATGACATTCCTCTGGGATGTACAATTTTCCCCTCTCGTGATTTCCTCATAGGCTATCATTTCTTTTACTTACAGAAATATATATATGTTCTTGCAAAAGGATAATTAACAAAAAGTTTGTGTGTGCGATTTTTAACCAGAAATGAGCTCTCAGTTCATTCATTTAGTCACTGATTTTGCTGACAAGAATGAAAGTCAGGGCATACTTTCAGGCAAAGACCTCAGGTGTGAAATCCCCTGGAGAAAATCCGGAAGCAAACACACAAGGTCTGCCGGACCAGCCTGAGGCTTTCTTATCGGTAGTTAAAGCCAGCTGACTGGCTTCCGTCTGTTTGCCTAAATTTCCTGAAAGAGTTGTACACATGATGATGCTCTTTCAGCATGCATTAGTGGGTAAAACCATTGTTTTGATTTTTTATATACTTCATTCAGTTTGTTATTTAAAATGAACATTTCTTTTCATGTTAGCTAGTGTCCTCCTCGAATAAAATCCAGGCAGCATGGAAGGTGATGCAGTAGCCTTTAGTAGAGGTACTGAGGTGACCACTGTACTTTAATCCAGTCTCATAGCTCAGGAGGCAGAGAACCCAGAAGCCGCAGCTAATTAGAAGATAAGCATCTCACAGAAGTATAGAGCCAGAAGTCAGCCCTGCAAGTTCTTCAGCCTTTGCCCTGGTTTTTCCAGTTGCTTCATCTCCATGAGGCAATAACCTGAGCAAGCATTTTCTCTCATGCTAGCCTAGCGAAGAACAGCTAGCTGCCACAATGCTGGCTGTGGTGTCAGGGAATTCTTTGGGAGTAACTTAGTGTCACAGGCTTTATAGAGGTGCTACTTTATTCATCTTGGCACAGTTTTGTGATGCAAGGTTTATTATTTACCCTATTTTACAGTTTAGATAGCATAGGTAACTTTCCTAAGTTCACAGTGGTGGTGAATTCTCCAGGGCCTCAGATTTGTCAGCCAAGAGCTAAGTGACCCCTGCCTATGGAGAGAGAGACTTCTACAATCCAAGTCAAATTCAGGGCATTCTTCATCTGGAACGGTGAACTTAGAACTCTACTACTTGGATTAAGTGCAGCTACAAGGATAACACTAAATGTTTTAAATGTATAAATCTTTACAAACAGCAAAAGAAATATTTTCCATCCTGCAAATATAAAACAACCTGAAGTTTCACCAAGTAAGTAGATATGAAAGGACTGCCAAATCAATGCATTTAGAAATTGTTCGCATTGTGATTTAGAGAGAGCCGTGAGTCATTTTCTTTTTCTTTATTTTTCTCCCACATGATACATCCCGACTTCAGCCTCTACTCAGTCCCCTCCTCTTAGCGTCCCTCCCCCCATTTCCCCCAGATTCACTGCTCCTTCATTTCTCTTCAGAAAAGATCAGGCCTCCCAGGAATATCAGATGAACATAGCATAACAGCACGCAAAAAGACTAGGGACAAATCCTCATATCAAGGCTGGGCGAGGCAACCCAATAGGCAGAAAAGGGTCCCATGCGCAGGCAAGAGAATCAGAGCTTTGTTACTTTACAAATAATATAGATCATAGATATGAAACATCAACTGTCACTTACCAACCTAGTCTTTCTTACATATCTATACACCTTTAATTATTCACACAGTGAGGTAAATAAGAATCACCAGATACACCTAAGATGTTCATTGATATTTTCTAAAAGTATATCTTCTATATGTTTTCATACTTTTGGAATGTTTCTACTTAGTAATACCCTGAAAACATTTATCAGGCCCACTTATATGTTTAACCATATAAAGTATCAGTGTATTAGTATTCCTATAAATAGTCAATTATAAATTCAGTAAAGTCATAGTCAGAAATATTAATTATCCTCTCACAGGAGTACTGAACTTTTTCTGCAATATGCTATCAAGAATATTGATGCAAATATACATGAAATGACTTTTAGAATTTCTGTTAAATTGTTATTTAAAAAGCAAAAATTATAGAATGCAGTTTTAATTTTGTACCTAATAGGGTATGTGTCTGTGTTGTCTGTGTATCGTCTATATGTGTGTGTCTGTGTATGAGTATGTGTCTTTGTGTGTGTGTGTGTGTGTCTGTGTTTTTGTTTCTGTGCAACCCTTGTCTGTCTGTCTGTCTGTCTGTCTGTCTCTCTCTCTCTCTCTCTCTCTCTCTCTCTCTGTGTGTGTGTGTGTATGTGTGTGTGTGTGTATGCCTATGTGTATGTGTGTATAAAAATGTGCTAAAATGATAAACTGTTGTTTAGGCATACTCCATACTCATTATAGAATATTTTGCAGCAAGCCAATCAAAATTATGAAGGGTCGCAACTTCTGGGAAATCTTCCCAGTTTTGTTTTGTCTCATATACTTCTGATTTATCAATTACAATGTATGTATTTGTTTTCTCAGAAGTAGCCAGGTCTTATTTTCTAGCTCTGTATCCTTAGCAATTCCATAGGTTCAAACAGGAGGATCAAAGAGTTTATGATTGAGTAAGCCACAGTTGAAACTCAAGGCTGACCCAGTCACTTTAGGGAGAGCTTATCTCTAGCACAGTGGTAGAGTGTTTGTCTTGCCTATGAAAGGAACCAGATATGAGCTCTATTACTATAAGAAAACAATACATTTAGCTTATTTAAATTTTTATTTCATGTGTGTGCATATATGTTTACCATATACTTAACTGCTTCCTAAAGAGGACAAAAGAGGGAATCAGATCCTTCAGAATTGGAGTTAAAGACGTTGTGAACTGCCATGTGGGTGCTAAGGTCCTAACCTTGGTCCTCTGCAAGAGCAGTAAGTGCTTTTAACTCCGAGGAGTCTTCCCCAGCACCTAAATCTTTAAATAATAGTTTTGCGCTTTGTTGGCCTTTGTTGGCTGAGATAAAACTCACTCTCTTGACCTAGGCTGTACTCATTTCAGACTTCCTCTGTCCACCACAGTTTCTCCTTAGACTCCGCATTTCTGAAGCTTCTTCCTTGCCTGGGTCACACCCTCTGAAGGGAAGACTCTTTCATGGATTTCTCATATCCGAGTTTTATCATCCCAGCTCCGATCCCACTATTTTCTTATACCACTTTTGTATGCTTTTTAAAACTGATTTGTCTTTTAATCGTGTGTACCTACACATGTCTATGTATGGGAATATGCATTGGTGTGTATTGCTTTCGGGGTCCAGAGGAGTGCATATGAGCCCCGGGATCTTAGATGACACAGCAGATGACAGTGAGCAACCCCAAGTCAGTGCTCTGTTAGAACAACACATACTCTCAACCTCGGAGCCATGATTGCAGCAACCTTTGTCTGTTTCTTGTTTCCTCTTCTCTCTTTCTCCTTTCAATTTTTTTTTTAAAAAATATTATGTCCTATCATAATCTACCTTGTAACACAATTACTAACGAACCACCCATGCAATTGAAACATCTTCAAGCCTAATAGACTAGTAAGGTTTTAAGAAGTAACTCTTTTTGTGCTTATGTGTGTGGCATTCTTGAAACTTCAAGTTTCCTTTATATCATGACCGGCCAGTTTCTGGGATCACCTATTTGTAAGCCAAATCGCCAACCCTGTGGTTTACAATACACTTCTCTGTTCTGTATTGTAATTGTAACTCCATTTGCTGCCTCCCTGTTCTAATACAAACACATTTCGGGAGGTTTCAAATAAGAGATGACAGTCCAAACAAAATATCTTAGACAGGAAGGCATTTGCAATTATTTCATAAAAGGATGCCAAAATATTGTCACATATAGTATCTCAGATGGCAAATTCAATAACGTCTCTTCGGAGAAACACATTTTTACAGAGTTCCTCCATAAATCAGACCAGGTGGCTTCCCTTTACACAGACAGGATTATTTTCAACATAAAGGGGGGAGGAAAAGAGCAAAGAGAAAACCCAAACTGGTTCCATTAGCGATCTCCTCCCGAGTCAGCTGGGAAGGGAGTTTTGCTTGGTCACAACTGACTAGTCCATGGTTTTGAAAGGAATGATTCATCGTCCTTTGAAACAAGAGATAAGTGGGGGAAAGAGCCGTTTAAAAATGACTTTACAACTGTTTCCTTTGGAGCTGTGACTTCTTTAGCTGGAATGCGATCCTGAACGGTTTCCCTCCGAGTCTCGCATTTGCCTTGAGCAGTTTTCTTGTCTCTCTGCTCCCACGCCCCATCTCACTTCTTCCCTCCCTGTCTTCCACAGATTTACACTGACTGGGCCAACCACTACCTGGCAAAATCTGGCCACAAGCGGCTGATTAAGGATTTGCAGCAGGACATTGCAGACGGGGTCCTTCTGGCTGAGATCATCCAGATCATCGGTGAGACCTGCCCTCTGACAACTCGGAGGGGCTCTCTGCTCGCTACTCTTTTGCTACATTGTAGTTTAGGTCTGATACCTACCAAATGGTCTCCTGTGTCCAAGACAGGAGTGTTCCTGTCTCCGATTTAATTGAATATGTTTACGTGAGACTGAAAAGGGCATTCTGGTCGCACTCTGCAATAGCTCAAACTGTGTCTTTACCTATATAACATTATCAGAAAGGAAAGCCTCGTTAAACCATATGCCTCCCATGTGTGTGTTTCCTTAACCGGAGGAGCTCATACACGGAGACTCCTTGAAACTGGATCCTGATCCAGCCGGGACATTTGTGAAAGGTTTCATGTCAGCCGTCATTTGGCACAGCTGGAAAGCCAGCAGCGACTTCCTCCTCACTCACTCACTCACTTTTTTTTTTATTTTACCCTTTTTTCCTTTGCTTGATTTGTGCACATGGAATTGTTGGCTGATAACAAGTTGGCTCCCTTGTCCCTGGCTTGGGAGGCTGAGTAGGGGAAGCAGTGGCATTTCTGCTTGGTGTTTTTTAATTTTTTATTTTATTTTAAAGATCGCCTCTTTTTCCCCCCTGTGCGTGTTTCACTTCATTGCTTAAGCATGTTGTTCTTTTTTTCTCTCTTTTGTTTTATTTTTTGGTTTTAGCCAATGAGAAAGTGGAAGATATCAATGGATGTCCTAGGAGTCATTCTCAGATGGTAAGAATCTGATTTCTTCTCACTCTCCGCACTTAGCCCCATTTCCAAGTCAACTGCGTTTGCAGCATTGCTTAGAGACTTTTCTGCATGCCTTCCTGCTTGTGTAAAAGACCATGGGATCCCATTCTGCCCTCTGCATTTCCGTGTCCTCCGGATCAATGAGGAAGCATCATGCAGAGGGGAATTTGGACTACTGTGTAACATGTTCCTAGGTGTTTATTCTGAGCCTCGACTTCTTTTTGTTCTTTTACTTTTCTTCTTTTGTTTGTTCTGATGTTTTATAGTTCGCAATACTTTACACTGGGCTCTCTGTCAGTAAACTTGATTTCCAGTTGAAAGTCACACATTTTTGCTGGAGCGGCTGTTTTAAATAATAGAGCTAGCCATGTGCCTTTTGAAAGTATAACTGTGTGACTTGTTCATCACGAAGTTCAGGATGAGCACATGGGTTCTTGCCACCCTTGGAAACTGCTCTGAAGGTGTGCTATAGCATATACTCAAAACAATGTGCAGTTCTGAGATAAGGCCCATTGTACCTTCCAGAAAGCCCTCTGTCTAAAGGCCCCTTACTCCAGCCATGCCTCCCCTTTCCCAACTAGCGAAGCTTAACATTTATAAATAAAAGCATAGATTGATAGGCTGCTGAGATAAAAGCAAACAAACAAGCAAACCCTAATCACAAAGCCACCACTTCATTTTCTGGGGTGAACTGAAGACAGAATGCCTCCAGTGAAGACATTCCAGGCAGTTTCCAACCCGAATAACAGCTCAAGTCTCTCCAAGTGAGATTGCTTCAGAGAATCCTCCTGTTAGCACAATGTAGGCCTTTTGAGTGTTTAATGAATCCCTGTCATGGGTTTGTTCAAAGGAAAAACTCATGGAATTCTTAAACCCGCTGACCTGCTTCACTTAAAGTCAAAAGACTGAAATCCAATGTAATAAAAATTTTATTTTTCAAGAGTGATTCATTAGACTGCTTAAAACTTGAAAAGTCAAAAAAAAAAACTATTAAAATGTCATGATCTATAGTTGTTGTGATAAATAAAATTCACCATAAAAGATAAGGTCTCTATAAAAGATTTCAGCTTTATGGGTATTTCCTGATCTAATTACTCCCCACGTAAATGATTCTCTGTGGAAATTAATTTCATTTGCTTTGTAAAGTTTTACTGTTGGCATGCTACAATAGAATAACTTCAGATTCTGCTGCAATAATAATTGTGTGATGTTGGAAAAACACACAAACTCTCTGGGCTTTCTCAGTTGCAAAAGACATGTTAATTGAATGTTTTTATTTATTACATAAAAATTAGTGCCTATATATACACTAATTAACATAATATGCAAATACAGAGTAATTTTATTAGAAATTTTATGAGTAGCATATGAATGGATTAACACCTGCTCAAATATTGTCATGCATTTCACTTGACAAATTTGTCCCTGGAACTCATGTATGTGTCTTCTTAACCCTAAAACTTGATTGTGTTTTCATTATTTTAACAAGGAAGAAGTGGTAGACACTATAAATGGTTTTAAGTCTAGATCAGTGGTTCTCGACCTTCCTAATGCTACAACCCTTTAATACAGTTCCTCACTTTGTGGTGACCCCCCCCACCATAAAATTATTTTTGTTGCTACATCATAACTGTAATTTTGCTACTGTTATGAATCAGAATGTAAATAACTGTTTTCTGGTGGTCTTAGGTGACCCCTGGGTCATCTGACCCCCAAGGGTCGTGACCCATGGGTTGAGAACCAATGATCTGGTACTTTCCATCTACTCTGCTATCCCAATTTTACACTTCTTTTTGAGGATCTGAATTCCAGACAAGCTTATACTTGATTACAGGGGAAAAAAAATCTCCAAAGCTCAACATTAGACAGGCAATCCTCTGATGTTTATCTAAAGTATCTGCACCTAGCATTTTTACCCATCTGGAAAAGTATCTCAGCATAGACTCTGTTACTTTCTTATGGCTTCCTGATTGTTCTTAGCCCCGCCATGCAAGACGGTTGATATGCATGGTACCCCTGCTTCTGAAGACAGAAAGAAACCCAAAGATTCGAAAGTGATGATGTTGTGAAAACTGTGGCTTCCTCCCTCTAAAGTGTTAGTTGGAGTTATAGTTCGTCCTGAATGAGGATGTCTTGGTTTATTTCTTTCTGACTGGCTGAACTTCAAATCTGAAGTCAGCATGAACTCTCAATGTTAATTCAGAAGAAACGCTGTGAAAAAAGGTAATGTCTGACTGGACTGTTTTCGTCACTGTTCTTTAGAGTTTTTATTGGCACTGTGTAATTAATAAGTACAAGACCCAGACTAGAGCCGAGACCGGAAAGGAAAAGACAGCTAGGTATGGCAACGTGACTAGGTGAATGGATCGAGCGTCTGCTCTAGTGAGGATGCGGCTGACTGTTATCGCACCATGCAAGGTGCTACCTAGTCATAGAGTGCCATCCTTGCTCACAAGAAGGACTTTCAGCACATCTTCCATGTCCTGTCTTTTGTCACCCTGGCTGAAGTCTGTGTTTAGTAATAATAAAACACGAACAACAACCAAAGAGGACAAAGCCTTCCAGTATTAGATTATCTGGATTTATGTTTCATGCTCTATGACCTCTCTAGAATCATTTGAAGCACTTAATACTAGAGTTTCTGGTGACATGGAGCTGCAGTGTATTGGTCCATTTTCATAACAACCGGGTCATTCACACTTGGTCCCTCTGTGCCGCAAGCCTTAAAGGAGCAGGGAGAGGGACATTTGACCAAGGTCCAGATGAAGATCAGAGTTGCAATATAAATGCAGAACAACAACAGAAATGAATGGGGAAGAATAAAAGGACCCAGGAGGGGAGGGACCTTGATATGTTCTAGAACGAACTCTGGGGTTTAAGTCTAGCTAGGGATGTCAGAAGGGGAAGACAGAACCTAATCATGGAAGGGTCATGTAGAGAGCTTATGTTGGTGTTTTAAATCAGGAGAGGATAAATTGGATCACTTTTAATGCTTGTCTTTGTCAATATCTGATACAAGTGTTTAAAGTCGCTTACAGGACTACCTGAAGATAATAGGATGTATATTAGACTTCACCTAGATGTGGAGGATGGCAAAGAAGGGGGATTTCCAAACACTTCACTTAGGTTTTTATTTTTTATTTTTTTGCCAAATGAGGAAGGTGAGGCTCACAGGTGAAAGGAAAAATGACACATCTATATTTTGACAGGTAAAGTTTGATGCCCATTGGAACATAAAGTAAGGAACAACTAGGTTGCTACCTTGAGCTTCTATCCAGGGAAGCTAACATTTCATACAGAGGTGATGGATAGCAAGGAGAAAATCTTGCAGGAGGCCTGTGCAAATTCAGCAGGGGAGAGGTTTGTGATGGGGGACATTAGTGTTTATAAGGTAGGAATCAGGAGAGGGAGAACGGTGAGACAGCCCTCACAGAGACAGTGGGTCACAGGTGTAGCTTGCTAATGCTCAGGATCAATGCTAGAGTTTAAGGTACAGTGTTTACTTCAGCACAAATACTGAGTAAAATGAGTTGAATAGGATGTAGCTAATGCTGTCACATGCTGCCTAGTCTGGCGAATATGCTGGAATGAAGAAGTCAACCTTGGTCATCAGATGAGAATTCATAACCGATACAAGAGGATCCTTCTACAGAGAGATAGTCTATTAAGTTGTAATGACCACTGTGATACCCAATGAACCACACATCACTTTTAGGGGATCCTATCAAAGAGAAAAAAGAAAAGATGCTTGAGAGACATCTTGGCTGAGGGGAGATTTTTTTCAGTGGTGGGAAAAGAAGAGAAGATTGCAGTAGGGACTAGAAAGATGGCTCAGGTCCTTACTGTTCTTTTCCAGGATTCAGGTTCCATACCCAAGACTCCAGTGGTAGCTTGAAACTGTCTGTAACTCCAGTTCCTAGGATTTGATACCCTCTTCGGCCTCCATGGGCTTCAGGTACACAGGGTACATAGGCATACGAGCAGCCCAAACACTTAAACACATAAAATAAAAATAAATTTTTTTTTTTAAAAAAAGAATACAGCAGTAGAGAGAGAAGAGAATTCATGGCAGCAAGGATGTAAGTGATGGTATGAGTTGCTAAAGGAAGTGACACAGGAAGAAATTTTGAAGTCTTTATAGAAAAGTGGCTGTCATGGAAAAATGATAAAGACAAAGCAAAACTATTTTTCTCTATGTCATGTTATATAAGTCATAGAGGATGTAAATGTATGAAGAGTCAGAATTTGAAGTAGAATAAACTAAAATTTAAGAAATTTAAATCATTTTAGTAAGGACCAGAAGTTTAGATAATGCTAATATATTCTTTTTTGTTATTCTCTATTGCTTTTCTTATAATAAATAAAATATTAATAAAGATATTGTATAATATACACTCTGAACTATAAAGTACCTTATAAGATGAAAGCAAATTTATGTATGTACATGCATATAAAAGAATATAACAATCGTACTTTAGATAGCATGGTCCAGACATCACATATTTAAGAAAAATATAAACTTATCCCCTTTGAAATGTCTGGCTATCCCACTCTGGGTTTTAAAAAAAAATAGCTATGTTTTATCAGTGAATTTCAGATCATCATCATCTTGAAACATTGAAATAGTTTTGCGGGGTCTGAACAAACACTATATTTAACATCATTTGAAGCTGAAGTTATTAATATGGGTGACACCTGTTGAGTCATTTCTAGGTAGGTATTACTCAAGATCTAAAATACATGCTGCATGACATAACTTTGCTGAGCTTACATGAGGAAATAAATTTGTAAACTCCAAATACCAGGAATATCCCAAATGCTTAATAGATTAAAAATAGCAAAAGAAAAATGCCCAACATTTATTTGAAAGGCAGAGGCACAAGTGTGAGATTCTCAAGCAAGAATCTTAGACATGTAGGAAAATTGTTTTGAAACAAGTTTTTCTTCATCTTAAGATAGACTGTTATATTTGGGGATCTTCAGAAGTGCCCAGATGATTTAGGAATTTGATGGTTCAAAATCTTTGCGAGGCAAGAATTATTTTCTCTGACATAGTTGAGGATTACAAATGTGTGGCTTAAGTCTGACTTGTGTGCTTTAAACTGAAGTCCTCTATGTGACCCTATTTCTAGCTCAACTATGGTTTAATCACAATCTTTAGCTGCACTCTATTTTCTTTTATCATCTTCTGTAGGTTATTGTGTAAAATTTGCCGATAAATTATGTTTTGGAATGTTTTTCCCTCTTAATTTCTTTTAAGATTGTTCCTAGAAGATGGAAAAGTAGAACTTGGTGTGCCCTTCTATATGATTCCATGATCCATAAGATACTAGCTTCTAAAAGAAACTCTTTCCAAATTTCACAGACGTTTTACCCACTTCTATAGTTAGTTTTGTTGGGAAGTGACCCGCTTATGATGAGAATGTGTCCCCTATCTTCACCAGTTTTGTGCCCTTCAAAGTTGTAATTCCTTGTCTTCAAAGTTGTAATTCCTTGAGTCATTGCCTGTGATTGTTGTTCTCTTGAGGGTTTTTTTATGTAAGATAAGGAGAGATAAAAATACTAGAGTGCTGTTAAATTTTAGTAAAAAATTATGTTATGCACACTCTAGGATTCTAGCCTGTGAGTAGAAACTTACAGGAATGTCCAGTTCCTAACTTTAGGTATCCGCATGGTCCCCCTGCCATTTTGAAGTTGCTGATTTTGAAATGGCGAGATAAAGAGACTTATGAAAACACATGTTTTAATGCAAATATTTCCCTGGTGTATTTAGAAACACTACAGGAAAATTATGCTTCATAGTTCCCTTACTGGTTTCATTGTTTCCATATCTCTAAATTTGGAAGGAATATAATAAACTGCTCTTTTAGTGAATGTATGTTTAAGTTTTGAGGCTTTCATCCTGATGGTTTTCAAAAGTGAAAGTCTCTATAGAGTTACTTGACTTTTTAGTGAACTGTCAAGATGTGTTATATGGGATAAATTGGTCGAATTAATTCTGCTTCTGGCTGTGTCCCAGAAAAGGGAATTGGAATTATGAAAAAAGTGGACAACCAATATCAAAGTCCATTGGAATTCTGGTTTGATAGGATTTATGTTTTTTTTAATTCTGAAAAAATATGATTTTTCTTACTAACATTTTGTCTTATAATACATGCCATTTTCTATCTTTATAGATGTTTTAATTTGCTTTCATCACAGAGTAAAAAAGATGTTTCCTAAATTGCATTAGATGTAGTAAAGAGAAGCAACAATGAAGCAGGAGACATCTTCTCTACCTGGTCTCAGTATACCATTTAAACGCTGGCCTTTCAGCAGATATATGTTCAAAACTTAGTAGATGAGTCCAAGATACTTGCTTCTCAAAATTATAATTAAATGATTCTAACAAGAATTTAATTAATCATGTGGATAGTCATGAACAAAACTTTTATTACATTTTAATAAAAACATTGTTCACATTTCATGTGTCAAAGAAATATTAGAAATTAATTTTGTCGAATCCAGATTTTCGAGGTAGTTCTGAGAATTTGACAATTGGTCATGATAACTGGTTGATTGGTTTTTTAACACACAAAACCACACACACACACGTACACAGCTGGAACTGATGATTTGCTTACACTCACTATTTTGTCATCAGAACAGCACTACATAAGAACTAGGCCTCATCGAGAATACATGTGGTCCATATTGAGTAAGTGTGGACACTGTGGCTTGAACTCATGCCTCGATCCAAGCCTGACAACTGTCAGATTTGTTTATAAAAATGGTAGGACAGAATGCAGTCTGGAATTTAGACCACTGGATTTTTGGCTATTTCTCTTCTCCCTCCTTTGATTTAAAACACATAAATTTTAATAGAAGTTTTAGGCATGCAGCGCATTTCCAAGGTACCAAGGTTTTCCCTAGACTTTCTATTGCTATATTCACACGCTCCCCAGTTATCAACCTTCCTCATTGTGGTAAGTCATTTGTAATGGATTGATTACTTTGTTGCACTCTTACTATTCACAATCCATAGCTTACACTAGTGATGGTTTAGGAAAAGGTATATTGGCTTCTATTCACCAGTGAAATAGTTTCAACTCTCTGAAATTCCTTTATGGTAATCTTCACATCCTTCATATTATAGGCAGTGGCCTTTCATATGGGCTTCTTTCATTTAGCTGTGTGCAGTGAATATCCCTTCACATCATTAGCTGATCTGATAACGCATTCCATTTTAGTGCTGAATATCATCCTCCTGTGTCTGTGTTTGTACTACTCAGTGTTCATCCCTTAGCTCATTGAAGGTGATCCAGTTGACTTCCAAGTCTTGGGAAGTTTGTATGAAGTTGCTAACATTGTCTTTGAGCAGATGTTTATATGGACATGTTTTCCTATATAAATTGCTTAGTTAATATCTGAGATCACTATTGTAGATTGTACAATTTAAGTAATTTGGTATAGTTCTGTGGGACGGTGGCACTACCTACAAGGGCCTCAGCAGTGCTTGTATCCCTATTGGAAATGGAAGTTCAGTTCTGTACATCTGGTGAGCTTGATTTGTTCTACATTTTGGATACAGTAGTTAGGTATGTAGTATTAGCTTATTTAGTTTTAATATGGCTCTCTGGTGATGTAGGGTTATAACCATCTTTTCATAAGCTATTTGCTGTCAGAATGTCTTCCCTAGTGCTGCATTCTTTTAAGAACTTTGGTTCCATCTTATCAGATTGTTTTCCTTATTTTTGAGGTTTAAGGGATCTCTATGCATTTTATTTTTAACAAACTTTATTATAAAAACCTTACAAATACACAAAAATTTTACACACAAAAATTTAATAAGCCCAAACTCTATACAACTTAATGAACTTCATTGCAGTAAGAATTGGCATTTGACGTGGAAGCCGGAAGATTTACATTAAATTTTTTGCTTTTACTATTGGATATATTTTATATACTTACCCACTATCAAAATAAAAAGTAACAAATCCAAAACAGAATTGGAACTATGAAAACAAATAGCTTTATGTCCTCTTTCATAACTCATGTCTACTTTATAAATGACGTATATCTGAAATGTATATAAATAGTGTACATGTCCAGTGTATGCATTTTATTCAAATTTATGTATCCCATGTATATTTTAGATAACAGACATCTCTGGGAAATATTTCCATACACTTATTGTTCCTTTATTATTTTACCATTTTCTTTTTCAGACAAGAAGTTTGAAGTCTAGTTTCTCATTTCTTTGACAGACCCTACTTTTCACGATGCATTAAAAAAGTCATTGCCACATCCGAGATGGCCCAGATTTTTTCCCTGTGCCCGCACAGTTTAACTTTTGGTGGTGTACATCTAAATTTATTGTTCACTGTTAAATTAATTTTCTAGAAAGTATGTAAAACCTCCATTTAGGTTGGATGTTTTGCATGTGGTATCCAGTTATTTCAGCATCTACTTTTTGACAATACTTCCTTTGATTTTTTGTCAAATTTAGTTGTCTCTACTTTTCTGCCTCTTTTTTTTATAGGCTCTCTGTTCTGTCCATTGTGATCTCTCTATTCTTTTTTTATTGCCACACTGCCTTGATACTGTAGTTCTGTCGTAAGCATTGACATCAGGGATTATGAGTAGCCAATTTTATTCTTTTCATTTTGTGGTGTTCTATCAGCTACTCTGTGTCTTTTACCTCTTTGTACATTGGAATCATTTCTTCATTGTTTACAAAATTACTTCCTGAGGTTTGATTGAGATTGTTCTCTCTCTCTCTCTCTCTCTCTCTCTCTCTCTCTCTCTCTGTCTTCCTCCCTCCCTCTCATTTTCCTCTCATTTTCATATCTCTTTTTTCCTCTCCTGCTCCCAAACTGGTGACATAAATAAGCATTCTTTTCTAAGACCACATGTGTTTCTTCCATTTGTGGCAGGAATATAAATGCCCATGTATTTGAGGAAGGGTGTGGTCATAGGACAGAAATACTATTTGTAGATTTTTATGGTTAAATTACTCACTAGTTTTGTGACTTCATGAGAAAACACACAGGCTCCTTTTTGGTTTTGTTTCTTAGGACCAACTGGAAAGCAAGAACTGATTTAAAATCCTGAACTCTTGAGGTCAATGGACACTGCTGCAGCTTTAGAAATGCAGCTTCATGCTGCCCATTAGAATGGGCAGAGTCATGATGACTCACTGTCATTTGTATCTGAAAACAACTGTTAACATTTGACACTTATTATTATCTACCAAGTTGGTTAAAGGAAAGTTGAAGTGATTTTGAGCCAAAGAAAACTTTTCTGATAAAATCCTTGTGAACTTTTAATATCTGTGCCTATATTTATCAACATATAGACACATACACATAGAATGTACACACTTGTATCACAGAAAATATGTATTTAGGAGAAATTTGTTTTTACATAAATGTGTGTTTTACATTTATGTACATACAATTACATATAAACAGAAATTAATTCTTCTCTATTTTTAATATGGGCATATGTTTATATTCATAGAGAAAGATACATAGGTATGCACAAACACCTAGTTCCTACTATACAGCTCATCTCCTCATTTTTAACCCTCATGTAAGATTTTGAAAAAGGAAATCAAAATATATTCATTCCCATTTCATATATTAGGAATCTGAGACTTAGATAGTAAACATAGCTCAGTTTCTAATAAGGTGTACATTGCAATGCCCAAATGAAGACTAGATTTATTTGGCTGTAAAACATTTATACACTTCACCATGGTGCCTATTAAGTACACTATTTCATTTATCTCACTGTGAACCAGCTAAAAATCTAAATCCTGAAAAAACAAGGAAAAATATAAAGGAGTCAAATAAAATTCTCTTGAAATTTTCCCTGTCTTGCCCTACAAGTTTGGGAGCAGGAAGCATGGGAGCTTTACATCTCAGTGACATTGGCACCTAATCGAACTTTTTGTTCTCTCTCTCTGAAGAATTGTTTTTTTTTTTAATAAAAAATCATCACAACTTCAGAAGATGAGACTTGGAGAGGCGATGCCCACTTTGGCCCAGATTGCCCTGGTTTGCACTAGGTGCGATTTCTATTGATTTCTTCTGCAGATAACTGAATTACCTCCGGGAACTGTTGTACCTAATCATCACCAATCCAGTGAATTAAAAGCATTGAAATTTTGTCCCAGACCTTGAGGCCAGGACTGAAGTAGTTACCACCAGGTCAAAATCAAAATGTCATTTGATCTATGTTTCTTTACAATGGCAGAGCAAAAATTCATTCTGTGTCATTTCTGGCTTTTGGTGCATGCTTCAAGTCCATGGATTGTGGTCACATCAGTGATCCCATGCTTTGGTCTCGGTACATGCACAAAGGTATTAGGTACTTAAGAAATAATTCATAGCTATTTATACCTTGTAAACTTACAAAAGATGTGGGGCAAGTAGAGTTCACACATTATTCTATGTTTACATACTGCACCCACCAGACATCTATTAGACAACTCGTTTATGCTTGATTGTGTTTCTTAACCATGTGCCAATGGTGTAGACACTTAGCCAGGGCAAGAAATAGTTCAATGTCTACATTACATTTGTCAGAACAGTGTGAGAGAAATATCAGCTTTACTGCAGGTTTCTGTGTTTGTGTTTCAATTTGGGTGTATAATTTATTATATTTTACACACACAATCCAAGGCAGTCTCACTAAGTTATTTTGTAGATGGGTAAAACAAAGTTAATCTTATCAAACTTTATGAAGAAGTTTTTTGAAAGGTTTCTGTTTTAGTTTATAAATAGCTAGGTGCTTAAAAATTGCTTTTCAACTTTCTCCCTCTGCCAGCTCTGACAAGTCTGGAGTAGTGAAAATTGAGAAGTAGCATCTAGCCTACTCCTCTTTTTTTTATGTATAATATATATGTATGTATGTATATATATTAAGGATTTCTGCCTCCTCCCCGCAACCGCCTCCCATTTCCCTCCCCCTCCCCCGATCAAGTCCCCCTCCCTCATCTGCTCAAGAGCAATCAGGGTTCCCTGACCTGTGGGAAGCCCAAGGACCGCCCACCTCTATCCAGGTCTCCTAAGGTGAGCATCCAAACTGCCTAGGCTCCCCCAAAGCCAGTACGTGCAGTAGGATCAAAAACCCACTGCGATTGTTCTTGAGTTCTCAGTATTCCTCATTGTCCTCTATGTTCAGCTAGTCCGGATTTATCCCATGCTTTTTCAGACCCAGGCCAGCTGGCCTTGGTGAGTTCCCGATAGAACATCCCCATTGTCTCAGTGTGTGGGTGCGCCCCTCGCGGTCCTGAGTTCCTTGCTCGTGCTCTGTCTCCTTCTGCTCCTGATTTGGACCTTGAGATTTCTGTCCCGTGCTCCTCTGTCTCTGTCTCCTTTCATCGCCTGATGAAGGTTCATATTCATGAGGATGCCTATGTGTTTGTCTTTGGGTTCACCTTCTTACTTAGCTTCTCTAGGAACATGCATTATACGCCCAATGTCCTTTATTTATGGCTAGAAACCAAATATGAGTGAGTACATCCCATGTTCCTCTTTTTGGGTCTGGCTTACCTCACTCAGGATAGTGTTTTCTATTTCCATCCAGAAGAATGGATGAAGAAAGTATGGAATATATACATATTAGAGTATTACTCAGCAGTAAAATAAAGGACTTCTTGAATTTAGCCTACTCCTCTTGCCTTGATACTTAGCATGTAATATAAGATGTGTAGACTGTCTCCTTTTCCATGCAGCATTCTGTGAAACTAGAGTATTAGGGCTATGCTGTCAAAATGAAACACATTAAAATCATTGTTTAAAGAATCCATCATAAGTAAAATTGATTTGTGAAGATTTTCTTACCATTTATCAGTAAAACTATGTAAAATAAAAGAATGAATTCACAGCTTCTCATTTCCTGTAGAAACAAAAGCAACACCTCTCCTCCAAAGTGGCATGTCCTTTAAATTTTGAAGTTAAGGCATTTTTTAAAAATACATAGGTTAGATTAATCCAGCATCACTTATAATTAAATGTCCTTTAGCAGCTGTTGCTCCTTCCTCAACAGTCAAACAATTCAAAGACAATACAATAACAGTATCCAGATTTTCTCTGTGTTGTTCATCTCCTACATGGCATTTTAAAAACTTTTTCTTTTATTTTTAATTTTTGATTTTTTGAGACAGGATTTCTCTCTGCATCTTTGGCTGCCCTGGATCTTACTCTGTAGACCAGGCTGGCCTAAAACTCACAGAGATCCTCCTGCCTCTGCCTCCCAAGTTCAGGGATTAAAGCCATGTACCACCACATCCACCTACTCTATTTCTTTTTTTAAGGTACAAGTGGGCGCCATGTTTATTGCCACAACTCTATGGAGTTTCTAGGTCCATGCCACCACCAAGAAACATGCCACCAGCCATTCATAAATACCATTTAACTGTTTGATGGCAGAACTTCTTAAAAGAGCTGCAAGATTTTTATCACTAATACTAAGTCAGAAAGCCTCTCCTAAAGGAGCCCTGCCTATGTTTGCTTAACAGAACCCACCTAAGAAAATGCAGCGACTTCTTAGTCATGCTTGACTCTGCTCTTTTGTGTCTAGAATTCCTTCCCAAGCTCTCTCAGGTTTTATGTGGATACATTTGCCGAACATTGTGCGCCATTTGTAGCTGGAGGTTTCTCTCCCCACACCAATTCCCAAAGGCATAACTCCCTCATATACTCTCTACTGGATGACTTTTCATTTCGCTACATAATCTTGACATATAGCACACACACTAGGTGTCTTGAATTCTCGAAAAGGCCTTGGAGAAAGGAAATTCTTCTCATGGTGAGGTGGGGCTGGGGGGGGGGGAAGCTGTCAGCGGGAACAAAGCCACTACTTGACCTTGAGGCTGGAATTGCTAGATTCTGGATTTTACCTTACCGACTTTTCCCTTGTTATCTGGCCACCTCGGATGCTATCTCTAGGACTAAGAAACTCCCCTTAATTCAGCATTTGAGTAAATGCTAGATGCGGATCAAGCTCCATCAGGTTTCCTTCCACAGCTTATGCTGGTTGCAGTGGTTACGACAAAGCTGCTTTCCCAGCAGCTGTGGAAGAAAACGCTGGGAGAGTGAGCAGCCCTGCTGTGGTCTTCTTTTTTTTTCTACATTTACCAGTTACAAACTAGCTTAACTAGCCACCCAGATGTAGTTAACACATAAACTCCCTTCTCCCCCTCTTAGAAATCACAGCCTCTTCTTTTCACCCTTTTCAGATATGCCCAGGTGTTTCACAGCCACGCTCCCTCTGAGACCTAAGTAGGCAAACAGATACCAACCTTATGTGATTTATTGACCCTGATATCCTGGCTATTGCTGGAGAATTCCTAATTCTGTCTGTGTGGGTATATAAACTGGAAGCCTTGTGGGATCAAAAGAAAAATCGGGAGAAAGAGAGTATCAAGAGAGCATTGGTGAGAATGTTGGAAGAATAAATGGAACATGATGAGACAGACAGACATAATGGAACAGGAGGAGACAGACATACATGAGCTGATTCGTTCCTGTCACCCTCAGACCCCTTCTATTCAGTCTTCACCTATTGTAGCCTTCCTTCTGGATTCTGAGAGGTTTAGGGGGCTGTCACCCCAATAAACCTTGATACTTAGGATTTTCACACTGGCAGTTAGGAGCTGTAGAGAAAGACACCGGAGAAGCTGAGTATTCTGGATCTCTGGCTATTCTGGAGTTGAGTCCTGTAACCTCAGATGTTTCCTGTCTGTGACTCGCTCAGCCTTCACTTGGTCCATGGGTTCACCTCACACCATCGGCTCCTCAATTAGCTAATCCTCCCTGGCCTGCTTGGAGACCAAACAGGCTTCTTTTCAATCAGCAAACTGCAGAGGTGAAAACTGTAGGCTGTTTCTATAAATACATCAGTTCAGTTCATGGTCCAGTACTTTTTTCCTTATAATGGGGTATAAAATTGGCCCCTTTAGAAGAGAATGACTTTGTAACAATTCTATATAGGTTTCAGACTTTATTGTTTCATGGTCCTTTGGGCATCTGACTGAAAATCGACTTCTGGTTTGACTTTAGGAGTCTGTCTCTCAAAGCATAACGTTAAGTCATTGTTTTACAGTTGAATTATTTCTCATTTATATAAATATGGCTTTTTTTTCAAACCGTGAGTCAAGAAGGGGCTGAAGAGACGAGGGAGCACAAGAGCGGTGAATGGAAATGAGGATGAAAATCAGAATGTTCACTATTTGGGTACCAAATTGTCCAACAACCAACAATAGAAGTTAAAAAAATGCTTTTTCAGAACTTGAGATTGACTCTGTGAATAGGAGGTCTGCTTGAGGGCTGTGATCCAAAATCTGGCTCCTAAATAATATCAGGGTTGGCTCGGTGGAGCTGTGCTAGTTGTAATAAAGGCGCGAAGGTGACGTTCTGGCCAAGAGAATAGATTCTCTTACCTGATTGGGGTTTGTGGTAAGCTGTGCTAAAGAGGTAGGGAGAATAATCAGTTCTTTGGTGGGATACTGTACTCTTCCCCCCAGAATTCCTGCCTTCATACAGAAGGTATGGGGCCACAGCCAGGAGTCTTCAAAGTCTGTCTGTTTCTCTGAAGTACACAGAAAAGCTCCACTTTTCATTTTATTATTTCTGTGTCTGCCACAAAAAATATTTTCCTACTATTTGGGGCTTCTTTAGGGTTTCTCTAAGGACCCTTCTGAACATGTGTCTGCTTCTCTGCCATGTACAATCTCAAAGGGCAGTGATAACCCCTTCTTTCTTCCATTTACATCCCTGGGCATCTTCTAACATTTACAGTTTGCCTGACCCAGGATAGTTTTCCTTTCCAATAATGTCTCATTGAGCTCCAAAAAAATTTAGACAATTACTAAAGTAATGAACAAAAACAGTCATCATATAATCTTTCTCTAATACAAAATAGTCACTATAATTTACTTTATACGAGTTTATATTCAGTTGAATATTTTGGCTGAAATCTAATTGTTTAAATATATTATAATGCAATTTGGATGACAGTGGGCCATCTCATTTTGATTTTGGTAGAAATGATATATATATTATTTAATTTACATAATTATTTGACTAATTTGTATAGTCAAGAGTTCATCATGGGAAACAGAAGCATAGCAGATGCCAGGGATAGCAACACTTGCCTATAATCCAAGCACTGGGTAAACTGAGGCAGGAGGGTCAGGATTTCAGTCCAGTCTGGGGTAGATAGCTTGGTCTTATCTCAAAGTAAAGATAAATTAATAATAAAAACAAAAAATAATGACAACGACAACAACAACAATAACAACAGCAATAACAATAATAATAATGATGATGATGATAATAAAATCCTAATAAAGTCCTCTCCATAGAAGGCTAAAGTAAGACTGGCCTGATTTCTTCACAATAGGCATCTACATGAGTCATGCAGGAAATGACTCCAGCTCTGTCATGCCTGCAGCTTAGACTGTGCGTCTTTGTTTCTTCCTGTTGCGTGGTATTTGAGTCAAAGGGCAGAATGGACCCTTTCCGGGCCAGGTGAAGATCATCTCTTGAGTATGTCACTGCAGAAAGAGAGAGGTGCTGTTAAGCGCTCTTTAACAACCCATGTGCAGATTTCTTGTGTGGTAGCTCCGGTTGACAGGCCCTGTTCTGCCCTCTGTTGCTCGTCTAGTTTTACCAAAACCCGAATTATCTCTCAACTCTAAATGACACTCTGTGGAGGCGTCTGCAGATCTGTACTGGAAATTGATGGCTCCATTCTCTCTAGCAGTGTCCCATGTTGTTTCTATATCTCTTCTGGAATTTATTATACAGTGTCTTGTATTGTAGTGATGAATCTTACTGTCTCGGCAGCTATTTTCCAAGCTCACAAAACCAAAGACCTTGTAATTCATTTTTATATCCCTTCACCATCCCACAGCGCCCTTTGCTCATAATAAATAGTGAAGACTTGCTGGATGAACCAATCACATGGTGTTAATTCCTGCACCCTGGCTAATATTTAAACAAGAATGCCAAGGATACTATTAATCTCGTTCAGTCATTTAATGTCTCAAAGTCATTAAATATTCTTAACTAGGAAAGAAACCTGTGAGGACACAAAGTCTGTTGATATTGTAAAAGATTCCTCCAAGTTCATTTCTTAAAGCAGGTTAGACCAGTTTTGCTGTAATACAAAGGTGTTATAATAATCATGGAGCCAGGTACATGATTTCACTGTAAAGATGATTCTGTTTGAAGTTGGTTTTTCAGTGCTCAAATCAATAAATGGAGCTGTTTGTAATATAGATGTTGTGTTTATATCTAGAATACATTAACCCATAATTAAATTAATCAAAGCTATACATACATTTTTGACTATTTTGGGTTTCTTATAAATGAGAAAAGATAGTTAGATTTCTCCCTCTCTTCATTTGAAATTCAGTTTTGTAATTTAGCCATTAGACGTGTCCATGTTTATTAAGTTCTTAAGGATCAACTTAAATGTATTACTACAAGTCAATAAGTTATTGATGTTTTGCGAATTTAATCTATTTTTATGGAACTATATGAAATTATTGGAAATTGGTCAATTCTTTATGTTCTTAAAATGTTCTTTAAAACATTTTAGGACAGTGTCTCTTTCTTAGGTATGGAGATAAGTACTGAATGAATGAATGAATGAATGAATGAATATACAGTTTTTATAATATAAACCTAAATGGCAGTGCTCCAATATGATAAAAATTATACAGATAGAAGCTATATACAATTCATAGTATGAACCTTAAAACTAGAGAAATGGATTGGTGGTTAATAGAGCTTGCTGGTTTCTTAAAGATTAATATATATATATATATATACATATACATATATATGAGGGCTCCATTGGCTTTATGCCTCTATTTCAGATACTATTATATAGATGGTCGTAAACCATCATTTGGTTGCTGGGAATTGAACTCAGGACCTCTGGAAGAGGGCCAGGGAGATGGCCCAGCGGTTAAGAGCACTGTCCACTCTTCCATAGGTCCTGAGTTCAATTTCCAGCAATCACATGGTGGCTCACAGCCATCTGCAATGAAATCTGGTGCCCTCTTGAGGAATAGACCTAGTCATTCATCCTTGTCAACTCTTAGACCATGAAACCGATATATGGACAAGTTCAACAGAACCGCCATATACGGGCTTCCCATGCATGCTTCAGCATTCCCAGGGCATAAATTTCATTTTCTTTTTAAATTCCTCTGGAAGAGCAGCCAGTGCTCGTAACCTCTGAGCCATCTCTCCAGCCGTGAGCTTATTGTTCATATACCAGATCTAAGATCAATTTCTAATACCCATGTTAAGTGCTTCACAACCATTGTAAATATAATTTAACAGGATTGATGTCCTCTTCTGGCCTCTGCAGATTTCTGCACCTGTACACACACACACACACACACACACAAACATGTAAGTCTGAAAGTATATTTTAATTACTACCTACAGTAAGGTTATAGTTTAGGTGCTTGTAATACCATTAAATGTTTAGAGAGGTCCATAAGCTTAAATGTTCAGTTTTTCTGTAACTTTTGACACTTCTGAATATATTTATTGAATATAGAAGCTAGGAAGTTTGTGTTTTATTTTCATTGTGCTGTCAGTATAAAATTTAACACATGATAGAGGGAAGTTAGGCATTCCACACCAGTCAAAGGTAGTCACTTAAAGAACAAAGGCTTACAACTGCACACACAATAATAAGAAGGCAAAAGTCTTTGGAGAGATTATCCATCAGGGGAAATTGGGAATAATACATGAGAAATATGGCAGGCGTGAAACTCAGAACAGTTTTATTTGTAATACTCCTACTACAAGCGACCAGTAACTTATCCTTGTTTTCAAATTGAGATAAAACACTGTAAAATGGTTAAAGTACTCTAAGAGAAATGCAGATTAAACATGCTTCAATGATACATAAAATACTGTAGCATTGGACACATAGCCGATTGATTTACACACACACACACACACATATATATATGCATCTGTTGTTTATGTCAAAAGCTTCTACTTCCAGTATCCCAGTATGTTTAGACTATCTCAATCTAATGTTCACAGGCATTATAGTTTTTGCTTCTATTGTTTTTCTTAGCTGTTCTTTATCTCATATCCTTTGAGTATTATATAGTGTGCTCTTGGTTTTTTGTTTCGTTTGAGTATCTCTATGATAGCTATGGATATCCGCTGCTTTGCGTGGAAAAAAAACAGGTTAGCTTTACAGGTTAAGAGTTACAATATGAATTCCTACTGATAGATTGTCCCACTCAATAAACTTTATGACTCAATTTTTCCTAGAGCCTGATACAGGAAATAAGTGTGATTTTTATAACATGTAGTCTTAAATTAAAATACCACTGGTTCACTGTTGCTATTTTTTAGTTTTATCTAGTTCATTCATAAATACGAAGATAGATGTGATATATTGCCTTGCTGCGCACCGCGCCGCCGTGTCTGCTCTCTGCCCTGGCACCCAGTTCGCGAGCTTCGGGCAAGGGTGCTGGAAGTTAAAATACACAGACACACATACACACAGAGACAGCGACACGGGTCATCCTTGAATTCCCCAAGAATACCCCCTTTATTGTGCTCAGGGTAGATTATATAGATAGCCACGCCCCAGCCAAACCCACCAGAAACCACTCTGCTGCCATCAGGAACTCCTGAAGATGTCCTGCTCAGAGCAGCTGTAGGCACTCAGATCAGGGGATTACAAGAAATTCAGGATCTGGGGTCTCACTGCTCCCAGCAGGAGATTTACAGGTTAAGAGTTACAATCTAAATTCCTACAGATAGATTGTCCCACTCAATAAACTTTATGATTCATTTTTTTTCCTAGAGCCCAATACAGGAAATAGGTGTGATTTTTATAACGTGTAGACTTAAATTAAAATATCACTGGTTCACTGTTGCTATTTTTTAGTTTTATCTAGTTATTTCATAAATACAAAGATAGATGTGATATATTGATTTATTTTCTCCTTTGTTTTTTAAGCATTGTTGAGTACCCATTGCATTCAAAATACTACACTAGGGGCTATAGAGATGGCTCAAGATTAGAACCCCACATTCGCCTTACTGAGAACTAGACTTCATTTCCCAGCATCCCCGTTAGGTGGCTACCAACTGCGTGCATCTCTAGCTTCAGGGGAGTCTGATGCCTCTGGCTTCTGTGGGCACCTGCACTCACATACACCTTACTCTCACACAGCTAGATACCCGCATACCTACAGGGAAAAATAAAACATTAAAAAAGCAAGACACACACATAACCTTGCTAACAACAACCAAATAAATGAGAGTGCATGCTTACGAAACTTCAGAAAGTATGGTTTGATGCCTTCAGTTACACTAAAGGGAGCAGAAGATCTAATGTCCCGTTCTCTCGCCTCCTTATTGCCCTGAGATAATCTTTCTTGCGATGGATCTGGGCCAAAAGATGGCAAGGCATGGTGATCCCCCTGTTTCCAGTTTTGCCGGAACTGAGCACTGTGACTCTAGCTGTTATGTCCAAATTCAGCTTCTTCCTGGAGCCCTGAAGATTTGAACCCAGTTTTCATCTGTGCGTGGAAAGTGTTTTTAGCCATTGATTCATCTCCCTAGTCCTTTGTTTCTTATTTCATTCTTTCCCAATAGCAAAGCAGCATGGGAAAAGGTCCGATGTAAGTTTCAACATCATACCCTTCCTGAAGACTCAGATATTGATGGTGGAATGAAATATATTAGGTTACACTTTGGTCAGTCTGTTTCAGCTCTATTAATTTAACAGTAAAATACTTTAAATAATACTTTCTTACCAGTATCATTTTTTTCCTCAAAGAAAATGTGTATGCCTTGGCTTTATTTGTGAGCCAAAATAAATAAATAAATAAATAAATAAATAAATAAATAAATAAATAAATAAATAAATAAATGTAGCTCATTGAATGCTATGGCTTAGATTTCATTTTGTACAAGATTATATTCCAGAAGGAATATAACCTTCTCATTTGGATAGAGGGATTATTGATATATTGTTATTTTTCAGAGGCATAACTGTCTTCCTGTGATGCTGAGCTAAGAAGGCATTGGTAGAAGTTTATGGGTCTTTATGGCTTTTGATGAGAAGTAAATAAGACAGAAATTAATACCTTACTAATTGTTAACTTTAAATATTTTCTTTATCATGCACCACTCTTAGAGTATTAACAAAATCACAATCAATCGGAAGCCTCTAGCTTTGAACAGTCCTCTAGGTAACTTGGTAATTCCATGATCAACATTGAGAGTAGTCTTTTGCCTGGTGGATTCAGTACCTCTCCTCCATTTCAAATGGTTACAAGTTGATTGTCATACTAAAATGATTTCTTAAAAGCCATGTACATTGCCCCTTTTAAAATTTGAAAGGTCATATTTGCATTTAATCATGGGCTTCCTCAACTGTCAAAATGCAAAGACAACTTTGAAAATGAAGTTTTTTTTTTTTCTGGTGTAGAGTTAAGAATAAGCCTCATTTATTTCATACAATAACTCTCCTTTTTATCCAGCTTCTGGGAACTTAAGAAATATTAGTGACTGAGTTCAATATCCCACATGCTAATATTTTCATAATTGCAGGGCTACAATCTCATCTCCTATGGACGTTTTCATTGAGGCTTATTTGTAAAACACAGATCTGGTTTTATGCTACGTAGGTGGGTTGCTATGATGCAGGAATGCTATTCTTGATTGTGCCTTTATCAATTGTGTGCACGCACCAAAGTGCACAATGGGAGCTTTATGGTCACTCTGTATTCGGCCAAGATCACTCTCGTAAACCTCTGGTAACTCTCCCTAGAATGAAATGAATGCAAAGTATTAATTCTTTCTTGTTTTATTCCCCCCCCCCCCATGTTTCGTTCTTGCTCACGCACTTACCGAAGAGTAATCCTCTAAGTGGTCTGTTTACTGCTTTTCATGTTGCAGATTGAAAATGTTGAGGTCTGCCTTAGCTTTCTAGCAGCTCGCGGAGTCAATGTCCAAGGCCTGTCGGCTGAAGGTAAGGAACTGCGCTGTTGTCGCAAACGGCCTCGGCGGATGTTTGAGCAGTTTCATTTCTCCATAGACGAGTCTATGTAGGCTCTTGTGTGTGCATTTGGGAGAGAAGTTGTGTACAAAATAAAATCGTTACCCCCAAGGCAGTGAGCACATCCTCTTTCAAGAGTAAGGAAAACCACAACCCATAGAGCATCTTTGTTTAGTTGGGTTTGTTCCTTCAGTCCCCGCCCTCCCCCGAGCCCCGTGATATCGCAAGTCACTTTGTAATGTTGGCAGAACTGAGACGTTCATAATCAATTGAAATTGCGAGTTAGGGAGCAACTTGTGTTTTTATCCTCATAGATCTCGTCTAAGTGGATTACATCTAGACTTTTAGTCATATAGGAAAAATCAATTCGATTTATTTGACCATGTTTTACATTTTTTTCCATTTGATACAGAAATAAGAAATGGAAACTTAAAAGCCATTCTAGGACTGTTTTTCAGTTTGTCTCGCTACAAGCAGCAACAACACCATCAACAGCAGTATTACCAGTCCCTGGTGGAGCTTCAGCAGCGAGTGACTCACACGGCTCCTCAGTCGGAACCCAGTCAGGTCAAAACCCAGCAAGATATGCAGTCTAGGTAAGGACGGGGACGCATTTCAAACGACTTTGTCTGGACGCAGTTTGACTCTCTAAATTATTGTGACTTTAAAATTATCTCTGTGTGCTTTCGTTTTCGTGTGACCCAGATATGTGATTTGTGTAAAAAAAATAAGGCTCAAACCCCTTCTCTCTGGATCTGACAAGAAAGGTCTATCATATTTTTAGGATGCACCCTTTCGTTTATTTTCTAGTGGTGACTTTTCTGTATCTTACCATGCAAGATGTCCCTGGTGGAAGAAAAGTGGTATGGTTTCTTCCTCCAGTCAAATACTTTAGTGCGTATCATGTGTCTTTTGAATCCTGGTAAAAAGGTATGGTTACCTTTTATTGATAGCTTGTGCTGATTACATTTTTCAAAACTCAAGGATTATTATTCATAGTACTTTTGAGTATTTGAGAAACACTCTTTTTAGGAATATGTGTTTTGTATATATATGTGTGTGTGCATATATATATATGTGTGTGTATAAATATATCTATATCTATATATATATATATATATATATATATAGATATATATATACACACACACATGTGTGTTTTATGTAGCTTGAGTTTTGGTCCTTGCAGGTGCAGCCTATGTGCTTAGTGGTGCTGAAGAGGCAAGTGAAATCTGTAAGGCAACCCCACAGGAGGGCAGGAAATGCCCTCTTTCTAGAAAGCTTGGGTCAAAGTTTAGAATTTTTCAACTGGCTCAATTTACATCAGGATTATTTTGCAATTGATCATGGACTTGAATTGCTGCCCTCTAATAATATCCATGCAGCATGCAGGTCAGTATTTCATGGGATAACTAGGTCTATCGGTCACCTTGTCTGAAATATCAGAAAATAACAAGTACAGTTTCAGCCAACAATTTTCATGTCAGCCCCTAGCTTTGTTCCTGAAGAAAGATAAGCTATGTGGAGTAATTTGTTCTTGTGCATAAATAGGAATAATATTTTGTTAAAGAGAGAAAGCATAAAAATATGCATTACCTTTCTTAAAAATATATGAATATAAGAAACACACATAAGTATTTGGTTTTTTTTATCTTTGAAATCTAAAGTACTCAACTTGAACTTACTTTGATTTTTTTTTTTGTGTTTACCACTCAGTATTTGACAGGAAATAATTTAAACTATCAAAACAATTTTCAAAAACTATTCTCTACCTAGTGTTACTTGTTTGACTCGAGAATTTCCAGCCAGCTTTGCTATGGACCCACGGTCTTCTGCATGCAAATTCTCGTCTCTTTGTAAAGAGCTTTGATTAGCAGCTGATTTGTAAATGATGAAAGAACATAATTTTACGAAGATGCCATGCGTTTCCTCATTCATAGAACAATGAAGATGGTTTTCACTATCCCGAATTCAGTTATATGGATAGTCTTCTGTTTATTAAGCACACCTTGTCTTTCTGTGATATCTAGTGAAGTTTTTGAATTTTAGTAGGGCGAACAAGAAAACAAGAAGACAGAGCAATCAAAATCAAACGAAACATTGTAAGATAATTTACTGGATGTTCTTCAGAAGAAGGAATTGGGGAGAGGAAATCTTTTTATTTATTACTAGTTTATTTGCATACAGTTGGCAAGGACATGTCGGTTCTTACTACCAACAGCAGAGATACTTCCTAGAGACTGATTTAAGCAATTTGAGTGGACAAGAGGCAGTAATAGTAGTAGAAGAGTAATCTAAATGAAGTGATTTTTTATAAAGAAAACCGATTTTGGAAGTGACAAAGAGTCATTTGTTAGAGTGTCCCTCTCTCTGTTCTTATGTCTGTGATGCGGAATTTCTTGTCCAGAATTCCTTGATAGTATTTCCTTTTTGGAATAAATGTCTTTTTTCTTCTGCTTCTCAGTGGATACGCATGGATGCTTCGCAATTACAAGTTATTTTTAAATATAAAATGACTCCACTCATACCATTTGGGGAAGACATAGATTATTTTTTGTGGCGGGGATTTAATAAAAGTATTCTTCTTTCTATACTTTTCTTTTAAGACTGGATACATTTTTAATTTTTATTGTACAAAAATTGATTTAATTAGTTTTTTATTAAAACTTTATTGTAAATACTTGAATCAAAAAAGTCATACACCAAAATTAACCTGACCCAAGTCTAACATCTCAGTGAACTGTGCAGTTATAACGGCCATTCTGAAGCTATAAAACTTCATAGTTTTTAAATTGATACTTAATTTAATAAATTTTTAGTGCACCCGCTTTAGTAAGTATAGCATTGATGGCCCTGATACAGTGGGGTTCAGTGTCACCTTGTAGACGGTTTCCTACACATTTTGAAAGATGTAATTTTATGCTTCAGTCATCAATATTTTCTTCTCTTCATACAAGCCCACTGTCTATAATTATAATTTATGTGAACTTATCATAGCAGTGTTCCTTAAGCATTTTTCAAAACCCATAGTAGTAACATACAAAAAAAGCAGTATAATATCTTTCTGTTAAAATCAAGACAATCAATACAGAAAACCTACTGTCACCTATTGCTGGAGGCATGAGCCTTAAGTATGATTTATGATACCTTTGTATTGATTTCAGAGTTCTTCCTCACTGTATGGTTTAAATGAAAATTTAATCTATTCTGAATAGTTAGCAAGAATTCTTTTTCTTTGTAGACTAATAAAAATTTCATAGGCCACCTTTTTTGCAGCTCAGTGAGAGAGTGGTTTTTGCTCTTTTTAAAATAATCATAATTGTATAGGTATTCACATTATACATTAAGAATTTTGTTTTCTTTGGCATTTTGAAAATAATTCATGTGTTTTCATATCATTTAAACAGCTCTTACTTAGGCATACACCTAAAAATTTCATCATTAAAAGCTCACCTCTAGAATTACAGATGAGATTGCATTCCAAATCACTCTTTCCAAACTATGAAATCTATGTAGTTTCTCTAGTAGTCATTTTTCTCTTGTTATAATAACAGACCTTAGAAAAACACCCTAAAGAGGGAAGGGGTTAGTTTGGATCCCAATTAAAGGAAAATTCCAGCATAGCAGGGAAGTCACACAGCTTGAGGCAGCTACTCACATAGAATCCAAAACCAGGAATGAGTGATGCTTCCCAGTGCTCAGTACATTTTCTCCTTTTGAAGGAGCTCAGCATCCCTGCCCAGGTATTTGTCCCACCCACAGTTAAGGTGGGACTTTCTACATAAATTAACCCAAACAAGATGATCTTTTACAGACATGCACTGAGGCTAAATAAGCCTTCAGAGATGTACTTGGAAGACCTGTCACCCCTAGGACTCCAGTTGCTTTGCCAGGTGACACCTAGCATCCCTACAAAGCATCTTTTTGGTTCAGTCTCCTTACTTGCTGAAGAAAATAAAATGAGATGTCAAAAGATTGTATAAGAAGTTATATGTATATGTACATAACACAGAACCTGCCTGGCTTGTCCTTCTTCCCTGTTATGAAT
Source organism: Microtus pennsylvanicus (assembly GCF_037038515.1). Lineage (NCBI taxonomy): Eukaryota > Metazoa > Chordata > Mammalia > Rodentia > Cricetidae > Microtus > Microtus pennsylvanicus. The sequence continues at coordinate 18,205,758 of NC_134598.1, forward strand.
CTTACAAATGGTCCTCCATATTGGAAGCTTGTTCTACATGATGAACAAACCACACTTGCTCAGGCTCATGTTTCTCTGTAGTGTGAATTTACTAGAACTCTTGATGATTCTTTGGCCATCCTTTAAATACTGCAGTCTTCCCATTCCTGTCCAGCATTGGTCTTCAAATTACTTCTCTTCTGTCCAAATTCTAATCACCTTCTAACTTAAAATTTATTTGTCTATATTCCTTGTTCATTATCTCTAATGTCACTATTTGGAAAGTAAACATAACACCCCCCCCCCATTTTTGTCACTACTAGAATGCAAGCATTATCAGAGAACATTATACTCGGTAGATTCTTCATAATAAATTTTTTAAAGAAGCATAACAACAACTCTGTATTACTTCTCTTTCCAATTTAGTTAGGGAAATGTTATATTTACACCTCTAAAATGACAAAAAGACAATTATCATGGGTTCATGATAATAAAAGAGACTTGGACAGTTGATTTCAAAGAACGTGAAAAAAGAATATCTGTTGACTACACCGGGAATTCAGAGGGAAGTGGGGAATGAGTGGTTAAAGATGTAGGATACAGAAGGGCAGGAGTAATAATTTTTAATGCTCTATAGCTCACAGGGTAACTGATATGCAAATGATTGAATAGTTCAGAGTAGGTAATAGAGAAGATTTCGCATGCTCATAACACAAAAATGATTTATGTATAATGTGGTAAAAATGCCATTCACCCTAACCAAATCATCTTGAAATGTATGCAAGTATAGAAACCTCACACTATACTCCACAAATATACTATTACTATGTGTCAATTTAAATGCAAATGGAAGGTGAAGCATTGAAAAAGTTTTATAATTATAATTTTGGCTTTACAATTAATTTTTTATAAATTCATCAGTTTAGTATAATATGATAATTAAAATACATTTTTGAGTTACTCTTAACATTCAGCTATGGTTGGTCTCACTATGACAATTAGAATAACCAGAGAGTATCAAGATGCATGGAAAGTTTTGCTTCTACTTTAGTGGGTATCATGCCCGCTTTATCCAGTCTATATAGATTCTAGGTTTACCTTCTTTTTCTGTGTTGTTTATGATAATCACTATGGCTGCCTGTGTCCATAGTTTATTTTCTGATTCTGCATGTGATTTCTGCACTCAGAATGTGATATAGAGATTTCCAAGATTGTTACCATCTGGAGAATTGTAAAAAATAAATAGGCTGCATGAACGAAGTTCTTTTGCTTCGTGATATCACTCACAGCTGAAAGCCATTCATGACTATCACGCCTTTTTTCTGTGTTACGTTTTGCTTAGAAGAGCCAAACAAGGTAACAGATCTAGTATTTAGAGAGGACACAGCTAATTTACAATCAATAGCATAGTGAAGTGATACAGTTTTTATTAGAGGCTAATAAAGATATTGATAGCATGACTAATCGGACAGAAATGCCACTCTTGGGCTGGAGAGAGGGCTCTGCAGTTAAGAGCTCTGTCAGCTCTTCCAGAGGACCTCCATTCATTTCTCAACCCAGGAATCCAACGAATAATGCCAAGTTAATGAATGGCTGAGTTAAATGGGAATATCTGGTAAGATATAGTAATCACGGAGATAATAGACTAATCTAGTTCATATAAGTTGTTAAATGATAGGATACAGGAAAGATAATCTTTTGTTTACCAAAAGGTAATAAATAAATAAATAAATAAATAAATAAATAAATAAATAAAAATAAGGGTTTTTTCCCTTAAAAATTTCTCTTAAAGGGTCCTCATTGTTGTCTAAATTCTCTGGGATTGTGACCCCTCAGAGAGACATACATAGATCTAATCTACGTGGGAAGTAGAAAAAGACAAGATCTTCTGAGTAAATCGGGAGCATGGGGACCTTGGGGGAGGGTTGAAGGGGAGGGAAGAGGCAGGAAGAGGAGCAGAGAAAAATGTAGAGCTCAATAAAAAAAATGAAACTGAATAAATGACAAGCAATTGAAAAAAAAATCTCTGTTAAAGATGAGCAAATGATTTCTACCCCTCCTGTCAGATAATGGTTGACTTTCACCACCTCACACATTAAATCACATGATGACATGAAACATACTTTCTAGAACTAAATTGTAAAATCCCTGGAAGTGAAGTAGAGTTGAAGAAATATGCAATTGGATGACATGAGAGGTAAAGGTGTGGTTATAACAAATGTTCTTAAGAACACAGAGGCTTATCCCCAGGTGGTCAGTTGCTATGCCCCATTTTATTTTGGAGAGCAGGTCACAGAGGCATCTACTTTCCCTGTGGCTGGAGTCGCTCTGACTGAACTCAAGGTTGATTGACAGAACCCTTGGGCGTGCGCTCTGAGTTCCCAGGGAGGCCCCCTCAGAACACCATGACCCTTGCCACACACTTTGTTCTGAGTGTCCTCTTCCATTGCGGATATTTGCCTCCCAGGACTTCTCTTCCAGGAATCACCATTTCCTTCGGGGAAATGCGCTCCAAGTCTGGGAGGCTTTTCAGCTTTTGGTCGCGGGGTTATAAATCACGAAATGTGTATAGGGAGCTTTAATTTAGGATGACAGAGAGACTGTGGTAATTTAAGCCCTCGGGATCCTGGCTTCAATTAGTTACTCCGCTCAGTTCTGTGTTGTGGTCTATCATGTGTTCTTTCTTAAGTCAAGGACTCAAGGTTTTAAGAAAATGAAAACAAGTAGGGGTATTTTATGAATCTTAAGAAAACAAAAGTATGACCTTTCATCTCTAGGCACATATAAATGAAGGAAATTTTTTTTAAAGATATTGAAAAACCAAGAAGATTGATGGTGATAATATCAGAAGCAAATCTGAACACACATGTGTGTGAGTGGATGCGTGGGAAGGGCAGGTGTGTATGTGTGTGTATGTGTGTGCACACACATGCACACCATGTATATGAGCACATGCACAGACATGCAAGTATCTAATATTATGCATATATTTTTCTTGTGTTTATATATATCTACAATTTTATTTAAAGACTAGACAACCACTGACACTTCTGTTGCTATGAAGACATGGCTCTATGATTTTTGTTTTAAAGAGTATGCTCATGTGAATTTCAGTAATTGCCAGTGGAGTAACATGGATGAGAGATGAAACCCCTGATGGACTGTTGATCTCACCTCTAAAGTTAGAAAAGGCTGTAGAAGAGGCTCTGTGAACAGATTTATATGTAACATGCCTAGATATGACATATAAACTAGCTAACACATAACCACCAAGTTCACTATTTTCACTTCCTTCTCCCACTTAAACCTCATATCTCATGTATTATCAAATATTTGGCTTCCCGGAAACATTATGAGTCTCAACTCTGCCTCCTACTTGGACCACATCCTTTAATCAACCAAGTCCATTTCACTTCTAAATTTTATTAAACTTGTACAATTATTTCCAAGTAATGATGTCTCTATAATTAAGAGTTAAAGAATATTCAATCGTTTCCATACTCAGTATAACTACACACATGTTTAAATAATTTAGCAATGGCTCCTCTATTGTTAATAAAACACTATTCTACCATTAATTTTAGTTCATCTGTTTTTTATTGTCTGTTGATTCACAGTGAGCTATCTTACAGTTGGTTTACCTAATAGAAATATTTAAGCTTCAATATATCCCAAACAATTGTGGAGACATTGACAGTAGGGTATAGCGTCAAATAGAAGAAAGGGGTTTGCTGGCAGGAGGACCACATTCTGGTAATAAACTGGAACAATTTTGAAATACTCCAAGTAATCATTAGACAGGCGAAGAAAGATCAATTGGGAAAAGGGAAATTAACGTACAGGAGTTATGTTTTTATGACTATAAAAATGATACTCAGGAACAGCCTTGCCAAATGATGACCTTGCCCTAGTACAGAACTTGCTGGCTGTCTATCCCAGAGTACTGTCTGTTTCGTTTTGAGAAGAGGAAATAGCCCTTTGTGCTGGATCTCAGTAAAGAAGGCGAAGTGTGGGGTAGATACAATTCAGAAAAAGACCCTGCCACCAGAGTAAGGATTTTGACTTTTGTTCCCTAGTCCAGTGAGAAGCTATCGTTTTCCATGACAAGATATAGCAACAGAGTGGAAGTGAAAGTATCATCGCGTTACTCTGAGGTAAAGAGAGGCTAGTTATAGCTGATTCATGGAGCAAGTCTGTACCGTCGTGGGAGGTGGGGTTCAAAAGTTGAATTCCAAATGTGGTTGGAGGGAAGTGTCAGTAGCATCAGCTGACAGATTTGCATGGGAGGACTAGAAACGAGATTCTAAATTGTTGGCATTAGCTGTGAGAAGATGTATCTTTGTACCGGAAAGAAAATACGTGTAGGAGAAGCGAGTTTGGTATAGAAAGAAAGAAGTTAACTCACTGGCCCACACGTCAGCTTTAAAATGTCTGTAAGAAGGACATTGGGGTTGGGAGAATGGGGTATATGAAGCAGATATAGTTTATTAATACACATTATGGACATAGTATTTAGCTTTACAACTCTATGAGACTAGAGGCAGTAAATCACCAAAGGCTATGTACGGGTGATCAAACTAAGTCCCTGGGTCGGCAGCTCACCAGTGTTTATAGAGATCAGACATTGAGTAGGACTGTGTAGAGGAAACTATAGAGTAAGATTACAAAATCGAACCCAAAGAAAGCTTGGTATCCTAGAAAGAAAGTGAAAAAAAATGTTCTAAGAAGAATGGAAATGATGATGGATATCAGAGAGGCACCCTCCGCCACGATCCAGTCACCATTGGATAGTCTATGCCTGTGTTCGCTCACTATGTCCTCATAGCAACCATGTGATACAGGTGATCTTACCTTCCGTCTAAGGAAACGGAAAGTAGATAGAGCAGTTTAACTTGGCAAAGTTTCACAGAGACTCATCTTAAAGTCGAATCCAGGATATGTGACCTGGAACTTTGTTTCCTATAATACGGAACTTTGTTTCCTAAATATGTCTGCAGAAACTCGGCTGCTTGGACTCTTGCAGGCCAATAGGACAAGAACTGCAGAGTAACCCAAGATGACATCAGGCAGTATCAGTGAAGTTCACGCTGTGGTCGTTCTGTTAACATCTATCTGTCCCGTAGGAATTAACATGAGAGAAAGGAAAAAAATAACTTTTTTATAAATTAAATTATAGAAAATGAATTATACTAATGCAATTGCATTTTATCCCTCTGACTTTCCATTGGCTATCTTTGCAAACTTATATAATGAAGAGACATCTTTATCTCTTTTTAATTAATCTATTAATCTAAGTTTCCTTCATCTTCCCCTCACAGAAAACATGATAGAATACAGCTGCTCAGTTTTCCGTCGTCTGGTCCACATGTTTCCTTTTATTGTTTGTTTGGATTTTGTACATGTTTTTTGCTTTGTTTTCAGTGTCCACAAGATTAATAACTCTTCTGTGAATTATTTTCACATATTCCTAATATAGATTGATTTGAAAGTTTGAAACCAATGTAGTATCTGATTGTTAAATGTACATATGTCAGAAAAGTATTCAGAATTAAGAATATAACTCTTTTTGTCATCTGATTTTGAAAGTCTCTATTGCTATTTGTTTAAATTTGAGCATAAAATACCAGATAACTTTGATATTGACTAGAGCTCATTTTAAAGTCCTATGGTTGGACCATTTCAAACCCATAAAGGCATTCTTCCATGCCAACATTTTTATTCAACATTCCTCTGCTCCTTTTGGTTCTCCAAAATCTACTTCAAAATCTCTTGCTCATTGTTGGCTCATGACTTTTACCTGTTTTCTTTGAAGTAATGAACTTAACTCTTTATTATTTCTTTATCAAATGGCATCATATGAGAAAAACAAGGAATAGCAAATAAACTTTACAAGGTATGGGGACAGTCATCCTAGATTGTAAGGTTTTAGATTCATAAAATAACAATCATTTAAGAACATTTCCTGGGTATCAAAAGGTATAATTCCCTTTATATACTGGCATTTCAAAGGAACTATCAATGTTTCTGCGTGTGTGTGTGTGTCTTTGAAACATGGTCTCATATAATCTAAGCAGTCTTGCACTCAAGTAACTGAGGCCCCTTACTTCCCAGTGCTGGGATTGCAGGTATGCAAATCATTACTATATCATTCTGTAAAGAGTAAAATGTTTATTAATCTAGAGCTATAACTCAGGAGAAGTGTGTGTGATTCATCCCTTTTTAAAAGTTTGCCACAGGAAGTTTTAATGTCCTGTTTATATAGTTTATAATCGTTTCCTTATATATTAGAAATTTGGTTTCAATTATACTTTATTTTTAGTTCGCAAATAAAGCATAACACAAAGGCTTGTTTATTTTACTGACATTCTTATATTTTATAAACTTATCATGTGGTAATCAGTTTTCTAGCGAACAATTTTCCCCCAAATTTCAACTTACTGATTCAAAATGGAAATTGCAACTGTTGGCAAAACTACAAATAATTCTACCTGTGTGATGATTTCATCATCTTACTATCAATAACTCAATATGGAAAAATCAAGCAGTAATCAAAGGCCTGGTGGGTGAATATAGAATCCAATCTAGGGAGCAAACCTTTAACAACTGAAGGAATCTCTCCCATGAGATTTTAATCACCTATCTCTATTACAAAGCCTTATCTCACAGGTTTCTTATTTTATTTATTTATTTATTTATTTATTTATTTATTTATTTATTTATTTATTATTTATTTATTTTATTGAGAAAAGGAAGAAGAAAAAAACAAGTTTCTACCTCCTCCCAGCCTCCCATTTCCCTCCCCCTCCTCCCACTCTTCTCCCCCTCCTCCCACTCTTCTCCCCCTCCTCCCACTCTTCTCCCCCTCCTCCCACCCCTCTCCCCTTCCCCCCACTCCTCTCCCCCTCCCTCTCCAGTCCAAAGAGCAGTCAGGGTTCCCTGCCCTGTGGTAAGTCCTAGGTCCTTCCTCCTCTGTCCATATCTAGGAAGATGAACATCCAAACTGGCTAGGCTCACACAAAGCCAGCACATTGCGTAGGATTAAAACCCCGTGCCATTGTCCTTGGCTTCTCATCAGCCCTCATTGTTCACCACGTTCAGAGAGTCCAGTTTTAACCCATGCTTTTTCAGTCACAGTCCAGCTGGCCTTGGTGAGCTCCCAATAGATCAGCTCCACTGTCTCAGTGGGTGGGTGCACCCCTCGTGGTCCCCACTTCTTTGCTCATGTTCTCCCTCCTTCTGCTCCTCATTGGGACCTTGGGAGCTCAGTCCAGTGCTCCAGTGTTAAAAAATGGGGCACTGAACTGAACAGAGAATTCTCAGCAGAGGAAGTTCAAATGGCCAAAAGACACTTAAGGTCATGCTCAACCTCCTTAGCGATCAGGGAAATGCAAATCAAAACAACTTTGAGATATCATCTTACACCTGTCAGAATGGCTAAAATAAAAAACTCCAATGATAGCCTTTGCTGGAGAGGCTGTGGAGGAAGGGGTACACTCACCCATTGCTGGTGGGAATGCAATCTTGTGCAACCACTTTGGAAATCAGTGTTTCGGTTTCTCAGGAAATTCGGGATCAACCTACCCCTGGACCCAGCAATACCACTCCTGGAAATATACCCAAGAGATGCCCTATCATATGACAAGAGCATTTGTTAAACCATGTTCATAACAGTATTATTTGTAATAGCCAGAACCTGGAAACAACCTAGATGCCCCTCAATGAAAGAATGGATGAAGAAAGTGTGGAATATCTACACATTAGAGTACTACGCTGCGGTAAAAAACAATGACTTCTCGAATTTTGCATACAAATGGATGGAAATAGAAAACACTATTCTGAGTGAGGTAACCCAGACCCAAAAAGATGAATATGGGATGTACTCACTCATAATTGGTTTCTAGCCATAAATAAGGGTCATGGAGTCTACAATTGGTGATCCTAAAGAAACTAAGTAAGAAGGTGAACCAAAGGAAAAACATATAGTTATCCTCTTGGCTATGGGAAGTAGACAAAATTGCCGGGGAGAAAATTGGGATCTTGGGGGTGGGGTGGAATGGGGGTAAGGGGAGACGGGGAGAGAAAAGGGAGAAGAGGAGGATGGGGGAAACTTGGGGAAAAAGGAGGATTGGGATAAAGGAAGGTTGGATAGGGAAGCACGGAAGCACAATTCTTAGTTAAGGGAGCCACCTTAGGGTTGGCAAGAGACTTGAACCTAGAGTGGCTCCCAGGAGCCCAAGCCGAGGTCCCCAGTTAGTTCCTTGGGTAGCTGAGGATAGGGAACCTGAAATGACCCTAGCCTATAGCAATACTGACGAATATCTTGCATATCATCATAAAACCTTCATCTGGTGATGGATGGACACAGGTTTCTTCTTTATGGTCTCATCTCTATATTTTCACATCTTATCTTGCCCATCGCTTGTTTCTAAGTGCTTTTGGGTTAACCTTTTCATATTATAAGTTGTATTTTACTTTTTGGTTTTTTTTATTTTTTTATAAGTTGTATTTTATATTAGCCCTTTCTTCCCCTAAGGCCGAGAAGTATACCTTGAAAAAAGGTTGTGAAAACCAGCCATCATTTACTTACGTGAACTCACAAATGCTGATGGTCACATATAATTTACAATAAATTGAAAATAGCACAAAGATAAGAACTCAAAAATTATTTTATGGAACTATTTATATAACTTAGAGAAATGGATTTAAATTATTATTTTATAAATTTGATAAAAGAGTCATATTTATGAATAAATAGATTAATAAATAGTTTGTAAACATACTCTGTACTGACTACTGTGTGTTTTAAATCTCTGGGAATATTATTTATTCTTTTTCTCTCACTAACCTGCATAGTCTTTGTCAAATGAATTTAATTTCATGAGTTAGAAAAATATCTTAGTCCATTTAAGGTGGTTTGTATTTTTAATAGACTTTTGTGATTACGCTCTTGGTGTATTGAGATACAGCTCTGCTGTGCAGTGAAGACTGTAGATTTAAATAAAAAAAGAGGTAGAGAGCAATAGAGGATTTTCTAAAAGCAGAGTACGAGGGAAAACATTGTGGAAATGTAATTTATGATGATACAGTGAGAGAAATATGAATCTAGATTCCTGATCTTTCTATATCTTGGAGTTGGATGCTGCAAAATAGCAGGAGACTATTTCTGCAATATCTTATTCTGTGATCTGTCTCTTTAGTTACTGTCTTGAGATCGCACAGAAGCAGACTGTGCAGGTGGCCTCACTAACTGTGTGCGGAAATGTCAGGAAGTTATAATGCGTGTTCATGCCACAGTCTGCTGATGGCATAAGGTATCACCGTAAGCTGTCTCAAAGGCCATGAGGATGTTATTTCAGCCACCCAGTCACTAAAAAGAAACATGTGTGAGAAGCAAAGTTTCTAATTCATTCATGATTTTGTGAATTCTTAGTAAAATTTAAGCATGTGTCCATTGTACGATGGCACAGGTTCTAAAGTACAAATATCAGCAAAAGGTCTTATGTGGATTTTGAAGGAAACTAGATTGATTGAAGATACAAAAGATATGACTGTTGAAGCCGCCCTTTCTTTCTACTAGCTGTTAGCTTGTCAGTTATCATTTTATAGGAGTTTTCAAAAGATGGATCTTCTATAGCACAGGTTTTTAAATGGTCTTTAAATCTTGATTCTGAGTATAAGGTTCAATTATATTGAGTTTCTTGCATGTGTATGGCATGTTTGACTAAATCCATTCTCTACTGTCTTCAAATTTTTCTATAGCTCCTTTGGACCCTTCCCCTCCCATTCTCATGTGCTTTTTTGTGTCTTAGAACCCACTAGATTCACATAGGACTGCCTTTCCTTTAAATGTATGGTTATAAGACTATCTACTGAACCATACAGCCTTTTGGGAGCCACATCTTTGAAAAGAACTAATCTTCCCTCCCTAGCAGCATCTGTTACCAATAGTTTTTCAGCAATGGCTAGGGATTTTCTCAGTGGAAGGCTGAATTGTTCTACTGACATAGAAAGACGGCCTTTGGTGGCAGGAGGAGACTACATTTCTATTTTTATTGAGTACTTTGCTGATGATACATTTTAATAGGAAAAAAGATAATATGATAATAGAACCAAGAAAAGGGAAAGAGAGATGCAGTTTTAGTCTTTGGAGGCTAAACACCATGTCTGAAATTTTGGCGCCATTGGATTATGTATAGATTTAAGAGTTACTTTGGGCATGGTGGTTCTTAGGTACTTCTTGAAGCAGCATCTGCTGATTCATTGTAGAACACGGTTTTTTAGGGGTTCATATGGTCAACTTCAGGATTTAAGAAGAGTAAATAATGCGCTGTAATATTGTAAGGCAGGTCATGTAATATTGTAAGGCAGGGCATGTAATATTGTAAGGCAGGGCATGTAATATTATAAGGCAGGGCATGTAATATTATAAGGCAGGGTCACTGTAGAGACTAAGAGCCATAGTTGAAATCTCAGACATTATCCTGAAAGGACCATACCTGTGAACTCCTGATATGAATACTAATACATCAAGCGACCTGTATCCAACAAAGAAAATGTTGAAGCATAGAGAGGCAGGGTTGTTTTTAATAAATAAAGAATGTCATGTTATATACTGAGTTCATCAGAATTTTAGACTGTTTAGGAATTCTTTAACATGAATCTGAATTCCATTACATGTTAGTTTTCATTTTTATAAAGATCTGTTTGTCCCAGATACTTGTTTGTTGGTCATGTTAAATTAAATTCTCAAAAAAAGTTGGTATACATAGAGTTATCAACCTCATTTAACAGATGGCGAAGCAAGCAGAGAGACTAAGTGGTTTTCTTAGTTAGGGTTTCTATTACTATGAAAAGATACCATGAATACAGAAACTCATCAAAATAAACAGTTAATTGGGTTGGCTTGCTCACAGTTTTAGATGTTCAGTCCGTTGTCATCATAGCAAAGATCATGGAAGCTTGTAGGCAGATGTGGTGCTGGAGGAATAGCTGAAATTTCTACATCTTGCAGGCAACAGGAAGTCAACTGACATGCTGGAAGGTATCCCGAGTCTAGAACAACTCAAAGCCCACAACTACAGTGACACACTTCCTCCCACAAGGCCATTCCCACTCCAACAGAACCATGGACTACTATAGTGCCATTCCCCATGAGATTTGGGGGCCAATTACATTCAAACTACCATAGTGGGTGATGAGCCAGCCATAACGGTCTACTTCCAGGGTCTGTGGTATGAACAATGTAATAGCTCTTTAATTCTAGATTCTTAGTTTATTCTTTCACAGTAATATGTCATTCATCACTCTTTGCCCACTTGCTGGGCATTTCTGTGTTTTTATATTTAAGCTGGAAATAAATGTAGTTCCTGTTACATATCCAACTGTACTTTTATGGAGAACTTAAAAATTAATATACATGATTTTATGAGCTATGTTTCTGTAGGCAAAGCACCACTTATTACCATTTAAACTTATTTTAATAAATTAAATCTTTTAAGTATTTTGGCAGTACGTGGACAGTAGTCACTCAGCATCTTTTTTCATGATTCATTCGTTGTCTTGTTTCATGAATTCAAATAATCTTACTATAATGAGAGGACCATGACACCAGAACACTTATCCCAATAGCTATGTGTGTTCTTCACTTTACAAACTTTTGAATGGAAAGCTTCTGTCTTGCTTATTCATTACTTTGAAGTAAGTTATTTTCAAAGCATCTATGTACTTTATAAAAAGACTTATTAAACATGAGTTTATGTTCTACTGTGGAAGTAAGATTTATTATATAGAGAGGATCAGATAAGAGAAAGCTAAATTCAAGATAAGAGAAAATAATGAGGGCCTTGTTAAAATGCAAATGTATAGGATTGGATTTGAGATTGTATATTTCTTACAAGTCCCAAGTGATGCCAAGATGATTGGTCACCTGTGTTTTATAAAACCACCAAGAGAATGAGTCAGTGTAATAGACATGAGGGTTGTAGGGGAACTTAGAAGCATGTGGTTGGTGTTGGTCTAATAACAGGGCAGACACTGACATCTGCAATGACTGAGAGGGAAAGGGAAAATCAATTCTGAGCACACATGGGTAAATCATGATCCTATTAATAAAAAAGAATGAATAGAAGAAGTATATTGGAACTTTGGAGATGAATGAAGACGAACGATAAGTTCGTTGTCGTGGGTAAGCATGAACTTTATGTAACTGGACAAGTCTTTTAAATCCTTGATATGCATGTTGCAGTTTGATAAGAGGTTAGTTCTAAAAGTTGAGCTGGAATCTTAGAAGTAAAGAGGTATAGGGGCCATAGTCTCTGCAGAGAAAACGATGCCTTTAAGAGTTGAGAGACAGAGGTGTAATGAAACTAACAGAAATAGACAAGAGCGGCAGGCACGCAGGTCAGGCTGCTGTGGCAGGGGACGGCGTAACAAGCAGAGACCATGGATAATACCAAGAATTTAGAAAGCAGTAAAAATGAACAAAACCCCAGAGTTGTTCAAGATAGTGACGTCACACATCTTAGCAATAGGTCTTACTTATAATCTCAACCCTTAGGACACTGGCCACCAAGGATGATGGCTCAGAGTTCAGCTCGAGCTACATAGCATGTTCCAGGCCAGTGTGAGCTGTGTAGTGTCATCGTGCCTCAGTAAACCAAGCAGAAAAAAACCAAGAGATAAATTGAAGATACTAAATACCAAGGAATTAAATAAAGTAAGAGGTGTTGGTACAAAGATAGTCAGCATGCAACATATTCTTTCACAGTCAATCAGAAACACAGCCATAAAGCCAAACTGACTTTAACTGAATCATTTAATAGCACAGGAATTTCCTATTGCCTTTTCCTAATTGAATTCCCAGATTTATATTATTTCTTTAAAACTTATACATAGAAATGATGGGCTAGCCTTAGTTACCAGAAAACCCTTTGTCTCGTATCATTTTCACTAATCTTGTCTATGTTCAGTGTGGGAAGATCAATAAAGAAAAATTGGTCCTTTTACTGGAGGATTTACAAGTTAACTGGAAATTCAAAAGAGATTTACTCACCTTGCTTGCATTTAAAAATGTATTTGGATTTATTTTCTATCTGATTGCATTGAAACAGCTTATTCTTTTTCATTTATTCTATGATATTTTTGACAGCAAAGTAAGTAGCTTGACCACTTGTCTCAGTTCATGGTCTAGTTAAAATACAGATTGTTTTGTATACAAATACCAATGTACCAAATAATGAATGTGAGGAACATGCACTCTGTTGACACAAAAATACCTTCCATATGATAATGTGTTCACTCTACCCTAGGCTACAGTAAGGACACTCACATTCCCAACACAGGCTGGTTCAGAAGAGTGAGAAATGTCCTAGAGAACAAAACATGACCAGAAGAAAAGTTTCTCTTGCCTAAATCCTCTCTGCTCAGCAACAGAGCAAACTAATCAATCACCATAAGGTTCCAGTGACCCTTTTTGCTGATGCTATCACCCCAGTGCTAATCTAAAGCCCTCCTGTCTATTAATGACTGTTCAGACATGCCAGATGTGATTGTGTAGAGATCTAATGCCCCTGGGAAGTGATTCTCCATGAAGTTTATTTACTCTTGCCTACCCTGGGTGTGCCAATAGACACTCAAATCTATTGAGTGTTTTTTTTCTAAACATTATCTCTTCAACTATTTTTGTTTTGTTTTGTTTGAGACAGGGTTTCTCTGTAGTTTTGGAGCCTGTTTTGGAACTAGCACTTGTAGATCAGGCTGGCCTCAAACTCACAGAGATCTGCCTGTCTCTGCCTCCCAAGTGCTGGGATTAAAGTCATGTGCCACCACCACTCAGCATCTCTTCAACTTTTAACAACACAGATATCAATTTAAGGTCCAAATTTGCATTTTTTGTGGATAAAGTGTTACTCTTCAAAGCTTGAGTTAAGTAATGCTTTCTTTTATTTCTTTGAACAAAGTATTCAATTTAGAAATGGTTGTGGTGCTAGTGGGATGGATCAGTGGATAAAGTTTGTATGTTAGAAGACCTAAGTTCAGCTTTCTGATCCTACAAGGTGGCAAGAGAGAATCAATCCCAGAATTACCTTCTGATATCTGATGTTATATGCATACTATGGCATGAATCAGCCTACACACACACACACACACACACCCCACTATACACACGAAAATAACTTGTTGAATATAATTCAAGAATATTCAGGAATTATCAGATGTTTTAAGAATTTTTGTTTTTTTACTCTTTTGCTAGACCTTAACTCTAAGTAATTTTCAACTCTGGTACACAGCTTTCTTTAAACAAAGTTGCTATATTGTAAACTCTTTTTAAATTGCACAGTGTTAGGTGTCAATAAGAATGTGTATGTGTCATAAACTCAGTTTTAATAGATTGCTTTTCAGAATATTTGGTTTAACAGAGCAAATTAGAGTTGACAAAATTCTCTCCTCGTACTTTTCTTCTTACTATTCTGGAGAAAGGAATCTTATGAATAAAACTTTAGTCTATTTAATGTTTTCACAGTCAGATGAAGGTTAAGATTCTATTAGATAAAATAATATTATTAAATATCTATAATCATAACATCTCACATTATAACTTCGATGTCAGCAACAAGGCCCTTTTTTTGCTACAAGAGATGGGCCACATTAATTCATAGGTCATTCTCATGGCATATGTGTTGCATTACCATGGTATTCTTATGTATATATATTTGTTTCTGTGTGTTTCAATTGCATTTCATTGACTCATAACTTTCTTGTAAGTTTGCACTTTCTTTCCATGGTCGAAGAATCCCTTTAATTCCATTTCTCTGTTTCTCCTCATACAGTCTGACAGCCAGATATGCAGCTCAGTGTAATCACAGTGGGATTGCAACCAGTCAGAAAAAGCCTACTAGGTCAGTTCACGTCTCTAATCTCTTGTTTGTTAGTGCTGTTCAAGTAAACGCCAGTGATATGCTGTCCTACCTCTTTACATTGTCCAAAGCAGTACACACTTCTAAGAGTACTGAGTTTGAAGTACTCGGTTCTCCCCGGTGGATATGGAGACTGTGGGATGAGGCTGTTAGGTGATTAAATGGGTTTAAAGGTCTGGCTTTGATTGAGATTTAGTGATGTCCAGTTATGTGATGGGCAAAAGCTGTGTCCTAGATTTAGAGTAAGTGGGGAAAAATGACCCTGAAAGCCATTTGACCCTTTCAAGGTCTCATAATCTGAACGTTACACAGCAAGATTTTTAACTATTTTGAAATAGGCATGGGGTACTTACTATACACTCTAAAAGCAGAATTGGGTTGGATGATTTTTGTGGGGAAATTAACTTAGGACGATGTTCTATATATAATAACAAATTCATGCTTTGATAACATATGGATTTAAAGATCAATATATATTTATGCTTTTTACAAAACAATGATTTGTAAAGTATTTGGAGAGCTTGATTTCTGTTCACGTTACTGATAAAGGAGTAATGGTAGCTCAAGTCAGCTGGATGAAGTCAAAGCAAAGGTTTGCACTCTGATGTATACTGCTATGTGCATTCTCCTTTCTTAGGAGCTGTCAAGTGCTGATTGGTCAGTCATTGCTTCAGCCGTGAATCAAGCTGTCCAGGGCTTCGCCATGAGGGCTACTTCTGATGGCTCCATGACATCAGTGCCTTGTTTTAATTTTTTTTTACATGAATTTCCACAGCAATAGAAACTTATTCTGGAGAGAAGCATGCTTCAAATGGTTTAGTTAAAATGACAACAGATGACATTAATGACATCTGTGGGGGCAGTGACACCCATGAGCAGTAAGCACCTTCAGGACTCCTGTAAAATGTGGACATACACGACATCCTCGAAGCACTTTGTCCTAATGGAAATTTCCTGTGTCACACACTGTCTCTCTCTCTCTCTCTCTCTCTCTCTCTCTCTCTCTCTCTCTCTCTCTCTCTCTCTCTCTCTCTCTTCTCCATCTCATTTCCCTTTTTACTGCTTTGATGAATGATGGGGAGGCTCTGGCTGCCAGTCAAATTAGGGTAATGAGAAGAGCAAATGTATCTTTTAATTTTTTTTAATTTGTTCTTCTGAGGACTGAAGATCACTTAACTTCATGGGTCACAGTAAAGATTAAAATGCATCTTAATTGCTTTCTAGAAGTGGGTCAAGTTTCATTGCAAACAGGGCAAGTTGGAGGACAGACTGTTTACACATGAGTATGGAATGAATTTCAAAGTCTATGGCTATGTTTTCAGAAATTGCTCTCATATTTATTGGGATTGGAACACATAGCCCAATTAATTATTTGACTTCTTCCTGTGGAGAGTAATCGCTGGGGCTGTAAATTCCTAGGGTCTGTGGTTATGATGTTGTAGCTACAACCCCTTGTATAGCTATTTGAGAAAAAAATAAAAAGCTGAAGTCATTTGGGAAAGATTCTAATCTTGTATTTGACAAACCTCAAACCATTAGAATAGTTGCAGAGACTGTTTATTAGCCAGATGTGTTTAAACATGTTAATCACGAAAGTGCAGTCAAAAAATTGAAACTCTTAAGAGCCTCTAAGTGCAGTTTTTATGTTTGTATTTTCCTGGTGTTCATTGCATCTTGCAGTTCTACTACTATAAAACGTTTTATTTGGGGAGGGGTTGCTTTCTCAAAGTTGGTAGAACAGTAGAGATGTGCTGAAATCTGCTGTTCTAAATAAATGAGCAATTTGGACATATAATGCAGTTATAAAAATATTTTAATTTTTTTTTTTTATTTTAAAAGAAGAGCTGTGGAAAGATCCGCACTGTTTCTTAGGAAAGATTGATCCGTCTTCTTTTCAAGCAGGAATTTTCAGAGCAGTACACAAGCTCATCCACACGGTGGCAGCACAGACACACAGTGCTGGCAGCATCCACGTCATGTCTCAAAATTGTCAACGCTAGCTGGCCATTAAGTTCTAGGTTTTCAGTCATGTGGGCTGAGCTTATGATACGTATGCAAAATGCAATAGTAATGTAAACTAAAAATTAGGTACAGTTCATGAAATGATGGAGAAGTATAATTTTAAAGAAAAAAATAGTAAAATGTAAACTGATCCAAACTGAAACTTGACGCTAGTCTTAATGCAATAGTGTCAGGTGACCGGCATCTACCCCGCTGCTCTGGTGATGAGAGAGAGGGCATGAGTTTCCACCTGACTCGTTCTTCATACACAAAAAGCACTGAGACTGCCTTCGCTCTAGGTATATTTCAACTATCATTGTACTCAGAGTGGTTTTCTTCCTTCGAGGTTGGTTAGCATCCCGTTCTGCCCTATGCAATGCGGTGGGCTCATGCGAATAATCACCAAAAATATATCTCAGTCCCCTTCTTCACAAGATAGTGCAACATTTTTGTGAGGCAGCCCAGCTGTGTATAGCATAATCGCGACCTTGGTCCTGGCACTGTATTTTAATGTAGCTTAGAAGCTTAAGCTTAGCTAGTCAAAATACCATTGGTGTTTGCCTTTTGTTCAATGATTTATTCTTGCCATTAAATTTCAAGGCTTAGGAAAAGCTGCATTAGCTAAAACTATGTTCCGTACACTGAAAGGGAAATTTTAGCAACTACAAATAATTGAGTAATGGGCTAAAAATTCTATGAGGTTAAAGCCAGCGTTGCTCTTCTCATATAATTGAATGGTATATTTAACATAAACTTTTATTCATCTGAGAAAGTTATTTTTATGGTTAAAGGCCACTTTGTTTTAATTTTCTTATCTTTAGAGGCATGTTTATTGAGAAGTAAACCCAGCTTTTCCTCCCAGCCTCTTACTTGATGCCCAGCTGTTTGTCCCTTAACCCATCATTTTCTGCTAAGTAGGTCGTAGACGATCCCATACTGTGGGTTTCCCACCAACTCTTCCTTGCTCATACTTCCCTTCTCCTTATTTTTTGAAGTGTACAATAAATGATGTAATTTTTTTTCTCGTGCTATTTCAGGCTTCCAGGGCCCTCTAGGGTGCCAGCTGCAAGCAGCAGCAACAAGGCTCCAGGAGCCTCCAACCTGAATAGGAGAAGTCAGAGCTTTAACAGCATTGACAAAAACAAGCCTCCAAATTATGCAAACGGCAATGAGAAAGGTAAGTGTGCACCTGTCACATCAGCCTGGTCCGAGTCGAATGGATGCCTTGTGGATTGACACAGGGATGTTGAGAGCTGGACAGTGGGGCAGCTTAGAGATGAGAATCTTATACGAGAAGTTTCCTAACCCCCGCCATCATGAATTGCGGCTTCCTCCTGGTCCTTTCTATTCTGCAGAACATTTTCAAGGAAATGAGTTCATGTATTTTAAAGTAGATTGTTAATTATAGAGCCAAGCATAAAATCTGTTTCACAAAAGAGTTAGTTACCCCAGATGTATATACATAGAGTTTTCTTACGCCTTTCGTCCTTTATGAAAATTTATCCTGAAATCAAGAAGCTAACTTAAGCTTATTTGAATTCCTGTGTCAGTTAATCCTTGTGTCACTGACAAAATGCGGACAGTAATGAAGGTGAATGTATTAAAAGCTGAGATATAGTGAATAGGCTGTGGGAGTATATACCTGGAATTCCTGTACTCAGGAGACTAAGGTAGGAAGGTTACTGCAAATTTGAGGCCAATGTGGGCTATGTAGTAAGTCCCCAGATAGGCAAGATAACAGCGTATGTGAGCATTTCCAAAAATGTAGGAACAATAGTCGATATATGTTTGTGATAAGCGTTCGTCTTTGAATGATTTATTTATTTTATTTTATTGCTTTGTTATTTTGCCTGCATGTAAATCGGTGTGAGGGTATCAAATCCTCTGGAATCGGAGTTACATACAGTTGAGAGCTGCTATGTGGGTGCTAGGAGTTGAACCTCGGTCCTCTGGAAGAGCAGCCAGTGTTCTTAACCACTGGATCATATCTCCATCCTCTAGTGTCTGTCTTTGAAAGCAGAAGGACTGGGAAACATTATGACATCATCGTTCCCAAAACATCAAATTGTCCATATATATATATATATATATATATATATATATATATATATATATATATATTCTTAAAATACTTACTAGAAACATAAAATCACAGAATGAATAGGTAAAAAAGACACAAATATATATGTGAATAGTAGATTATAAATGCTCTACAGGCCACACAGTTCTCTATGATATGCAAGGTGTGTATTTTTAAAGGTGCTGACTTGGAACCTGTCCTATTTGGAACAGGGCTCAATAGAATGGATGTACATCTATGCCTGAATCCTAAGGGAAATGGAAAAGGCATGCTTTGCAAATACTGTGACTGTTAGAACACTATTTCCACATCAGTGAAATGTCCTATTTCTCTTTGTCCTTCCCTACCCAGTGCAGGGTAGTCTATGAAATTAAGAAGTGATTCATATGTTTAGTTAGGAGAACTATGGAAAGCTGAGTATGAATGGCTAAGCCAAGCATGGACTATTCTGTACAGGTTAGATAATTACCACTTACGTCAATAGGGAATTAGGCAGCATTCTCTTACTCAGACATAAATTGACAGGGTCAACCTTGAACGAGAAACTGTTTTGTGAGGATCTTTCCTTTGGACTGAAGCAAATTTTGGAGTATTGTAATCCCTGGATAGCAAAGCAGTATGTCTTAATGCCTGAAATGCCTCCCACTTTTGACTCGAGTGGAGGGAAGGGGAGAGGAAATACTGTATACATTTTGAAGTCTGAAGCTTTAAAATTAAGAAGAAAGTCTCCTTTTGTCAGCAAGTGATTGAGCATTCACTGATTCATAATGACCAGGTACATTTAAAGTTTTAATAAAAAAGTTATTGCTGGCATAATTGTGAGTGCCGCTGGCCTTCATAATATTCTAAAATCAACTGGTTTTCACCTTCCTGGTTGGCAGCTTTATGAGTACATGATTCCATTGAACATTTTAAAACAAGAAAAAAAAAACATTCTCTTCAGTCATCAAAAGAGTTTTAATTATTTTTTATAATGTTTAATACCACACATATGCCTACTTTTCAAGCCCAAGTTTGGTTTCTCTTCTTTAATAGGCTCAGTGATTTTGAGCATTCTATTTTTCCTTTCATTTAAATAAAAATATACTCTTGAACCTTTTACTTTTCTTGGGAAGACAGCAAATGGGAAATGGGAATTTCTGGTTGGAAGTAAACACTCCCCTCATTGTGTGACTTTAGAAAGCGTTCTATAATTTCAAACAAATTCTACAAGTATATGCTACATAATTTCTAGAGGAGGCTAACAAACTTGCAAACAGAGGTGTGTTGAACGAGCTACCACTACTTATTTAAAATTCTCATGCTGCCATCTGCACATTTATGTTTGTATATATGTGTATATACATATATATTGCTCCATATATATTATTATATTAGTTTCTACACATACATATCTGATACTAGAAGAGAGATTTAGGAGTGATCTAAATATTTTTGATAAGGCGATAAAATGAAGTGTCTATATTTGCTTTTTCAAAGTCGTTATTTCTGGTATCTCAAAGTACAACTCCAAAGATGGATAAGCACCCAGGTTCTCCCAAAGATGCTCAGCTTCTCATGGATGTCTAGAAATTTAACATTGTATATAGCAATATTTCTAATTACCACAAGATGGAGACAGATACAATGCAATATGTGGTGGTCTTGATCACTTACCAGAGAAAGCAAAAGGTGTAAAGACATAGTGAATTAACATTTATTGCTGTAAATAAAGCTACCTGAAATTTTCATAATATTTTGAAGAGTTTGTCACTTACGCCCTTTGGGTTAAGGAGTTGTAGGAGAGGGATGTGTAATTGATAATCCGGATAATGAGGCAATATGAAAGCTGTACTTTGTAGATCCTTTTTACAGATTTGTAGACTTGTCACACATATGTGGGCATTAAGTGTAAGTAAATTGTCAATAAGTTTAGATAAACTCGCATGATAGAAAACAGTTTTGCATGTACAATGCACTTGCTGTTAGAATTATTTGTGTCATTGGATGCAGAGCCATTTCAATTGTAATATTACACTGTGACAAATTATAACCCACTCTGTGTCCAAGCAAGTACTACAAGCTTTAATTTGAGGCGTCCAAGGCAATCTAGGCTTCTACTTCACAACTTCACACAGTGACCTCTCTGGTTCGTAGAGACACCCCTTACACATGCCTGACCTCAGCATCTTTCCTTAGTTTCAGAGGACTGTTATATAACCCTTTATTTTTTTCTGTCCTGGACTCTAAAGCCAGAACCATGTGGCTGAAGCTGATGAGTTCTATTGCTTTCTGGGGTTGGAACATGGCCACCTCACTCAATTACATCTTTGCCAGCTTCCTGTTTTCAAAAGTTTCCTCTACTGCCTAAGCTTGGCTGTCCTGAAGCTGTATACTAGGTTGACCTTGCACTCAGAGATCTTTCAGTTCTATCTTCCCTAGCTTCCTGTTGTTGTTGTCGGTTACCTTCACTGCCTAAGTTTGGTTGTTTCAGAACTTGCTCTGTAGACCAGGCTGGCTTCAAACTTAGAGATCCACCAGCCTCTGCCTCTGAAGTGTTGAGATTAAAGGTGTGCACCACCACACACAACTCTAAGCTTTTCTTTAATTCCTTTTTACAAGTTGGAACCTTAGCTGTGTGGATCGTGCCCTGAGGTCACCACCTCCTTTATTCCAGTTTTTAATCTGTTTGTCTCCTTGAACAAAGAACTTAGTTCCATTCTACTTCCTTTTCTCCTAAAACTTTATATTTTCTATTTTAACTTGCTCTGCTTGCTCCTTTCATCATAATTCTTCATTAGAGTTACCACTCTCAGCCACACAACAGAAGCTATGTTGGACTGTTTTGAAATTTCCTCTGTCAATGGAAAGAATTCAAAACTCTTCACTTCAGTCTCCAGCACACACATTCTTTATCAAAAGAACACAAGAAAGATCTCTAGACAGCATACTAAAATTCTTCTCCTCTGAAACCTCTTAAGGCAGGTCCCCACAGTTCAAATAACTCTTAGCTCTCTGTCTTCCAAGCTCCTACTAGGCCACGAAGCAGAAGTTCAAGCATTCCACTACTTTCCTAACCCAAACTGCCAAGATCCATATTATTCTAAACAAAAACATGGTCTGGTCTATCACAGTAATTCTCCAGTCCCTGGTACCAATTTCTGTCTTAATTAGGGTGTCTATTGCTATGAAGAGACACCATGACCACAGCAACTCTTATAAAGGATTTTGGAAGTTATTTGAGTCTACCTCCACAGTGATACATTTTCTCCAACTAGGCCACACTTACTCCAACAATGCCATACTTCCTAATAGTGTCACTCCCTATGATCTTATGGGGACCAATTACATTCAAATTGCCACATCTTCTATTTCTTTTTCAGAAAAAAGCAAGCCTTCAAGAAACAACAGACAAATAGGGCAATCAAAAATAAATTTAAAGTAACTCATCAAAGGTAGCTTGAGAGGCTGGATTTATTTTATTATTCTATGAATACTTGAGAAGATCTATTTTTAGGGCCAAGTGTATATAGTTCAGTAATAGTGCCTGGAATGGCTGGAACTTATGGTTGCCTCCCAGTTCTTCAAGCTTACAGTATCTCAGAGAGAGAGGGAGGGATGGAGGGAGGGAGGGAGGGAGAGAGAGAGAGAGAGAGAGAGAGAGAGATTTTGTCTGAAGAATTAAACAAATTAAAAATTCAGAACTCTCTAAAATTTGTAAATTGCAAAAAAGATTTATGTATGTATAAGAACAATTTAACTTCCATACTGAAAAAAAAACCAAGCTGTTTTAAGCACAGCAGTGTTAGTTGGTATGATTAGGGGTAGAAGGATACAGGGTGATTTCCATAAACCATGACATCGAATGGAATCACCAGAGACGCGTCAACCTCACTTCAATACCTAATACCATCTCAATACTAAGCATCTCCCAAAAACAGGTGTGCTCATTTTAGCAGACGAATTAAAATATTCATTTTATATTGTCATAAATCATTTCTTGTAAAGACAGCGGTGATAGAAATGTTAGTGGAGAATGGAATACCATCTCACTGTTCCGTGGAAGTGGGAGGTAGGAACAAATTTCTCAGAATACATCGAGAAATTAAAAGAGCATCTTTTGTTAGGCTTTTCAGACTCACCTTCACTTCCTCCTCCTGATCACCAGCCATTCAAAAGCTGACAATGAAGAATGCAGGCGATCCTCGCATTTATCAGAGCCCGTGCCCTCTGAAAGAGGGCTCTAGGCAGATGCGTCCTCTGAAAAAAACGCATACCGGATGACTAGGAATTGGAGCTTGAGAAAACCATGCTGTGACTCATTTGGGCACACATTTTATGTGTTTCAAGAAACGTTAATAGATTAGTTTTGTTTTACAAAGTACGTGCAATGTGTTTGAAAGGGAATACTAAACATCTCAGTTATTGTAAATGTAAATTCCCCTGTTTCATTGTGACCCAGTTGTGAGCTACATTTTAGAGTCCCGAGTTACTAAACTTGGGTTGCCTGACACAGTTCCTTAGAGATGTGTTTTTCCATGTTGCTAAGGAACATGCCTCAGTACCCTGGGGAACACTACTACCATCTCACTGTCTCTCCCAAAAGGTTCTTACACTGAACATGTACCATTACAGAAGAGAACAGCATCAAGCACTATCTAATATGAGCCTTCTTTTCTTTTATTTATCCCCAACCTGGAACTAGCAGGATTGATGCCAAAGATCTAGCAACATTTTGACTCATTGTTGTGAGCCATTACAGTTCATGTGAGTTTTGTATTAGCTACTGAATTTCAGATGCTTGCTGTTAGCTAAGCAAAAGATATTCCATTCTTCAACACATTTTTTCTGGCTCTTTTGTTCCATAATTCTTTTTAAATATTTGTAGGGAACTAAAGTGCTGTTCTTTTTTTTTCTGTTAGATAATATGTATGTTTAAAGACTTATTTATTTGCCTTGTATGCGTGTGTGTGTTTGCCTACATGTATATATACACATCACGTTCATGCCTTGTTCCTATGGAAGTCAGGTGTTGGAAATCCTGAAACTGGAATTATAGATAACTATGAGCAGTCATGGATTCAGGAAACCTAACATGGGTCCTTTACAAGACCAGCCTCACTGTGTATGTTTATTATTTTTAATTACTGATAATTTTATTGTGCTTTCCACGACTCTTTGTTCATCCTGATATAAGGTAGCAGTACCATAATTTCTGAAATCTAAGAAGTTTTCAACTCTTAGCCAACACTCAGTACAAACAAGGTGCTATCACTAAGTAATATCCATGAAATACGTTGCTGGTTTCTATGTGTATATTGAGGGACTTTGTTTATTACTGAAGATAATAAAAGCTGGTTCATAAATAGAAACAGTCCCAAATATCACACCCTTTCACAAAGCAGCTCCCTGACTTTGCAAATAGTATAGGAAAGCATATGCGGAGAGGACATTGTCTCTGCAATAGCATCCTAGGTTTTTGTTGAGTCATTATAAAATTGATGACTGGAACATTTCACAAGCAATTACCTTCTCAAGGTTACGTGCTGCAACATGATAGAGGCAAGAGAAGACATTTGCATCTGGGCCATCCTTTATGACTTTTCACATTCTTCAAAGGTGTTCCGGTATGTTATCGAGAAACAGATTGGTATTTTATATACTGATTATTTCCAGTCTTATTACAACCTGTAACTCTTTTGTTTCTTTCCTTCCGCAAGAATTATTGTGCTTAGGATGTCCTGTATCCAAGGATATCAGTATTATCCAACTCTCTGCCTGCTCTGCAGAGAACACTTTTCAAAGAATGCGGATATTGTCATCCTCATTATCACCTTATAGATTCTTAGTTAAAGGTTTATTTTCTGTGAGTCTCTGCATCTGTTTTTATCAGTTACTGGATTAAGGATCTCTGGCGATAATTGAGGTTACGGAGCCTGGTCAGTTTAGGCTACCTATCCAGTGTTGCTAGGAAGTTTAGCTGACCTCATCGTTTGTAGATCTGTGGGAGTTTCCATTGTACCAGGTTTCTTTCTGACCCCAAAATGAGCCCATATGAAAACATCACTTTGAGCTCTCTCCCCCTCTTTCCACCTTCCAAACTTATCCCTCCTGTTCCCATTCTTGCTCCCCTCACCCACAAGCTACCCAAGAAATCTCTTATCCTTGTGTTTTCCACGGAAATCTATGCATTCCACTTTGGGCCCTGCTTGTTACTCAGCCTGTCTGGGACTGTGAACTGTAGCCTGGTCATTGTTATTACAGCTAATGTCCACTTACTAGTACAGACCATGTTTGTCTTTCTGGGTATGGGTTACCTCACTCAGGATGATTTTTTTCTAGTTCCATATATTTGTCTTCACATTTCCTGATGTTAGTGCTTTTAATGGTTGAATAATACTCCATTGTGTAAATGGACCACATTTTCTTTATCTGTTCTTTGTTTGAAGGGCATCTAGGTTGTTTTCAGGTTCTGGCTATTATGAATAATGCTGTTCTCAACATAGTTGAACAAATGTTCTTGCGGTATGATTAAACATCTTTTGAGTATAGACTCAAAAGCAGTATAGTGGAGATTTGAGGTAGATTGATTCCCAATTTTCTGAGAAACTGCCATATTGATTTCCAAAGTGACTGTACAATTTTGCACTCCTACCAGCAATGGAGGAGTGGTCCCTTTGCTCCACATCCCCTCCAGCATGAGTTGTCATTTGTGTTATTGATCTTGGCTATTCTGATAGATTTAAGACAGAATCTCATAGTCTTGATTTGCATTTCCCTCATGGGTAAGGATTTCGAACATTTCTTTAAGTGTATCTCAGCCATTTGAGAGTCTTCTGTTGAGAATTCTCTGTTTAGCTCTATACTCCATTTTTAATTGGATTATTTGGTATTTTGATGTGTAATTTCTTTAGTATTTATATATTTTGGAGATCAGCCTGCTATTAGATGTGGGGATGGTGAAAATCTTTTCCCATCTATAAGCTGCCATTTTGTCTTATTGATAGTGTCCTAGCTTTTCAGTTTCATGAGATCCCATTTATTAATTGTTGATCTTGTTTCTCTTCTACTAGTGTTCTATTCAAGAAGTTGTCCCCTATGCCATCTCAAGGCTATTTCCTACTTTCTCTTCTGTAACATTCAGTGTAACTGGATTTATGCTGAGGTCCAAGATCCACTTGGACTTGAATTTTGTGTAGGGTTATAGATATGGATCTATTTGCATTCTTTACATGTCAACATCCAGTTATGTCAGCACCATTTGTTGAAGATGCTTTTTTTTTCCTACTGTATAATTTTGGCTTTTTGTTTTGTCCAGAATCAGGTGTTCACAGGTGTGTGGATTTATGTTGGGGTCTTCAATTTTCTTCCACTGATCCACCAAGCATAGGGAATCCTGTTGAAGAGAGGGAGGAAGAACTATACCCACCAAAGGGTGGCGTCAACGTCATCCCAAGGGAACCCACAGAAACAACTAACCTAGGCTAGGCTCATAGAAACTCACATTTCACATAGAGCCCACAGCTAGGGAGCCTGCAAGGGACCAACCTACACCCTCTGTATATTACAGTTGTGTAGCTTTTTCTACTGGTCTACTTGTGGGACTCCTACCAGTGTGAGCATGGCCTGTCCCTAACACTTTGGCTGCCTTTTGGCCACCTAGCTCCTTAATACAAGGGGAGGAACTTAGTACTGTCTTAACTTCATATAGCATTCTGTGTTGACACCCATGGGAAGTCTGCCCCTTTCTGAACAGAAACAGAGCAGAAGTGAATTGGGGGAAGGTTGTGTAGCAGTAAAGGAGAGGAGAGAAGGTGAGTAGAAGAAGAAGGGGAAATTGTGGTCAGGATGTAAAATAAATGAACTTTTAAAAAGTTAGTTTTCTTCTATCTAAGATACCGTGCACTGAAAAATAGATGTACAAATTCAGGATGTTTTCTGTGTGGCTTATGAAGCAGGTAACACTGTCAGCTATTGTATCTAAGCTCTAAAGCCCTAAAGTTTATCAATGACCTCATTCCTCATTTTCCTGTGTCTGTTGCAGTCACCATATTTACCTCAGTGTATTCACTTTAGGAGTAGATTGGAATTGCACCTGAATTGTTGACAGTGTCACTTGCCAGGTGAGGAAGCCAAACATTGACGGAGGAAGTTTAGGCATATTTGTAAGCCTGAATGAAGAGATATATTTTTACATTAACTCTGAGGAATATGTGTGAGCAGACTGTCAAAGGAAATAGAGTAGTGCACTGGGCAGAGTCTTTTATGTTATTCATATTTAAATTCTGCTCAGTGAGGAAGAAGACAAACAGAATTCAGATACCCATTTAGCTTCTCCATGGTAAGAAATACTGTCAGAATTTAAATCCTCCAAGATAAATCTGGTTCAATGTGTTGGAGTTTTCTAAGTCTTGCTATGTTTATTATTGGGTACAAGTTGCTTTCTCTCATGAAGCTCTCATTTTCTTATTTTTGGCAAAAGAACGCTTGTGTGTATGGGTGGTTATTATGAGATTTAATATGATACTGTGGACAAAAATCTCACAACATGCTTTGAACAATTCATTGAGAACCACTAGTTAGTGGTTATGGTAGAGTTGGTTGGTATCTAGATGGAAGAAGAGGAAGATTAATAGAAAATTGTTATTTGGAGACCAGAGATAACAGGTTATCACCATAAACAAAGAAAGGCCGTAAGGATGGAAGGCACAGTCACACTGTTTAAATACCTTTACATTTGCATATGAGGCATCTGTTCTTTTCTTTCTATAAAAAGATTAATTTTGAGTGATAAACAGACTTAATCAACCTTCAGAACCATGTTATTGGGTGTAGGATGCTTAATATTGAAGATGTGACTGACAGATCCTAAGGTTTCCACTTTACCCATTCTGTAGAAGGCACTGATGCTTGTTATGCCCAGATCACAAAGTCCCCCCCCCCCCCTCAAACCAACTAGGAGACCGAGTCTTGTATGTAAAAGCAAAGAGCCTTTATTCTTACACAAGTTTACAAACTTGGTCTCCCTGAGTGTCCAATATATTGGAGTGATCAGAGAGACTCAAGCTCAGTTAGAGTTGGGTTTTTATTGTAGCAAAGGTGGGGGTGAAGGATTTCTAAGGTTTAGGACCCCTGATTGGCTGACATTTGTCTAGGAGTGTTCTGGTGAAAAAAAATGATGGGTGTGTGCTGGCAGGTGATCCCATCTACAATGGTTGGAATGTTAAGAATTTCCCTTCGATGGTCTGTTCCTGGGTGGAGCCTGGGAAGTCTCAGTTTATTGTCTTTCTTGGGACCAGGTCTTGCCTTAGGGAAAACTACTGAGACCCAGGCCTCTATTGAACTTGTCATGACTGGGTCCCACCATGCTGCCATTTCAGCTGCTGTTGCTATCCACTCTGTCATGAGGAGTCCGGGGAGCTCTCTCCATCCGGACATCTTTCTGACGCTGAGAGACCTGACACTGTGGTTTGTCCTCTTAAAGAAATCTGGGCTTTCTTATTGCTGCTATAAAAAGACAGACTGGGGATAGATTTTGAGGCAGGCATGGAAATCTGTCTTAGATGAGTGTTCTCAGCTGAAGCTGATGTTACCGCTGTTGCTATGACCATTAGTGTGTTGTATGTGAGTGCCATAACATGGAGTCCCACATGTCTTATTCTGGGTGTAGCCATGATACCTTCCTCTTCTGTACTTGAACTTCCGTGGTCTAGGGAGTTAACACCCCCAGCTTGTTTTCTAAGAAAGAAACATCATTACTTTTCTTGTCTACCACTGACAGTCATTTCAACAGCATCCTGCCTCATTCCTTTCCACCATGCTTATCCTTGCCACAGTGCCTGATTCTCTCAGTCAGGATGTTTTTGATTTGTTAATGAAGTTGCAAATAGACAGTAGACTGGACTGATTTTGTGCCTAAAATGAGAATAAAAGAGACTTTAGACATCTTCATATGCTTGATTATTCCTTAGTGATTCATCACCACAAACTGCTGATGAGCTCAGACCTAAACAAGGTTCTCAAACATCAAAGAACCAAAAATATGAGTACTGTGTAATTATGGAACATTTATTAATTTAGCCAGCATGGATGATATACTACTAGGAAACAAGGTCAAAGAATGAATTCAGCCCTGTCTACTCCAAACATAGCTTGTGACCGGTAGCAATTACAGTATCGTAGCTTGTTAGATTTGTAGACTATTAGAATTGGAAGAACTGCTGGATCATAGCAGTAAGATCATAGCATATCACATGCAGTAAGATCCCCAGATAGCACATGATCACATTAAACTATGCAATCCCCTGTGCTCCAAATACCAAGCATTCAAAGAAAGCCAATTGCAGAGTCACACAGTGCAGGAACTCTTGTTTGGTGCAAACTGTTGAAGGAGTTACTTAGACTCACTGAGTTTAATGAGCTTGAAACATAAGCCCTTCCCACCTCAAAGGGTTGTTGTGAAATAGTGAAGTTAAGGAATCTTCAGTAGGCTTATGTATGGAATGGTTATGTTAGCAACGTTAACATTATTTTCCTTGTCGAATGGGCAAATACACTAATCGATTTTGATGCCAATGGGAAGAGTTTGGTGAAGTAATGGCCCTCTAAATTGTATTCTCCGTAAAACATGGTTAAATTTTGTGTGACTGCATTTTTTACAAACCTATGTCCTCACATATGTATATAAATCTTTATAGGTGGAAAACGTGTATCCTTCCTTAAAGACATTTCATGAATACTCTCTTGCCTTCAGCAGTTATACCCCAACCCCATGTCATCTGTCCTGTCTTTATTAGGCAGCCCTGCATGATCTCAGGCAACTCTCATCATTTCTACCACATCTTCTTTATATCCTGTTCTTCTGATGTCTAAAATATGTCAGCATCCAGTGACATTCATTGTACAGCTCTTTTCTTTATTCTAACAGGATTATACAATGTAGTCGTGCCTTCAATTCATAAGCCACTCAGTAAATACTAACAGATGATATGATTAGACTAGGTTCTTTAGATAGAAGTAATTAAATCAAATTGATTAATATTCCCAGAAAGAACAGAATAGTATGACAGTAATTTCTTAAAATCGGTAAACATGTAAATGTATGCTGAGAATCAGGTACTGGAGGTTCCCTGGGGGATCTGATAATAGAAACCCACATCTCAGGATCATCATAAAGAAAAGGAGAAATAGATTTTGATGTTTAGGAGATGTCTCAGTATCTATAAGCACACACCATGCAGTTCCGTAGACCCTAATTTAGATTTCAGAATCCATGTAGAGAGTGCATTGCAAAATCTCATATTTGTAGCTTTTCTACAGCTAGAAAAAGAGAAGGAAGGGAGGCAGAGACAGGAAAGCCACATAGAAGTCACAGCCTGGCTAGCCTAGAGGACACCATGGAGAAGTGGAAACACTAAGAAAGACCCTGTCACAGAACAAATTAAAAGATGAGAGAGCAACTCCAAAAGATACCTGTGCGTGTGTATGTTTGCTCATGTGTGCACACACACATGCACAAAGATTAAAATAATAGAGATATATCCTTAAATTGTTTGCCCTAATCAATGCAGACTTGTTCAATCTTACTACCACAGAAAGACAGACAGATAGACACACACACATGCACACTCATACACACATACAAAGATTAAAATAATAGAGACGTATCCTTAAGTTGTTTGCTCTAATCAATGCAGGCTTAACATACACAAGATCCTGTCTTTAGTCTTAGTACCATAGACATAGAGACAGACAGACAGACACACAAACACATACACACCACAAAATATAACTATAGTGGTAATTTTTGTTAATAAATATAGTTAGTTAAAATGCTACATCATCATTTATATGTAGCCATATAACAAGTAGCTAATCTCCTTATAACTTTAAAAATTCTCCATTTCATAGGCAATGTAGAATATTCATTTATTAGATTGAGCTGTAGTGGTTGGATAACAAAGAGTTTCATAAAGGAGGGATGTTGTTTTATTTATCTTCAAATATATAAATACACAGGACTAATAACTTCCATTTGGTACGAGAAACTGGAGTATGCAAAACTGATACTTTCCAAACAAAGAAAATTGTATCACAGAAGTAATTAAATATGCATAATATGTTGCTTTTCAGTTCAGAATAAATATGTGTCTATAGTTAAGAAATAAGGGGTCCTGGAGAAATGGCTAAGTGGCCCAGAGTATATAGTATAACACTTTTGAGAAGACATGGTTCACAACCACCTGCAACTTCAGATCCAAGGAGTCTGGTACCCTCTTCTGGCCTCTGCCTATACCTGCATTCACATGGAAGTACGCATGCGCATGCTCCCCCAACACACACATACACACAGAGATACCTATATTTTTTTAAGGAAGAAAAAAAAAGTAAATGTGTAATTGTGTTTAATAAGCAACCAAGACAAATAAATCTTTCCCTTTTTTTTTCCTTAATTATGTACAGATTCCTCCAAAGGACCTCAACCATCTTCAGGTATCAATGGAAACACACAGCCTCCCAGCACTGCTGGGCAACCCCCAGCCTCTGCCATCCCTTCCCCAAGTGCCAGCAAGCCCTGGCGCAGCAAGTCCATGAATGTCAAGCACAGTGCCACCTCCACCATGCTGACGGTGAAGCAGGCGAGCCCAGCCACCTCGCCCACACCATCTTCAGACAGACTGAAGCCTCCTGCCACAGAAGGGGTTAAAAGTGCTCCCTCGGGACAGAAATCTATGCTTGAAAAATTCAAGCTGGTTAACGCCCGGACTGCATTGCGCCCCCCTCAGTCTCCCAGTTCGGGACCTAGTGATGGTGGGAAAGACGATGATGCCTTTTCTGAATCTGGAGACACGGAAGGTTTTAATAGTGGCTTGAATAGCGGTGGCTCAACAAATAGCAGTCCCAAAGTGTCACCTAAATTAACCCCTCCGAAAGCAGGAAGCAAAAATTTCAGCAATAAAAAGTCTTTGCTGCAGCCAAAAGAAAAGGAGGAAAAGAACCGGGACAAAAATAAAGCCTGCACCGAGAAGTCCGGAAAGGAAGAGAAGGACCAGGTTACTGAGACAGCCCCCAAAAAGACCTCTAAAATCGCAAGCTTGATCCCCAAGGGCAGCAAGACGGCAGCAGCCAAGAAAGAGAGCTTAATTCCATCATCCAGTGGGATCCCTAAGCCAGGGTCAAAGGTACCCACGGCAAAGCAAAGCATTTCACCTGGCACTGCAGCAAGCAAAGAGTCTGAAAAATTCAGGACTACCAAGGGAAGCCCTTCTCAGGCCTTCCCCAAGCCCATCACCACGGAGAAAGCAAGCACACACGGCTTCTCGGCTCCCCAGGAGGGGAGGGAAGCTGGCCATGCATCCCCCTCTAGCTCCTGTGGCGTGCAGGTTGCACACAGCAGCGGACAGAGCACTGGCAATGGAGCTGTCCAGCTCCCCCAGCAACAGCAACATAGTCACCCCAACACTGCCACGGTGGCTCCCTTCATTTACAGGTGAGATGGCCCCCGTGGCCCCGTGTTCACTGATCTTCATAGTGAGATGTGTAATATTAAGTTAAATGGCCATTTCAGAATGTTTCTCTTCGAAGCTACGGGACTAGAATTCTGTAGAAAAGCTTAGTCTGGAGAAATCTTCTCACGTGTCGGGCCCTATTGTTTTAGACACTGAGGCCTTCAAAACTGAACGTACATCTTTTCAAGGGCACGATGGAATTGAGGTGCCTTGACTTTTTCATGTTCGGGTCTTTATTACACCTGTAACCTCTGGTACCTAGCAACTGTCATTAGCTCAAGCTGTCCCTTAAAATAATCGTTGGAGTAAAGGTGCTGGCAGCCAAGTTCTTGTTGTCATATTTGGGATGAAGTTGATCGTAACGGTTAAAGAGGGTGGCCTCGAGAGGATACACATGTATACTGAATTCCCAGCTGTACCATTTACCAGCTTCATGACTTTAGACAAGTTGTTTCAAATTTCCTAGTCTCATTCCTTCAACTCTTAGTAGAGATTAAAATAATAACAAAGGTAATTGATTTATTTATTCTGTACTCTAGTATAGTGCAAAGCATGAAGTGTTTTTATAGGTATACCATTTACAAAGTAAATCATAGTAAAATCTTCTAAGTTTGCAGATAAAAATAGCTATTTATAAAATCAGTATATAAATATTTGTTGCTTGGTATTTTGTATATTAATTGTACACTGTATGTATTAAGTATGTGGTTTTATATTATATCTAAAAATATGCAGACTACCGCACAGTTACCAGAGTAGCTCTTTTTTCCTGTCTGGGGACCTGACTCATCAATTAGAGCACTGCCGGTCTAATTTAATTCACTGGCTGCTTAGTAGAGACCCAGCCAAGGAAAGAATAATGTCTTCTTGGTCCCATCCTTTGGCAGGCTATCAGATTTGAAGCAGGTAAGAAGTTTTAAAAATAAATTAACAGGATGTGCTGTAATGACCATAGAGTCAAGACTGCAGTCAAATATTTTAACGAATTGAATTACGGCTTTTTCAAAATAAAGCCAAGAATTGTAATTCTTATTATTTTTCCCCTTTGAAAGAAACTAAATGCTTTTCTCTAAATCCACTAAATTTTTAGCTGCTGAATGGTTCATCACAAATACACAAGCAAAAATAAGTCTGTTGTCACTTGCAGGCTTTACACACTTATTCAAGCAAGCTTCTAATAGTTACATTTGATTTGTGGGGCTTGCTTGCCACATCCCTGGTAAGTATTTCCGTCCAAATTGCCCTGACTTCAGTGACATGATATCTAAGCCTTTGTACCTGGATCAGGAAAGTCCATTGTTTCTGGCTCCAAAGTCCCCAACTGGCTAATCGAAACTTAAGATGTCCAAATCAAAATCCACATTTCAACAGTATAAGAAAAACAAGAAACTTTTAAATATATCACACTTAGCAATCTGTTCATTTCAAGCATATTTTGCAAAGACATCAATCATTTTTAAATCAAATACGAATGCCAATGGAAATGAATCCCTGTGTTTACCTATTTATCCATTTTATTTCTACAAGTGACAACAGACTTATTTTTGCTTGTTTGTTTGTGATGAAACATTCAGCAGCTGAAAATTTAGTGGATTCCATTGCATTAGAAAATATGTTTTTGATTCAGCACTCTTAATCTTCTTTAACATTCCAAATAACGCTGTGTTGCTATTGAATTTACCTACATACCACAAAGAACTCTTTGGTCATAGTTCCTTAATTTTTTTTTGTTTGTTTTTTTTTTTTTTTTTTTTTTTTTTTTTGGTTTTTCGAGACAGGGTTTCTCTGTGGCTTTGGAGCCTGTCCTGGAACTAGCTCTGTAGACCAGGCTGGTCTCGAACTCACAGAGATCCGCCTGCTTCTGCCTCCCGAGTGCTGGGATTAAAGGCGTGCGCCACCACCGCCCGGCTTTTTTTGTTTGTTTTTTAAGACAAGGTTTTTTCTGTAGCATTGGTGCCTGTTCTGGAACTAGCTCGTATAGACCAGGCTGGCCTCGAACTCACAAAGATCCACCTGCCTCTGCCTCCCGAGTGCTGGGATTAAAGGTGTGCATCACCAGTTCCCAGCTAAATTTTAAAATCAATACAATTCTATGTATATGATCTTTTTGAACATGATTTAGTGTTGATAATTAACATATGCATCTTCATACATCGCTACCATTTGTGTCATGACCATACCTCATACTCCCTCAACAGTATTTTACATGCAATCTATTATTATCACATATAATCATCATATTAAACTGAACACTAGGTCTCCTGAACTTATTTCTCCTCTCAGAAAGAAATTCTCTGTACCTGAGCAATAATTCCCCAAACTAACCCTCTACACACATCATTGCCACTAATATATCACTACTCTCTAGTTCTGTGAGATCAGGTAATATTTCTTTTTTACATCCCAAGTGTAGGAAAGACAATGCTCTTTTTCTGTGCCTGACTTACTTTACTTACCGTCTTGTCCTCCAGATACACGTTTTCTCAAATAACAGGCATTCTCCATCTTTATGCTTGAATAATATTCCATGACATCTGTGATCAACATCAGCAACAACGCTATTTATGGTTACAATTTGCCTGCTAAAAGCTTAGCAGGAATCCCTTGTGGGTATGCATGTCACCCAAACAGACTTTCTCTCCACCTCAAAATTTCATTTCTCCCTTTAAAGTGAATATTATAGATGTGGGGGTAATATAGCCCACCGGTTAGGAGAAAAAAAGAGTAGAAAAAATCTTACATCACTACTCTTGAGAAAATTGGTCTAGAGTTCTTGATATCATGCCCCTTAAAGTCACAGCCGTTGCTTGCCACCAATGACTGGTCATGTGACTTCTAACAACCTACTTAAGGGTAGGTTAATTTTGGACTTCAGTTTTCCAGTTTATAAAATGGAGATGAAGTAAGTGAGCCTACCTCACATGATTCTTTACAAGATTGTGGCTGGTATGTGCACTATGTTAAGAACATCTGTTCGGTCTTACACAGCCTCCTCCGAATTATTCATACAGTGGTTCATACAGACTAGTTGTTTTAAGGGATTTAAGGAAGTAATTCTATGTAAAACAATTATCATTAATGCCAATAATAATTCTTGGGGTATTGTACTGTCAAATAATATAAAATAAATAAAACCATCAAGGCACATTCTACAGTATTCTATATTTGGCACAGCTATGACATATCACAGAATTTTATGAATGATAAAAATATGTCCTCTAAAAGCAGAGTTTTCTTTTTTTTTCTTTTTTTCTTTTTTTTTCGAGACAGGGTTTCTCTGTGGCTTTGGAGCCTGTCCTGGAACTAGCTCTGTAGACCAGGATGATCTCGAACTCACAGAGATCCGCCTACCTCTGCCTCCCGAGTGCTGGGATTAAAGGCGTGTGCCACCATCGCCCGGCTAAAAGCAGAGTTTTCAATACTCATACTTTCCCACCATGTGTGGGAGAGGTTTAAATTCTTGATTCATAACATTTTGAGTATGGATCCACATGTCTTTCCTTATTCTAACTATCCCTGCTCATGTTAAGAATCCTTCCTGAAAGCACCCTGACATGTTTTATAGGGTCGTTAATTATTTGAGATGATAATATTCTTGATTTATTACTTTATAATGGCAGTACCATCTTTTAAAATATCATCCGTTAGTGGTTACTTACTGAAATCCTCCACCCTGTAAGACTGATGTTCATTTCCTGACTTACACTTCACCACAGATCCACGAGGATGTCATACTACTCCTATTTATCAGAACTGGAGAACCAGCGATTGAGATTCAGAGTAGTAATGATCTCTAAAAATTACAGAGTCGGCAACAATTTGCCTGTGAAACAGTTTCTGACTGACGGCACACGTTCTCTCTTCAGTGAGCCTGAACGTGAGGACATAGTCGCCTTTGCTCGTCAGTTCTTTCTACAATGTTGGGAGAATGGGCATTATTACCCGGAAATTCAGACTAGGAAAATGTCAGTAATACGCTTGCAAGTTTCTCAATCAGAACTCCCCTATAGATAGGGCATGGTGGTGTACGCCTGTGAATCCCACAACGTACATGGGAAGATAGGAGACTGCATGGTCATGGCCAGCCTTGCTAGAAGAAAGAGTACACCTCAAAAAATCATTTATAATAAGAAATTGTGAATTGTTATTAACTAGCAAAATTAACATAATACATATTTTTATATGAACATATACATATGTAATATTTCAATACGCTTAAGTAACTTACACAGATGATTAAGCCCCAGGTAATTTCTTTTCTTTTTTTTAAAGCCTTATAGAGGTCTTTCTTAATCTTAGTTTAGATAAATTTTGCTATGATAAATAAAACACAATGGCCAAACCAGCTTGGAGAGGAAAAGGTTCATTTCATTTTTCACTTCCAGGTAATAGTCTGTCCCTGAGAAATTCAGAACAGGGCATCAAGGAGGGTAGGAACCCAGAGAAAAGAACCAAAGTATAAACCAAAAGAGCACCTAACTTTTTAGCTCCTCGTGTCTTTCTACGCCTGCTTTCTTATACAATTCATGATCACCTGCCAGTAAGTGGTACTGTCCTCATGTGAAGGGCTCCCCTGAGTCAATCGTTAATATAGGAACATCCTTATGGGCTTGCCTATAGTCCGTTTGGAAGTTGCTTTTTTTTTTTGTTTTTTGTTTTTTGGGTTTTTTTTTTCCACTGAGGTTCCTTCTACCCAAATGACTCTGACTTGTGTCAAGTTTACAAAATCTCACCAGCACACTTTCTTAATTATCATTCCTAGTGGAACATTAATATTTGCATCCTAATATTCATTCTTACCAACTGCATATCCAGAGTCGCATAAATAAAATGTCAGGTTATGATCGTTAAAGGGTTTCATGCAATCTAACTCTTAATAAAGTATAACATATTTTATATCACTTTTGTAACTCAATTATCCCCACAAAGTAATGAAGATTGTAAATATACTATGAGTGATACTCACTTAATGAGCAGAAGTAACTAAGATTAGAAGGTGGAGAATTTAATAGAAGACATAAGCCCAATAGTAGAGGTTCATAACAATCACACCTCTTTAGGGACATGGGAATAGCCAGCCCTTGTAAGTCTTAATGTGTCCACAGAAACATCTATGAGATGGTCACATGATCATTTGACAGACGCTAAAGAAAAGGGAGTCACCACATACGATTCTCTCCATACACCCATCCTTAACTCTTTAGGTGACTTTCAAGAGTGGTATAAAGGGAGGGGACATGATGAGACTGTACTGGAATGTGTAAACATTGGTGGTCTAAAAGTGCATTGCTTTAGAATTTATATCGAAGAAAGAGTTCTTGTTAAATATTTGGAAGCATGTTGGGCCAATTAGTGTCTAATAGGGAGGTTCAAGTACGAAGCGAGACTTCAAGAAAAACGTGGATTTTTGTCAGGTGTCTAGATCTGGTATTTGGCAATTTTACAGTCTAGGTTAAAAGGAGCAAAGGACTAAACTGCGGCGTGCCATATGCATCCTAAAAACGAAAATAGCTGCCAAGGCCCACATCATGGATTCATGTCCAGGTGGTTGAAGGACTAAAGAAGATAAATAGCGCAGAAAAATTCATGTTTTTTTCTCTTAACCACTCCCCCAGAAAAGTATCCAACTTTTCACTAGCCCTGCCAACTCTTCCACAACACCACCTGAGTCATGCGTTTCTTCCTATTTCTGTTTACCACTTCCCACCTAAATTCCAGTGAGTTTCTCCACTCTTTCTTTTCATATATTGTAAATGACAATAAAATTATGTGTTTAATATAGTGTAGGCCCCCTACAAGCCAAAGAGTTGAGGCAGGGCCTGCCTGGGCAGTTCTCAGAAGAGAAAAATATCCTCAAAGCATGACTAGTGAAGAAAAGAAAATCACTAAGTGTTGGAAATTTATTAAATATTAGTTGCAAGTTTCTGTAACTCTCTATATTTATAAAATTAGATGAATGAACAATGATTTTAAGCATTTTTTCCACTTTGATGTAAAATCATACCCCTTCTGAGATAGCATCTTAGACTGCTAGCAGAGCTTTGGGTCGTAAGATGTTGTACAGTCCAGATTTGCCCAGGGAATGCCTTGGAAAACTATCATTTGTTTACGCTGTATTCTGAAAGGAAAAGACTATAAAACATTCGTTTTCTGGCTGGCTCCCTCACAAGGTTTGAGGCTTAGGTTATTTGTTGAACAATAAATCGAGTAGGAGGAGCTGTGAGTTCACAAAGATTGAAATATGGAGCATATAACCATCTTTCAGATGAAGCACGGTATGCCCTCAAGCAACCTCTGCAGATTATAGTGCAGTTGGAGATTTATGGGAACTGGGCATAATTGGTCATCAGCACACACTAAAGATTATTGAATTCTTGCCTTGCAAGCTTGTCTTTTACTAGGCTGGATATATTTATGTGCACTGGGGAGTAGTTTAAACGCCCTCACACTGCAGTGTTTTAAAGATGAAATACGGAGATGCTGCTGGAAGACGGGCTATTATATCGAATCCTGCTGAAAGCTGGTGTTCTCTAAGCATAGAGGGGTATACACAACCTTTCC
The DNA here is from genome assembly GCF_037038515.1 of Microtus pennsylvanicus. Taxonomy (NCBI): domain Eukaryota; kingdom Metazoa; phylum Chordata; class Mammalia; order Rodentia; family Cricetidae; genus Microtus; species Microtus pennsylvanicus. The sequence continues at coordinate 18,244,781 of NC_134598.1, forward strand.
TGTTTTGGGCTTTTGAATTTTGCTGTCTGATATTAAAAAACTATTAAATTTATAAAAAGGTAAAGCAATATTGCTAATACCATATATATATATATATATATATATATATATACACATATATATACACACTGTATTTATGGTACCTAAAACATTACTTAATTTTATTACTTTTTTCCCAAATACCACTCTCAGTAATTTAAAGTTAATGTTGCATGTCGTAATCATGTCTCTCTAGCAACCCTCAGTCTCTTCTTCAGAATTTCCTTGACTTTTATAACAATCCCTATTTTGAAGGCCAATTTTCAGTACTTTCCTTTTATCTAGGTAGGTCTGATATTTCCCATTGTTAGACAAATGGACTTATTTTCCTCCAATGTCACATAAATAATGCTATGTTCACTCCATTGTTTAGGCGAAAGGTATTTATTATATGATTATTTATATTTCTGTTATTGTGGCATAAGATTAGTCTGCTTCTTTAAGATACTTCCTATAGTTTTTTTTATTTAAAAAATAATTCCACTATTTCTAATAAGCATTTGTGAAGGTATTTTGAAACTATATGAAACATTTTATTCCTTATATCCATTCATTCATAACTTTTAACATTCATTGAGGCTACTTGCCTGAATTAAAATTGTATTCTAAAGAGGGTTATTTCATAATTCTTTTTTTCCTCTGTGTTTACTTTCTGCCACCTTAGTGTAAGAGAGCAGTTTCTCCCCATTCTCTATAATGTAATGACTAATAGAATTCAATTTTATTTCACGTGTTATAATCCATTGCTGCCATAATTTATTTTCATGTTTTCAGTTTCCCTAACTATGCTACTGAGACATCTTTCAGGCCACTTTGTATAACCTTTTAACGAGCATGACCACTCTTTGAGACTCCCTGCCTAACGTGCTTTTGACTCATCTGTTCTTTCCCTACATTAGCTTCATCTGTCATTTAATTATCCCTAATTTCTATTCATGGGGAATTATAGTTCAAACCATGTTATTGCTTCTAGGTTTTCTAAAGTGGTCAAAACTAAGTTATCTGGGTAAGAATATACATACGCATTTCCATCAGAAATTATGCAGTTAAATATAGGTTAATATAAAAATTGCTTTTATAATATTTCAGTTTTGATAGTGCCTAATATGTGTTATCAAATTTCTTAAATGGCCAGGAAAGTGTAACATTTAGAATAGATGCTGTTACAGTCAATGTTGTCTCTTATAGACTAAACTGACTATTAGTAAGAGGAACTTGAAATACAATACTGAGTGTCCAGGGGCATTTAAATGCAGCCCAACTGTCAAAGTAGTGATGGATAAGTTCACCATATTCAGGCAGCCTGGTTTAAGTATGGGTTAAGCATGTACCTGGTCAGACAGCTGGAAACTGTAATTTGTTTATCTGCAGAATTGGAGTGACGTTTAGTGGTGTTGCAAAGATATTGCACTAGACCAATACTTGTTACACAGAAAGTACATAAAAATGGAGTTTCATTTCCCTGCTAATCATTGTGGAGATTGAGATTGATTAGTTCTGCAAGTTTTAGTGACATTTTGTAGACCTGGAAAAGTAGAACTCTACATTAACTAAATAGTATTTGCCCGACGCCATGTCATAACTTCAGGAGGCACAAGTAATGAGGGCCACTGTCATGCCAGTTTGTGGGAACAGTCAAGGATGGCCTGCAGTATTCACTCTGTCGAATTGTACCTGTGGAGTTTGAAGTCTTCATCTATTGTGTCATAACAAGTCCCTAATATTCTTGTTCTAAATATGTAATAGTCACAATAATAGAGGGCATTTGGGAATGGTCCAGAAATTTGCCTTTTTCATTATTTATAATAAAAGGTAAAATTATACTAATGAGCATTGATTACAGCCCAGTAGGCCAGAGTTAAAAGCTAGTGCTACTACTTTTATAAATGTATTTCCTTAGGTAAATGGCAGTTTTATAAAATACGTGGAATCGAGATGCCTGATCTGAACTTGTGGATATAATGTAAAGGATATGACGTTTAGTGTCTCACATTCCTTGTAATGGTTAATCTGTATCCATATTTTGCTGCTGTAAATTATTCCTTTTGAGAATGCCATAACATATCTACCAAAGAACTTGAAAATAAATAATACTCTCTTGTGACGTAAACTAAAAGGACATCAAAAGATAATCAGTCTGCAATATGTACTCCCACAATCACACAATATAATGGGAGTATCTGAATTAAGAGCTCGCAATTAGAAATGTGAGCACACTTTGTGTCTCAGATAAGGGACAAGAGAGGCATAGCCAGCAGAACTGAACGATCAGTCTCATGTGGTGAGGAAGGTAGTCAGTCATCTCAGAAGTGTTTTCTAAGATCTGTTTTGCATGGAGCAAAATCCCTACTGTCAAGACGTTCTAAATATTTTCATGGTCCATACAGACTTTACTAGAGGGACATCCTGTGGATTTTTATAACTTCAGTGATTGCATATTTTGCCTCTCATGACAGTTGCTGGTACTGATCTAATAAGAAGCAGCCATCATTGAGCTTTAAACAGTCATTCCAGTAAACGTGTAAGGTAACCCAGCTTCTGGGAGATGACTCCCTAAATGCTAAACCTGCAGGGTTGCAAACCAATCTTGGCTCCCAGCCAGCTTGCCAAGGCAGGGTGTCTTTTCCACACTGTTTGAACAGTAGTCTGGTAGTTTTTTAAAGAGTCTCAAGTGTACATTCATACTCAAACTTGCTCAACATGTAATAAGAAGTCTTAGAATACTTAGAGGACATTTGCCTCATTATTCAGACTGCTGAGAGGTCAGAAAAATAAATGTTTCACAAGAAATTAGTCTTGACTAGTAAGTTGAATATTGGTTTGATCCAGGCTCATTGTTCACGGATCTTTCTAAAACAGACCAGGTTCACCTGCCTAGGGATGGTGCTACACACAATAAACTTGGCTCCCCTACAGCAATTAATAATCAACAAGATGCCTCATAAGCTAGGATAGTCTGATGTAGACATTTCTTCAGTTGAGGTCCCCTCCTCCCAGATATGTCAAGCTGACAACCAAGAATGGCCATCACATGTGCACAGGTACTACTTAATTCAGTGAATATAACTGAGACCACCTGGGAAGATTGTTAATGAAACGCAAAAGACTCTTAGGGTGAGCCTTTGAAGAGCCTTCCAAAGTTTTGTTTCCTGGGTCTCCTACCAACCACAGCTGCAACATTTAGTGATTTCGTTTTTACTCAAAGGACAAATTAAAAAAAATCCATCAAATAAAAATTATAGAAGCCAAAGATACGAGGAAGCAAAATGGAGAATTTGGGTTATAGAAATGAAGGCCAGTGTTTCTTGAAGAAATGAAAGGTCCAATGTTCAAAATGTCCCCAATTTATCAAATGAAGTGAAGGATAAAGATGGCAGCTGAATGAGCATCCCTGGGGGTCTTTGCTGATGCAGTTGTATAAAATCTGTTAATTGAAAGCCGACACTTTTCAATTTGCTATACTGTTTAAGGTAAAATAAAGTAGGTCCCCTCTGCCAGAAATTAGTGGAGGAAAATGGCTAGACATAAAAATTCTTGCTTTATTTTGTTTATGAGTCTCACTTCATGTATATGACACATCCATCCAAGGATGACATATGGCGTTAAGGGATTTCTTGAAAAATAATGAGCTTTTCAATTTTTGTATCTGCCAGTTCAATAACAGTTGTGAATATGTGTGTGTGTGTGTGTGTATGCATGCGTGTTATATGTCTGAAGCATAAATACATGTTCGTCCATTGTTTGCATGAGTGAATATGGATGCCTGCATATGGAAGCCGGATGTTAATGTTGGATGTCCCTTTACTGCCAACTTTATATTTTGAGACAGGGACTCCAACTGAAAAGTTGAGGTCACCATTTCAGATGTGTAGACTGGCCAGTGAGTTCCAGTGATCTTTCTACCTCTGTATCCATATTTTTGCTGCTGTAAATTACTCACTTTGAGAATGCCATGACATAGCCATCAAAGAACTCGAAAATAAATAATATACTCTTGTGCCATAAACTAAAAAGACATCAAAAGATAATCAGAAGTTTGTACTCCCACAATCACACAATATAATGGGAGTATCTGAATTAAGTGCGAGCAATTAGAAATGTGAACACTCTTTGTGTCTCAGCTAAGGGACAAGAGAGGCATAGCCAGCAGAACTGAACGATCTTTGCTGGGCGATTTTATACATACCACTGCATTTAAATATTTATGTGGGCATTGGGGTCCAAACACAGATCATGCTTATGTAGCAAGCACTTTACAGACTGAGTCATCTCTCCATCCCTCTTCCTCTCCCTGTTTTCTACTAAGGCCACCCCAGATCAGTCCCACCAATCTGAGGCTATCCCGGGCTAGCTTTAGACTCTTGATGTTCTCATCTCTACTTCTGAAATGCTGAGATTACTTCCTTGCCCCAAAGTGATGGGCATATATCAACTAGTTCTGATATCAATGCTTATATTGTATTTTTCTCAAAACCAAGATTTAGGATAGAAGTCATAGATCAGTCAAAAGTGAATCAAAAATTTATTTCACAGATAAATATTTCTGTAGATGTTCCTAAACTAAGAAATAATAGCAGATGACTTGACATGCTTCAGACTCAGTTACTGTGAACAGAATTTTAAGTAAGACACGGGGAAACTATTACAAAAAAACAAGTCCAGCAGCACACCGTGCTGTGCCCGTTTGACTCCGGTGTCTCGGTGGTTCCTGCTGTGACTTTGTCAAACATGAGCTGTTGAATGAACTATGTGTGCATTTGTGTCTGAATCAAGAGATTCCTAAAATGTTCACCTGTGTATAGAGGAAAGAAACTGCCTTAAAGCGAGACTGGCATATCAACAGCACTTGCGTCCTTTGGTGAACGCTTTCCATTTTATTAGATAAACCCTTACTTGCTAACCTCATCCTCCCCACCCACTATTGACAAGCACACAAATATAAACAGATGAAAGATCAGTTCTGGCTGTCTATAATGTTCCAGACTCCTATGTAGCTAAATCATTAACGTTGCAGTTATAGTTTACTGCCTGTTTGTTACTTATTCTTATGCATTATATTACAGGATACATTTTATAAGGTAGGCATTAAGAAGAGTTCCAGGTGGGGTTGCAATGATTTGCTATGTTTATATATGTTTACGTGGTCAGATTTCTATAGAATGGACCCCTGTTTCTTGTTTCACTCAATGCAATCAACTATCGATAAATATAGGTTTACAAATGCAGAAAAATTTAGGAGATATGATTCAATACTTCTCTCATACTTGGGTGTTATGTATAAAATAAGTTCTAAAATTCTCATCCAGAGAGATATCTCTGGAACATCCCAGCCACAGGAAAGAGTTATCAAACCCAATGGAAAACCTGTAATGAGCTGATTTCTCCTCATGCTAAGATGAGTCCTTGGTGACCACAGTTGTTTGTCTCTGTCTTTTTGGTTAACTTCAGAGCACATTCAGAAAACGAAGGCCCCTCTTTACCATCAGCTGACTCCTGTACCAGCCCCACAAAGATGGACTCTTCATATAATAAGACGGCTAAGCAGTGCCTAGAAGAGATCTCTGGTAAGTGAGCCGCCGATTAATGGAAAAGTCAAACCTCAGAGTTCTTGTAACCTCCTTGAAAGTCTATTTTATTAAGTCACATTTGCTCTGTGAATTTTGCAAGACTGGGTTCCGTATATTTCATGCTTCAGAGTTTCTCACATATTTGAATGTTGTGGTCAGGATGATCTCTCTGTTACTCTGAAAAGTGTGAAAAGCATGGTGGTTTTTTTCAAAACCTGAAACTGTAGTTTACTTCAAGTCATTTTGCCTCTAGGGAAACTTCTATGGTTAGTAGGGTAGTTGTTGTAAGGGGGCCACTTGTTTGTTCCCAGCTGCTCAGTGCCGAAATAATCACACAGAAGCCATGATATTTGCAATACTATTTGGCCAATAGCTTCAGGATATTTCTGGATAATTCATATCTTAAATTAACCCATCTCCATTCATTTGTATATCGCCACGAGGCTGTGGTTTACCGGCTTACCGTGTCTGTCACTCGCTGAGCTACATGGCTTTTCTCTACTCCACCTTTCTTCTCCCAGCGTTCAGTTTAGTTTTCCCTACCTAGCTCTATTCTTTTCTCCTGCCACAGGCCAAGACAGCTTCTTTATTAGGCAATGGAATTCACAACATACAGTGGGGAATCCACATCAGGTAGTCCTTGGATCTGCATGGAGATTGAAGTTATACTAAAGATTAAGCATAACTTTGAAGCTTATAATTGATTCAGTTCTATCCTATATATAATTCTGTGATGTTTGCACCAGTTTTACATTGTCCATCTTGGCAAAAATCTAGTTACAACAATGTTTCATTGTACAAATGTAGGTGATATAAAATAGCAAATCTCCCAGATACAATTATTTTTAACTGTATGAAAAGGGATTTTTTCTGCTTGAGTTGAGTATTTTCCCAGTGATTCATATAAGCTTAGGATTATATGGAAAACCTTTCGTGTAATTTTATGTATATATTTAATTTTTTTTTTTTTGATTTTCGAGACAGGGTTTCTCCGTAGCTTTTTGGTTCCTGTCCTGGAACTAGCTCTTATAGACCAGGCTGGCCTCGAACTCACAGAGATCCACCTGCCTTTGCCTTCCGAGTGCTGGAATTAAAGGTGTGTGCCACCACCGCCCGGCTAATTTTATGTATATATTTATTATGTATAATATATTCATATTTAATCATTCATGAGGACCAAAGTTATTTCTTAGAAAACTGCATTGTCATTAGTTGCAGAGAATTTAAGAAATTTGGATAGGGTTGCAAGTAGAGGAGCCTCTCTTTTTTCAACAAATCTGCAGATGAGCCCTCATTTGTTCACTGCCAAGTCCAATGGCAAAAACTACGGATCAAGTTGAGTTTCAAACATGTCTGTCTTAATTCAAGGCCTGTAATTCCCATCTTGAAGATCAAAAAAGCCAAAAAAAAATTACAACTGGAAAGGTCTACACATTGATAACCAAGAAATTCCGTTGAGCAAGTGTGAGCTCTTCCTGAAACACCTATCACTGGGTAGTGGCAGAAATGAGAAAACAACACTCCAGGTGCAACTTTTGGAATGAGTGATGCCATCTGCATCTGTGTCTTCAGATGGCAGATACAACCCAGGGCCAGTGCAGGAGAAACAGGATAAATTATGGCGTGAAGATATGGCTCTGGCGGTGTATTTATAGACATCAGACTTTACAGGGAAGTGTCAAGATGGTGTTCTCTGCTCCTGTATTGTGACAAGCTATTTTATAAGTTGTGGTGTGAAGATGCTTCAATTACCATATTGAATGTGTATGAACATCTGGTTTATGAGTATGAAGCGCAGTGCTTCCATCTACAGTTGGAAGTGAATTTCAGTGGAATTTGAATTGTAATCATTGTTTCACCAAGGAAAACTGTTTTCTGAAGTTTGCACCTCAATGAGTAGCTCTCTTGGAGCAAATAATCCATGTTTAATTTTACAGCATCTTATTCTGTCTACCTTGAATCATTTTTTCATATTTGTAATTAATATTTCTATTTAATGTTCTGGTGTTTTAATAGAATATTTGAAAAGTAATATAAACCAGATATTTGTGTAATAATGTAATGGATTGAGCAGAAGAACTAGTGATTTGTAGAAATATGGGCAGGAAATTTGAGGAAGAAAAGGAAACAAAAAGTAGATGCCGGAGTAAGTCCTGTGCTATTACGTCATTTTTGCCCTTATCTGTTTGAAATTAGCTTTTCCTTCTAGATCACTGTCCCTCCCTCCATTGCAACCCCTGCTTTAATTTCTGATATTTTAAGGGTTTGAATAAATGACTTTCCCAAGAACCTAGCCTCGTCCAGGAACCTTGTGTCATAATCCCAGCTGAGCTACACATTCTCATAGTTGGTGCCTAGGCCTGGGTACCATCAGGAAATATAACTTCTCGACAACATCTTTGCTATGAATCCTATTTGGTTTTTTAAAAATTGCTTTATGTTGGTAGTTCTTTTGTTCATCATGTATGTCTGCAGAGGATATGGGTCCCTGGTACCCACAGGGGACATAAAACAGTGACAGAACTGAAGTAACAGTTTGTTACCATAGTTGAACCCTGGTCCTCTAGAAGAACAACCAGTACTCTTAACCACTGAACCATACCTCCAGCCCCATAAATCTTATTCTCACTGCTTGAAGTTCCCTGTATTTACAGTGCTCTCCCCACTGTTCCCTGACTCCACAATGATTCTGCTAGGATTTCCAGAGTATGAACCTCATGTCTTCTCATTGCCCTTTATCAGACTGCCTATGTCTTCTTCCTTCTTGATCAGCATAGTAATTGTGGTAACAGAAGAATTATTCTCCCCACCCACACACATCCCTGATACCTTTGTGCTTTCTCACTTCACCAAATCAAGTATAGTCTTATTTAATTTTTTAATTAAATGAATTCAATTCCTCAATTTTTTATATCAATAATGAACGAATAAGAGGAAATCTACATGCTGGTTGAGGTGACTCTGTAGTGATCAGTTTAGCCTTATGCATTTCTAGCAGCCCCAGTAAACATGGTTCCCTAATTCTGCTCAGTCTCTCAAATTCTTAGATTACCTTTTTGTCACCAAACTCCAACACTGCCTGTCCTAATATTTTTAACTGTTAACCTCGATGTAACTTTGCAGAATGGGAAACAAGAAAGGAAGTCCATGAGCTCTGCTTCCATGTCTACCCACTCAGGGTTTACATCTGCTTAGTACCTGTTTACATCTACTTGATACCTGTTTCCTTTGCTTTTCTGGTACTGGCATCTCTTTCACCTTCTCATGTAGCCCCTCTCTACCAAACCATCTCTTTAGACCACAAAGTGAAGATGTACGCATAACTTCAATATAATACAGCTTTCCTTTGCCTTCCAACATAGTTGTAATGTAGTTCTTTTGTCCTACTCTGAGTACCCTTCAAACTGACTATGAAACCGTTCTCATTGTTGCCCTAGGTTACTCGAACTAGCTTTTTTTACTTCATGTCTGCACTGAAATTGCTCTTAATTGAAGCTGATATTATTTGGAGACCTGGCAAAATCCAAAGATTAAGCCTTGTGGCTCATATTCTTCACCTCTGACCAGGAAGCTGCCCTCTTAGAAAAGAAATCCCCTTAGAAAAGAACATTTCTGCCTTGATGTCAAAATTCCATTGATTTTCCCCATAGCTCTCTGTTTATTCTTTTCTAGTAATCTTTTCTAGTTGTGCCTTTTCACCCTAAATTCTTATCATTGAAACAATTCAGCTTCTCCCCCAAGACTTATTTATACATTCTTCCTTGGTGAGTAACAGTAATTTGTGGCTTTTAATGTGATCCTTATACTGATGACCACCAACATTTCTCTACTCTAGTTCTCTCCCTTGTAACCTGACTCAAGTTTCCAATTCCGTATACAAATATCTCAATACATAAATATCTTAAATAAATATCCTACATTAATATCTTAAATAATAAATATCCTTAAGTATCTCACAGATACTTCCAATACACTATGTTTAAAACAAATCTTAAATCTGGCTTCAAAGCCCCTTTGTCTGCCTCTTCTCCATTTTGGTTACTGGTAATGCAAGCCTCATTTGTGACCTCATCTATCCTCTGACACTAGGTTACTGACCTTATGTGAATGGTTTATTCTCTTTGCTTTCAGGAAACTGGGAATAAGCTTTTGATACACTTCTCAGTATTTGATGGTTTGCTGTTTTGTCTGATCTCAGAAGCTCAATAAACACTGGTGACACTGTATTTGTCATTCCATAAGAACTAAAGTGTTGTTCTGATAATATAGCTCAGTTGGAGAGTACTAACCTATCAAATGATACTTCATAAATTAAAATTTTAACACTACAAACAAAAATCCCAAAAACCTAACATTCTAGGCACTTTTAAAATAGAATAATTATATTTTCGAGATCTATCTAGAATTGAGCCCATCTTTGCATGTCTATTTTTGCCCTTATTAACTGGTGTATGCTAGTATGTAGTGGGTTCATAATTCCCACCCAATTACTGTTTATGAAATGAATAAAATGCAAAAATTATATTTGCATAATGTGACCTTTGATGAGAAAGAACCGGTCTTAGTTAGGGTTTCAATTGCTGTGAAGAGACCATGACCACAGCAACTGTTCAAAAGAAAGCTTTTAACTAAGGTGGCAGCTTACAGTTCAGAGGTTCAGTCCATTACCGTCATGGCAGGGAACATGGTGGTGTACAGGAAGACATGATGCTGACTACATAATGATCAGAAGGCAACAGGAAGTATTGACATTGATAGAAGGCAACTGTCACAGTGAATAAAACTTGAGAAAGACCCCAAAACCTGCCTCCATGATGACATACTTCCCTAACAAAACCATCCCTACTCCAACAAAACCACACCTCCTAATAGTGCCACTCCCTTTGGGGGACATTCTCTTTTGAGCCATAATAGAACCCTAACAATATTTAGGTGTATGGAACATGCAAAAAAAAAAAAGGAGAGCTACTATGGGCTTTGGATGACATCCCAGTCAATAGGGCGCATAATAATGCAAAATGATTAGCACTCAATGAAAACACTATTTTGTGGTTTTTCAAGATGACACTTCCCCATGAGACTTGGTGTTTGAACACTTGTTCCCTGCAAGTGGTGCTACTCAGTGAGGTTGTTAGACTTTGAGGAGGTGGAGCCCTGCCAGAGGATGTGGGTCGCTAGGGGCAGGCCTTTCAGTTTCACAGTCACCTACTTCACTGTTCTCTATTCTTGACTCTCAAAGTCTGTACGACAAGTCTCCTCCAGCTCTTGCCATGCCTGCTGTACCTGATGGAATACCTTCCTCAAACATTGTCTCATCAATGAGGAATGTAACTAGTACAGACTTGAAAAGAAACACAAAATAATCTTGATTATATTATACATAGATTTTTTTAAAAAAATACATAAGGTATAAAACTACCCCCCCCACTTCCTCTATAAAGGTTGATAATGTTCCCCAGGGAAGGGGAATCCTTTTTCTGTTAATTAAAAGTTGTCAAACCCATCTTTGTTCCATTAACCACGTGATGTATAGCCTGTGAAAATTCTAGCACTCCTAAGGAGCAAGCTCTGTTCATACTGCAGTGTAAGTTGGTCAGAGGAATTCACTAAGGGGGAGGCTACGTGTTTAAATTCTCCTGGCTGTAACAGCTCACTAGGAGCGGTTAAAATGTCTTTGCCAAGAAAACGTTGTGGATTTTCTTTTAATGTAGTTGAATTTAGGCTTGAAGACAAGCATTAGAGATGAGAGGCCTCACTTTGCCTTTGAAGACTCTTTGCGACTTTTTAATATTCTCCAGCGTTGTGAGACCAGCATGCAGATTTCCTTTACTTGTCTCATTCTTCTGGAGAAAGCTCCATGGCCTTTCCCGGATCTGATAGTGGTGGGTTCTATGCATTGCTATGCACTGTTCAGCCCACAGCAATGAATAAATCTTCTTAGTTGCCCAAAGCACCTTCAAGCTCTAGGATTCATGTCACCATCTTGATATTACATTTCTGGGTGGATTTATCATGTACATTCATTGCGTTAGCTTTGTTTGTATTTTTACCCTCCTTGACAGGGAGAATTTCTTCTCTGAGGCCATTTCTTGTAAGTGCCAAGAGATCAGCTGTAATTGAGATTAAATGTTCATTCCATTGTAAAATGCTTTCAGATTGTGCTTTCTACTTAAGATCACATTGGCCTTTGTTTTTTATTTTTTTATTTTGCCTAAGATTCTCTGCTCCCATGTGTATCTACTCTGTTTACATTTGTTCAGTGCAGTTTAACCTTTTAACTGGAATATATATTTAAATATAAAAAATACTATGCTGATTTCTAAGAAGTAATATTGAAATAAGAAGATGATTGCAGGGAATTATTTTAGAATCAAGCATATAGGTTTAACCAAAGGCAGTGATTGTGCACACTCCACACTAAAGAATAGGGAATATGTGGCATTTAAGGCCTTTGCAAATGATCACCAGAATTTCCCATTTCTTGAATGTTTGTGGAGTCTGAGAAGATCAAGCTCAGGTGATTCAAATCAGCTTACATATTCTACTCAAATAGCCAAATAGGAAAATGGTGTTCACAAAAGACCTGAGAGCTTTCTTTTCCAGGACGTTACAGTGGAGATATTTTATTTTATATATGGATAAAATTTAGAATGAATCACCTTTCTGCAGTTCACTGTTTTTATTCTCTTTGTGTGGAAGCTTTTCCTCCACCGTGTATAACATGCATTTCTCTGTCTAAGTCCACATAAATAAAAATAGCCTTGTGTTATGCACACTCAACAAAGCAGGGATGGATGCCTGTCGTGATGTAAGTGGACTCCCCAGAGTTGTCAGGGTAAATTTACATCTAGTAGTTCCAGGGGCAAAACTACTGAAATTACAAGCTTGTTGTAAAACCTTTAAATAAACACAAAACATGGCAACCCCCCATTTGATGTTTCCTTTGTTGGAATATGTTTCCAAAATTATTGGTGATGCTTGTCTGCGGTTTCTTCTTTCTTCGATTTCATTGACTTTAGCCCACTTTTGCTGTCTTCACCCTGTGAGGAGAGTGCTGTATTTCTGGGCCAGGAAAATTATGATGGAACGTGCAATTTGATTTGATAAATTAAACGCAAGTAGAAAACTGACAGGAGTCCACTCTTGAACAGAAACGGTGAGATCCCCTGTTTAGAGTACACATCTCTGTTCTCTGTCATAAGATCAATATGTGCCAGGCGCTGGTCTTGTCATGGGTCTGAGAAAAAAATATACCTAAGCAGGAGCTATTAACCGGTACAGGGTGCATATTAGTGTCTGGAAAGAGAAATGTTAGTTTGAAAGGCACTTTGAGCCATGCTTCTTAACCTTGACACCACTGACATTAGAGGGGGCATAATTCCTTTCCGTGGGCTCTGAACCTGTCAGCGTAAGATGTTTAACAACATCATTGCCCCTCAGATGTTACCCTCTCCCATTGGAATCACAAATGTCTCCTAGGGAACAAAAGTCATCTTCCGTTAGAAACCACTAACCTCAGCCGCACGGTTCACAGAAGCAGGGTCCCAGAGCCAGCAGTACTTGGGGAAAATATTAGAAAAGCAATGTCATGACCTTCTCAGACCTACAAAATGAACAGTTGTGGGACCAGTGCCTTGCAAATGGGACTTTAATGAGTCCTCCTAATGGTTCTTAGCAAAAACTGGAAAACCAGTGTTTAAGGTGATTGGCGTATAAACACCCTTTTGAAAGGGAAGGGTCTAATTACCACTTTCATGTATACACGCAGTAGTTCAATTCTTTGACCTATAAAGTGTTACGGTTCCCCATGTTGTGAATCAGTGAGGCCTAAGGGTACATTTCCATATGTCAACCAATGTATATGTTACATGGAGCACAGAAACAGAATGTTTGCGTCTTAAGAACTGCACTGTGTTCTGGTCGTCTGGACACACGTGGTTTTTGAAAAAGAAGTTGTTTTTGAAGCCTAAGTGATCTACTTCAGAGACCATTTATGTGCATTAGTTTTATTTAAACATATATTGCATGCACACAGTTTCTAAGGTGTGAGAATTGAGAATCGGCATCCACAGCCGACTCCTTGTTGATGGCATCGTTTGGGTAGCAGTTGGTTCTTCACATCTAATCGTGCATACTGGTGACATGGACTGAAGGGCGGTCTGCACTGAGTGAGACCATGAGCCAGCATTACCTTTCCCGGGAACGTTGTCATCATGTGAAACAGAATAAGCATGGCAGATTACTGCGCTGTTTTATCTAGCTAGTGAAGAAGACATTTCTCCCCACCGAGGTTTATAAGTGAAAATGGGAACTCACAGCTCATGTCACTTGCCTTCTCCAGAGATGATCAAGACTTACATGCAATTTGACTGATACAGTGACTATCTTGTTGAAATATTTTCCCCTCCCCCTTTTTAGCATGTGATATTTTGGGAACATTAAAATTCTTTAGAAATTTTGTTCTTTAATACCCTTCTTCACCGTCCACGTGATGCGTGATTTCTGATAGACCACATATTCGCAAAAATAAATTTTCCTAAAAATCAGGATTGCATCTAATAGTATGGTATACACACACACACACACACACACACACACACACACACAATATGAGATAAAAATAAGATACTTATATTTTAAGTTTTCTGCATTCATCAATATATGTAATATTAGGAATTAATTATACTGTACTAGGCTTATGGGTTGACTTAAGATACTGCTTGGTATATAACAATAATGTACTTTGTGTATTTTACTTCACACCCTGTTATGTCTGCACTGGGCTATAAACTTTTTTGGTCTGTGCTGTGAGTAACAATGCTTTGACTAAATTTTTTGTTGTTGTTGCTGTTTCCACTATGTTTTTGAAGGAAATAAGGAAGAAATCTTGATTTTCATTATCACGTTAGAATTTTATTCATTATCTTAAGAATTTAAACTTGTTCTTAAGCATTATCTCAAGATTTTAATAGGCAGGATGAGAGCTTTCCCTTCAAAACATTATCTGCCAGAGGGGAGAGGGATTCGGGCTCCAGTTTTTAGGTCCTTTACAAAGCTCTTGAATTTGATTTGTGCTTTTACAGCACGGATCCCGACATTCAGAAGACAGATCCGCCTGCTTCAGCTGCCTGCAGCTATAGAGAATTAGCCTGTCTTTCTCGGAATCAGGAAGAGCACGCTGTGCAAGAGTGTGTGAGAGAGCATGTGTGCTCCCGTGTGGGCGGCTGGGGTGGCTGAGAGGCTGAGAGTCTTTTAGAATTGCAGAGGATCCTCCTATAGCCTCTCGCTTGGCTTGGAAACCTGTGGCATTCTCGCTTGGCCAGCTGCTGCCGTGCCTCTGTTTTAATTTAGCAGGGTGTTTGCTGCCATGGCAGCCAGCAGCATCCACTGCAGCAGCAAGGGAGAACCATAGATCTGAGGATGCAGGTGGAATACTAAAATACGACAGAGGCTCAAGCAGGGCTGGGCTCCGGAGCTTCGTTTCTGCTGTCCCTGGGCTCTGCTGCGGAAGCCGTACTTACTGCACTGTGTCAGCTTGCAGACCTGGATTAGGGAAGGGCTAGTGAGAAGCAGGGCTGTGGGGCGGGACCCAGAGACATCCAGCGCTGCTTCACCACCTTGCGTTTCGGAACACAGAAGCATTAGAGGGAAATGTGGACGCACCATCCTGCTGAGACACACGATTGGATGAAGACGGGAAAACGTAGTTGGCTTCTGCGCTACTTTTCAGCTGGAGCAGAGTCTTTCCGTGAACTCTTTTTCTGCTTAAGACATATTTACGCAAAATGTTTGTAAGTACTGCCGATCAGTGAAGCGATGTGGCATGCTCAGCTGTGGGAAAATGATTGTGTCTACCCCGTCTCGGCAATCTCCTGTGAATGTCTGAGCCTGAGCTTTTGTTGAAGTGCACGTGCTAATTAAAACCAAAAAAAAGGGGGGTGGGGGACAGTTACAATTGGAGCGGCAAAAGACAATATGAAGTCCGATTGAAGAGAGAAAAGCGGGAGGATCATGCAGCAGTCAGCGGAGCTCTCTGTGTTCCGGGGTAAAGAAGTCAAGAGAAAGGGAGCTTGCCTTCAGAAACAAAAGTCACTGACCAACCTTTCCCTGACCAGCGAGAAAGAGAGGAGACCCACTGTGCGCATCTCCAACTGGTTTGGAAACGCTGCCAAGGCTAGCCAGAGAGAAGCCAGCTATGCAGAGAGAGGCTCACTCTCCAGGTTTCTCTCTAGGTCCGTGCAGTCGCTGTACCATGGTAGCGGCTCAGGAGCCTGGAGCCTCTTGCCTGCAGGAGGCAGTCAGTCCTGTGCTGATGACTTGGAGGACTGGGCCACAAGGAGAGGGTTGGAAGGGGAGAGTGATGAAGACAGCAGGTCCGAAGATGAAAACGGGTCCTCCAAGCCAAGCAGCATAAGCCGAAGTTGGGCAGCCGAGGAGGGCGAAAGCTGCCTGCGGGAAGGGACCGCTCACCTGGATGAGGATGTGATCCTCACCATGCTGGGTGACCTGGAGCAGGCACTTTACACTGACTTACTAGGTGAGTCCAGGCTGCTGAGGAGGGATTCATGGGAGTCTTCCATTTTTCTAGTCTAATTCCTTATGAAATAGATGTGCTCAGAATTTTGATTTTTCTTCTTTCTTGAAACGATTCTCCTTGTCAAACGGAACTGTGAGTACCTGTTTTGAAATTTAACCGGGAAAAGTAAATAGTCTCAGTTGAGGTTATCGCTGACGGGGAGTCTAGGGAGTCCTAAAGGTCAGCATGCTATCCACTTAGTCATTGACGGAGTCTTGTTTAACTTCTCTCAAGGTGACCTTATCTTACATGCGTAAAGAAGATGGAAGGGTCTCCTGTGTACATTTTCTGTATGCTTTCGTGTGCTGCTTTGGAGTTACCTAAATAGATGGTTGCCCTTCTTTGATGTTTCAAACACTCTGAATGCAGAGGCCTGAGCTCTCTAGCCATGCCTTGGTTTCCTCCCTCCCTCCCTCCCTTCCTCCCTCCCTCCCTCCCCTCCCTTGCTTCCTTCCTTCCTTTCTTCCTTCCTTTCTTTCCTCTTGTGTCTGGGAAGAGCTGTTCCTGTATATGGATGTTACAAGTAAACCAGGGGGTTGACCATTAACTGTTTCCTACTCTGCAAACTGGGCCCCTTTAATGCCTCAACATTCAGTGACATTATCTTCAACTAGATGTGAAGGGTTCTGTGGTGAAACTTGAAATGCCACCCTTGTCACTTGCCTTACAAGGGTACCTAAAGAAATGTCCATATCTAATCTCTCTACATCCGGTTTCCCACGGACATATATTTTCATCATGTAGTTTCCTCAAAACTCCCTCAACATGAAGCCACAGAGCACATCATCGTTTCTGTCAGTGCAGATGTGCAGAAAGGACTTCCTATGGTGTCCTGTAAGTTGAAAAGAACTACCCCTGCCTGGTGATCTCTTTGTTTCCCACACCCAGATGGTGCTAAGTGCAGGTTTGTTTTTATTCTCATTGTGAATGTCCTATGCCAAGGTGTTTAATGAGGTTGCCTGTGATGTTTTAGGGAACAGGTTTGGAATGGGAAAGTTTAGAGAGACGGCTGAGGCAAAATATGGCTCAATTTTTCATGTCAGTTTGGCTTCAAAAGAGTAATGATTCCACTGTTTGGAGAATAGTAATTTCTGACTCTGCATCCTCCTAGGACTCAGATGCCAGAGGTGTATTTCTACATTATTGTCTGGTTAGAGTGAAGGGCTGTTTCTCATAAAGAAAGCTCTGCATAGTACAAAGACCAGAGGAAGTCTCAGGCCTCGTGTCTTTTGCTCTATTTTCCGATCTTTTTTTGATCCTCTGGAACTGTAGAATCAAACAATATTCTTCTTTGGCTTGTAAAATTGTAGCATTCATCTTGTTCTAAGTACCTTTCATGTTAGTATTTTCAACGATGTGAGCAGAGTGCAATCCCCAGGCAGTATTTGGGGGTTGCTGTGTTAAATTATTGCAAGATGTGGTTGGATATAAATATGAAATCTTGCTTGTTGTGCATAAATAACCTGGATCATTGCTGTCATGGAACAGGCTCCCAATAGAAGTGTCTAAGCCATGCTGCATTTTTTGAACTGAGATCTTGCTAATCACATTCACGTGCTGATTCTCCATAAGGGTTGCCCCTCCCACCCACTGGTGCTAGCACACAAAAATGCAAGCAAGGAGGGAGGTTCACATTCATACAGTTCTGATGTGAATAATCGTATTTCCATATCAGGTGTGAGAAGGAAATTCCCTAGATTGTGTTGTTTGAAATTTATGAAATTTCTGCTGCATTCTTGATAAGGTTCTGCCTCTGACTCAAAATGGCCTCTCATAAGTTAGCTCTGGCCAAGGTTTCATGAGTTCAACTTTTTACTATTGAGTATCCTAATACATTAGAATTGGCATGGATCTGTGCCTGAAATGTGTAGGACAGTTTTTTAAATGCCACTCTGTGACCACAACCATATTTTTGTAACCTCCTAAATGTAAACATTACCAAGATAAGTTTGAAGTTTTTAATCTAAAAATCATGGGTAGGGTCATTCACAAACATAGGGTTACTTTAAAAAAAAATAGCCTTTCAATAACAATGTATAAAGAATGAATTTATGAAGAATCTAGTTATAAAATTAGATTTCACACATATACCAGTTGATTTCCATTAAAAGATGGTAGTGTGACAATGTTAATTATAATACATATCATGCACAGCAAGGGCACACCACCCAAATTAAATGCTCAGTTTTATTTACATTGAGCCTGCTGTCCTGGAAGCTGTTGGAGAGCATTTTGTGCCAGGTTGAGAATTCAAGTAGATTAGAGAATATATCATCTTTAAAAATGCATGGAAGTCCCTGCCACAGTGATCGGCAAAGATGAGAAGACTCCCTTGGGAATAATAGTTGGGTTTGAGATTAGGTCAAAGGGAAGAAATGAAGCACTTTAATGTTTAAGTAAACTTTGCATCTGTATTGTTCTTATAACTTTTCTTTATTTGCTAAACAGTTAGATGCATGCATCCTTTTATTGGGTTTTTCCACTCCCCTATATTTGAATACCTCTTTGAAGGGCATTTCAGACTGTGCAACTGCTCCTTGGGGAATTATAAACTCACTTAGTTTTTACCTTGCCTTTCATGGGCCACTGAAATTATTTAAGAAATGCATTTTTGCTTTGCTTGGTATCCTTCATGCAATGAACGAGGCAGCAATGATGGTGTGGAGTGTAAGTGTCGGAGGGCAGAGATCCATCTGTCTGATTGCCATGAGTGGCATGGTGTCATGTGTGAATCTCATTAGGATAAAATCGAAAGAGGGAGGAAGGGAAATAATGCAGTTCTGATACTTGAGAGAAACACTTAAACAAGCCCCAAAATTCACCTGGAAGGGTCCTTGAATCAAACACTCCTTTTGGACAACCAAAAGTATATAGATAGGGAAAACATTCAGAGAAGCAACCTGTGACAGTAATAGGTCTTAAAATTATTACTAAAACATATGGGCAATAGCTTAAATATCCATTCCAATACTGGTCTATCTAACAAGTGGTTAGGATACAGCCTGACTGCAATTGGGTCAGGGATGGGTAGCAGGTACTGATGTCGCCCACAAGCATGTTTCAAGACAGTGCTTTGCGCCTGCTCTCCCCGGGTGGCGGCCACACATCTGCCCCCCTCCTGTAGTCTCCAGTGTCTCTTCATCTTTAAACTTCTTCACTGTTTTACTCCCACTCCGCTGCTTCTGCCTTTCCTTTGCCTGTAACTATATTCTTTCATCGCTCTTTAAATTTTTCTTTGCAAGCACCCCCCTTGTTTTTATTCCCCAAAGTTGTAGCGCATTACTTAGAAGAAGAAAGGGAATATCTCAGTGGCCACTTCTCAACCACACTATATCACATTAATGGGGATCATGCGTGTCATTTCTAGAGAGGATATAGTTGGCATCTTGGGTCTTAGAAACAGTCCTAGTTTCTGAGAATGTTAATTTATGGGATTAGAGATTGCATAGTTCAGATTCATGTGGGAACATTTTTTTTTGCCACATTTATGAGTCCTGTCTTACTTTTTTTTTCTGTTTCTTAAAGTATGTTTCTTTTAGTGAAGCAATATAATATAAGCTCAATTTGGAATAATAATGCTGCTGTTAGTTGTAATTTAACTGTACAAATCATTTGTAAATGAGCGGCAACAAGTTTGCCCACTGGCAGCAGAATAGGGGCTGTGTGGGCTGACATCCAGGCCGAGGGGTAGTGAACAAAGTGGTAATGTGTGCCTGAGACAGATGGTAAAGGAAACAGCAGTAGTCTTTCATGATTTGAGGGCTGCCTCGGGATAGTGTAAGTTTATTCAATTGCTCTCCAGAGTCTTTGGATCCACCGAGTAGAGCTTTCAAGAGATAGTTGTGGTTCATTCCTCAAAAATATATTCATCATCAGACCCCGGTAATGTTGGGAGGAGAGAGGCAGAGAGTTTTGCAGTGTTGCAGATGCAGGTGAAATAGATGTACCTGTCCCATGGGACTCACAGGTCAGTCCCATAGATGGGTTTCTGCGCCCCCCATCAACTCTACAACTGTAATTAAAGAGACAGAATTTATATGTGTACATTTTTTTTTGAAATTTGGTCTGAATCCTAAGGAAGTATATTAGTAAAATGACTGGGACCTAGAATGTTAAAACAGAATGTGTGTGTGTGTGTGTGTGTGTGTGTGTGTGTGTGTGTGTGTGTGTGTGATGCATTTTGACTTATCTGCAAGATGATTTTCATAATGCAGTTCTCTTCTTTCCACTTCCCTTTGATTCTCTTGCTATACTCTCCCATTTGTTGCTCCTCCCAGTCCTCTCCTTCACTTTTCCCTATTAGTCCATTCATTCTAGTTCTTTTCTTCTTTGCTCTCTCCTTTCCTTACCTCTCTCTTTTATTAAATTGAAAACTTAACACAATATATTCTGATCACTGTTTTCCCTCTCCTATCTCTTCCCAGATCTCTCCTAAACTCCCCCCACCCATCCAACACTGCTTCTTAGTCATGAGAAAAATCAAACCTACTTTCATATTTCATTCTTATATCGATAAGAGTGGCTCATATCAATAAGACAAAGGACAGCTCATGCTAGTAGGAATGTGGAGAAAGGGGAGCACTCACCTACTGCTGGTGGGAGTGCAAACTTGTTCAGCCACTATAGTATACCCATTATCCTTCCTCTGCCAATTTGTAACCATAAACATTGTTTAATGACTCTTCTGCACCCAAAAGATGGCTGTTCATGCGGATTGCCTGTGGTTACCACATGATCAGAACTTCTTGTTCCATGCGGATTAGAAAGATGTGTTTAGGTTTGGATACCTTCGGCTGTGCTTGAACGGTGACGTCTCCATGTGGACATTTTAGTTTCCTAAGCAAAATATAAAATTAACGAAAAATGAGTGTTGTGAATCTTGTTCCGTGAGTCTAATAAGACAAACAGAGAAGTTTCTGTGAGAAAAGGTGTGTCAGCATTCTTTACTGTGCATGTATAATGCTAGGTAAGGAAGTGCATCTCAGCTACTCCAGATGTGCTTGAAAATGGGTAATTGCCAGGCAGTGGTGGCTCAAACCTTTAATCCCAGCACTTGGGAGGCAGAAGCAGGTGGATCTCTGTGAGTTCAGCCTGGTCTAAAAGAGCTAGTTCCAGGACAGGCTCCAAAGCTACAAAAAAACCCTATTGGAGAAAGAAAGGAAGGAAGAAAGGAAGGAAGGGAGGAAGGAAGGAAGGAAGGAAGGAAGGAAGGAATGAAGGAAAGAAGGAAGAAAATGGGTAATTGTTAAAATCAGAATATCCAAATAATTTTAAACTTTAAAATTCACTCCAGCTGCTGGAAGTACTGTACACTGGATTTCTAATTGTCTAAAATGTTGTAATGACTATGATCATAGACTTATGAGTATTATTGTAGTTTTAAACCTTCAGAATTTTTATTTGTGATACTAAATGTGTTGTGGTTGTAAAAATGAATTATAATTTTTAGATGATAAGAGTTATCTGGAATTTTCTACCTGTCTTTTTTTTTTAAAGTAGAGGGGCTTATATTGCTCATATGTGTAAACATCTGTCCTTGCACAGACCATGCCATCTACAGTGAATGTCTTATGCTCGTTTCCAGGTGAAGACCCTGAAACAAGAAGAATGCGCACAGTCAAGAACATAGCGGACCTGAGACAGAACTTGGAAGAGACCATGTCCAGTCTTCGTGGGACCCAGATAAGTCACAGGTACTAGAACTTCTACCTATCTTTGGAGGGATAAGGAAAAACTATAATGCAACAGTTGATTCCTCTTAGGATGCAGAGAAGAAATTTGGTGTTGTTTACTGTTTTCTTCCCTCAGTACATGTCGATCAGTTTCATTAATCCTTAAGCTGAGAGATGTCAGGTACTTTACTCTTCTCTCTATCTTGTCTCCAATAGAACTTCGTTGTTAGACTGAATTAGCTAGTCAGCAACAAATGTTTCTAGTGAGACTGTTAGAAGAGGGTGGCCAGGGATCCACGCAAGCATGCCTGCAGCAGAATTCTTGCATGGGCCTGAGAATCTTTGGTTGGTTGGTTGTTTTGTTTTTTTGGTTTTTTTTTTTTATTTTTTTCGAGACAGGGTTTCTCGGTAGTTTTTGGTGCCTGTCCTGGAACTAGCTCTTGTAGACCAGGCTGGCCTCGAACTCACAGAGATCTCCCTGCCTCAGCCTCCCGAGTGCTGGGATTAAAGGCGTGCACCACCACTGCCCTGCTTCTGAGAATCTTAAGATGAATGAAATTCTGCATTTTACTTTTCAAGAGTGAAACAATACTTGGTTAGTCTAAAATGTACTGGCAGCCTCTCTTTTGAAAGCAATCACTTTGAATCAGAGTGACTTCCTACATTTTGACATCTGCAGAGACGATTGGGATCATAAAATGAACCCATGCACCGTTCACATTCATAAAAGCGATGAGCTTTTAGCCAGAGTCACTCAACTCTAGCCTTTTCTGTCATCTTGAATCTTGGTCTTAGTGAACTAAAGTCTAGTTAGCTCATCTTTTTTTTTTTTTTTGACAGCACCCTGGAGACAACATTTGATACTACCGTGACAACTGAAGTAAATGGAAGGACCATCCCCAACCTGACAAGCCGACCTACTCCCATGACCTGGAGACTGGGTCAGGCATGTCCTCGTCTTCAGGCTGGAGATGCCCCCTCCATGGGGGCTGGATACCCTCGAAGCGGTACCAGCCGGTTCATCCACACAGACCCCTCCAGGTTCATGTATACAACACCTCTCCGCCGAGCCGCTGTTTCCCGTCTGGGAAACATGTCACAAACAGATATGAGCGAGAAAGCAAGCAGTGACCTGGACGTGTCTTCGGAAGTGGATGTTGGTGGGTACATGAGTGACGGAGACATCCTTGGGAAGAGTCTGAGAGCTGATGACATCAACAGTGGGTAAGTGGCCCTCAGTATGGCAAACATTATTGTCCAGGAGGGGTGTGTGAGGATATGTTAGCTGTGAAGAGGACATAGATGATACCTAGGTCATTAATACTCTGAGATGATTTATGATGTGTCAGGACCTCTTCTGCTCCTTTGTAGAAAGCAAAAATACTGAAGGTTTCTCTTTTTATATTTTTATTGAGCTCTACATTTTCCTCTCTGCTCCCCTCCCTGCCTCTCCCCTCCCCGTTCAGCCCTCCACCAAGGTCCCCATGCTCCCAATTTACTCAGGAGATCTTGCCTTTTTCTACTTTTCATGTAGATTAAATCTATGTGAATCTCTTTTAGTGTCCTCATTGTTGTCTAAGTTCTCTGGGATTGTGGTTTTTAGGCTGGTTTTCTTTGCTTTATGTTTAAACACTGATTATGAGTGAGTACATGTCATAATTGTCTTTCTGTGTCTGGGTTGCCTCACTCAAAATAATGTTTTCTAGCTCCATCTATTTTCCTTCAAAATTCAAAGATTCCTTTGATCAGTCAATAAGTTTTTCTGCTGTTTGTCTAGAGAAGTGGTTCTCAACCTATAAGACACGACCCCTATGGGGTTCAATCAACTCTTTCACAAGGGTTGTCTGAAACCATTGGAAAACATATTTACATTATGATTCACAAACTAGCAAACGTACAGTCATGAAGTAGCAATGAAAATAATGTAATTGGAAGTAGCTACAGCATGAGACACTGTATTAATGGGTCATAGCATTAGAAAGGGTGGGAAAGCCTGGTCTAGAGAATTAGATATGGCCTTAGTAGCTTTCATAATAGTCTTATGTGTTCCTAAGTAACAAATTTCATAGTTACTTAGGGTATGAGGAGACAGGAGTTGTGATGAACTGCTTGTATTTCTCGTTTGGGTCTGGGTGGCTTGCACTGCCCTGAGGAATAAGTACTTTGTGGCATTGTTCAGTAAAGAGCTTCCAGTTTAATTGCAGGGGGAATCATTTCAGAGTCGAAGGGTTTTTGAAGTTTTGATTGCGTTTTGTGTGTTTCTGTTTTGTGTGTCTGTGTGTGGGCTCATGTGTGCAATGGTGAACATGTGGAGTTCACAGGACAACTTGCAGTGGTCGGTTATGTCCTCCTATCATGTGGGGACCTAGGATCTAAATTCGGGTTTGACAGCGGATGCCTTTACCCTTTGAGCTGTCTCTACAGTATCAGAGTTGATAGTTTAGATAGATTGATTTATTCTTTGTTGATGTTTTCAGACTTTAAAATAGTATGATCTTTTCTTCTTTTTCCTATTCCATTCCAAAAATTATAGTTTGTGATTCTAAAATTCTTAAGGTGTTTGGGCAACACCGTGAACAACTTGGTTTAGGTAGAGGATGATGAGCTTTGGAATCAATAGGACATTTCTGTTAAAACTAATCCTGGGCGGATGAGAAGGCTTAGCAGGAAAAAGCACCTTCCACCAAACTGTGGTGGATTTCAACGCCTGGTGTCTTGGTGAAGAAGAGAATATACCAGAGATTGTATTCTGATTTCCACACATATGCTACAAAATGTGCACACACACATACACACACACACACACACACACACACACACACACACACACAGGCAGAGAGAATTAATAAATACAATATGGGAAACCCCATGCTTGTACACTTGCAATTACAATTTTGAGCACTCGGTTTTTTTAATGAGCTTACAGTATGCATGTATATTGATACACAAATCTACATATGTGCATAGATGCACATACACCCCCGAGTTCTGCCTATGATAGCTATTATAAACATCCCAACCCACCGAACAAGCCTTTATTTTCCAGACTTCTAAATATGCTAGCTAATACTTCTTTTTATTTTGACAAGTCTCAAAAATCTTAAGCCTGCGGCAGAGAAGCTCATTTCTGTTTCGTGTCAGATGGTCCTGGTGTTTTCTCTCATTATATTTCACTTACTAATTTTCTCTTTCTCTCTGTGTGTTAACACATGTGATGGTACATATGTAGTTGTCAGAGGACCACTCATAGGAATCAGGTTTATTCCTGCCCCCAAAGTGAGTCCAGGTAACCCAAGTCAGGTTCTCAGGCTTCAGCAGCAAATGCAATCACTGAGTTATCTTGCAGGTTCTGTCCCTGATGGTTCTGATCATCACGTGAGGAATGTCAGCCCAAATTATTTAGAGAATTAGAATTTTGATAATTCTGCTCTTATCTAATCGGGTTTCCAATATCACCCTGATCATTACCATTAAATTGACAAACAGCAATGGTGATGAAGAAAGCACAGCGGGAGAATAATTTGTCTTCCTCAGCCCTGGATGTTTTGCAGTTCCTTTCCGCTTACACTCATACCCAGAATACCTTTAGGGCCACAGCTACCTGCAGGAGGCAAGGAAACATGGCTCAGCTGTGTGCCTTAGAGAGCAAGGAAACTGTTTTGATAACAGCTGGCTGTCACCCCTACTGAGTTGCCTACTGAGGGAAAGCAATGTTTTCAGATCTTTTGTCTTACTTGACTTGTTTCCTTTTTGTTTGGAGCTCAATTCAGACTTCTGGTCTCCACCAGTCTTTCAGAGGAAGTCTATTATATGTGCATTAGTGATCTACATGTTTTATGAATGAAAGTTGTATCAAATTTCACTGAAAGATATTGTATTTCTCTTGCCTATGATTAGAAGAATCATTTTCTTATGATATATTATAATACATAATTATAATTATAATTAGAGTTTGAAACTTCTTTTGTGACATAGCATACATAGAGACTGACTTTTAAAATACAGCAGAGTTCTGTTCTCTGCAGGAAATGAGGCTGGTCTCAGCTAGAGGCTGATTGGAGAACAATGCCTGGAAAACCACTTTCCAGAGTATGTAGTAAGCCACTGTTGGTATCTCAGTGTTGAACTGAAATGTGGAGGACATGAGATCAGAGGTGGTCCAAGAATGTTTTAATTTGGTGTGAAAGCTATGGTTTACTGATTAAAGGAACAAAAAGCTTAACAGGCAGTTATTGTTTAAATATTTAAAGAAATGCTTTATTTAGCTTTTCTGTGAATGCCATGAGGTCTGATGTAGGAGGTCCTTCTGTATTTATGTTGCTTTTATTGGTTAATGAATAAAGCTGCTTTGGCCTATGGCTGGAAGAGATAGATAGATAGATAGATAGATAGATAGATAGATAGATAGATAGATAGATAGATAGATAGAGAGTAGGGGAAGTCAAGGAGACACTATGTAGTTGCCCAAGAAACAAGAAGTAACAAACCATGAGCCTTGTGGTTAAAATATAAAATAATAGAAATGGGTTAATTTAAGATGTAGGAGTTAGCTAGAAATACAGCTGAGAAATCAGCCAAACAGTGTTGTAATTAATATAGTTTCTGTGTGATTATTTGGGTCTGGGCGGTTGGGAAACAAACAAACAGACTCTGTTTACGAGGTCATTGCAAATGAGAATGGAGTTGCATTTTCCATGTACTCTGGATAGGAATGATAAAATTACTTAGTTGGTATTCTCAGAATTCAAAATTGGTTGAAGCATGCAGAGGCTTCCTTATCTCACACTTCTCCTTTTGAAATTACTTCACACACTCGGGAATGCGAAGCTGTCAGTAATTAGGAATTAGTCAGAGGAAGAACTCTTACTTCTAATGAGTTGGAAAAATACATTTATGAAGCAACAAAAGAAAATTTAAGAGAAAAGTTACATGTTTTAATTGAGTAGAAATTGACATTATCTTTAGATATCACAGTGAGAAATAGTTCTGAACAGGTGACCAAATGTTAAAATTCCATTTAAGTCATTTGACCCAAACATGAAAGAAATGAAGAATTCTGAGGGACGAAACTAAAAATAGGAAGTGAAATATACTTTAGTCCCTTTGCTCCTCCCTCAGTTCTCCTAATAACATGGGCTGAATGACATGGGCACAGCAACTGGAAGGCTCTAGAACCTGAGTGTGTCTTTCACGTGAACTCAACAAGTTTCCAACACTGACTCTGGTTTCATATTCAAGTTACCAGGCATTTTGTGTTAACACAGAGACTTTCATAGTACAAACACCAGCCAAACAGTCACTATGTACACAGTGCTATTCCATGATAGGCAATGCTCTTCATCACCTACAGACCACACACACAAATGTATATATATACACACAAATATATACATACACATGTACATCATATACATATTTATATACATCATATATATGCATATAAGATATATATATACACATACATTTATTTAACCTAGATAATAATGCCATAAGCAATTTCTTTTGGGGATATTTATATACCCCGCGTGATTTTTATCATTGCTATCTCAATGTAACCAGAAGTAAGCTTATTACTGCTGTCATTTCCATTTTACAGTTTAAGCAGTTGTCACATATAATTGGAATTCTTTCAGAGCCCACACAGCTAGTACCTTGCAGAACTATAGATAGAGCATCAAGTTCAACAGTATACCAATAAAAGTAAAAGTGGTAGGAACAAACCTCGAGGTTTTAAAAGTAACCAAAAGCTAGGTGTTGTGCCTGTAAATTTAACGCTCATGAAACTTAGGCAGAAGGATGCCATGAGATAGAGGTTACTCTGGATTACAGAGTCTAGGTTAGGTGGGAATGCAGGATGAGATTCTGTCTAGAAACGAACAAATAACTAAGCTACATATATTTACCCCACACAATAATGCCATAAACAATTTCTTTTTGAAGATTAATTATTTTAATTAGCAGGCAAAGGAACTAGTTTTCTCATGACATTTTTGCACATATTTAGTTTAGGCTGGTTCCCTTCTGCACCCACCTTCACGCTATCTGTGCCTCCGTGCCTACCCCATTGCAGGTGTACAATTCATTTTATTTTCATGTCTCATGTATTCTATTATTCTCCCCACACCACTTTTTTTTGTCAGTTCTTGTGGTTACTTCCTGTACTACTGGAGTCCACTTAAGAAAATTTTTACCTATTCCTGTAATTTGAAGGCTTTCTTTATTTTCTACTCTAGCCGTTTCAACATTTAAGGTTTTACATTCATTTACTTAGTGTGTGTTTGTGTGATGTGTATGTGTGTCTGTCTGTCTGTGTGTGCATCTCTGTGTGTGTTTGTGTGTTGTGTATATGGCTGTGTGTGTGTTCACATGTGTCTGTGTGCCTGTGTCTGTATGTGTTTGTGTGTACGCACATGTGTATGTGTGTGTGTGTGTGTGTGTGTGTGTACCTGTGGGTTCATGTCTACTACCTTGGTATAAGTAGTAGCGTGGAGCTCAGAGGACAGACAGCTTTTTCTCCTGCCATCTTGGATACCAGCTTTTCAAGTTTATCAGCATGCAGTTTTCCCAAGTGAGCCATCATTGGGCCCATATTTTTGTTTTAAATTAAAGTCTTCGATCCATTTTGAGTTGATTATTGTACAGG
Organism: Microtus pennsylvanicus; assembly: GCF_037038515.1. Taxonomy (NCBI): domain Eukaryota; kingdom Metazoa; phylum Chordata; class Mammalia; order Rodentia; family Cricetidae; genus Microtus; species Microtus pennsylvanicus. Next base: position 18,273,278 of record NC_134598.1, read on the forward strand.
GTGAGTAATATAAATGTAATTCCATTCTTCTTCTAGTAGTTATTCAAGTTTTTAATTGTTTTGCATTTTCACTAGTTGCTTGAGAATTTCATGCGACATGATTTGATCATACCCCCACTCCCTTTCCCACTCTGCTTTATCCTTCCTCCTACATCACCCACCCAACTTTTTGTTCATTTGTTAGAAAATGTTCCAAGAGCATTTTTTCATGTTCATTGCTGTTGTATTTGCTATAGATAGAAAATGCAATCAGTCTATAAATGAAATGTGTTACATATATATCATGGGACATTTAGCTATTAAAATTATGAACTTTATAGGTAAATGGATGGAATTGGAAATATACCTATATATTACATATGTATGTGTGTATATGTTTATACAGATGTAACCCAGCTTGTATGTATATTCCAGCTTTAAACCTTCAGGTTGTGTATTTAAGTTGAGGTACCAGCAGGGTCCAGGAAACTAGAAAAAGGGACATGGGGGGGAAAGGATGCCTACAGAGAGGGTGCTATTAAATGTTATAATATCTGTGTTCTTCATTTAAAATGGCGATACCTTTGTTGATATACTTATGACTTAACATAGGTCCTGATGGGACAGTGGTGGCATACGCCTTTAATCCTGGCACTTGGGAGGCAGAGGCGGGTAGATCTCTCAGTTTGTGGCCAGCCTGGTCTGCAGAATGAGTTCCAGGGCAGTCAGGGCTACACAGAGAATCCCTGTCAAAAAAAGATTTTTTAAAGGTTACTGACTTTTTATAGTAAAGAATATTGATTTTTAAGTAAGTTTTTACTTCTTTCTAATGAGAGTATTTATATATTTTGTAGAGTTTGTTTTGAGTAGTTATTGAAAATTCACAATTCGGTAGGTCTATTAAGTCATGTAGATAAGGTCATTGAATTTTCTCTTGATAATGTCATGTTGGCAAATCCTTTTAGGTACATGACAGACGGCGGGCTCAGCCTCTATAGCAGAAGTCTGAACCGAGTACCAGACACAGCAGTTTCCAGGGATGTCATCCAGCGAGGAGTTCATGACGTGACAGTGGATGCTGACAGGTAATGCTGTCAGCATAGAAGATGCTGACGTGCATGAAGTCATTTCATCAATTAGGTCACAAGGGATTTGCTCTATAAACTCTAACTTCTACTTTGCAATATTTTCAAAACAAAGGCAGTTTCATTTGCTAGAACATTGTCGGTAATGCTGACAAAACATATTGTTGATAGAAAGTATTTAAAATTTCAGTTGCTATAAGAGAAAACTTAGAAGCAGCATAAATTAATTTTCCTAATTTGAAAAAAAGCACGTTGTTAATGTTTATCCATCAATTCAGATGCACTTAGATTTACCTGGAGGCTAATTATACAACTATAAAAATGCATTTCAAACCATCAATTACAATAGGTACAATAAGCTCGATACTTCTCTTGAGAGTACTTTGAAGACATGCTGCTCTTGCTTAGGGCTAACATCTTGTTCTCTTTTAGCTCCAGTTCCTTAAGGAGAGTGGGGGGGGCACGCGTGCGTGTGTTTCAGACATAGTCTGTTTTACCGGAACTGTTCGGATGACTTTTCTCAGAATCCTCAATATTTGAGATCCATGTCTTTGTCAACTAACGTAAAATATATTTCTGATACTGATTTATGTAGTGTTTCACTCCAAACTTTCATTTTACTGAACAAGGAGACAATTGTACTTTTCTTTTTCTTTTTCTTTTTCTTTTTTTTTTTGTTGTTTTGTTTTGTTTTAAGACAAGGTTTCTCTGTAGCTTAGGAGCCCATCCTGGAACTAGCTCTTTAGACCAGGCTAGCCTTGAACTCACAGAGATCCACTGTTTCTGCCTCTCGTGTGCTGGGATCAAAAGTGTATGCCACCACCGCCTGGCTGGCGTTGCATAATTCTATAAGTAATATGAATATATGGAAGAGTTTTTTAATTGGTCATTGATGATAAAGACAACCTCTTAAAACTTAAGATAGTCACATTGTGAAATAAGAGTGTGTACATCTAGTGTAGTTTTGATAGCTCTACCCAAAAGGGAGGTAGTGAATTCTTCAGACTCATTCTATATTAATACCTTATCAATCATGTCTGGTTCATTCTACATTAATACCTCATAAATCATGTCGACCAGAAGAGCAATCTCAGCTCTCATCCTTCTGCACTCATTAGCCCAGTCTTTATTCTCTCTATGTGTATGTGTGCACACATATCTTTGTGTGTGCATGTGGAGCATGTAACTGTGTGTGGAAACATTTCTCCCCTCTGCACTCTGAATTCACAGACATTTATGGTCACTGACTATTACAGCAGCTTCATCCCTAACCCCTGGTATTTTTTCCATCCTTCAAGCAATGTAAACAAATTTTTAACTGAGAGCACTGACTTGCTGTTCCTTGCCTGTGTATTCTTTGCTACACCGTTGGCCTTTTTGCCTACAGTTTCAGCTCAAGGTCACATTATTGGGGAAGTATGCTTCTTCCTAAACACATTTTCTGTCTTTATTCATCATTACAAATGATGTCATGATCACCATGCATTGAGGCGTTAACAAAAGCTTGTTTTAGTGAATGAACGTAAGTAATCTATTCGTTTAGTGTATGTAGTCTGTCAGGCTGACAAAAGGGCCCTCACTGTAAGGTAAGCAAATAAATTGAGGCAAGAAATAAGGAGGTAGAGTATCAGGCCTAGTCATTTAAGTAGTAAATGATAAGATTTTTTTCTCATTTTAATTCATTTCTAAGTGTCAAAACAAGAACACATGCTATCATTGTGTTTTTAAATGAATTGTCTTGAGCCAATGTAAGAGATACAACCGGTGATGATGGCACCGCAGAATGTGACGTCATCAGTTGGGACAAGCATCTCACTAGGTAGAACTGTGAAAACCTATTCTCTCAGTCTCCCAGTTAATTTTAATACAAACAGCACAAATCTATGGTCATTGCCCCAACGTGAGCACTTCTGAGAAGAGCTGGCCTCAAGCTTGCCTAGGGCTTGTAATTTGGTAGTAATTAAAATGTGTGAAATTGCTATGTTCACAAGCACTGTGCACATTGAAATCACACTTGAATTTCTATGCAGAATGAGAAACCAAGCCCTTAATGTGCATCCTTGACATTTGAAGAATAAATAAAGAGGATAAAACTATTGAGGAGGTAAATTCAGCTCTAATGTAGAGTGAGGGACCACGAGAGTCACTGAGACATCGGAAATGGAATAGGACATAAGAGACAGCAGTTCCAGATACTGTGGAGAAATGACTCCAGCATTTGCTGCTTACCAGTCATTATATCTAACCTAGTTTCCCTGAAGCGGTAAAGGGAAGTGCCAGGTGATGGAAACAGGAAAATTAAGTGGGAAGCAATAAGGTCAAAACAGCGAGGGGAAGGTGGAAGCTCATGCAGACAGGAGTGAGGACAAGGGCCAGATCAAAGTAATTATGATTGCTGAGCTGTTCGGCTGTATCGCAGAGATTAATTTTGCTGCCTCTTCCTCACTGGAAATCATCTTAATAGAGGAAAGATTTATTTTGGTTCATGATTTCAGAGTGTGCCTTCTATCTTGGCAAGAAAAGCAAAACATAGCAGTTCATTATGGCCAGAAGGAAATAGCAGGGACAGAGGAAGCGACCTGGGAAAGGAACGGCATTGAGAGACGTGCCTCCCATCCCTCAGTTGTTTTCTTTAAAAGGCCCCATAGTCTTCTCACAACAGCCTTGGTGTAGAAGGTTCTTCTGTTCATGTGCTACTTTCCTTGGTTAATTAATAAAGAAACTTCTTTGGGCCGGATAGGGCAGAACTTAGGTGGGTAGAGAAGACAGAACTGAATGCTGGGAAAAGGGCAGAGTGGGAGACACCATGGATCTTCTGCCTGAGATGGACGCTGGTTAGAATCTTGCCGGTAAGCCACAGTCATGTGGCCATACACAGATGAATAGAAATGGGTTAAATTAAGATGTAAGAATTAGCCAATAAGAAGTTAGAGCTAATGGCCAAGGAGTGTTTTAATTAATATAGTTTCTGTGTGGTTATTTCAAGTGTAAGCTAGCCGGGCAGCCAGGACAAACAAGGGGCCCACCTTGCAGCACTGCCTTGCAATGGCATCATATAAATCCACAAATGAATTAGATCATGTAGGTATGAGACCAGAGCTCTGCAGATCTAAGTTCCTGTGGAAAAGCTCTCAAAGGCATATCCACACGTGTGCTTCATAATGCATTGCTCCTTAATCCAATCAGACTGACAGTGATAATTGACCATCATATATGTGCAAGGATCTGAACTTGCATAATAAATTTCTAGACAAATGAGGAAAGCATTTTTCAACTGATGATTGTGGCCTTTGAGGGTTGCATATCAGATAGCATGCATATCAGATATTTCCATTATGATTCATGACAGTAACAAAATTGTAATTATGAAGTAGCATAATTTTATGCCTGGAAATCACTACAACATGAGGAAGTATATTAAAGGGACATAGCATTATAAGTTTGAGATCCATTGAACTAGGGGTGGATTTCATATGTAGGATACTAAAATAATTTGGAAAGAGATTATATATATTCTTTAGATTTGATGCCTATACTCCTCTTGATATTTAGGTGTGTGGTCTTGGAAACACATTAGATTGTGAGAGTATAATCTTTATAAATAAATTTATTTCCCTAGAAAATAAGGCTCCAGAGAGCTAATGATTTCTCTCAATGTCAAGTTATAACCAAATAAATAAATAGATAGATAAATAAGTAAATAAGTAAGTAAGTAAGTAAGTAAATAAATCTCTATCTGTGACAGGAGGCAGAAACTCACCAGACATCATATCTGCTGCTGTCTAAAGTATTCTGGTCTTCTAGCCTCTACAATTGAGAAACAAACTGATGCCACTTCAAAGCCACTAAGTCCATAGAATTTCGTTGTGGATGTCTGGACAGACAAGCAAGGTGTAGCTGTTGAGAGAAGTGGTTCAAAAGAACTCCATCTAAAACAGAAAAGGTGCTGTCAACATTAGTACAGAAGGGTCGAAAAATATCTGCAGTTTCTAAATCTGTTCCTCTGTAGAAACTCAATTGCTACTGAAATTGAGGTTGGAGTCCTGAGAAATCAGTCCAAATTTACAATTATGGCTGAATGTTAATGAAAGTACTACAGATAAAACCTTTCTAGAGAGATAGAGAAAGCGTAGTTAAAATGCTATCAACTTCACTGGGATCAAAATCAGGAGACAAAAGTTATCCACTTTCATTGGATATGTGAGCAAGTTTTAGTAAATATACACAAACAAACACTGCTCATAACCAACCATAGAACATTCCCCGTACCCCAGAAAGATCCCCAATGTCTATTGCCAATCGTTACTCAGATACTCAGTCATCATCAGCAACACTTGTGCTTTAGCCTGTAGAACTGCCTTTTCTGTATCCTTTACATGAATGGGTTCCTACAGTCTGCAGTCTGATGTTTCTTTCCCTAAGTATGCTTCTGAGGTTCAAGAACGTAGCATATCTCACTAGTTTATTCTTTATTGTTAAGTGTTATATAATTAAGTGGATATTGATAGTATTGTGTGTTATTTATTCATCAATTTGTGGACAATTTAATTATTCCCATATTCCAACTATTTAGAATAATGCTGCTATAAACATTCATGTGTAAGTCTGTGTTTGGGGTATGTGTTTTATTTTTCCCTGGTTGACATCTAGATATTTAATGTTTAGATCTTATGACAAATTTGTTTAACTTTTTAAAATTATTGCCTGTCTTCCAAATTGCCACATAGCACCATTCCTGTAAGCAAAGGATGATAATTCCAGTTTTGTCTTATAAGTATTATACATATGTACATACATATATATATATATATGTATACATACATATGTATGTGTATAAATATATGACTTCTTTGTTGAAACATTCATTTCAATCTTTTGGGAATTGGAATTGAGATATCCTCTATTTAGTGACTTTTAACACTTTTTAATAGTATAATTTTGGATGCAATTCATTAACAAGGGTGATAACATGAGTTAATAATATTTTATACCTTGTTTTAAGGATATGAAGCACAAAATATTAAATTTGGATATTTGCACTTTATTCTTTTTAGTACTAAGAATACTTGACATAACTTGTGATTAGGCAGGTAACACTTGAAGCAATTAGTTTATAGTAAATTCAAGAGTGGACATGATTTCTGATGTCTTACTTGGTGGCTTGTGTAGAAGAGCAGAGAAAATACATTTTCCCAGAACTGACTACTGGCTGGTTGACTCTAATAAGATTTGCTCTTGTTTTTGGTTGTTGCTTGTCTAGTTGGTTGGTTGGTTGGTTGAGTTTTGAAATGGAGTCTTGGATTATAGCCTAAATTAGTCTTGGATTTCCTTAGCCTGTCTCAGCCACTCTGGGTTATTGAGATTTCAGGCATATGCCATTATTTGTGACTCATTATAAATGTGTGTGTGTGTGTGTGAAATGATGAAGATTGAAATTATAATTATTCTTGCATATGATAAAGATTGGATACAAGCTGAGTTGAGATGGAGGTGAAGCACAGGATGTTGCTAAACCATGAGACAAATGTTTCCAAAATACAGTGGGAGTTTAGAAGTCCTTGGGGATGTCTTATGAAAAGATGGAAATGAGGAGGCTGTTCTTCATACAGAGAAAAAAGAAGCATATAGTCACACCAGTTGTCTAAACCTACCATTGAACATTGACATTGCAAAGAGACTCACAGAACATTGTAATAACTGTGTTGGGAAGCATGCATGAGAGGAGGAAGCCTTTGCTGTTCCCATGCCTGCTTCACACAGGAAAAAAAAATAAAGTCAACATATTTCTCCTAAGAGGGCAAGCAAATATTTTATGGCTCAGATTCGTTATGTTTGCCTTTTGTCTACATGCACTATAATGACTCGCTCTATTCCGTGTTGGTTTGCTCTGGTGTAATCACAGAAACAGTATAGTCCCATACCTTCAGTATTTCCTTCATTAGCTTATTAGCTTTCAATAGTAATTTAAAGCAAATAAAAAAGTAATAGGCTGAGGTGAAAATAGATAAAGTAAATGTCATTACTTAATTTTATAATCAAATGGCCTGCCATTTTGCTCATAGATCTTGCCTCTAAATAAAGAGAGCTAAATGGAAAATATTAGGGACCTGTAACAACTATTGTTTGATGTCCTTTTATCCTCCCTTTTCTACTCTGCACACATATCAGGCCTATGTGTTGATGCTGAACTTCCCCTCACCCAGTAATGAGGGCTGGCTGATCCCATAGTGAATAAACATATAAGCTTCATTGGAGACAGAACTCCTAAAGTCAGATCATACCACACATGCACTGGGATACTGTACTCAGAAGTCTTGACTTTAGAAGGTCACTGGAATGAAGATTGTGAAAATCTTAAATGCTGTTGATTCAAAACATACACTTACAGTGCAACCATCCCAGCTCATAGACATGCTTTAATTGGAATTTCCTTCAGTATCTTTCAGAATAAAAGAACAAATACACAAATGTTATAAATGCTACATGATCTCTGAAAAACTTGTTGGGCAGGCAATATATATGTATACATGATTTATTAAGGGTGGTACTGCAAGTGTAATTGTAAGTCCAGTATTTTGGAACTTTGGAGGGTAAGGGAGGATAGTTAAGAATTAGAGACCAGACTCTGTTATTTGCCCATTTTAAGGTCTCCTGGACTAAACAGTAAAACCCATCTCAAAACTCTCTTAATATTAAGATTGGGCAAAATATAACTTCGTCTTTTTGTAATGGTTTTCTCAATAAAAGTCATAGTCTTGGTACTCTAGTTTATATAGGATTCTCCACTATATGTTTGCAATATGATTTATTGCTGAACCTTTGGAAAATGGTAATGATGAGAATAGAAGAAAGATAGGAGTCAAGGTTATTATAATGAAAATAGCACAGAAGAACCAGTTTGTACATGGGTTATATTGTTTAAATACATTATTTTATCTTGCAACAGCCCCATGATAGCTTTTATTATTACCTTTTATTAACACTAAATGTTCATCATAATAAGAGTAAATCCTTCTAAAGAAGAGTTTCTAGATCAAGTAATTTGCCTGAAGAATTTGCTAATAAACCATGAGAACTTATTTGAACCCAGTTCCTGTATTTTTACTGTTATTTAAAATAATAAATTAGATCAAGATTATCATGTCTTAATGGTAGTTTCTGATTTTTCTGAAAACTTTCTCTGTTATTCTAAATATATCTGTTTAGAATATGAACAGACTTTTTAGTCCCGCTCCAGAAATGAAAAAAAAAATGTGGGTCAGCTCAGTATATGAATATATTCTACTTCCACTGCAAACTGTCAATAGATGTAAAAACACATGAGACCCAATGTGCTTGTTCTGGAGTTGTTGAAGGCAGTGGTCCTCATCCTGTGGATCATGACCCCTTTGGAGTCAAAAGACCCTTTCACGGGAGTTACTTGGGATCATCAGAAAACACAAATATTTATATTATGATTAACTACAGTAGAAAAATTAGAGTTATATAGTAGCAATCAAAATAATTTTATAGTTGAGGGTCACCACAACATGAGGAACTCTAACTATTAAAGGGTCACAGACCTGGAAAGTTGGGAAGCACTGATCTAAGGAATGTCTACTCTACTGATGCCAGTAAAGCAAGTTAGAGATTTTTGTTCTTTGTCATAATACTGGAAATTGTTTTGAGACAAGGCTTGCCTATATAGCCTTAGCTATCCTCAAACTTCCCATTTTTGCCACCATAGCACTGAGAGTGCAGGTTTGTGCTTCTGTGCCTATGCATTTAGAGCTGTTATTGACATTGAATACCTGTGGAAATAGCTCTAGGGTTTAAAGAAGGAGTAAAGTGGGGAGAAGTGACTTGTTGTGTACAAAGACAAATCCTGACAAAGAGCTTACAAGAATGGAAAAGCAACTTGGACCTTTAATACTATAGGAATTTTTAGATGAAAAGCAATAAAACTGGAGAGATTATGTTGCCTAATTTAATTGTATAGCTTTATTTAATAAATTCCATGAATATATGAAACTCTTTTCTTTTAAGAACTGGGGAGGGGTGAATTCCTTTTTTAATGGGCTAACTAATGGGTTGAGGCACCAACCTGGGATCATTAAGTGGAGGGCTTCTGGCTAGTACCTGATAAAGCCTGTGGCATTTTCGCCGTGACTCTACAGAGCCTGTGGCCACGGTTTATTTATTGGTTTCATCTGTCCTCCATTTGTATTATTGCTTGACTTAATTTGTGTTTGAAACGGTTATTTGCAGTAAGCTGCCGCCGTGTTTATTGTCAGCCTGCACAGAACGTCCATATGGTTTCTCAGAAAAATTGTAAAGGGAAGCGTTTTCATTAAAGATGAGTGCTTACTCTTCTGAGAGATGTTGGTGGTTTTGTTCCTATAAAAATTTCCATGTAAGTATTGAAGAAAATTAGCATGTATAAAAGTTCAAAAGGAAATATAAAAATAGCCCACTTTCTCCCCATCGTAAGGACAACCAAAGTTGTTTTGATCTACTTCCCTTGGGCTTCGCCACTGTCTCTAGTTACATAGTTTATATATGCATACATACATACATGCATGTATACACACAAACAATATATGGATTGATTGTCTTTTATTATGGTAATGAATTGCCTATGTAGCTTCTTTCTTAAGAAATAGAAGAAATTAAGTTATCTCACAGTTTAGGAGACTCCAGGCATCGTGCTACTATGGTTTCCGTTCCGCCGAGAATGGTCTTGACGGTGCCACATCACACCAGTGGCAACAGTGGAGGCATTTTCTTAGCAGCAATTACACCTTCATAAAAGATCCAGAGATCTTGGTGAACCTATGCTGGATAGGTTTATAACAACCTCTCAGAATACTACAAAAAAAGAAGTGCGAAAAAAAAATAGCTTTAATGTCTCTCAGGGGAAGCACGGTTGAGAGTTGACCATGGGATACTTAAAGTTTACATAAGCAGTAAGATTCTCTACTATTTGGAACCTATAATCCAGGTAACAGGTGTGTGCTTCTGTCTGTCTGTCTGTCTGTCTGTCTGTAGTCAAAACCGTCATAGACACCATATAGACACCACAAAGATGTGCAAAAGCATAAGGGAATTTTTTATTTGTGTTTGGTTTTTGCTTCGGTTTGGGTGTTTTGGAAAAAGCCTTATAGGTGTAGCTCAGGCTCTCCTTGAATGTATAGACAACGTCCTGCCCCATTTTTTTGAGTCCTAGTATTATAGACTGTATTTCCAAGCCTATCTTCAAGTTCTTTAATCCCCATCGTTTGTACACATTCAAGTTTTGGGAATAGGATTTGCCGTAAATTAGTTTATTAAAAAGGGGTTTAGAGTAGAGATTCCTGGATTCTGGTTGTATCTTGGATACTTGCTTTTTGGAAGACCTAGGTAAGTTATTTACTTCCTGATTTTTTACTGCCTGATATTTATATGGCAAAGTGAATGAACTATTAGTGACTACTAACACTTATAGACTTCTTTAGATGGAACCCTAAAATCATATTACATTTTCCTTAAGATAAAAGCCCATGTCCTGCCCCAACTTAATATGCCAGACTTTATTGACTCCCCATGGGAGCTCTTACCCATTGGAAGGAGTGAGTGGGGGATGGGCTGGAGGAGAGGAAGGATACAGGAGGAGGAATGGGAGTGAGCACTGTGGTTGGAATGCAAAATAAAGAAAAAAATAAAATAATATAAATCACATGGATTACTTGCAAACTGGAAAGTCCATAGTTAGCTTTTAATTTTGGTGTGGTTGTACCTATCAACACCCTGCCTCTCTGTACCTCTTAGCTTGGCTGCAGTATGTACAGAGTATGTTAAATGTTCATCCATGATCACAATACATTCTCAGTCCCCCATGATTCTAGGCTAAAATCCAGCGAGGCAGAAGCCCACTTCTACAAGGTCCTTAATGGAAACCTGGATTGAGAAGCCAAGACCTTCTGCACCTCCCATGCGCATCAGCAAATCCATGGGTGCAGAATTACCCATTCTGTCTCTACTCACTGTCCTTTCCTCTGGTTCTGGCTTGCAGTTGATGGACTTTCCTTATTTCTTGTCTTGTCTGGGCTCAGTTTACTCTTTTCAAATACCCGTTACCTGTTGCTGCCCCCTTGCCACACCGGAACACATCATTCCTTGTTGGTCTCTGTTTTTGCTTATGTCTGGGTTCTCATATTTAACCTAGGATGTCATCTCTCACAATTTATTCTTCTTAAAGGACTCACCACTGGTGCCGTCTCCCCTTTGAACTTGCCTCAGGATCACTCAGGAACCATGGTGTCTCTTTTCTGTGCTATGTCAATTACATGATTTGCTATCTTATTAGAGGATCCGTATGTACCTGTCCCTTCCAGAGTCCTATGACCTAATGAATAAGAACTATCTTCAATTCTTCTCTGATCCCCCAAATCAGATATAGTTCCTGTCACAAAGAATGCACTTACTTTTCTGAAGTTCCATTCAACTATGTGGGACCTTCATAGTCACTAATATTTAGAGCAACTGATAGTATATCTTATACTGAATGTATTTATTCCATATTATGTGACTTTAGATTCTTATCCCAAACTACAGGGTCTATGATACATTGTTAGCCTCCAATAAGAGATAACTGAAGGAAGGATGCGATTCTTCACCCTTGTTTTTCTTCTAGAAACATGGTCTTTTGTGTAGGCCAGGCTGGCTTCGAACTCACCATGTTCTTGTTGCAGCCTCCCAAGTGCAGAGATTATTGTCTTGAGCTATAACCGTGGTAAACGGGGTGGGAGCAGTGTTTCTTTTCCCTAGGGAAGAATGATCTATTTGTTCCCTACTTTTGGCTACCTCTTCAGGTTGTCTTCCTCTGTATATCTACATCCCAATTTCTTCTCTTATTTATATACCAATCCTATTGGATTAAGCCATGTGCTCATTTTAGTTTGAACGTGTCTATAAAGACCTTGTTTCCAAATGAGGTCATGTTCTGAGGGACCAGTGGTAAGGACTTCAATATCTGAGTTCTACGCACCCATAATATGCCTATGGCATTCTTTCTCAGAGAGCCCTGTATCAGACTTGACTTTTGTTTAGAAGATCAAGTTAAAAGTGCGGGAGTTAGATCTTCTTCTGTCCTCTCTTCTATTATAAAGTAGGAGCTTGTCTCACATAGAACAGATAAAAAGAACTACAATGAGGTAGCGTCAGGTGATCTCTGCGGCCCACTTCTCCCTGTTTTCCAATAACTCTAAAGATCTCGTAGAATAGCGGCCATCTTATGAATGTTCAGTTATTCTAGCAGCAGAGAAGCAATATTTAGAAAAGTCAAATTAAGTTAAAACATTTTTGGTTGTGATCCTAGCCTTTAATGGCCGAGCCATTGTTCCAGGTACATTTACACAATGGAGTACTACACAGCAGAAAACAATAACAACCTCTTGAATTTTGCAGGAAAATGGATGGAGCTAGAAAACATCATTTTGAGTGAGGTAACCCAGACCCAGAAAGACAATTATCACATGTACTCATTCATAGATGGTTTTTAAACATAAAGCAAAAAAAACCAGCCTACAAATCACAATCTCAGAGAACTTAGACAATGAGGGCACTAAGAGAGACATACATAGATCTAATCTACATAGGAAGTAGAAAAAGACAAGATCTCCTGAGTAAATTGGGAGCATGGGGACCTTGGGGAAAAATTGAAGGGAAGGGGAGAGGCAGGGAGGGGAGCAGAGAAAAATGTAGACCTCAATAAAAATCAATAAAAATTTTAAAAAGACTATCCTAAAAAGAGTTAAAACATTTTTTATCCTATGTCTAACAAGTATTTTTGCCAGCCTTTATCCACCATAATGCTGATTCTGTAAATAGATAAAGAAAATACTCTGCCACAGATAACACACTCCTGTGTCCATGCAGCGTTCTGGAATCACTGTAGGATGAAGCTTTCACTCATAGTCCCTGGGTGTGAATATGATTTGCTGTTGGATTTGTGTCTCTTACAGCTTGTTCTGTCTCAGCATGGAAGGTTGGTTCAAACATTCAGTCTCATATTCAGCACAAGGGTGAGCTAGTTCAAGATCCCCACATGTCTGCTTTTTAAAAGAAAATGCTGCATAGCAGTCTTAGACACGAGGACTTAGATTGATACTTTAGTTGCTCAGAACTGCCTTTGTAGAATTAGCCCGTTGGGCTCTATTAAATGTGTTTTAAAACAAAGCCCAATACAGCTAATCTCAGAAAGATTTTTTTCTTAATTTTTAAAAATTAATTATAATTACATTATTCTCCACTCCTCTTTCCTTCCTTCACCCCTCCCATGCTCCAATCTCTCTAAAACTGATCTCTCTCTCTCTCTCTCTCTCTCTCTCTCTCTCTCTCTCTCTCTCTCTCTCTGTGTGTGTGTGTGTGTGTGTGTGTGTGTGTGTGTGTGTGTGTATGGTGTTTACTGTACGAATATGATTTCAGGGCTAACCACTTTGTATTGGCTACCCAATTAGGGTACTCCATCCCATTCTCTGTCTCTTAGCAGTCATTAGTTGCTTGTAGTTCATTGTCTAGGGAAGGGGGATGTGAATCTCCCCCCCTGCTTAGTAGAATTTCTATTGATGTTATCATTGTTCAGGTCTTGTTGAGGGAAGGCAGTCTCTGAACATTCATTGGTCTGCCATTGATCTGTCGGTTGTGGTTGAAAATGTTTCATCAGAAAAACTAGGCAGTACATTTTGTTATTTGATATTGATGATGTCTTCATGAATGATCTCAAATCTATTTTCATAGGGGTTCACAGTGAATATGTTTAGAGCTGGGAATATAAATGAGCAATAGATCTTTTGTTTAGCATGCTCAGGGGCCTGGAATCAATCATCTGCACATTAAAAAGAAACACAAATACATAAGATTGTACACTATTTGTGTATTACAAAAGGACATAATTCTGCTTTTCTGGTTAGAAGAAAGTATTAGTCAGAGTCAATATATTTAAAACTCTTTATGAATAAGAATGGAAAAAGAACTTGGGCCTTCTTCAATCAGAGAATGAGTCAGAATCCCAGGAGCTCTGATCCTACCATGTGGTAGAGATTGATCCACAGTAAGAACCCTGGAGTAGAGATCAGGTCATCCTGTGTTCCAAAGGGAGGTTCATCAGCCCCTTGCCGGCGGGATGGCTACTCTCTTCTCTGCATAGTTCAGCAAAGGGAAAGAATGTTGACTTTGGTTTAACTGTATGGCAGGTACTCTGTCAAGGGCTTTTTGATCATAATCCAAGATACTTTATTCTGCAGATTTCAGTGAACCAACTGAAGCACAGAAGGTAAAATCATCTATCACATTTCAATGCCTCACGAGCCTCCACATTCTCCCCATCCATTCTTCTGGCAATAGAGTCTTATATCATATCCATGGGGACAAATACCTGTCTCATAGGTATTCACATAATGGAAGCTGAGCTATAAAATATAAAAACGTACCCAGGCAAGTAGAAACTAGGAAACTAGAGTGTAAGTCTTAGAAGCTGCAGGAGCAGCAGGCATCTCTGGTTTCCGAGGATCAATACAACCCTTTTGTAAGATTAAGTTGTCTGTGTGATACAGAGAGTGAATCTTAAATTAACTTTTCAGTGTTTTCCATTTAGAGGCATGCTCCTTAAAATAAATTTCACCTGCATAAATGTTCTCTAGATTAAAGGCTTAATCACCACAGTCTGGAGAGTTTCTCGTCTCCACATTTTTCTTCCATTGTTACAATAATGACAGCGGCTCATTAACTCAGTGGGTGTCAGTATTGATTACAATGCTCACATCTTATTTTTCTCTTGATAGTTTAGCTTCCTTCTGAAATAAATCATAGTTCTTGATTGGTTGCTGCTTTGGAGTTTTGTCAAGGTATCAGACCAATTTATTCATGGTTAGATAATAGTGTTCAGCTATCCTACGGGTCGTAGGGGGCCCCTGCGCTCTTCTTTCACTTTGATGCTGTGTCTCCTAGAGCACGGTGGTCAGTGCAGCCTACTGAGGGGAATTAATCAGAAAGGTAAAGTAAATACTCCAGGTATCGTCAGCCGCATCTAAATATCTCAAACTTGTTTGTGTCTTCATTTAGTTGAGCATATGTGCATGATAGGATCAAATAGACTAATTCAAAATCCTATAAGCAAGAATTTAGAAATCACAAACTGGGGTGTGGTGGCTATCGGAGATTGTATTCACATGCCAAGCTAACAGACATGAGAAGCAACCCTAAAAAAGACGATAGAGAGTTGGAATTTTAGGTTTTAAGAGACAAACATACTAGGCTGTGTGAGTCTTTCATGTTTTATGTGAATATTTAATTAATTACCTTGTAGTAATGTCTCTTAGATCTCATGAACTAGTGCATCATTATAATAGGAAGAAGCAGCAATTTTTTTCCAGGTGCATGGAATATTCTCGAAGGAGAAGACTCTCAAGCCTTTTGTTATTCTTGCACAGGTACAAACAGTGAGCTTGGCAGTTCAGTACCTGAGGACTCACGGAATAACTAGGGCAGGTGCAGATCTCTGTGCTCAGCATAGCTTAAGAGGGCCATTGTGGTGACCTCCTGGCTGTGAACAGTGGGTGGTGCGAGGCAGAGGGAGGGCTCTTTGTTATTGATGTGCCTTTCAGCCAAGTCAGCAGTCCATCTTGTTGTGATCTTGAACACCATCACGATTTACCTTTGTATCCTGCATCCTTCTCTCCTAAAACCTCAAAGCAAACCCGTTTGCCTAATTGAAAACCTCATTGGACACATGGATGAGACGTAGGAGAAATGCTTGTGGAGGTGCTTTTTGTATGCCATTGCTACTATAAGGAAATGAAATGTTTCTTCTCCTTCAGGGAGAAAAACCTAATTGTCCTTCAGGATGTCTGGAGGCCTCCATTCTGAGACTTCAACAATGACCTTGTTCTTTCTTTGTAATCAATGCATATACTTCTGCCTTCACCCACACCACAAAGATAATCTTCTATTAACTATTCCTTGTTAATTACTTAATGTAATTATGACCTCTTTTACAAATACCTATACACATCTGTTCAAAGCAACATGCTCTTTAAACCTTTCTCGTAATTCTAACTTTACGGTAGTGACTTGAGCTTTGGATATTCTGATTTTTTTACTAGATACATATGTGATTTCTGTCATATGAATATACATTATGTACACATATATACATATATATTTCTGTTATATGTTCTCTTGTGGAACTACAGATGTGATGATTTTTTTACACTAAAGTCTTATTGAAGGATATTTGCTAAGCAAACACCTATCAAATACATATGTCAAATTTATATCTGATATTCATATTTCCACACATCTGTAATTCTTTAAATTCCCCCTTTTAATTTCATTTTTGGGCGCAAGATATGGCTTAGTAAGAAAAGCAGTTACAGTGAAGTGATGAAAAGGGGACTTCAGATCCCAAGAACCCATGTAAATGCCAGTGCATGTGGTGAACCTGTTGTCATCCCAGGGCTCTGGACATATAGACAGGCGATGCCTGAGCAAGCTAGTGAGCTAGACTATCATGTGACTCAGAGGTCTCTATATTTAAGGCAGAGAACCTGTGTCTATATAGACAGTAGTGTGATGGAGAAAGACGCCTGAGATCGATCTTTCCATCCATATTCATAAGCACACAGATGCACATGGACTCTCTCCAGTGTGCTTCATTAATGTGAATGTGTGGCTATATACATTATACACAATGTGAGTGCAACATATCACATTCACGTCATATACAATGTTATATATACATCACATAAAATAAACTCCACTTTCCATGTCTTCCTATTATCAAACACCCTTCTTTTATGTATCCTAGAATTCAGTACCCACAATTCCTTATCCTTAATGTGATCCTCCAAGAACTTCAAGTCCCACTTTCTGTATTATCCAAACTTTGAGCTCCAAATCATTACTCACTTTCTAGATCTGCTTAGTAATAATAATTTGTTAGATGTTGATATTCTCGTAGCCTAGCTGCAGAGGATCGTGACACCTTATCCTCATAGTCACACCTTATAATTTATCATTAATACTAATTTTACTCTCTTTATTCAAAAACGTTTGACTTTCACTTTCACTAATAAGTATTACTCCCTTTCCACGTTAATCTCTTTATTATCCTAAAACTACAGCATGTTACAATAGGCACAATCCATTAACCTGCCAAAAATTGATAACCTTGTTGTTTGTCCATTTCCTTCTTTGTGAAGATTAGACTCCACAATTCATCAAAAAAAAAATTAACTGCTTTTTGAGTAGTCCTCCTTTTCAACTAAACATCTTTTTGTTCATTTGTCTAACAAAATGGATACTCCAAGTAAATGTATTATTTCATCCACTCTGCTTCTTTGTGCTTGAAAGTAACTAGGGGAAACACTTTTTCAAAATCATTCAAATGGAAGGGTGTGGCTGCAGCTCACTCATACAGTGTAGCCTGCTGTGATGGCTCCTTTTGATTGTCAACAGGGCACAGTCTGCAGTCACCTGAGAGGGGGCTTGTAATGAGGGATTGTCTAGATTTAGTTTATCTGTGTGCATGCCTGTGGGAGATTGTCTCAATTGTATTAATTGATGCAGAAAGACTCAGCTCAGGAGTGGGTGGCTCTAGTTGATGACAATTTATCTTCCTTAGAACATTGTAAAAATTTTTTAAAAAGGTTCATTTTATTATTTGATCACTTGAGAAATCACATGGGTTGTTTGCCTAGGAGAAAATAATCTAATGTGACTTCAGAAAGAATCACTTTGATTAGCAGGAAATGGGAGGGAAAAAAATGCTCTGGAAATGTGTTTGTCTGGGCCTGGTGCTGAGAGCCCACATTCTACTATAAACTGACACAGGAGAATGGCAAGTTCTAGGCCTGCCTCGACTACAAAGAAAACTTAAGCCACTTCATAAGAACGTAATGAGACGGTGTCTCAAAATAAAAAGTAAAAAGAGGAATTAGGATATAGTTATGTGGTGGAATGCTTTCCTGGCATTTACATGGCCCTAGATTTGAACCCCAATATTGTGTGTAAATGGTTGTGTACCATTCAAAATGATAAAGATATTCTTAATAAATAAACATTGTATAGAGGATACAAGGGTGGGGGTCACTGTAACAGATTTTATATTAAGGTAAATGTAATAATTGATGGAGGAGGGTCATCTGTCTATTTGTTACTTTCATTGGTTAATAAAGAAACTGCCTTGGCTTTTTGATAGGGCAGGATTTAGATAGGTGGAGTAGACAGAACAGAATGCTGGGAAGAAGGGAAGTGAGGCAGATGCCATGGGGCTAGCTGCCAGGTCAGACATGCTGAATCCTACCTGGGAAGCCACCACCTCGTGGTGCCACACAGATTATTTGAAATGGGTTAATCAAGATGTGAGAATTAGCCAGTAAGAGGATGAAGCTAATGGGCCATGCAGTGTTTTTTTTTTAATCTTTTTTTTTAATTTATTTATTTATTAAAGATTTCTGTCTCTTCCCCGCCACCGCCTTTTAAAAGAATACAGTTTCCATGTAATTATTTTGGGTAAAGCTAGCTTGGAGCCAGGAGCTGGGAGGCGGGAAGTGGCCCGCAGTTCCTTCTACAAATAATCTACAATTTCAACATGACAAGTAGGTCGCTCCAAGTGCCGGTGCCTTCCGCTATCAAACATCTCTCCTGGGTTTGTGATACACAGCACAACTTTAAGCAAGCTGCTGCAGTTCGACTTTATCTGCCCTGTCGTGCTAATATCCAGAGAGAAGGAGCTCTTGGGCTATCTCCTCTTGAGACAGGGTGAATAAAATATTGCACAGGAACTTGCACTGATTCTGGAGAATGTGGCAAGTGTCGTTTCTGTTCCTGTTCCAGCGAGCAGACATTCAGGGGCTGGGGTCACAGTCAAAGGGATAGATAGGTGTAGTCAGTGAAAGAGAAAGATGAGCACCGTGTGAATAACGATACAGCTCATTTTCATGATTTTTGCTGGGTCTGCACTGCCCCGAATGGACTGTCAAGATGATGGACAGAAACAGAAGATCTAGTAGAAGCGATGGGTTGTGAAGAGAAAGAAGTCAGTGAAAAGCATATTGTGTGTGGGCTGAACATCCAGGCAGAGACGACAGGCAGGCAGCTTGAAAGAGAAATTGCGCCTGGGGAAAAGGTCAGGGCTGAAGCATCGAAAGAGATCCAAGAACCAATTATTTAGAGTTGTGTGCCTATTAGTGAAGGGCACTAAAACTACAGAAGTACAGAAAATAGAGTGCCCAGTTTAAAAGATAAGAGGCTGGGTAGACTAAAACCCAACAGACATGTAGACTGTTGATCTGCTTTCAAATATTTCAGAGTCATTCATCAATGGGTTTCACATCTTGTGAATTCATCATATAGTTCAGACGGCGTGAAAATTATAAACTAAGTCTAGGGAAAGGGTACTGGATATCTGGCAGTCAGGACCTGGATAAGGTTCCTAGCACCCAGATGACAAGCTGCAACCATCTGGGACTCCAGTCTCAGAGTATCTGATGCCAGCTTCTAGCATCTGTGATCACGAGGCACGCAAGTGATGCGCACCCATAAATGCAGGGAAACCCCTTCCACATACAGCTTCTGTGAAACCTTAAAACAACAATGGCAGAACCACAAATCTGAACATCCAGGAACTGATTTTATCTTCCTGCTCACTCACTTCGTAATTTTTTGGCGAGATTGGGCACATTCCTCTACTTTTGGCTCTAGCCTTTTTCTTTTTCTTTCTTTCTTTTTTTTTGAAAAGTAGTGTAATAGTATTTGCCCTTGCAGAACTGTGGAAAGATTACATGAGATGATGCCTGGAAAATAGTCAAGCAGTCCTTGGCTCGTTTTCAATACAACTTGTAAAAGAGTTTGCAAACAGAATTACCTCAAAGCAAACACTCACTCTGTCTCCGTTTACCTTCGCATTAACCATGGACTTAGATAATGCATGTGTTCTTAATTTACTAGTCTTAGGCATTCTCTTGACAGCTTAAGAAAGTCTGGGATGTATGTCATTAACCAATATTATGAAAAATGAAAATAAGCTTAAACTTAATTATCAGATACGTGCAACACTTTGACTGACGTCATACTCTCCCACATGCTCAGTTCTGGATCATTGTAGGAATGTTGCTGGTGGCACACAGCCTTCTTACCAGTGTTGTTATCACAGTGACATAAGGAAAGGCTGTTAGGGCGGAGCTGCTCCTGCTTCCCTTTATCCTTTCATATTTTGTATCCAATGAGATGTTAGAGGTTAGTGAGCATAGAAGTTGTAAAAGATTACTCTCCACTGAAGATCATCCATGTAGTCTGAAGTAATAAACAAGAGCAAACTGGGAGCTGGCTGTAATTTAAAAATCTGGGGAGCAGTCACCTGTTCAGCGGCACCTCTAGCTGTCTTGTGGTCCCCTTCCACTTAGCATTTTGTCCTTTGCTATGTTCTTTTTTTCTTGGCATTTCTGTGCCATCGTCTGTGTGTTGGAGCCCTAGGAGCATCACTGGCCATCATTCATAACACTAAACAGTGTAGCATAGGTTTCCTATATGGTCCCAGTACATTGCTCCTATTTTTGCCTGTGCAGTTTTAAAAACTGTCAAGTATTCTAAAGCCTGTAGCAGCCCGTATTCTCTTGTATGCTATCTGGTGGTTTTCCTTTCAAATGGTGTTTGGTGTTTATTTTCTTTAAGCCTCACTATCCATTTGTTAGGCCTCGGGGCTTATTCAAACCCAGATTTCTATAGGAGACGTACAGATGTTGTGGAATGAGGGAAAATCAGCTTCAGGTCTGGCAGTAATTTTCTAAAAATGGTTCTGTTGATCTCACTGAAATTGAGGATTTCTTTGTTAAGCTGCCAAGATACATAAATTTTCTAGGAGCGCTGATTTTGTAACAGACTTTGACATGTATGAGCTAATTCTAGAAATCGGAGTCCTTGCTGAAAACTGACAGCCTCAGGAAGCATTAAAGATTATTTTGGTGTCCATATGTGTCTTCTGCTTGGTGCTGTATAGAGGAGGCTGTAAGGCAGTTTGACATATTACAAAGAATCCCCAGAGTCTGTTTAACAGTACACTGCCTCCTGGAGATTATAAGGCAAAGGGGGGGGGGGCTTTTAGGGTGGGGTGGGTGGTTTACTCAGTGAGATGTAGCATTCAGTTTTATTCAATATTTTACTTTAAAATATTTTATGATAATAAGGTCAGCATTATAGTACAAAGTAATACCTTACTATAAAGCATTTTCCGACAAAGAATAATATAGAAAATTTATAAAATTATTGTCAACTTTTGAAAATTTTCTATATGTAAGTAATGGATATTTAAATGAATGCACCCTGGACAAGTGAGATGGGGGTTGGTCAAGCATTGGTCATACACATGTGAGAATCTGTGTTTGGCTCCCTGGCACCCAAGTAAAGGCCTGGTGAGACCGCACAGACCTATAATCCCACCACTAGGGAAGTGCACAGAAATCCATCTTGGAGCTTGCTCTCTAGTCAGCCTAGCCAAGTTATTGAGTTCCAAGTTCAAGAACAGTCCCTGCCTCAAAAAAATATGATGGAGAGCAACCGAGGAAGACATACTGTTCACCTCTAGCCTTTACATGCACATGAACAGCACTTACATGTGTCTGTACACAGATACATGCATCTACACAAACAGATACATGCAGAAAACATGTGTATGTATATATGTATATCTGAAACAAAAATTAAAATAAACATTTTAAATTAATTATTTTTATGGCTTTATGGATATTTTGTATTTAATTAAGTCTCTGTTAACCTATTTTCTTTGATGATGAAATCAGAGAGAACAGCATATTAGTTTTAATTTATATATCAACATAATTAATAACAACTATTGTTTTTATTGTCAAAGCAATAAGACATTGCAAAAGGCTTTTTCTAAATAAAAGAATCCTTATGTGAGTCAAAAACGTGATGTAACACTTTTCTTTCTTTGCTAATATTTTACCATATTCGATATTGGGTTACCAGTATGATACCACATAAATTCATTAAATTTTCTTCACTTCTTATCACTACCCTTGAAAGAATTTTAGAGATTTCAGTAAGCATTAATCTTTATTGCTTTAACTATACAATTGATGTTGTATATAAATTATACATCATGAACTGATTTTAAAGTAACATGTAAAATAGTCCATGATGGACGTATGAAATATAAAAGGTTAAAGAATAGGCATATTTCATCATTGTCTTTTTCTTCCAAATGCCTTTCTGCCAAGGGAAGCAACGCTGTTATCATACACTATGGCACAGAATTAGTACTGCAAATATTTCAGCTTGAGAGAGCAATGGGAAAAATTCAGCAAACCCATTATTCTTACATTTTGCCTTTCACTTTCATCCTCTGATGTGCAATCCTTTGCTGAAGCATAAAACCATTCAAGCACACAGAGAACTGAATCCTTGTTAGAAAGGGTATACGTTAGGCTCACCATCCTGTAGTTTATGCACGGTATGTGCGAAATTAAATTCAAATTGAAAATACTCTTCAAAAGGTAATTCTTTGATGCTAGTGCTGCAAATTAACCTACAAGCTATAGTTTAGGTGATGTAAAATTCAGAAGTCATAAGAAATGCATACTATATCCTGGGTAATCTGAGGTAAGCCACATTACTTGAAGATGGTTCTTAGAGTTTGCAATAGACATTTGACTATAAATCATTCCAAATTGTCATATTAACATAAATCCTGATGAGCATTGGAGAATATTGTCCCATGTTCATGGTGCCTGTTCTGGTTTGCGTATGAAATGCTTTAGATGTGTAGTCGCTGACTGGTATGTCTGGGGGAAGCTATATTGGATCTTGGTGAATCTGACCCAAGCAATCCCTTAACCTTCTGATGGGTTCCTTAACATGACATACAAGATGAAGAAAAGTATGAAAGATGAATCCTCATTGGAGAATGTAGATCACTCAAAGTGTTATTTTTTTGGCGACTTTGTTTTGCTTTTGGTCCCTTCTTATTTATCTCCCTTTCCTGTTAGCTGGTCACCATATTATGAAAGACTATTCTCTGTCATATCCCCTATGCCATTGGTGAACAGATTACATTTGAGGACATGAACCAAACTAAATCCTTTTTCAAATTATTTCTGTCACATATTTCTTCTTTGATGCAAGTGTGTAATGTAATAGAGCGAAACTTCGTTGACATATTCTTAGCTCAATAACAGAATAACTTCTGGGCATTTAATAGGTTAGGTTTAAAATAGCCAGCACACATATTTTCAAAATTCTTACACTATAAAAATGACTGTTCTGGAACATCATACAACTGTCCTTATGACCTCTTTCTAAGGCAATTTTTAAAGCCAACTATAATAGTTGCTTTTATATTTCTAACATTCACTGACAACAGAGATAAAAGTCAAAAAGATGTGAACATGTCCTAGCGGTCTTTTGATGGGATCTATCCTTTCTCTTCCAAACTCGAGAAATAAAGTATAAGATATGTGGCATTTTTCCGAGTGTTAGATCTATTTTTATACTATGTGTGAATATGTCCAAACTGATACAAATTTTAGGGTTTTACTCAATAAATATTTTAGAAAAGAATTTCATTTCCTGGAGGTGTGTGTAGTTTGTTTCAAAACTCCTGTGTGAGATGCCACTGTTTATACAATTGACATCCAGAGAGTCTACTTAATATATGTGGTTGAGGTAGTGAAGATCATAGACGTATTATCCCCTGACTTTGCTTATAAAGTTTTAAAAACTCAGTTAAATGTAGCAATAACAGAACTTTGTTTCTGTATTCTTAAGTTTGACTTCATAGTATAATCACAATAGATTCCTTGAAGAGGTATTATTGGTTCCTGCCATGCTAAAATACAGTCATGATGAGTGTTGTTAGTTTTGTGTTTTAAATGTCACCAAGTTAAATTCCACTGATGAATTTATTCTATTGTGAACCAATAATCAATTGTGACTTCACAAGTTATATCGACAAGCCTCACTCTCTGTCTCTCTGTCTCTGTCTCTCTCTCTCTCTTGTGTGTGTGTGTGTGTGTATGTGTGAGTGTGAGTGCCTATGTATGCATTTGCCCATGCATTTACTGTTACAAAGCATATAGTAAGGTATATTCTTGCCTCAAGAGCTGTTACCTAGTTGGTTGGCTAATTTCTCTGGCAAAACTGTCTACTTTCTATGACAATTTCCATTTAGTCAGATCCTGAAGGAGTCCTGTGGTGGTTTGAAAGAAAGTAACCCCCAAAGGGAGTGGCACTATTAGGAGATGTGGCTCTGCTGGCGGAAGTGTTTCACTGTGAGGGTGGGCTTTGAGGTCTCTTTTGCTCAAGCTTCCCTCAGTGTGACGTTCAGTCGACTTCCTGGTGCCTGCAAGATGGAGCACTCTCAGCTCCAGCACCACATCTGCTTCTACACCACCATGCTTTTTGCCATGATGATAATGGACTGAAGCATTGAAACAGTAAGGGAGCCTTCTCATTTAAATGTCTTACTTTATACTAGTTTCCATGGTCATGCTATCTCTTCACAGCAATAGAAACTCTAAGACAAGGACATTTTTTTTTCTTCAGTTGATCTTTATGTGCCCATTACAGACCTAGAAAAATCCCTGGGGTCTAAATGAACAAGTGAAATAAGAATGATATAATGATAAACAATGATTGTGAATTGCTGAAATAACATTTCTCATGCCTATGATACCACTTGTGATTGATTATTATAGGCACAAGTAACTTTGGATATAGCCTTTACATTATGTATTTTTACTTTTCTATTATTTGGGTTTCAATGAACTAAAATAATGAGTTTCAGCTACAGTTATTTAAACATCTGCCTTTTTATGCTTATTGAGGATAAAAGATAATTTTTATGTACCCTTATGTAATCATGAACTAATAAAGGACCTTGGAAACAGAACAAATCCAACTAACCAACTGCAGAGTAAAAGAATCAAAAGGGCCCTGGAATCTCATGTGATACCTTATGATCAAAATTATCCTATGAGTCAAAAGTTGGAACTTTTGGAAGTAAACACATTGATAATGACGTAAGATTTGCTGGTGTGATGAAATAAACGCAGGATCAGAGGCCAGGCAATCTGCTTTGGTTTTACAAAGGGACACTGGCCATCAAAGTAAAGCAAATCCTAACACAGAATTAATCAGAAATCAAACCCTCGGAGAATATAATTAAAGGTGAAATTTATTTCTTCCTTATTGTTAAGTATTGGATCCCCAATTGCTGGATTCCTCTGCTGCCAATATAATAAGCTGAGTCAGACCAAATTAATAAATCCATCTTTAATAAACAGGGCAATGCAAAGCAGAGCATTCCTGGGTGACCCTTAGGAAGGCAGGGAACAGAACACAAGGGGACACATGGTAGATCTACAGGCCTATCTCAAGTAGCCAGTAGGTGTGGTCCCAGGCCTCTTTTAGGGAGGAATTACCTATGGTGGGGTTTCTCAAGAGCAGTCTGGAATAAGCCCCCAGGGGAGGGGCTGCTACTTGGCACCCTGAGGGCGGGGTTTGTAGCTGCCCAGGTTTTTGTTGTTGTTGTTTTGTTTTTCTGGTTTTTTTTTGTTTTTTTTTTGTTTTTTTGTATTTAGTAGCCTGAAGAGTACCTTTCCATAACAAAGAGTCTAGAACCAAGGGGTGAAGGCTCCTTGAAGGCACCAGCTCAACCTCTCTACATTCAATAGGCTGTTTAAATATTGCCCTTGACAATGGAGCCCTTGCTGTCAGTTTATAACTGCAAAATCCTATGTTCTTCACACCAAAAGCAATCTGGGAAACATGTATTTCAAATACCTTTATATCCAAGTTATAAAAAATGGGCTGTTGATTGATAACTGAAATGATCCACTGAATTTAATGGTGTAATATTTTAAAGAGATTAAAATAATTTCCTAAAGCAAAAATTATGCATTGTGATTAACAATAATATTAGCACTTATATTATTATATTATGAACATTCTGGATCATTTAAACTTTTGAGGTCATAATTATACTATTTTAAATATATAATTATAAATATATATTATTTACTTATTCAGAAAGAAAATCTGAAGGATATGATAACATTGAATAAAAGTAAAGGTAACTTTAATTATCCGATTATAAATAAATGATAAGTAAATGATGTTTAGCATAATTGTTCATACATAATACTATTAAAAATACATGCTACCTTGGTAACACAGCTGATGTCTCAGGCAATACATTTGCTGTATCAATATAGTACTATGGCGCAATATATAAGATTTTGGTACAGAATGCATTATAAATTATACAAATACCATATGCAGATATTTTAATTAATGGATATGACTATTTATACCTCCTTCAATCTCAAGCTTAATTTTTTAAAAAAAAATGACAGCAAGAGAGAGAAAGGAGCAAGAGAAGACCTGAGTAAGTCTGAGCAAAGCAGAGGAGAGTTCATGCTGGCATTTCCTTCTTCCTTTGTAATTGAACAACTATACCCCAAAGCGAGTGAGTGTGTGTGAGTCTCTCTCTCTCTCTCTCTCTCTCTCTCTCTCTCTCTCTCTCTCTCTCTCTCTCTCTGTGTGTGTGTGTGTGTGTGTGTGTGTGTGTAAAAAGGCTATTTGTGAGGATTTTAGTTTTCAGTTGTCCCTGGCTTTTTGCACTGTTTGATAAACATTAGCTTACTGTTTAAGATGTATTCCTTTTCTCGGATTTTAGCTTCTCAATATTAGCTAGCAACTTCATACAGGGCTGTATTGAGAAACTACAATTTTTCAAAAGGGCTTGAACATTGTTATGCAATAGAGACTGAAAAGGAAGGATGAGTATAGGAAAGACTTACTTACAAACACAAAATATTTATCTTCTGTCTCCCTTGAATTTTATTCAACCTATAACCCTTTTCTGTATTGGTATGTATCATAGAAAACATTAACAAATTATGATGACCTCTTTTAAATTCTCCAATAAAGACACTGCACTTAATTCTAGAGTTGGAATGTTATTACAATTTAAGAGTTAAATCTTCTAATTTTATATAAATATATTTTTTTAATTTAGTTGAATTTTAATATATTTACAAAATTATATATGTATGTATGTAATAATAAATCTATCCATAACTACTTGTAAGTAGGATATGTCTAACTGAAAGTTGGATAAATTAATCAGAGTAATGAGAAATGTATCACTCTAATGGGGATTATAAGTACTTGGACTGTAGACTCACAAACTACCAAGAAATGTCATTGAAGAGAATTGTGTGCTTGAAAGATTTTAAAGCAAAGTTATTTAGCTGGGGACCTGTAAGATTCAGGAGATGTATATGTGCAGAAAGTCAGGAAAATACAGATCCGTAAAATTAAAAGGACAACTGAGAGATTGAAATGGAACCGGTGCGGCACTGTGTTGGGAATTGTAGAGAAGTAGGCCAAGTCACCCATGAGCAGACTTTGAAGTCTTCATCCCAGGCTATGATTTTCAGAATTCATTCTGGGTCTTTGAAAGATGCATTAGAAACCCAGGTCAGAGGCTCAGGGACTAATTAGGATACTACAGCTACAGTTTACTGAGAAATGTCAAGATTCCTGGGAATACAGATGCAAAGAACACAGATCAGTTATACTCGGTGCCAGCTCAATGAAGGTTGATATTATGTTTGTCGAAGAAAGATGGGTTTTTGTCTTAGGGATGGGATCCACAGCAGGACACAGGATATACTGGATATGCAGGTTTACACACCAGTCATGAGTACACATCTGAAATCTAAATGAAACTGCTGTAATCATTATTCATTATCTGCTAGGGGTGGTTCCATTGCCCAGTAGTTAGGATAAAAGTGGTGTATTTTCACGTATTCTCTGTGTATCTTTTCATATACTTTAAGTCATATTTATATTCTTGCATCTAAAATCATGTAAACTCTGTGTGAATAATTGTCATGTTCTATTGTTTAGGTAATAATGGCAAGGAAAATTTCTGGGCATGTTTGCCAGAGATGCATTTTCCCAAAGTATCTTCAGTCTGTGACTAATTGCATGCATATGTGCAGAAACCCCTGACTTAGAAGGTTAACTGTATGCTGAGGTACTAGCCTCATTGGTTAATACTATACATGTAAGTAAGTAAATTTAGAAGAGATGACACTGGTTGGGATAACACTTATTGATATCATTAATTTCTTGATTCAGTTATTTTGACTTTTCCCCACCTGAGTCTTCAGTGTCTCTTATGGGTGCAGTAAACATGGAGGTAGTAATTAGGAAAGAAGGGGTTCACTCAGATTAATCCACAGAGTCCCCTCATCAGAAGTACCTTCACCAGTGATGCGAGTTCCTGCAGGCTTATTGATGTAAACATTTTACTTCACATCCTTTACAATTGTTTCTTCCTCATAGGCCTTTCTGCTTTCTATTGTAAAACCCTGTGAAACTTTCTCCTCTCACGATGTGACCCCCTCTGCTTAAGAAGAGTGGCTACATTTGTCAGAGGATTTTATTGCCACTTAGTATCTCATCTCACGTGTTAATGTTCTGAGGACTGGCCGCTCCTTAAATCCACAGCCTCTGGCAGTGTGTGCAGACTCAGTGACCCCCTCACTTGCCTGCGTCTGTTTGACCCGCATCTCTGTGTGAGTGCTCTGAGTCTGATGTGTCTAATGAAAGGATGAGATCGTTCAGATGAACAAGGACAATCCTTGCACAGATAGCCTCTGGAAGAGAAGGAGAAAAAAAATTGAGTTTTTAGAAACAGCTCAGAAATAGTGACCATCGTGCCAAAAGAGAGGCAGTGGCCCAAAGCAGGTGGCTGGCTTTGTATGAGACCTTAACGTAGTTCATGTGACATACCAACAATAAGGACCCTGTCTGTTAATTGTCTGAAAGCTGAGCCCAGCCCAGCTAGGGCCATGTCACCACCTCAGCCCGTTTTGCAGTTTAATCCTTTCGATCTGTTAAGATATTTTAAGAGTCATTCTCCTATTTTATCCTGTATCCGAAAGTCATTGCACAGTATGAGGAAAGGACAGTTAGTTCTTTGTGCTAAAGAAACATAGATGTTTTGTAAGTGTGCCAGGAAGAATCTGCTCCAAGTTTTCCTTGTCGCTGCTGCCATCTGTTGTCCTTCATGGGCAGGGGAAGCTGATTTCTGGGCAAATAGCTCCCTAATGCTGAACTGTCTTTCACCTCTGAAGGCCTCTGAAGATGCTCACTCGAGCGCCATTTTTCCTTCCTTCCTTCCTTCCTTCCTTCCTTCCTTCCTTCCTTCCTTCCTTCCTTCCTTCCTTCCTTCCTTCTCTCCTTCCCTTCCTCCCTTCCTCCCTTCCTCCCTCCCTCCCTCCCTCCCTCCCTCCCTCCCTCCCTCCCTCCCTCCCTCCCTCGCTCCCTTTGTTCCTTCCTTCCACCTTTTCAAAGGAATATTCTTATTGAAGCAATGTTCTGATTTTTCAAAAGGAAAAATAGATTTTTATTATAGCAATTTTATATGATACATATTTTGCTAAATTATAGCAAAAATATTTCTTCATTGTTAAAAATATTTGCCTACATAAAGTAAAAGTGTGTCATTGTGCTTTTGCCTGAATGCATACTCTTTTAAGCAAGCAGGAAATAAATGGAGTTGTGTTTCAAATCCCGCTCACGGATTTGTAGCCAACTTGGTGAGCATTGCCTAAGCTCCTCTTTTCTATACAATGTTTTCTTTTTTTCACTCAGCCTTGAAATTATAGTCATTTGGGCACTTCTATTATTCTGAAACAGATAGCTAATGCCAAGAATATTTCAAATGAGAAAGGGGGATTTTGAGAAGGGAGACAATTTAGCTAAGGCCTAATAGCTATGATTGTGATTAAATAGAGAGCTAGTAACGAATGTTCTGCTGTCCAAAAACCAATCTGTGAATTCCCAAAAGTGAGAATTATATGTTATCAAAGTTAAGGTCAATGTCGGGTCCCTATAACATCTTATTTCTATATTTTCTGTGCATGTCATTTGATAAATGTTTGATGGTCTAATGAATAAATATGGTAATCATTGTTTAAAATAATAGAACATCTAAAATTCTGAATCTTCTAATAATGCACACTTATTTAAATTTAAACACAAATTCATTTTAAAGTGGTAATCTGCAGTTTATAGATACAGCCATCTATGTTATATTTATAACAGCATATTACCACAATAAAATTAAAAGATGCCATGAGAGGAATACATGTGATAATATGTAGAATGTCCATATATCACATGCTGAAACTGTGTAAGTACACCATAATAATAAACAGGAAAACGTGGGTGTCACTAAATGCTTTCCTCTAAGAGATAAAAGGGGATATTTTATAGATGGCTTCATGGTCAAGGGCACTTGGAGTTCCTACAGATAATGTGTTCCTAACACACACATACAGAGAGAGAGAGAGAGAGAGAGAGAGAGAGAGAGAGAGAGAGAGAGAGAGAGAGAGAGAGAGAGAGAATATCAAGTCTCTAATTGCAGTTTCAAGAGATTTGATGCCCTCTCTGGGTCCGCAGGTACTGTATGCATGTAGGCAGGCAAAATACTCACACACATAAAGTTTAAAAATGTTTCTTTTAACAAGAGAAAATTAATGAAAAATCATAGAAATCAAAATATTTGTGCAGAACTTTAAGAAAATATTTTTATTTTTTTATAATTTATTAAATTTTTTAAAAAAATACCAATCCAAGTTCCCACTCCTTCCCCTCCTCCCATTTCCTCCAAACACCCCCCCACCCCACCGCCATCCAATCCTCAGAAAGGGTAAGGCACATTGCTTTGGGGAAGGTCCAAGGCCCTCCCTACTATATCTAGGCTGAGCAAGGTATACACTCAAAGAGATTAGGCTCCCCAAAAGCCAGTACATGCAGTAGGGATAAATCCTGGTGCCACTGCCAGTGGCCCCTCAGTCTGTCCCAACCGTGAGTCTGTCAACTACATTCAGAAGGACTAGTTTGGTCCTATGCTTGTTCCTTCTCAGTCCTCCTGGAGTAGCTAAGCGCCCATTAGCTCAGGTAAACTGTTTCAGTGGGTGAACCCATCATGGTCTTGGCCTATTTGCTCATATTCTCATTCCTCCCAATCTTCAGCTGGACTTTGGGAGCTGAGTCCAGTGCTCTGACATGGGTCTATGCCTCTGTTTCCATCAGTTGCTGGATGAAGGTTCTATGGTGATAATCATCAGTCTGACTACAGGGCAAGTCAAAATCAGGTCTACTCTCCTCTATTGCTTAGGGTCTTAGCTGGGGTCATCCTTGTGGATTCCGGGGAATTTCTCTAGAGCAAGGTTTCTGCTAACCCTATAATGGCTCCCTCAATCAAGATATCTCTTTTCTTGCTCTCATCTCTGTCCTTCCTCCATCTCAACTATCCTATTCCCTCAAATTCTCCTCAACTCTCCTCTTCTCTTCTCTTCTCCTCTTTCCCTTCTACCCTCCCTTCTCCCCCTACCCTCATGCCCCTAATTTTGTCAGGAGATTATGTCTGTTTCCAGTTCCCAGGTGGGTCTATATATGCTTTTCTTTGGGTTTATCTTATTACTTAGCTTCTCTAGGATCATAATCTATTATAAGGTAAAAAAACCCAACATCTTATAAAATTTACTAAAGTGACATTAATAAAAGTAATATATTGTGAAAATAGTTTAAATGTTGAACATGTAAAGCTTAACTACAATCAGTTAGACTTAGTGGGTTATCAAAAAAGAAGAAATAAAGTTAAGAGGGGAACATGTTAAAGGAAAAATGGGAAAAGTCACAGAAAGAAAATGGAGGATATGATCATATTTCATTGCATACATCTAAGAATTCCTCAAGAACAAAGGAAAGTTATAATAATATAATACAAATAGATTATCTAATATTTTTGCAAAAAAACATAAAAGAAAGTTAAAGGAGAATAGCTGATAAAATTAATGAAAATTCAACTTAACTAATTTTTGATAAATGTAACTGTTACTCTCAACTCTTTTCAATCTCAAACATTTTAGAACATTTAAGGACACCCTTCTATGTTATATAACCACGATTAAGAGTAATACTACATAAATCTGTAATACTCCTTAAAGTTTTATTTATGATTGATAGAAAATGATAAACTTTTTTATAGGTTACTATAGATTATTAGTAAATATATATTTTATATAAGATGATTTTATAGTCATTGCACACATATGTAATGATTTAGACAGCCTTGAAAATTAAAATCTTGATAATATTGCATAAAGTGAATGCATAATGCATACACATAAAGCAGTATTATAAGAAGGAAAATGTCTACCTATATGTGTAACATCCAGAAACATTCAGAAATGGTTAAAATATTTGGATTGACTACTTCTAGGCAGATTACAGATGTTTAACTCTGTTATGGTTATGTATTTCTGGCCAGTTGTCAATAGTAAGTACTGTATTCATTATTATTCTGTTTGTTCTGATAAAATACTGAATAAAAACAGCTTGAGGAAGAAAGATGTCATTTTGTCCATTCACTATGGTGGAGAAGGAGAAGAAGGCTGGCCACATTGCTGCTGTGGACAGGAAGCAGAGAAGGCAGTGCTAAACCCATTGTCCTTTTTCTGTGAACCCAAGACCCCAGCCCATAGCAAAAATGAGTCTTCTCTCTTCAGTTTAATCTCTCTGGAAACTTCCTCAGAGTTACACTGTGAGATGTGCCTT
This sequence comes from Microtus pennsylvanicus, assembly GCF_037038515.1. Taxonomy (NCBI): domain Eukaryota; kingdom Metazoa; phylum Chordata; class Mammalia; order Rodentia; family Cricetidae; genus Microtus; species Microtus pennsylvanicus. The sequence continues at coordinate 18,306,019 of NC_134598.1, forward strand.
GGAGTGATTCTAAAGGCAGCCAAGTAGACAATGCAAATTAGACCTATAGGTCTTTATTGGCTTTTAAATCATATATGATATAAAATATATACTAGTCGTCTTTTTGAATTCTTAAATCCATATAAACAGGTTGCAATCTTCATTTTTATAATTTTAATGTAAATGTGTTTGCCATAATTTCTCTACTTATCAGAAATATGATATATTTTTTCATTCATACAGCACTATTATAAAAATGAGCAATAAAATAAACTTTCAAAACTATTATGGGCATTATTCTAGTAATGTGTTTGAATGAATTTTTAATGACATTATTTTATTGCTCTTGTGATTTCAGCCCACATGATAAAAACTAGTTATTTTTTTTCTCTGCCTCAAATATTATTAAAATATAAAATTCTGCCTGAGTGCATAAATTCATTTTAAACCAACATTATTTATTAAATTTGACAGAGATTACCTGGGGCTTTCTTTGATAAAGAACGAGAGCTTTTCATTTTGTTGTTTATCTATCCTTATCTGATGCTCCAAGAGAACAAATGTAAGTCTTCATTATTTGTTTTCTCAAGAACAGAAGAGGAAATGAGAAGGCCAGGGCGTACCTGATGGATTGCTGTCTGCTTCCAAATCCACATCCTATTAATAGTAATCCCCTAACATTTCATAGATTAAACTCAATTTTATATCACACTAAAATTATAATCGTGAAGATTTTTAACCTTTTTATATGGATTGTCAGTTTATTAAAGATTATCATCTTAGCTACAAAGAAATAAACAGACCAGCATCTTTTGGCATGGAAGGAGATGATGCAAGTTCAAACACAATATTCTTCAGGGTTGTGTTTTGAATACTCTTGATGAGTTCTTTTCTTACTGTTCCTCTCTGGCTCGTACTAGTCTTTTCTCTTGCCCACATTCCAAGTATCAGCAAACCCTCTGGTGTTTTCTTCAGAATGATTTTTGCAACTCTTTTCTTCCTTTTATTTGCATGTATTTTTTTTTCTTTAGAAACTTTGAAATGTCATCTCAACTGCTTCCTTAAGTGCCTTATTTCTAATATATCTATCACATTCACCTTCAGGAAGGGAAGTGTTATTAAAGTGTTTGCCTTCCAGTCGTAAGAACCTGAGTCTGATCTCCCTTACCCTGTAAAAGGGCAGATGGAGGAGCATGTACCTGTAATCCCAGTGCGGGGGGGACAGAGACAGGAGAACCCTGGAGGGTTGTGTACTAGTCTCTCTGAATCAGTAAGCTCCATGTACTATAAGAGCCTCTACTCAAAGGATTAACTGAAGAGATATTGAGAAAGACGCCTAATGTTGACTTCTGGTCTTCACATGTGTACACATATGTATTAAAGTGCAACCACACAAAAACACTTATCACACACACACACACACACACACACACACACACACACACACACTTTATTTCATTGCTGAAAATACTTTGATTTCCATTGTCCTGGTTGCAAGCTCTGTCTCCCCACTAAGCACAGACTCCAGCAGAGAATTCGGATTGCTCTCTCCCTGAACAATTGTACTCTTCCCACACCCGCCACTCTAGTCCCATATGTCTCTTGGGTCTGGGTATTTTTGGGATTCCATTTCTGCACGTTTATCTTTTCTCACTCTTCGCTCCCAGAAGGCTTTACTTCTCAGCTGTCTACCCACTTATTCTTTCAATGAGATTCCCTTAAGTAAACAGGTTTTTTCTTTAATCCAAACTTACTCATCCCCCACCTCGCTGAGTTCTGTTCCCATTTCACCTCTTTCTTATTATGATAATTCATAAAAGGAAATTCATTTGAGGATCAGAGGCTAGTAATCACATATGATGGCTGTGAGTTGTAACATCACGAGGCTGGAAAATTTTCTGATTTAGTCTATAAACATTAAGGAACTAGACCTAGTCAAAGTTAGGTTGGGCTCTGTGGCTGAGAAAAGGGATCTGCTTTTGCTCTTGGCTATAACGCTTTGACTGGAACAGCTTTTTGCAGAATGTCTCAGGAAATTAGAGGCTGAATAGAGGCAAATAGAGACGTGGACAAATTAATGGAATTTTAGGAAGGTTTGGAAGGATTCATGAAGAAATGCTGGTTCAGTTCTATTGTAAACCAAATTATTCAGATAATATGCAGTGGCAATATGAGACATTGGTGGGTATAAGGAAATTTGTTTAAACTGTAATAAAGCCATATAAAGGTTATTAATTGAGAGATTATCTATTTAATTTAATATAAAATTTAGATATTAATATATCAATTTGGAGTTTTCCCACTTTGAAATCTCTGCTGATGGCTTATTTCTCTATTTACAGTAAATAAATAGATAAATAAATAAATAAATAAATAAAATGCTCAACTAATCTGTCTTGAAATAACTCTATGTTGTTTTCTATCAATGACCCTAAAGTAATAATGAATTTACTCTTCAGTGGCTAAATATCCAAAGCTGGCATGGATTGTATTGTGTTTACATACAAATCTGTATAATAAAAGAAGTAGTTGAATGTTCACATAGCTGTGAGGACCAGTGTCAGGGACTTAATAGTTTGGCTCTAGAATTCACAGCCTAGACAGTTCTCAACATTTTAACATTGCAAAGGTCATCGCATCTAGAACATACTGTGAAAGTAAAATGCATCCCATTATTTTAATAATTGTACAGAAAAATACATTCTAAAATATGAAAGGATTTTTAATGACTCCATTCTGCTGTGTAAATATTATCCAATTTCCCCTTTATTTCAGGATGAAATATCCAGAAACTTTTACAAAATAATCTCATGAGGATTACATTTTTCCTTTTTATTAAGCAATTATTTCATATTTAAGAAATATTCAGTAAAATCTTCAAAATAGTCACTACATTGTATTCTATGTCATTTGCCTCCTTTAGGTTGGAGAGAAAATATTGTTTTTCTTGATCTACTATCTCATGAGAATCCTGACATTCTCTGACACTTGAAGAGCCTGCATTTTCTAGTACTTAGACTGAAATTTTACTTCTGGCAGCTAATTCAACAATGCTTGAAAAACTCGAATATTGTAATTAATACTTGAAGAGGCTAAATTTTGTGTCACCTTGACACACTGTGGAATCACCCAGAAGGAGAATGTCAATGAAGGATGGTCTACATTCAGTTCACCTGTGTGTTTGTCTGTGGGTTCTTGGCTCCGTTGTGTTGAGTGAGGTGGGAAGACCCAATCCACTCTAGGCAGCAGCATTCCTTAGGGTTTAGGTCTTAGACTGTCTAATGGAGAATGTCATCCGAGTACTAATTGTGCAGGCATTCATTTCTCTCTCCGCACTTGAGTGTAGATGTGATGTAGCTAAATGTTTCTAGCTCTTGCCTGCTTACATTCTCCGCTGTGATGCAGTAAAACTTGAAATGGTGAGCAAAATAAACCCCTTTTCCGACAGTTTGCATTTTGTCGGGGTCTTTTATCACAGCAACAGAAATGTTGCTAGGAGAACACTGGTGAAATAAATGTACATCTCCATTATCATCGAAGTACCAGGCTGTTTCTAAGTACATAGAGAATATTGTCCTAGAGATCTGACAACTGTTCATAGATCTCCAGAATTTGAATGAGTATTTTAAATGTAGGGCTCAGTTGCTTACTAATGAAAAATTGATTGCAGAATTTGTGCTTAGTTACATGTAATTCACACTGTTATTTGCAAGTTTTACAAACTTTCTGGATTGCTTAAAAATGGAGCCAACTATGTCTGAGCTTTCGTTTAGAATTCAGAATGGAAATATAGTCTGGGCATGGTTCAAGACCTGCGTAGTAAATCAAACCTGTGTCTTAAAGACCAAGGCACATATAGGTGTGGTCTTCAGACACCCAATGCAATATATATTATTCTACGTAGGTGATTACTGTCGGCATGGAGAATTAAGTGAGAAGATAACCATTAATGGTTGATTGATAAAAGCTGGCTTTGATTGAGTGCCTCTTACAATCAAGATATTTTTCTCTGATATAATGAAAAACAAACATGGACAAAATAAACCTCTCTGGCCTACACAGGTTGTTATAATGTTTTTCAGTTAGAAAAATGATGAATGAATTTAATGAGTAGTATGTTGATTGACAGTAGTGATAAAAATAAGAGGCCAAGGCAAGAATGTAATAAGACATATGTGCGTACAACTCTGCCCTCCTGCCCAGTAAAAGAAGGATCATGTCCATGAGAAGACTTGCGTGTGAATGTTTCAACGATTTTATTTCTATTGTTTCAAGATAGTAACTACACAATGTGTAAATAAAAACTGTGTGTGTGTAACAAATCCCATAATTTTGAATTTGTTATAGATTGTGAGGGAAAAATTCATCAGAATTATGGATGTGTAATTTGGCAGAAATAAAGAGATGCCCTTTATGCAGAATATAGTTAAAAACCCTCAGATTTTAATGCAATTAAAAATGAAAGATGAAAAAAATATTTGATGAGTTTTGAGACCTATTACTCAGAGCTAATTATGCTAATAATTCTTTCATTAAAAACTATTTTCTATTAAGGTTTCTCAACTTAATTAAATGTGTGACAATCAACAGAATTAATTGCATCATGGCTATGGAGAATTTGGTTATCTACAAAATCAAAGAAGAAAGTCAAATGTCATGGAAGTTTAAGATTAAAAAAATAACTCCATTAACCGTCAAAGAGTATTACTTTAAGTTTTCTTAACAAAGAACTATGTTGAACAAAATGTTGCTCAAAACTTTCATAATGGAGCTGATATAGTGGCTCGGAGGTTAAGGCTCCTTGATGTTCTTCCGGAGAACAAGAGTTCAGTTCCCAGCACCCACACAGCAGCTCACAGCCACCTGTCTTGGTTAGTCCTGGGAACTAAGTCTGGGCCCTGTGCAAAGTAGCAAGTGCGCTTAGCAGCTGAGACATCTCTCTAGGCTCCAGATATATCTTTTTGATCATTCACTCAGATGCTGCCACTGAAGTTGTGTGGCAAAGGCCAACAGCAGGAGGAGACTATCTCATGTTGTTTGGAATTGGGATGGATTTCAATATTTCAGCCTGGTTGAAGGTTGTAATTTTCAGATAGAAACATGAGGAGTGGTTTTCAGATGCCTGACTAAATAAAGCAAACATTTTTTTTTCTGGATTTTTCGAGACACGGTTTCTCTGTAGCTTTTTGGTTCCTGTCCTGGAACTAGCTCTTGTAGACCAGGCTGGCCTCGAACTCACAGAGATCCACCTGCCTCTGCCTCCCGAGTGCTGGGATTAAAGGCGTGCGCCACCACCGCCAGGCTTAAAGCAAACGTTTTTTGAACAGAGAATTAATTCTTAGATACTTTTTGGTTCCAGGTTGCTTTTGTGGGTACGGGGTATTACTCTTCTCTCAAAATTTCCATTCATGCTTCAGTTGTTCACCTGGAACCCACGTCTTCTGGTTCTTCCTAAATACCTTCTTCAATACCAATAATGTTGGCTATTATTTAGTAGATGTTCAGTTCTCATAAAAATGATATTCCCAAAATGGATAGTGAGCAAATTCTCCTAATAAGTGTTTTTAATGTCTTTGTGATATACAAAAGCATTGTATGGAAATACGGGTGGTTTACATTGCTTGTTCTGTGACCAGCTCATTGCTGTTTTGTGCCCTATCTTTAGCTGGGATGACAGCAGTTCAGTGAGCAGCGGTCTCAGTGACACACTTGATAACATCAGCACAGATGACCTGAACACAGCATCCTCCCTCAGCTCTTACTCCAACATCACTGTCCCCTCCAGGAAGAACACTCAGGTGAGACCCATTTTCTCTCTCCCACAGTGATTCTATCAATTTCTTCCTCAAAAAAAAATTACTTTATTAAACTGTGGTTTTACTCTTTAATCTGAAGTATTTGCACAAGTTGAATAAGCAGAGATACTAATGATTCACTAACACTGGAATCTGAAGTATTTTTATTTTAGGTCCCCTAGGGTTGCGCCCCTCAGAACTATAGCAATGCCCACCCCCAGCCTCTATTGAAGATTGTAAACAGCTTAGACATATTTGCTGACCTCTAACCCTTAAAGACCTACCTTGATATCTTTTTCCTTCTAATACTGATTTACTTAAAAGCCAAGTTTAAAAAGAGTCTAACATTGGATCGTTCTGGACTAATTTTATAATGATGCCAAAAACAAATTACTAGGCTCCCTTGTGAACGGTGAATCAAGAAAGAGCATTGAATGCATCCTATCTTGTCTTGGATTTTCTTGTCATGTCTGTCATAGAAAAATCCCTTCCTTTGTAGAGTTTAATTAGGCTTTTCTGAACATTATTTATTCTGACATTTTCTAATATCTACGAGAGGAAATTATATGGCTGAATTTGATGAAACATGAGGGAAAGTATAGTTATAAATAGAATCATTTCTGGCATGTTTCAGGAGTGGAAGTCTCTGCTTCGTTATTTTTTCCTACTATATATCTGAGAATGCATCCCAGTTACCGATTCAGGCCTTATAGGTTTTTTCCCCCATGGGAAATTATTTTTATAGCTAAAAACAGATGCAGAGAAACGTTCAACAGCTGATGAAACCTGGGATAGTCCAGAGGATCTGAAGAAGAGCGAAGAAGATTTTGACAGCCACGGTGATGGAGGTACCAAGTGGAAGGGCGCTACCCCTGGACTGGCTGAAGACGCAGAGAAGACAGGACAGAAAGCCGGCCTGTCTGTGTCTCAGACAGGCTCCTGGAGGAGAGGCATGTCTGCCCAGGGAGGAACCCCAGCTAGGCAGAAAACCGGCACGAGTGCACTCAAGACCCCTGGTAAGTTTGTCACTTAGGGTCCGCGCTGCAGAAGAATTTTAACCTATGGTGCTGTTTTGCATCTGGGTTCACGTGTATTCACTCTCCCTTTAATAATCAGGCTATTCTGTCCACAGTTAAATAATTGTATTCTATAATCCACATACTTGGTCAGATCAGCCCGCATGAGTATGACAGTCTAAGAACCTGTAGGGGACACACTTGTCACATTGGGTTGTTACGTGCTGTTTTACAATCCGGTCACATGGTATACAGGTAAAGTATTGGTTCTGCATAAACAATAACTCACTTTTCCTGACTTTTTAATGCATATTTTCAATATTGATTTTACAAATGCGGTGTTTTCAGTATTGATTTCACAGACGTCACTACTTTTTGCTTCAAATCTGAGAGCTGAAAGACTCTCCCCTTATTTTATAAATAGTGTCTATTACGCGGTCATTCATAGAAGTAGCAAAATTACAGTCATGAAGTAGCAATGAAAATCATTTTATGGTTGGGGAGTCAGCACAACACAAGGGACTGTATTAAAGAGTCGCAGCATTAGGAAGGTTGAGAACCACTGGTCTAGTGTTCAACTTGATTGGAATAGTGACAGCCTTCTGAAACAGGAGTGTTGGAAGATACAAAACACTAACAAACAAGAAAATCACATTTTTGCTTTATCTCCTCGAGCTCATTACATTTCCTCCAACAGACATTTTTTTTTTAGCTATACTCTCAATCATCTCATAGAGTGTGCCTGTTTAGATCTGAAACAAGAAATACGTCAGAACTGAAGTGATAGAAAGAGCTAAAGAGCATTCACGTTTTACATTTGTTTTTGGAGGTGTTCGGATGTCAAAGCGTTGAAATGAACCCATCTGTGTGTTTCTTTTTAATTAGGGAAGACGGATGATGCCAAAGTGTCAGAGAAAGGGAAAACTCCCCTGAAAGGGTCATCCTTGCAAAGGTCTCCTTCCGATGCAGGAAAAAGCAGCGGAGATGAAGGGAAAAAGCCACCGTCGGGCATTGGAAGATCCTCAGCCAGCAATTCTTTTGGGTATAAGAAGCCGAGTGCTGTAGGCTCCTCAACTATGATTACCAACAGCGGGGCCACCATAGCCAGTGGCTCAGCAACACTGGGGAAGATCCCCAAATCGGCTGCCATTGGTGGGAAGTCCAATGCAGGGAGGAAAACCAGCCTAGATGGGTCCCAGAATCAAGATGATGTTGTCCTGCACGTGAGCTCCAAGACCACCCTCCAGTACCGCAGCTTGCCCCGCCCTTCCAAGTCTAGCACCAGCGGTATCCCGGGGCGAGGAGGCCACAGATCCAGTACCAGCAGCATCGATTCTAACGTCAGCAGCAAGTCAGCGGGGGCCACCACCTCCAAACTTAGAGAACCCACTAAGATTGGCTCAGGGCGCTCGAGTCCGGTCACTGTCAACCAGACAGACAAAGAGAAGGAAAAAGTCGCAGTGTCCGATTCAGAGAGTGTTTCATTGTCAGGTTCCCCCAAATCCAGCCCCACCTCTGCCAGTGCCTGTGGTGCGCAAGGGCTCAGACAGCCAGGGTCCAAATATCCAGATATTGCCTCACCTACATTTCGAAGGTAAGGGTATGTATAGGGATGCTGGGATAAGGTAAAAGGTAGTATATAACACGTATTTATTCTACACAAAGGTATTTTAATTTATCCTAAATATTTGAAGATTCAGTATTCTAGACTTGTTTAAAATATATTGAGTTCTAGAGAACTGATTGTGTGAACTGCTAGTGTAAAAAGTGATGCCCATGTAGAGAAGCGGTTAAGTCATTCAGCTCTACTGTCAATACAATGTATGCGAGAAATATGAACAGCATGTCAACATGCTTAAAACATAAGTGATAACGTAAGTGATAGCCTGTAAAATAATTCAGTAGTTTCCATCTCTCCTTTCCATAGTTAAAAAAGAAAATCAACCTGCATGGCTGTTGATATACACTGCACTTACTTCTAATATACATTATCTTGACTAACTCTTAATGCATTCATTGGTAGTTATGAATATAGAGGATGTATTCCATATGACTGTTTATATTGGACCACTTTATAGGGCTACTCTTAACATAGTAAGATACAAAACAAAAAGTCAAGGTATGATGTGATTCTCAGATTTTAAAACATTTAGATGTCTAACACAGGGTAAGAACTCACGAGTAAGGTGACATTGATAAGTGTTTGTCAGTGTTCTTTGACAGGATTAAGTACGATGTATACACCACGATTATATTAAGTGTGTGAAGTTCTGCTTAGGAATAGCCCTGATTTTAGATACTGTAAGTAGCATGGGGGAAATTAGTGGATGACTTAGGACAAATTGTTAAATATACCTGCCTCTATTTCCTCATGTTCAAATTAATATAGTATCATTTATTTTTTGTTACTTGTTAAATATTTAAGGTTTGTTCTTATTCAACAGGTTTACCTAGGATTTTGAATTTATTTAGAATTAGAGTCTTTAAAAATTTGCTCTCACATTTAAGCAACCTTAAAAGCATAACTGTTTGAAAAATAGTCAAATTTTTCATTAGAAGTACTAATTGTGAAGAATGTCTTGAATTGTCAATTCTTTCGAAAGAATCAATTACAGTTCTAGCAAGAGTAAATATTTTCACTGTTTATGTGAAAGCCAATAGTGCCCTCCTGTGGCCCATTACCTATGAAACAATTTCTCATATTCGTCATACAAATCTTCCACTGCAGGAAATATGGATTCATTGCAGCTGAATTAGTCACCATTATGCCATTACTTCATATCATGTTATTTCCATATTTGCATAAATTTGATTATATCATCTGTTTCATTTACAAAACTAAAATGTTTTCTGAACTAAACTCCAGTATCTAACTTAGCACCAATGATATTTCAAATCACTGGTATATATCTGAATAGCTCTGGCTACTGACAGAACTCCCTGTGGTTTTTCCATGGGAAGATTTCCCCCAAAATCTGTAAGTTGCCAACAATATCCAATATTTCCAGCTGAATCCCTCAAGCCTCCAGACTTTACCTTGCTTCCTTAACCTTGCCTTAACTGTCCCTGTTAGATTTTCGAGGAACCTATTTTACAAAAAGGAAACTCCATTTAAGAGTCATATACCGAATGCGTAGAAGTTGTTTCATTATAATGGTCAATAGACATTGCCAAAATGGCTAAAATATTTTAAGAGTCCTCTGATCGCTACAAATGTAAAAGTCAAGCATGGTCGTGTTTGGCTTTTGCCCACTCTGCTCACCTTGGTTGCGCCCCAGTGCTGATTTCCCCTTAAGATATTGTAAGAACTTATTAATAGTTGATTAATACCAAGGCCAGTCATATCACCTTCAGGAACATAGAGGCTGGACGTGCTTGGTAGCTCACTACACCAAAGCACCCTTGTCTCTGTGGACTGAAACCCTATGGAATGTGGATATGAGTCTCTTGGAACAACTGAAGTTGTTATTTGTTTTTCTTTTAGGTTGTTTGGTGCCAAGGCAGGTGGCAAATCTGCCTCTGCACCTAATACCGAGGGGGTGAAATCCTCCTCAGTACTGCCCAGCCCTAGTACCTCATTAGCGCGACAAGGCAGTCTGGAGTCACCGTCGTCTGGTACGGGCAGCATGGGCAGTGCTGGTGGGCTGAGCGGCAGCAGCAGCCCTCTCTTCAATAAGCCCTCAGACTTACCTACAGATGTTATAAGCTTAAGTCACTCCTTGGCTTCCAGCCCAGCATCGGTTCACTCTTTCACATCGGGTGGTCTTGTGTGGGCTGCCAATCTGAGCAGTTCCTCTGCCGGCAGCAAGGACACTCCGAGTTACCAGTCCATGACTAGTCTCCATACGAGCTCTGAGTCAATTGACCTGCCCCTCAGCCATCATGGCTCCCTGTCTGGACTGACCACAGGCACTCACGAGGTGCAGAGCCTGCTCATGAGAACGGGTAGTGTGAGATCTACTCTCTCAGAAAGGTGAGCTTCCCTGGAGGCACCCATGAGTCCTTAACCCCTTCTTCCTGCACTGTGCCCACGACCCCACCCTCCTAAATTTCCCTTATTCCACGGTGAGCACAACTGTGCAGTGACATAAAAATGAACTTAAATTTAGAGTTTATGTTGGGAAGGCCAGTCTTATTCTTCTCTCTTGTTACCAAATTTGACAAGGAATGAAATCATTAAAGGTAGGGCGATTGGCTTACTTTTAAACGTGAATGCCTTTCTAGTCTGTAGGCAATTTTTGAAAAACTAGGCATTCATGCAATGGGTGATATCTTCTCAAGACTTTTCTAATGACTGGCTTGAGATTCAAGACACCACGATCCTTAGGATAATGAAAACCTTGTCAACGATCAAATTCAAATGGATTCTACAATTGTGCTCTAAGAAATATGTGGAATTTTAATCCCTTATTAAGACATATCCTACAATGCTCAAATGGTCCATTAATCTATTATTTACAACTATTACCTTCTGGATTCTCTTGCCTGTGTGAAGTTCAAAATCAAGTATTCCATCACCTTAGTGCACACCGACAGCCGTGCAATCGGCGCGTCTACTGCATTAAAGCACTTGAGACCTAAATGAACCATTGGTGCTCAATGCTGTGATGGGCTGGTAATTGCAGAATCTGTGTTTTCCCATTCATAAAAAGCTTTAATCCTGACAACTGGATTCTACACACACACACAAAAAAATGTATCCACTTCTTTTTTAGGCTTTGTTAGTACATACAACATAAAAAGAACTGGTACTAAATGGTCTATCAAAAGAAATTAGACTTTCAATTATAGCTCAGATCCTGGTTTCAGTACTTATAAAGTAAATGGGCATGATCACATATCATGTATAAAACTTATGTCAAATAAATTGAATTACATTTGAAAATGTAGTAACAGTCTTATTTAAGTAATATATCCTAGAATTATGAGAGCATATGTGAGAAATTAAAACAATGAGTTGATAGCTAAATCAAACAAGCAGGTTACAATTTATTAGTAGCAATCATTCTCCAAAATGCAGATAATCTTTAAATTATAAAGATGAAAACATAAAGTTGATCATATAGATTTCAGCCTATTTGTTAGCCTTCAAACATTAAACATTAAGAAACATAGTCAAATACATCACTGTAAACAAGACACCATCAAATCAAAACTTCATGTTAAAATCAACAAGTTTTATAGCTATACTGGAATCCAGTTTTAATACTTTTCCTACATTTTAGCTCTATAAAAATGTCTACTAAAGAAATACAACAATAAATATATAGTTATTTACAATTTTAAAGCAATCCTCTTAATAGTTAGGCAATATTAGAAATAGTCTAATTTTAACCTGATATTAGGATAAATCAAAGATGCCAGGCAGTGGTGGCACACACCTTTAATCCTAACACTCAGGAGGAAGAGGCAGGTGGATCACTGTGAGTTCAAGGCAAGCCTGATCTGTTACAGGACAGCTAGGGCTGTTACACAGAAAAACTCTGACTTGAAAAACCAAAAATAAATAAACAAATAAATAAAAAACTTTCTAAAATATGTTTTAAATCTATTAGTGACTATTCAGTCATATAAAGTCAATGTGACTATCTTATTAAGAATGACATATAAAACTGACAGTAATAATTTTCTTCCAGCAAATATCTAGATAAAACTTTTTTTGATTTAAAACATTGTGCATACTCTTTCTTCGGAAGGAAGTTGCAAATTCTAACAGTGCATTTTAACTCTTAACAGTGAATATGAGGAAGTACATGGTCTATTTAAGAATATCTCATGTACGTATCCTGACATGACTGGCCAGTAAATTTCTAAATTGAAAGTATAAAAGCGTATCAAGGTGTGATTTTTTTAGTTAATTTGAAATGTATATGATAGATGATGTGTTGTATGTAAGCTCTTGACTCCTCTTGTTACACTTTGATCTTCACATATTAGGGCTAATAAATCAGAGGGTATTTATACTAATTCCAATATTTACATAAATTATTCTTCATTAAAGTTAAAAAGTAAAAAAATGAAAATACACAAATGATATTTTTTTCATTTTGCCATGCTCATCACATCTAGTCACTGGTGGGTCAATGACTATAACTATAAACAAAGCCCCATTTGCTTTTTTTATTTTATTTTATTGTGGCCAAAGCATATTTTTAAAGTAATTTAAAGTCAGAGACAACCTTGAAAATGTCTGGTTTGTCATTAAATGTGAAATTTGACAACTGTGTTGCACACAACTGTTGTCCTCAGACAAACAGTGCATAAATATAAATCTCCACTTGCTTCTCTACCTCCCAAGCCATGGCTGACACTGGTTCTTGAGGCTTTGCAGAAATGCCAATATAATACTGCCATGAATGTCTAGAGCACTGGTTTTCCACCTGTGACCCTACCATACAGTTCCTAGTGTTGTGATGATCCCCAACCATTAAATTTATTTTGTTGCATCTTCATAACTGTAATTTTTCTACTGTTATAAATCCTAGGGTGAATATTTTTGGAGATAGATGTTTGCCAAAGATGTCTCAACCCACAGGTTGAGAACAACTGTTCTAGAGTCTAAGAAATGTTCTATATTATTCAACCTAAGTGTGCTTTCTGAATTATTTCACTGGAACATATGAACTGTAATTTTTATACAACCTGATAACATTGGGAAAAATAATAGTTGTCTAATTCTCTATAATATTTTAAAGAAATAATGACATATAATCGGATAAATGCATAGCCCAATACATTTTATATTTAGAGATGTCTTATTTGCTTAATATGATTCTTTTGGTTTGATTGTTCACACCAGTTAGGAACTTTTATGATCATAAAATATGACAGAACAAATTCCTCGTTGGCATAGTTTAAGAGATGGAGTACCTGTGGAAGAAAACATTTTAGCTTTGATTCTAAGTGGTTCAATCTGAAGTCCGTCTGTTTTGCATTTCTGTTCCATCATCCCCATTGTGCCCACGCTACGTATTTTATTTTGATCATCTGATATTCTCAGCAACAAAAACAGTAGTTCTGCAAGTCCATATTCATTTTCCACTTTGGCAATCTGCGTGCTAGAGATTAGCATGGAGCCTCTGGCTGTGTGCCATTCTTTTCCATCCCAGAGAGTCATTTCCCACTAATTTAGGCACATCTTTCTAGCCCTATGTCCGACGAACTGCAATTCAGTTAAAATAATGGTGATACAATACATAACCCTTCAAATACCCAATCAATGATTTCTCAAAGATGAAACAGCTTCACTTCAGTAATATATTTAAGTAAATTATACTAGAAACATTGTTTAAAGAGAATACATACTATATATTAAATTCTTTCTTATATGTAAGTGGGAAACAAATCTACCCTTATTTTTACTGGAATTAACTAGATGAGATACAACTAGGATGTGATTTTTTTTTCGTCCTGTCTTGTTATTGAGCCTTGTCACTTTAACAGCAGATGTCATTGTCCTCCCTATGATTCTCCTGCAGATGAAGTCACAGCAAAAGTCTAGTCCACTCCACAGGAAAAGGAGGGCACCACAGCTTCCACAGGGATGCTAGGCTAACATGATTCAATGCATTTTCTAATTAGGTTTGAATGTCACTAGGATAGAAAGAAATTCCACATTTATTGCAGCGACAAAGGTCCCGCCACTTAGTTAGCTTTTCCCAGCCAGCTCAGTGTTCATGTGTGTATTAGCAGAGCCTTGTTTTGTGTAGTTCAGAGAATGAATTTTGTTGAGTATGTGATTTGAAAATTTCGTTTGCATTATGTCCTTAGGGGTTTTCTTTGTTTTAACAGCATGCAGCTTGACAGAAATACACTACCCAAAAAGGGACTAAGGTATATATTTCTCTCAGCACAACCGCTGCCTCTTTCTGTTGTCGTGTAAACTCTGTGTGCTGTGTCTTTTCCCTATCTGTTTGCTGTGTAGCATCTGACTTGAAATATGAAGTCATTCTTAATCTTGATGCTTTCTCTGGCTGCAAGAGTGGTGATGCTTCTTACGAAGGGATGCCAATGAGTGTGGAGGTGTTGACTCGAGTGGATTCCATTAGGGATATCATCGTTATAAAATAAAAGGAACTCCTCTGAGGCTTTGCTCAGGAGGGGAGCGGCTAGTGGTAGGAGGCAGAGCCATTTCTCTTTTATTAAGATAAAATTGCTTCTACAGGTTTTTCTCCTCGGAAGTATATGTTTGCTAAACCTCAAAACTGCAACTAGGAACTTGACTCAGTTGTTAAAAATGCTTTCTAAGCAAGTGTGGGGATTTGAGTTCAAATCCCCTACACCCCCATAAAAAGCTGAGCAGAGTTCCATGGACTAACTCCATCACTGATAGGAGTGAAGGGGACAGGACAATCGCTGGTTCACAGTTTAGCTTGGGTTTGGTGAGACTATAGTGATTCTGTTTCAAAGGAGTAAGGCAGAAAACAATAAAGCATGATGCCTGATTTCTTCCTCTGACCTCCACATGCATGCAGACACACAACCCACACACATATACTATAGACATTAATACATGTACAGATGCCCGTAGAACCTACATAGTCCCCCAAACCTACATAGTCTACACCTGTGACAAGTAAGGATGGAAGGCTGAAGTAGGCTATAAATGGAGTAAATACAAAAATTATCATCACAGGGCAGGTATGGCAATTAAGGTATTATTTTACAGATTGTGTTTTATAAAAACTCAATCCCGATTTCTGCTTTCCTGCTTTAATATTTGCCAGATCAGTTTAAATCCAAGTTAATCTAATGTCACTTAGAAATTTCTAAATAGTTGTTCACTTTAGAATAAAAATAAAATGAAAATTGAATTCATAGCCATGAACTTGTCTTACACTCTATTTTTTTTTTTTTTGAGAAAAAGATACAGAGAAAACAGCTAACAAAAAGTGGCATTTTAACCAAAGAACTGAAGGAAAACCCTAGCTCTCAGTGTGTGTTCCACTTCCTGTGCTGTCCTGTGACTGTCACTGTGCCTCCCACTGCGCCTCCCTTGACTCCTGGTCTACCACAGTCTACCATGATGAATCACTGTTGTCACCTTCCCATACCCTTCCCCCAACAAAGTGGTTTGGGGTCCTTCTCTGTTAACTTGGCTGTGTCCTCATTGCTTATGACTTTCCAGTCCACATCTTGCAGAAGCATCGTTTTCTCCGCACGTGCCTCTATTTATTTTCCCTGTGGGATCAAACAGATGGTGCCAAATCATCTGGAGGAACTGAGCGATTGTCGTTAGATCCGATCTGTTTGTGATTGCTGTGCAGTCTGAATAGTGAGCCCCCCTCAATTGTTTTCATGTCCTAATGTTGCCTTGCCCTTGTAGATATGCTCAAGCGTCTCAGCTGTGCTGTTTTGCAGATACACCCCATCATCTCGGCAGGCCAACCAGGAAGAAGGCAAAGAGTGGCTACGTTCCCATTCCACTGGAGGACTGCAGGATACTGGCAACCAATCACCACTTGTCTCCCCTTCTGCCATGTCGTCTTCAGCCACGGGAAAATACCACTTTTCCAACTTGGGTAAAATATTCTAAATCATCAATTCTCTTCTTTTTCTTTCACAGCCCTGTCATGTGGAATTATGTTGGTGTGTTTCCATAAAGAGGGAGAGAGGCAGAGAAAGGGAGAGAGAGAGGAAACCTCAGCATGTTGCTTACAGTGCACAGAATAATTTCCAAATAATGTATCACTTATTTTTAGGAGAAATGCTTAATGTTGAGAATATATTATAACTAGAATTATTGTCATTTTGTGAGCTAAATCTGAACTCCACAAAACAGACCACTGTAAGTATCAGATGTGGGGACAAATCATGAAACACTTGACCTCAAGCCCAGCACCCTCTCCATTTTATCCCAAAGTCCTTATTGACATTCAGTAAGGCATCTTAGTTTATGTTGTTGATGAACAAAATAATGGTCTTTATGGAGAGAGATAGAATATAGAAATAATTAGACTGAAAATAATATGCAATTATATGACTGCAAGATAATTTCTTGAAACATTATTGAAATCAAAATGCTCCTTATCATGCATAAATGTCACCGAAGACAGCAAGCATCCTGTGAACAGTTTTAGAGGACTATACTGAAAAACAAATGACTGTCTTAGCCATTTGTGTCATTTGTGGGAAGTGTAGTCATTTACGTAAATGTCACAGAAATAGAGAAGATTGAGGAAGCATAGAACATGTCTAAGCATGGCAGTTATCATTTAAAAGACTCAGTGATGATGTAAAAAATTAACTTCTTGGACTGGAAAGGCAGCACGACAGTTAAGAGCTGATACTGCTTTTCCAATGGATCCAAATTTAGTTCCCAGCACCCATATAGGGCAAATTATAACCTCCTATACCTCTAGGTCCTGTACTTCCAGACTCTGGGCATCTGTGCTCACAGTACACACAACTGCACATGGACACATGTGTGCTGACAGAAATTTCTGTCCTGCCAGGTCCCGCAGCTGTTCTTTTCCGAAGAAACACACAGAGGCCTACATAAATCATAAAGTGGTTGGCCTATCAGGATTCTTATTAACTCTTATTAACTCTTACATCCTATATTAACCCATAATTCTTGTCTGAGTCAGCCATGTGGCCTTGTACCTTTTATCAGTGAGGCATTCTCATCTTGCTTCCACTGCATCTGGGCTACAACTGCAGACTCAGCTTTTCCTCTTCCCAGAATTCTCTTGTTCTGGTTACCCTGCCTATACTTCCTGCCTGGCTACTGGTTAATCAGCATTTTATTAAACAAGTACAAAAGACAAATCTTTACAGGGTACAAACCATTGTCCCACAGCACGTGTACACATTATTGTTATTAATAATATTTTAAAATTGATTCATCTGTCAAGTCATATATGAAGTAGTCTCCTTATTTTGTTTTGTCAGCCTAGAAAAAAAATGTTTTTTAGATGTCACCACAGACCATTCACAAATGAACAATTTGAACGTTTCAACTTTGAACCCCAAAGGACTCAAGGCTAAATCTGTCTTATTTCAGTTCTTCCCACTATAATTGCTAGAACTTTTAAGACATAGACTATAATCTTTTTCACAGTTGCATGTGAGCTACTGAATGGTATGAACATCAATACTTACTGCTGTGAGCTACTGAATGGTATGAACATCAATACTTACTGCTGTACCTGCACATAATAATGTTTCTTTGCCCCATAATGGCAAAAGATGTATATCTTCTTTTTAACTTGGTGCATAATTATGAAACAGTAAAAAGTCTAACACTGAAACATTTTTTTAAATTGAAAATATTTTTGTAGGATCTTAAGGATGTAAAGCCTAACCACATGTAATAGAACATCTGAAATATGAATCCAGATTACCCCAAACACTGTAGACTTCCTAAATACCTCCTGTGTCCTATCAAGTTTTTATTAATTGATACTAATTATTTAGCTGAATATTTATGATACTTTTCCTACACTTGATATTCTAAATAAATCCTTTATTGTATTATTCTTAGATAAAACATAACACCTCCCTAATTTTTATTATCTGCCCTTGGGGCAGTCATTAAAACTTAGCTGAAAAGATATATAAAAACTAGGTCACCCTCCAAAGAAAGATTGATATCATGAATGGGAAGGCCATGTAATACTTGAAGACTTAAGACACTGAAATGAAGCATTTTTAAAGAAAGCATATATCATACTATAAAAGAACAGCTGTCAGTTTTACCTGCATTTAATTCAATATAATTTCAAACTAGTGGCTATATTATTTAACGTGAATGTAAATCAAAGTGTCATCATATAAATATAGAATACAACTATGGGGCTGGAGAGAGGGCTCAGCCATTAAATCCAGGCTCACAACCAAAAATATAAGAATACAACTATAACATTTGAATTAAGGCTTCTCTACCAAGAATGTCTAACATTTGTATAGAGATGTATTTTGAAGTTTGTAAAATTTAAATTAATGTGTTACTTGAAGACAAGATGCCTATGGTTACAGGTATTTAAAAATTGATGATTTAAGATTATATTTTTTTTTTACAGTTTTTAAGAGTTTAAACACATCTTGAAAGAATTGTGCTTCTACTGATAACAGACCATTTCTGTAGAACTTTAAGGACCTACTGTTTCTATTTACAGTTACCACGCAAGGACTACATACAAACCATGCTTTAGCAGTGATTGGTGCAGTATACTGAAAATGAAATACATTTTAGGCAATCTTATATTTTGAAATTTGTTATCTTTGAATTTTAAAGTAATATTTCTAAAAATTTTAAGTATTTACACATTTTTTTATAGATAAAAGGAAAAGGCAGTTGGACAAAATGTGGAAGCTTTGTAGGTTCGGTAACCTCAACACTCCACAGGGTGGAGTCAGGAGGAACAAGGGTCAATGTGAGACAAATGAGTGGACTTAGGTGTATGTTCTACCTTGTCTCAGGTGTCCTAACGTCAAGTCATGGACACCTTCTCAGTTGTGCACATCAGGCCTTGTAGAAGTGCTACTTGGTAGGCACATCAGAATATCATTCCCCTCACTCACCCTTAAGCATATTCAGAGTGAACCCTGTCATATGTACTGAGGAAAAGAATCTCATGGTAGAAACACATATGTTTCCTCCACCCACATAATAAATACAGCTTCATAGCATTATAAACTAAACATGACAGAAACTATTTCAACTATCTAAATTTGAACACACATTTTAGAATTTTATTCTTCCTGTTTTTTTTTTTTATTTTGGAATTTTCAAGCATGACCTTAGTTAGATTTCACATAACACTCTAGATTTAGGTTATATAAGATTTTCTTATTTGAAACAATGTCATAAATCCAATGATTAATATCTCTCTCAAGAAACAAGGGTGTGAACTGTCTTAAAGTTATTTAAAAGCCTGGCCCAGAAGCTAATCAGATAGCTCAGTCACTAGTATACACATAAATCCCAGTCAGTTTTCCCTTGATTCCTGTTCTCCTAATTATCAAACACATAATATTAATAAAATCAATAGTTTTACTCTGTGTGTTTGATTTAGGGCAAAGTCAGTCACCTCCTTTTATTAATAGATTGCCCTCTGTATTTCTCTTTTATTCAGAGATAGACTCCTGCCTTTGTGCAGATCTTAAAGATCATGTATTCTCTCATTATTTTCATCATTTTCTGAAAGTAATATTTGATTATTTTGCCAAAGTTAGATGATTGAGTTAAACTTTTTTTTAAAGCATCAGTGTAACCACTATAGTACTTTTTGTATTCTATTACAAAACAAAGCAAAACAACAACAACATAAAAGTTTGTTGTTGGGTGAGGTTTCTGTCCCACCTGGTCTCACAGTTGTTAAGTCCCAAAGAAATCACACAAAGGTCTACATTCATCATAAACTGATTGGCCATTAGCTCAGACTACTTATTAACTCTTATAGCTTATATCCGCTCATTATTCTTGTCTATTTTAGTCATGTGGCACAGTATCTTATTTGTCAAGCAGTCACATCTTACTTCCTCTATAGCTGTATCAAGACTGCAGACTAGGACTTTCCTCTTCCTAGAATTCTTGTTGTCCCAGCTATACTTCCTGCCTGGCTACTGGCCAATCAGGATTCATTTAAAACATAAGTGACAGGGTACAGGCCATTGTCTCACAGCACTTCATGTTGCTTTTCTCCACTTTGGTCCTTTCCCCCTGGTGGACAGTTTTGAAATCAGATACCATGTTATGTTTCCCTTCCAGTTCAACTATAAAAGCAAGCAAACCTTTCATCAACACTATAACTGAACATTCTTGAGTATTGTTGGTATATTTCTAGTGGAAAATAATCAATATTCCTTGCGAATTCATCTACTTCCTGTAAAGTTTTTTTTTAACTTTTATTATAGTTAGCTTTTTTTTTTTTTTTGATCAAACTATCTTGGACCACCATCCGTTAAATAATGGTATGGAGACTTATTTTTAATTATGAAAGCCTGGCCTTAGCTTAGGCTTTTTCCTGAGTAGTCCTTGTAACTAATTAACCTGTTTTTATTAATTTACATTTCACCACATGGCCTAATTATCTCTCCTTTGTACTATATGTCCAACTTGTTTCACATCTCACTGGCCACTCCCCACCTCTCTTCTTTCCAGAGTTCTCTCTCTCTAGGAAATCCTGCCTGTTCTCTCCTGCCTAAATATTGGCCATCAAGCTCTTTATTAAACCAGTCACAGTGACACATCTTCACAAAATATAAACAAATATTCTGCAACATTTCATTGTTCTTTCATCAGGAGTGGGTAAAATGGTATATTTGGAAGTATACTCACATTGATATGTCTATGTTCATTTTAGTAACCAAAAAACCAGGTGACAAATGTCCTTTTAAGTGCTGGTATAAATATTAAATATTAAATGCACATGTAACTAGGCTGAACGCCGTCTTTACAAGAGTCATTTCATGATGAAGACACTGAACAGGTTGGTGTACCCCTCCTCATAATTTCAAACGTAAGCGTTCAAAAGTTCTGAATGACCTATTGCAAGCTTAATGCCTCTTATCAGAAATCACAATGATCTAGAAATAATAGTCACTGCTATGGACTGAAAGAATGCCCCCCCCAAAAATCTCATTCTACTCCTCCCTCCCTCCTACTGTCTCTCTCAGTCTCTTGATCTCTCCTTCCTCTCTTTCTCCCTCTGTCTTTGTTTCTCTTATTTTATCATTTACTTCCTTATGTCCTTGAGTTATCTTCTTTCCTCCGGTTATATACTTTACAAATATGTAGTTTATTCCTTTTTGATTATATTTCTTCACTTGATTCTTTGTCTACATTTCATTTAACTGCAATGCATAACTATCAGAGGGTTGTGTCTGTGTCACATTTCAGTTAACTTTGTGAAGTATCAGGCATAGTTCCTTGTAAACAGTAGATACACAGTTTTGCTTATTTCAGGGTTTAGCTTGCAATTTAACTCTCTCCTGAGGACAAGTCATTGTATTAATATGTGCCATTTGTCAAAAATTAGAGCAGGTTTTAAAAACTCAACCCAATTCAATTCAGCATTGCTGATATGGTTCTCCTGTGTTCTAAGAGTGCTCAGCAGTTTCTTTATAGCTTATAGCAGTTTCCTTTATAGGCTCTGGATTGTTTCTTATATAGCAATAACAAATTTACTTTTCTTAAATGGGAGGAATTCAGTACGACAAACTCATATGGTTGTTTCCCAATTTTTGCCTCAATCCTATACCAAGTTTCAAACTGTGGTGTTTTCTGATTGAATTGGTTACTTAATCAGCCATATCTGTTTTTTTTTTCCTTTTTAGGTTGATGATTAACACTTGATCTAAATCACAGGCTTCTATAAGAGCTATAAGGCAGAGCTATAACTGACAGAATCTTATTTGAAACTGGGCACTTAAGATACTTCTTTGAAATATGTTTGTCTTGACAACCTCCTTCTGATATTTTCATCTCAGACTCAGCAGAAAATGGCTTTTTTATGATTCTCTTTCTAAAAGACTAGACACCATATGTACTTTATTTAAAGAAAATGCTTTTTATTCTTCTTTATGACCTTGTTCTAATAAACTCACATCAATATAGTTTATTTTGCCTGAAAATACCTACCGAGCTCTTCCTGTGGAGATTAGAGTTTTCTTTTCATATTTTACTTTCTTTTCCATTATGCTTTTCCTATTAAAGTGATGATTATTCTCTAGAAAAGAAGCCTGTTGCCTTGGGAGAGCCAGTGTTTTCTTTATCACTTGCCAGAAAATATTCATTATTTTCTGTCGTTATATCTCTAACACAACAGCCAAGGTGACTTGTTGGCGGTGATTTCTGCTGCCTTAGAAATTGGCAAGATTATTACCATGAGAGTGTGTGAGGCGGAAGACTCAAACTTCCTGTTACTGATAGTTCTCAGGTGGAACCTCCACCTCCCTAAAATTGGGATTGTAACATGCATACTTTTACAAGAATTGGCATTGTGTTTACTTTATTTTAGCCCATTATCTTCCTTGCCCAAATCTCTGAGCCTCTGCTCCTTGTTTTCCAGTGAGTCCCACCAACCTGTCTCAATTTAACCTTCCTGGACCCAGTATGATGCGCTCCAACAGCATTCCTGCCCAGGACTCCTCCTTCGACCTCTATGATGATGCCCAGCTTTGTGGGAGCGCCACATCTCTGGAGGAAAGGCCACGTGCTATCAGCCACTCAGGTTCATTCAGAGACAGCTTGGAAGAAGGTAATGAGGGGAATGGGGGAAGATAGGAATAACGTTATTTCATGTAGGTCTGAACGGAAACGTGTTTCATCATCCATAGCACAAGGATCCTCAAGGAGGAGAAGAATCAGCGGGCTAATTCTCACTTTAGGTTTGCTAAAGCTTGAAGATACTTTACTATTTCTTTATATATTATGAAATGTGTCAGTTTCTTTTAAATATTGGTGCTTGACTATAGAATGGTTTGGGTAAATCTAATGCTCTCCTATAGATAGACATAGGGCTTTAGGGAACCTTGACATATGTGTCATATATTAAAACAAACATTTTAGTTGCAACCTTTATTAAAGAGCTATAAAGATATGTAAGTCGTAAAAGGATTATTTTATGTTGCTAATTTTTATTCCCAGGTCTATGTGATATTAGCTACTGTACCATTTTAGAATTTATATTCTACCTGCATTTTCCAATACAGGTCATATTTTTTCCAGCCATAATAAAAATGTATATCTTGCCTCATAAATGTCATTTTGTCATACAATTTTGCATGAATGCTCTACAGAAGTCCATGCAAAAATCTCAGGAAGCTACATACATGCTCAAGAGTACATATTTTCCCTTGTATACATATTATATAAAACTTAACTCTCAGAAATTTTCCTTTAATTTAATGAAACATTTTTAATTACCCACGAAGAAGGCATATGGCTTGTACATCACAAAGCATGTCAGTTAAGGATAAAACCAAACTAAGCATAGAAATCCAAAGTGAATAGAGGAAAATCAAACATAAAAACTGACATTTAATAATTGCGCATAACACAGAACCCCTAAACTTCACACCAGAAAGTGAACATTTAGCCGTTAGTTATTCATAGGCTGAACTCAGGGAAGTTTCTTAGCTTTGTGAGCTCTAGTTTCTGTCCCATTCACTTTGAACATTTCTCATGTAGATGACATGGGCATAAGCGTAGCTCTTCCTTCTTCTTTCTCCATTGTATCTTCTTGTGTAATGTATCTATCTTCTGACCTCAGGTTCCTACTGTAAATATATTGTACTAGCACTAAGTTGCCCACCTTTGCCATTGCCTTGGGAATAATAAACAAACCGCTGAGTTTCCTGTTACAAATGGTGGCCAGCTAATGGTGCAGCATAGTTCAAAATCTCTAATCTGAAATGTTAGGCCCTTGTGTTTATGAAGTGATGGTGTCGTGTGATTGCGCAGAAACCTCTTAAGCCTTCTGTACTCTGCTAAACATGTGGGTGGCTCTGAAGAGGGCCTCATATACAAGTAGGATGATGTTCATTTCTGGGAAATCTGGCATCCAGTGTATGGCATTTAAATAATATGAATTGCTTGGAGCTAGCCTTAGTGGACAAAATGAACTCTTTTATACCCATGCACTGAATGCTAATCCTTTAGGGCCTGCTTAAATTGTGATCTAGAATGAAGGCCATCTTGAACTGGATTGAATTCTTGCTCAGTGCCCACACTGACATATGAGAAAACAAAACCAGAAGCTATGAAGTCATAGGCCAACAACAACAATAAAAAAGTGTCAAGAAGAGAATGAGAGTGGGCTTTTCTGAGCCATTGTCTGTCTTCCTTCTGGTACCCCAAAATAACTCTAGTCATTTTTCTCAGCATCACTGAAAAGTTATATAAACATTGAAAGAATGCGTCTTTTCAGGTGATAAATGACTCAAATGATTTGCACACTTGATGAAGTAATAGCATTTCTCAATCCCTAGAGGTAATTTTTTCCCCTTTCACAAACATCTATATCCTAATAAACACTTCTAAAGTAACTCTTCTGGCGCCAAGGAGTTGGACCATGGGTAAGAATGTTGGCTTTACAAGCATGGTGGCCTAAGTTGAAACCCTAATACCCATGTAAAAAGCCAACCGTTGTGCACACATGTAAGCTTAACACTGGGAGACAGAGACAGAAAGATTCCCAGAACTCCCTGAACAAGCCTAAACTAAAAATGAAAACATGCTTCTTCTTGCTCTCTCTCAAACTTCACCCTCTTATTTCACCCGGGTTGGCTCTAGCCCAGGTAGCTTGCAGAGCCCTTGCAAACCAGCTTAGAGGCATAGCCCTTAAACTACCCAAGGATCTCAAAAGACTGCGGATTCCTCTCTTGTAGCTGTTGTTTTCATTATGCCTTTTGGCTTCATTTTGGACAGTCAGAGTTGTATCCCATGTATGTGTGATCCCAGAATCTTGCAGCGGTGTCAGACATTATATGTCTTCAGCTAATGTTTATTTATTTAAGGGATGAATTAAAGGCAGCGAACAGCACTGTTTCATATGGGAAAAAAAGGAAGAACTTACATACAAATATAATAAGTATAATTTTACCTATCTTTTCAGTTGAATAATGCATTGTAAGTCCCGAGGAAATGACTTATCTTCAATTGTGATGACAGTGTATTTGATTTATATCAATGAACCTGAATGAAATTTTCACCGTCATCTTTCTCTTGAAGGGGAAATGTTTTTATATCACTAAAATTCATAAAGAATTGATTCCCCCATTTCAAATAGCACCATCAATTCATCACAAAAAGGAAATACCAAATTGAATCAAGTACTTACTTCCTTGAAAATAGTTAGAGAAAAATTCTGAACCTGAATCCGTATGTTAGGAAAACGAAATTCAGTAAAGGAGATCTGAAAGTCTTTAAGGAGATGTTAGCTTTCTGTTCATCTTATATGGGGATTTTCTGCAGCTTCCAATGTACACATATGGTGGGCCTCATGCCCCCACTTCTCTCTATAACCTGGTGACTACTGCTAGCATATAAATGACCTTGGAACATTAAGTAACTAAATCTCTAAAAGTTCCCCAGTCAATTATTTTCATAACCAGGTCCTTTTTTGTGGTTATTTTACATCTCTAGCCAACTGATCTTTATGTATTCAGTAGATGTCTGATTTTACATGTGGACTTCTCTGCCTTAACCATGTTCTTGTTCTCTCCAGTCCATGGCTCTTCCCTGTCATTGGTCTCTAGCACGTCTTCTCTTTACTCTACGGTAAGTCTGGTCCCTTTTATTTTCTGCCTTTGCCATGCACAGACAACCGTATATCTAAATAAAATTTCCATTATGATTTAAAAGCAAACGATCATAGGTTTCAGGGAAAAAAATCAGACGGTCTACACTGGGGTCTAACAGCTCTTCCTATAATAATAATCATCTTCTCTACACAATTTAATATCATAACTGAGGGTTCTAAGTTACTATTGATTGTTTGCGTTGCATCTACGGACTGGTTGTCTCATCTCAATCTCCATTTGAATGAGCAGGTGTGCTTAGAAGGTGCTCATTTACATAATACAAGTTTTATGCTTAGCCAGGCAGTGGTGGCGCATGCCTTTAATCCCAGCACTCGGGAGGCAGAGGCAGGCGGATCTCTGTGAGTTCGAGGCCAGCCTGGTCTACAAGAGCTGGTTCCAGGACTGGCTCCAAAGCAACACAGAGAAACCCTGTCTCAAAAAAACAACAACAACAAAAAAACCTAAAAACACTGAATTAGCACAAAAAGACAGATTGTGTTGTTTTAACACATAATGCATAATACTGAACCTTCTTAATATTCAGAGTTAAGGCATGCTAATTAAAATAACAAGAGGATAAATTTTATAAACTATTTAATTTGGCTTGTCAAATTTTTTCCTATATTCTCCTATCTCTCTACTCTTTTCTATCTCCCTACCCTCCTATCCAGAAGCCCTCTTTCTCACTAATCTTTTTTTCCCATTTATGTCTATTCATTTTGTTTCGTGATCTACTGAGTTTAACCATGGCAATCTATGTGGCCATGGGTTTGGAGCTATCACTTGAAGCCTGGTAGACTTAGCAGTACATATACACTAAATAGGATCTTCCTCGAGAATCTATCAGTAGCCAATAGTTCAGCAATAAAGGGTTTTAAACAATAGATTGGTAGGGATGGGAAGGCAAACTATAACAATAAGAAGGCACAGATGAGAAATGGTTTGTCCAAAACATTATATTAGGCCTGAAGAGATGGCATAATGGTTTGAAACACTTGATGCTCTTGCAGAAGACCTGGGTTAAATTCCCACTACCCACAGAGTGGTTCGAAACCATCTGTAATTCCAATTCCAGGGGATCTGACACTCTCTTCTACCTACATGGCAGAATCCACTTGCGGACATGCTTTTCACACTATGAACTGAAACAGCCATTTATAATTAACATTAGAGTATCCTAGGGATGCTAGGGGATGAATAGATTTTCATTCTAACCTGATTCGGTTAGCAATGACTATATATGTCATGGGCTGTTCCTTCCCAAGTCAAGAGCTGACTTCCACCCCTAAGAGGTCTTTGCAAGCTGGAAGTCACAGGTCTATTGTCATCAGCCAAGGAGTCACCTCTAGAAACTTAAAATCTGTGTGCTCATTGTAAGATCCACACCCACTGTACAATCTGTGGATTTTGTCAAAACAATGTAAATTTCAGAATTCTGTTTTGTGTTTTGTTTTTTTTTGTAAGGCCAGATATAGTGGTGCATGCCTTTAGTTTCAGCATTCATGAGGCAGAGCCAGGCAGATCTCTCTGAATTCAAGGCTAGTCTAGCCTACATAGCAAGTTTCAGGACAACTAAGGCTAAATAGAGAGACCGTATCTCAATAATAGTGATAATAATGGAAATTTCCAACGACTCTTAGATGAATCTTTCCTCATTTGCAGTCTTCTTTAGGTAATGACACAGGCTTTTAGATAAACCACCACCTCTGCCACCTCCTCTTTTCTCCCTTACATTGAAGTTGTTTGTGTTGTCGATCATCATTGTATTTCTTAATACTTATATCTGCTAAAATACAAAACAAAGGGTAGCGTAAAGGGCTGTTAGATTATCAACTTTTAATATGTTGATTCTTTTAATTTTTATATGTATGGTACTGTTAAACTTTTACATTATTGATTCCTGCAGTATAATTTTTCAGTGGTAAAATATAAAATAATTATTGATTCCATTCTGCGTTTATATTCTAATTTCCACTGAGTTCATGGGGAGAAGGACCATGCTTCATCCTTGTGCGTGTCCTTCACAAACTGCTTAACACAAAAGCAACGCTAAGAAGGGATTGTTAGTAATAAACTTAACTGGCTTGAGAAATACAGAAATCAATTGGTATTTTTACTTCGGCGGAATACTTTTTGTTATTTACTGTCCTTCAGTATGCTAGTCTTGCTCTAACACACTCACTAAAAATATCATGCAATCAAACCTCACATAATATCAATAATCCCAGATTTAAGCCACTGGGGGAAGATAGAATATTATGTTTGTCTCGTCGCTCCATTTTTATGGTAATGGGTATTACTGGTAAAAACAACCATGGAATATGAAAAGAAGGCAAGGATTAAAGAAAACAAGTCTTGAAAAGTCAGCTATGAGAAGATTCATGCCATACAGCACATTAATATGTAACTAACCCTTGTACCTTGGAGTTATTTTAATGAAAATATGATGTGATGATCATACTTTGTTTCATCTAAACAAAGTAGATCTTTTTTTAAAAAAAATCACATCAATTATTTATTGAGTCATTATAATTTTAATGCAATCTGAATAAGTCTAAAGGCAAAATGCAACCATAATAAACCAAATGAATGTATAAAGTATTATGTAGTCAAAGAAAATCATGAATAAGGCTTAATCAAGTTAGTGACTGAACATCCTTTGCTTGAACTGCACATCTCAATACCAAACCACATTTAATAACATTATATTACTAGAATTTAAAAATGAATATGTTGAAGGCTAAAATTGAGTTTTAAAAATGACCAAGGCAAATATTAACATTGTCTTTAAATACAAAGTTTACATATGAAGACAATAAAAGTCTTTATAGTTAGCACATAGCAAATATCTTAACATACATCCTGACACTTTTCAGAGGTAGATTTTAAAAAGCATGAAATTCAGTTTAAAAGAAATGCTTATGAATAAAATATACCTAGGCATTTGTGCTATTTGCATTTTGTATGTATGTTTGTATGTGTGTGTATGTATATGTGTGTGTGCGCATGCCTCTGTGTGTGCGTGTGTTTTCTTTCTTCTAGAAAACAGACCAAAACTATGTATTAAGTTATCACAAAATGTCCCCAAAGCAGCCACAGGTGACAAGACGGTTTTGCAGCCTTTTCCAGCAAATGACAGCCGGCAGAGAGTCATTTTGTTCAGCAACATTACACATCCTCCAGTTCTTCCCAGATTGCAGCAGGTTCCTAAATGGGATGGCGCAGATAGCTCATTTGCTGGAGTTTCATAGCCCCAGCATGCAGATGGAAAAAAGACCTAGGAATTTCTGCATAGAAGCACAAAACATTTGGCCACTTTGTACAGCAGTTCTCATTCCAGTCAGCTGCTCAGCTGACGTTATTTGGCCGTCTTATTTATTGCCACTTTAAAACAAAGTATCTTGTTGTTTAGCTGAAGTGTCTGCCGATCAACTTAATAGTCACTAAGGAAAAGAAAGCAAGTAGGAATTAGTATCCTCTACTTTCTATTATTAACAATACTGGCCAGCATTTCCCCTTCAGCTCCATTTGTCATTTTCATAATACATAAATCAGCAGACAAACTTTTGTCTGAATCTTAGCTAAAGATTTACATAATTTTATGGAGTCTGATATATAAAACAACATTTCGTGTTCCCACACATCCATATATTTAGAGTATAAGTTTATAATGAGCTTTTGTGGTCTCTGTAGATCATAAACTGTTTCATTGTCTTAAGGCGTGTTATAAATCTATTACCTCTAGTTTAAAGTACTTTGTGTCACATATAACTGTCCATTTTATTTCTATAGTATGCTGGTTTATTGTATTAGTTAAACAGTCTAGTGTTGTACTCATGATAGATCATAAAAGTTGTAAATACATGTTCAAATAGCTTCCTCATTTATACATATAGAATAAGTTGATATTCATTTTATAATTAAAATCTCTATTATTTTTACAGGCTGAAGAAAAGGCTCATTCAGAGGTAAAATTCTGTACCATTTTATTACTTGCCAACCAGCCTTACTTTAGGATGAAATCAGTTTTGTTGCCACTAGAGGGCGCTTGATGCAGCTGTATAACTATAGGGCTTCTCGAAGTTGATCTGTGGTTTCTGAGGTTGACTCTTAGAGAAAATGAAAGTAAATTCTAGCGGTGAACTTTCCTGTCATATTCTGTCCGCTATGGCGTTCCAGATAACGACTACTACGTTATCTATAGTAGCCGGCACTCATTCATTCATTAGTGAATTGAGCTTTAAAATAGAACATTTCACTTTCCTTTTCTCACAGCCCGGTAACACTCTGTTTAGGATTAATGAAACTGTACAAGGTGCAGGACCTTCTCCACACAAGGACCACATCCTATGCCGCCTCTAGAATTACCTTTTCCTGTACGGGGAAACATTTCACAAATACGTCTGGCTTGCTTGCAATCATGTACAGAATCAACCTTCTCTTTGGAGAAAAGGTTTAAAAAAAAGATTTCTAGGCTATGAGAGCAGTGAGAGTTAATTAAGACATTATTCGTGGAGGCTGAAGAGATGACTCAGCCCCTGAAGAGTGTGCTGCCCTTGCAGAAGACCTCAGTACCCCGCTCTAGGGGCTCACAAGCATCTGTAGCTCCAGCAATCAGGGATGTGGCTCCTTCTTCTGACTTCTGACGGAACTCCAAATCACATGCACATGCACATCCATGGGCACATACACAAGCACACAACTTAAAAGTAAATCTTAAACTTTCTCCGGGGCATAGTACCAATTCTCATAGGTTTACACTGATGCTGATAAGAAAAATACCTCAAAAATGATCTTGCAGAGCACGTCATTCTGACTGAGCTCATTTCACAAATGTTTAGATTTAAAACTTGTTCCAAAATATGTTCAGAACTACTGAGAGTACATATTGATATCTCTCTCTCTCTCTCTCTCTCTCTCTCTCTCTCTCTCTCTCTCTCTCTTTCTCTCTCCCCCCTCCCTCCTGTCACACACACACACACACACACACACACACACACACACACACACACACACACACACTTTTTTACCTGAAACTCTCTGTTTACATCACATAGACACAGCAAGACTTGTAGTGTTGGTCATGAAACAGTTACTGAGTTTTGGAAATTCAGCAGTGTCTGTTTGCCTTTGTAGTAGCTATCCAATTCTCCTTTTGTTATGATGCTCAGAGGAGGTCATGGGCTTTCAAAAAGGTACCATACATTGTTTTATAGTTTTCTGGGCTACATGCTACAGGAACTAGAATTATATAATAAAGGTGTAAGGTGAGAAAGCCTCTTTCTGTCTGTATTTGTCTGAAAGATAAAAGAGGCTTTGCTTACTGGGGTTAAATGCATCATTATAGGAAAGTAACACAAACGTTCATCGGGAAATGAGGTAGATCTTCATTTTAAAAATAAGAAATAACAGAAAACTATACTTGGTGAAACTGTATAAGGGCACATCACAGAGGTCACAAGTTTTGGAGCAGGATATTAATGACTACCTCCTTCGCCTGCAATAGGAGTAGAAACTTTATAATTGTTTTCTATTTCTATATTGAGATAAATATCACTCCTTTTGCTCACTCCTCTCAGTAATGATTACTATTTCTTTCCCAAAATAAAATGTATTGTCTAGAAGGGGATAAGACATTTAATGGCTCATTCCAACATGTCCTTTCACACTTAGAAAGCCTTCAAATTGTCTAATTCCAAGAATGAGGACTTATTTTTTAGGAGTTAAGAGAAACATCCATGTAGAATACTTGGCATCTAAAGAACTGGATTCTCTTGAGACAAGAAATACACTTACAGAAGCAATTTTCATATGCTTGCAAATATCTTACCATTTTAATCACTGTTTACATTTCCTGGCAACATGGGATGTGACTGATTGAATGCATAATATGGTATGATATTGATATGTCTGTGTAACTGAAGTAAAATTAGTATAAACAAAACCATTTAAGAATATTTATACTGTGGGTTTATTTAGTGAATGTACGATATTCATAATTTCCCCCCATATTTTATACTTTGGATACCTACAAAGCATGTCTGCTCAGAGCTAGTAATAGGTCACTGGGTGAAGGTATTCTAAGAAGCATTAGCTATAAATTCTTTATTCACCATTAAAGTTCTATTCCATAAAATTACTTTGTATTCTGGATAGTGATATATGTTCATAATTCATGCACTCCAGAACCTGAGGCAGGAGAATCACAAGTTTGAGGACAGCCTGGGCCACATGACGATATTCTGTCTCGGAAAGAAAAAATATTTATTTTTCAAATATAGACTCATTAAGTATTTAAATCCAGGTCTTCTGTATTATTAAAATAATCTATACTTTCTGAAAATCTTATAAAATGTAAAAAACTAAAATGTATCTTGAAAACGTGAGATTTTCAAAAAAATCATGTGGCAAATCATTTACATAAAATCAAGAAAAGTATGTCGATAATGTGTATGAATTTTTAAAGAGAATTTATACCCGAGTTTTAATCACAATATTGTTTTAGAAGGAGGAGACTCCATAGAGTCAGCGAACTATTTTGTCAGTCCTTCAGGACTTATAAGTAGAGTCAGTAGACTAGTTTGATGAGCAGATCTGGGTCCCAATATTAAAGATAGCAATGCATTCCTCTCTGGATAAGTAGCATTTGGGAGCTCCAACACAGCTAGTGTTCGCCCTCTAGAAGGACTTGTTACTGATTCGCCTCTGGTTACTGTACTTGCTGTCTTGTACCGAAACCTTCATTGTAACGGATCATTTAGTTCATTGGACTTTTTAATTGCACAGCAAATCCATAAGCTACGGAGAGAACTGGTTGCATCCCAGGAGAAAGTTGCTACCCTCACATCTCAGCTGTCGGCGAATGTAAGTTGCCTTTTATTGTTTGAAGATACCAGAAAAGATATGTATCCAAATCGAGGTAATAGCTTGAGTCACAAGGTTAAAGTGTCCATGGTCACGTCATGGAAGGCACTAGAAGGTAGGACTCATGTGAAATGAAAGGGTTTTGCCCACTCACTAATAAAATATAAACCTAAGTTGATGAGGAACAACATGGTAAAACAAATCAATGGGGAAAAAAAAGATTGTAGCTTAGAAAATTACAAACAGTGGTCATGATAACAGGTGTTGCCTCTTTTCTTGTTTCTTACTTTTGTCATTTCACATGTAGAAGTTTTGCTCAAGTTGAAACCTAATAAGGTCTGTTGGTATTTTGACTGTGGAAGGCAAAATACCTATGGGTCCTGTCCCTTTCAATGGTTAATGAAACATACAATAAAGTTTAAAATAAATTAACTTGAACCTAAATAGGAAGCTTAGCTCGACTGTAAATGAAATACCATTCTCTCAAATATACCTCCCCCCTCCCCGACCCCTCTTCTTAGAGCAATTTAGAAGACTACATTTGCTGCTCCTAAAGCAACTTACATTCATGAAAATAGGCACCCGCAAGACCGTCAACACATTAACCTTTTCTGTTGAATGTCTTTCCACGCTCCTAGGAGAACTCAAAGTAGATGAAATGAACTGTAACCCAGGGAGAGCATGTGGCCTTGTGCCCAGGGCTAGGGAGAAGCAGTGTGAGAAGCAAGAGCAGGGGGTGCAGAAGCCATGCTATGCTGCCATATGCCCTTTGGAGTCTTTGCCCAGTCCTTTCTGCCATGTGGCTCTGGGCTTCTCCCTCTTGCTCCATTGCTTCCTCTCTGCCCCTCCGTGGAGGTGTTCTTGCTTCTCCACAAAGCATCACATACCAAAAATGAGCAGGTGCGGGACTGTAGTGTATGACTCTGTAATAGGAATCCGCAGGAAATAAGTCATTTCACTCACTGGGAATTAATTTTAGCTATGTGTCTGCTGACATTATGCTTTAACGCTAGGGAATAATAGTCATTTGAGATAGACGGTGATTGTTCACAAAGATTTCTATGAAATGCCTAACAATAAAAGCAGAATTTTTTTCCTTTCAGCATTGCTAGAAAATAGTAGTCTATCCACTGTTGATCTCTAAGTTTAACTATTAAAGAGATAATTTTGAGTCTAATGTAGATTTTACTCTGCATCTATAGTGTACTGCTAAACTGGCGAGTTTCTGAACTTACACCCAGATGACATGCCGGATTGCGTTTATCTGTGGTTAAGAAGCCTCAGTGAGCACCTCATCCATGATGATCACATGTTTTGTTACATGTTTGTCTGCTTTCGTAGTACTTGGGTTTGGACCCATGTACTCATATACGCCAGGCTAATTTTTTTTTTTATCACCAGAGCCACATCTAGACCTGGAGTTATTTTTTTCTAATTTGCAATTTCTATTTGTGGGTAAAGCCAGGTGTTTTTATTCAAATGTATACAGTCTATTAGCTGAACTGGCTGTATTAGTCTTAGCCTATTAACTTTTCAGACTGTAAGTAAATAATGTATTTGGTTAAATGTGCGCTCTCTACAGGATGGATTGGCATATGAAAGACAGATTTTGAGGAGTATTTTTCAATTTAATAATCATTTAAGGAACATTCACCTCCTCTTAATCTATGTATTAGATCCTAGTGAGTTCACCTGATTAGGTTCATTTTTGTGACTTGTGTGTTGCGCGCTGGGACTTGACATTAATAAATCTGTTTAAACTTGCTGTATCACTGTTCAGTAGAGCAGAGTGAAAGATGATATTGAGTGAGCCTTCTTCTCATTGGGCTAAGCAGAGTACAGGACCAGTCAGTTTAGCACATAGCAGTCCTTTCCTCCTTACAGATGTGCTCCAGAAACAGCTGCATCAAGCCACAAGAGACTGTACAGAAAGCTCATTCTGCTAGTGTACAAACTGTTATTTCATTCTATGTTGATATATGCATTGTAGGCATTATATATAATCACACTTCATCTTGCTCTTAAAAAATCACAGTAATTTTCTTTGTATCACATAGTGTAAGTCCATGGCCATTATGAGAAATAGCTACTCTTAACTAACACTTAGGCATCTCTTGTTTTATCTTATATTAATACATTCTACTCTATTTTGAATACTATTTTGGGAAAAATTGCTAGAAAAAATTAGTCACAATCTAGTAAACACTGCAACCACCCTGAAAATCATATTTTCTTTTAAAAATCCCAAAGCTTCCCAGACAAACTAATAAAAATAATTATTGATGAAAATTGTCCCACATTTACCCCTTTATTCTTCTGTTAGTTTTTGTATTTAGTGGGAAACTTTACATTTATTACTTCTGAAGTAATAAAGTTAATCTGATAAACAAAGGCAAAATGATATGAATATGAAATAATCATTTTTAAAGCATACTTTCCACTAAAAATAATTTGACTCAAGATGATATTTAGTAACCAATTATTAAGGGTTCATGAAATATTAGTTAAAAGCATAGTTACGAAGATTAGAAATTTATACTTTTCTTAGTTATGGTTCCCATTGCTGCAATGAAACATCATGACCAAAACAGAAAACAGTCAGGGAGGAAAGGGCTTATTTGGCTTACACTTTCCTATCACTTTCCATCCTTG
The DNA here is from genome assembly GCF_037038515.1 of Microtus pennsylvanicus. Classification (NCBI taxonomy): domain Eukaryota; kingdom Metazoa; phylum Chordata; class Mammalia; order Rodentia; family Cricetidae; genus Microtus; species Microtus pennsylvanicus. The sequence continues at coordinate 18,341,576 of NC_134598.1, forward strand.
AGGTAGTCAGGACAGGAACTCAAGCAGGGCAGAAACCTGATGAGCTGATGCAGAGGCCATGGCAGGGTACTCTTTACTGGCCTGCTCGTTGTGGCTTGCTCCTTTGGCTTTCTTATAGAATCCAGGGCCACCAACCTAGGGATGGCACCACCCAAAATGGGCTGTCCCCCGCCGTCAATCACTAATAAAGAAAATGTCTTACAGCTGGATCTTATGGAGGCATATTCTCAACAGAGGTTCTTTCCTTCCAGATGACTCTAACATGGGTCAAATTGACATAAGACTAAATAGCACAATATTCTAATGTTAAATACTTTATCATTTACTTGGACCTACAAGATATAGTCAACATAGTTTATGCATACAACCTATTTTTTATAATCCCAATATTCTCATATTTTTAATTCCAACTAATTTGATTTCATAAATACACAAATTATAAAGTAATTTTCTACAAATGTATTTATCAAAGGCCCAATAATTAAGTATTTGTTTTCTTGACTTTTGAGAAGTAAAATATCACAGTGTTCAGGATTATTTTCTTTATCAAATAAGAATTTTTTTTCTTCTCACATGTTTTTTATGGGGGTGGCAACCTTAGTTTTAGCATTAGCACCTGTGTTCCCGGGCATAAAGGGATTCTTTTGAAAAGGCAAAATTGTAATCAATACAGAAATCCAGCATGACAAACATATTGTAAATTCAGAGGTAAGAATGGTTATTTTCAAATGTAATATTAAAAAAAAGAAATACTCATGAAAACTATATGATAGTACTTGGGTACTTTGTAAAATTGGTCAAATTAAAACATAGTATTTGGGAATGCAAAGTTAGGTATAAAAAAAATATCAAGAAAGCAGCCACATCAAGATGACCTAATGGTTATCTCAGGAAAGGAAAGACCCCAGTAACTGAATAAGAGATCAAAGAGTATTCACAAATGCTTGAACTGTGTTCTCCACAAAGTGTTTTCCTCCCTACTGCGGTATCCATGAACCACAGCCCATGATGAGCGAAGGCACTTGCTCTAATTGTGGACCATCAGAGGCTGACTTTCATGGGGATTTTTGCTAGTCATTTGATTGGAGGTGCCACCTTTTAGCTCTGCAACAGCAACAAAGATGATGTGTTAGAGTCCCATCACACCACACCGTTCAGAAAACTAAAATCAATCGCTTGCCAAATTTTACCCAGATTGGGCTTGTTATAGATCGATATTAGAAAACACTCAATCTTTAGATCTTCATAGGAATACAATAAATAACATCAGTGTGGGATAATGTGCCCACAGTTGTTTCTAAATTCACAGGACTGACTGAAGCATCCCATTATACTTAGCATTCACACTTCATGCTGTGGAATCAGGAAGAAACGGCCTTGTTTACAGTTGTATCTTCCAGCATTTCTAATCATAAGTGTGATAAATATATGCTATAATACGCGCAGTTCTCTAAAATTGAAAATAAAACCCCCAGGGCACCAAAGCTTCATGTTAAATTTGGACCTGTGATTCCTTCTGCCTGGGCCAGCTCTACTTCTTTCGCTGAAGGGAATCGAAAGTAGGGAGAAAAGGCCTTTTATTACAGAGATTTGAAAGTGAAGACAACTCTTCCCACCCAGTTCTTTGTGAGAGAAAAAGAGGAAAGATAATGTTCTAGCTGTCAGCAGATGTCTGACACTTGAAGGAGAATGTCCTCACAATAGACGCGCTAACAATATCCGCAAAGGTCATGACGGAAGTCGAGAAATGAGGAACATTTGTCCATTGACTATTTCAGTGACCTCCTTTCGGGCTTTCTTTTCTAAAAATGTGGCAGCTGGGAAATTCATTCGGCATTTCGGGTGTCAGATCGCTGCGTGAAGTGCAAGTCAGAGGTGTTGTTATTTGAAAAAAAAAAAAAAAATACCACCCCCTTTTGGAAACCGAGCCATATTAAATGTCAAAAGACTGAAACGCTGATTTTTAGAAAACCAAAATTTAGAAATGGAAAATGGAGATATGTGTTAAAGGAGCGTCAGCACTGAGACCTAACCATGACAGTCACGGCACTTAAAACGTTGAAACAGCTCAAATTAAGCATTTTGTAAAACGAAGGACTTAATCTTAGCCACAGGAGACACTGACATTCTATCTTCCTTCTATTTTCTTTGCAGGCTCACCTCGTAGCAGCTTTTGAGAAGAGTTTAGGGAATATGACTGGCCGACTGCAGAGTCTGACCATGACGGCAGAACAAAAGGTATGACCAGTAATTGCCACTGAGGCCCGAAAGGAGAGAGTATACTTCACAGAACGCTGAATATCAGGAAGGTGTTAGTGCCTTAAAACAATACCGCAGAGCACCCATTCTGCAATAAATTGAAGCCATGAGTACACGGTGCCATTTCCTTTCCAGCTGTAATCTAAAGACACAATCAGATTGTCCACATGAGCACAAAGAGACACAAATGCACACCAAGTTCTGAGGTACAGGTCTGTCTCTTTACCTCCAACTACATCTGCAAATGAAAACCAAATGTCAAGAGGAAGCTTTGTGTAGGAGAATTCAAATATGCTCATATTGTTATGTAGTTAATACGAAATGTACTTAAATGAAAACTTTCAAAAATGCGTGCTCCAAAAGCCTATAAGTAAATCATGGCTGTAAGCTGACACATCAAGAAAGATGCCTAGAAACATTAGAATTCCGAAGTAGGAGACATGAGAATGTACCAGTTATGATAGGAACAGTTTTAAGTGTTTTTGCATCAAAAATTATTAGACATCTGAGATGCTATGTTTATTTGAAGTAATATTACTTCAATTACATCAAAACCTTAGAAGACATGCGAAGGATTTTATTTTATTTTATTTTTATTTTTACTTTTTTTCAAAGGATTTTATACTGTTGAATAAAGAATACTAAAAAGAAGGGAGCGGAATTGAGTTCTCAGAGGCACATACATTTAAATATTCTAATCTATCAAGAAAGATGTTGGTCACTCTCCTATGAAGACCAGTTTTCTTTCCTGCTGTTTGTTCTGTGTCCTTGACTTTCTTGTATTGTTGGCTCTGAAGCTCATGGAAATGTTTTATAAAGGCTACATATATACAAAGCACTGGCAGATGTCCCTGTATTCATCTGATTCCCATGCAAATCTACATTCTAAGAAGTTCTGGATAGTTTCAATTTGTGCCAATTTGCCTGTAGGGATAGCTTCAGTTTTGTGTTTAGCTGTTGTAAGGTGTTGCATTATCAAGTTTTGTAAGTGCATGAAACTTGTTTTTAGAAAATATATGAATAGTCAAATTCAAAGGTGTATAATGTAATATCCTTGTATAATTACCTAATACAACCAGGTCCACTAGTTTATTTTAGAGCCTAGATTTCTGCCCACAACAATATTCTGTCCAATTTCATCAAACCTTTCTAGAAGATTTCTAACAAACCCCTCTGAGTTCTTAAACTTCCCTCTTTCGACTCCTTCCCCTTTCTTCGTTCCTCCCTTCTTTCCCTGCTTCATCTTTTTCTCTCCTATCATTATCCCCTTTCCTTCCCTCCCTCTTTTGTAATTTCCTTCTTTGTTATGGATTGCTACTTCACTGTGTAGCTTAAAACCCAGAAAACATGATTATAAGGTCCTTTATAAGCCAAGCATGAAAGAATGTCTAATAACATTGGAACTGGAAACCTTGAACATGAATTCTGACTGTGTCTCTTAAGAATTATCTAGTCTTAGCAAAGCGGTGATAGTGTACACCTTTAATCTCAGCACTTAGAAGGCAGAGGCAGGTGAATCTCTATGAATTCAACTATAGAGCAAGTTCCAGAACAGCCAAGGCTGTTACACAGAGAAACTCGTCTTAGAAAACAAAACAAAATAAAACAAAAAAGAATTATCTAATCTTGAGATAGCTTAACCTAAAATTCACTGATTTAACAGTTGGGTGTTCTTTTTAATCGCTGATGTCTCTCAAAGTCACAATAATAACAAATAGGTACCTTGTAGTATCAACATGAAAAACAAGCAAAATATTATGCTTGCATCACGTGTATTAGGGCAATCTAGAAATATCATCTTTCTGCACATTTCTCTTTTTTCCTTATAAAATTCCAACTAGGGAGAAGTTGGGATAAATCTTTTGCCATGGAAGTATGAGATCTAGAGTAAGGACTCCTCCAGAACCCAGTATAAAAGCCAAAAGTGTATGAGGGCCTACTTATAAGTAGGATTATAATCCTACTTTCGGAGGTGGGTGGCAGAAACAGACAATTCCAAGAACCAGATGGATATACATACTAGATTCAAGTTCATCAAGAGACGCAAAATACATACGGTGGAGAACAATCTAGGAAGATAATCAACATCTACCTCAAACCCTATCTATCCATGTACACATGCATACCTACATGTATACACATATGTGCACATATATGTTCACCACGCACAAATATACGTGCAAAAGTGAAAAAAAGGACATAAACTAATTCATATCTGGCATATGTTGGGTATATTCTGAAAATACTGATTAGCATTCATTGGAACGTCTTGAAGAAAGCAAATTGAACAGTGACTCTTGGCAATCCCTTCATATTTCCTTTAACTCTTTTATATGTGTACAAGTAAAATTACCAACATAATTCTGTAAAATACACAAGCATGTTAACTTATAATGTCTGAAGACTTTTAAAGTCAAGACACCTTTAAGATTTCTATGGCGGTTTACCTTAGCAGTCCCCAGAATCAAATGTCTCTCTGCAGTCAAAATAGTCAAAGAAAACACAATAGTATATATAATCCAGACTCTCTGTATATTCCATCTTTACATGACTTATTTTTCTTACTCTATTACTTTTCCTACAAGTGTATTCTGTCTCTTTAAAGACTTTGGTTTATTTTTTTTAATGTACTTCTTTTTATAACTCTCTAAACTCTTTTTCTTCTCTCTCCCAAGCCTATGTACCTTTTTAAAACACACTGTGTCTCATTTAGAGGTCTTTTATGTCTGAATTTGTCTTTATTGTGTTTCTGTAATTATTTTCTGGCCAGCAGTGCACGTTATTTTAATACTAAGTGGGCATGGTGAGGGCCAACATGGCCCCGCCTGCTTGCCCTGCCTAGTCCAGCACGTTGAAGGTCCCTTCACTGCCTCTGAGAGCCATTTTCATTGCCCCATTTTTAGGTACAAAGTGGGTCTATGATGCCATTAAGCAAATTGTAACAGTTCATTCATAGACCCCATTTAAATGCTCTGTAGCCTGACCTGTCAAAAGAGTCAGAACCATTTCTGCTGCCAAACCAGGGAGCTGTTTGAGACCACGCATTTTGTTTTGTTTTGTTTTTTGCTACCACTGAATCATGAAGAGCTTTCTTAAGGGAGCCGTAGCACACCACCAGCCCAAAAAATTTGGCTAAACTTTGTGGTTTTGTGTGTGTGTGTCTATAATTCCTTTCCAAGTTTTCTCAGGTTTTATGTGGATGTAGTCAGCCACAAAATATAATTCCTTAATATAAGGACTTTTGTTATTATATACATAGTACACTTCAAATAACATCATCAAAATTGTTGGAAATTGTCCAGAAATATCAAGGGTGATATTGCCTTTACTACTTTTAACTAAGCATAAAGTAATTCCTCTTCAGTTCAGAGCTATACAGAGACATGAATCTTGATAGCTTTCTGTGCATATCGAATTTGTGAATTCATATTTATTTTTCTTTGAAGAAATCTATAAAATAACTTGGACTATGGTGTTATTCAGTAACAGAAACTGCATCAAATCAAGAGATGAATGTATGCAATGTATCTAAACCGCATGGACCAGTCACAAAGCCCTAAATTGAGCAGCTTTCAGGGAAGCTAAGGAACAAAGAGAGATTTCTTGGTGTGTTTTGTTCTCCTTGTCTGACCAAAAGAGAATGATTTAGATTGAACAGACTAACATCTTGGCCCTGGATTTAAGGATAAATGTATCTCATGGGTTCTTAAATTGGGGTCATGAAATAACAGAAGACAAAACACATTGTTCACTTCGACATTTTTCTAAAAGCCGAGGGCATAACATTTAATATTTCAGGAAAGGCATTTGTCAGGGAACTAAGATAAAAAGGGTATATCACTCTCTGATAGAACAATCTTAAGAAAAATCATCAAGAATATAGAACTGTATTTTTAATCTCAGTCTCTAGTTTCAAGGTTCATTTGCCTAATTAGTATTTCAGCAAATTTTTATTAACTTCTATGAGGTAAGAAAAAAATAATACGAATTTTAAAAATAGGTAGATTTCAAAGCAAATGCATAGAAGACTGGGGAGAGAAGAATGTTCTCAAGAAAACCACAACTAAACTGTGAGATTAACTGAGTACCATTTTTAGGAAGTAAAGACAGATTTAGTGTAAAATTGAACAGCGTTGCCTAGAAGGTTCAGTTGTTTCACAAGATTTCTTGTCAAGCTTGTAGGGTTTTTAGTGGAACTTAATGAGAAGTTTTGAAAGAGGCCAAGAACAACTAGGAAATTAGTTTGGAAAGAATATCAAAGGCTAGTATCAAGGAAATACTTGATTACTTTTTTGAAGCATTTCAAAGATGATATTCATAATTTGTATAGCCTAAAATATATATGGCAACTATCCAAATTAGAAACCACATCAAAGTATATTTTTACATGGTCTACAGAAGTCATGGAATCGTTATTGAATTTATTACAGGAATTGGAGAGAGACAACAAAATACTATCTGACATCTTAATTCCTAGGCATCCTCGTGGAATTAGTCAGACCTGTTTTCGCTTGTGTTTCAGAAAAGAAGTCTGAATGGCTGTATTGAACAACAGACTAAACAGTAATCTTTATGACATAGTTATTTCTCAGAGTATTTCCATAAAGGCTGACCAGTGACTCTCTAGACTTAAGTATTTTCTGTTGTCCACAACAAAATAGAGACCATTTGAAGACATTTCAGATTGTCTTATGATTTTGTCATCATCTGTTTCTGGAATTCATTACTGTCCATAGTCCTTATCCCACCGTCTCACCAGCAAGGAAGCAAAAGAGAAGTAGGGGTGGAGATACATGTACGTGTTTTGAGGCAACATTGTAATTTCAATGCATCACAGTAATCCTGGAAAAATATGCAGGAAAATCAATATGAACAACCAATTCTAATGACAAAAGAACAATGAGGGCCAGAATAATATTGGAATTTTTCTAAATCCTATTCAAATATTTAAAGTACTTTTTGTTAATTTCTATTCTTCTACCAGGGAAGAAAGAAAGGGAACTGTGACTTCCTTACTACTCAGTAAAGATAGTTCTACTTACTTAGCCATGCAGAGACTTTCTGTTTATAATACACTGTGAAAGTTTTGATGTTTTCATATAACACCTGTACTCCCTAGCTGAAAACACATTAATCCTATTATATGTGAGTAGTAAAGCTGAAATTTTTTTCTTCAGAGAACAAGTACATCTATTGCGTGTAAACCAGAACTTTTCATAAAATCACTCCAGCATTATAAATTGAATTATAAATCAATCAAAAAGAATAATCTCTCAGCAGCAAAATAAGATATTCCATTAAATGGTATAAAAGGGACCTCTTTTATTTTATTTTTTTGACAGGGGTATTTCATTTTGGCCTGTAAGGGAAAGGATATTTGGCAAAAGGTAAACATATGAAATTCTCAAAAAGGTCATGGTTGTAGCTTGAATGACAAAATGAGAGTAGATTTCATTATTGGAAATTTTTGAAGATGTAGGGAATAAAAAATATAGTTTTGAACAGATCATATCCATCCTTATGGAATTTAGCTATCAGTTTAATTAAAATCTTACAGAATTTGTTATAGGCAGTTATTTATGCTTAAAAAGCCGCCCTGTAGAAATACCAACATGAATTCATATCAGCTAGTTTTTAACAGATAGAAGTTTTCAAAGTCATATAGTAAATATATTTCTTACCTAGTTATACTTCACTTAGTTTAACTAAACCATCACAGAAAACAATTGGTCTATAGATATCTGCCATTTTCAAAGTAAACCTTAATTTTACAAAGTGATCATTCTTCTAAGGTGTATTAAATGCATTGTTACAAAAGGCCATATTCTATGAATATTCCACTTTTAATCACTTTTAAAGGGTTAGACAAAAAAAATCAATGTAGTGGTGCACACCTTTTATCCTGGCACTCTGGAAGCAGAGGCTGGGGTATCTCTGTGAGTTCAAGGCCAGTCTGGTCTATAGAACTAGTTCAAAAACAGCTAGGACTACATAGAGAAACTCTGTCTTGAAAAAACAAAGTTTATACAAGAGACTTCTCTAGAGGAGATTAAAGCTTTGGCATTTAAATAACTCAGCTAGCTCAAAATTAAGCTCAATTATTACATTTGCATAAGATCTTATTTCCATTTCTTTCTGTAAAGCCAGAGTCAAATATTTTAAATATTTTAGCAGATTTTTAAGTCTGTAACATAAGCATCATTGGTTCCAAATCCAAGGATGAAAATCTGACTTTAATTAAAATTTAGCACTCACCTAAGCACTGGTTATAAAATTGATTTTTAAATTATGTGAATCTATTTCCAGTAAATACTTTCTCTCTCCAGGGTTTCAAGTAGAAACATCAAGTTTTAGTAAAATTACTTGTAGTAATTGAACAAGAGACACAAAGCAGAAGTTGGGGGAGACAAAGTTGTTATGATGTACGGGGTTGTAAATTGTGTCTACAATGTGATATGCTTCCTTTACGAGAGATGAATGGTTACAGCAAATTATTTCAAATCTATATATAATTTCAGTAATGTCCTTCTAATTTTCATTATGAGGTTTGTATTTACAAACTGTTTAATGTTCACAAGAGTTTATTTTTCAATCTAACCAGTGTCCATCACGAACATGGGACATACTCAAGCAAATAGATGTATAAAGGGCAACATGATGTTCATGCCTGTAACCCCAGCACATGGGAGGCCAAGACGTTGTATTGTTGCCTGAGCAACAGAATGAAATCTTTTCTCTGAAAAAAAGAGAAAAAGAGAGAGGGGAAACAATCACGAGACACTGATTGTGTATCTATTCTAATTTCCCGTGTCGTTTCAAGCAATTGCATTGTCTACCTAAGATTAGAATCGTTACTGGACATTTCAACATATGAGGCAACTTTCTGCAACGAAATTCCTTAGCTTTTCCTTGTAATCTATGAGACACCAAGAAAGGACACTGATATTATTTATAATTTAATATATAAAGTCTTTGTATTTCCTATGTTTCTATTCACTCCTGCATGAAAATAATATCAGGGTTCTAAGGTGACTTTAATATGCCCTCCGAACACAGTAAGGTGACAGTTCAAAGAAATGAGTTTCGAATGAGTGCCAAGATTTATGCTCAAAGACAGAGAATCAATTCCCAAGGTAAAAAGCATTTCAGACAAAATCTAAAATCAGGGTATCCATTGGACACCAAAGGCAACATAGTGTTAAGTTGAAATATTGAGATTTAATATCTAATGTTCCCAGAGGTAATGCTAAACTGAGTGACGGTTTATCTTGCCTTGCTTTGAAGGGATCAGCCATGTACCTCCCTTTGAAAGGATTGTGGACTCCTGAGATTACTTTCATAGGATAGGATTGTTAAAATTCCTTCTTTAGCTAACAAAAATTTAGATACAATTTGACAAGGTCAGCAAAGACTCCAACTCCTTCAGGAGTATAGGGCCAAATACTATCAAATTCATTTGACAGGAAAGTATTAACAATGACCTTTTATTTCTTTCTAGACATTAAACTACCAAATTCTGTTCATTCCATAGGAATCGGAACTCATAGAACTACGGGAAACGATTGAAATGCTGAAAGCCCAGAACTCTGCTGCCCAGGCGGCTATTCAGGGTGCGCTGAATGGCCCAGACCACCCTCCCAAAGGTATACTTCAAGCTGTGCCCTGTGTCACCCCATACTGTAAACAATGGCATGGGATTAGTCACAGTAGAGTTTTACTTACTCGGTGGTGCCACCTTTTATAGTAAGTAATATAACTGCTTCGGAATTCCAAACCTTGTGAACGTTAGCTTTCATTATCCAGTGAATTTTAGATTATGAAATTGTAAGCAGTCATGCACACATTCTTCTCTGCTTGAACTAGTACATTGAAGCTGGTAGGTTGAAAGTTGGTTAATTGTCTGACTTCAAGCAAATCAAGCCTAAGAATGGATATGATAATCAAGATTCAATATACACTGGGAGCATGGTCTTATGGGAAGGGTCAATGAGAAGGTACAATTCCGGTAGCCAGGAGTTTTAATGTGACAAGAAGCCATATAAAAGTGTATCAGTACTATGCCTGTGTGATTTTTTGCCACCATGCCGATGCCTTGGAACACCGTGGAAAAAAATGCTCATTTTTTTAAAGTCCTAATTCTTCTTTACCTATGTTCTATTTATTTATATCTTGACATCAGCATGTTAAAGTACATTGTTCTTCCTTCAATTTCAAATCCTTTTCTAAATCCTGAATGCCTTATCCCCTCTTTTCTCAGCTCCAGACTAGTTCTTATAAATAGTTTTGCATTCTTCCCATGTCTCCAATCCCAGTGGGTTCTTCCCACTCCATCCCAGTGGGTTCCCATCACTCTTCAACCCACTGGGATGACACCCCTTATTCCCACCCTTGCACCAAAAGTATTTTGTCCAGGACCAATAGTGACATATGTAATACTTAATTCATTAAATATTTCAATTTCTTGTATTAGGTAGGGAAACAGATTCTACTAGTGATGCCCAAACCCTCACACTTGAAATGTTTATTTTTGCAAATATTCATGCTGCCCTGCATTGTTCTTCATGCAGCATTTTTTAATCGCCATGATATTTCATACATATATGTCATTATATTTTATTCTTGCTTCCCTCACAGTCTGTCTTCTTTTCTCATCCTTCTTTCCCTCTTTCTGGTCCGCTATCTTCCTGAAAATTATTCTGTCTTTACCTAGTGTCTGTTGGTGAATGTATAGGCTAGCTCTTTATCTTGGTTATCAGGATAGTGCCATGTAAACATGGCTATGCAAGTATCTCTATGGCATGATGACCGAGAATCCTTCAGGTATATACCTTCAGTGGTATAGTTGGGTCTAATGATAGATCTGTTACTAGTTTCTGTGAGTAATGTAGTAGTTACTTTGTACCTGTTATTGTAGACCAGCTACCATCCTCCCCTCTCCCTTGCCAGCGTTTACCATTGACATTCTTGATAACAGTTACTCTGGCTAGAGTGGAATCACAGCATGTTTTAATTTATATCTCCCGATGCCTAATGATGCTGAACACTTTATCAAATATATATTGGTTATTTTAAATTCTTTCTTTGAGAACTAGCTATTCAATTCACTAGTCCACTTATCGACTGGGTGAGACTTCTATTTCGGTATATAATATTTTAAGTTTTTATATTTATTATTTATTTATGAGTGTTTTGCCTCAATGGATGTTTGAGCAAAGCATAGTGTGCCTAGTGTCCACAGAAGCCAGAAGAGGTCGTTGGATCCCATGGGACTGGGCTGACAAATGTGGATGCTGTCACGTGGGTGCTGGAAATCAAACATGGGTCCTTTGAAACAGCAATCAGTGATCTTAACAACTCAGCTATCTCTCAAGGATGATATTTCATTTTTGAAGTCCTTTATAGTTTCTATATGTTAATTTCCTGTTGTGTGTTTAGTTGGGATAAATGTCCTACTATTCTGTAGGCGAGCTCTTTATGTTGCCTGATGGCTTTCTTTGTTGTACAGAAACTGTTAAAGAGCACACAATCCCTTGTGCCAACTGCTGGGATCATTTCATGAGCTACTGTGATATTTCTAGTCCTTTTTAATTCCTTGTAAATTTTTCTGTGGTAAATTCCATTCACTCTTCTGTATCCATTTTTAATTTTTGGTATCCTATATTCTTCTTTATTATGATTCTTATCATATGATGTTATATATTCTATCTAAAAGTCTATGAATTTGTCTACTGCTCAAGCTACAATTATTGCTTTTACTAGGAACTGGTCTACTATGCCTTGAAGCCAAGGTCACCTCTTAATGCCAAAGGAGAGATATACTAGGATGCCTTTGGGTTTAATTCTGGCACCTGAAGATCAACATTCTGTACTTGCCATCTTTCCTCTCAGACTTTCTCTATTCACCATCCTTTGTCTCTGAATATTACCATCTTTTTTCTTTTATAGCCAGAAATGGTACATGTCAGTCATAAGCACTGTTCCCCTTGTTCAATATATCTATAGGTTTATTGACTCCATGCCTTCAATAGCTCTTGAATGTTCTCTTTTCTCTGACTTTATCACCATCCTCCATCTCTCCCCTGAACTCTGACTATGGACTTCTACATAGGCTCTATGTTTCTTAACTTCTTCCTACGTATGGACAGGGGCTATAACTCAGCCATAAAGTGCCTATCTATCATCCACAGGGCCCTAATTCTAATCCCTAATACCACCCAGATGAAAAATCTTCTACAGAGTACACCAGTGGTTCTCAACTTTTCCTAATGCTACAACCCTCTAATACAATTCCTCATGTGTGGTGACCCCAACCATAAAATTATTTTTGTTGCTATTTCGTAATTGTAATTTTTCTCCTAATTGGTAATGTAAATATCTGTGTTTTCTAGTTGTTTTTTTTTTTGAAGCATCACAACCCATAGGTTGAGAACCACCGGTCCACAACATCCCTCACATCAAAGCCAGAGAAGTTGTGTAAAAACATGTACTAACCAGGACTCCATTGTCTACTGTGAGAAATTCGGACTATTAAATATGACACTACATCTCCTCACCAGCTTGACTCACTCAACAAATATTCAGTGATTCGTAGTTCTTGAATTTGCCTCTTGCTTTTGTGTTATAATGTGTACTCCTTGTTGAAATTGTTCTCCAGCCTGAACTTCTTATTATACCCTGCTTACTTCTGATATTCTCCTCTATTTGATAAAAATCAAACCGTTTTAGAAAACTGCAGGATTTAGCCAAAGCAGGCCTCCTAGCCCCCTAAACTGGTTCAAGTCCCCTGTGATATATTTCTGGGAAAGTATTTATATTTACGTTTCTCCCCTATACCTATTAAATCTATCTTCTTAAATTTATGCTAGAAAATCTTTTCATTTGTATTTTGGCCGTGGCAATACCTTAAATGTGTAGGAGTGTCTTGGTTAGGATTTCCATTCTTTTGAAGAGTTTCCATGACCATGGCAACTCTTATTAAAGGAAGCATTTAATTGGGACTGGTTTACAGTTCAGAGGTTTAGTCCATCGTTATTATCAGGGAAAGCATGGTGGCAGGCAGGTAGACATGCTGCTGGAGAAGGGGCTAAAATTTCTACACCAGGATCCAAAGGCAGCAGGATGAGACCTGAACCCTTAAGCTTGGCTTGCGCTTGTGAGACTCAAAGCCCACCCCCTCAGTGACAAACTTCTTCCCTCCATCAAGGTTACACCTACTCCATTGAGCCCACACTTTTTAATAGTGCCAGTCCCTATGAACCACACATTCAAACTCATGAGTCTGCAGAGGTCATTCCTATTCAAACCACCACATGAAAGCTTATCCAAAGTTTATAGAAAGGAATAACAAAATCAAAAATTATATGGTTGAATTTAAGTTTTACAAAAAAATACGTGAAGGGGTATACTTACTGTGAAAAACAGACTTATTTTCTTGAGCTACTTCTGCTAAAAATTCAGCAACTTTCCATGTAGGGAAATTGATTTATATGCTGCATGGAAAATTACTGCATATTTAAGGCTTATCTCAGAGCTATAATAAAGCAGCTTATGTTCTAAATCTTCGTGTCATAAATAGGTCCAGAAGGGCTTTAAAAAGGCTTAATCCTTCCCTTAATACAACACAAGTCACTGAAGTGAGGCTTTCTGGAATGACGCCTTTTATCTTAGGCAACAGGTAGCTTACTGTATCTTCTAGAATCCAAATATAGGAATTTTGTTGCTTGCAAGTGTGGGCTGGATAATCGGTTAGGTCTAAATTTACCCAAAAGCATTAAAAATGTTTAAATATTACACCTTGAGAGCAATCAGAAGACAGAATAGTTGAATATGTAGCAGGATTCATATTTCTGAAGTATTGAAACATCATTTAGTTCTGTTACTACAAATATGTTGCTTGTATTCTATTGACAGCCAGTGTTGCATGGCAAAAATAGTTGCCTGTCCAAGCCATGCAGCTCTCGCTGGTTATTCAGCTGATGAGGTTGAAATGCTGTCTTTGAAGCTTTGAAACTGCAGTTTTCTCTACATTTTGACATCTGGCCCTAGGATAAATATATGCAGCGAGGTGACACTTTTCTACACAGGCCAATCTGGCAAAAGTCCCATCTGTTAACCCACTGTTGTTCTCTAAATTTTATGCTATATTTATTACCAGTCTGGTAAGTAAACCTATCACAAAAATATTAATTCATTTATAGATATATCTAAGTTTTTGTACATGGTATTCTATTTTGTCTTAAATAAAGAAATAGATATAAATAGCTAGTCTACTCGATTACATGACATTTAAAATAGAGGAATACAAATACATCCTTGAATATGATTATATTTGAAAAGTATAATAAAAATGTTAAAAGGTTGAAAGTTGAAAGTATGGAAATTTTCCTTTTCTTTACACAGATATAATATCATTTTATAGGAGTTTTTCCTTAGTTATCAACTATTGATCAGTTATTTGTAATAAATACAATATATTTTATATTATATGTTATTTATACAGAAATGTGTGTGAGTGTTTATGTATGAAATTGGATAACAGTAAATACTTTTTAGAATAATTTATTATCCACTGACATCTGCTAGTCTTACTTTTTATTAATTTGATAACTGAATCAAACTTTATTTCACACTATTATTTCTATGGAAATGTTTTTATTGACAAAACTAGTTTTATTGTATTTTAATTTATTTTATTTCTCTTGAATTCTTTTCTTTCTTTGTTTTGTTTTCAATACATTCCAACTTCAGTTTCCCCTTCCTCCACTACTACTAGGCACCCCCCTCCCCAAATCCACTCTTACTCTGCTTCCCTTCAGAAAAGAACAGGCTTCCCATAGAAACATTTTAAATGCTATATAGCAATTATTTAGCAATTTTGACACCCTACAAGTCCCATCAAAATTTGTATTTGTTAGGTTAATCTATACCAATGCAAATTAAATACACTACAAGTTATATCCTAAAAGCAAATTTTTCTTTACAATTGTCTTAGTGTCTCACTGAAAATATCCAGTTGTTGTAAATAGATAAAATTTCAATATAAGTTTAATTCTAATATATCTACCTACCTACTATAAGCTAATTACTTGGGATGAGTAGATGCCTTTATAGAATACTGAATACCAAAAGCTGTTCTCTTCCAAATATCTTCTCTAAGTTGAAGTACAAATTAATGTAGCACCAATGCTCACACCATCAGTTTTCATGTATGTAACTGTGTGCAGATTATATTTAGTAGTTAAAGACATGTTATTGCTTTAACAATAAAATTAAGTACATCAGGAGACGTCTAGATTTGCTATTGCTTTTTTTTTTCTGAGACTGGACTTCTCTGTAGCTTTGGAGCCTTTCCTGGAACTAGCTCTTGTAGACCAGGCTGGCCCCAAACTCACAGAGATCCGCCTGCCTCAGCCTCCCAAGTGCTGGGATTAAAGGCATGTGCCACCACTGCCCAGCTGCTATTGCTTTTGATTTTATTATTCTTTGTTGGGTCAGGGACCAGGGATGTGCTTAGAAGAACTGTACTATAATAAAGTTGTTGTCTGTTTAATTTACAAATAGCCACTTCCACTCTCTCTTGCACAGGAATTAAGAACACATAGATGAAGAGTTAGAAGGGGGAGTTAGTTTTATCTGATCAGGGGTTGCTTGGAGGTTTTTTTTCGCCCCTTCTTTAACCTTGATCATATACAGACCTTCTTTGCAGTTCATGTCCCTCACCTATGAAATGAAGAGTTTGCGTGCATGACTTGCAAGGAATGTTTCAGCAGTGGTCTGGTATGATTCCATTAAGTGGAAAGTTAATGAATTTGGCCTTGGTACCTTTATTCATAGCACAAATATTAGAGACACAGAATTCATTCTTCACGTTTTGTGAATTTCCATTTGCTTCACGGAACTAATCATTAGAAACAAATCATTTTTGGAAGGGCTGTCTAATTAGGTATTGGTAAAAAATCACAGAGCTGAGCCATTCGGCTTTGGACTAGACTCAAAACTCTTCAATCCTCTGGTGCCATGGGCCCATTTGAGATTCTCATTGACGCTTCATGGGTACGACCCAGTTAATTAAAACAAATACAGTTATACTTTATTAAATACAGCAGACCCAAACTGCACTGCAGTGGGCTGTAGAGAGCCGTGCTTAGCTGGAAAGCCACACGCCCTCTGCCTGCAGACTGAGATGGTAAGTGAACTTGACCCCCTCTGTCTGTTGCTAGATCTCCGCATCAGAAGACAGCATTCCTCTGAAAGCGTTTCTAGTATCAACAGCGCCACCAGCCACTCCAGCATTGGCAGTGGTAATGATGCCGACTCCAAGAAAAAGAAAAAGAAAAACTGGGTAAGACATCCCCTCTGGTGAAAGTTAGAACTTAGGACGACACAAGGACGTAGCTGTTTACTTGGGGCTGGGGGTGGAGGGGTTGGAAATCTCCAGCAGTCGACAGAGCCCCATTCAGATTCTTTACTTCTAAAGTTAGGCAGCCATGGCGCTGAAGGGCACAGAGGCTGGGCTAGGATGGAGATCAAGGGTGGGGCTTCCTTATCACAGTGGAGATGAGGAAGATTATGGTTAGGATGAGGATGGTGGAAATAGAGGTGGGAGAGGGAAAGGAGAAACCTTGAAACCAAAGGCCTCCCCAACCCTCGGACTCTACAATATGTACAATGAAGAAAGCACCAGCCCATAAGAAATCAAATGCGTTAGTTTCTATCGGCATATATGTATTTATCTAACAGAGCATAATAGGAATACTAAGTAGACCATAGTGGGAATATAGAAATGAACTCTAGAAGAACTATGCATAAATTTACTAGAGATATTTTTATTATTTATGAAAATATTAATCAGAAAAAAAGGTAATACAGTAAAGAACAGAATTTCTATCAATACCTTGAGACAAAAGTCAACCTTCATACAGATAGAAGCTTTTTGAGGACACTCAAAGCAAGTTGAGACTTTTACTGGTGATTTTCTGGAAATAATGAAAACAAATATCTTTTTGTTTCAAACAAATGTTTATGCAGGTAATATTTTAAAATACTGATCAGCCTTCATTCCCTTGATTTGTAATTCTACACTCTTTCATATTTCTGCAAGGTGAACTCTAGAGGAAGTGAGGTGAATATGTAACCGTGGACATTTGGCATGCATCTATACAAAACACCCTACCTCGGCATGAATGCTATTCATTTTGGCAGCAGGCTTTTATACCTTTTAAAAACAGATTACCTTGTATGTCTTTTCTTTGTGCCTTTTCATTTTAATCTCAAATTTTCAAGAGAAGTAAAACCACTTTCTGAATAGAGCTGTAGGGGATACCAATTCTGGTTTTGAATAGTCTTGTTATTGGAAATCTGAATAGCCACCAAAAAAAAAATCACAATTAATGAAGTGTCAGGTGAATTTGATTTCATTTTGCTTTTTAAGTTTGGACTGTCAGCAGGACATGACTTGATTGTGGCGCTAAAGTGGCCATTTAAAACAAATTGCCTTGAAGAGAGAAGCCTTGGGAACAGAGATCCCTTCAAGGTACTTAGTTTTAAATGAGTGCTCTGACAGCCATGCCCTTGACCTCGCGCTGTTCAAAAGCCCTCCATGTTTGCGCTCTGCTGGATTAATACAAGAACAAAAGGGAACTACAGAGCACAGTATTGATGTCTTAGGGATACTGTGCCGCCATTGTTAATACTCTGCTTACATATACTCACCCCAGGCAGTGGCTAGGATGGTGCCTGCTAACTAACGCCCCACAGCCAATAATCCCTCCGCGTTCAGATGGACAAAAGGGTAACTTCTGTCCTCCTTGCAGCTGAGAAGCTCTTTCAAACAAGCCTTTGGGAAGAAAAAGTCCACGAAGCCGCCTTCCTCACATTCGGACATTGAAGAGCTGACAGATTCCTCTCTGCCAGCATCCCCCAAGCTACCCCACAATGCTGGCGACTGTGGTTCCACAACCATGAAGCCCTCCCAGTCGGCCTCAGCGTAAGTCACTCCCCTGGTATCATTTTGACCAACTTTTCAAAACTGACTTCAGCCAAGGCCAGTGGCTACGTCCTAAATGCAGTCCGGCTCACTCTCACAAGCTCATCTGTTTTTACCCATCGCTACAGTTCTTGCTAGGAATGGTGGACAATCTTGGTTTCTGTTCTATTTTCTATTAGTATCTGCTGTTTCGCAATCTCATCCTACACTTTTCTAAATCATTCTTTTTTTTTTTTACTTGCATTGATCCATGTGTCTGTCTAAATGTGCATACATGCAGGTCACCCCTTGTCTGGCCACCCAAGAAACGAAAAAATGGCCCTGTGATCTACAAGCATAGATCCCGGTAAAAGAGCGTGTTTTGCATGAAACTGTAAAGACACAGGTTCTAACCTCGCCGTGGATTTTTTTTGTCCTTTTCTAAAATCCTTTGCATGCGTTTGCATCTTCACACAGCCCTTTGTTTTTCAACTAAACAATAGTTTCCCCAAACCAACCCCAAATCCGTTTGCCTTTGATTGCACTAGATATCATGACTTTTCTACAGTAGCCAAATTTTATAGTATAAACAAAAAGAACCACAGCATGTAAAATGTAATTGGCGAAATAATTTCATATGTTCGTATAAAGTACTTTGTGCAAATGTTCTTGTATGTTCAGCAAAAACGACTATCCCAGACATGCAAAGAAAAGAGTACCACCATGCTGTGAATACATGATTTCATCACTTTTGTCATCAACTGTCTAAACCTTCAGATTTTAAAGGGGGGAGTTATTAGTTAATATAAAGAAATCTCTTGACAGATTATGCATAAAACCCCAACAAAGCAATAAGGATATAGGGAATATGACCTTCATGCAGCCTCCAGTTAGCTTGCTGGCGTGGGTTGAAATTGGTGGCTTAGCTTCATTAGCTATGATCTCCTAAGTCTTCAGAGTCCGACAGGAAGTTTATGTAACACTCATCCATTCTTTAAATGTCCAAAACTAATCTCTGTAATTTATTTTCTACAATATTTATATTGGATTTTCATGGATGCTGACTGACAGCATGGAGGCAAATGAGGTTATTGTTTGCACAGTTTTAGAAAGGGAGAAATCAACATTTTGAGAGTATAATGATTGGGCTTTTAAAAAGGGAGAATTTCATGTTCCAAACGGAGGGTTAAGCCCCTTGACAAATACGCACTGAAATGTCACAATGGTTTGTTCTATCCATATCAGACACCAGGGAGTTCTGAGCATCGCTTTTCCTTCCTTAATACCAGACTGCCTTTAAACTTCAGAAAACAGGACAAAAAGATGAAAAGAAAAGCAGCTGATTTCAGTTTTGAACCTATGAATGAGCGCTGGTAAAACTCTCCTTTGCTGTAGGTTTTGCCAACAGCAGAAAACATCTGTACCTGGTGGCTATTACTGCAGTTCAACCTTTAAAAGAATCATTTCTTTCCCTAATCCTTCAGCTTCCCCTGACGACCTAGTTTGTGTCTGGCTTTCCTTTAGGATTTGTGAATGCACGGAGGCCGAGGCAGAGATCATTCTGCAGCTGAAGAGCGAGCTCAGAGAAAAGGAATTAAAATTAACGGACATCAGGCTGGAGGCCCTCAGTTCAGCTCACCATCTTGATCAGATCCGAGAAGCCATGAACCGGATGCAGGTCTGTGCGTCCTACTTCACGGAACAAAATGGAAAGATAAAAGCCAGCCTTTTCTCTCCTCACAGCCGTTAGATAACAAATTCTACTTTTAAAACCACCATGGAAACATAGTCTATCTTTTTTTTTTTTTTTTTTGCAGTCTTTGCAACTCAGTTGTTAATACCAAATGGGGGATTTGCTCAAATCCAGGTAGGCAGAGGGGAAGGCAAATGGGCAAACAGGGCAATTCAAGATACACGGACAAGTGAATGGATACGGGCAGGGAGTTGAGTTGTAAGAAACTACTATGATTCTGGCTTCTTTACTTTCCCGTGAGCTACCTTTGTGTTGGTTCTTCAAAGATGTTCTTTTGAAATCTGACTTTTACCCATTTTCTGTTGAAAAGCAAAAATAATGAGGAAAACTAGAGGCATTTATCGCAGGCTTTAGGATACGGGAGTAGAAGTGATTTTGAACACCGTCTTTGACAGCAAAGACTTTGCACTTTGGGGAGCATCTATAGTCGAAGTTCAGAAATGGTCTGTGCTCTGACTCCTTCCATCTTATCATTGTGAAGCAGGGATGACTTGGTCCCCCAGTCTCTTCAAATAAGAAAAGCAAATGTTAAGCCATTTACCTACTGCTGTCGAGATAAACAGAAAGGATTCTGTGGTTTGTATGAGTGCCGTGCCCTGTTCTGCCAAACAAAACCTTTCCCCTTAGTTAGGCAGGATGCGGAAGGAACGCAAACCATCTTGTAATTACTTTTGCTTTGCCTGGTTTTTCCAGTTGGCATGAATTCACATAAGTGTAACCGGCATCATTGCCCTGTGGAAGTCTAATATGGTTTTTAACAGTAAAGGTATTAGGTCTGGTGAGAAAGCTCAGTGTTCAGATGAATCTCTGTTCTTCCACTGGACCTGAGGTCAGCTACCACCACCCAAGTGCTGTGGCTCAGGAACTCCTGAAACACCACTTCCAGGGAATCTGCCGCCCTTCTTTGGATTCTGGAGACAGTACACTCACAAGCACAAACCCACCCATGTACAAACACATAGACACATAATTGAATTGTTTTTAAAAATTAAAATGTTAGGAACATGTTAGGAGCCATTTTAAGATTTAGTTCATTTGTGTTTGTCTTTCTGAACATATAAGCACATGTGTGTGCATCTATGTACATACAGATAGGCCAGAAGGTCATATCCTCTCTGTGTGTCTTCTATCACTCTTTTCGTATTCCACTGAGGTAGGATTTCTCTCTGAACTTATGACTAGCCTAGAAGCCAGAAAGCCACAGTGATCCCCTGCCTCTATCCCCAGTTTGCCCCACTAAGAACTGGGGTTAAAAGAATACACGGGATATTCAGCTTGTTATATCTGTGCTAGAATCTAAGAAGGGCATTTAAAAGAAATCCCACACTAGCTCAGAACTGAGTATAATAGAGGGCTATTTATTTAGAGGTAGACTCAAAGATTACAATTCTTTGCTGGAACAAGGAATAGCAACAGAATCCCACAGCCAGAAGAGACCAAACACATGCTCTACATTGGCATATATAGTATAACAGAGGCCACGCCCAAGTGGGCAGGTAACTTAAAGACTACTGGCAGTAGGAATTCCTACAGCATCTCCCCCTCTTGTTTAAATAAGAAAGTCCTAAGTCTTATACAAAGTTATATACAATAAGAACAAATATCAGGTATAAAAAATAGATTTATAACCAATATAAACAATCTTCGGTCTATTTTTTGGCAGTATCAAGAACTGAATTTAGGACCTTGTAAATGCAAGCCAATCACTCAAATGTTGAGCTGTATGCTTAACTTTAAAACTTATGAAAAGTATATTTTAGCAACAGGATGGAACATAATGCTTAGTAAGGAACTTTTGCCTCATGTGTGTGAGGCCCTGGTTTAGTACTCAGTACCATAATGTCATTAATGATTGTGCTTGTATTAGATAATGTAGCAACTCACACATTTGAGTTTCTCCTTTGGAATAAAATCCTGTTTTTAAATTATGTTTGCTTGACATTTGTATATAATAAGCATACATATTAAGTCTGATACAAAATTTGTGTCATTTTATCAAACTTTTTTTTCACCTTTTACATCTTCTCAACAGAACGAAATTGAAATATTGAAAGCTGAAAATGACCGGTTGAAGGCAGAAACCGGTAACACAGCTAAACCTGCTCGGCCTCCATCTGAGTCCTCCAGCACCGCATCATCCTCTTCCTCTCGCCAATCCTTAGGGCTTTCGCTCAACAACCTGAACATCACAGAGTCCATTACCTCAGGTAAGTCAGTGCATGTGTGTACTCAAAGTCCAGCAAGCTTCCTTTTTATTCTCCTTGGGTCAGTCAGGAAAGCTTTACCTATCTTCAAAATCCTCAGAAATAGCTAAAATTTATCATATAGACTTGTGCATATTATTTAATTAGTTCTGAAGAGACTAGGTTTGGCCTGAAACTAGCTATATAAATCATCTGGCCATTGTAGCATGATCAATAAAAACTCAGAGACAGAAATTGGGGTTCAATATGAAGACCAGAAAAGCAAAACAACCATCCACTGACTCTTACCTAGACCTCATTTCGAAAATAGCGATCCTGCTTCCAGGGATCTAAGAATGAGACTGAAACTGTGAGCTGTCTTCTCCCGTTTTATAATCCTCTCTAGGGCTGGGATTAAAGGTCCACACAACTGGGATTAACATCTTGTACCATCTATGGCAGACTAGTGTGGCTACTGGGATTAAAGGTGTATATTACCACTGCCTAGACTGTAAGGCTAATCAGTGGGGCTGTTTTCCTCTCTGATCTTCGGGCCAGTTTTGTTTATTAAAGTACAAATGAAATGCCAACACAGACCTTGAACATAACAAGCTCCAGCTGACTCTCTCTCTTAAGTCCTCAAACCTTGTTTTGTAATTTTAGAAGAGCATTCTCTAATACCGAGTCTTAGAGATAGATACAGTCTAGAAATCACAGTGAAGTACTTCTTCTATGGTCATGAATAAGAAGATGAGGAATAAATATTCTCCAAGGTGATTGGTCCTCATGAATATAACAAAAATAGCTTCATGCCAGTTAATAGAGTTTTCAGTGCACCGAGCCAACTTCTAAATGACTGTGCTATCCTTCATGATGCTGGCTAGAGAGCATGATGCTCCTCTATCACCATTCTGTAGCTCTATTAAATTTTCAACAAAGGAAAAGAACATGCTGGATTCTCTTATTGTATTCAGCATACTAATGATAGAACAAGGGTACAGATCTGATTTGATTTCAAATAGAGTCATATGACATAATTTCATCTTCATATTTGATGCACAATTCAATTATAAGATATAACTCTTCCTGTGACTTTCAATCACAGACATAGGATTTCCTTTAGAAATTGTTTACATGGGGATCTGTGGTAATTGCATGGCACAACCAGCAGATGACACTGGAAACCAATGATATACATGTTCCTGGGTAACTAGACAGCACTGTAGAATCAGAATTCTAAGTCAATTGCACCTAGATGCACAAGCATCAGAGGATGAGATGGAGGAAGATAAGGAAATGATATTAAATGTTGAAATTGATTGTATTTTCATTAAGGACATCTTCAAATAGAAGTCAGAATTTTCAAAATTCTATTTTAGTGGCCTTTCATAATATAAAAATGCTATAAAATACTTTCCTTCCTTATATAACCAGTGGAACAACTAACACTTGAAATAATTCAGACATTTATATGTTTGTAATCATCCAAGACTATACTGTAGCACAAGTTCTAATAGGTATTTATAATAAAAGTCCATGGTTAGATACAGGGGAAAATGCTGAGAGATCAGAGAGATGAAGGAGTCAAGCCACAACCACCTTACCTGCTTTACTTCCCAGCCAAAAAAAAGTGAGTTCCTATTTCCTCCCACCTTATCACTTCCTCTCTCTGCCCAGACATATCATTTCCTGTCTGTCTGTACAGCCCTCTAGACCTCTGTGGTTAGCTAGTAACTAGCTCTGTTCTCTGACCTTCAGACAAGCTTTATTTGTACAAACAAGATATCAACAATTTTCCCATTTAATTTTTGTCTAAAAATTTTTTAAAAAGGTTATAATTAATATGAGAAAAACTCTCTACAATAAGCATAATAACCTTATGTAGGCAATAAATATATTGACCATGTCTAGTCCATTAACAACTGAAAAATTTAGATAAAATACTCCATATCTATCCTATCTTGTAGAGTCCATAAGTTGTACCTAATTCTTTTTCTGTTCTAACTTGTATTACCAAAACTATCTTTTTATGTCTCTCAACCTTATACACTTTAAATTTCTTTAGAGAATTTCTCTTCTGAATCTAGTAAAAATGAAAGCTGTTACTATAACTATAAAGTCTTCAACTCCATCAGAGATGCAAGAAGAAATTAATATTAACTGAGTAAGTAGGAATTGTAAGCAAGCAACTTCCAAAAGAATGTGAGAAATGGCAGAAACAGCTGGCTGGCTGGACAGTCACCCAAGGTTCTTCTGCAATGTTGGGGCATCCATCTTTGTCCTGTTGGCCTAGCATATCTGACAGACTTTTCTGTGAAGCAGGATATTATGAAAGGCTGTCCTATCTTGTGTTGATAAAGTTCAGTCCTTTCTTTTTTATCCCACTTGTCCGGTTTGTACCGCATATTGTCAGCAGTCAAAGCAAGAACACTTTCTTACCCAGCAACTAACCTTTGCCACAAAGAGAGTAAACTCCATATGGAGTTTCTTTATTTCCCATCATCTTCTCTGAAAGAGACTGGTGCTGCCAGGAACAGACAAGACTCATTGTCATAAAAAAATGAAAGAACGTAGTTATTAAAACACCTTAAATACCATATCCTGTAGACTCTGACCTTGAAAATATACCTAACATGACTATAAGTTCAACTATAATAAGTGAAAAGTTGCTAACCTGCATTTCCTTTTAATTCGAAATAGTTGGTAATAATAACTTTCAAGAGATAGAATTTTGAATTACTTTGTTAAATGACTTACAATGGTACCATACATTGAACAAGATTAGAAATGTATGTACAGTATATTCTAAAAATAATAGTCTCAATATTGTATCACTATACAAAAAAATCCAAGCCAATGTAAAATATTTAAAACTAATAGTTGCTTTTTTGGTATAAAAGTAGATTGAAAAGTCTACATTTTAACCTTATTTCTATATCCCCCTAATTCTTTTCAGAGTAGATTCAATAATGTACCCTTATATCCTCCCATATCTATATGCCTTATCTTCTTTTTCAAAAACAAGAACTCTTAATCTAACCTTCTTTGTTTAACTTTCTTCCTGACCATAACCAATAACAATAACAATTTGTAACCACCATCCCCGCTAAAAATGATGAATATCCATAACCCACTGAGTAACAAGAAACCACCCACCTGACCTCTTGGGAATGTGGGCATCATATTCTTAAATGTGCTTTCTGCTGTCTGGGGCTGACGGCATCTTTAGGGGATCCAGAAAGGAAAAATTAGGGTTAAATGTCAAGTACTAGAAGAGAAAGCTCTATCATTTGTTGTACAGCCCAGTCTCTGCATAATGGGAAAGTACAGGGCTTATCTCAGATCCTGGCTAGAGTAGTGTATGATGCTGGATCATCTCCCAGCTAGCTACCTCAAAATTGTCTTGAGAAGTTTGTAGTCCAAAGCTGGTCTTTAGGTTGGATTTTCATCATAGTCATGGTGGAATCATCATTGTGGCCCCCCCCCCCTCCTTTTGAAGACTTCAGATATCACTGTTAGGCATGGTATTGGTTCACTGCAGAAAAGTTAAACATTTTAAATGTCATGTGTAGAACATTTCAAAGAAGTTAAAGGATCAATATTTGTTATAAACATCTAGAGTTCAAAAACTTAATTCCTTGTCACCTGATAGAGAGTCAAACCCGAAATCATGTACAGGAAGCTCAATGAAGCCATTTACTAGAACTAGTTAGTACTCTATATGGCCATTAATATCATGACAAAAACTTTTAAAAATATATATTTTAATCTTATAATTTTTAGATAATATTTTTGCCTCACAAAAAGCTTCAAAGACTCAAAAAACAAAGGATTATGAGATTAGGGGCAATAAAATAGTTCTTTAATTTTTGTTTTCTTCTGTCCCATATCACTGTAGCTTATTATTCCACTAAACAATTATGGAGAAGTTATGACTAGAGCTTGTATTCTCCTGGGAGTTGTTCCCTCAGGTGATCTGGGAGTCTCATCAGAGTGAGACATACTATAACCATCCTACTGCCAAGAGGGGAATTTAAATGCTGAGCACACAGAGAAAGGAGTAACATCATAGACAACAAAACTTATGAGCCATGTAAGATGAGTCTTTTTAAAAATATTATCTTTCATCCCCTCAATAATCCTTCAAAGTTGGTAGTCCCCACCCCATTCACATAGGTGTAAACCAAGCCTTAGGAAAATGACTGTGGTCCTACTTGTCAAGATCATATACTCAGCACGTAGTATTTAAACCCTGTTCTGTATGAATCACTGTCTGGCATTTTGACTTATTTTTTTCTTAATTAACTATCTATGTAAAGGCCAAGAACATCACTCATTCATTTAAAGGTTGTGTTTACTCTAAGTTGTTAAGAGATTTTCATATTTTACGCTTTGTTTTATGAGTTAATATAACATGAAGTGAATGATAGACATGTCGGGTGAGCAAGCAAGGTCTATCCCATTTGAAGGACAACTACTCACTCAACATCACTTCAAAGGACTCCATGCCCTCCCTTCTTTTTTGTCTTCTCTCTGTCATGAACATTTTCCTAGAATTCCCAGCCTTTTTTGTTTTCAGTGAGTGTGGTTTTAGGCTAAGGCTTTTATGTAGGTATACCAGTAGCCCCAAGCATAAAACTTGAACTCATTATGTAGTTAGGACTGAAGTGCTCTCCTGATTTCCCTGTCTCTATCTCACAAGTGCTGGATTACATTTACTGCTATGCCAAGCTCATGTTCAGCTCTTAAAATAACTTTGGTTTTTTTTTTTTTCCTTTCCTTTTCTTTTTTTGACTGAACCGATTTTCCTGGCTTTTTGCTTGCTGAGGTCTGACTTCTCAGCCTTGTGGTCTACTCCCAAACCCCACCTCTGATAGAAATGCCTAAATATCTAGGATACTCTCCTGTCAATTCCTGTCCATTTCACCACCCTGTTTATTTCCAGCATATTCTAAAATCACTTTGTTGAGAACATGTATCTAGAGGAGCAAGAAGGTTTTTTTTTTCTACTTTGATGTGCATGCACCTCAATATCCAGATGAAGTTTTCTTTTTTTATGCTTACTAAGTATTTTCTGAATGCTTATGTATATTTATGAGTAACTAAGAGTTATGAATATTTATGAGTAACTGAGCAGGAAGTTTGGCCAGGAATTATAAGAAGTTTAAATATGAACAACCAATGGTGTGTTGCTCTAAACTCCCGAAATTCGGATCAAAATAATTTTAGAAACAATTTTATTAGGCTAAAATTTATTTATCTCAATTGTATAAATTTATAATTCAATATATATGTACATTCTGTAGTCACCAGCTCAAGGTGATGAACATTTCCATCTCTTCAAATGACAATCACTTTTATCCTTGGAGCAATTCATTCTAATCATTCTGAAATATGTCATAGACTCTTTGGACTGTTCGTTATCCTTTCTTACTAAAGAATAGCTAAAAATAATTATGTAAACCTTTATTTTTGAAGACAATAGCTAGAAAGGAAAAAGTCTTTGACAGTGTCTTCTAATAAAATAAGTTAAATTCTATTAAAGATCTTCTTTGATGACTTAAAACTTGACAGTGAAGGAGAGAGCTGGGATTAAGCTCTGTGTGTGGGTACACAAAAAGATTCTGGGTAGTGGTGGTGCACACCTTTAATCTCAGCACTTCAGAGACAGAGGTAGGCAGATCTTTGTGAGTTCAAGGCCAGACTGGTCTACAGAGGGAGTTCCAGAACAACCAGGGCTACAAAGAGAAAGCCTGTCCCAATAGCACAAAATAAATTTAAAAGAAAAAAGAATTCACAAAACCCTGCATTGACCCTACATAAAATTATATTAATAGTATTAATAGTTATAAAAATAATAAAACTTTGTATAAATTTTCCATACACCATAACTCTAAAAGTTCTTTATTAATTATATGATCTTTAAGTAATTTTTGCCTCTTTGCAAAATTAGACATTATTATTATTGCTATAACAGAAACCATGCCAAAAAGGTATGGTAGCTCACATCTGTAATCCCAGACAAGGATTGCCATGAGTTCTATAAGAACTCTTCTAGCCTATAAGAGAACAAGATCCTATTTCAAATAAAATAGAAACTTTCCATTTTTAGGAGTCATTTTAATAAATTGTTCTGATGATGCTAATAGTCACAGTATTTGTATGAAATTATTAGTGAAGTTGGGTCAAACACTTGCATTCCTTAGCATATAGCTAAATTATATTTGTCTACAGAATACTGTCTTCATATTAGGCATGACTCAATAATAGCATCATTGCTGAAGGAAAACATACATGTAGGAGGCTTTCCGTACCAATTCTTCAAATTGGACATTTATTTCCTTTATTTTAAATTTTAGTATTTAATCTCATTTGAAAGCTGGTATTATAAATGCCAGTAAGAGTTAGCATGCTTCAGTAACTACTAGAATATTGCTAAAAACAGAATTTTAGTTTTGAAGCTGTTAATGTAGGGTACAGGAGAACAATGAGTAACATACTTCAGTAGGTATGCATAATGTGTTAACAATACCTAGTAATGATAGATTTATAGAAAGTCCTATCACAACTATATCATATACTAGATGCTTGGAAGATGTTTCATTTGATAACCACTCGCATCTCAGCACCTTTGCATTCATAAAATGAAAACTTAGGTTCCTTTTCAGTTTGTTACAGTTAAAATGGTGCCTGGATATTCCTCAAGTATTATCTAGACCTATCTGCAATAGAATAAAACTTATTTCCTCATTCAAAGGCAGTGGTTTCACACTTAAGTAAAAATCTTTGCAAGCAGAAATAAATTCTTAAGGTGAAATTTTAGTACCATCACATAATCCATCCTCTTGAGAGCTGAGGATTTTCTAATCAGTTTGGCTAATATGGTGAGCAGATTCCATTGGACAATATTTACAATATAGACATGGAAAAAGATGGACGGGAAGCAACCCTGAGTTAATCTTACCCTGTAGTAATTATGTTTCTTTTTGATTCTGTAGATATTTTGCTAGAAGACACTGGTGATGCAACTGGGCATAAGGATGGCCGCAGTGTGAAAATTATAGTCTCCATAAGCAAGGGCTATGGTCGAGCAAAGGTATCTCTCTAATCTTATATTCTCTGTAAGTCAGGAATTAGAACACTTACTAATTTAGATGTGGTGTATGTCTGAGGGTTTGCTCTTGTAGTTACCTGCTTCTTTGGCGCCAGCTAAACATGTTTTATAAGATGAAAGGACAGAGACAGCAAAGAAAGGACATCACCATGTGCAGGTTGTTGATGTGGTCTTTGTACAAACAAGAGCCTGTAAGATAATGAATACTGTAGACATCAGAGAGAGTCTACTGAAATCAGTAGCTCATACTCCATTAATTCTACTTGTCCATGTCCATTTTAAGCATAGTCCTATCTAATCAGGCAACTATGTAACTTCACTTCTGTATTCAAATATTCTCTTTAAATTAATGCCATTTGACTCTGTGTCCTAATTAACTCAAAGGGATTTTTAATTAAATTGTTACTCAGTAGCCCAGAATGCACATTTATATTTTCAATCAAAAATAATAAACTATTTCAAAGTTTAAGAATAGTTAGAGCACTTGAATTTTAATAATGACATTCTGCTTCTGAAAATGTTGGGAGTAATCCCACATTATAATCTTTCTCCTGAGCTGTAGACTTGTGCCTCCTTTTCCCACGTGACCATTTATGTCTTGTGGTTTGAGGGAAACCTGAACTACATCTAATTTAAAAGCAGTTGTTCTATTGTATTATGTAAGCACAGTAAACATACTAGAAACTGCACTATAAACACAGAAGAAGAAAAAGGTTTCCTACCCAGAAAAACTCTAAGGAACAATGAATGTGTTCCAACATCTTTTTCCAGAACAATTCATGAGAGTTGTCTAGGTATATAATGACTGCCACAAAAAAAGTGACGTAGTAGAGATGGCTTTAAAAATTATTCCCCGCCAGTTCCAGAGGCAGACTAGTCTAAGACAGAGCTTCTAGCCAGATTGGATGCTGGTGTGGGCACTCTGGGTTGCAGATTGTCAACGTCTTGATTGGTTCTTATAGTGCCTTTCTTGGCATCTCTGGAAGGAAGAGAGAAGCTGTGACAAAGACATTACTCTTACCCTGATGTCCTCACTCTCATGTCTGCACTGACCCAAACACCTCCCAGAAGCCTCATTGCTCAGTCATTATTATACTGAGAGCAAGTCTCCAACAAAGTAATTTGGGAAACATAAAAAATTTCACTCCTAATAGTACTAAAGGAAGTATCAAAAACACTTTTGTGAACTTTTTCTTAAAAAAAAAAAGAAAGAAAGATTAGACTTCTAACTCAGATTACATGGCAGTAGAAAGGGTAATGTTTGTTTACACTGAGAGTGTTAAATATTACAGATAAAGAAACTGAGGTTTAGAGTCAGCTGAGGGATTGACCTCTCATCATATTCTTAATAGAGATATGCTTTCTTCATAAGTAGATACGTTCTTACTGTAGCTACTATGTGCTGTAGAATTCTTGCATTCTAAAGGTTTGGCTCAATAATTATTTTACTATATTTTAATGACCACTAGACTATAGAAACCAGGATTGCAATTATTAATCAATTCTACTTACTGGCATCACAATTATTATTTCCACCTAACCAAAAAAAATTCTAACTTAACTACAGCTGACAGAAGCTTTGTATCTCTCATATTCCTAGAAAAGAATTAATAATAAATCCTATAAATAATATAGATATGAGACCACCACTTCTACTATTAACGTGAGCTCCATAATAAGTCCTGTAAGTTTCTCTTTCTGGTTCTTAGAAATTTTCTGATAACTTCAAAATCACACCTGTTTTCAGATAGGTAAATGTCACAGTAGTGTGGATATCTTTGCTGTTAATGATGCTTTGTTTAGTAAATTTAAGTTGAAGATAGAAATTCTGCGCGTTTGCTTTATCAAAGATAAAAATCATAAAATAGTAATATGAAGTCCTATGTTTGTTTGATGAGATCCATTCTGTCTTCTGTGTCTTCCTTCCACACGGTTGCTAATAGGAGGAACGCATCAAGTATATCAGTATGGGAAAGCAGCTCTTCTGGGACACCTTCACCTTGCCTTCCTTCTGAGCATCTTATGCACCACTTTCCCTTTCCCTACTCTGTCATCTAAGTTCTTTGTTTAGTTATTGTTCTAGCTATTACTTTATTTGCTCAGTTGACTAATTCGCTGAGGGATATTTTGTTCTATATAACCTGCCATATGCAGTCTTAAGCAGGAACTAGATTAGTACATTTTAATGGGAAGTATAGTGATAAATTAATAAACTATTGGGCCTTCTTTTCTTTTTGTTCTCATTAAGGACCAGAAGTCTCAGGCTTATTTGATAGGATCCATTGGTGTGAGTGGAAAAACTAAATGGGATGTCTTAGACGGTGTCATTAGGCGTCTCTTTAAGGTAAGTTTTTAAAGGTAGCCTGACATAAATTTTTATGTTTTCACCTTTTTGATAATTTATTTAACTTTCATAGCTTAAATGTATCTGATCCTCTCCCCCATCTCAATAGGGAAAGATTTCTCTCTTTGCACTGTTTAATATAACACTTCTTATATAGTTGGTCCAAATTTTCTTTTAATTTTTAAAGATGTATTGGTTTTATGTGTCTGAGTGGCCTGCATTTAAGTCTGCACACCATATGTATACCTGATGTCTGTGCGCAAACGAATGAAATCAGATTTTGGGGGCCTGGAGTTACAAGTGGTGTGAGCTACCACATGGGTGCTGGGAATTGAACCCAGGTCTTCTGGAAAAGCAGCAACTGTTCTTAACTAGTGAGTCTTCTCTATACCCCAAAAGCCTACAGCACTAAGTATCCCAGTGGTTCCCATCTAAGCACTAATGAGGCTCAACCCCAATTAGCTTCTGAGATCAGAGGAACTTGGGTGCATTCAGGGTGGTCTGACTATAGACAGAATTATAAATCAAAAGTCTTAACACCCAGCTTTGTATCTTCATGAATTTATCTTTGTTACAGATGAGTTGAAGCTCTGTTTTGACTTTTCTTTTTTGTGGACCACCTTAGGAATATGTGTTCCGAATCGACACATCCTCTAGTCTTGGTCTGAGCTCTGACTGTATCGCTAGCTACTGTATAGGAGATTTAATTAGATCCCATAACCTAGAAGTGCCTGAACTGCTGCCTTGTGGATACCTGGTTGGAGATAATAATATCATCACTGTGAACTTGAAAGGTAAAAAATAAAAAAGGACAACTTTTACCCAGACACCTCATTTTTTTTCTTTTGCGCTTATAGTTTGTTAAAGTTTGCATACTTTTATAAAATGTATTAACGTATGAAATGAATATTGGTTTGTCTAGAAATATAATTCTGTACCATCCCCAAGACTTGTAGAAGAAAGGTAACTAGGGAGATTTCAGCTTTTTGGTTTTTTTCCTAACTTCTCTTTCTGAGACAAGCTTTCAATTAACGTTATTGGGTTTACTGAACTAATATATTCATCACCATATTTTGAAGCTAAAAGTATGTGTATTTAATAAACATCCACGGGGGGTGCAGAATGAAAGTCAAGAGCCAGGAATGAGTCATGCTTTGGGTGTTGTGTCTAGTTATAGCTAATGCAACAACTGACACAGGCTTGCCTCTCTAGTTATCTGTTTGAGTGTGTTTGAAAATGTGGAGGTATCTAAATAAACTGTGGATTAATAGCAGGATTTGTCAATATTTGGTTTTGTGATTAAAGTAATTGTGTTAGTAAAAGGAAATAATGAAATAATGTTGCTCTCTTCTTAATCCTTTGACAAACACTGTAATTTGTATTTTTTTCCAAAAGCTTACATGGCTATACAGCTGGGGTACTTCATGAGTAAGAGAAGGCAATAAGGATGGGGTGGAAAAGAAGACCAAGCATTGTCATTTGAGTTATGACTTTTGGTGACAGGGTCTCTCTATGTAGTCTCGGCTGGCCTTGAACTCATCTTGTTTTTTACTACTCCTTGCTGACTCCTCATGAAGCCATTTTTCTGTCTCAGTTCTATAGATCTTACATATCTCCCTTTCTTCTCTAGCACTGTACATACATCTCTAAGAGAAATGAGCATGTTTGCTTATCTCAGTAAATGTAAATTTATATATTTCTTTCTTTAATAATGGAAAGTATGCAGCTGGCAGTGGAGGGCAGCTTGAACAGAAGAAAGCAGCTTTGATGTTCACTATGCCTTCTTATCAGTGTTCAAATGACAACCAATGCTTGCGAGTTAAAAATAGCCAGAAAATTATTTTGCAAGAACTACATTCTTATGAATAACAAAGATTTATTTTGAGTTCATAATATATTTCTAATTCTGCCCCCAAAAAACGAATAATGCTTATTATTGCCTTTGATTTTTTTTTCCTTCAGGGGTAGAAGAAAATAGTCTGGACAGTTTTGTTTTTGATACACTGATCCCCAAACCAATTACCCAAAGGTACTTTAACTTGCTGATGGAGCACCACAGAATTATACTCTCAGGACCAAGTGGTACTGGAAAGACCTATTTAGCCAACAAGCTTGCTGAATATGTAATAGCCAAATCTGGGAGGAAAAAAACAGAGGATGCAATTGCTACTTTTAATGTGGACCACAAGTCAAGTAAGGTATGTCACAGAAAACTAAGAAAATAACTGTCTTTTATCCAGGAGTGTCCTGGGCAATCGAGTTTTAAAATCACATGCAATTTTCATGTCAGCACACTGAACAAATTTTGCTTTAATTAATGTCCATAAATCTTCTGTTTTTAGTAACAGTCACTTACCATGTAACTGGAAAGTCACTGGGATTATGTCTAATACAATGGCAGAGCCTCTGTTGTGGATGTCCCTAAACTATGTGTTTACAAAGTGTTATACAAGAAAGGCAGCAATTTATGGTGCTATGGAAAGGAGATGGTTAAATGACTCTATAGGCCGAGCCAGGCTGTATAAAAAGGCAATGTGTGGTTTAAGCATCAATAAATGAACAGGAATTAATGGGGATGTTGCAGGAATAGAGATTGATCTGGAGATAGCTGTAATTATTGCAGAAATACTGATAAAGTAGCAATTTGCTGACATCTTGTCTCTAGAGAAATTCTGCACGAGAAGTTTGGGAAAGTGAGGAATGTTGAAGTTGGCTACCATTCTAATCTACTATAGCAATTTGATCTGTCTCTGCTATTATATTGGCCTGTGACGTTGTCAAAGGCTGCTCATCTCTTCCTGGATTGCCCTGACTCAAAATAACCACACAGAAACTGTATTAATTAAATCACTACTTCAACTGTTAGCTCTAGCTTCTTATTGACTAGCTCTTACATCTTAAATTAACCCATTTCTATTATTTTATATTTTACCACGAGGCTCGTGATCTACTGGCAAGGTTCTTGCTCGTGACTCACTTCCTTCTCCTCAGGTGGCTATAAGGTGTCTTGCTCACTCCACCTACTCTCTCTCTATATCTTTTATCTTTTCCATCCTGGTTATATTCTGTTAAGCTATTGACTGAAAAAGCTTTATTCATTAACCAATAAAAACAAAAAATAGACAGACAGACTCCTCACACCAATGTGAGACTGTAAAACTCACTGGCAAGTCACTGGGGGTAGTGGTGCACACCATTAATCCCAACACTCAAGAGATAGAAGCAGGATCTTGGTGAGTTCGAGGTCAACCTTGTCTACAGAGTGAGTTCCATGACAACCAGGACTGTTATATAGACAAACCATGTCTTGGAAAAACAAATAAATCAATACAAAATGCCCAACCTCATTTGCACAGCTCTACTTCATAAAGTGGAGAGCGTTAAAGTAGGAAGTACACCTGTTTACTGTTCTGTTTGTTGAAATCTCAGGGGCTGCTACCTGAGGGGCTCTTGGGAAAGTGAACTGTCACCAGGGATACCTTGATGGAGTCCCAGTGAGAGAGAGAGTCATGCCACAGTTTCAAAATAGCCTAGTTGGATGGTGTACACTGACCAAGCCCCTTAACGTGTTCATCAGCTTCTTCTCACTGTGATAAAAATGCCTGAGATAAACCGAGAGGGAGGGAGGTTGATGCCTTCTGGCTCAGTTTCTGAGAGTTCAGTTCATGGACAGCTGGCCCCTTTGTTTAACCTGCCAAAGCAGAACAGCATTTTCATAAGAGAACTTGATTAGGTGGAGAGGATCATCTCAGGGTTGCCTCAAATCAGAGAGAAAGGGAGGGCCTGCATACCCTGTAAAGACATGCCCCAGGGAACCACACCCTTTCACCAGACCCTCCCTTTGATTAGCCCATTCAGTATCAACTCATCAGTAGACTGATCAATTGGTGATATTAGCGGCCACCCCTTGGTACAATGAGCAGTCCCGTCTCAGTGGGATGGTACATTAACTAGGAGAAGCATTGGGGACTATTACTAGATTCCTTAGCACCTTCATTTTTTCTCAATTGTAGGATAAGGGGAAATGGAAGGTTGTGGTGAGAACTCAAAGAAAATGTATGTGGGTTTGCTTTGTTTTGTCTCTGCAACTTGTGGCTATACAGAAAAATACAGAGATAAACTGTGAAAGATGGCAAGCACACCAATGGAGATTTCTTGCCTAAGAACACATACTCTACAACATACACATACCTTGGTTCAAAGTTCTTTTCAAACAGTAATATACATAAAGTGCAATGGGGAATTTTAGGCTTAAATACATGTGTCCTGTAAATTATGAGTATTTCTGTGGAGTTGAGCACTTTTCAAATTGTGGTCGTGCCATTCTTTGTCATTGGGACTGAAGAATTGCATAAATCTCGACATGGAAAACTTGACTCCTCTTTAAGCTGCATTCGAAGGAGACAGTTGCTCATTTGTTCCCACCTGCATATTTAATGTATGCTGTGTTCCTGTTTCTTTGTATCTCCACATGAAAGCCCTTTAGCCCACTGTGCTTTTCTTTCCAATCAAAAGATAAAAGAACTCTGAGGTCTCTTGGGCATACCCTATGTTCTCTTCGGCTTTTCCTCGTTGTTGACATGCCAGAACACTATACAAATTCTTTGCCTTGAAAAAAATAAACAAAAGAAAAAAGTGGTTAGAAAATAAGTAAAATGGATTTGGAAGAGGAGACCAATGGACTTTGATAAAGCAGAGGATCATTTTATAGACGGCTGGAATTAAATATATCAGCTCTAAAAATCAATGAGAAGCAGTTTGACAATGTAAAGTGTAGTGGGTCAATTCCTCTAGCAAAATATTCTCTTGTGAAAATCCATTTATGTATACATTGTTGTGAGGACACTGCTTGTTTGTTTCCAGCTGTTCAGCCCTGAAATAATCACTCAAAAGCCATATTATTTGCTATCCTGTTTGACCAATAGTTTAAGCATGTTTCTGGCTCTTATATCTTAATTTAACCCATCTCTATTAATCTATGTATTTCCACGAGACTGTGGCTTACCAGGTAATGTTCTCGCATCTGTCTCCAGTGGGGCTACGTGGGCTGTGGGTTTTTTGTTTGTTTGTTTTTGTTTGTTTGTTTTTGCTTTTCAGATTGGCAAGGGGACTGCTCAGCTCAGATTTCTCGCTGCTAAGTAGTCAGGGGTGGAATTCTTAGGAGTATTTAAATAAAACTTGGTGATAGGAAGAAATCTTAGACAAATCATATAGTATTAATCGAGAAAACACAAAATACAAGTGAAAGATGTTAATTTTTCTCCCTTGGTTTGTTATGGGTGAATAAGCTGTCAGTCAGACTGGATACAGAATTAGAGCCAGAGACTATGTCTTATTATTTTCAAGTTGACAGAGAATCCACAGGTTTTTGGATTTTGGAGTTGAGAGGGTATGAGTGGGAGGATGATATTAATGAAGAGGAATGACAAGTTAAGACTGTGTTAGGGTTACCCATGAGGAATATAGATTTTTCTAAAATAAAATGCTAATGAGGCATGAAATAATAAGTCTTTTGCTGCAAAGAAAATAGAGTCGTGTAATTGCTGCTTTGTTTTGTGCTATGCCACTAGAAAGCATTGAAGAGACATGGCCAGAAAGCACTTACTCAAAAAATAAAAAATAAAATCTAACAATAAGCCATCAAAGAGAAAAAGAAAAGTGCCTCCTCGTGTTTTCTGTCCTCTTCATTTTACATTCTGTTCCTCTTCTTCCCACACTTCAAGCCCTCCCCTCAAGCTGCCAGCTGGAATATTGTGATTGAGAGCAGAGCACACAAACAATTACACTTTGTGACATTTCATATAACAGCTCTAGAAGGATGGCTATGGGTTTAGTAAAGAGTCTGTGGCCAGCTGAAGCCACTTGGAATGTTAGGTAGGGAAAGATCAGAAAACTGGCATGGACAGATTCATCAGTAGTGTCTAGAGTCAAAACCCAAGAAAACAAGGATGCAATGGACTGGAACAGTAGCTCTGTCCATGGTCTCAAAGTCTAACCATGAACTTGTCTCATTGCCATGCCCATCTGGCGTATGGCGCTGCTCTATTTTGCCTAACTTGGTAAAAATGGCAAAGGCTTAATGAAGTGCATCACCCCCTCCATCTAAGCTTTTATATCCCATAAGCTGGCCTGAGAATCACAAAGTGATCTCCAGGAGGGTTATAAAAATGAGTAGCCCATGGCTTTTATCATAGTCTCCAGAACCTATTTCATACCCATCCATTGTTCTGCTGGTCTGAAGTCTCTTGATTCCTTGTGTATAGGATGTTGATATTAGAAGAATTTCCTTTCTAAAAATTCTTGATTTCATAATTCTAACTCCTCCTTTCCTTCCTGCTCTGTGGTAAGATCTTTGTTGGTCGTTTTTACTGCTTGCTTTTACCTTCACAAATGAAAATGTTCCTGATGTTCTATCCTTGTCTCTCCTGTTCCCCTTTGAATGATTCTAGTGGCCTTCTTGTGTGTTGACCTGGAGGGTAGGCATGAACTGAGCATCATTAGCCATGCCCATTCTCCCGTTTCAAGGTTTACTTTCAACCTACAGGTGTGTTCTAGTTTATCTGATCAAATTATATTTAGAAACAGCAGATGTGGGCCGTGCATCAGAGGCCCATCCACTGCTATTAACCTCTACCCAACCACCTTCCTGTTTCCTCGGATTCCTACAATTTCCCTCTAAAATTCCCCATGACTCTTTTGTCAGCTCTATCCATTCATGGCATGGAAAATAGAATCTCTTTTCATTTAAAATCTAGCTCAATTATCCTCCAGTGTTTTCGGCTGCTTTCTACACTCAATCCAAAATACCACACTTTTCCTGTTCAGAACGATAGTGTCCCTTGGCTTCAATAGTCTCAACGTTCTTTGGGCTCATCCCTTTTCTCCTTATGCAATCATAATTTGACCTTATTGCAT
The DNA here is from genome assembly GCF_037038515.1 of Microtus pennsylvanicus. Lineage (NCBI taxonomy): Eukaryota > Metazoa > Chordata > Mammalia > Rodentia > Cricetidae > Microtus > Microtus pennsylvanicus. The sequence goes on from NC_134598.1 coordinate 18,380,108, forward strand.
CCCATGAATATTACATGTGTCTGTGTGGTCACCAGGAGATACTGCATGATCTTACCTACCATTTCAGATTATTAACTTCCTTCTTAATTATTTACCTGTGTTTTCCTTTCACAAAGCTCATTCTTTCCACTTGTCTTTCGAGCACCATATTTTTGCACTTCTGGCTTTCCCTATTCCTGTCTTTCTACATGGGAAGCTCTTCTCTCATTTTTAGCCACTGCAATATTCCCTAGTCATAAAAAAATTAGTGGGAAGTATTTCTGCTTCTTCAGAGTCTTTTCCAGAGGCTGTGAGTAATCTTTACATCCTGTAAAACAAAATATATGAAAATAATGCAAGTTTATCTTAATTATAGTTACATGTATATTGCCCAGCTTCTTTGTAGATAATAAGCTTCTGGGATGCTTTTAGTTTCATTAGTCATCGTATTTTTTTGATAAATAAATTGCTCCCTCCTACTGACAAGCAAACAAAGGCATCAATGGTCCATAGGTCTATCCTTTCCTGTGTGATGCATTCTAATTCCCTCTTTATGAATCTAGTCTCTTTTTGCTTTCCAATCCTTTTCACATCCCACGACCATACACTGTTTCCCACTGCTACAGCAAAACTCTTATTATTTCCATAAATATATCTTATAATTGTACTCTATAATGTTGGGAGGGTTGTTCTGAATATTTTAAACACTTTCTCTCATTATATTTTTGTTGTTTGAACCTAGGGCAGGCTTCCTCTAACTCTTAGTGCAGTGTTTTATGCATTTCGCCGTCTGTATGGTATTGTGATTTTCTTACTGCCTAGGTTGTCTGCTAATCTCCTGGATGTTCTTGGAAACTGGTCCTTGAGTTCTCAATGCCAGTTTACCTGGCACAGAGGAAATTCGTAATAAAGGTGTGTTGAAACAATGAATAACTTCAAACTTACCAGTTGGAATTTTACTTATTATCCAAGTTTCATCTCAAAGGCCACCTTGAATGACTGTTACTCAGTGCCTCTACTATGCCTTTTGCTGCTTTATCCGCTTTGCTGTTGGTTCTCTAGGTTAACTTTGTAGATACAGTGAGGAAGCATCCAGTGTGTGTGTGTGGGGGGGGGGGGGATATGTGTTTACCTGACTGCCAGAAATCAGGATCGTGGAATTGTTTTAACCCTGAACAAGATTTACAAATTGAGAATGGCATTATAAATATGCAAATATTATGGAAATGTTCTTACTGATTAGGATAATTCTAAGGAACCTAATTTTGCTCCTGACCTACCCATCTGTGAGACCCGTCAATCAGAGAACTTGTTATCATATTTAGGTTCAAAGATATTAGACAAGAATAATGCATGGAAAATAACCAGGAAGCTCAAGAAATATCAAGCGCTGATACGAAATTATCCTGTAAAATATAAGAAGTGCTTTCTTTGTTTAAAATGTCAGCAGTCACCTGCAGATTATAAATAAATAATTAATTATCTACTATGGGGGGTGGTCTGAGGACTAGGGATATACTTTTAGATTCAACTCATCTAAATAATTTAAATCAAAATGTTGAAAGTATATAAGGACCTAAAAGGTGCCGTTCTGGTTTTAGTCTGTAACCGAAATAACTCTGATGAAAATCTATCTTACGGAAATTTCAAAAAGAAAAAGATACCTGAAATTTATAGCTTACCATGTAAATTCCCGTCCTGAGCTTCTCTGGCTTTCCTTCTGAGGAGGAACCACTGAAATGCAACCTTGTATTCAGTTTTAGATATCCTGTGGAAATACTGTTCCTCTTCTCTTTAAAAATGTGAGCCTCTCAATTTTAAATGGGCTTCATTCATGACAATAATGAAAAAAAAAAAAGAAATCAAAGGAAGGACACAGTGTACGATTCCTAAAATTGTCAATTGCTTGCGTGTGGTGGAGGCTCATCTCTGATGTGTTCCGCTTGGCCTCTTTAAGGAATTGCAGCAGTATCTTGCCAACCTGGCTGAGCAGTGCAGTGCTGGCAATAACGGCGTGGAGCTCCCCGTTGTCATCATTCTGGATAATCTTCACCACGTGGGTTCTTTGAGCGATATCTTCAATGGTTTCCTCAACTGTAAATACAACAAATGGTAAGCGCGTGAAAATAATCGGACCAGTCACGTTAAGAAATGGTGATGCCATTGACTTCTGTGTACCTTTATATGTTTTAACACTTCTAGTGGATACCATTAGTGCAAAACTTGTAATAGGATCCTAAATTTCCATAGAATCTGCATGTGTGCTTTAGAATACTTATTTATCCACAGTTATGTCTCTAGAAGGGGTTTGTCTTGCTTTGTTTGCTTGTTTAGGTGCTGGTTTTGTTTTGAGACAAGGTGTCATTATCTTAACCACGTTGGCCCCAGCTTCACAGTAATCCCCCTGCCTCTCTCTTCCCAAACTACTGCACCTGATCTTTGGGTACTTTTATGCAAGCATTATGCCTTCTTTGATGATGTTAGTTTCCATAGACATACCAGAAGTCTAGGATGCCAGTGTGGATGGTGTAATGGTTGGATTCTTTGAATAGGGAATGTGATAGGTAGATGTTTCATTCTTGGGATCAGGGGTATCTGTTAAATCTCTAATTTTCCTGTTCTTGGTATAATTAGGAGGGCACAATGATATCCCTGGTTCCATGGTGGTGGGAGTGTTTTGAAAGAATTATTTTTTTTTAGAGAGGCTACCATTGTGTACAATTTTATCTTTTACTAAAGCCTGCACAAAACTTCCCAGAGAGAGACGGGCAGTGGTGGCACACGCCTTTAATCCCAGTACTTGGGAGACAGGGACAGGCGAATCTCTGTGAGTATGAGGCCAGCCTGGTCTACAGTGCTAGTTCCAGGACAGCTAGGGCTGTTACGCAGAGAAACCAAAAAAATCAAATCAAAACAAAACAAAAACAAACAAACAAAAACTTCCCAGAAGGAAAGGCATTAATATTGGGAATCATTAAAAATGAAGTGTGGTCTGCAGTGTTAAATGCAGAACTTGGTCAAGCAGCAACAGTTGCCATGTGGTCCATGCCAGAGAGAATTGCATCACTTTTCCCTCTAGCATGTATAAACGCTCCATTCTCTTATTTTTCCTAGTCCTTATATTATTGGAACAATGAATCAGGGAGTCTCTTCGTCACCAAATTTAGAGCTACATCACAATTTCAGGTATGGACTTAAAGGACTGTGTGTGTGTGTGTGTGTGTGTGTGTGTGTGTATGTGTGTGTGTGTGTGTACACATGCATACACGCACCTGCCTTCCTAGCTGTGCTCTTGTGTGCACATGTTACTGTTTCTTTCTAATCAGAAAAACGGCTGTTTTTCCCTTTGCTTGTTGACACTCCTGCCCACAGTGACCTGTGTCGTGGGGATAATTCTCACTCTCCTGGCACCCTTTCTCAAGCAGACATTCTGTGATCTTTAATCTGTCATCAAAAGTGTTTCTCTTCCTGCACACTACTTCCCTGGCTAAAATAGAGCATCCTGCTTCTGAGTGAAGGCTGTGAAGAGAGCTCCTATTTCAGGATCTACACTCTCCCACAGCGGCCCTCTCAGCATGCATGCACCCACTCACTCTCAGGAACATAAGCTCCTTGGAAGCTATGAAGTAAAACTCCAATGATAATAGATTTTCTAAATGCTTGCAGTATCACACTGTGGCTATTAATTAATAGAGGAACATTAGTGCTTTATATTGCAATGAAAATTACTATGGAAATACATTTTAAGTTCTCCAAAAGGACATTGGATTTTCCTTTTATTTTTTTGCAGGTGGGTGTTGTGTGCAAACCACACAGAACCAGTGAAAGGCTTCTTAGGCAGGTATCTTCGAAGGAAATTGATAGAGATGGAAATCGAAAGGAATATACGGAATAATGACCTAGTCAAAATCATAGATTGGATTCCTAAGACATGGCATCACCTCAATAGCTTTTTGGAAACACATAGTTCTTCTGATGTGACCATCGGTAAGTTCCAGAATTAGAATATCCCATTTCCTGTGAGCATTGTGTAAAGGTGGCCAGACTGGATGACGAAACAACAAAGAAAGCTAGGCTTCTCAAAGCTTCCAAAGATTAAGGGATTATTTCCTTCGTAAAACCATCTTTCTCTGGGGGTTACAGCTACAATTATTTTATTGTATCTGACAATTATGGAAAGTAAAATTAAGTTTGAAATAGAAAAGTATCCAAAAGTTAGACCACCAGTCCAAATAAAAAGTCCTCAGTGTAATTTTTTTTTTGCTAAAAAGAATACTTCGCAGATTTTTTTCTATTAATTAACTTATTCAGATATGTCATTGAGAGAAGACTTTAGTTAAAAATAAGAGCATTCTGGTAAATAAGTTTTGTATTTCACGTTTTTTTTCAAAAGATAAAACTGAGTTCCCCTCTTTGGGGAGCACAGTGGTGTCTGTCTACTCCTTAAGTTTCATGGGCAGAACTACATTTCCCACTGTTATCAGCCATTAAATATCCTTAGCTGCAGGCATGAATCCTATCTTCAGCTCAGAGTATTTAGACTGATTCCAAATCCTACCATGAATGACATCTTGTAATCCACAATTCCTGTCTGTGCTACTGAACTTTATAGTGTCTGTAAAATAGGACTGGAGCAGAAATGTCACTATTTCTTCTCATTCTGTGTTATTAAACAATTAATGTTTCATTGGTAAGAAAACAAGAGGCCTGGAGGGCAGGCTTGACCTTCCATGAACATGTTTTCATGACGATTGGGCTGACCAACATTAGAATTTTCTAGGAATACGTGTGCTATATTTCTCCAAAATATCTCTAAACATGTGTTTGGATTGGTAAATACAATGCTTCTGAAACATTTTATCATTTGTGTCTTCTCAGGTCCTCGGCTTTTTCTTCCTTGCCCCATGGATGTGGAAGGTTCTAGGGTGTGGTTCATGGACCTTTGGAATTATTCCTTGGTACCTTACGTTCTGGAGGCAGTGAGGGAAGGCCTTCAGGTAGAATATTTGACTTGTATTACTGTGTCGAAAAACAAAGTAAAAAAAGAAACCAAGCCCCTATTCTTTCAAAAACAAATCCATTCCTTTTTTTTGGATATTTATGCAGAAAACTAAAGAGCGACAAATGTACAATAGTGTGTCTCCTATCACAAGGCTCATATGTATGTGTGTATACATATGTGTGTATATGTATATATGTGTGTATGTATATATATGTATGTGTGTATACATATGTGTGTATGTATATATGTGTTTATGTATGTGTGTATACATATGTGTGTATATATATGCGTGGATGTATATATGTGTATGTGTGTATACATGTGTGTGTATATGTATATATGCGTGGATGTATATATATGTGTGTGTATGTATGTGTGTATACATATGTGTGTATATGTATATATGTGTGTGTATGTATGTGTGGATGTATATATATGTATGTGTGTATACATACGTGTGTATATGTATATATGCATGGATGTATGTCTGTATACATATGTGTGTATATATATGTGTGTGTATGTATATATGTGTGTATGTATGTGTGTATACATATGTGTATATGTATATATGTGTGTATGTATGTGTGTATACATGTGTGTATATGTATATATGTGTGTGTATGTATGTGTGGATGTATATATATGTATGTGTGTATACATATGTGTGTATATGTATATATGTGTGGATGTATGTGTGTATACATATGTGTGTATATGTATATATGTGTGGATGTATGTGTGTATACATATGTGTGTATATATATGTGCGTGTTTGTATATATGTGTGTATGTATGTGTGTATACATATGTGTGTATATGTATATATGTGTGTGTATGTATGTGTGGATGTATATATATGTATGTGTGTATATGTATATATGCATGGATGTATGTGTGGATGTATATATATGTATATGTGTATATACATATGTGTGTATATGTATATGTGTGTGGGTGTATATGTATATATATATGTATATGTATTTGTACATGTCTGTACAGAAGTAACTCTCCCAGCAATGCATTGAAGGCCAAGACTATTACAATGGGTATTGAAAATGTTCTTATTAAATAGATAGGTAATTACAGTTATCCATTGTAAGACACAGACTATTAAGCGGATTCAAGGAAAAAGATATGACTTTATTTCAAACATTTTGCATTTTATGAATTTTCAAAAACCACTATACTACATACAATGTAAGCTCATCTCTCAGATTTCATTTATTTTAAAAATAGTATCATCATTTATGAAAACTCACTTATATTAGAGAAGTTCTATGATAAAATTGACGTTTAGATGAAGTGTTTTTCCCCTCAGATACAGTTTCCATATGAATAAACTATTATCTTAATCTTTGTTTGTAGATTGATGTTTTATATTTGCTTGCTGAGAAACAAAAAGCAACAGAAGCCTCTTATGAGCCCCAAATCAGTAATACATAAACTGCTTAACTTCCTTAGATTCTATCTTTGGAGATACACGCATCTTTTTTATATTATAGTAAATAATATTTGTAAAACTCTTTCTTGAACATTATGATTGTGTAAAGTTTCCATTTGGGTGAGGGTCTTGCGCATTTTAGTAATCATAACCTCTCAGACGAAGTCTATCAATCTCAAGTTTCTTGCTGTGGTTTCTGATAACTTGGTACTAGGTTAGTGTGAGCAGCTAAATAGGTTACCTTATAGATATAGAAGTCAAGCTTAGAGCCGGCACATGGAATAGGCAGAAACTGTACACTTTTAATAATGGACTGTTTTTGTTGTAGTGGAAACTCTTACTATGCGAAAGAATTTAGATAATGGGAATCTTGGAAGGCCCCGTCCATGACCTCTAGGGCAGAAAAGGTCATTGGATCTCATAGTGACCTTATGTTAGAGGAATAAGTGAAGACATGATTCTGGGTCTGTCACTTTAGAGGATTGTAAAAGGAAAGTCATTTTTGGATGAAGGCTGGTGCTTCACTGAGGACCATCTGGGGGATGCTCTGTGACACATGTTCAGATTGGAAAGGATGCTGCTGACACACGCAATCTGAGTTCTTCTGGTGATTCCATCTTTCTTGAAATGTCAGCGATTAAATCATCTCTTTCTGAATGTTTAGATTTCTGTTGTTATTTTCTTGTTATTTTTATTGATTGATTGATTGATCTTTTGTACTCTTGCTGTCCTAGCTGATTCTTTATAAAGATTGGTGTCAACTCTTTATGCACTCTCAAGTCTTTTTATGTCAATTTTAGACTTACAGTTTTTTTGTTTGAGATTTACTTAATATTTTTAGGTGATAAGTGTTTTGCCTGTATGTAGGTATGTATGTGCACCACATATATGCCTTGAGCCTTTGGAGGTGAGAAGAAGGTGTCAGTTACCCTAGACCTAGAGTTAAGGAAGATTGTAATTTGTCATGACAGTGCTAAGTATCAAACTTGGCTGTTCTTAAAGCTTCATCAGTGCTCTTAACCACCAAACCATCCCTCAAACCCCTAAACACAAACTTTTTAAGAATTGTACATTGCCAGGCAGAGGTGGCATATGACTTTAATCCCAGCACTTGGGAGGCAGAGGCAGATGGATCTCTGGCCTACTGAGTGAGTTCCAGGATAGCTAGGACTACACAGACAAACCTGTCTTGATTCCCCCTCAAAAAGAATTGTGCATTTTCCCTTTTAGTCAGTTGTGCACATATCTGTATTTTTTTTATCCTATGTTAAGTAGTTTTTAGCTGAGACAAAACTTCCTGCTCCCATATGAGAGATATTTTTTTAAAAAAAAGTGATGGAAAACAAATAATCTTCAGATTTCTGCCTCTGTTCCTACCTACAAAAGAAATATTGGGACCTAGATAATTTTTGCATTATCATGGATTCAAATTTTAATATAATTTCTGGAGAACCTTAAAAGCATTCCATGGGCTTGTACTCACAGCACCTGTATTTTTCTTTTGTCTCGATGAAACCCTAAAAGCACTGGCTATCAACAGAGAAATCACAAGTTGTCCTCTGAGGTTGTGTCACTAGAGCACCTGGTAGCCAGAATGATCCTAGGAGACGCAGGTCACAAAGGAAAAGAAAGGACACCATTGCCTCCTCCTGAGTGTAGCATTTCTTCCATGGTCTTTCAGCCTTACTCCTTGTTTACAAAATCCCACCAGGCACCATCTCCTCTTCAGTTTATAACATTGTTTACAACATAGAAACTCAGGGATCATCATCTCCCTGTGTTATACTGAGCCTGCTTTCTCCAGTCTCTTGTATCTTTTTTCTTAATTGTGCTCATGATTTTCCCATAGATTCTTACAGACCTCATATTTGGGTTTCCATTTTCTTCCTCTTTTTGTAGTATTCTCATTTATAAGTGTATCAAATGTCTTCTGAACGGAAGCGATGGAATTACGGGGCGGGGAGGGGAATGGCTGTCTCAGTATAATGAATGGACAAAACGCCTCTTCATTCTTCATCTTTCCAAAGTACATTTTACTAGAGAACTCCCTTTATTGTAAAAACAGATTTTGTTTTTTAGATCTCGTTTATCAACCTGGAGAATTTTGTTTGTTTCTTCATTTCTCCTGGGTTTTTAAAGTTATTTGTAACAGCAAACATGTACAAGAATGCCTTTATTTCCATATAATAAACCTCCTTGGTGCTTTCCCTCACATCAGGTGCTCCCTTCCGTCTTGTAGAATTGGGGTTTTAAAGTGACCTCTGTAGATGTATCTACATTTAAAATCTGGAAAATTCTACTGAGGACTGAATATGAAAATAGCTACCTGATTTTTTTCTCAACTGATATAAATGACCTTTGTAATGTGGTGAACTTTTAGATGTACGGGAAACGCGCCCCATGGGAAGATCCCTCCAAGTGGGTCCTTGAGACCTACCCGTGGAATCCTGTATCCCTGCCTCAGGAGGGCCCAGCACTACTGCAGCTGCGGCCAGAAGATGTTGGGTATGAAGGCTGCACATCGACGAAGGAAGCCACAGCATCAAAGCACATTCCCCAGACTGATACAGAAGGGGACCCCTTGGTAAGCATGGACTGCTATTCTTGTTATAGCTTCACATCAGTCTGTAGTCATTGGTATTTAGCCATCATTATCAAAGACCAGTTACTGTAGTTAATGTATGAAATCAGCCTGATGAGGCTGATCATTCAAAATGTTACGACTAGAGCAATTTCCATCATTCAAATTCTTTAAGAAAAAAACAAAAACAAAATTCAACTTATTTGTCAAAAAAAATAATGTAAGAAACCCTGAAACTGGTTCAAACTGTATAAGTATGATTTTTCTCTGATTATACATTAAATTGTGTTGATATTTAGATAATCTGTATTTTAATTGTCCTGACAATCCACTGGGTATTTAAGAGAAAACTGGAAGTTTGCCTATAACTAAAACATGATCAAATGTATACAGAACAAAGCCTATTTTCTATATATAAACTAGCCATATTAAATGCACAGTTAGTGTTCTGTTGCTTTCAGGAAGAAAGGATAAGCTCTGTTGTATATGAGATTTAGTTCTTTTTATGTGCATTGGTGTTTTACCTGCATTTGTGTCTGTGAGAGGGTTCTAGACCTCCTGGAACTAGAGTTACAGATAGTTTGTGAGCTGTCTTGTGGGTGCTAGGAATTGAATCCAGGTCCTCTAGAAGAACAGTCAGTTCCTTTAACTGCTAAGACATTTCTGTGGCAATCAAAAAGGATGTAGCCTTACCATGTTCCTCATGGTATTAGACCATATAATTTTAGTTTTAAAAGCACTACAATAGTTTAAGTGTATACAACTCCAATGTCTGACTATTATGAAAGTATTAAGTACGTATTGTGATTAGCAATAAATACCCATTTTAGTGTACCTGCTTTTTACTCATAGTATTCTACTAGTGAGAACCTCAAGAAATGATTACCTTGCATGCTCAGTGACTAAAAGGATCATCTAAAGTTAAACCTTGGGTCAGATATATTCTGTTGCGAACATACATATGTTGCCTCTGTCTTTGTTTCCATATGTTTGTATAATCACTGATAGAAAGCAAAAATATATTGCAGTCTAATCTAAATTAGAAATCCTAGTAGGGAAATTACTATTATCAGGAGTCTGGTTTTGAATCTGAACAAGAATGTATGTTCTAATACACTGAACATCATTTTAAAATGAAATGTACATGCATCGTCAAAATGTTTAACGTTGGCACATGTGTGCTGAATGCTGCGATTTGGTGATCATAGTAGGTGTCACTGTTTATGATCTTAAAAGGACATAGTCCAGTAGCGATGTGAGACGTGTGCTTGCATTGACCGCAGCAAGTACGGGAGAACTGGGGGACAAAGTTGAGAGTCTGTTACAGGACCTGACAGATGGGATAGTTGAGCTGGGTATTGAAACAGGCATTGGCATTGTTTGTGCGGTTGAATGCAGAACCTCTCAAATCAAGGAATTATCACACTGTTGTAATATGAGCGGCTGGGCTGCGTCCCCAGCACCCCGGCTGCCTGCTAGCTTATGCCCGAAATAACAACACACAAACTGTATTCATTTAAACACTGCTTGTCCCATTTTGCTTGGCCCATTAGCTCTAGCCCTTACTGGCTAATTCTGATATCCCGATCAACCCATCTCTAATAAACTGTGTAGCTCCGGTCTTACCGGGAAAGATTCAGCATGTCTGACCTGGCGGCTTGCTTCATCGCGTGCATCTGCCTGGGAGAGTGGAGCACGGCCTCTCTCTGAGCTCACTTCCTCTTCTTCCCAGCATTCTGTTCTGTTTACTCCTCCCACCTATGTTTTAACCTATCAGGGCCAAGCAGTTTCTTTATTGCTTAACCAATGAAATCAACAGATTGATATATGACACTCCCACATCATCACACAAAACACTGCCAAACAGCACAGTGAAAATTAAGAGTTAGAGGCTAAATAACAGTTGGTCAGAAGAATTAAAACTATAGACTTATCCAGCTGTTAGATCTCATTGAGTCATTTTATTTTTACATGTAGTTAAAACTTGATCACACGGACAATGGGGCATCATTGTTTATCTGTTTAGCTTTGTAGTTGCTTAAGATGATTTAAGTAACAGAGCAGAGGAGAAAGCATGGGTCTGGGTTAGCTGGCAGAACTACCTGAGAAAAACTGAAGAATGTGTTAAAGTAATAGGCAAGGAAAGGATGCAGGGGAGACCAGGGGAAAATGATGTTCAGAGAATCCAGACCCATCACAATGGTAACTGAGTTGTATGTGAACTCACTTTCTTTTTATCATGTCTTTTGTTGGCAATTGAATACAACAACATGGCCAGAAGCAGAGTGAATCACATTGGTACGTGTTTATTACAGATGTGAGACTGGGAGCTGATGCTGATTGAACCAATTATGGAGCACCATTTTCTTTTATTTATTTTATTTTATGTATATGAGTGTTTTTGCCTGCACGTATGTGTGTGCGCCAATACGTATGCCTGGTGCCCACTGAGGTTCAAAGTGTATTTTCTCTTGTTAAGTGGGGAGGGTGCTCAGACACAATACTTCTATAAACCAGCTTCAGTCAAATGCTTAAGTTTCAGATGTTATCACAAACCATTTTCATCTCATATCCTTGTGTAGGTGGTTTAATACATTATGGTAGTTAAGGCTGAAATGCTATTGAAAAATGCCCTGAAAATTATCAAAATGATTTCAAAATACTCTATAACCACCGCCTCTTTGTCAAAATGGCATTCCTGCTGGAACTGATGATTGCCAGTTCATTCTTTATTTCAAAAGCTTTATTAAGCATACATTTTTATACTGACATACAAATATTCATGGCCTGACTGAAGACTAAGAAATCTTGTTTGAGATATCTCCTCTCTATTTCTCTGAGTTGAAAGATAAAGGACAACTCTGATTGTTCCAGAAAGTACTGTAGTTAGTATTTGGCACTAAGCAATATAAAGTTTATTGTCCTGGAAGAAGCCTTCAATAAGAAAACAAGTCTCCAACCCTCACGAAGACAGGCGCCAATTACCCTGTGCCTTCTGAAATTGTTGAGCCATCGATTTTCCAAGTCTGCTTTTAAACATTCCTTTTTTTTTTTCCTAGCTCCGATCTCTAATAGTGGAACTGCAGATCTATTGAAATCCAAGCCTTTTATTTTATAATACATCGGAGAGCTGTCTTTCTCCCCAGGTGCTCTCAGGCACAATCCTCTCTCCTGGAACAAATGCTACCTTTCTCCTGTGAAGTTGAGACGCTTGAGAAGGCTGCCATTGTTCCAGAAGGTGGCTTTTGTTCTCCGTGATGTATCAATCATATTTCAGCCAGAGCCTCAGTGACAGCAAACACTTGACAGTGATTCTTTCCTTCTCCCTCTTCAAATGCTCATGGTCCGCTTCCTCCGGTTTCCCCTCTCGGGGGTCAGCTCCTGAACAACAGATGGTGCTCTGTTTGCAGCAGCTGGCTTCATTCCACTCCATCCCCCGTTGCTCTCAAGGGACAGTGCTTGCGAGCCTGTGTGTGTGCACGCGTGCATGCGTGTCTGTGTGTGTGTGTGTGTGTGTGTGTGAACATTCATGACTTTCACTTGCCATTCAGTGCTCTCTGCTTCTCCCAGCCAAAAAGCTGGGAAGCTTGGCTTGTTCTCCAGCAACCAACCCAGATGTCCAGCTGTGATAGTTCCCTTTCCAGTCTCGCTGCTGGAGCAGAATTCATTCCCAGTACCAAATGAAAGAGTTATCTTGTGGCCCTATTTTGTTCTCTCGGTGTAGACCTGTAGTCCTATTTGAGAGAAACAATTCAGGCGCCAGGTCAGTGAGCGAAAACTGCCCTGTGCATTTCGTTTGGATGGGATGAAAAGAAAAGGATCTCCAAGATGGCTCAGGGCCCTGCTCATTCTGGGTGCTGGCTGACTCGGTGCTCACAGGGATGTCTCTTTCTCTTTCTTCAGATGAATATGCTAATGAAACTCCAGGAAGCAGCCAACTACTCGGGCACACAAAGCTGCGACAGCGATAGCATCCGCCACCATGAAGACGGTTTGGATTCCTCACTTGAGTCCACTCTCTAAAGGGTGGGAGGAGCTAGGCGAAGGACGATGCCTTTCAGAGGTGTTTTAAAGACAGGTATTGTCACTAAACCACTGCCAGTATGAAAGTCCCCTGTCCAGAGCCCTGACCCAGAGCAGTCGTGCCCTCCAAGGAGGCAGCAAGATTAAGCTGGAAGCACCGAGATGCTAAATTTAAATGGGAGCTTAGTTTATTTTATTCCTAGGCATTTTGTAATCATGGAGTCAGCAAGGGCACTCCATTATGTGACTGGAAAGGACCCTGACCACAGGGCAACTGAGTAGATTGCACATGGGATAGCAGGCCGGACTCTATTTTCTTCCTCTTTCAAAGTTTACAATGCAGGACTTTTTTTTTTCCTTTTCTTTTCCTTTCTTTTTTTGTGCCTTTCTTTTGTTTCCTCTGAGGGACTGCCCTCCTCAGGCAGGGTCCGTTCTTCTGATCCATGCAACAGCCTTTGTGGCCACATGGTGCTGGTGACAGGGATGCAGTAGTGTCTGTGTTGTGCGCTCACTCCATTGCAGAATGACTCCAGGAGGCCAGTCCTCACCGTAAGCACAAAGGGAATTGTGCAACCACCAGGAAAACACTACTGTGGCAAACGGGAAGGGCCAGCTTCCTTCTAACCGCTGTGTTCTCCCCAAGTGCGCTACCCTATTAGTGTATGAGTCATGGGTTTTATAAGGTTGTTTTTACCACAGTGGTCTTTTTCAAACCACCTGCCCACTCCCTGAACCAGAGTTTTATACCAATTATTAGTCAACACTGACAAAAGGCTTTTTTAGGGCTGTATTTGTTTTTGCCTTTTCAGTGAAAGAAGGAACATTTTCTATGGTGCTGTCTCACTGCCTTAAACCAGATTTCTCCAACAGTTTAACAGTTGGTTTCGATCCTAAACCATTGGTAATTTCCACTGTCTCTTCATTTACAACCAAGCAACACACCAGTTAACACAGCAGCCTCACTCCTCGAGTTCGTTTTTCTTATTTTCTTTTTCTTGAAAGAAATGGATAGGAGAAAGATCAGTATTTTTATCTTATGAATAAAGAGATTTCTTTGCCTATCCTGCCAATAATTTGAGAACCCTAGAACCCTTCTGTGCCCATCACTTCGAAGCAGAGACATGTGGCTTTATTCCATCCAGGGCTAAATGAAAGCAGTTCAGAAGGTGGGAGATATCTAACTCGGATCCAGGTGAAATACAAGCACTGGGTTCAGCATGAGCACAACTCTTTGGCTTTCCTTCCCTCGTCTTTATCTTTCCAAGAAAAGAAAATGTTAGTTTTGACGCATGTTGTTTTGATTACTATTGTTGTACACGAGACATTCGGCATTAAAGAACACTGAGGCAGTCAGCCACTGTGGAAGAGGAAGCATTTATACTGTACAAAACGGTTAGATTTGCACACTCTACTGGGTAGGTATTGTAAATAATGATTTTCCTTTCCTTCAAACTTGCACAAAATCAAAACTAACACAAAATTGTATCTTATCCTGTTGGTGTTACGAGGTGTTCCACTTGCTGAGATTTCCTGTATGTTGCAAACCAATACAGAATGCAACCCCTCGAAGCTGTTATTATCTGGTGTGTTTGTCCTGTACTTACAAGTTGTTGTGACAATGCAGGAGCTATCCGTGCTAGAGTGAGCATGCTTCCAGACTGTACATGAGGCCAGTACACTTTTGGATGACTAACTGTCTGAAAGTACATCTCTTGTGGCAGGCTATGAAGACAGTGCGTGAAAACTGATCAGTCACTGGCAAAGTGACACCACCCACAGAGGATGGGTTCAAAGTTTAGGAAACTTAAGGTCTATGCCATGGTATAGATGTAGCTCTGTGCGCCTTTTGGGACATGTTATTGGTGCTACCTTCTGTGACCATCTATGGGTTGGTTTCTCTAGAGCAAAATTAACAACACGAGGTATCTGTGCAGATTTCAGAGTGTCATTGAGTTAATGGGTCGTCACATGGTGCTATTGCCCTGAGGGAAATCAGACTGAACTTGTGCACACAGAATTGTCACCCCGACTTTGAAGCCTCAACTTTGGATCAAATCTGCCGTGCAACATCGATGCACGTAGCTGGATGAGTGACTAGTTGCCCTTGTATGATATGTCATCTAAGGACATTGCTAATCTTTCCCTGCCATTTCGAGAAACACGGTCCACACATGAGCATCAACAGAACTTCCTGCAATACATCCCAGTAGGTACGCCTAGTTTACAACATAAACTAGTTTGTGAAACATTTGTCTGTATACATTTTATATTTTGTACATTTTTGGATGTAACATATCATGTAAATAGCAGAAGCAGTGAAAGAAATCACCTGAGAAATTTTGTAGTCTTTGTAAAGCCCCAACAATCAGTACTTGGTGTCAATGGACCTTACTGAATGATGTATTTTCTATTGGTTTATTGTTCCTCTAGCTTGTAAACCAGCTTGCATATATTTTTTTGCAAATGTGCACCCTGTATCTGTCTAAATTATTACTTTGCCATTAAAGTGGAATTATTTATTGACAACAAGGTGTGGTGTCTATGTATGGGGAAATTTTGAATGGTGATGTGTAGGGACGAGTCAGGCTTTAAAATGCTGCCTCACTATTAACATGTCCTCAGTAGGGATCTTTGTGAACCTATATTTCATAAGCATCACCGGAAGGGCTCCAAAGGTTCAAGCACATACATGCAACTACATGCAGTATATATGTAGCTCCGAAAGTGAAACTTAATTTATCCAGTGAATATTTTTTGAAAATTCTGAGTGTGATTCCAATATGCCTGGATGACAAAGTACAAATTAATATCAAAATAAAATGCCCATATTCACTGAGGTAAATGAACTCATTATGTGTTTCTTTGTTTTTATTCCATCAAATTCACTTTGGACCTTATAGTAATAATGATGATTTTAAAATAAAAGTAACTCTGTGTGTGTGTGTGTGTGTGTGTGTGTGTGTGTGTGTGTGTGTGTGTAAAAAGTATGGGAGGGAGAGAGAGATAGACGAGACAAAAAGGCAGAAAGAGTTTATGAAATAGGAATAAACTTTCTTTAAAATTATAATTCCTTTCAAAATACTTTGGACATTTCTTGAATCGTAGTAGTAGGATGCGTATCTGGTTGTTTTCTGTTTTTTAATTCTAACACATAAATTACTGGCATTTCTGATCCATCAGTGTCTTATTTCTATAGTCAGTTGAGAGATATAGGACACGTCTACAGTTCTTATTCAGAGTATGAATTAATCCAGTGCTTGATTGTGGCAGCGTATCTCAATGGTCGAACACTTACCTAGCATGTGGGAGGCACTGGATTTAATGGGTTTTTTGTTTTGTTTTGTTTTATTTTGTTTTTCCTGAGAGGAAGAAAACAAAACCTGAAGATGACTCTTATAAATGAAACATCAGACTACATAGGTCAGAATCCCAATGCCACCATTCTTCTCATGGGTCCATTGAAACTCTGCAAGCCTCAATTTTCTCCCTATAAAATGCGAGGAAAGTACCCCTCTTAGAGGTTACTGTGAAAATCGAATGTTATTTATTCCATGAAAATGCTATGGGCAGTGCATAGCTCCCCTATTTTCACCAAAAGCCATAGGAAATAGTCATTACCCTATTTTCAGTATTCTTAAAAATAGTATGTGTAAAAGTTATTTTTGGAATAGGTTTTTGGTTTTGGGTGCTGGAAACAAACAGGAAATCATGTACTGTGAGCACATGATCTACGACTAACTGCACACCTATTCCAAAATGTTGGTAAGAGTACGTCTTAAATTTGGCTTTACCATGTATGAAATGAAGCCAGTGATTGTACTCATTTATACAAAGAACTCAAGAAATTGGACACCAAAAGATCACATAATCTAATAAAAATAATGGAGTACAGACCTAAACAGAGAACTCTCAACAGAGGGATCCGAAATGGCTGAAAGACACTTAAAGAAATGTTCAACATCCTTAGTCATCAGAGAAATACAAATCAAAACAACTCTGAGATTCCATCTTACACCTGTAAGAATGGCCAAGATCAAAAACACTGATGACAACTTATGCTGGAGAGGTTGTGGGGAAAAGGGAACAGTTCTGCATTGCTGGTGGGAATGCAAGCTAGTAAAACCCCTTTGGATGTCAGCGTGGTGATTTCTCAGAAAATTAGGAAACAACCTTCCTCAAGACCCAATAATACCACTTTTGGGTATATATCCAAAGGATGCTGAATCGTGCCACAAGGACATGTGCTCAGCTATGTTCATAGCAGCTTTGTTTGTCTAGCCAGAACGTGGAAACAACCTAAATGCCCCTTGATCAAAGAATGGATTTTAAAAAATGTGGTACATTTATACAATGGAGTATTACACAGCAGAAAAAACTAACGACAGCTTGAATTTTGTAGGAAGATGGATGGAACTAGAAAACATTATTTTGAGTGAGGTAACCCAGACACAGAAAGACAATTATCACATGTACTTACTCATAGATGGTTTTTAAACATAAAGCAAAGAAAACCAGCCTACAAACCACAAACCTAGAGAATTTAGACAACAATATGGATACTAAGAGAGACTTACATAAATCTAATCTACTTGGGAAGTAGAAAGTATAAAAAGACAAAATCTCCTGAGTAAATTGGGAACTTGGGGACCTTGGGGGAAGGTTGAAGGAGGGAGGGAAAAAGCAGGGAGGGGAGCAGAGGAAAATGTAGAGCTCAATTTGTAAAGAGTACTGAGGAATGGACCTTAAAGTGCTCTAAACATTGCCTCCAAGTCAATAGTTGTTTATTGTTACATTCGCATTGCCATAAATTAAAAAGATTTATTTAGTGTTTATGTACATGCGTGCATGCTTGTGTGAGATTTTTGCAATGTGTGGGAGTGCCTTCTTAAAAAGAGTATCTTGCTCAATTGCTCATGTATCTATTAGTATTATCACATATTTATTCATAAGATTGCTTTGAAAACTGGGTATTTTTAAATGCAGAAAGCTCTGAAAAAAGTAGTCGGAACATCTTAAATTCTTCCCCGGTGTTAGGTATTATTATTCAATGGAACTTTATTATTTGCCTAACATATGCCAGGCTTCTTCTGGCATCAGATGCCATGAGATGCCATCCATTTTCTCCCCACATCAAAACAGTGTGGATAAATCTTCATTAAGATCCTCCTTCCGCGTGAAGTACCATTAGCTGGGTAATTTTAGTGATGACTGAATGCTGAAACGGCGCTAATGTCAGTTTATTAACTGTAGTGCTAGAATTCACCTGAGTCTTTTAACTTGACTGAGAGTGTCTTTAAAACAAAATATCATGCTCATGTTGTGTGGCTTACTTGACAGGCATACTTCTCCTTGATGGTAGTGCTGCAGAAGTCTGAAGACGTATATAAAATGCGGTCTTCTCCTTCCTCTCTTGAATAGACCAAATAGCTACTCTTCCTGTCTTTGCTGATTGTCCCAACCCTCAGCTTCTTTTTCACCATGCTTACAGTTTTGATTCTGTTCGCTATAGCAATACCCAATGAAGAATCTAAAGACAAGTATTAAACCAAGGATGATAACTTCCTGGACAGTATAGCTATGTGAGCATGTGTCAGTGTTCTACTGTGATCTCCCATATGCTGAAAACTTTAGAGGGAGAACCTGAGAGGTTCTTTCCTGCTACATATTTTTAGAAAATGTCAGTAAACCAAAACCAAACAATTATTTGTTGAAAGAGTTTCAGGTCGTTCATTGGCAATCAAGTAGAAGAGTGAGTGACTGATTCTATGGGATAAATACTAATCTCAAACTTTGTTAAGTCATTAATGAAAATTCCTTGATGTATTCTAATTTATTCAAAAAGAAATTCACAAATCATATTATGCTTGACATTTTGTCTGTGTCAGATTGGGAATGATTCTCAAATGGTTCATCTTCTGCCTCAACCAAATCCATGGGTTGATACAGGTGTGCCGCCATGTCCAGGTTAGAGCGCTATTTTTATTTTAGGAAATATTCTTTCTTTTGTTCTTTATATATTCTCATATGCCAGGTCAAACTTGCAATGTTTCAGATAAGCCTTCCTTGTCTCTCAAACTAGGTCAAGAATGTGAATCATCTTCTTTTTGAGGATCGGTCCATGAATGTGTGGGGTGGAGGACGAGAAGGAGAGAGACCCAGCTATGATGTGGCATTCTCAGACCCTAGAATGCGTTTCATTCTAATAACAGTAGACTGAAGAAAAGGATCGTTGAGTCTGGAGACATCAACTAATCCTACCACTCCTTAAACAATGGTGTTAAGTAGAGGAGTGATCACCTTTGACCTTTCAGAGTGGTGCTGCCTCAGAAGCCAGACTGCTAATTAGAAGTCTGACTACTAATTAGAATGCTAACTGGTAGCTAGAAGGGGAAACAGATAACCTAAGGGCTAACTAAAGGCTTTCTACTGCCATGAATTCAGAATGCTTTCTTTCTCCATTTAGATGTAATTATCTGGATACCTCCTTTTTAAGTTTCCTCTTTCTTCTGCTCTTCAACTCTTTGGTTGCCTTAGCCATGTACAGGACAATTTGAATATGTGAGGCTTTTTTTTTTTAACAAAGAAGAGACAACAAGCCGTTGAAAATGAAATGGTAGAATCTGGAAGTCCAGTGCCAACTGAAAATATGAAAATAAAAATCCTTAGCCCAGAAACGGTTCCCCACAGGAAAGGTCCTGACAAAGTAGAGAAAACTAAGAATAGAACGGGAAGGGGGTAGCACTGATCTTCATTGTTCATTTGGGTTTTTCCCACCTAATGTTTCAATCTTACTAATATAGCTGCATGAATTTAATGGGACATTTGTCATGAATGTGTATCTGAGGAATTATTGAAATGGATCAGAATATCTCTGTTCTAGCCATTCCGTTCTTGGGATGAGATTTCTTACCCTAAAATGATGATGGATAACAAAATGTAGTCAATGTTATGGGAACATTTTTTAGAAATTGAATGTGTATCTAGCCAATATCCCCCAATAGGCAATAGAATGTCTACACATCTTCTCATATCCTATCCAATAAAACCTGTATGTGCTTATTAGAAAATGTAGTGACTTTATTAGTCAGCCTATGTTAATCCTGAGGACATGTTGCGTAAAGGGAGGTATAGATACTGGTCCAGACTCCATTTAGACAGTGTAGTGAAGTGGAAATTTTCCAAGAATTTTCAGATCTTTGAATGTGGGCTATCCCATTCCCAGACAAGTGGCTTGCTGGTAAGTGGCTTGCATTCCCTTTTTTATTTCCTTTAGTTGATTTAGTTCCTGGTGTTCCTCAGACTGGGTAGTCTTTTTAGCCTCTTCCTGATGGGATTAGAAATTTAGTGACAAAGCACTGGTAGGCAGAAACCTGGCCATGATTGAATTTAGGAGACTTAAAATAAGAACTATGCAGAACCAGAGTCAGCTTGCTGTAGTGATAATGCCACTTCACAATTTGGCTGCTATGTAGAGACCAGAGGAAAATCGAGTATCAGTGGGTTCTCAGGGAAGGAAACTTTATCTTCTCTGTTCACTTATGAGGCTTTATGTAACTCAGACTCGAATACGGCTCTCAGGAGAAATACAAGAACCATGTTGGCAATTTTAGATTTTTTGTTTGTGACCACATTGATAGAAACAATTACTAATATATCAAAAATATTATTTCAATAAATGATAAAATTAAATATTTAAAGTACTATTCTTTGCTTAATTTCATCTTTTATCATTTGTGCAATTTTTTAAACCCTCACAAGTCATATACTAAATGCTTACAATTTAGATATCAAACTTTCATCAGAATAGTTTTGCTTGCATTTAAATATCAAAAAGAGAAAGGAAAAGATTGAAATAAATTGTTCAAACATACTGAAAGTCAGTATCAGTTTTGAATTTAAATGTTAGTAATTACCACAAAAATAACACTAAATGTTGAATTCCTAAATTGTAGTGCTCTCAAGTACTAAACTAGCTTTTTGAAAAGGACAACAGAATTCTAGCTACACTTTCTCAAGTATCCAAAGTGTTTGATTGAGAAACCTTTACTGCCCAGCCCAGGCGCCTTATAGGACATTGTCTCTATTTGAAGAAACGATCAGACCCATGGTAGTTAGAATTTCACTGTACAGTTTTCTACTATGCAGAAGTTACCCCCCCCCTTGTTTTTTGGTTTTTTTTGTTTGTTTTGTTTGTTTTTTGTTTGGTTTTTTGGTTGTTTTTGTTTTTGTTTTTGAACCAGGGTTTCTCTGTAGCTTTGGTTCCTGTCCTGGAACTAGCTCTTGTAAACCAGGCTGGACTCAAACTCAACAGAGATCCACCTGCCTCTGCCTCCCAAGTGCTGGGATTAAAAGCGTGTGCTACCACCTCCCGGTAGAAACTACACTTCTTTATCCTCAGATTTTGACAATGTCTTAGTTTCTGTTTCCTGTTGCTGTGTCACCAGTGTACTTTAGGAAGAAATGGTTTATTCTGGCTCAAGGTTACGAAAATTACCAGGCAGGAGGATGGATCACAAGACAAAACGTAACACACTTATTAACAGAGCCGGGTGTTAGTAGCACATGCCTTTAATCCCAACACAAGGGAGGCAGAGGCAGGTGGGTCTCTGAGTTTGAGGCCAGCCTGGTCTACAAAAGCTAGTTCCAGGACTGGCCACGTCACACATAGATCACATAGGCCATGAGGACCCCGGGCGCCTATGTAAGTTGCCTGAATGCTTGGTGGCACACCCACGGAGGAACCTAGAAGTGCCAGCCGCTGGTTTGACTAAGCATTCTGACAGAATGCTGGCAACTTTGGGTGGTGGAAATGGTAAAAGGTACAGTGCATTATGACCTTGACATCAAAGTAGCAAGAACTCGAAGCAGCTGGTCAGGTCACATGCCCAGTCAGGAACAGAGTGGCGATGATCCATGTTGCCACACAGTTCCCTTTCTCTATTTTCACAGTTCAGGATACCAGCCAGAAAATGATGCTGCCCACAATGGCCAGGTCTTCCCAAATCAATGAACAGATTCAAGATAATTTCCCACAGGCACTCCCAGAGATCCATTTCCTAGGTAATTACTGATCGGTTAAGTTGAGAACTAACACTAACTGTTATAGGTAACAGCCATCCAAATCTGTCTTTCCTGGTATTTTTTTCCACCATGTGTATGAAGCCATGAATTTAATTATGACGTTAATGAACGTCACTACACTTTAACTAGTTTAAAATTCTGTATCAACCTATTCGTCCAAATTGCATATATCTAACCTATTGTTTATCTATCTGTCATCTCTATTTTGCCATCTCTTTGTTGTCAATTTTTTTAAAAAATAAGAGTTGCAGAACAATGATTTCTTGCTTTCTAACTTCATTGGGGTAACTATAAAAAATTACCATGAACTATCTGTTTTATATGTAATAACAATGCATTTCTCATGCTTCTTGAGGGTGATGAGTCCGAGATTAAAATGCTGACAGATTCTGTGTCTGGTGGGCTCCTTCTTCAGAGACAATCTCCTCTCTTCATTCTTATATGACTGGGAGGTGAACGGGCTATCTAATATCTCTTTCCTACATACACTGATACTGTTGACAATGGCTTTACATTCAGGAGCCATCACCTACTAAGATCTCCTCTCTTGACCTGTTCAAGATAAGAGGCTAGGATTTTGGCTCCTGTGTTTTATGGAGACACAAAAGTCAGTCCATAACATCTCACTCCTATATTTGGGTAGTAACAGTACCTTCATCATCATCATTATTTGAATTTTCAGGTCAGATTCTATAGATTTTTCTTTTTTAAGAACAACAAAAAGGTATTTTAAGGACTTGAATAGCTCCCAAAGCAAGATCAGAATCTCACTGCAGATAAACATCACCTTAACATCTACAAATACAAATGAGGGAGCTTTTGAGAGAGTGAGCGGGAATACCAGAATTAGCAAGAAAAATCTACAAATGCATTTAAACTATGTGTGTGGACTAAACGTGATGGGGAAGCCCACTAAAGCGGGACTGTCCTAGCCTGTGTGGTGGGGAAGCCCACTAAAGCGGGCCTGTCCTAGCCTGTGTGGTGGGGAAGCCCACTAAAGCGGGCCTGTCCTAGCCTGTGTGGTGGGGAAGCCCACTAAAGCGGGACTGTCCTAGCCTGTGTGGTGGGGAAGCTTACTAAAGCGGGACTGTCCTAGCCTGTGTGTGGGGAAGCCCACTAAAGCGGGACTGTCCTAGCCTGTGTGGTGGGGAAGCCTACTAAAGCAGCACTGTCCTTAGCCTGCATAAAGCTTCCTTCTGACTTCTCGACCTTCTATGCCAATGTTCACTGCTTCTCAGTCAGCTTTGTACTAGAGAATCTATTCCCTCCTAGCAAGAATTGTAGAAACTCTTTTAAAATGAAACGTATTTCCCCTTTATTTGAACAATTTTGTCTTTAGACATTGATGTTTAATGATTATTTTCAATATCAAACAAACGTCTTGATTAGGTATGCTTTCTTATTAGTATAAATTAGTTGTATAAATATAATCAGACTTAAAGTTTTGTTTTGACTCTTCAGTGCTTTGTTTATATTTTTTTAACATCTGAAACTAGCAATGTAGTTTGTCTGTAGAAGCTACAGGACTGACTATATGTCATTCCTCTTTGAGTACAAACAGCAATTTGCCCTTTTTTATTTCTGATGTGCCCTTTAGCTGTTTGGTTTCTTTGGCATCAACTGGGAATTTTATTAAGTAGCTTGAGAAAAAAATGCCTTTCATGCTGAGTAATTGTTCAGATATATGAAATTATTACTATCACCAATATCTAACAGCATTAAGACTTAAGTAAAATTAGTTAATTTTACCATCAAAATTGGAATTACCATTAATTTTGTTTTAATTGTGAACTTGAAAATACTGTGCCTATATGCCATCAGCATGGAAAATAATGGCAGAAAGGTCTGTGTGGCCAGCTGGTGTCCTCACTATGAAAGTGGCCTCCCGCCTCACTCCTGAAGGACACTGTGGGTTTGCAGTCTGCCCTGGAAATTTCCTTCTCATAGAATGAATTGCAAAGGATATGTAAGACCTCCAGAGAACTAGAAAATAGATCATGTGCAAACAGATGAAAGCATTTCTCCAGCCAAGCAAATATTGATATGGCTAGAGTCAGATCTACAGTCAGTATGTGACCATTAATTTCAAAGAAAGGTCAAGTAGCAGATCTCGGCAACATCTGTTAAGGCACAGATAAAAAGGGGAACTTGAAAATTAAGACTGAAAGCAGTTTTACAGAACCAGTGTTAATTTAGGGGAGGGGGAAATCATAAGAAAAAATACAACTTTTTATATAAAATATAACTTCAAGTGTGTTGTGATGCTTTAATAATACAAAGTAAGTATTGGAACTAATTGTTAGACATTTTTCTATTAAATAATTTATTTTGAATATGATATCAAAACCTAAGGAAAAGTTGATAGAATCCCTGAACAAATATTGCTGTGCAAAGGGTAAGTGGTTAGTTAAAAAACATGCTCATTTCATCTGTATAGAGCACAAATTGGAAACATCTCAAAGTAAAAGCATTGCTAGCTATGTTTTCAAATAAGTCTCAGCCTTTTAAAATAAATTTTAGCACTTGTCTGTGACTCACAAAATGAGGCATTTGTTTAGTTTGTTCATATATATTTTGTAATCGTATCAAGTTAATATGTAGTTTATAGACCAATTACTTGGTAATGAAGGGTAGATTCTTTGGGGTTGCAAGAAAAAGCTATTTCACCACAGAAAATGCCAAGGAAAACCTTTCAGTGTAGCCCTCAAAATAATGAATGATGGGCTAGGAAATCTGAAGATGCATGGTAAAAGCAGAGGGCCTCGTGGCCCAAGCATTTTGTATCTGTAAAAGTCCTCTGGGAAAGACTTTTCCTCAAGGTCTAGGGGTTGGCATGTCTCCAAAGTCCATGTATTTAGAGTTTACTCCTCAAATTAACAGACTGATTGTATTTGGAGGTCAGACATTTTAGAGATCTTAGATTCAACATGGCCTTGCCCTATTCAATGCTTAATCTGTTCTTAGATGAATGGATTGGTGGATTATTGGGGATGGCTTTGTTATCCAAAATAAAATAAAGAAAGGTTCTCCCTGCCATGTTCTCCAAATGAAACTTTCTAACATGTTATTATGCAGTCAGCAGGCCCACACCAGATGCTAGCCCATGCTGTAGAACTCAGAACAAAGAACCTACATACATGTTCTTTAAGAAAGCATACATTTGGGACACCTTGTGTGAAGAGTATGGCATGTAGCATGCCACAAGGGAAGGAAATTTCCCCCTTCATGTGTATGTGTTCAGATCCAGCTGAGGAGCTTCTAGTGGCCTTTGCAGACATCAGAAGCAGATAGGAAGCTGGACAGCCTCTGCTTCTCCTCCTGCAGGCAAGTTCAAGTATCATTTGTGCTGAATTTCTGTGTAGGGTGATAGTGGAATGTGATTAGGAGATCTCTGTTGGCATTTTAAAAAGAACTTATACATGTTCACTTCTTCATTGTAACAAAAAGATTAGAAAACAGGGATAATAAGAACATTGGAGATAACTAGGCATTTTGTCTTTTTTGGTCAAGTTTTATTCTTCCATTTATAGGACAGTGACTTGGACATAATAAATGTTCAATTAATGTCGCTGACTATATAAGAAGAGATTTGTGAGGGCTTCTAGAATTGATGGTTGCTGGTTAATCATCTTTAATTTTTAAAATTGCATTAGCCAAAGGGTGATATTTTTAGGGCCGGGTTGGGAAGAAATTTATCCCTAAGTTAATAGAAATAATCTTCCAAATTTTATTTGATTAAAAAAGGGGGAGTAGTATATATATATATATATATATATATATATATATATATATATATATATATATATAATTTGTCTTACCTTTACTGCAACCTAGTCATATACATGTCCAGGAATGCCTTCTCTCTTAAAAACTAGTCTCTGACCTCAGCCTAGATTGTACCATTTTAACAACTAATTATGTCTTAAAGGTGACCACTTCCTTCTTAGAGGAGATTTTTTTCTAATCCAACTCCCCTCACTCTTAGCATATTCCTAATCAACTTCCCTACTTCCCTATGCAAGAATTTTAGTTTTCTACTACAGCAGTAGACAATGCTGAAACACATTGTTTCTGATAAAGCACATATTCTCACCTCTCCAAACCCAAATTTCCCCGAAAATGAATCGTCTCAACAAGAGCCGTGCTTCAAGGATAATGAGGCAATCTCGAGCTAAGCATTGGCACTCCTCCTGCCTCTCAAGGCTGAATCTTATAATAACATTTCAGTACACTTAGTCATTCTGAACATGTACTGTTTTTGGTCTGATAAGTGGATGATATTGCAGAAATTAAATGCTACCACTGAGTTAGCCCATGCAAATGACACAAATGTACTCTCAGTGGACAAATGTATTCCTGCGCAATCATGCCAGCAGCAGAAAATGGAATCTGTCATAAAAAAATAAATTATGGGAGAGTCAAAGCATGCTCACTGAACCTGGGACTAAATTTTCTTTGCCTTGTTCTTCGGCAGGAGACTAAATAAGCACTTATAATACAGGCTGAAGGAATCGCATTGTTCATCTATGCTGCATTCTGCAGGGAATTCAGATGGATGAGACCAAGACAGTTGGGGAGGCTCTTTGTATAGAGTTTGTTATGGGAGTTTCCAACTCATCCAGGAAGTATTTCCAGCTTCAGGATGAAGAAAGATAGAGACAGGTAGAAATGAACTACAGATAGAAATATAGGGATAATAAAGTGGAAGCCATAGAGGGGGCAGAGATAGCCACAGAGAGGGAGGAGCCAGTATAGGGGAAGATGGGTCTTGTTCTACAGAGAAGGCATGTAGTGGAGACTGGTGGTAATAAATGGTTAAAGTCATGGAATCCACAGAAGCAAGTGTGAGTTAGATGATCAGACACTTTCATTACAGGATAAGATGTTGGGGAATTATCCTATAGTTAACAGGAAATGGCTTAGTTTAGGATAGCAGCGGACTAATATATTGAAAACATAGCCTTTAGAACCAGTCTGTATGGGTTCAAATCCTACCAATTATAATTTTGATATTTGTATAACCATCAAAATTTGCATTACAACTAATTCCCAATCAATATTTTAATGTAGTAAGGTGATTAGGAATGGTAAGTTATGAGCCTTCTTGAATGGTTTTAGCAAATCTATAAATTGCTTAGGGAAAGTGCCCCTGTCCTTCGGTTCTTCTGCCCTTTGGGGATGGAAGGACACAGAGTACGATATCCCCTGTGGAAGTACCAGCAAGAGGTGTCATCCTGGAAACAAATAGCAATCCTGGTGACATGATCTTGGACCCTTTACCCTCTAGAACTCTGAAATGTCACCTGAACTCACAGGAATAAGGATCCCAAATAGTGAGGTAGAGAGGTCCAGGGATAAAAAATAAAAAAGATGCCTACCTGGGACAAACCAGGTAGATAGACTTGTATAAGCTGATGTATGCCAACCAAATTTATTAAGTACTTCATGATATATATATATATATATATATATATATATATATATATATATGTAAAGGATGGACTTTTGACAGAGGTTTCTGTCCTGCCTGGTCCCTCAGCCATTCAGTTCCACACAGAGGCCTACAGTAATTATAAACTGGCTAGACTGTTAGTTCAGGCTTCTTATTAATTATTTCTTATATTTACCCATAATTCTTGTCTGTGTTTTTGTCTGTGTTAGCCACATGTCTTGGTACCTTTTTCAGTGAGGCATTCTCATCTTGCTTCCTCTGCATCTGAGTGACAACTACAGACTGAGCCTTTCCTATTCCCAAAATTCTCCTATTCTGATCACCCTGCCTATACTTCCTGCCTTACTACTGGCCAATCAGTATTTTATTAAGCCAATACAAGTGACAAATCTTTACAGTATACAAGACCCTTGTCCCACAGCAATGGATCAAGGTCAGCAGAGAGCTAAATTAGACAATGATGGCAAGAAAAGCCAGGATTCCTCAGACACAGCTGTCTTAGGACTGATAACCACAGTCCTCCAGGGGAGGAAATCATGTTTCCAGGAACCAAAAGTTTAACCAGTCCAGGGTCTAGCCCCAGCCCCAGCCTGGACCTTGCAGAGTCTGCCCCTGTAAGGACACAGAGCTGACATTCCCTTTGACTTTTTATGGGGACCTCTGAGAAAGTCATCAGTTGATATGGGTCCCAACAAAAATGTAAGTCTCAATTGTGTATAAACTCCCAGTCTCTAGTGCTTTATTATAGTAGCAGAAAAGCCTAAGTTACCCCCCTCGCTTGTCACCAGTACATACAACTTTAGGCGAGTTATTTCTAACATCTGTTTTCTTACCATCCTAAAATAACAATAATGACAGGATTGCTTTAATACATTCATATTCAATTAGAATAGCTCTTAATGTAGCTGGGTAATAAGTATTACCCACTTTACTACAATAATCCAGTTTAGAGCTGACACTGAGATTTCTAAAAAGTAAAAAATACAACCTGAATAAAAGTTGCTGGTAGATAATAAAGATCATTTTTGTCTTTTTAAACAAGTTTGTTAGAGTCATCTACTTCCTCTGCCTCAGTTACTCAGAATATATACCAGTGGTTCTCAGTCTTGCTAATGCTGCAACCCTTTAATATAGTTCCTCATGTTGCGATGACTCCAAATGATAAAATAATTTTCAGTGCTATTTTATAACTGTAATTTTGCTACTGTTGTGAATCATAATGTAAACTTTTGTGGTCATTAGACTCCCCATAGGGGTCAAGACCCACAGGTTGAGAAATACGTCTTTATATCATACTGCTTCTTTCTCTCTGCCTTGGGGTTTGTGTTTATCCACGGCATCATGCCTTGCTTGTGGCTCAATAGTTCTGGCCATAATTTCTTGAATTATCTCTGTTAAGGTCCTGAGAAGGGTGTTTACCCTTAAGTGTAGATCGACCAGTCTGGGTTGCTTTTCTGTGTGGCCACTTCTTGGATTCTTGTCCAGCCTGTAGATAACCGACAGCCTTAGGTAACTAGATGTTCTGGCCGAGATGGCTGTGTTCTGGGTGGCAACAAAGATGCTCAAATCGGTAGATACTCTCCTCCTTCTCAGTCTCGAAGAAAGATATGGTGGACTGGTATGTTCTTTCACAATCTCTGTTCCTCCTCAGGCCTGGTTCTTGGGGCTGTGGTCAATGTCCCTGAGGAAGGGGTTTTACAATGGACATTTTCTTGCATAGCATATCCAGCCTACATTTCTGCAGGTGAATGAGGATGTAAGTACTTCTTGGATGATGGCTTTCATTAACTCTGTGAGGTTTCTAACCGCTTGTGGAGACCTGGTTTCTCAAGAGAGAAAGGCTTTTGATATATGCAGTAGAATTATATTAGGTAATCGGCACTTCTTTTGTTATGTTGATTGTGTCCTGGCTTTTGTTTGAATTGGGGAGCAGCTTCAAAGGTCTGAATGTCTCCCTCAGCAATGTGCATGCAATTCTTCCCAGCAGCTCTCAGAGGTAGATCAACCCTTTCTAGCTGAAACAGCTCAGCCTTAAGACCTGCAATTTACTTTAGTATCTTCCTTTTCCTGAGTCACACAGTGTCCTTAAAAATGTCACTCCTTGCTCGATAAAAGAGCAAGAACAAAAGAAAAAGAAAATGCTCTTAGTAATATCTGTCCAGACAAATGCTTTTACCCGTGGCTTTCCTACATTCCATTCACAAGCATCTGTCCCCTTCCTCCTCTCTTGTCAATCACCAGTATTCCTTCCTTCTTTACCTTGCCTGGTTTCTGTTTTGTAATTACACTTAGTTGTAACTATTCTGTCCTTAGCCTTTTGAGGATGTCTTTCCAGGCTTTTCTTGAATATGTTGTAACATAATTGCTATCTTCAAGATATATTTGTTCAAGAACAAAACAGGTTCCGCCTTCCCGTATGGGTGTTGAGAAAGTGGCTGTCTTCATGCCGTTATTTTCTGAAGCTCACAGAAAATGAGATCTCTTTGAAGCATGATATATTTGTGACAGAAACTCTTTAATGACAGGGAAGTAGCTATTCAAATCTTGGGCATTTAGTTCTGTATAAAAAACATTGCATCACCTGCACTGTCAAATGCTTATCTTTGCCAGATTGAGGGGACCCAAAAAAAGAAATAAGACCTTCCCATATTTTATATAGACTGTCTTATTTCAGTTGTTTTAAAAAATGTTATTTAACACATGCATGTCAACACTTTCTATCATCAGCAGAAATGCAATGGATTAGGTTAAGGCTTGTGACACTTTGTTTCAACTTCTATAAAAGTCTGTTATTAAAATAATAACATTAGGTTCAGTGGTCTGAGTGGGCGCGGCTATATCATGCTTGGTTTTGTATGATTTTTGTATGACTTTTCTCATATCCCCTATACCTCTATAGAGTATTGAATTTCTGGCTCAGGAATGATTTCCCAAAGTTACCTAGGTTAGCTGAGAAAATATCTCAGCTAAAAGTAAATTTGGGGCTAGTGATAGTTCAGTCAATAATGTGTTGGCCTGGCCAGCATGCGTTACAATAGAAAAAAGACTCCTGGTCAAGAAAACTAGGATCACTGAGCTTCCTCCTGTAGCAGATGGAAACAAATACACAGCCCTTTAGCCAGATATTAAGTAGAGAGTGGGAGATCTTGGAACACTCAGCCCTAAACAGATGTCTTCACCAATCCCTACCCTCAGAACTCAGGAAACCTTGCAAAAGAGAAAGAAGAAAGAATATAAGAGGCAGGGGGATAGGGCACACCAAGAAAGCATGGCCCTCTACATCAACATGATCTAAGTTCATATGAACTCACAGAAACTATGGTTGGTATTCTTTTTTAAAGATATAGTGGTGAGAGATTGGTCCCATGAAGGGCAGCTAGTTCCACGAGGGGTAGGGACATGTGATCCGAGCCCTTGGTGTGTCCCCCTGGCCTTGTTGAGTCCCCTGAGGCCTTGGCAAGTCACCTTGGCAGGTGGGAGACCGCAAATGGTGAGAGACAGATAAGTACATCATGCAGAGTGAGTATAGAGTTTATTTAGTGGGTTATGGAAGGAAGGGGAAGGGGGAAAGAAAGAGGCAGGGCAAGGAGAGAGAGAGAGAGAGAGGCTGAAAGAAGTGGGATATCCAGAAGGGGAGGGTTTGGGAGAGGGCAGGGTTTGTCTCTTAAAGGGACAGGGTAACCAGGTAACAGCTCAGGCCAGTAGATCATAGTAATCTCATCTCTTTCTTATAATAAAAAGGTGGGAAGTTAGGCACAACAGGTTAAAGGAATTGAGTCAGTGGATTCTCAAGGCTGCTTTCTGCTTATTTGTGGGCATCATCTTGGGAGGGGGGACCTGAGAGCTGGTCACATCGTGGGGTAGGTGGTCCAGGGTTTGTGGTATGAAACTGTTCAGTGTCTCTTGGACCTGGCAAGATGTTGGCAGAACGAGGACAAAGTTAAGTTTAAAAAGAAAAAAAAATATTTTCATGACCAGGGAATTGAGAAGGGCATATCTGACCTATTTAAGGTGGAGTTTTCAATTTAACTCCGTGGAACTCACAAAAATTCTTTGGGTTTGTGAAAACGTTAAGTTTTAAATAGCAGTATATTTATATCAGAATGAAAGTACTTTTAAGACCATGAAAGGCGGCATGACAGATAAATTTGATAACTTGTATTTGTCTTCGCACCTTTATAACTTGTAGGTCCACACCTTAATAACTTGTATTTTACTGAAATATGTTTGGTGAGGTTTTCCTTTTAAACTGACAAAACCACTCAGCTGTCAAACTGCATCAGAGATCTTTGAGAAGGATAAAATTTTACTTGAATTATTGATTAAAACACAACAGAGAACTTACTTGGTTGGCACCTAGAGCTACTCTTCAGGGTCCTCCACGGTTGCCAGATACCTTATCTGCTTCCACGTAGAGGATTGGAACGTGGCAATGATCTTCTGGCAACTCACAAAAGGAAAGAGGAAAGCCAAAGTGTTATGCCCAGATCCACGGGGTCCCCACAAAAGCCAACAAAGGAGCCGGAGTTCCATATGTAAAAGCAAAGAGCCTTTATTTTAATCAAGTTTGCAAACTCGGTCTCTTCACATGTCCAACGTATTGGAATATCCGGAGAGCCTCGAGCTCCGTTAGAATAGAGTTTTTATAGTAGTAAAGGTGGGGGTGAGGGGTTTCTGAGGTTCAGGACCCCTGATTGGCTCACATTTGTCTAGGGGTGTCCTGATGAGGAGTGCTGGCAGGTGAGCCTATCTACTGCAGTTGGAATGTCAGGCATTTCCTTTGAATGGTCTGCCCTTGGGTGGGGGTAGGATTATCTCAGTTTGTGGTTCTTTCCTGTGACCAGGTATTGCTTTAGGGTAAACCACTGTGACTCAGGCCTCTTATTTAAGAGTCCCAGGTGATAATGGTTAGAAATAAAGAACTTCCTTTGGGTCACCTGCCCAGACTTAGATTATCATGGCCGCGGATCCCTGACAAAAGGAAGGCTGTCCCTGACTTTTCTGATCTATACACACGCTTCTGTGTATCCTTTTCCCCAGTTTTGCCATTTTTGACCCTTTGAGCTAAGCCATTAAAACGATGGTCTACAAAGGGTTGTGACTATATGGTAGAGGATATGAGTCTAGAAGGTGTTAGAGAAAACCAGCATTGGATGAAATCAGACAAAGAGGAGCTATTCCAGTCTTCTACTGCAGTAACAACAATCAATAAGAAAGTAATACAGAAAAGAGAACGCATTAACTCCCAGAAAGCAGGGCTGTTTTATTTTTGAAATTGAAATATAGAATACAGAATTTCCCTCTTCCTTTTTCTCCCTCCTGGCCTTCCCAGCCATATCCATCTCCTTGCTCTATTTCAAGTTCGTGGTCTCTACTTTTATAATTATTGTAATAAATATGAATCTGTAAGTATATAAATACAATCTTCTCAGTCAATAAAATGTTACTGGTATGTATATGATTTCTGGGCTGACCTCTTGCCATGGCTGCCTAAACAAAACCCAAAGAAGGATGACATCAATCAACACATTAAACTGCATGAGGACCCTGCAACCCTACCCTAGACAAAGACAAAGAACTATAGGCAACAAAGAAATATTGAGAGCAGGAGAATTAGGGACGAGCACCCAAACGGGCTGTCCAATAGCAGGACCACTTTTAAAGACACTCCAGTGAGCTAGTGAAAAGATATTGAAAGACACATACTGGGACTGGGGTAAAGCCCATTTGCACCGCAAAATTTGTGCTAAAGTTAGGGTCTTACCTTTTCAGACAATGGAAGAGAGGATGAAAGACACTCCATCTTTTTTTGGGGGGGGGGACACTCAACACAGTAAGCACAAACATGTGCATAGTTGTTATTCTGATATACTTAACAAGTATAATAAAGGGTGGGAATTGCTCTTTACTAATATAATATTACATGTCAACTTGCAAACCACACGTTCTTCCTGAGGATGAACAATTCACATTCACAGAAATACATGCCAGGAATTTATTTTTAAAAAGTAGCTTGCAATCTCCTGTGGATACTTTCTGTTTTATTTTTCAGGTCTTTCTAAGGCTCAGCACCTCAACCTGCTAAGGGCACGTGATTGTTTGATTTAATAAAAGCAGTAGGTATCATGCAGAAGGTGAGAAGAGGTGGATTATATTCATAAGGGAGGAAATTAAATTTTCAAACTTTAATTGATTCTCAAATCTATACTCATGGTGATAAGTTGATAAGATATTTCACATGTTGCAAAACTGAATTTAATAAAAGTATAAATTTAATAAAAGTATACTAATTGCAAAAAAAGTGTTAGAAAGACTTATAAAATCAATTCATTTTGTTTGTGCCCTGATAAAAGACAAAGGTGCTTCAAGGGGATTTATGGAAATGTAATGAGTTAAAGCATTTATTTTGCAAACCTGATGAGCAGCAGGAGGTACATCAGAGAGTGAAAATAATTAGTTCCTCCTCTCTCCCCTCCTGTGTGAGCCCAAACCATTGTTATAATTGTATTTGTTTATTACTTCAAAATGACTTTTTCCCCCCGGTACAGCCCAGCCACTTCTTTTCTAATAATTTTTGTTTGCATTTAATGTTGAGGATAAAGTCCCATCTTTAATAACGTTACCACTTTCCTCTCTCTCCCAAAGACATGGATGGGATCCTGTTGCTGTGAGACGGTGTTACGGCAGTCACTCTTCCTGCTGGTCTGTCCCTAATATATTTATCTGTGTTAAAATTAGTGATCTGTTTCAGTGACAATGGAACTTGTCAATCTTTTCCTATTTCACCTTGTATAAAGTTTATACAAGGTGTTCATAGCCAACTCCCCCTTTCTAACCCAAATTCATTGTATACAAATTGCCCTCACTTTGAACTTAGCATTTGAATCACACTATCCACTGTCCTCTTCATGTCTTGTCTAAAGTTAATGTTTGCACAACTGTTGTTCCCTCTACTTTGGATAATAGTTAATGGACTTGGAATGCTTACAACCCAAGTCACACAACTTTAATATAGTGAATATCTGGATGTCCCTTCCACCACTAAACTAGTATTGTTGAGTACCTTCTATATGCCATGCAAGTTATGAGGATCTAGAACACACTGATAACATTTGCAGAGCACACGCTTGTTTACACCCATGTGTACATGCCACACACACATAATTCTTATATTTTATAGAGGGAAAGGTAATTCATAAGTGAGAAAAACAATTAACATGATCCACAAAATTCAGAAAACAGAAAAGAGAGACATATGTCATTATAGGAGACAGAGGAAGTCACAGAAAGTCTGCTTGGAATGCTAATTGCTGTAGCTCAGATCTGAAATGTCCCCCAGGCCCATTTGCTAAAGGCTTCAGTCACGAGCCCATGGTTTGGTACCAATGGCCTAGTGAATAAAAGACCACTTGGAAAAGTTCCGTTAGCAGAAACGTTGGAACACAGTCCCTCCTCTCTTGACTCCCACTCTCAAAACTTGAGCAATTTCTTCTCTCCTGTTCTCTGGTCATATATTCCCTGATCGTGAGAGAAGAAATTGCAATAAAGCCAACCAGCCATAGCCCAAAATTTCTGAAACTGTGAGGCAAAACAAATCCTTCATCCTTATAAATTGTTTATCTTGAACATTTGCTATAGCGACAGAAAGCTGACCAACACAGTGACACCGAAATGAGTCCCAGCAGGAAATTATTTGAACTGTCATCTGAATGCTTGAAATAAAATATTGTTGGGCGCAAGGAAGAGCAGGACAAAGGAATGCAAGTTGGGAGCCTGTGTTGAATACGCAATGGTAAAGTTTGGGAAACTCGGAGAATGTGAAAGAAACAATCCAGGCAAGAGACTGAAGTTTGGGCCAGGCTCATAAATGGAGTGGATGAGGTCAGGCGATTGTTGGATTCCAAGTCAATAGTCAAGGATGACTGACTGTTGTAATTGTTAATTTTATATTAACTTACTGAACTGTGAAGATTAATTAACTGATCAATACTACCATGAAAGTTATAAATGTGTGTGTGCGGGCTGGAGAGATGGCTCAGTGGTTAAGAGCATTGCCTGCTCTTCCAAAGGTCCTGAGTTCAATTCCCAGCAACCACATGGTGGCTCACAACCATCTGTAATGAGGTCTGGTGCCCTCTTCTGGCGTGTAGACATACACACAGACAGAATATTGTATACATAATAAATAAATAAATATAAAAAAATAAATGTGTGTGTGCATGCTCGTGCACATGTGTGTGTGTGTTTAAGACAAGATCAACATTTACAATCACATAAATACCTTTCGTATTATATGGAGTGGTTTTTATCCAGTCATAAGCTCTTAAGAGTAAGGATTAAAGTTAAAGGAAAAAGAAGGACTTTTTAACTTCTGAGTGGACTACAATGCCAAAAATAATGGAAGTCAGAGAATAGGTTCAGTCTGGAGGTAATGTTTGCTATGTTGAGTTTAAAATACGCAAGCAGACAGGTTGCATGAGCTGTATTAGGGAAAGGTCTCATCTGGACAACATGAAGTCAGGCTTTCTCTAGTCAAGGGGATCCGTAAAGCCAACTCTCAAAGGAAAGATAATGTCAAGTAATGAAAGATCCTCTATTGCATTATCTTTTTATCTCTGCCTCCAGCCTCATCTCATAGCTTGATTTTATAAACGAAAAGGTGAATTAAAATAAACAAAGAGTCGTCCTTGTTCCTCTGTCCTTTACTATGAAATATTGTGTCATCTTGGGAAAAAGGAAATTGGAAATAGCACCCCCATGGATTTGTCTAACCAAATTCTCCAAAAACCCAACCTAAGTGATTTTCCCAGGTAAGATTTCTGTTGTTTATTATTTGAAAATTTTGTTTCGTAACCAACATGTTAAGTGTTAAATAAATGACGCTACAGACACACTCTCAAGACACCAGATTTACTAAAGGCCATATGCATGGAGAAAACTTCTCAGACAGAGATGGAGAGCAAAGAAAGAGACATCTTGATTGAGAGAGCCATTTTGGAGCTAGCAAGAAACCTGGTACTAGGGAAATTCCTAGGAATCCACAAGGATGATCCCCAGCTAAGACCCTAAGCAACAGTGGAGAGGGTGCCTGGACTGGCCTTGCCCTGTTGTCACATTGAGGACTATCTTAAATGTGATCATAGAACCTTCATCCAGCAACTGCTGGAAGCAGGTACAGAGAGCCACAGCAGAGCACTGGGCTGAGTTCCCGAAGTCCAGTCTCAAAAAAAAGTGGGAGAAGTAAGAATATGAGAAAGAAGTCAAGTCCATGATGAATACCCACTGAAACAGCTTACCTGAGATAATGAGACCACACCAACTCCGGCCTGACAGCAAGGGAACCACCATAGGACCAAACTAGGCTAGGCCCTTTAAATGTGGCTGAGGCAGACTGTGGGGCCACTGGCAGTGAGACCAGGATTTGTCCCTATTGCTGTTCTGGCATTTTTGAACCCATTCCCTTTGGAGGGATGCCTTGCCCAACCTAGATATAGTTTGGAGGGCCTTGTTTCTGCCTCAAAGCAATGTGCTAGATTTTGTTGACTCCCCATGGGAAACCTTTTCTCTCTGAGGATGGATGGGAGGTGGGATGTTTGGGGGGGATGTGGAGGGAGCAGGAGAAGGGGAGGGAGTAAGAACTGGGATTGGTATGCAAAATGAGAAAAGATAGTTTTTCTAAATAAATGAATAAATAAATTGTAAAGCACTATGCCTGTTTTGTGCTCTATGCTCTGCAGTATGCTTTGCGAGTCTCAGGCAAGGGTGAGGAAACACAAACACACGGCGGGGGGGGGGGGGACAGAGAGAGACGTAGAGACAGAGACACAGGGACATGAGTCATCCTTGTACAAGAATGCCAACGTTATTGTGTTCAGGGGCAGCTTATATAACCCTCTGGTTACACCCCCAGCTCTTAGGATCTTTCAGCTGTGGCCATCAGAAACCACTCCCCTGCCCTGTCTCGTGCTCAGAGCAGGTGCAAACACAGGAAAACAAGTTGTTTTGCTCAGAGCAGCTGCAAGCAAGTTGTTTACAGGAAATTCAGGGTCTGGGAGTTCACAGCCCCCAACAAAGAATTTAAAAAATAAAAGAAATATAGGAAAGGACTAGAAGAAAGAAATAAATTAGCAAGCTCATATTGAAGATACACCATGAGAAGCAAGAAGTTAGCTAGTATGTCCACCCCTCCCACTCTATAGGGTGGTTTCTCAGATTTAAATAACATAGGACACACAGGAAGTTGATTTATAGCATATTAAAATTAAAAGCAGAAAAACGTATCATGGGTTAATGCTCTTGTGCCTATGCCCACTTCTTCTGTCTATATCCTTTATATTTATACTTAAGAATTGTTTAAATTTTACTTTTATTTTCAACTTTACAAAAAGAACACAGACTATACAAAATGCTGTTTGTGTTATTTTCTTGCAGTAATTTTCCACTTGAATTATAAGCCCCGGAAAACACAAAACCTTGAACACAGTTGAGAACTCTAACTTGTGAGCTAGCCAATAGCAGCTGTGTTTCTTTGATTGTTTATACACAATGTCTAACTTTGATCCTTTGAGCCTCAAACATGGTTATTGAGTAGCAATAGGAGAGAGATTAAGGCACACAAAGGAAAATCTGAACTAGGAGCATTCTTACAGGGTAGATGGGAGGGAAGTTCCAAGGAGAAATGGTTTGATTATGCCAGACACAATTCTGCTGTATAATTGGGAAGACTCCATCGTTTTTTTCTTTTGAAATTTGAAGTACTTGTAGATGTCCAGACAATCTCCATAGCTAGCAAAGAGAATTTATTTGTAGCCTTTATTTACAGCCCATAGCCATATTGTAATTATCAAAACCTAGAAATGAAAATTCCAGTGTGTTATTTCCCTTGGTTACGGCTATTCAAGGCATGTGATATAACCCAAAAATTTTTTCCACACAAATTATTCCCACATTGGCCCTGACTCAGATTTTGCCAGTAATAGATCCCAAAAATGCCACCTGGTATTCCACTTCCAATTTCATTACCATTTATCCATAGTATTTGTCTATATGTGACACTTCCTCTGTCCTGTGTGTCTCATGGAATGGTTCCCATAACATATGATTTTGATAATTTTTAATATTATCAATCTGCTCTTTTGTCGAGTGTTCTTTAACTTGTGGTTAACTGGAGTTTACTTAGGACTGAATTATATCAGGAGTTTCTGATTATGATGTTCACAGAAATGATGCAGTGTGTCCCATCATGAGTTTTTTTTCAATCTGTTCCATTAAGGATCCATGATGCTCATATGCTTTGTACCAGTGAGGTTGGCCGGGACCAATCGCTATGAGCAGTTTATGTTGACCCCCCTACTGTTAATTTGATTCCAGTCCCTCTGTAATTAATACACAGTGTTGGCAGCAATTTGTGAGATTGTGTCAGTCCATTTTCTCTGGAAGCATTCATCTACTGAATTCAGCATCTCTCTGTTGATTTTATCAGCTACGAAGTTTTCCAAGGAATCAGCTAATGGTAATTTGGTGTTTTCCTCTACCTTATTAACTAGAGTCTTGTACAGCAGAGCTGTTTCTTTTCCCTTATTCATTTGTTCAGCTGCTTATACAGAAAAGCATGAGTTTGTGGTTATTTATTATTTATGGATTACAAACTAATGCTATTTTTTCCCTCTCAATCCTAGCTCTTGTCATTATAAAGTCCTCTATGTTAGTGCCTGTGATTTTTGACAAAGTCTCTTCTATTTTATTTATTTATTTGTGTGTGTGTGTGCCTAATACCATATAATGGCCAAGTTTAGATTGCATTTCCACTGCTCCGGTCCTGCAATCAATTATTTCTCCAAGGATCCTTCCTCCTCTTTATTGGAGAATAGTGTTTAAAATCCAATATTTGGCTGCTGTTTGTGCTCAGTGCTACTGGGATGTCATTACACTGATCCCATTTTTATGAGTATATTGACCTTGTTAGTTTCAGGGTACACGGCAGTCAGGCCACGCCCACCTGCAGCAGCATCTTCCTTACAGCCATGGGATAGGAAATGACAATCACGCTCTAAGATTTGTTTAAATCTCTAACCCACTCCAG
This sequence comes from Microtus pennsylvanicus, assembly GCF_037038515.1. Taxonomy (NCBI): domain Eukaryota; kingdom Metazoa; phylum Chordata; class Mammalia; order Rodentia; family Cricetidae; genus Microtus; species Microtus pennsylvanicus. Next base: position 18,419,755 of record NC_134598.1, read on the forward strand.
AAAGGCCTAGACTCTTCAGACTTCCCAATGGAGTTTATAGGCTCAGATCACCAGACCCAAGACATCAGAAAGATTCAGGTAGAAAAGGTGTTGTGGAATATTACTTTAACTTAAAAGATGTGTTAACATTTGTTTATGTTGCGGAATATTACATTAACTCTGCAAAGGTGTGTTGCACTTGTTAATGCTGCGTTTGTTTAACTATGTAAAGATGAGTTACATTTGTTTCAACTTGCATGCCTAGCACTCCTGGTTGGTCTCATTAAAAACTGAACGGCCAATAGGCAGGCAATAGAGGGATAGACAGGACTGGTGGGTAGAGAGAATAAGTAGGAGGAGGAATCCAGGCTTGGGAGGAAAGAATGTTGGAGAAAGAGGAGGAGACATCTTGGGTCAGCCAGCCAGGAAGACATGGAGTAGGACATAGAAAATATAAAAGAGATAAAAAGCCAGGAGGCAAAGTGTAGATGAAGAGAAGCAGTTTAGTTTACGTTGTAAGAATGAATGGGACAAGCATAAGATAAGGCCAAGTATTTACAATGAATAAGGAGTCTCCGTGTCAAGATGGGAGCTGTCTGGTGGTCCACAAAACGCCACTCAAACCCTCCGTTGGATGGGATCCTCTTTTCTCACTTCCCCCATATGCTGGAGTCTCATGCACCTGCTTTAGAATGCAGGAGCCTCTCCATGTGCGACCCAGGAATGAGGAGGGGCAGCCTGGCTGCAATCCAGTGCCCTGGACGGCTCGTTACCAGAGCAGACTAGAGCTCTCCCTTCTTCCAAAAGTGCCATTCTCTCTTACAAGCCTGGCCTCATCAGAGCCCCTATCCTGTTGCTGTCTACAGCAGACCTATCTGTCTGCAAAGTTAATAACCAATACCTCTATTTCCTAAAATGAAAGTTATTCTCAGTGTCTCCCTTGAATCTCAAAGTGGAAATCTTTCCATTTTTGATTTCTTTATACTCTCTATCTTAAATGAAAATTCTTGCTGAAAATTTTAATTAGAAATTTTCTTTTTCTTTCCAGTATTCTGGAATGCTTTATGTAAAACTGGAATTATTCTGTTTTTGGCAGTTAATAGAATTTTGTCATGAAACATCTACATCTGGCACCCTTTGTCTTTCTAATTTTTTAGATCAAGTCTCACTAGGAAGTCTTGGCTGGCCTGAAATTCACAATTTGGACCAGACTGGATTTGAACTCATAGAAACCCCCCTGCCTCTTCCTACTGAGTGCTGGGATTTAGGGTATGCTCAACCATGCCTAGTCCTTGGCACTATAAAATAATAATTTTTAGCTGAGATTGACTAGGAATTCTTTTATCCTAACACTCAGAAGGCAGAGGAAGCAGTATTGCCACAAATTCCAGATCAGTTATAGCTGCATGGCAAGACCCTGCCCTGAACATGTAAGTTTAAAAATAACTTTTTTCTGTTCTGTTTTAAAGAAATTTGTCATGAGTAGGGTTGGGAATTGTTTTATAAACTAAATCAAAATAGTATTTCTTTTTTTTCCAAAATAGTATTTCTAATAGATAAATGCTATGCTATTGTGTTTTCTCAAATAAACAAACACAATTAAAATTCTACCATACACCCACATTTCTACCCTCAGTGTAGTACTTAGACCCTGACTATATATAAAAAAAAGTCCTTTTTGCAGGATCATTAAACGACAGAAGGCCAGTGTTGGGACCATTTGAAGTCCTGGCCTCCAGCTGCTCTTCCCTGCTAGACATCTTTACTTTCCTTCTGATTTGAGTTACTGAAAGCTGTGTCCAAGTTGTTTACCAGCGCTGCTTCACGAGCACGTGTTGCCTTGGCCTTGAGGATCAGAGGATAAGGTTTTCACCTGTTGGCCCACCTGACTGTTGGGTATATAAGCCTCCAGGGTGCTATTGAATAAAGGGCTTCTTACCAGTGACTAGAGGTCTGTGTCTCTGTGTCTCTGTCTCTGTGTGTATTTGTGTGTTTCAACCCCCAGCCCCTTGCCTGAAGCTCAGACAGGTGTGTGCTGCAGGCCGATACTGTGGGTGTCACCCAATCTGACTGTATCATCCTTAGAAGAGAAGATCTGGACACACAGTGAGCCACAGGGGTGTGTGTGTGTGTGTGTGTGTGTGTGTGTGTGTGTGTGTGTGTGTGTGTGTGTGTGTGTGTGTGTGTGTGTGTCGTGTGTGTGTGTGTCGTGTGTGTGTCTGTGTCTGTGTGTCGTGTGTGTGTGTGTGTGTCGTGTGTGTGTGTGTGTGTGTGTGTGTGTGTAAAGGAAAACCAGTCTGTCTGGAGAGAGAAAAGTAATCTATGAGCCACACAGAGAAGCCTCAGGAAACATGACACACAGTGAGCCACAGGTGTGTGTGTGTGTGTGTGTGTGTGTGTGTGTGTGTGTGTGTAAAGGAAAACCAGTCTGTCTGGAGAGAGAAAAGTAATCTATGAGCCACACAGAGAAGCCTCAGGAAACATGAAACAGTGCTGATGCCTTAATCTTAGCTATCTAGCCTGTCAACTATTACTAATTGGTGGCATAACAATGTGGCCACTATAGCTAAAGCAGTGGACCTTGCAGGCGACCTGTGTCTATGCTATTTTTGGGGGGATAGGGGTGGGTGGGGGCTGTACTTCTTTATGTCACTTTCTTCCTCATAGCCATTCTTTTGCCTTTTTGAAGGACACTTAGGATCCTTTCATTTGTTTTTATTTTTGTTTTATCCGTCTGGGACATGTGCCCACTGTTGACATTATTGGACTTATTCTTTACAGGCTCTTGGCTATCAACGCACCCACAGTTTACTTACGCATTAGAATCTAAGCATTGAGGAGGCTTTCTTAAGAGAGATTCACAAAGTGGAATGTGCGATTCCTCACTCCCGGGGAACAGAAAAACTACACACCAACATGCCATCCTTCCTGTTTGTGTAAAAAAACAAGCATAGTGCAATCAGTGCCTGTGGGTAGAGAAGCACTAGAATGTACCAGTCAACCTGGTAGAAGTGTGCATTGTAGTAGGTGCAGAAAAATATTGATTCAGTAATAAATGGCTCATACACGGGCTGCAACTGAGAAACATCTTACCTTTGGGAAACCAACGAACAGAGTGAGATGCCAGGTCAGTTGCTACTGAGGTGGCTGGGGACTGCCACCATTAGAAGCACTTCCTGGATTTGCTACTCTGCCCATTCCTCTTTCTTATTTCTGCTCAATGTCCATGTGTTGTCCCCAAATGTCCCCTTGCAAATGGCAACCAAAGCTCTATAGATAAAAATCTAAGGTAAAGCCCAAGATTACTAAGCACGTAAGTGACTTGGGTTTAACCCACCTGGATTGTGCTGAATACCCGTTAGACACAGAATAAAACCTCATCAGCTGCTAAGGACTACAGTGTAGGATATCTTATAGATTTATTTATACCCCAAGGAAGGTAGAACAAATATCTCAGGAGAAAGGGGAGGAAGCAACCAAATCATTGCGAATTTTAAAGTCTATAGATTTCCTACTTTGTTTCTATAAAAGTATAACCACTTTCCAGTTTTAAATTTTCTCCTTCCAAATTGTTTGCTTACTTTATCCACTGCCTCCTGAGAAATAATGTATTTTTGGATATGTAACTGCTCTGTGCACCGAGATAATACATTGAAATATTGAACCCGAACTCCTTTGCATGTGATCTTCCCCCCTTAGAGAGTCGGGGGATGAACGTTACCTGGAGAATTAGACTGTTGTGGCAGAAACGCAAAGAGAAACAGACAAGGTTCATTTTTTGCCTTCCAAATTGGCTCTGCAAGCCTCCATCAGAAACAATGGCCAGTGCCAGGAGACTGTTGAATGTTGTCAGACCCTCTGCCAGGGAGAAGCACGGGAGACAAGCCAAGCCTGCAGCCCGTCCATGCCATTTGTGCAAGCTCATTGTGTTTCTCATGCTAGGGAGCCTCATTAGCAGCTCTTGTTATTGCCAGGTAATTTCCCTATTAAAACTTGCCTGAACGTGCCCAGGTAAGTCCCACCTGTGCTTGGAGCCCATACTGACACCCATTTCATTGCCCTTCTACCGAGCTTTTCTCCCCGCTGGTCTCCCCTCCCTTCTCACCCCCCCCCCCCGCTTTGAATCACCGTCAATCTTTAAAGGAAAATATTCAAAACAGAAAGCAGAGTGCAAGGAAATTGGAAAGAGTGAACCTTGCAAAGAGATTTAAGGGAATCCAGGATTGTATTATTTTTAATTTGTTTAGAGTGTACATGTGTGTGTGTTTGTAGTACATACGTATGCTTTTACCAGAGAGTATGTGCAAGTGTGTAAGTGCATGTGAACATGAATGTAAAAGTGTGTAGAAGCTGGAGACCACTATCAGGTCTTATTTGATCCTTCTCCACCTCATTATTATTATTAATATTGTCATTATTATTTATAATTACTAAGACTGCGTCTCACTGAACCTGGGCCTCACTGATTGTCTAGGCTGGCACTATAATGAACTTCAAGGATCTCCTTGTCTTCCCGTTATGAGGGATAGAGATGCATCCCACCCAACCTGAGTTTTGCATGAATGTCACAGATCAGAACGCAGATCACCATGTGTTCATGGTGGGCATGTTCTTGACCAAGCCATATCTCCGGCCTTGTCATCATTCTTAATAGGTTCACCAGAGTGGCTCTTCACATTCTCTTGTTTCTCAGAATAGAATCCAAAACCTTTACAATGAACTTCAGAGTGATCACCGAAAATGCTGCCCAACAGTACATAGCTTAGGAAAGGGATAAAATTCTCAACTTTTATATTGGAGGCACTCTTAATATTTTGCGGGTTGGGGGAGGGCCTTACAAACAATTAGTAGTGACACTTTTGAGTATAGATACATGATGGAAAGAAGGTGTAAGTATATAGATTGTCATAAACTTTTGTCAATGGATGGAAGAGGAGCAGTTTCATGAATTCTATACATCAGCAGTCTCTCGACTCAGACTAGGAGCTATAATCTTTCTACTAGTTTTTGTAGGCATAAACTGTGTGGCTACATGACTCTACTTGTGGGCCTTCATCTTAATATATCTGATCCCTTTTGCTCCTCCCTTCTCCTTTCTTCATTCCAGTCATGCTGACGTTCTCAGAACCCATCATTTGTCTCGTGTCACAAATTAGGAAAATGACTTGACACACACACACATACATGTGAATAGTTTGCTCTTTAGCTATTGGTTTCAGGCTCACAGCACTTCAAACACATCCAGGTTCTAGTCTTTGGAACCCGGAGTAATCAAAACAACAAAAGACGTTTGTAAGATGTAACTACATTTAAGATCTGCTCTGGGCATTGGTGGCTCATGTCTTTAACCCCAGCTCTTGGGAGGCAGAGGCAGGTGAATCTCTGTGAGTTTGAGGCGAGCCTGGTCTACAAAGCAAGTTTCAGGACAGCTATACAGAGAAACCCTGTCTCGAGATTTAAAAAGATTCTGAGACAAAGACATGTCACAGATTTTCCAGGTGGGCCCAGAAGATAGCCATTACTGTCCCTTTGCCTGGAAGACAGGGGATGATTTGATGCAGAAAGGTAGTAAGGTGACCAAAGAGGCACAAGGTCTACTGCTGTCTTTGAAAATGGAGGAAGGGACCAAAGAAGGTACTTCCCATGAAAACATCAATCTCCCTCAATTTCCAGAGCAAGAGCAGCCCAGCCTCCCTCTGCACAAGCTCCCAGTGAAACTCTCCTGACTTCTGCGATACTGGGCTCTAAAGGAGTAAACATTTGTTGTTTGAAGCCAACAAACTTCTGATAGTTTGTTGTTAATGCAGACACAGGAAATAAGCACAGCCATATTTGTTTTCAGTATGACTTGGTGATCTCGTCTCTCCCCACTACATGTAAAATCCCAACTCTCTCCACTCTCTGTCTTGCTTCTCTGTATCCAACCTTCTTCGCCACTCTTCAGTCACACAAAGTGATGACTTTTGCTCATTTCTGTCTCCACAAGAAAAGAGTTTGTTGAGTGAGGCTGTGTCTGTTTCCTTAGTGGATTGCAGGACACATAATTCAGTAACAAATTAGAGAAATGGATACCTTAACATGGGAAATACAGAAAAGAAAGTGTTTCTGATATGAACTCAAGAGTTTGGGAGTTTTGAATAGCCTGGGATTAATGGGTATGCCTGGAAGAGGAAGAAACAAACCTGCTGGCTGTGCTGAGTTGTGGTGCGGTGTGGGAAGATGCCAACAGCTCTGAACTGAAATTTTCTGCTGTTCCCTTTAATCTATTTTGTTGAGACTTCTGAAAGGAATAGGAGTTCAAGGACAAGGGAGATGAGGATGAATCCTTTGGGGCCAGAAGCCCTGAAGTAAAAATAACAAATCTTGATGTCCTCACTGTTTTCTTTCCATGAGAGTATAACAACGTAAACACATAATTTCCCGCATGGAGGGCCAAGCATACAAGCTTTATTGTGAAGTAGCAGAAGGAGGAAAAAATATATTACTTTAAGAGCTGGCACAGAATTCCTCCTAGGGAGAGAAGAGTCATGTTTGGTCATAAATATGAGAATGAGGCCCTTTGGGCATGAACAGATGGTTGATGATCAAACAAAGGACTAGCTAGCACTGTGCAGCAAAAATGATGTAAAACCTTGGGTGGGAGCTACGGGCACATGAGCTCAGTCTATTGAGACAGGCAGGGAGCATCATGCTACAAAGTTGGAATTCCTGTAGATTTAAGAAGAAAATCCAGAGAAGTTTTAAAAGCCAAGGATTTAAAACTTTAAGATATAAATATAAAACTAAATATAAGATCTTTTTTCTTGCTGTGCGGATAAGTGACTATATCTGTCCACCTCTGGTCTCCAAATGATTAAATAAAATATGAAACACGTATCAGTTACAGAGGCTTAAGACCTGCGAGTCTGAGACTTGGGGACAACTTGGCAGTACAGAAGAGCTCAGGAGTAGGACATGGTGTGGGGTGAAGAAGCTAAAGACGTGTAAATATGCCTGCCACATCGTGACTCAAATAGTCATAAAATATTCAACAAATTCAAGTCAAGTCCACGCAAGTATTGTGGATGTAACCACCAAGGCCAGCTGGAGAGACTAGGAATGTCAAAGAAGCAGATGTTTGGATTACAAGCTTAACTAGAAACATTCTGATCATATTTTTCAGGCTTCACAGAAGAAAAAGAGCCTATAGAGGAAGGCTCAAGCAGGGTGATAAAATGCTCATGAAATTTTTCCTTGACTACTCTGATTCCCATTTCCTTTGGATCTTTTTTTGCTGAAAAACCCCGTTCTGCTGCTTTTGTTCCAGAATATTCCCTTTGTCCTTCCTTTCTGCACCTACGTGTGTGTACCATGTGGTGTGCTCCCCAACACCTATGTCCATCCCAAACATCCTTTCCAAACAGTACAGAGCTGGGATGTGCTCCGGAGGTCCACACCACATCTTCCATTTGAGTTGGACTTGGGAATCAAACACGTGCAGACCATAGTGTTAATCAGAGCAGGCTCAAAGGAGATTTGCCTGGGAGCAGTGCAGAGAGCAGTAATGAAATTAAATAAATGCCTGGAGCTAGTTACTCGGGGAAAAAGAGGTTTCTTTTCTTGTAAGATGACAGATAAATGGAAAAGCACATTAGGCTTGAGAGCCTGTCTCAGAAAATCGCCAGCAGAGTGGCCATTTTCATGCTCTTTGCCAATGTGTCCTGTGCATCGGTGGCTCTTCTCCCAGGTCTGCCAGAGTCTGTCACTCAGAAACCACAAGATAAGCCAAGGCTCGACATCTCTTCTTTGTTTCAAGTTGCATATTAATTTTTTAAAGAAGAATTGTTTCACGAGCAGTAGTGCATTTCCCGTGGGATTTGGAATGGGCGGTCTTAAGTCTTTGAGTGTTCAACTGGGTCATTCATTTGTCCAACAAATTCCTGGTAGGGACATGCTACAGCACAAGATATACATGACATAGGTACATATCCCCACATAAAGAAACCTTTAATATAGCAGGGTCAAAAACATATGTCTACATGCTGATTCAAACCCAGAGAATTAATGCTGTAAGACTATTAGAGTCAGTATTGGGTTTTTTGTTTGTTTTTTGTTTTTTGACTGCTTCATTTCCATCATTGTTCTTCAGGGGCTATGACAGATCAGACTATAAATAAGAGGAAAGGTCTTCTTGCTTCCAAATTTTCACTACTTACTCTTTAACCCCTTGTAATCTGTTGCTCACTCTTGCCTGCCTATAGAAGGCCCTTTGGAAACAAGCTGGGCAGTGGTGGCACACACCTTTAATCCCTGTACTTGGAAGGCAGAGGCAGGTGGATCTCTGAGTTCGAGACTGGTCTGGTCTACAAAGTAATTTTCCAGGGATACACAGAAATACTCTGTTTTGAAAAAAATATTAATAATTATGATAATAATAAACATTTAGCATGAAGTTAGATTTTAAAGCTATAAAGAACTTAAAATTATTATATACATATAATCAAAATATCTCCCTAAATTTATATAAATGGGCTCATAAATAATTTTCCATAAATTCTCCAAAAAACAAACATATGACATAAAAATATAAATATCATATTCAGTTCCTTGACTCATGCTTTCTTGTTCTTACTATGAGAGCCTCATGGAAAGTAAGAGCTGCTGAGAGCTCACAGCCTCATCTTTTGTCACACATCCTGGTTACATCCGATTGCTAAAGGGAATGATGAGTGGGGACCCTTGAAATGTTCAAACCATTCTCTCTCTCTCTTCTTTGCCTCTGAAGGAATATCTAAAATTCTTTAGGGCCTCGGAGTATATCTCTTTTTAGAGTATTTAAGTAGCATGTAAAAGGGCCTGGGTTTATTTCCCAGAACTACACACACACACACACACACACACACACACACACACGTTTCCAAACATTTTAATATACATAGAATATAATCAGGCAAGATCATAACATTTCTGTTGAAATGAGTATTCAGAAAAGGTTGAAGGAAAAGACAGATAAATAGATGGATGGGTGAGAATGAATCTGTTCACTTATAGAGAAATACACAGTAGAAAGCCCCCTGAGTTTTGACTCTGTTTTATAGACCTGGAGTGTAGTCTCAGGTTTCGCATCACTTAAGATCAGTAGAACTCTCGAATCTCTTAAATATAAGTGTCTCTAAAGTGGAAAGAACACACTCTCACTCTAAGAGACATTGACTGGCACATACTAAGTCCCACCTGTGGGAACCATAGCTGTTTATACCCATATTGCTCAGCGATTCTGCCGGGAACATTGTTTATGCTTTGCTAATCCTTTTATGTTTCCACAGGAGAAAAGGGAAGTTCTTCGTGGGTAGAGATCGTTATGGACTGGGCTTTCTTGGTGTTGGGAAAGAGCTGCTTACTGAGCTCATGAATCATCAAAGGGGATTTGCTGTCTCTCCCCATTTTAGTTTCACAGGATAAAAATTCAACACGGAATTTATTTGTAAATGATTTGCAGGACTGGGGAACTAAGGGGTGTAAATGGTCTCCTAAAAGAAAGGATGACATCCCAACTGATGAAACAAGAAGTGAAATATATATATATATATATATATATATATATATATATATACACACATAATGTGTGTGTGTGTGTGTGTGTGTGTGTGTGTATTGAACCTACTGCCAACTTGGGTTGTGGATTTTAAAATGAGCTAAATTTTGTTCACATTTCCATGTAATTCCTGGCTAAATTCCACATGTTTTGACAGTATACATTACTTAATACAGATTTTAATTCAACTAATACACATCTTAAAGCTTCTCAACGTACTCTCCGAAAGTAACTGAAGGGTGTCATGTCTGTGATCTATTGAACATGTGTAAAAATATTGAACAAATGAATATGTGTGCATTTTTCCAAGTTTAGCTCTTCTGCATTAGTCTCATTCTATCAGTCAGTGCAAAATCATTTAAGAAACTTTTTTTTTTTTTGAGAGGGAGAGAGAGAGGCATGAAAACGTCTGTCAAGATATGTCAGTGCCTTGGGAAAAGGACTATGAGGCATAAAAACACCATATGTGCATTCAGAGGCCCCCTAATGAGTGGGAACATTCATTTCAAATGGTCAGGCATGTAGTAAACACAGCCACACTAGTTAGACTAAAGGTGCATTAGCTAAAATAACATTGCATGAATTACCTGATAAGGCTTGGGTTATTCTACCTGGAGAATGATGAATAATGGAGACATAACATCAAGCTACAAAATACAAACAAACAAAAACCTAGAGAGATGGTAAGTCAGTTCTGAGTTAGCACAAACGATGGAGGGCTGTGGGTAAATATCACAGTTCATCACACAAAGTATATGACCGTGCATGCTTTTGACGACGAGCCACGAGAAAAGTCTTTAGACAATTTGATTACCAGGAAAGAAAATTTCCACAAAAGATGAAAACCAAGCATTACATGTTTGTTGTAGGGTCTTTTGTTTACTTTCATCTATGTAAGAAATTCTTACTGGTTTGTAGTATGGTGAAACACTTGGTATTTATCATAAAACAATGTTATTTTCTTTTTAATATTTATTTATTTATTATGTGTACAGCATTTCTTCCATGTGTGCCCGCAAGCCAGAAGGGGGCACCAGGTCTCATTAGATATGGCTGTGAGCCATCATGTGGTTGCGGGGAATTGAACTCAGGACCTCTGGAAGAGCAGTCAGTGCTCTTTTTTTTATTTTTTGGTTTTTTGAGACAGGGTTTCTCTGTGGCTTTGGAGCCTGTCCTGGAACTTGCTCTGTAGACCAGGCTGGTCTTGAACTCACAGAGATCCGCCTGCCTCTGCCTCCCGAATGCTGGGATTAAAGGCATGCGCCACCATCACCCCGCAGTCAGTGCTCTTAACCATTGAGCCATCTCTCCAGCCCCAATGTTATTTTCTTAACAATATTCAGTAGGTAGCAGAAACTTTGTGAAATTTTTGTATCTGGTCCATCATTGCCATTGTGGTTATCAGATCTCTATTTATGAGCTCCATGTTCCTCACCAGGTTGTGAAATTTATGTACATCAAAATGCAAATTTATATGCAATGGCAATATATTAGCAGATTTAAATCTCAAGCAAAGTCTCTGTATAATATTTGCCACTAGAATGCTAGTGTTAGGGAAAAACTATTGAAGCTGGAAACAAATAATTTGCTTGCCTATTGCCTAATATGGCACACACTTAGCTCTGTGTGCTGGTGAACCCCAACTATCATGTTTCTAAAAGTGAATTTCCATTTCAGTTGTGAAAGATCACTAAGATAAAGAGACCGAAGAGAATCTCCTGCATTGATTCCTGCCTGAAAGCAGTAATTTCAGATGGTGTTTGTGCTGACTGGTTTTGTGTGTCAACTTGACACAAGCTGAGGTTATTCAAGAGAAAGGAGCCTCAGTTGAGCAAATGCCTCCATGAGGTACAACTGTAAGGCATTTACTTGGTGATCAATGGGGGAGGGTCCAGCCCATGGTAGATGGCATTATCTGGAAGTTGGATAGAAGTTTCTGTCCTGCCATTCAGTCTCAAAGAAACACAGAGGCTTATATTAATTATATCAGTTATAAACTGTTTGGTCTATTAGCTCAGGCTTATTATTAACTAGCTCTTACAACTTAAATTAACCCATAATTCTTGTCTATGTTTAGCCATGTGGCTTGGTATCTTTTCTCAGTAAGGCATTTTTGTCTTGCTTCCTCTGTATCTGGCTACTGACTGACTGACTTTTCTCTTCCCAGAATTATTTTAGTCTGGTCACCCTGCCTATACTTCCGGTCTGGCTACTGGCAAATCAGCATTTTATTAAACTAATAAAAGTGGCAAATCTTCATAGTGAACAAGAGCATTATCCCACAGCAGTCATCCCTGGGCTGGTGATTCTTGGTTCTATAAGAAAGTAGACTGAGCAAGCCAGGAGAAACAAATGGGTAAGCAGCAACCCTCTTTGGCTCTCTGCATTAGCTCCTGCTTCCAGGTTTCTGCCCTGTTTGAGTTACTGTCCTGACTTCCTTCATTGACGAACAGCAATGTGGAAATGTAAGCCAAATAAACCCTTTCCTCCCCAACTTCCTTTTTGGTCATAGTACTTTGTCACATCAATAGAAGCCTTAAGATAGTGTACACTATAAAAAACATATTAAAAATAACAATATTAAAATAACATTGTAATTCCACCCAATCTGGAAAACGTACATTGTAGCTTATCAGAACATCCTCAGAGAAAAAGATACAGGGAAAGGCATGGGAAACTGAGAGGTAGAGACTAAAAGGAAAAATGATGAAGAAAAAGACTGGGAAAAATAGAAAGAGGCAAGTCAGAGAACAGATGAAGTGCTCCACAGAACAGGAAGCCTTTTCTCCATCACCCTCCACCTACACACACACTGGTACAGAATGATGTGAAAATCTGTGGGGTGTTGAGAGCGTGCCCACGTTTGCTAATCATCTCTTCTGAGCTGCTTATTCAGAATTGTTCCAAGATTCAAGAAAATCATCGTCCTCCTGCGTACTTGTAGTTGTCGGCAGTTTCTTGTCTGTGGATTTCCATTTCCTACAAATTAAATCTCCATTTATTCATAAATTCTCCCAAATATAATTTGAAACTACAGTCTTGAGTTTTTGTTCTTATGTATTTTATCAATCTCGTGTCTGATTGATTATCTTGAAAGTGTATTCAAAGATGATCATGATGGTGCACACCTACAATTAATTGCACACTTTCCAGGAGGAGACAGGAGAATCAGGAGTTCAAGGTCATCCCCACATACACAGAGAGTTTGTGCACAGCCTCGGCTATATGAATTTTTTTTTATCTCAAAACCAAAATAAAACATAAATTACCAGTTTCAAATAAAAAAGAATTTGCATAGCTCAAAATGATAAATTGTTGATAATGTGATCATGTTTTCTTTTTTTTTCCCCTTTTAACACATGCAGAACTTTTACTATGCAGAACTGGCTCACCTGGAGCTTGGTATACAGACAGGCCTGGTCTTGAACTCAGAGAACCACCTGCCTCTGCCACCTTCCAAGTGCTGGGATTAAAGGAGTCTATTATTACCGAGATAATCTTATTTATTTATTTATTTTGTATACAGTTAGCCAGAAGAGGGCACCAGACCTCATTACAGATGGTTGTGGGCCACCATGTGGTTGCTGGGACTTGAACTCAGGACCTTTGAAAGTACAAGCACTGCTCTTAACCACTGAGTAATCTCTCCAGCCCCTAATCTTGTATTTTTAATTTAATTAAAAATTTAATTCTTAATGTTAGTAAGGAAAACCTTGAATTATTTTTTTTAAAAAATGCAAAGCATGACGCCTAGCTATTAGTAGCTGTGGTAGCCTCTCGGTTCTGATGCTTCCTGAGTCACTGTGCTAAGAATTTTAGGATATAATAAATTTCTCTCCTTTCCAAGCTAAGTGGACCAGTGGTCCCAGCTAAGGCGAACCATGTCTTCCACAGTCAGGCAGAGTTGATCGAAGTCTGCATTTAACAGTTGAGACCACAGCAGAGTCAGACAAGGGGGGTTCAGTTTTCCGATGTGAAACATACATACTTCAGCTTCGAGGGTAAAGTCTGAAGTATGCAGAATGAACAAAAAGGCTTTAGACAGCATGCAGTTCTATTAAGTGTGCTTTCTTACTCACATGGCCTGCTCACCTTCTGTTTAGTGCTTCAAGTCCAGAAAAACCTTTGAGAAACATCTACCATTTTCCTTCCAAATCTGTTGGTGCCTGCTGTTTTGGTGAAGTGTTGAGTGAAATTTCATATACAAGTCTACAAGCAAAGTCAGAATCAATTTCTCTTTTATGCTGCTCAGAAAGTGCCTTGCACAACCATGTTGCCCAGTATAAATGCATAACAAGTCGATTTGATGACCTGACAAAAAGACCTAGTTGTCTTAGCCCTCGAGGCAACTTCCTGTCTTAGCCACAGCTAGACGCAGTGATATGGTTTTCCATTTAAGCACCCAATAAATTAGTACAGTTATTACTGTAATCATAGCCTCACCTTTCACTTTTAGTTTGACTGAATATATTTCAGGTCCTTGGAAACAAAGGGAACATAATTAGAATACGCGTGAATTAGATGGGATGGGCAAGCAGAGAAAAGAGAGGTCAAAGGTTTAGGAAAAGGGAAATTGCATTTTGTGAAATAATAATAGATGTTCAATTCATTCATTGCTACATCTTCTTAAAACTAAATATAATTGTGATTCTGATGATAACACTTTAGCAAACTTATTATTTTGACCGGGATTGTTATAAGAATATCCATGGACACAATCTCCTTTTTAATAAATAGGAAAGTTCAAGTCAAAGAATGACAGTTTTTTTTTTTGCATTGTTATTTTTTTTCCAAACAAGAAATTTAAGGCTTTGTGAGGAATAGGTAAAGAAAGCCTTTATGAAATTATGTCATCGTGAAAAGTCCATTTGGATGACTGGCACACCCATAAGTACCTCCTGATAGAGGAAAATAATGGTTTGAAACTCTCTGTTCAGCCCATCAGCTCAAATGCAAATCTCCACTATAGTTGGTGAATTCATTTAGATGTAAATTACAAACAATAAAAATCATAAACAACTCACAGTGACAGACAGGGAATAAACAGGCTCCTGTCTAGCACTTTGAAAGCCGTGGTTGCCTAGGACAATTTAAGCTAAGAGATTGCCACATCATTGAGATCAGGCTTCACAGGTGACAGATGGCACAAAATCAATAGCTGATCAGAGAATAGCACTTGGCACTTTGTCCTGTGGGTGGGAGGAGATAAATATTTAAATTTTAGGGGGAAAAAAACAATTGCGCAAACAGTATCTGCATACAGACTGAAGCGAATGCCTAGCAAATGTTTAGCTTGTGTTGGTAAATCTGTAGAGAATGCTCGCTCTCCTAGCAAAGTTATATAATCTCCCCTGTTAGCAGGGCTCCTAGGAACTGCCTTAATTGTAAAACTTTACCCTATGTCTTGTTAAGATGGGAAACAGAAATCCCCTAAAGTTATCTAGAATTGTACAATATTTGGGATAAGGCCCTAAAGATGGAATTTAAAGTGAAATTCTCATGTATTTACATGTGGCCAAAAGTATCCTGGGTTCCTATGCCCATCAACTTTGCCCCCGTTGTCCTTCCCCAGATTTCAGTAGCTTCACCACAAAGGGTATGACTTCTTTACATTAAGAAGCTGGCTAGATTGAAGCACCAAAAATCTGCCAATCATCTTTGATAGCTCCTTATTCCTTATCATGTCATTTTATCTATCTTCCCTCTGCCAATTAACCTATGTATTCATCTCCATCATAGGCGCTTTGGTGTCCAGAGATCCTCTCCTAGTTGGAAGAGAGCAAACAATGACGCTTGGTAGACTTCCTCCAGTTCTGCCCTCAAATGATGTCTCCGCAATGCCCCAGAAGGGTTTATTAGAGGCAAATCCTCAATGATACCGCTGTTTCAAACCCACTGCTGTTGGGAGCTGTGAACCCCCCAGATCCTGAATTTCTTGTAAACAACTTGTTTTCCTCTGCTCTGAGACAGCCCGCAGCTGCTCTGAGCACGAGGCGACCCTCAGGAGTTCCTGATGGCAGGGGAGTGGTTTCTGGTGTGTTTGGCTGGGGCGTGGCTATCTCTATATAAGCTGCTCCTGAGCCCAACAAAGGGGGCATTCTTCCCGCATTCCTGTTTCAAGGAAGACTCATGTCTCTGTGAGTCTTTGTGTGTTTCAATCTCCAGCGCCTCGCCTGGTTCACGAACTGTATGGTGGCGCATAGAGCGCGGTGTGAACTGCAGTCTTTTCCTTCCCATAGGTCCTATCCATCAGCCGGTCCAGACTGACTTAGCATCATATGAAAAGTCAGGTTCTCACCTTCATTCCATTACACTGTGTGCTGCGTAGGACTTATTCCTGTGGCATATTAAACAAACACATGCATTGACTTTTGAAATTTACCGGCTGTATGACTGTGTCTTTCCTTTTTTCTCCTTGCCATGAATTCTATAATTTCCTTATAGGCAAGGAGTCCACCTTGAAACCTTTTGCACTTTATAAGGCATGTCTTAAAATCCCTACAGAGTCTGAACTGTATATTAGTGGGCTCTTCAAGCCAGACAGATATTTAGTGACATCACCAGCATAAAGCTAGACCATTGTATTTAGTGTGAAATAAATTTTCTTGAAGAGCAGTTTGGTAAGAATTAAGACATAATGGTAAGCACAAATAATGTATCAATAGGCATCTTTTCCTCTTCTGATAGCTCTTTTCTACTTAGTAACAGGGGACAAATTAAAACAGATTTAGCTTAGTAGAATCCAGCATCTCCTGGGCTTGCCACTGGATTGTGAAAGCAACCACTTGGGAACATTCAGAACTGTATGAGGAATCAAGCAGAAAATAGCCTCGTCTGAGAGGTTTTAGGTACACAGCTATATTAAACTCCTTTACCAATAACAGGAAAGTTTATTTTTTAAAAAATATGCTTCTTGTAAGGGCTATAGTAATATTGATCAAAGTTCATTAAAGCAGGTTATGAACATTTTCTGTGCCTGCATTTTGACACACAAATGATAGCTTTCTCCTCAAGATGAACAGTTAGCTAAAGCAAAATTTAAAGTATCTATCATCCATCAATCATCCATCTATCTGTCTATGTGTATGGATATTTTATGTGAGTGTTTGTCTGTATACATGTGTGTTTTGGTGCCTGCAGAGACCAGAAGAGGGCATTGATCCCATGTAACTGGAGTTACAGACAGTTCTGAGCAGCGATGTTGATGCTGGGAATTGAACCTGGGTCCTCTGGAAGAACAGCTGATGCTCTTAGCTACTGAACCATCTTTCTAGCCCCCGTCTAAATTTTTTCAAACAGGAAAGACATTAGAAATTTATTCTGCAATAGTTCTGGGGGACAGAAGTTTGAAATACTTCTTAAATGAAACCAATGACAATACTAGAATTGTTATGTCAAATGGCATGGATTAATGTGCTCATTTTCCTATACCCTCTCATTTTTGGTTTTTATTTGACTACCAGAGACATCAAGAAATACTATGTTTTCCATTCTGTCCCCACTGATTTATTTCCATTATTGTTATTACTATTAATATTTATGATTATATTGTGGGTACATGTGTCATGGTGCCCTTGTGAGGTCAGAGGACACCTTTTCAGAGTCTATTCTCTCCTTTTCCCTCTACACGAGGAGCTGGCTAATTTTATGTAAACTTGACACAAGGTAGAGGATGGAGGAGAGAGCCTAAATTGAGGAAATACATCTGTACAGTCAGGTTTCAGGCAAGCCTGTGAAGCGTTTCTTAATGAGTGATTGATAGGGGAGGGCCCAACCGATTGTGGGTGGTGCCACCCCGCGGTTGATGGTCTATACGGAAAAAAAGCAAGCTGAACAAACCAGTTATCAACATCCCTCACAGCCTCTCTGCCAAGTCCTGCCTCCAGCTTCCTGCCCTGACTTCCTTCAGTGACGAACACTGACGTGGAAACGTAAGTCAGATAAATTCTTTCTTCTCCAACTTCCTTTTGTTCACGGGTGCTTCATCACAGCAATAATAATCATAACTAAAGTCATTTAGAGTTCAGAAATCCAACTCGGGTCATCACGCTTGCAGAAGAAGCATCTTTAACTGCTAAGTCATCACACTGGCCCCGGTTTTCTTTTTCCCAGTATAAACATAGCAGAAACAGGAAGAAATCTTTAACTTCTGAGAACTTGTATGTGCTAAGACATGGCTAGGTAAAGATGCTTGCCAGAAAAGCATGCCTTTAACACGTGAACCTTGCATTCTCATGTTCAGCTGGAAGGTGATGAGTTAGACATTTAGGGGCATAAGCGACTCACAACTGGCAAAGAGTTTTCCATTCACTCCTATGCTGACAATTCCCTTGACAGTTACTTCCTGCAACATTTGCTTCTATGCTACATGACTGCATTTTTTTTTTCATGGTAAGCTGAATATGCCGTTGACTAGTTTTTCTGAGCACAAACCAGAAGAAGGTTCTTCTGCAAAAAAGTGTCTAAAGGCAGCAAAATCGTTAATTGGTGCTTATATTCAAGCAGCTGTCTCTGAAGCTAGGCTGGGCCCCAGAGAACCTGCCTAATGTTGTACTCTGATTCCTTAGAAGCAGCTCCCTGCTACCCTCCCTCTAGGGGTAAGAGTTGTATGTTTCCTTCAATTAACCTCCTCCTTTAAGCAAAACCGTGTGAAAAGCTCCTCATGTAGAATGCCATCTTGCTTGCAGAGCTGAAGGAGGGGCCTGGCTTAAATTCTCGCTCTTGCTTCTTAACCTGCAAGCTAATGGCAGACAGAGTTCAGCCCTTAAACCCAGCAGATTGCCGAGTGCACTGTGTTATTATCCCAGCCCCTATTTTCCCCGAAGAATGCTTTCAAAAAAAAAAAAAAAAGCTTTTACAGAATGCACTCCTTTTCTCTGCCTTTTGACAGGTAAAGAACACTCTGAGTAGTCTGTAAATCATGTCTCTGGGTGCTAAAGCACACCGATTTAGAAAAGGGTTTCAGGGAGTCAGCGGATTTGAAGAGTCCCTTCCATTCTCCTGTTCTAAAGTGCAATATTATTACTGCAGAGGCCTGATAAACCCTGTCTTGTTTTAAAGATAATTAGCAGAAGATTTGCTTCCAAACTGTCCTCCTCCTCTCTCACACAGCCTCTAGCAATGTACAATCTGGGGAGTAGCTCGGTGGGCATCACCTGAGAGATCTTTAGAGCCAGATTCTCTGACCCTGGACTGGAACACAGATTGCTTGAACCTCCCAGGCGAGTCTTATGTTGGCTGAAGCTTGCAAGGGGCTGATTTTTGCAAAAGAAGCTACTCGCCAGAGTGGGCTGTAAAGACTATCGACTATGGAGTCAGACTGGCCTGAGTTCAGATGTGTTGGGGAGACTGTCTTTGAGTAAGTTGCCCGTCTGGCTGAAGTTTTCTAAGAGCACTGGTAGACTTCAATATGGTACCAAATAAGGCAGTACACATGAAATACTGACAGTTACATTTTGTACCTAAGTTCTAATTTATGTTACCCTCTAGTATTTGAAGCTCCTGTTGAAAATATCTAGCAATATATCTGTGACCATGAGAATTTGTAAGTTATTTCAAGTACTAGCTTTCTAAGTACACAGCCAGAAGACGGTTCTTGTGCAAGAAAGTGTCTAAAAGCAGAAAAATCTTTAATTGGTGCTTAAATTCAAGCAGCTGTCTTTCTTTTGCTAGGCTGGGCCCCAGAGAACCTACCTAATGTAGAAAAATCAGAGGAAAGAACATTTCAAAGAAAATACAGTCTTTGAAAAATTCATTCGTATGTAGAATTCTTTGATTCCCCTCACCCTATCCTCACATTGCCGTCTCAACTCTGTCAACCCACTCCCCTTCCCTACAAGTCCCCGCCCCACGTTATATTCCTTGTTTTGTGTCCTACTGAGTGTTAATAAGGTCTGTCTGTATAATCATGGAGGTGGAACTAGCCATTGGATAATGGTAGGCTCACACATGGCTAGCTACACAAATGAAGACAAAGATTCCCTTGCCCCAGTATCCATCGGTAACCAATATCTAGAACAGGCATTATGAGATTTTTCCTTATCCATGACTGACTGTTGGCAGGTCCAGCATTGTGCAGGCCTATGCAGCCACCCATAGCTGCCGCGAGACGCTGATTGTAGTGTTTGTCCCTTGTCCAGAAGATACCATTTCCCAGCCCTCCTTCCTGTCATCTTAGCTCTTATATTTTCTCAGCCACCTCTCCTCTGATGTCCCCTGAGTCTAGAGGGAGGGATAAAAGGCTCTTACAGTCTCTCAGGCACCTCTTCTCTGAGCCTAGAGGGAGGGATAAGAGATGTCAGAGAACTCTTTGAAATACAAGTAATGTTCTGTCATTGTTTATTCTAACCAATAATTGCTTTGTGTCAGGATTTCTTAAAATACATATGGATTAAAAAAAGATCAGAAAATGAATGGGAGAGAAAACAAGTTAATGTTTTGGGCATTGCTCTAGGGGCCAGAGTAAGTTTGAATATGAATTTTGAAGCTACTACCATGTCCCTCTTTTCCCTTCATTCAGAGTCCTCTTTGTGTTCTTAGAAATATTATATGTGCTTACTTATTGTCTACATGGCAGAAATTTTCTTCTGTGTGTTCAAATAACATCAGTCATAGCCTCGTTTAGCTCTACAATCCACTTTGAGCCTAGTATTTGGCAGGAGATCATGCGGACTATGGTTCCTCTTTTTTCTCATGAGCATATAGTACTTTACCACACTCTTTCAATTTATCACAAAGTATCTTTTTCCCATTGAATATTTTACCTTAAGCCAACTATAGATGCTTCTTGGTCTCTGAATTTGTCTTCTGATCTTGTATATATTTACTCTTATAGGAGAGTTGTCCAGTCTTGATTATGTTGGCACATAGAGAACTCTAAAGTCTAGAAGCATGACTTCTCTAAGATTGTTCTTACTTTAATATGATTTTTGATGACCTATATACTTGATACTTTCCTATGAATTTTACAAACAACTTGTTATTTTTTTTCAAAAATAAGCAAAATTGAATCAGTTTTTTGTTGACGTTTTATTGTTTGTGGGCTCTCTGTGTTTGAAGCCAACCAGGTCTACAGATCTAGCTCCAGGACATCTAGGGCTGTTATACAGAGACACCCTGTCTCAAAAACAAACAGACAAGATATTAATTTGCTCCACATTGATCCTAGGTTGAAAATAAACCTGATTGAGCCAGTCAGTGGTGGCACATGCCTTTAATCCCAGCACCTGGGAGCAAATTAATATCTTATAAATATTACTTTTTTAATCTATAAGCATGGTGGAGAATACCAGA
Organism: Microtus pennsylvanicus; assembly: GCF_037038515.1. NCBI lineage: Eukaryota > Metazoa > Chordata > Mammalia > Rodentia > Cricetidae > Microtus > Microtus pennsylvanicus. The sequence continues at coordinate 18,440,600 of NC_134598.1, forward strand.
CATATAGGCATTTTCTTAAATAATTTTAGTAATGTTGGTATTTATTAGTGCCTCTCACATATTTTATAAGTCTCCAAATATATAATATTTGAGCACTATATAAATGTAACTTGACATTTTTATTTTTTAGTTGTTTTTTTCCGATTTTACAAAAACAAAGCAAAAAACCAAACAAAACAAAAACAACAAACCAACCAGAAAAAAGTTGAATTCTTTTTAAATTTTTACTTTTAAAATTTTCCAATAAATATTTTTTCATTGTTCACTGGATTTTTCAAGACTTTTAGTACAGTGATCAGTAACAAAAAGCTATTCTGACTTTTCAGCATCCTTAGATTTAAGAAAAAGTCCACTATTAAGCAGAACATTAGATATAAATGTTGATTTATTTACTTTTAAAATATGTAATAGCATTTATTTATGCTGAATTTATTCTTCTGCCATAGGGCTTTGTTTCTTCATCTTGTTCTGGGGTATTTTTTCTTCTGGGAAGCTTGTTCTGTTGGTTTATGAACAACGTGTCCCTTCCCAGGAAGGATTACCTCTTTGCCGCAGGGGAGTTCATGCACGGGTTAATCTGACCATGAGCTCTGTAAATTTCACAGTGCACCTTAGCTCCTCAGGGGCTCTGTTCACCTGGATGTGTTGAATGACTAGAGAGAGACCCAGCACTTAAACCCTTAAGTTCATTGTGGCTTTCTACATTTTGAGCGGGTGCCATAAAAATTCAGCCTTTTGGGGACACTGAGCTTGTATCCTGCCCCATTGTAGCTTGCTTATCAAAGACTTAACAGTTAACACACACATATAACTGAATATTTAGCACATAATGTCTTTGTGGGTCGGGGGTACCTCACCTTTAGGTTCTTTCTAGCTTCTGGCTACTGTGAAAAGAGGGACATGGTTGAGCAAGTGCCTCTGTGGTGGGATGGCACATTCGGTTTCTGCCCGACAGTGGTGCAGCTGGGTCTTAAAGCAGATTCCTCAGTTCTGATCTTCCTGAGGAGCTGTCATGTTGAGTTCCGTAGCAGCAATACAAGTTTGTACCCGACCAGTAATGGATGAATGCTTCCCTCACTCTGTATCTTTGCCAGCGAGGTCTGTCCTTTGTTTTATCAATCTTAGCTATTCTGGTGGGTATAAAATAGATTCTCAAAGTCGTTTTGATTTGCATTTCTCTGATAGTTAAGGATACTGAACATTTTATAAAGTGTTTGTCAGCCCTTTGAGTTCCCTCTTTTAATAATGCTCTTTTTAGATCTGTACTTCATTTTAAAATTGGGTAGTTTGTTTTTTGATATCTAGTGATTTTTAATGGGTTTTGGATAATACACCTATCAGAGGTATAGCTGGTACGAATCTTCTCCCATTCTGTAGACTGCTATTTTGTCTAGATGATGGTGTCCTTTGTTATGCAGAAGTTTTTCGGTTTCATAAGATCGTTTTTCCTGGTATTCTGTTCAGAAAGACTTTTCCTGTACCAATAAGTTCAAGGCTATTACCCATCTCCTCTTCTGTCAGAGTCAGTGTCTCTGACCTTATGTTCAGGTCTTTGGATCATTTGTAGTTTTGTACAGGGTGAAATGTGGATCTATTTGGATTGTTCTACATGCAGCATTCCTGTTTGACGAGGACCATTTTTTTTTTTTGGAAGAGGCTGTCTTTTTCTCCTGTGTGTATTTCTGGCTTCTTTATTAGAAACCAGGTGTCATAGATTTGTGAACTATATTAATACCGCCGATTCATGAGGTTGGGAATCTTTTCATCTTCTCATATCTTCTTCAATTTCTCACTTCAGTATGAAGGCTACCAATTTTCCCATATTAATTTTGTACCTTTCTTTTTTGCTGAATGTGCTTGTTAGCTGTATGAGTTTCCTGGTAGAATTTTAGGATCAGTTACATATACAATCATATCATATTTATGTTGGATGGTTTTATGTCAACTTGACACAGGCTACAGTTATTTGAGAGGAGGGAGATTTGATTAAGAAAATGCCTTATGAATTATCAAGCTGTAAGAAGGCCTGCGGATCATTTTTTAAGGTGAATATTGATCATGAGACCTGAGTTCCATCTCTATAAAATCTTGTATTGACTTTTTGTTTTGTTTTGTTTTTTCCAAGACAGGGTTTCTCTATAGCGTTGGAGCCTGTCCTGGAACTAGCTCTTGTAGACCAGGTTGGCCTCAAACTTGCAGAGATCTTGCCTGTCTCTGCCTCCCAAGTGCTGGGATTAAAGGCATGAGCCACCACCGCCAGGCTGGATTGACTTTTTATTTTCCCTCCCTTCCTTCTTCCCATTTGCAATAGGGTCTCCAGTTTTATACGTTTACCTAAAACTAGTATAGAGGAAAAATAAGCTTGAATCTTGGACGTCTAATCTTCCTGTCTCTACTTCCCTAGTGCTGTGTTGACAGGCTTGTACCACCATATCTGGGCCTCAATGCGCACGAGGCACTCACTCTATAAAATGGGAATATTGCTCATTTACTGAAGCCCTTTTTGCTTATTTATTTTACTTATTTTAGGATTCTCTAGATAGTCTTCAGTTATCTCCAACTTTGAGAATCTTTGTTCCCTAGGTAGTTGTAGAAAGTCCTCGGAACTGTAAGCACGTCAGATACATAGACTTCAAATGCTGAGATGCTTTAGAAAAGCTCACAGAATCCATAAATTGTCTTATTATTTTTCCCCTAAAATGTAAGTTTCACATTACTTGGTCTGCACAAGGACACACATTTGCATTCGGGTTTAAGCATTATCTCCGCGGATGCAAGTGTTTTTCTCCTCTGAATAACTGGCGCCACCCACAATGTTTATCTTCCTTGAACACCACATCTTCTGTTTTCCATAGTAAATTGATTTACATATTTATCGGGATGCTTTCCCCTTCCTCTTCACATTTAGTTTCAATTCCTCTTGATTAGTTTAGCTAGCCTCCAGGCAAAGGCACCCTCCAAGGGGAAAATCGTGCTTGAGTTTGACAGAGCTTAGAAAATAAGATGAAAAGAGGAAAGGCATTCTCACAAAATGAAAGCTGCCGAGAAAGAAACATAACTATGGGAATAGGGAATATTACACAGACAATTATGGGATTAAAAAAACAAAACAAAGTTGGGCAGAAATGACAGGTTTAGGCCACAAAGATAGCCTTGAATTTTAAGCTGAGAAATTGGGTGATTATAGATGCAGAGATACGCAAATTCACATACACAGCAATGCCATGGAAACACAACACGGGAACCCATAATATATATAACAGACCTGCATGGTCATGTGAAGAGAAAAAAAAACCAAAAACCCTGACTCAACATTATGCATTCATGAGACAAAGAACCTCCAAAGATGCTATTGTGAGTTTGTTTTTTGTTGGCCATTTCCTGCTGTGCATAGCCCTTCCTTCAAGGTGGTTTATTTCCCCAGTGAGATCCCACTGAAGAAAACTAATTTTTGTTTGTTTTTTTGCTAGTGGTTATCAATTGGAGATAGCTTTAGTGTTAGGGATAAGGGCTTCTGTCCAATTCTCCTTTCGGCTCTAGGACCCCATCTGGTTCAGACCCATGCAGGCCTGTGCCTGCCGCCTCCGTCTATGGAGTTCACATGTGCACAGGTCCTGCTGTGTTTAGAAAACCTTATTTCTATGGTATCCCACATCTCCTCTGGCATCTAGGTTCTTTCCACGTTCTCTTCTGCTGTTCTCTGAGGCCTGCAAGGAGGTATTTGATGGAGATACCCCCATTTTCAGCTGAGTGTTCCAAGCTCTCTCAACTCTGCTTAGTTTCTGCCTGTGGATCTCTGTATTTGTCCCTATCTGCTCCTGGAAGAAGACTCTCTGATGATGACTTAGCAAGGCAGTGGTCTATGAGAAGAGCAGAAAGTCAATAGGAGTCTCTTTATTTCTACTTTAAGAACAGAGCCATACAAAACCCTCATCTGAAGTTGCTCGCCAATGTATTTCAGGTAGGACGCTGTAAAAGGGGGATATTGGAGACGGTGAGTAACAGAAAGTAGATGAACAGCTTTGTGTAAAATTCTGACCGAAATTCTAGGTGACAAGTGAACATCTTAAAGGATGATGAGGAAAAGGGACAAAAAGGAAGTCCTATGATGAGATCCATTACCTTTCAGATCTGAAGAAATGATACCCCTCACGAAGAGTGAGAAAGTCATGAAGGATAAAGGATAAGTCTGTATTGCGGGGACAGTGAAGGTAATCTGATAACTTGGACTGGCAACTCAGTTAAAGAGAAGATTCTCACTAGGATCAAGACATGCAGAACCACTATTTCATAGACTGAAGTATGGTCTGTTGTAATAGACTCTCTCTAGGACCAAGGCATCCAGAACCACAGCCTGAAGGATGGCCTGTTGTGACTTTTAGTTAACAAGTGACAGAAGCCAATCTTGAACTAGTTTAAAAAATAAAGGAAGGGTTTTTTTTTTTGTCTTTTTTGTTTGCTTGCTTTGTTTTTCTTTCATAACCATGGTATAGCTCAGACTTTGTCAATTCCCGGATCTTAAGGAAAAAGCAACTGTGGTTTGGTTGAAACCAGAACTTTCCCACCACTCTCTGTCTACCTCTTTGATCACCTATGTTCACTTGGATAAAAGACTTTATCCTCATCCTGAACGTGGCGATTTCTGCGTGCTTTGGAGTCCCAGCACTTGAGAGTTTCCTGAAGAGGAACAGAACTCCTAGTGAAGTGGAGTCCGAGGAAGAGCTCTCATTGGTCTGGTTTGGGTTAAAAATATATCTCTGAATCTTTCTCTGTGGCCATTGGAACACATCACGTTTGGGACTGATAGGTTTCAGTGTTGAAGGAGGTAGTCATCTTAGAATATGTGGATGTATTGAAGACCCAGACTCTGCCCTCAAATTTTCCTTTAGGAAAGTTGATTTACACAAGAGATCATATTTTAAGCCAGCCTTTTCTCTGAAAGTGCCAAGCTATCTATTCCTCAAAGGCCAGGACTCTGACTTTGAGTGGCAATGGGGACAATTTGCACACAAGCAGAATTGTAATAGTTCAGTACAATCTGGTGTTCGTTCAGTCGTACATGCCTAGCAACTATACTGCCTCTCCTCCTTGACATTTTTAGACTCAGAAAATCTTAGTTTTTCTTCTATGTAACAGGCTCTTTCCTTTTTATAACTTGTGAAAAATGTGATTAAATGGTGAGATTCCAGCTGAAGGAGATTCAGCGGCGATCATAAAATCCAGGATGTGGAGTTTCCCCTTTCAGACATTGTTGGGTGTCATTAGGAAGTGAGCCTGTCTACTGGGATCGCACTGGCCCTGACAGCTAAGTTTTAGTTCCCCTCCAGTGAACACAAATATAAATGTCAAATTCATGGAAAGGAAAAATGGAAATGTTCTAAGTTGTCGCATACATGAATTAAAATCTAAATTAAAATTCCGCAGAAATAAGGGCTGCATGTAGAGAAAATTTTTCTTGGTAATGATTAAACTGTAAGTAATTGCTACATTCCAGCAGAATAATGTAGGTATAAGCTGCTTCCCAGAAATTGTCTGGTATTTATTACAGAGAAAAACCACTAGAATGCATTTAAATTTTCCAAAGAACCAGTGGGAAAGGATTAAAAGTCATTTTATAAAAGACAATATGATTCTCACTTGCATTTTGTTTTGCTGATGAATTCAGGCTTCTAGTTCTTTGATGTGATTCATGGTATTTATTTTAGAAACATGCTCTTTTTAGACAGAATGCAAAGAATTTTCCTGAGCTCGTTCTTGCCAAGAACTTCCTTGTAACTGAAAATGATTGTGTGCCTGTAGAGAACCTGCATCTTCAGCGTGTCTAGACTTGCAGGTGCGTGCTACCCAAGGTCTAGGACTATTGTAGCCGAGGATATCTATGCATGCAGCACAACACAAAATCATACAATATTATGACGGCTTTGCATTTTTTTTTTTTTTGTAACTTGGCGGCACAGTTCTGGAGTTGGAGCTCTGCCGATGACTTTGTGTCTCAGTGACAAAAGGGAAAGATGTTTAGCGCTTGGACTTTAACCTTGAAAGCTTGAGAGAGTCTTTGTTTTAGAAAGATTGAAATAGAAACTTGCCTCATTTATGTGGTTTTTCAATTGCCAGGTGAGGCAATAGAATTAAAGAATACTGATTACTTTTCATTCTTGTTTTATCTGAATTCATTTAATTTTCTATGGGGAGAGACTCTTAAGGCCTAAAATAGAAGCCTGAAATAGTCAAGTGAATTATAAGCCCTTTGTTGGTATTCATTCATCCATCAAATACTTAATGATGAATTTTTATTATTTTTCTTTTTCTTTTTAAATTAATACGATCATTTTTTTCTTTGAGAATTTCCTATCTATAAAATGTATTTTAGCCATATCCACCCTGAAGTTTACCACCTTACCCCGAGCTGCTTCCATAAATTCTTCTAAATGTCTTTCCAAGTTTCTTCCTCCTTTATTTTTTTAAAGTGGCCCAGAGCATTCAATGAACATGGATATAGGACTATCCCCTGGAGCATGAACAACATACCAGGGATTACACTCTTGATGGGACACTGACTCTTCCTCCCTCAGCAACCATCAACTGTCAATAGCTCCTCCTTGGGACCTTGTGAGCCCTTCCCCATCCATGGTGGGTTGTTGATTGGCTTGATCTTGTGCAAGTTTTATGTAGGCAGGCATAGCTGCTATGAGTTCACGAGCGTATTGATGCTGTCTTGAGCAGAAGACACTGTTCTGAAGGAATCTTCTACAATATGTAGCTCTTAGACTTTTTCCAATGCTTTTCCATTACATTCCCTTACTCTTGGGGATCAGGAGGTGAGCACCTTACAGTCGTTTATTCTCTGTATTTGACCAGCTATCAATATCCATTTTACCTAGTATCCAGTGCATAAAGATGCTTCTCTGAAAGGACCAGAAAATTCTCTAATCCATTAGCTAGAGACTGTATTTAGCATAATAATAGTAGTAGATTATCCGTTAGGGCCATATGATGTTGGTTGGATTTGCAGTACCATACTGTAATCCATTAAAACATAAATTCTTTCCAGTGGAATGGGCCTTAAGTCCAAACAGAAAGTGGTTGTTTGCTCCCTTAACAGCCATGTCTCTCTTGTACCTGTAGACATACCTGACTAGGCTGGTTATTATGAATTTTTAAAGATAGAGTTGCAGAGTTAAAGGTCATAGTACCATAACTTTCTTATTAATAATCTGACTTAGATATATATTTCAGATATGTGGCTATAGCCCAGTTTCCCAGTATTTTTTCTTTTAGAATAAAATTTACATACTCAGGTGCACATTTCTCTTTACCAAATATCATTGTCTGTCTGTCTATCTATCTATCTATCTATCTATCTATCTATCTATCTATCTATCTATCTATCTATCTATCATCTACTGGAGAAAGGATACTGCTTAGAGCCCTAGGCTATCCTTAAGTGTATTATATATATCAAGTTGGGCTCAAACTCATGAACATTCTATCTGGGCCTCCAAATGCTTGAATCACAAACACGTTATACAAACATCCCTCCCAAAACTTGTTTTCAGGATGAGAGTTCTTACCTTTACAAAATGAACATGCACAGAGCCTGCCTTTCTAGTCAGAGGCTGTGCCGTGAGACATCGTGGTGGTTTGAACAAAATACAGGATGGTATCTTCAGGCTACCATCACTGCCCCTATTCATCAACACACAACTACTGTTCCTTTGGGAAGCAGAGGGGGGTCTTTATGCTCTTCCGTGCTTTCTTTCTTAGGATTTACATTGCCTTTCCTCAGTATGAAAAGTATAGCACAATGAACTTCTTCCCCCCTCTCTTCTTCTTGCTGTTCCTCCTCTGAGATGTATACAGGTAGAAAACTCTGTCCTGCTTGGGAAAGCTCTGCTCTGGAAGCAATGCTAAGTAGAATGGACTTGATACAAGGCCAAGTTGCCAGAAGAGAGGAAATAAATAATTCTTTCCAGTCCTTAACTGAGGATAAACACAGGAGAGAATCACTGTAAAATGAGTTTTTAAAGCCAAATAGGATTTTGTTAGGGTGATATATGGGAAAACATTAAGCAAGGAAAGAAAATGAGCAATGGAAAAATCAGAAAATAATGATAGTTGGCATAAAGGGGAAAATATGGATTATAGACTTCAAGATAAAAATAGGTATGGTGTGTTATACAAGAAAAATGGAGAATAATAAAAATAGTTTTACAAAGAAGACAGACTCCAAATACTAAAGAATTCCTCCTAAAATTTGAAGGCAAATTTTAGAGAACACTTAATCTTGCAGACTTATTTTGGGGGTTATATATATGCTTTTCCATGTAGAACCTACTTAGTACCCATGCTGAGTGTGCCCAATGTGTGAGCATGGGTTCAAGCCATGGAACAAAGGATGAAATGCAAGATTCCCTTCAAAATAACAGTTGATATGGAAGCAAGGATTCTCAACAACTTCGTATGGATTAGATTTAAAACATTAAAAAGTAATTGTTAGACAGGCTGGTAAATATCTAATCCTAACACTTTGAAGGTTAGAAAAAAGGAAGATCAAGGGTCAAGGTCAGTCAAGCTATATAGTGAGCTGCACACCATTCTGAGCCACACAGCAAGCAACTGTCTCTAGTTACCATACCCAACCCAAAGTGAACAAGACAACTGTCTTAAATAGATTGTCTTAAAAGGCAACTGTTCTTAAATAGAAGTCACAACATTCATTTCTTACAAGCTCCAAGAAAATCAGACTCTATAAAAATCTAAGTGGTGGCTGAGGAAAAGGAAGGAGAGGAGAAACGACACCATTTTAATGTCTTTCAGTATCTTAACATTTCGGCTCTGTTTCCATTGCCCAACTCCACTGATTCGTGCTCGCTAATCTTAATGTTTACTCTAGAAGCTCCCACCTACTCCATATGCCTTGAATCAAATGACAGCTTCTTTCAAAATCTCTTTCATATAATTTCAACAAAATAATTTCTCCTCTTTCTTATATATGCAATACTGTGCCTTCTCTCCCTGCCACCCCAGTGTACCAGTGAGATACTCATGAGATCATTCTCTTTATTTGCCAGATGTGTTAATGTTTTGTTTCCTCCACTAGAGGGGTGCTCTTTATTGATAGGCATCAGAGCTACTATAGTGTTATGCTACCTTACTTTTAGCATACGAAAGGATGTCTATGCATAAAGACATCATAAATAGATATTTATTGCTTCAGTTACAAATGGACCATTCTGCCTATTTGAAGAACATATATATATATAAGCAAAAAGGGATATATATATATATATATCCCTTTTTGCTTCCTGACTCATTCCCTTTTTTTTTTTTGATCAGAGAACTGCTACCCTCTCTACCCTCTCTATTTTCAGAGTGGACTTTCCTCTCTAGCAAGACAGTGCTGAAAACGTGAATAAAAACAAAAGAAAATCACAATGCTACAGAAACGAACAAACAAATCCTCATATCTCAAGCTTTCAAAAACTTTATCCTAGTATTCCGCTTCTCAAAATAGCTGCAGGAATGATCTAATACCTTCGTGATGCATTTAAGCTCATGTTATGTACCTTGAAGCCCTCTACTTTCAAGGCATTAATGCCATGACCATGAGAAGAACACACAGATTTAAAAACACTGACTCACCTGGTATTTTTGGCCCTTTGTTAGCCTCTCTGAATTGTACAACAGGCATTTGTTTTGTAAAGCCCGAATACCCAGACTCTGCCTAAGTGGGTCAAGTAGACTCACTGTCAGTTTCATGATGCTGCTAACACAGAAATGAGAAATTGAAGTCAATGATGGTGGGGCTGTAGCTGTAGGAGAAAAGCTCAAACGTTATCCGGAAACATTTACTCACAGTCCCAGTACAAACATGCAAGAATTGTGTATTAATGAATCCTGCTTTCAGGAAATATATAAAATAATAACTTTGATATTGAACTTTTTTTCAGAGGTCTGGGAATAAGCCTTATTTTTAAGGCTTTTGACAGAAGATTGTTGAACAGTTAATGTTTTTACCATAAAGTATACCCAGGTGATGAGCTGTCCTGATGTTCCACAATATGAATTCATATGTCTCATAAAACATTATCATGTCTGTATGGGATGGTTGCATAGGGAGGAGATAGATTAGAAAGAAGAAAATAAAACATTTTGATATTAAGATATGAATTAAATTTTGATCATGAAAACATTTGTTCTTAAATATGAGCGAATTAGAAGAAGACATGTGAAGTGTTTCAGAAGTCATCAAAGGCAATACAAGAAAAGATGTAAAATATGTTGCTGGTTACATGACATCATGATGTACTTATAGAAGCATAAGAGTTTATAATTGGACAGTAAGTGCAACTTCATTATTTAATAACTTTCTAGATTAAAAGGGAGAGTGGAGAAAGCATATGTTCAAAAGGAAGGGAATTTATTTCACTCACAGAAAGAACTAAGTTACAAAGTGTTTCTCAGTCTCAACTTACAGAAAATGACTGTCAGTTTTCTATTGTTCATACTTGATATCCACAATAATCTTCAGAATCAATTGGAATTGTAAATTTGTGAGCGATGTGGGCTTGCTGGAAATGTGATCGGGATGAAAAGTCTAGAAATCAGTGTGCTAGCATTAAACCGGGTCTCTTCTCTCTCCCTCAGATTTTCTATTTTTCTGGACTTAGTGTCTTGCTTGCCTCTTCTGTTTGCATAAAGGAGCAATCGTGTTATTAGGAAATGCATCTCTTTGCATGTCGAGTGTTCCCTGCTCTCTTTCACAGGCTTTAGGATGTCAGCCTAGTCTCTGTTCTCAAATTGTACGTTCTCACGGAATTGTTTCTACTCCAGAAGGAGCTGGGCACTAAAGTACAGCTCTAACATGCAAGATCTGATTGAGCTTATCATGAACCACAATACTTGCAATAATCGGAAAGAAACCAATGAAAAATATCTCAGAACTTAGCGGTAATATAGAAAAAGAAACAGATTTTTGATCATCAGCTTTACCAGTGAATTTCATTCATTGATGAAAAAAGGAACAGAGCTGGAAATGGTAAAGGGAAAAATAGAAAATGTTGCCCACAAAATTTTGACAGTGTAAGTCAGTACCATTCAATTTAGTAGGGCAATGATCTAATTTGCCCTATGTTTGCTATCCTTTTACAGCTCGTTATCATTGAATATTAAAGGGCTATAAAATAACAAAGGACAGCGGAGATCAACCAGTCAGCAGACAACCCATAATAATGACTATGGTATGACTGAGTTCAACAGAAGGTGGTGAGCCCAGGTCCAGAGACCAACACTGTTTATCACCACAACCAGGTTGGGTAGACAGACACTCTCCTTTTAAGGAAGTCAATTTTGAAACCTTCAAGTTCTCTGACAGAATGCAATGTAGATCATCTATTGTCAGTTTTCCAAATAATAAAAGAAAAGCAAGTTTGAGGAGAGTATGATTGAATCAAACATGTAGTAATGTTTCTTCTAAGTATCAGTCAACATTGCAAGAATATAGGGAACGTGGCAGAGTAATCATTACTTACTCAGCATGAAGGGCACACTCACAATTACTATGTGATCCTCACAATGTGAAAAGTTGCTCTCCACTTTTTCCCCGTCTCTATCGCTCCTCTCTAAACTCAATCTGCCTGAAAGCAATACAACTTGGTTTGCAGACCGCTTCCTTACACCAGTCCTTACTGAAAACAGAGAACAGAATTGCATGGTAATGTGATCCATATAATAGTTGAGAATTGCTTTAAAGGAAAACAATTTTAAAAATCTGTTCCCTTTGTAAAAGCCTTATAAGAAACACGTGTTTTCTTTCAGATGGAAATTATTCATAAATACCAGGAAATTGTCAAGAATTGAATGCCTTTCCCATAATAACACATATTTTCTGATATTTGACAGTGTTTTTTGAAGGCTTAGCTGATACTTTCTTTGTACATTTCTTACCAGATATCTCTCTTATTATTTTGTTCCTTTGTGGGGGGTCTTAAGTGTCAGCTGCCCTCACTATGTATCTAAAGATGACCTTAATTCTGATTCTCCTGCCTCCATTTCCCCAGTACTGAGATCCCAGGAGTGTCACTATTCCAAGAATGTCACTCTATGGGCAATGGTACTCAGGGTACCCCTGGTTAAATCCCAGCCTCATTATTTCTGCTGTCCTTATATAAAATCAGAAGAACATACTGCTGGAGAATTTAGGATTACACATATTTGGAATTTCCTTGATTTAGAATTTCTTTTTATAGTGCCTGCTTTGATACTTCCTTATGAATTCCATGAATAGATACCGTGCTACACAAAATGAATTATGTAACCAGTACTGTCAAAAAATATTCTAAAAGAATTAAATATAATAAAAATTGTTTTCAGCACTTATAATTTTTTTAGCTTATAAAATTTCGAAGCATCCACTTACTTATAAATAATTAACTTCCTAATTATAAGACCTTTCCCTGTTCTTATAAGTACTTCTCATTGCCTATAATAGAGAAATTAACTTTTTGTCCTTTTTGTCCTAATATTTCATCAGAAAATGCATATTTCGTACTTATTGTGAAGTTTTGTCAGGACAATGGGGTTCTGATGAGAACCCGAAACAAAAGCTGCCAGTGTAAGCTTATCTTGATTCCTCTTATGGGAATTTCTCACTTTCTGTAGCAGTGATGAATATATTGTCTGTTTAATGCTCTCACATGCTCGTCAGGTAATACGTATTATTTAACTCTAGCTCCTATATCTGTCTGTCTGTCTGTCTCTCTCTATCTATATAGATATAGATAGATATAGATATATATCATGTTAGGTAATACTCTACAACTCCAGGAAGTGGAGGCTAGATAGTCTGTTCCATAAATGAGAATTTGCAGTTTCTGGAACTATGCTCGTGTGCGATTCCACAAAGAGGAAGGGGAGGGCAGAAAAATAACCACTGACTTTAAACCCAAAGCTTCCCAGGTACAACGCGAATATCCACCAAGCAGAAGCAGCTTGGGTGGGTTTCATGGTGGGAAGTATTACTTAATCCATGGGTCGCCTTGGGATCACCAAGGATAAAGCTGGGCTGTACCAGCAAATTGCTTCCAGATAAAAATCGCTTTTACTAGAATACTTGACGGCAAGAGTTTCTGCTATTTTTTTTTCTTCCAAAGGCACCCTTTGTCTCTCTTCCAGTTTCCATGACAACTATTCAAATTGTTAGCTGAAATCCTGGGTGAAACTTATATAATTCACTAGCAAGAGTGCTAGTATCTTACAGATTCTGCCTGGAGCAACACAAAACTCAGCAGATGAATTATTGGTGAATAAAGGACAGCTCGCTGTAGTTGTAAAAGTCTTCACCGTAGCTTTCTTTAAATATTTTACTTCTCTAATGCAACTGAAATAATTCAATTAACTTACAAAAGACTTTGAGAAAAACATCCCTGTTTAGTTTTAATTAAGTCTTGTCATGTAGTTATTAGCAAAGTGGTAATGTTTTGAAATCCTGTTAAAATTGAATGAGAGCTATCCAAGTTCTTTCAATGTTTATTATCTTTGAGGGTGAGAAATTCCAAGGAAGTCCTCCAAAATGAGCATTCTACAAAGTAAAAGGCTATGACAGTTAAGGAAATATACCCAAATAGTTAATATCTATATAGTATTTCACAATTAAATATTATCTCCATATTCAGTAATTTGGCTTGGTGCTACAGAAATAGGTATAAAGACCAGTAATCAGAGTGACTAGATGGCAAATGATATTGAACACCAAAAGAGATATCTAGGGATTAGAAAAGTGAAACTAATTAACAACCATTCACTTTTGCATGCCACTAAAAACAAACCAGCAAAAATACAAACAACCAAAGATGAGCAAGTATAAGAAAAAAAGTCACTTCTTAAGCCAAGTACTGGACTGGGAAGATGACAACTCCATTGGCACAGTGCTGGCCACAAAAGCATGAAGATATTAATTCCAGACCCAGAACCCATGTAAAAACCAAAGCACGCCAAAGCACACCTTTAATCCTGGAGTTGGGGGTGTAACGGTGGGGTGCTTGCGGGTGGCAACAGACAGATGCCTTGATCTCTCTTACCAGGCAGTCTTGCCAAATCCATGAGCTACAGATTCAGTGAGGCACTCTCCCTTAATAAGTCAGCAAGGATTGGAGAAAGAAGCGTGCTGTCAGTTTTTTAGAATGCATTTGCTTACATGCATATGAACCCTCCATATACATATGTTATATATATCACACACACATAGATTTCTGTTCCCCAACATACATACAAGTACAAGTGGGGCTTTATGTTTATTTAAAAGTTATAAATTAGAGCTGGGTATGTAACTCAGTTGGTAGAGTGATCACCTAGCGTGAGGCTCTGATTGGAGACTCTGCACATCATAGAACAGGCATTATAACACATGCCTGCAATCCCAGCAGCCAGGAAGGAGGAACTAGATGAACAGAGGCACAAAATTTTCCACCACTCTACAACAAGAAAAAAGATTAATGTTGATTTTTTTGACAAATATTTGGATTAAATTACTGAAAGTGTTTTTTTTCCCCAACAAGTTGAGAAAGCATCTATAAGAGAGTACCTGACTATTAGGGTTGGAGAGATGGCTCAGCAGTTAGTAACAGTTATTTTCCAGTACCAATATAAGCTGCAGAAGATTCTTTAAATGTCCCTTATGCGTGTTCAGGTTTGTTTTTATTAGACTCTGGTGTCTCTGTTGTGAAAGAGTGAGGGGATTGGGATACTTGGTATTTAAAAAGCCACATGAACTCTCTGCCAAGGTTTGTAAGTGTGAGCAGGGATTAAGAAAAACTGTCCCAACTACTTCCAGCATTGTTATCTTAGGGAATTGTTTCCTCATTGGGAGGAAGCTTGACCCAGACAAGCTCTCCCAGTACGATTCTGAACATGGTTTATGCAACACCTGAAATGAGCTTGCAGGCAGAAATTATATGCCATTTTAATAAATTGAGAATACAATTTAGAGACAATGAATCTCAAATTGGACTTTAATCATGTAGAATCTTCATAATTGAATGAATGGTGATAAATATTTCAGCAGGAGCATACTTAGGATTCGTAGTTCATTGTCATGCAGTGTGTGGATTTCAGGTTTAGCTAGCCATTCTTTCCCAAGCTTCCAACTTGAGGAGGAGAAGCACCAAACTCAAGTTCCCCTTGCTGGTTGGTACTAAAACAAACAAACAAACAAAAAAAACAGTCATTATTGTCCTCATGTTAGTTTAGAATAACTAACATAAAAATTAGTTTAAAAATTTTCTCTTCTCTTGGTTCAAGGAAGCCATAAAACCTATCCCAAGTCTAACTAAAGTCATCTAAACCATCTCAAACTGCCAAATATCTAACAGTTTTTGGATGAGAAAGAAACACTTTAGTA
Source organism: Microtus pennsylvanicus (assembly GCF_037038515.1). NCBI lineage: Eukaryota > Metazoa > Chordata > Mammalia > Rodentia > Cricetidae > Microtus > Microtus pennsylvanicus. Next base: position 18,455,997 of record NC_134598.1, read on the forward strand.
ATTTTGGAAAAAGCATCCCAACTTTTTTGGATCATCTGAGAGGCGTCAATACTATCTCAAGACATAAAATATATATCATGTGTTGCTATAGCAACTAATAAATGGCATGCAAGGACAGGATAGAGTGGTTAAATGGATATGTTGAAAACCCTAAAATTAATTTCCTTTGAACTTAGTCCTTTATGCCTCACAATCGGTTTAATCATGGTGGCTCCTAGTTCTATATAATGCTGCTTTGTTTGTAAGCAGAGGAAGTTATTGACCACAATTTTAACACAAAGATTGTGATACAAATCCATATGCCCATGTCAAAGAAAGGGAGACGAAATTATTTTGATATTTTGTGTGTATCCTGTGCAGTTTAGATTTTATTCCTAAGATTGTTCCCTTTTGAGCCAGTTAAATAGATTTTAGTATTTTTTTTATCACAAGCTGAAAATACTTTTAAGTTATCAAGTTACTTCTGTGCAAAACTTTTGCTCAAGAAGTGGAAGATTTGTCAAAAATGGTTACTCAGGACATAACCTTAGTGGAACATTTAATTTCATTGATTCACAGAGTCAAACATGTTTCTCTCTGCAGAAACACATTTTTTTTATTGATTTTTCTTCTTTTTTGAAAAGTTAAAAAATACAGCATGATAAAATAAATAATTTAACAAATATTAGTATAAACACTATATCAAATTATCCAGTATCAGTATGCTGAAGAAACGTGATTCTGGTTTGATTTATCCTTTTTTACAAATGTACATCCTGGTAACATCTGATTAATTTTGAAAATCTTACAGAATATTGCATTTATTGAAACTCAATACCTTAATAATATGTCAATACTTGTTTCACTTTTTAAATTATAGAAAATAATCACATATTTTACTATTAGAAATTATGGCCTATAGTGTTGACAGCATTACATTAGGCTAATATATTTGATTTCTATGGACTATTTTTATAAATAGCAGTTCTGTTGCCCAATTGACTATTGTGGTGTATCTTTGTCATATAATCTATTAAGTTAATAGAGCAATGTTTTATATTGAATGGCTCACTCAAAATACATTATTTCATCTGACATTTTGAATTTTTGAGTTTATTAAAAATCTATTTGCTTGAATAGACTCCTTTAGGCTTTGGTTTTTATTTTTCATCTTTTTAAAGGTTAGAGTTCACAATAATTTCATATAAGTATCATCTAATTTCTCATATGTGAAATGTAAGATTCATAAAGCCTAATATCAGACTAAATAGGGTAAAGATGATGGTTTTAGATAAAATTTTTTACTTTTTAAAATATTTTGAAATTGTTAGTATCATCCTATTTCTTATTGGTATCATGTACACAATTTTTCTTTATCAGTTTTTTTTTTAATTTGGAGGAATCAGGGCCTGAGCTGTCACACATGAAATTCTTCCAGACACAATTATTTCAGGAATGAAGACATACCACATATTACACAGTGTGTAATAATGGTGAATGGGAAAAGGTTTCCAAAAGGCTCTGGAATAAAGTCTCTTAATTTCCATTAAGAGAAACAAAAAGAAATGGCCTCTTCTCTCTCCTCATTTTTGAGTCCAGATTCATCATCTCCAAATACCTTATCTGCATTGTCCAAGTGAGAGGAAAATACCCCCAAAGAGAAAGAGTAATCCTCAGTGCAATGGAATTAAATCCAAGCTTAGATTAATTAAGTCAAATCTACCACTCAACTTTTAGAGACATGAACCAACAGCACCTTGTCTGGAAACATTTTGAGACAGTTTTTTCCACATTTAATTCTTGTTTGTTATATTTTCATTATCTCCATTCTTCTAGGTCTTTTAGGTTTATCCTTTTCTTCTTTCTCTGCCTTCTGTGGTAGGCTTTTATACAAAAGACATAAATCCAGAAGCTGGTCAGTAAAGAGTTTCCATGGGAATGAACAAAACAATCCCTGTTTTCTACCTTCCTAACCCTCTATACAATGTCTGTAATTCTGCCTCAGCATCTCTTGAAGCCACAGGCTGTCTAGGTACTACCATTAGAAACAGTGAGGTCATCATAGTCTCCAGTCAGGCTGTTGGTGACCTCACAGATCTCAGTCCCTGATCCTACAATAGTTGCACTCCCATTTGTTAGAGCATCCATACCTGTATCAGTTTTAAAACATACAGATCTACCTAGACCTCTTCTGCTAAAATATTTAAAGGCTGAGTTGTTGGGATTTGGCTGTGAATAAGAGAAACCTATGCAGGCTGACTTAAGCAGAATCACAGTTTATTGGGAGAGTGTATACAGTCCACACTAGGAAAATTAGGGGGAAAAAGAAGGAAAACATGTGTGGCTAAATCTGCCTAATGGAATTTTTAGCCCCTGTAGAGCCTAGCTTCAGGATGGGATGCATCTTGCTGCTTTTCATGAAAGACATTGTCAAAATGGCAAATTAATAGCGGCAGAAGTTCCCCATGTTCCCCACATAAATTGTGCAGAATGGCTGACTTTTAGAGAAGACATTGAAATGTCCATGCTATTTTCTCTCTTAAAATGTCGTTCTGTCTAGCTCTCCCTCACTTCCATGATTTAAGCTCAGAGCTCGCTCCTCTTGGAGACTCCCTCTCTACCTCCTATCCAGATTAGATATTCTTCTGTGTTTTCATATGACACACTGCACTTCGATTGTTAATTTTTCACTTATTACTCAATTTCTTTTGCCAGACAAATTCTGTTGTATCTCTACTTTGCTTTATTCTTTGTATATAAATAAGGCATGCCCCCAAGAAGATGTCCAATGAACGTGTACTGAAGAAAAAAATGTGTGAATATTCACTGATAATTCTTAAATATAAGTAGTTCATTGCCATCTTTTTTCCTCTTCTTATCTCCATTAATAAAGTAGAGTTTTATTTTCAGTCGGTGACAAGGAATGGTTTCTGAAGCACAGAAGGTGAATTAAGGGTAGGCACTGTGTATTCTTTGGTAAAGACCATTCTTCTTCTACAATAATAATTGTCTCTCTGTAATGATGCTTAGGCTTTCATTTCCCTTGCAGAATCACTGATGTGGGCCTTGGTTAGCTGGTATTCTACTTTCATTTCTGATGCGGTATAAAAAGACCCGGACAATGAGCACCTTAGGGCAGACAGGCTATCTCAGGAGATAGTTCATCCTAATGGAGGAGTCACAGTGGCATCTTGCAGCATCTAGTCACATTATACCCACAATTAAGTTCAGAGGGAAAGCAATGTGTGCAGGTCTGCTTGCCTTCCTCTTATAAAATTCAGGACCCCTTGCTTAGGAAATGGTGCCATTCATTTTGGCCATGGCCTTTCGACATCACTTAACCAACCAACCAACCAACCAACCAACCAACCAACCAACCAAATAAACAAACAAACAAAATCCCCCATAGACATGCATATACATCAACCCAATTCAGACAATTCCTTCATTAAGACTCTGTTCTCAGCTGATTGTATCAAGCTTGACAGTTAGAAACTGTCTATCACTTCTGGGATACTTGATATTCTATTCAATGCTACAGTCTTTATTCTTGGGGAACCACATTCCTACCTTGGGTGTTGCTTAAGAGGTATCATGCAAACTGTGTACCAGCCCCCTTTGATTGACGATTTTGACATTAAAATGTCTCATCTAATAAGTTTGTGAACAACACATTCTTTTTAATTGTGTCAAAGTTTATTGTTGTAAATTCTCTTTAGGAAATAGATTGAGAGTTTTTAAAGACTCAAAGTCTACTCTCTTTACATGTAATTTTAGAACTTTGAATGGAGGGCTCTGAGTCAGTGGTTCCCACCCTGCTGCAACTCTTTAATATAGTTCCTCATGTTGTGATGACCCCCCAGCATAAAATAAGTAAAATAATAAAAATATTTAAATAAACAAACTAGATTAATTTATTCTGTTTCTACCTCATAACTTTAATTTTACTACTGTTAAGAACCTTAATGTAAATATCTGATGTTCAGGATATCTGCATGCTATGACTGAAGGGGTCATGACCCATGGATTAGGAACCACTGCTCTAGGCTAAAATTCATACACTTTAGCCAATTTTGACTTAGAATGATGATATTGGATAGGTATTAGGTTTTAGAGAGAGTATCCTATTAGAGTGATAATAGGAATGAAATCCAACCCCACTTTGAAGTAAGTAGGCACACATGTCAGTCATTCTAAATAAAACTACTCATAAGATATGAGTAAAGGTGGGGAGTTTCTCAAGAACAAGAAGAAAACATAGCCCGTGTTCTCCACACTCAAGGATGTGTGTTAAGAAGTAGCAATTGAAACAGAAAAACATCCCCATGTTTCCTCTAGTGGTAGAGGGATCACATGAAGCATTGATGAAAAATAAAGGTCATTTTTTTTTCTACCAGAAGAAATCAGGCCATCACTGTAAAGGCATTACTCATGGGTGCCTATAACAACACCTTATAACTTTATCCTAAAATAATTTGAGTAATTACAAATACTGCTTCAGAACCCATTCGTCATCCCATTGAAATTTATGACTCTCCAAAAAACCTCAGTGATCTTTCTCATAGGCATCAGGTGTTTTATGGCAGCTTGGTAGGAAGATAGCCTCATTTCAGATAGCAGGATGTGGTTCTCTGCTCTTTGTTGGCTATAGAGCCTCTCCATTTCCTTGCCACGTGGTTCTTTGGATTTGAGGATGCAACATTGACTTCCTTCTGTTACAAGTGAGATAAAGAGCAAGATAGAACGAGCTTCCAAGGTAGAGATTGAAGGTGTCTTTAGAGGTGGGAATCAGAATCATTCTCCCTCAGTTTCTCTGTGCTCTACTTGTTAGAAATGACTCCCTAAGCCTTCCTCACACTGAGGGAAGCAACACAAGAAAGCATGTACCAGGAAGCAGGAAGTTGGCAGCTATCTTGCAGGATGTCTCCTGCAGGTTAGAAACATCTTTAAAGAGGATGTCAAAGATGCTAGTATTGTGAATAGGAACAAGAGTCTTCTGTGACTTATATAAGGACTGTTTGATGGGCCTGTGGCAGCAGGCCCCTAGCCTGCACTGTTGAGGAATATTATTTTAAGGTGTGCGACTTTTGTTTATGTTGCGCTTTTTAACTGTGAAGCTGTGGTTCTTTGACTATCTAAAACACCTGATGGTCCTAATAAACAGCTGAATAGCCAATAGCAAGGCAAGAGCAAGGATAGGTTGGGCTGGGAAGCAGAGACGATAACTAGGAAGAGAAATCTGGATGAGAAGGAGAAGCAATGACATAACAAGAGGAGAAAGATGGCAGGAGCCAGCCACCCAGCCAGTCATGGGGTAAGAGTAAAAGTAAGCTATACAGAATTAAGAAAAAGAAAAAGCCCAGAGGCCAAAGGTAGTTGGGAAAATTTAAGTTAAGAAAAGCTGGTAAGAGACAAGCCAACTAAGTCTGGGCATTGATAAGCAACAATGAACCTCTGTGTGTGATTTATTTGGGAGCTGGTTGGTGGGAACCTCAAAAAGCTAAGAGTAAAACGTCACACTACACTGGGTTTGTGATTGTATTTCTGAAGTATCTTTAAAAGGATGTGATTATCTTTAAGTCCTTATATCAGTGATTTTTCCACAGAAGGTTAAAACCATTCCTGTGATATTAAATACTGCTGAAGTTCCTAGTTTTTGAAAACATGAGGACATATGTCCTACTGCCACCAAGAAGTTGGGTCATGTGATACTGAAAAACAGAAAAACTTCATGATGAATGAAATTTCATCATTTGAAGGCTTTTAGATAGTTAAATTAAAATGTTTAACCATTGAAATAATAAAATCTTTATCATTTGCACTTTAGATGTGTATATTATTTAGACATTTTTCTTTTGCATTAGATATGAGGGAAAGGATAGCCTTTGAAAGAAAAGCAATTCTGGCTAATACATGATATTATACTCTACTAGATAGTTCATTGACTGAGTTGTCTTATGATTGAGTACCTCTGTATTTCAAAAATATTTTTTTCCTCAATAAATAATTTCCTATTTGTATTCTGATAAATCATTTCCAAGTTTATGGCGATGTTCTCGAAGCATTTGAATGACATGGAAATTTTCTATGAATTGTAAATGGGTAAGCTCTGTATCTAGCTATCCATGCCTCAATGCATAGAAATAGTTATATTTTTCAAATGATTGATGACATTGTGAAGTTAGATTTTTTTTCCTTGCTAGTATAAAATCAAGTTTCAAACTAGAGCAACCTATGACTATAATGAGTTTGTGGGAGGAAAAAAAGTCTTCTCTGGCTTCACACTGAGATTCCATTAGCTGCGTTTTGAGGTGGTTGCATGCACAGATTCCTGGATCCTGTGCAGTGCTCTTATCTCTTATTGCCCCGAACCACTCCGTGACATAAACTTTGAATGGGTAACCTAAAACCATAGCCTTTGGAGAGCTTTAAAAGTCTGGGAACAAATGTTACAGTGTCAATTAATGGTGATGTCTTCAAATCTGTGAGCTTATTTCTCCAGAGTAAATGTTTTGCTCCGGGAACTTCTAGAAATAACGGGCTTCTCAGAGCCAGTGAACTCTCCACATAAAATGTCCCCGTGCTGGCTGTGCTGAGAGTGAAGAAGCCCGTGCTGGGCTTTCGGAGATAATCAACAACATTGGGTCAAAACACAAAATAGTAGCCTATTTTACAAAGCGAAAAAGATAAGAGTATCACGTTTTAATTTATTAAGTTATATCAGCAATAAGAATCGGACTAACTTTGCAGTGTTCTTTAATATGAAATAGTTTATTTTATAATATCTGAATTTCAATCAATAAGGGATGTTGTAACCAGGCGGTGGTGGCACATGCCTTTAATCCCAGGACTTGGGATGCAGAGGCAGGCAGATCTCTGTGAGTTCGAGGCCAGCCTGGTCTATAAGAGCTAGTTCCAGGACAGGTACCAAAGCTATAGAGAAACCTTGTCTCTAAAACACCCCCACCAAAAAAAATAAGGGACATTGTAGTGGTAGCCAACAATCTCTATAATTCCCCTGAGTGAAAACATAGAGTAAAAATTTCAAATTTCCAATCATTTAAATAATTCTCGTTTCCCCTTTACTGAATTTTTACTGCATTTGTTTGATAATTGTACATATTAATATGAAAAAATCTATTTGGTCAGCTAATCCCCTTGTTAATTTAGTAGTAATCCCATTGTATTTTATTTTATTTTTTTTTACAAAAAAGTGTTCTTAAAATCACCTGAACTCTGCATCCCATGTATTTAGACTGAGAGTGTTCAAAGAATTCTTCTAAAGCTGACAAAAGGGGAGTCGGTTAGTGCCTCCAGGGGAAAAAATAAATCCAGTGCAAAGCATGCGAGATGAAGGGAAACTTGTGAAGAAATGATGTTAAAATATCCAGAGGTGAGAGCAGAGAGGGAATTGGATGTGACCTTGCATTATCCATCCAACTGTAGCTACACGGCACAAAGGCCACCAAGAGTTCCCTCTGGATACAGCCCTATCATATTACCTATTAGGGAGCTGGTGGACTTTCTACTGACGTTGCCCTTGCGAGAACACCTCTGGAGTATTAAATCCAGTCTTGCGCAACTCAATAGCAAAGGAGGAGAAAGACTGAAGGGGGTTTTACGAAAAAGAGCACTCTGTAGGAAATAATAGAGGATCGCCCGGCTGAAAGGGAACTGGAAAGGTCGCTTAATCTCCCAGCCTGCCTCTAGACATGATTGCTTTGAACCACTATGTGAGAAAAGGAATTGTACAGCATTTCTGCCGTGTTACTGGGGTGGTTGTGTGTGTGTGTGTGTGCGCGCGCGCGTGTGCATGTATGTGTGACTTGTGTGTGGTGTGTATTGTAGTTTTGGGATACAGGGTCTCTTTTCTCCAGGATTTCCTTGAACTAACCAGACAGCTGAGCATGTCCTCTTCCATTAGAATGCTATAATATCAAACTTGTACCATCATGCCCAGTTTTATACAGTGCTAGGGACTGAATCAAGGGCTTAAGTGTGTACTAAACAATAATGAACCGGCTAAGCTACCTTCCTAGCCCTCAGATACATATTTGGATGTTTAACCTAAAGATAAATAGATGCTGATAATACCATGGTACTTTTTAAAAATATAAACAAATCCTTGTATTAGGATTATAGCTTGAATGAAAATATGTATCACCTCATCATTCCAGAACCTTCCATCTGTTCTCTGGAAGTAATGATCCTCTTCTCCCATGTCCCATGGCACACATTAAAGATAACTGTTGTTCTTTTTTCTACACCTGTTTGCGTTTTCTCTAGTTTGAGAAATATATTAATGAAATCATTTGATAGCCTTTTAGGGAGATTCTTTCTTCAATATTTTATCATTTTATAATCCTAGAATGAAAGAGTTTAATTGAGTTCACTGTTCGTTGTGATTCTATCATGAATATCGTGATACAATTTCCTCATTTGACTACATAGAGACACTTTCCCCATTTTGATTTTCAACAATAGTGTTGTTTTGAGTCTTCTTGCCCAGCACTTGGAAACATGAAGATTGCTCTTGTTTGGGAAAATATCTCCAGTGGAGTTGCTAGAGCACAGATAGTGTTCATGGTTGTCTCTAGAGAATCAACTCCCTTCGTTAGTTCCTCTATTCCCAGGTGTCAGTGTTGGAGGGCAAGAAATTTTGTTGATTCATAGCCTGACCATACTCAGCAGCGCGATTTCTAACATGCCTAGAATGGTCTTTTCATTAAAGTTCTAACTTGCATTTTCTTGATGACTAAGAAAGTTGACTGCCCTTTTACATATACTTATTAGATGTTTACACATCCCTTTTCTTTTCTTCTTTTTTTTTTTGCTGTAATGCTTTTTTCTGACTTAACCGTCTAAAAATGTCCATTAAGAAAATCATAGCCGTTTGTGTGTGAGTATTTCAGATGAGTCCATCTTTGAGAGGAAGCATCAGAGATGGTTTGAGGTCACTTCCCTGGCAAAAGAAATTAAATGGAGACTTCCTTGAGGATAAATTCACAGGGAAGGTTTGAAATTGATGTATATGACTTCTAACCACAATCTACTGGTTAAAAGTTAATTAGCTACAGGAGTGTCGTTAGCTATTGGAAACGGCCTCGCTGCTGATAAATGAGGAAGTAGAAAAGAGAGGTCTTGTTTAATATCCATCACACTAAAACTTCTTCTTTAGAAATGAGTTTTAAATACGAATCGTCTCAGTGTCTTAATGAAATCTGCCTGCCATGCGGACATGTACTTCGACCCTGTCTCTAGTGGAATCTACAAGGGTAGCGTTCCTTTTTACGTTTGATTCCATGTGAATATTTTTAATCAGTGTCTTCCACCTAACTTTTTGTTAAATTAAATTCATTTAATATAAGTTCTTGTCGTATTGATTTCTCAGTGTCTCACACAATTTCAGAGTTCAGAAAGACCACCGAGGTCATCTGTTTCAATACTTATCCAAAGCATAAATCCCCTCCAGCTGGTTAAACTCATTTTTAATTCCAAAGCTATTCTCCAAGCTTCTAGTCATTTCATCAGCAAACTTAATTAACAGAGACTCTATTCAATCTATTGACTCATGAGGCCAGCTTAACAAAATTAATAAATACATAATTTGGCTGACTGCACATGAGGTGAAAGACTTGGGGGTGATGCACATTACCTCCATGTCTGCAATTCCTACTGTAATATTAACAAGCTATATTAGATCATCCTAAATTCGCTTTTCTGTCAGAAAGGATATTACAATCACAGGCTCCTGAGAGGTGAAAAGTAGAGTCCTGTACTTGTTAAGTTAAAATGTGCTAGGTATATGGATTAACACCTCACATGAAAGACAGGAACAAAGAGACAGTTAATGCAATAACTTTGAGTGTTTCCTTACTTGTGCATGAGTTGTCGAAAAAGCTATGGCACCTGTATCCCGCCCATCTTTATGGTATAGTTCATCCAAACTGCACCTCATGAAGGGCCTTCTCTAAGCTTGAGTGGGTCTCAGACTTTTGGTTCTTACAAGAAAAACTATGTGTTATGCAAAGTTTGAAATTGAAATATAGTAACAAAGATACCATTGAAAATATCTGGTCTACATTTGTCAGTAAAATGAATAAATTTCTCCTGGTATGTTCTTTTATCATTACCACAATGGCAATTTAATAGGTTGTGCCACATCTACTGAAGATTAGCTGGAGATCAGTAGTACATGAAGACTTCGTTCTCAAGACATAAAACAATAATAACCTCTTCGTAATTAATTACTTTTGTTGCAAGTTATCGCTCTGTATTGTGAATTATAATTATGATAAAAACTCACCAGCTCCTAAATTTTGTGCTGCTTAAGTGAGTTTTCAGTGGCCTCCAAAATGGCATTTGCAGAAGCAGGAGAGCATTTAACTTTAATTAGCTAAGTAAAAAAGTTGGCAAGGTCAACTTTCATTTATAACAGTTGTAGTTGATTTAAAATATTAGTTGGATTTTTAATATTTTAAGTTCAGCTTATAAATATTATCTGATTGTATATTAAACAAAACCATTCATTTGGATGCAAATTTTGATTAGCATTTGTTCCCTGTCACAGACTCGATAAATTAAATGCCTTTAAGTATATTGAACTGAAGTCAAGTTCCTTCTCTGTATATTTAACTTATCTAAGAGACAAACCAAATATGTTTTATTGAGTTCAGAAGCCTCTGCATAAGAATGGCTTTTAGGACTACCTTCCTAGGTGAATATGCTAGTCAAGTTCATACTATAATAACAGATTATTTAAGATCATTTACAAAGAAGAACGGTTCATTTTGATGTTTTGTGTATGTATGTGTGTGTGTGTGTGTGTGTGTTTTCTGATAGTTTTTGAGATAGTCTCTACTATAGCCCAGGCTGGCCTATAATTCTCTATAAAGCCAAATATGACCTTGAACGCCTGATTTTCCTTTTGGGACTAGAGGCACATACTGTCACGTCTGATCTATGCCATGCTGGTGGTCAAACCAAAGACTTCCCCAGGGTTTCTTGCCTTGGGCCTTTAATTGGAGTACTCTAGAAGCAGAAGCAGGTGAATCTCTCTCAGTTGAAGGCTGTTCTGGTCTCATGGCCAAATTCTAAGCCAACCAAGGCTATATAGATAAAGCCTGTCTCAAAACCCAAAATGAACAAATAAATAAATCAAGACTGTATGTCCTACAAATAGAATTTGGGGGGAAATAGAGGATGGCCCCACAATTAGGAGCACTAACTTACCTTCTTGAGGACCCAGGTTTGATTCCCAGCACCCATATGACACCCTTTCCCGTTCTAGATCTCCTCTTCCTCCTCATCCTTTTGTATCTTCCTGGTTTCTGTGGTTACTCTATAGTAGATGCTCGTGTCTATGGACTCAGTGCTAAGAGTCACTAAAGAGAGAACACGCAATGTTTGCATTTCTGGGTCTGTATCACCTCACTTAGAGTATAGTATATTCTAGTTCTCTCCATTTACTTCCAACTTTTCATGATTTTAATTTTCTTTACAGCTGAATAGAACAGTATTGTGTATAGGCACCCCATTTTCGTTATCCACTCATCAGTAAATGACATTTAGGTTGTTTCTATTTCCTAGCTATTGTGAAAAGGGCAGCATTGAACATGTTGAGCAAGTATCTGTACAGTAGGATGTCGAACAAGTCCTTTGGGCATGTGCTAAGCTGCATAAAATTGGGTCATAAGATAGATTTATTTTTAGCTTTAGATAATTCCCCACCCTGATTTCTACTGTGGCTTCATTGGTTTGCAGTCCCACCCACGGTGAATGAGAACCCCCCCCCCCCCTTTCCCTGCAACCTCGCTGACTTTGCTGTCCATTGTTTTCTTGACCTTAGCTACACTGACTGGTATGAGATGAAATCCCCAAGCTTTCTCCGTTTACATTGTCCTAATTGCGAAGGATGTTGAACATCCTTTGAGATACTCCTTTTGTCATTTTTATGTATTCTTTTGAGAACAGTCTGCTAAGATCCATTTGCTCGTTTTCAAAAATGGTGGTTTTGTTTTTGTGTTTTGAGCTCTGTATATAGTCTGGATACTGTTTCTCTATCACATGTATAGCTGTCAAAGATGCTCTACACTTTTAGATTCCTCATAAGGGCCGAAAAATGCACTGATTTGTGTATATAAAGTAAGTCATTAGTTACTATGTTCATTGACAAAAATAACTATGTTCATTGACCAAAATAACAATAAGTTCTTATCTAAGGCCTATGACCTGCCTAGCCAGAACGTTTTGGCCTTTTAGCAGTGCCAAGTACAGATTCCATCTCAGGCCTTAGATCCAATCAGGAAATTTTTGATTACTCCAATAACATTTGTGCCATTAGTGCAAAACTGGGCTTATTTCAGAGTTCACATTTGGAAACCACTGAAGTCCATTTAGTGGTTCATCTATCACTAATGATCTAGCAAACACTGCAAGAACAAAAAAGATGTACCAGTAGTCACAATAAACTTATATAACTTACTTTGAAATCTTGGCTATATGTTTGCTTGTTCACTAATTATAAACATATATGCATTATATACCAGCATTTAAAGTTGCTATTTGATGGAAAAGTTGGTTTCATAGAACTATCCCATTATAGCCAGACTTAAAACTGACACTCTTACCTCTTCACTTGTAGAAACCTTCAAGGAGTATTTCTACAAGACAATCAACATGAGTAACTAAAAGGTCTTAAGCATTCTTAGCAGTTAAATTTCTCAAGAAAAGATCAAAATTTCTTACTGTGTTTACATGTGTTACATCAAATTTTCTGACAGAATTCTGGGCATATCTCTTCTGTTGCCATCTGAACCTGCTCATCAAATGGTACAAAGCTCTTGCTTTCTCAATATAATAAAATCATGTCAAAGGTGATGATTTTAAGACACATGATGCTATATAATTCAAAGTAAAGAAAAATGTTACCTTTTATAATTTCAGGTAAATTCCTATTTTTAAAAAATGACAATAACTATAAATAAGAATATAGCTTACTATAGTGTGTTTATTTAGCATGATCGAGACCCTCAACAGCATACACACAAAATGCCCATATTTAATAATGTAAAAGTACATGAAATATGAAACTATGTAGAATAAAATTCCATGTTTTTTTTGAAATTATATTGGATGTCTCAAATCTTTTGTGTATACTTCTCTGGAAGAGACAAAGCTATTGCTCTTTTGAGGCAAAATAGTTGTGATCACTCATATGAGTCTTTAGGAGACAAGGGGTCATTAACAGTCCTCCGTAGAGTAAGGAAGAAGGATCTGAAGACATCACGAGGCTTTCAGGTGAGCGTCATAAGAACCTTCCCTCTGAAAATGTCCAGTTTTCACTAGAAAATATAGGAATGTTTGTTGGGAATAAGGGCTTTCGGCAGTACAAGGGGCTGGGCTTTTTCATGGTGTAACTGCGTAAGACTTATCAGATAATTCCCAAGTGTTGTGATAACCCGTGAGTTGACAATGCTCTTGCAACTAACGCACAATAAATCTATGTGTTTACCAACTGGACTTGGGCAGAATTCTTTATTTGGTTTCCTGGTACCCTCCCTATCAACAGTGGGTAGACATTTCTTTATGTATACCCAGGTAAAGTCCTGTAACATCAAATGTCAGAAAGGAAAGAACATTTCTGCACCATAATTTTGCAATAAATGTATGTTCTTAATTTAGTCATATTTATGGAGCTATTAGACATACTGAAAAATATGCCAGCTCAGAAATTAAATTTTTATGGTAGTATAAAATCATTGTGTTTTGAAGCACATTCATGCATGCATGCATATTGTGCAGCTATGCACAAGACATGCCAAAAGTTTATCTGTAACATATGGATAATTATGAGGAATGGGTAAATCTGGCATGTTATGTAAATTCTTCAAAGTAGTAGTCCTTCAGAATCTACTGAATGCTGACTCGTTAAAGTTGTTTTTATGACACAAGGAAATTTGGGTGAATTAGGAGAGGACACAAATTTTCAAGTTTCATTCATCTAACAAATATTTAGCATCCCCGTGCCAATCTTCATAGCGAACACTCTCATTAGATATCATGCTACACTACCTAGCATTGATGGTACGTAAGTCATGATTCTTGCTTTCCGGGCGTTTCCACATACTAATGAAGGAACCACAAGAGCTAATGTGCTATTGCAAAGTAATAAAGTGAATGGTAAAAAGAACAAGATAAGAAGATTATTAAGTTGAAGGTTATTGATTCACTCTTGGAGGTAAATACCCCTTGATGGTGGAATTTAGCGTATCTAGGAGCAGTAGATAGCAAATCAGATATAATTTTGCTCTCATAATTTTCCATTCATCCTCAGTTTCATCAAGATGCTGCTCATTTCCAGTATGTTTTATGTGTATTAGCTACCTCTGTGTTCTCTATCACAATGCAATAAAGCACCTCCCTCCTTCAAGTGCTGCTCAACAGAGGAGGAAATAGGAGTTGAAAGCTTGAATAATTTGCTGACATTCACATAATCAGGGAACAAGACAGATGGGATTGAGTAGGTAAAGCAAGAGACAGGATGGGGCACCTAGGCTTTGAGTGAGCTCTTGCTACTCAAGGAGAAGCCACTAAATCAAGACAGCAACATCATATGGAAGCATGGGAAATCTCAGGGTCTGTCTATCCAGACTTGATTTTTAGCATCTTCTGGTGATTGATAGGTACAGGTAAGTATAAGCATTCCTGCACACTGTTGATGTATCCAAAGTGTTTGGGGGAGACTGATTCTGGATGAAACGTCTAGACAAAATAGTTTCTGTTCTCTGATCTTACTTGTAGGGTTTCACTCATGGGTATCAGAGACAAACGTATATGGTATCACTTAATCCAGATAAAAATGAGACAATTCACTTTGTATTTTGTCTGCATGGCAGAAGGCTTGTTATGTGTTATGATTTCAAACAGATGCATGAGAAGCGGATGCTGATCAGTCGACAGGATGCACCGTGGGGACATAATACAGCTGTGGTTCCTAATGATGTGTCACTGGGTTGGGGCAAGGTCTTTCAGAGAGTACATGCACACTGTCACAAAGCAATGCCTGAGAATAGAACTTTATTTTTAGTTCTTTCCCGGTCTTCTGACCAACCAGAGGCAAGCATCTTATACGGTTATATTCTTGATTTCTTTAACTCTTTCCATCACTCCATTTAAAATTAAAAAAACAGCTTTGTGGTCATCAATAGTAACCAAATTTTACTACTGCTTTGAATGTGTTGTGTTTTAAATTGTTTAAATTTATACAGTATGATAAATTATTGCTGGGTGGTGGTGATGCATGCATGTAATTCCAGTACTCAGGGGTAAAAGCAGGCAGATCAATGAGTTTGAGTTCAGCATGATCTGCTTAGCAAATTCCTTTCCAGGACAGTCAGGGTTATACAGAGAAACCCTGTCTTGAAAAATCAAAACTAAACCAAACTAAGACAAAAAACAAACAAGCAAAAAAGAACAGAAAATATTTACTAATCTTGTTCTTTGACAATTCCATATAGGCATACAATGCATTCTCATGATTTTTACCCCAAACTTTCCTTCTTTTCTACAAGTCTTTTGTCCTGTTCTATGACTCAGTGACTTTAGCAGGACCATCTGTTTGACCGTGGGTGTGGAACTATCCATTGCAGCCTGCTGAGCTCACAAGTGGGTACATAATTAAACACAATGGTGAACAATCCTTTGCAATATAATGCATCAGTAGCTAAAAGTTTAGCATGTGTTCGTAGTACCCCACAAGCCCCTAGCCTGTCCGTGCTTCACAGTTCAGACTCAATCTTGTGCTGCCCAGTGTAGCTGCTGTGAGATTGATTGCATGGCTGTGCCACGCCCAGCAGGTTAGACATTTGCAATCCTTCTCCTCTTTAGGCTCTTACATTCTTTCTGTTTCCTCTTCTGTGACTGTCTCTTAGCCTTAGTGGCATGGCATAATACATCTAGAATAGGGCTGGGCACCTATTGTCACGTTCTTATCCTCTATATTATAGTTTAAAAAGGTATTTAAGTAAAGGAACTAATAAAAAATGGTATAATTGATACATAGATATAGAAAAAACATCTGTGAGAGATACTTGCTAATGCTGAAGATTTACCAAATAATCGGTTTTAAAAAAAAACATAGAAAGCTAAGTACATAAATCCACTACACGATTGTGCCAAGATTTATGCACATTTAAGAAACTTTTTCAATATACAGTGTCTTTGACTCTACCATGCTTACAGGAAGCTACTAGTTAGCTGAGCTGAATGCCCTTCCAAGAGGGTACAAGGACTGGGTCATTTTGTGACTCACCCTTCTTTCCTCTAGCCACCGAGACACCTGGCAAGAAGGGGAACAGGATGCAGTACTTAGAGATGAAGACATATATTTCCTTCTGACAGGAGCATGGGTTTTTTTTTCCTCTCTGGGATATCTAAAGACAGTCACTTCTGCCTGCTCAGGATCTCCTCCAACAGTTTTGTGACCTTGTCCCTTTTTTTAAAAAAGCACTAACAAATTTCAAAATGAAAACAGAAGTATAGGGCACATTAGCTGAAGATATTTATTATAGAAGAGTTGTTATGCAATTTTACATGCCATGCACAGGTATCAACATTTTAAGCCAAACATACTATCTCTATGTAAGAATCAAGAAGAGTAATGGGAGATGACAGTTTATAATCCTTTGATTTTGTTTTAATGCAAAGCACATTTAAAGAACCAGGAACTCTTTCTTAGTACCAAGAAAATCTGTAAATCACTTTAGTTTTTAAATGCTGAAGAAAAGAAAAGATTGCCTCTAAGTGCTTCAAATCCCAGCAGTGTTTTTAATGAACCACGTTTGTTTTTAATCAATACTTAAGCTACTGAGGTTTTGATTTTCTTTTTCTTATGGTGTTGCTTTTAGATTTCTGAGCTTTCAAAGAGATAATAGCGTATGTCACGCTTGGAAAAAAAAGGAACCGACTTTGATGCCACAAATCAATAGGAAGTATTGTTCAGCTAAGTATGACAGATAAAAGTGAAAACACATGCCACTTTCCCATCTTAGAAAAATCATCACTCTGAGGTGTCCTCTGTAGGTGGACGCAAGACACCTAGCCTCTAAGCCTGGAGCTTGGAGATGTTTCCAGAAATCTTTTCAGGCTAATGTGAGTTGAATATAATACATTTCAGAACATTAAACCTGTCTTTAATTGTTAATCTCTTTTTTGTTGATGATTTTGTTGGGTACAAAGAGATTTTGCCTCTCACTATAATATTTAAATCACATAACAATCCTGACAGGCAAACAAAGTGTTTTTTTTTATTCTCATTCTACAAATAATAAAATAATTGGAGACTCAAAAATATTGGCCAGTGAGCACAAGGTCAGGCAGAACAGTGGCCCATAAAGCTGGAGTTGAAAGTGACTGCGAACCCTCTGTTGTGGTTCAGGGACCCTAACTTTTGTCATCTGCAGCAGCAGTCTATACTCTTAAATGCTATGCTACCTCTCCAGCCCCAAAGTTGATTTTAATATGCAATTAACTCCATGCAAATTAGGTCCTTTACATTTTTTGTTATCAATATTAATTTCTTCAACTAATATTTATTGTGTGATGACTGCATGGCCGTTATAGATGCACCTTTGAGACTTTGGAACAGATGCAGACCACAGCAGTCTCTGAGTTTGAGAAATTTGCAGCCTAATAGATTGGCCTGGAACATTTATAGCTGGGCTTCCAGTTCAATGATTTGGCATTGTATGTTCATTGTTAAAATATACAAATTTGATACAACAATTCTACCTTTAACAATTTATCATAAAAGTCATAAACCATATACAGAAGGGCATACACTGAATGTCTTGAAACTTTTAGAGTAACAAAAATAGTAAATACCATATGTACATTAGTATCAAATTAAGTATGTTGTATATAATTATATAAAATAATACGGTTAAACTACTATAAATATGTAGAATATTAATTATGGACATATAAACATACCTGTATATTTTCTAAGTATTAGAAAATGTATCCATTTTGTATGTGCATGTATTTGGACATCTTGTGTGTGCAGGCAGGTGTGCAGGTGAAGGCCTGAGATCAAGATTGGATGTCTTTCTCAGTTGCTCTCCTCCTTGCTTTTTGAGACTCAGTCTCACTAAATCTGGAGTTCTGATGGGGTAGAAAGGCTGGTCAGCAAATTCAAATATCCTCACATCCCTGCTGCCTCAGCATTGAGATTAGGGGAGAACTGATATTTACGTGAATAATGGAGATCCCACCTCAAACCCACATACTTTTTAGGGGGCAACTGAGAAGTTTCTCAAGTTCCAAGAACTTTTCTTAATCTTAAATTTGATGTGCCTGTATGTGTATGGTGTGTGTACACATCTGTATGCAGATGTGTACATCTATGTGCATGCAGAGAGAGGGCAGAGGAAGGCTCTGGAGTCTTCCTGTATCATTTACACTTTATTTTTTGAGACAAGGTTTTTCACCAAACCTGAAATCTTTCTTTTGGCTGGCCAGTGAGCTTCTGTGTTACTCTTGGGTCTCTCGCCTCCAATACTGTTATTATAGGCACATACAACCATGCCTGGCTTTATGAGTGTACTTAGGGTTTGAACCCAGGTCCTTTTGCTTTCTCAGTAAATTTTTATCACCACTAAGGCATCTCTCCAGGCAAAGAACTTATCTTGTATTGATTAGATTCACCTAACATATTAGTCTATAAGTTGTGATGGTAGTTAGCTGATATTAATAAACTATTGGCTGTTTTATGGAGATTAGATTTCACCTTTTGCTTTTTTTATATTTTTTGTATTGACTTTGTGATAATTGCTTTTTATTTTATGCCCACAGAGATCATTTTTCATCAAAATTGTTCATTAGCGATCGGTTGTTTAAGCAAATCTACAGTTGTGATGAAGCATGTTTTTAGAGAAATTTGGGGATGTATCATCATGAGTTGAGCATACAGGACTTCTGATTTCCTAGATGAGAAAGAAGCTGCTCTATTTGGAGTCTGGTTGCAGCATTAGTTTGTGTCTTAGACATTTATGTTGTTATCATTCTTTCTCTTCAAATTGGTTTTCCCACAGACCAAATTCTATTCTCCTCTGACAGTTAGCTTATGATAAATAAAATAAAGCAGCTTCACCTTTTCCCACCACAGATCCACACTAAGACTGCTAGAAAGTCTTTGGACTTTGAGTTTAAGGTAGTTTATTCTTCTTTGCAGTTGGACTCTTTTAGCAGCTAGCAATTATTCTCAAATTTCAGAAAGGTACAGTTTTTTTTCTGACTTTGGATGCCCTATTTAACTTAGACAACAAAAAACAAATGACATCTTTTACCTGTCCAAGGCGAAAGTAGGAGGGAAGATATTTGTTTATGTAATGTCTTGGACTATGTTCTTCATATTGCCAGAAAATTTTATTCTCTTCTTGAGAATCTAGTGCAAGAAAGAAAGATTAAATTCTATTCTGTGGAAAGATTGGCAAATTTTCATGTGCGGTCATTTACCTGTCAAAGGTGAAGGCTGCACCATTCCCATTGTAAGTGAGAAAATACCTATCACGGACCTGGTAAAATAGATCATCAAAGATTGTCTATTTTATCCAGACCCAGGGCTGGGAATGGGGATAGATAAAAAAATTGAGGAAAACCATAAATTTGACCTTTCCATTTCAGAACTCGGGTTAAGGAGAAGCATGATATTGGTAATGGGAAAATAAATGTCTGAATCAGGGGGTCATGTTCATGGCATGTTGACTTAGTCTGGAGTATTTATGTGTAATTTGTTTGTTCAATTATGTGCTTGATTATCAATTGATCTTTGTTTAAAGATAGTTCTCATATAGCCCAGTCAGGCCTCTAACTCGTAAATTAACTGAAGATGACCTTAAATTCTTAATCCTCCTGCCTCTACTTCCCTAGTGGGTTTGCAGGATTTTACCACCATGCTCTGATTATGAGTTCTACAGATTGAATCAAGGTCTTCAGACACGGTGGCAAACATTCCAAGAGCTACATACCTGGCCCTGGAAGATCTCTGTTTGGAGACTGACTCCTCCACTCACTGTGTATGCTTTAAATGGGACT
This sequence comes from Microtus pennsylvanicus, assembly GCF_037038515.1. NCBI lineage: Eukaryota > Metazoa > Chordata > Mammalia > Rodentia > Cricetidae > Microtus > Microtus pennsylvanicus. Next base: position 18,476,070 of record NC_134598.1, read on the forward strand.
TGGCAATCATCCCTTGCCCTTATAGGACTGTTTAATCTGACATACACATATGTTCATTTGGTTTGCAATGATATTGCCAAGTAGTTCTACAAAGAGATGGTGACATTGGCTCGTTGACAGTCACTGCTGTAGCCATGATAAGAAACCTTACAAGGGTCATGGCGACTCATTAGCAAAATACTGAATCCCATCAGTGACATCTGCCTTGTGCACCACCATGGTGCTAAGGCATCCCTACTTGGCCTTTCTATAAACACTGCCAACTTATCTTCATTCAGGAATGGAAAATAAACCAGGTTTCTTCAGCTTCTTTGTAAGATACAACCTTCATGGATAAACAGTAGATGAAAATTTTGTTCTCAGGGCAAAGGAACAGTAGACTGTGTGTTAATAAAAGGATAAGACTTAACCCCCGATCTTTCTCATCAGTGTGACCTGAGCACAGAGTTAGAGTTCTCTTGGTTGGTGAAATGGGATGTTCCATGTCTTTCCTTAGAAGATGGCTCTAATGCTGTCTGCAACCTTTGACTCTGAGAAAAGTACTTGGCTACACATTAGATTTCATCATCAGTAGGAAATACCAGCCTTGTAAGGGAGGCAGATGATTTTTTGTCTCAAGGCCACATTTATAAATCCTTGTTATCTTGAATGCAAGTAATATGGATATTGCCATGTTAACAACAAAGAACACAAACAGGATGAAGACCTTGACCACTAGAGCTCTTTGAATAAAAGAAAAATTCTAGAACTGGGTCAGAGACTATTGAGAGTAAGCCTGAAGTATGTTGTCATTTCAGAAAATCCAAGACAGATACATGCACAATGTGTTAGAGGCATGTTAGAGTAACTCATGCATCAGCTGTAAGAGCTCCCAAGTGCCGTTGATGGACCCGTTTGATCAAGTACGATGAGGTTTCCTTTCATACAAAATATAAAATTCATATCTGCATTCTATATTGGTATAAATAGTTAAACAGATGAGCAAATGGAATGGAGTAGACAAATTCTTCATGTAGAAAAATATTTAATAATGTATGCATGTGCTGTGCCCTCAAAGACGTGAAACAAGCATGTCAGGCCTCTGGGTGTCAATTGAGGTTTCCTTCTAAGCTGAACTGGAGAAAAGCAGAGAAGAGAAGGATTTCATAGTCAAGGCAAGTGACAGCTCAGCTGGATCATGCCCAGCTGAGGATATGTAGTTTTGAGATAAGAGGGTAGCAATGATCTTTAAAACCAATGACTCAGCCTTACCTGTTCAGTCTTTTCTTCCAATACTATAACAGACATAGGACCAGACACATTGAAAAAAAAATTACTTGTCAGAACTTTTCAAAGCTACAAAGATATTTAAAGATGAAGTCTGGAAGGCTGTCCCAACAAAGAGGGACTTGAAGAGACATGAGAGTTACATAGAATGTATGATGCATGATCCTTCAGAGAAAACAAAAGAAGCATGAGTCAACTGTGGTCTTTAGATGATAATAAATATACCATTATTGGTGCACTAATTATACAACTGTTATCATAATAGTGGAAGATATGAATATGGAAGCAACAAGTTTATGAGTACTCTTTCTGAAATTTTTCTGTGACTTGGAACTGATCAAATATGCAAACTTATTTGAAGTGGTAGTAACAGGAAGAAACCCCTTGCCATCTGTATTTAAAAGGGCTCTTCACTACAAATTATTTCTCAGGGGGTAAGCTATGTGCTCCTTAGAACTTCTTAGAGCAGTGGTTCTCAACTTGTAAGTTGTAACCCGCTGGGTATCAAATGACCCTTTCCTTGGGGCCACCTGAGACAATTGGAAATATCAGTTATTTACATTATGATTCATAACAGTAGCAAAGATATAGTTATAAAGTAGCAATAAAAATAATTTTACAGTTGAGGGTCACCACATCATGAAGAACTGTATTAAAGAGTCACAGTATTAGGAAGGTTGAGAACCAATGCCTTGGAAAAGTCAGTCATAGCCAAATGTAAAAATCCTCTATTATCTGGCAATCCAGAGAGGAATTTATTTCCTTTGCTTAGAGATTAGGGAAAGACTGGAAAGAAAACAGCTACCTTGGCCGGGCGGTGGTGGCGCACGCCTTTAATCCCAGCACTTGGGAGGCAGAGGCAGGTGGATCTCTGTGAGTTCGAGGCCAGCCTGGTCTACAAGAGCTAGTGTCAGGACAGGCTCCAAAGCTACAGAGAAACCCTGTCTCAGAAAAACTAAAAAAAAAAAAAAAAAAAGAAAAAAGAAAACAGCTACCTTCAGCTTTTGGACAGACAGAAATTAGTACTGACATTAACCAAATAGTTAAGGTTGAAATAATTTCAGGCAACGATGACTGAGACTGACTTCTTTCTTTGGTCTTGAGGAATGGCCTATGTACACAGGAGGGAAGCAGTAATGAGAACTTTGGCAAGTAAGTGTTCATGCAGAATAAGGAAACACATGTAAACAATGCCACAGGATACCTATCTAAATAGTGAAGCCTACCCAGCATATGTTCTATTTTCCTTTACTAAATCCCCAAGACTGAGGACACCTACCAGTGGTGCTTGAGTGGGAATGGACCCCATAGGCTAAAATGTTTGAATGCTTGGTCCACAGTTGCTGGAATTGTTTGGGAAGAATCAGGAGGTATAGATTTGTTGGAGGACCTGCCTCACTGGAGGTGAGCTCCGAGGCTTCAGAAGTCTACCCATTCCCATTAGTTCTTCCCTCCTCCTCTACCTTTTGTTTGGGGATCACATGTAATATTTCGGCTACTATTCTAGTGCCTTGCCTGCCTTCCTTCTGCCATACTTCCTGTCATGATGGTCATGGACTCACTCTGTAAAAATGTAAGCCAATAAATGGCTCTATACTTGTCTTAATCATTGTGCATTGACCATAGCAATAGAAAAATAACTATGTCACTACCTAAGCTCTTTTTTCCTTAAAGATTTATTTATTTTATGCATATGGTATTCTGTCTATCTATATACCTGCATACCAGAAGAGGGCATCAGATTCCATTATAGATGACTGTGAGCCACCATGTGGTTTCTGGGAATTAAACTCAGAACATCTGGTAGAGTTGCTAAGACTCTTAACTGGGGAATCATCTGTTCAGCCCCCCACCTAAGTTTTTAAGTAAAGAGCTGCAACAACCTCTTGTTGCGACCCAGAAAAGATAAAAATGGTAGTGACTTTTGAAATAGCAGCTCTGCTGACTTGAACCCATTCATGTGATTGACATCAGTCTTATGGTTGGCCTTGATAGGCAGTGAGATACTAGTTCTAAAACAGGGCAACTGAAGACATTGCAAGTTCGAATCCCAGTCCTCTGTTTATAATCAGTAGCATCCTAAGGGTCAGAGAAGAGAAGGTCTCTCAGACAGTTTCTAGCATCTCTCAGAGGGAAGGCAGCAAACTCCTTGGTGCCCTTGTGAATACCTCAGCAGGACCTTGTCCCTCTAAACTACAGCCAGTTTTCATAGTGACAGTAAAAGTGAGCTGATTGTTTAGGAGCCAGCACTGACCCAAAGCTCTGCATGCACAAGGACAAGAAACCCTTGGAAGTATGAGCAGCCAGCCACCAGGACAGCAGGGGGTTCAATCAGTGACCTAGCACAGCGGTGGTTTAGCAGATCTTGGCATGGAGGGAAGCAAGGCAGACAAAGAGATATGATGTTCAACATTTTAATGAGTGGTCGAATCTCCCTCCTCTCTCTCTCTCTCTCTCTCTCTCTCTCTCTCTCTCTCTCTCTCTCTCTCTCTCTCTCTCTCCCTCTCTCTCTCTCTCTCAGAGACCTAGGTGGCCCTTTTGTGTTTTCTCCCTTTAGGTTAGAGAAGAATACATACAGAATGGGAGCTTAATATAATGATGGCCAGAAGAAAAGGGCATCTGGAGAAGGAAAAAGCAGGACATACTTTGTAGCTGGGCCTTCTGTGCACTGGAACTTCATCTGGAAGGTGGAGTGTTGCTCTTGGATATTCACTGCTGCCTCAGGACCTGGAATTTTAGCTCTGCCATTCTATGCTTTAGATGCCTTTTTTCCCCCTCTATGACTCTTCTTGCAAGCAACAAATTCTTGTCTACTGCTCAGAACTCACTTCTAATGTTTTTCTGAGCTTCTGCTTTCTTGCTGTTGTTGTTTTATCTCTATCATCAAAAACTTGCCTCAAATTGCATCAAATTGCCTGATGCAATTAAATTGTGATCAACTTCTACAACTGTGGGGCCAGCACACAGTAATGCTCCTCTTACGTAGCTATGTCAGTGGACACAGCCTATAACTGTTAGAATCTGTACAGTGATGGCTCGTTACACAAAATGCCACAACAGTGGAAGTTCATGTCAATTTCAGTCCCCACGAGAAACATTTAGAGGTAGTTGTGGATGAGAAATTGAAGCAGTCTATTAGGAATAGTCATTTCCAGTCAAGGGGGAGACAGAAGTCTGAATTCTTAGATACCATTTGTCTAAGTCACCGTCCTCATAGAATGCAGCATTGGACTGGACACTTGCATCTAAATTGCTTGTGTTGTGGTGGAAATTTGAGATATTTATTGTTGTCCTATCCTTAATTATCCTTTTATAAAATAAAACTAACTCAGTAATGGAGTGATGAAATGTATGAAGTATATATCGCAATGTATAAGTGGGTTTCGTGGCATTATACAAGTAAGCTGGGCAGTCACAAGTCCTAGGGAAATGGTGGTAGTCAAAGAACTGGCGGGGCCGATAGGCTGGCAACACGTGCAGTTAGGAAAATTACAGGTTGATTTTTCTGCCTTTTCCTCAACAGGACTTGTCTACGCTCATCAACTGCCCCCCACCTCTCTCTCTCTCTCTCTCTCTCTCTCTCTCTCTCTCTCTCTCTCTCTCTCTCTCTCTCTCTCTCTCACACACACACACACACACACACACACACACACACACACACACACATACATCCCCATTCTTGTTTATCATTGTATTTCATTACTCATCTTCTTCAGCTTCTATCCCAGGTCTTACACAAACTTTCAGTGTTCTAAGAATAGTATTGCACTTTGATTTTATCATGTACATTTGGCAATTATTATACCAGCATTTTTGTAATGGCAACTTTTTTCTTTCATGCCTTTCTTTCTGTACAAGTTTGATTGCTTCTGGCTAAACGTGTGACTAACGCTATTTGGTTTGCACTGTTGGGTTTCTTGATGTTTTAATTAAAAATACAGGAATATCAAAAGCGATTTCCACTCCATTGCATTGTTATAGACATTGAGGTTATGGTAAACTCTATTACACAAATTTATTTTCCAAAGAAGTTCCCTCAGATACGGCCTGGTTTCCCTTATAGGTTTTGGCAAAGAAAATAAATATAAAACCTTGAATTTGAAAGGAACTCATAAAAGGCTAGACGGACTTTGTAATTCTTCACTGGTTCTAGCACATACTCTGGAAAATAAAGCAGTAAAGGCAATGGCTATGGGATGGTTATTAAATTCTATAGATTTTTTTTAAGGTTTGGGGGGGATAGTTAATTTTCTAGAAGAGATTTCATGTTTATATGTGTTTGTGTTGGAATGTGGCTTAAGTGTAATTTCCTGTGAAGGCTAAAGGAGGGTGTCAGATCTCCTGTCACTTGGGTTACAGGGGGATTGCACACGGTTCAGCACGGGTGCTGGTAATCAAACTCAGGTCCTCTTTATGAGCAGAATGTGCTCTTTACCACTGAGCTGTTTCTGCAGCCCTGGTTGTTTTTTGTTTTCAGTCAAAATTCTAATGCCACAACATACTTGTATACATTGTTATTTACGAGGTACAGTGTGAACTTTTATGCCATTTAATGGTAAATTTTTAATTCTCATCACGATCTATTTATAAAGACATAAATCTCTTTAATTTTTCTCTAAGTAAGACTCTATTTCGGCAAAGCTTAAAGATAAGGACCCCCAGGCGTTTCAGAACTTACTACCATATTTCTATAAGTGAAGAATGAGCAATATTTTACATAGTGTGTGTGTGTGTGTGTGTGTGTGTGTAATTTCATTTGTATTTAAGATCTTTTTAAAAGGACAGGCTCCAGCACATGCAATTGTGTGGTTGACAGTCATTGTAATAGATCATTGGCTTCAGCAGTATAACTTTAAAAATGGTACTTAGAGCAGTACTAGTAATATAGTTTAGAACATACAAAGAGTATTTGAAAAGTCTTATCAGATGTAGTTTGTGCTTTGACTAGATAGAATATGTAAGTGTGGTGGATTTAAATGGATGAACTACTTGACTGCCCTGCTTCCAGGCTTCCCTGGAACTGTTTAAACTCGTTTCTTAATATCATTGACAGTTAATCTTTACTACACACCCCTAAGCACTTGGCGAGCGATAGAAATATATTCCAGGCTCAAGTCCATAAGACCTCTGCTTCCAAAATAGGACAGTTGCCCAGTTGTTCCCATTTGCACTTGGTGATCTCATCCTCTTTGTTCCCAGGGCCACCAAGCTAGTTTAGAATGGCACACTTCCCTCGGGGGTTTTAATGACTTTCAGCCGCTTTGCACAAGATTTTTTACATGAAGATTTTTTTCCCTTTTTTTATTGATTTTTTTTGAGCTCTACATTTTTTTCTGATCCCCTCCCTGCCTCTCCCCTCCCCACTTCAACCCTTCCCCAAGGTCCCCATGCTCTCAATTTACTCAGGAGATCTTGCCTTTTTCTCCTTTCCATGTAGATTAGATCTATGTAAGTCTCTCTTACTGTCTTCATTGTTGTCTAAGTTCTCTGGGATTGTGGTTTGTAGGCTGGCTTTCTTTGCTTTATGTTTACATGAAGTTTTTAAACTAATAGCTTTCAGAACATACTGATCATGTAATCTTCTTACATATATACATGAATCATTTACAGTGTATGTAGGTGGGGTGTGTATGTGTGTTTGTGTGTGTATGCATACGGGTGTGCCCATCAGTGGTGACATCTATAGGGACTAAAGAAAGATAGTCTGCCTTATCCACCTGACTCAGTCTTTCACTGGACACTAAACTCATTGTTTTTCTGCTACCCTGGCAGTCAATAACCCCCAGTGATCTTACTCTCTCACTGCTCTCTATGAATCGACACAGCCATGTTTGAGATTTTATATGGGTTCTGAGGATCTGAATGCAAGTCCTAATGCTGTTATTCATACATGGACCCATCCCTGTCAGCTACAAAATATTTGAAAACATAAATATTCAGTAATTTCTAGAAGATCGTTTTCTGCTGCTGATATAAAAATGAATAAAACAGGCCTTTACCCATTTTGTAGTTTCCTAGAGGAAGAATTATGTCGTACCCACACAGAGAGATTTTACTAGAAATTAAATGGATAATTTAATGGCTGAACAGATGTCATTTCTTTATGTGACACACATATTAGATGATCATAGAGACAGACCTTGGATGTGTATCTGTAAACCTAAGTTGCTAATTGGTATGGAAAATACAATTTTGTTTCATAGAAAAATGTGATATTCAGTCTGTGCTTTCATTATAGTCTCATAACAAGAATGAGCTAATAATTTGGACTCTCTCTCCTTTTATTCATGTTGTGGCTATATTCTGGCAGCTCACACACATCCCTATGGAGAGAGGGCAGATGGCTCATGTGTTGCCTTAGGTGTACAGGCCTTTCCTAAGTGACTGTCATCCTGTCTGGTCAATGTAGGTCTCTGGCCAAAAAAAAAAACATGTTTCATTTTTATTTACCAGGCAGCTTTCTGAATTTTTGATTATTACTCCTAATTCTAGGGCATGCTTACCTGGTTGACCCTATATTTCTCAAACCGTTTGTTTATCCTTAAATTCTTATGCTTTTTCTTTTTCAAGGATGCCTAAGGGGTTTTATAAATTCAAGGTGACCGACCTCCACGTGCCTCCATTCCCACTATATAGCAGGCATAGGAGACGGTGTGTGAAGAAGGAACCGAGCTTGGCAGGCAAAAGGAAATTTGAAGACCGAACATTGTTCATTATTTCCACAGCGTATTTTGTCCCTATATGTGTGTGATGGTTACTAGGCATATACATATACATAACATATGTAATATAAAATATAATATATGTATATATTTTGGTTATCTCCCCATAAGCTGTTCCATCTACATTATAGCCGAAGCAATGTTCCAGCTTTAGTTCTTTCTTTGGAACGGATGGGCACCAATAGCATATGCGACAATGTAGACAGGCCCTTAGGCAGACACGCAAATGTCAAACATTAAGTCATTATGTCTGTTGGTCTAATTACCTTAAACAGTTCACTTTGTACAGGGCTAGTTACACCTCCTTCCTAAGTGGCTTTGAAGAAGCCCATAGTCATATATACAGAACTACTTAAGCCAATGTTGATCCGGGTACATTCTAAACTATTTGTCAGTTCAATCTTAATGTTCAATGTTGATACCCAATCAGCCATGTAAAATAGTGATACTAAATATTCATTTAATTTAGTCACTGAAAATTTGCTTTAATGAGAACTTTTCAATTTTTATAGGGCTGGGCATCTACTCACAGCTTCACTTATGCATGGTTAGCATTCGGATGTGTTGTTGAAGTTTCACAGTGATATTAGGTTATACTCCATTTGTTATATGCACGTTGGAGGTAGGGAATGATGCTATAGAGAGCAAAATAAGTTATCCAGATGGACTCAGCAAGCTGTATCTCACTACTGGACATTGGCTGTATTCTCAACATGGTTAAAGGTCAGAAGGAAGGAAAGTGGGAATGAATGATATAGAGAAAGGGAGAGAGCAGAGCAGTGTGCGTGCCTTCATCCCTCTTGGTTTCCTGATTAAGGATGGGATACACCTGTATTGGCCCCTACAACCTTGACTTTCCTGTCACGACACACCGTTCCCTTGAATCCTGAGTCGAAATGAATCCTTTATCCCTTCAGTTTCATTGGTCTGAATATTTTAATCAAACTTTCAGGAGAAGGAAGACAACGTTTACCCTACAAATGTCCACAGAAGCGAATTATCAGCAAGCTAAATACCTTTTTGGGTTCCTAGTATTGATTTTGCCATATGCATATCTGTAGACTCCAAAGGATGCAGCTACAGTCAGGAAATCATATCAATCCATAAGAATATCCTAGGGAGAAAGCCTTTGTGACTTCTTTCTTTCCTTTGTTTGCCTGTTTGTAGGCGTGCTTTACTGACCAACTCGAAAATCTGTAGAGAAGCTTAAGGAAACCATAATTACTACCCGAGAATTCTGTTTTTATTTTTGGTGATAGCAAAACAAGTTTAAAATCTGACTTATAAAGAAGGACTCTGAATACCAGTTGATTAATATTTCACAAAACAAAGAATAAACTGAGAAGCAAAGGAATTCATTATCCTTACTAAGATGAATAATGTGTGAATATGGGAAAGGTCATTGTATTTGATACTTGTATTATGCATAGAGAAATGAGGCTTTTTTTGAAGTGTTTATTAAAGTGATTTGCTATGAGACTGAGCTATGAAATCACTGCATATAATTAAAATTCAAAGTCTCTGAGCCCCATAGTAACACATTGAGCTAAACAAGATAAAACACACCTTGTTTTTGTGTGAACACGTTCATGTTCAGAGAAGAAAAAAAGGAAATTGACTGTCTATACCTATAAGGAATCTCATTGTGTAATTGTGGTGAGACAATGGATGTGAGACTTATTGATTGTGTATGTAAAAATCATAAGCTCTTCAATATTATATGTAAACTCTCCACAGGAATGTGGGCATTCATTATGTTAGAACCGTCATTTTATACATTCTAACATGGCCAACCTTATTGTTCTTGAGATGCTTTAGTCAAAAGAATTTCTTCTATTTCTCTTCTGTATGCCTTGTCAATACATCTCTCAACATCCGTTGTTCTTTTGTTTTTCCCTTTCGAGTTCTCTTAAGCTTAGCGGCTGGTGCTTTTCAATAAAATATACTATCATCTCTCCATGTCTATCTCACGGATTTCCTGATTGTGAAAAATTCGATAGCATTCAATCAAAAGCATTATTTGTTCAGTTTGTACACTCAACTTGCACAACATTTGTGAGATTCCCTCCCCCTTTTCCTAAGTCTCCCTGCTGATAGTTGCACATTATCTTTCTTTATTTGCACTGTTTTATTAGTCTTGCAACTCCTTCACTCTCAGTTCATCCCAATGCACCCCTCGTTTTTACCGTTAAAGCAATCGTTTTGAAACGCCACTTCTCCACCTCTGTTTTCCCATGGCTTGGGACTTTTGATGGCTTCCTGTACTTTATAGAACAAAGTACCAACTCCAAATTATAGCAAATTGTTTTCATGCTGCTTTCCCAGATGTACCTCATACACAGGCTTGGTGGGATTTCCCAAAATAGAACCCAAAATCCAAAACGCTGTCCCTTTGTACACATTCTTTCCTTGATGCATTTGCCCCCGCTTCGCCCCTTTATCGCCTAGAAAATGCTCTCCACAATTGTGACTTCTCTGGAGTTGTACTGTGCCTGTTTGAGGCCCACACTGGAGAGTGATTTTAGAGAATCCATTACATTCCAGAATTGCATACTTTAACGTTCTATGGTAGTAACTTTTCTCATCTTTGCTTTCACCACTAGATGAGCTTATGTTTCTATTTTTTTCCTTCTAAACAAACATTGTACAGTATTACTGAAAGATTAAATTAATGGTGGTTCCAGTTAGCTTTCCCTTCTTAGCTAGATCATAAGAGAAGGAGGAGACAGCTGGGAAGGAAGGTCAGACTATTGACAACAGCTTGCCATTTTCCTGTCCTGACAGAAATTTCTCACCTTTTGGTTTTGTGCTTCAAAGAGCTTCCTTTTGACCCTGTGATCTGTGACAAGTCAAGGCTTGTCCTCTGCTTTTTTTCTATTTCTTCTTCTTCTTTTTTTTTTTTTTAAAAAAAATGATTTAAGAGCATAATTATGGTCACTACAATCTGATGAATTAAAAGTATATCCTTGTGAATATTTCAAATTAGAAAATTGTTTGTCTGTAGAATTATAAAAACTTAGCAGTCTGACAAGTTTTAATTCTTAGTTTTTTTCCCCTTTCCCCTGTAATTCTTAGTTTTAAGCAATTCCTTTTGAATAATTTCTCATCTCTCTATCCTAAAGATTGTGCTGTCGAGTTCATTGTTATTGTCAACATTTTCTAAAAGCCTATTTTCAAAGACATGCTTTTGAAACTTTATTGCATTGTTTGCCTAAGACTTACCTAAATTAAAGACTAAAAGAAAATGTCGAAGTAGTAAGGTTTAAAAGCACCTTGCCGTTATCACAGAACCTGATATACAATGGTGTGATCCTATCCCGGAGCTTGTGATTCATCCTGTCAGGGAACTGGCAGATCATATTGTCATGGCAACGGGATGGCTTCTTGGGTTTAAATTTGTTTGTGCTGCAGATCCATAACTTTAAAAGCTTATCTAGTGCATTTAGAGAACAACTTGTGTTGCTCCGGAGGCGCGGGCTGTATGCTAAAAATTCAGGGCTATTTTGCAAATGGTAATTTCAGTGTTCTTTGCTTTTGTTCTTTTTTGTCTACAAAGTGAGCAGTTATAAGACTAAAATTGTTGTGCCTGAGTGTTTTGTTTGTCACTTTGTTTGGCTTCAATATAGAACGGCAGAGGTAAAAATTGCTTTCCCCATATTCACTGTATGGAAACTGTGAATTTATGTTTTGGGGATATAAATATATACATTCTTTCACCAAGACGGTAAGAATGAAATGCATTGAGTAGCTTTAGCAAGCTAACTATTCAGAACTTAATAAGCCTAAATAATGTTGTTCTGCAAAGAAAAAGACCTTCCAGCACTTTCAGTTCTTTCTGCATGAAAAAGACCCTTCCTTTTACCTAGACATGCTCTGTAAACAACGCAGAAAAACAATGATCAGTGCTCCTTGTTCCTTGCCCAGCATAATGTCCTTGACACCTCTTACTGCAGCACAGTCCTGACAGCTGGGTTCTCATTTGGAAGCAGAGAAGAGAGAGCCAGGGGAATGGGAACCAGAGAGAGAGAGAGAGAGAGTGGGGAGAGAGGAGAATAAGAAGGGAGGACGAAGAGGGAAAAGGGAAACAGCAAGAGACAATTGTTGTCTTGCAGTGTTTAACCCCTCAATCTTAAAGATGACCAGAAATTCTCTTCCAGATTAACATGAACCATATTAACCCATCCAATGGAACCAAAGATATGAATGAATTAGTTATGTTTTTAAAGAGACCAATAGATGAAGGGTAAAGAGGAATTATGAAATAAAGAAGGCATTTTAATGATGATAGTCCTGAATTAAGAAGACCGTTCTCCCCCCCCGCCCCCCAGGAAACTGAAAGAATAATAGAGTAGCTAAGGTAGAACTCAGTTCTACTACCCACCCTCTTCTTCTCTGGCCAAGTACTGGTCTCATGGTAAACAGGCTTGGGTGACTAAAAACAATGACAAGGATAAGCCATTTGTTAGACTTTGGAGCGGCCCCTGTGCCTTTATTGTGTGACCATTTGTGCTATTTGCTTCTGTTTTTCTGCCTCTCTGGCCTGTGAAGAGAACTCCTGGAGAGGAGCTGTGTCTGCAGAGACAGACTGACTGATTAGAGCAGCCTACTGCGGAGAGATTGGAAGGCTGCAGGTCCGGAGGCTAATTACCTCCTCTTGGGCTAGCTTTAGCCCTGGGAACAGCCATCCCTTGCCCGCTTCTGTGCCAGAACTCACATCCTGTGACAAATAGATCAAAACCTTTTGGTATCTATGAACTTATTTAGACTCCTTGCTTCCACCAACCCCAAGGCTAAGAATATCATCAGATAGCATCTTAGGCCTACAGGAATGCTTCCTCCATTTGTTATAAGCCTTTCCTATCTGATGTACCTAGCAGTATATTTTAAATTTGCCTTGATTTATGGCTTTTTCCCTTCTATATAATTATTAAACCATGAAACTGTTTTCACAATGGAACATATAATTAGGGGTCAGCAACATCTGTTCCCAGGTCATGGCCCCAGAATAAATGTCTTTATACACTTTGTGATGAGAGAAGTCTTTTTGTGTTTGTGTCTACACAGGGTATGGTATACACTATAAGAGTTAATCTTTGAGTTTGCTTGCTCAATTGTCTACTTTTAGCTTTCGGAGAAGCATTGACTTTTATAGTTGGCATCATTATTCTGTAATTTGATTTTGGAAAACTCGACTTTGTGGGTCTAACTAGAATTAGTTTCTGAAACTGCTTCTCGAGTTCTTAGTTGTCTGTATTTAAGATAACAAATGGGTTGTTTGCAGGACCCAGACATGACAAGGTCAATAGAGGCCTGAGTCTCAGTAGTTTACCTTGGTTCCAAGAAAGACCAGAAACTGGGACTACCCAGGCACCACCCAGGAACAGACCATCCAAAGGAAATTCCTAATCTTCCAACCATTTTGGATAGGATCACCTGCCAGTATACACCCATTGCTTTTCGTCGTCAGGACACTCCTAGACAAATGTCAGCCAATCAGGGGTCCTGAACCTCAAATCCCTTACCCCCACCTTTGCTACCCTGCTGAGCTCGGGGAGCTCCTATCACTTCAATACGTTGAACACGTGGAGAGATGGAGTTTGCAAGCTTGTGTAAGAATAAAGCCTCTTTGTTTTTCCATACAAAATTTGGTCTCCTAGTTGGTTTTGGGAGGGACTCCAGGATCTGGGTATAACATTGTTTAGTTGAGAGAGCAATAAAAATGCAACTGTATGTTGGGTCAGTCAAAAATTAGTCCTCCTTGTCCATGAAAAGAAAATGAAGCTAGCCGTTTATTCTCTAGTGATGATACAGTGTGCGTGTAAGCTAGGGGACACTAAAGAAACCACCTAAAGGGTTATTCTGTCATTAGTTGGAAGGTTTTGATTGCGTCTAAAAAGACAGAGCATCCAGAGGCATACAGAAGAGTCCAGAACACAGAGAAAAGAAAGCAAGCTGGACAAGGCCAGTGACGGGGAAGCATGGCATGGAAAAATCATGGGGATTATAAAAACATAGGTCACTGAGAGGAGGGGAGCCCTTGAACTGGAGCATACAGGGAGTTGAGGGTAGAGGAGGGGGTGAGAATGTCCCGGATGCTACCTTTGTGAACTTTGAGCTGTATAAGAAGTATGTGTAGCTATGGACAGGAGGAGTCTGGAGGCTAGCATTGACCTTGGTATGCACCAGACTTGTACAGCCATAAGGAGCCAGAGGGAAAGGCAGAAGGAAAGGGAGATAAGGAAGTAACTCTCCCTAGGAGACAGAAACCCCTATCTCTGGTTCCTGGAGAATAATGAAATTGTTCTCCAGCAATCCCAGAGTCCAGCACATGCTGAGTCAAGACTGTCATTTAGGACCAAATCAGTGGGTCTGCCAATTTGGAGGAGAGAATATGGTTGGTACCTTTTTGACCTGACAGTGCCTACTGCAGAAAGGCAAAGGTGTTTTAGTGTCGCTTCTCACCAGATGCTCCAGCAAACCAGTTTCTCAGGTTCTGGGAGCAGACTAAACACATTTTCTTTCGGTTCATTCAAGCATGCAAGTATTTGTGAGTATTAGAATCCTTTACTCTATCCCCAGTGGTCTGAGAAAGAGAATATTTTCTCTAAATAACCAATTTATCCTCAGAAAAATCTTTCATGATAATAGAAATTTATATCTATGTTTCCATTGGTTTTAAAGATCATGCTACTGAGAATACACACTATAATATCATTCAGTGAGCCAGGATTATATTGAGGATGAGCTAGTGTTATGGGGAGCCCCCTAGAGATGACCACTTAGCAACAGTTTATAGCCAATTGAAAGTCTTTATTCTGGTGGGACTACATTAAGGTATTTGGGGACACAAGTGGAGTCTTGAGTGTTTAGAACAAGGGGCTTTTAAAAGTACAAAAATCATCTTGTTATCTCGCTCAGCAGCTACAGAGGAAGGTTTACATAAGCAAGCAGTTTAACTGGAGTCTAAGATAAGCAACTAACTAGAGGGGAGAGGTTCGCACAAGCAGGAAATTTGATAGAAGCTAAGTAAGCTTGGGCATCTTGACCTTGGCTTCCTAGAGTAGAGTTGGGTAGGTTTCCAGAGATTCTCCAGCCAAGAGATCAAATTCTAGTTACAATCTGAAAGGACCCCAGGAAGAATATAAGATGGAGGAACCTCTGCATTGTCTTGCCCTGTCACACTAGAGAAAAGATGACATCCTGGTAGAGTACAGCTGAGTTCCTTTCTTACCTTTTCTCTTGGGTCCTGTTTATTCAGCAGTAAGACAAGCTCATCTCATCTGAATGAAGGAAGATCACAACCTGAAATGCGATGTTTCTCTGAATCCGAGATAGTCTTGGGAGAAGCAAGTGATGACTAAGAAAGTTGAATTGCAGACCTTCAAGTGGCATTTCTGTTTGTCTAATGTAGGCAAGCATAAGGAGTGGCTTAGCAATCTGAGCTAATACTTGTTTTGCACTATATGCATAAACTTCTTATAGTAATGCTCCTAGCAGCCCGTTGGTGACCCTCACATTTGCATCAAAACATTAGGCTTCTTGTGAACCTGAAGATAAATCAATGACTCTACTTAGTATCCTCTTAATGACAGCACATTTTTTTTATTAAATATGTGTTGGCCCGTATTTCCACATGGTATGGCAGCCAGGCTCTAGAGCCATAATTAGCACCTGAGGAGGTCACTTAGCCTTCCAGTGTTGCTACCTTAACAGGATCAGAATATTGTTTTGCTCCTTCTTTGTAACTTGGAGGATTCATGGGATTGAGATGTTAATTCAGCTTACCTTATAGAGCAGGTGTAAGCAGATGTGGACTTCACTAAAGGTATTCACCTGGTTACCTAGGAAACAGAATGCTAATGAACTTCCCCCTCAGTTTACCTTTTGGTATAAAGGCTGTTTGGATGATAAACAAGAGGAATTTTCAGGATGTGAACTCAGGATTTCCTAAGGGATCACCGAGAGTCTCCCTCCTGATAAAGCCATTTATTCCTGGCACCTCCACGCTGGTTCAGAGAGAGGGTTTATGTTGGAGCTAGCACCAGACCTGGACAAATATGTCCCAGAGAAATCCCTGGAATGGAGGAAGATGGAGTGATCTGGGCTAAAATAGTTTTGGATGCCTGTGCATCAGGACAGACTGAGACTTCTCAGTGAGGTTTTAGAAGTGGAGGGGAAGCTCTTTTCAACGCCATATAGGAGTGCATAATTGGGCATTCATATGACCCAAATCAAACTCATACACAAAGGCTTAAATAATCCAAGCCTGTCAATCAAAGTCAAGAACCACCTCCGTCACACCTCTTAACATCTGAACTCCTCTTTCTCCTGAACCTCATAATAGGATGCCCCAAATGATAACTGGGGCCCTTGGTTATGCACCAGTCATGTGACCAGCTCTCAAGAGTGACACCATTTTTCGGAAATGTACTGTTGCTTTGTTTTCGAATGAAGTTTCTTTACTGACTTACAATTTTCATGTTCCTTTATATTGTTCTTCAGAAACAATATAAAGAAACCAGAAAGTGGAAATATCTGGCCTAGATATTAACTATTAATAAGTTCTCTGGAACCTGTTAGTTTTATCATATTTGATTAAAAAAAAAGGAAATCCTTGCAAATATTATTGAATGGTGGATCCAAAGGTGTCATCATCCTGAATTGTCCAGGTGGACTCAGATCCTAATAACTGCTTATGAGCAAAAGAGGGAGACCTGAGACCAACAGTGTAAGGTGGAAGGGTGACCAGCACCAGAAGCTAGAAGAAAAATGTAGCATTACCTAGAGTCTTTGTTTTATTTACTTATTAAAGATTTCTGCCTCCTCCCCACCACCGCCTCCCATTTCCCTCCCCTTCCCCCGATCAAGTCCCCCTCCGTCGTCAGCCCAAATAGCAATCAGGGTTCCCTGCCCTGTGGGAAGTCCAAGGACCACCCACCTCCATCCAGGTCTAGTAGGTGAGCATCCAAACTGCCTAGGCTCCCCCAAAGCCAGTACATGCAGTAGGATCAAAAACCCACTGCGATTGTTCTTGAGTTCTCAGTAGTCCTCATTGTCCGCTATGATCAGCGAGTCCGGTTTTATCCCATGATTTTTCAGACCTGGGCCTGCTGGCCTTGGTGAGTTCCTATCCTGAGTGAGGTAAGCCAGACCCAAAAAGAGGAACATGGGATGTACTCACTCATATTTGGTTTCTAGCCATAAATAAAGAACATTGAGCCTATAATTCGTGATCCTAGAAAAGCTAAATAAGAAGGTGAACCCAAAGAAAAACATATAGGCACCCTCCTGAATATTAACCTTTATCAGGCGATGAAAAGAGACTGAGACAGAGACCCACATTGGAGCACTGGACTGAAATCTCAAGGTCCAAATCAGGAGCAGAAGGAGAGAGAGCACGAGCAAGGAACTCAGGAGTGCGAGGGGTACATCCACACACTGAGACAATGGGGATGTTCTATCGGGAACTTACCTAGAGTCTTTGAAGGGTGCACACCAGCCTATCTTCTGAATTTCCCGTGTGACCTTCATCACCGTCAGATTACAAGTTTACCTTATTGGCAGAAATCCGTCACAGCAGCCACAAGGAACTAATACACAAGAGAGCAGAGTCAGACCCACAAGGATATCTGTGGTTCTTCTTCCTCACAGCCTATCCAGAGTCATAGGAGATAGAAAATAGCTGGGCATTTTACGAAGTCACCATGGTGGCTTTCAACCATTTTTGCTTTCTATTTAGATAATCTTCCTTGGGTTTTCTCTACCATCTTGCTCAAATTTCAGCTTCTTTCATGTCTTCCCTTCTTCATTTTTTTTAGTTTTTTTTTTAAATTTATTTATTTATTAAGGATTTCTGCCTCCTCCCCGCAACCGCCTCCCATTTCCCTCCCCCTCCCCCGATCAAGTCACCCTCCCTCATCTGCTCGAAGAGCAATCAGGGTTCCCTGACCTGTGGGAAGCCCAAGGACCGCCCACCTCTATCCAGGTCTCCTAAGGTGAGCATCCAAACTTCCTAGGCTCCCCCAAAGCCAGTACGTGCAGTAGGATCAAAAACCCACTGCGATTGTTCTTGAGATCTCAGTATTCCTCATTGTCCTCTATGTTCAGCTAGTCCGGATTTATCCCATGCTTTTTCAGACCCAGGCCAGCTGGCCTTGGTGAGTTCCCAATAGAACATCCCCATTGTCTCAGTGTGTGGGTGCACCCCTCGCGGTCCTGAGTTCCTTGCTCGTGCTCCGTCTCCTTCTGCTCCTGATTTGGACCTTGAGATTTCTGTCCCGTGCTCCTCTGTCTCTGTCTCCTTTCATCGCCTGATGAAGGTTAATATTCATGAGGATGCTTATGTGTTTGTCTCTGGGTTCACCTTCTTATTAAGCTTCTCTTGCATCGTTTCTTTGTTTGTTTTTGCAGCACTTGGAATCAAACTCAGGGTCTTTGCCCAGACTGGCCAGAATTTTCTCCATATCCTATATCCCTGTCTTCCCATTTTCGATCTCATAATTAATCCTCTATTTTTATATGGACAAAATTTATTTTATTTCCCACAAAGCATTTGTTTGTATATTGTAGTACTTCTGGGACTTTTTTGAGTTGAATAGTTTGCAATGTCTGGCTTCATTTCAAATTCTGAGTTTTATAAGGAACAAATCATTGAGGAATTCCAATCAAATAGGATTTTTAGTTTAAGGGCTAGCTATGTAACATGCTCTCTTTCCGTGCTTATGTTTCTAGGGCTCTGTGTATCCCAAAATAATTGCTGATATTATGACTGGAATTGTTATATTCCAAAATATCATAGCTTGACTGAATGGTAACTAAAGGATTTGTTTCTATTTTTTTTTAAATAACAAGTCAAAATTTGTTAAGAAAGATTTGCATCATGGAAAATAGAAGCTTGTGGCTCGTCTTAATACCAACAAACATAATTAACAAGGCATCATACGAGGTAATTGACTTAGAATAAATGAATTGCTTGCTCATGTTTGCTTCTGGCCAGGCACACAGAGGCAGCATTGTGATCACAGTGTTGTAAAGTGAGGCAGAGCTGTAAATAATCACTGCTTCATGCTTTGCTATGATACAGCACAGAAAAGTACAGTGGCAGAGATTAGTCCTTAGTAGGGACCACCTGACTTCATGTTTATGTATTGTGCATACAGAGTATGGAACTTTTTCAAGAGGATGGAAAAGAAAGCTGAGAAAATAAAGATGGCTCCATAGCAGATAATAATGAAAACATTTCATTGCTATGGCTTCTTTGCTAACACCAGGCACAAACGTCACTTAGCATTGATGCTAGTCTCTTAAAACTGCTCTCATATGTAGTGATTGGAAATTGGGTTAGCAGTCCAAATCCAGGCTAGCTTAAAAAATAAATCTGCATAGTAATTGTATTCATGAACCTCAAGATCAAATAAACAGGGTTAAAAAATCATATTTGTAGATACATGGCTGTGTGTGTGTCTATATATGACAGATATGTGACTCATTTTCTTTGCTATTATTGGTATGGTAATATTTTCCACCTAAAACAGTTATGGAAAATGTAAGGAAGCAGTGTAAAACAAACAGCCATGTCAAGTAGTAATTCCTCAACGAGTGTGCATTATTATTATATTAGTATCTGGCTCTAGAAATACTCAGTTGTACACTTCCGAATAGACCCCAAGAGGATGAATTAGAGCATGTAGCTTGGTGTGAGGCAAGCATAATCCTGCCTGCATTGCTAAGATTGTGATATTTTTGACAAGCCACATATTTATGAACTGGGGATTAGGACATAGAGGAAAAACATTTTCATAGAGTGATACCCTATTGAAACTATAATAAACAAAAAGGCATGTTAAAATCAACTGATTGAAAGAGTTCAGAATGAACAGATGCCTTGAGTTTAGAAGAATTATACGAAAAGTGGACTGAGCAAAAAAAAAAAAAAAAAAGACACCTTAGTGTAGGGTTAAGACAGCCCCCTTTAGAGGGCGGGGTTTGCCTCAGGCGAATGCCTGCCAATAAATGGACGCGCGGGGAGGCCGCTCGCTCTCTCATTTCCTCCCTACCTGTACTACGCTGGAACTTTGGTTCTGTAAGTTTATCATTAAAGTGGTAAATATTCTTTGATATCTGCATTGCATTTATTTTGCGCGGGTACAGCTTAGTTCAAGAATTAATTTTTCCATGCAAGCGATGAATACAAACCAGAAGAAGGTCACTTTCAAAGAAGCATGTAGAAGTTGACTTAGAAACAAAATTCGAGCCTTCACTGGTAGGCATTGTCTCCCCCAGAAACGTATTGCAGGGAACTCAGATGAAACGCATAAGGATGGAAATGAAAAGAGGTGCCTATATGCCCATTGAAATGTAGTCAGTAACAAATTCTCGGGACTTCAGAGCTTGATGCTCATCCTGCATCTCAGCTTAGAAGTCCCCGTTCCTGACATGTAATATACCTGGATCTGCCAACACCCACCCCCAGCCCTGCCATGAGCTTGGATGGTGTCTGCTGCCTGATGTTAATATTGTTTGGCCTTAATGTGCTCAGCCATTTCTCTGTCACTTCGCCTAGTGTGGATATGCACCTGAGCCTCATTTTCCATTGCTCTGAGAAAATGTTGTTTGAAGCATTCTTATTTCGATCAATCAGCTCCCACCAGGGAATGGGGCTCTGGGAAATCAATGCTGACTCACTGCAGCATCTGAGAGGAGTGATGCAGGGCTGGTGATGGGATGTATAATGTCACAGAAGAAGTAATGAAATAGGGTTGAGTAGAACTAGCCCAGCGGCTGGAGGTCTAATCTAAGCCCCCCACTTTCCAGATGAGAAAACATACCCAGGAAGAAAGTCGGTGAGTGAGGCATGGTCATACACTCGCAATAGGAATATAAACCCCTATTTCCGACTTCTTAGACTCAGAAAATACTGTCCTGTCAACCGTGGGTGGCATCTTTGTGTCCCACCTGTAAAGACCATATATGCTGTCCCAGCATCTATCTGCCAATGTCACGCGAGAAGTGAGCAGCTATGACCAAGCAGCCTATGGAGCGAGAAATGTATAATTATTCATTTTGCCCACCTCAGTCTTTGGAATGGTTGGTCAACAAATGACGAGAAACACCATGTTATGGATAAAAAAGATGAAGAGAAAATAAATACAGCAACTTTCAGAAGTCATAGTAATATATAGTGCTCAAATCTTAGGATTTGGAGTCAAATTATTTTATATAATACTGGTCTTGCTATATTTTTCCTTCATCCCACTGTAAACTTATCAGGTACTTGCTATATGCCATTGATCATCTTTATCAGTGAGATTATAAGCATACTTAGCATGTATGTTTCCTTATGTGAGTGTGCTTATGTAAAGGTAATGGATTTGCCCTATATTGTATAACTAGAAAACGCACAGGCAGAAATTGAACACACAACATTTTTCTCCATAAATTTGAGAGTTCCTAAATACTGCACATTATTGCTTCCTAAAACCTATAAGATTCTCTTTGTGCCTTCCCCTCTGATGTATTTTAGACTTTCCTTGATTTATGACTTTCTTTGTTCCGCAAAACTACGACACTCATGGAACTAATCTAAGTCCCCAACTTTCCAGCTTCCACGCTGTAATATAAAATTGAGGGAAAACAGATTGTATGTCCTGAGTCACCGTAATCACTCAAAATGGCCCCAGAACAGACTTTCTTATTACTTTCTCCTTAAAAATACAAACAAAACAAACCACTAACTACACTCTATTCTTTTAGGAAACTTTATAAACTTCATCATTTAAAAGTGTGATCATGTACATAAAGAAGAAATTCCTAGAGTACTGCTGGGAAATGATTAAACCATCCAGACTACAAAGAGAAGGTCAGCATAGGCAATCCACCTCTCTTCCACTCCTTTTCTATAACAACTTTACTGAGATACTAGAAAATTCACCCTGTGAAAAGATATAATTCAATATATGTTTTAGAGGAAAGTGTTTGGAAAAGGTATATCTTTCAAGGCCAATCTCATAAACCTTCGTTGTCCCAAAGAAACTGTGTATATATTAGTTATCACATCCTATTCCCTCTTTCGCCTTTAGCTTCCATTTTACATTGGAAGAAAAAGCAAAGAAAGTGTTATCTTTTCACTTTTTCCTAAAATAGAAAAATTATTTAAGATCTGTTAGTGTATTAGGTCACTTCAATACACATACTGAATATCATTAAGCTATACTTGTGCCTGCTATAGGTAACCTAAGAATAATAAAGCAGACATTTATAATTTTCTAGAATAAGAATATCTGCTGAATGTTGAGTTAAAAAGAGGACTTCTCTCCTGAGATGCATACTGGGACCATTCAAACCACCACTTCACTCCTCAAGCCAATGGCATCAATAGTTACTATCTCATTGATAAAGTTTTCTTCTTTCTTACCAGTAAAGCTATATTGAGATATTGGTGATGGTAGACAGAGAAAATGATAAGCATCAACCCTAGAGTTTATCAGGGACCTGTAACCCTATCTCCAAAGATGCTGGGAGGTGCCTTATCTGCCAATATCTGTGGAAATATTCAGGTTGCAACCTCATCCTTTAGCCTGAAGTCAGAATTGAAGTAGTCCTTGTGTTTTACACCAGAAAGATCACATATTTTTCTCCTTAAGAGTCTGTTGTTTCATGTGACTTAACAGGACATAATTACAATTGTTGTAGGAGGCTGCTTTGCCAATTGTTTTTTCCTGGCTGCTCAGCCCCCAAATAATCATACAGAAACTGTATTATTTGCGATACTGTTTGGCCAATAGCTTAAGCATATTTCTGAACTTGCTCTTATATCCTAAACTAACCCATCTCCACTAATCTGTGTATCACCACGAGGCTGTGGCTTACCAGGTAAAGTTTCGGCATCTGTCTCCAGTGGAGCTGCATGGCTTCTCTTTTACCTAGCCTTCTTTCTCCCAGCATTCAGTTCAGTTTTCAATGCCTAGCTAAGGTCTGCCTTGCTATAGGTCAAAACAGTTTCTTTATTCATTAACCAATAAAGCAACATAGATAGTAGGACCTCTTACACCATATGTTATTTAATTATTAATAAATACACCATATGAATGTTAATTATTTAAAATGTGTTTCATTTAACATACATTTCAGAACACATTATTGATCAAGAATATTTAATGCATAACCTGGAGAAGTTGTATATAGCCCTGCATACTGAGACACTATTACAATTTTATTTTTAATGACAGAGCCAAATTTTTTATGTTAAGTGATAATGAATTTAAAACTTCCCCAGAAAAGTCAGCACAGATTGTGAATGAAATATATCTTCCTTCTAACAGAAATTTTAGAACACTTTGAAGCAAGTTCTCTCAGTATCCCTTATAATCATCCACAATGCCCAGGGGTATATAATGAAAGTGAAGGCTATAAGAACATGATATGCAAAGGAGCAAAGCGAGAGACAGAAACTCCCAGTTTACAGCAGAGATTAGAACAGGATTATGATGAGTGGGTACCACATTTTGATCTTTGTATCTGTCAGTGTTTCAACATTTAATGCATTATTTTTAGGAAAGCACATACAACAAATTTTTTTAAATAAAAACTATAAAGGCCACGGTTTGCCTACAGATCTATAATTCTAGAGTGAGCAGGATGGAAAATAACAGCTTTTGTGTACTTTTTCTAATGCTTGTCAGCTTTCAGAGGTGTGATGCATGCTAACGATGCCTTTGCTTAAGTTTCCTGCAGTAAAGTTTTACAAAAGTTGGAAATTAATGCTATGAATTCCTTTTTCTGGTAGGCAATTCTAGCAAGAAGCTAGGGTGGAGATACAGGGTGATAGATTTTATTGTGAACCTTGTCTTACAAGGAGATATCCTAAACCTAATTTTCAGATAAGAAAATAAATCAGTGTTACTGGCCTTGACAATATTCACCCAATAATAAGAAATAAAGACCACAATCCTGGTTATCTCTGTCTTATCCTAAAGCAAGAGTAGTTTCCTCTAAGACCTGTTGGACCGTTTCTAATTTCCCTACGAAGATTATAATCACAAGAACCAAAATCCAGTTATTATATTTATAAACAATGTAACAATGATACAACCACATAAGCCTGGTGGCATGCCCAGGATATTTGTATGTTTACTGGGTATAATTAAGTCATCGCAGAATTTCTGAGTAGAACAAACATAGCAAGTAATGAACTTGCTTCTTAATCTGCTTGATGTTAGAATTAAAGAGAAACACCAAAGCATACAAGGAAAGCATAATGTGCTCCTGTGAGTGGTGACAGTGTAGTCCTGTAAACCAACTAGGAGAAAACAAAATCAACACATTTGCTTGGCATGCTGAAAGTGCACTAAGACCAAAATGGAAACTGTGACACATTTAACTGGAGAGTTATGAGTCTCTATCTCTCCTTTTCTTGCCAGAATAGTGGGATTATAATTTGGACTCTCCAAGAACAGTATGCCCTTTTAACCACTGATCCATCTCCACAGCCTCTTGGTCTTCCTTTGTAAGGTGTGAAGCCAATTGGTGCACTTTGGGCCATTAGAGTAAAAGGAGATGCTTATTGGGTAGGGTTGATGAGAAATAGATTTCCTGATGATAAGTCTTAAACTGATATGTACCATTTGACCTCTTCTAGGACATGACAACTGCTGGCAACCATTAGGGTGATGATACACACTATGGATGAGAAGACAAACAATCTTGCGTTGTGCTGTGTGTCTGCGAACCTTGATTTGTACCTTAATTTCTCTTCTAAGAGTCTATGGTTGAAAGTTTTGCTGGGTATAGTAGTCTGAGCTGATGTCCATGGTCTCCCAGTATCTGCAAAATGTCTGTCTAAAATCTTCTGGCTTTTAGAGTTTCTATTGAGAAGCTGGGTATAATTCTTATAGGTCTGCCTTTGTATGTTACTTGGCCTTTTTCTTTCGCAGTTCTTAATACTATTTTTTTATTCTGTACATTTAGTGTTTTGATTATTATGTAGCAAGGAGACTTTTTTTTTTGGCCAGTGTATTGGTGCTCTGTAAGTTTCTTGTACTTTTTTATACGTATGTCCTTCTTTAGGCTAGAAAAATTTTCTTCTATGATTTTGTTGAATATATTTTCTGTGCCTTTGAGCTGAAGTTCTTTTCTTTCTTCTATTTCTATTATTCTTAGGTTTGGTCTTTTCATAGTGTCCCAGATTTTCTGCATGTTTTATGTTAGGACTTTTTAGGGATTTGACATTTTCTTTGACCCATGAATCTATTTCTTCTATTGTATCTTCAACATCTGAGATTCTTTCCCAAAAATCCACAAGGATGACCCCAGCTAAGGCTCCTAGCAGTAGTGGAAATAGTGCCTGAACTGGCCATCTCCTGTAACCAGATTGGTGACTCCCCTAATTGTCATCAGAAAGCCTTTGTCTAGTAACTGATGAAAGGCAGATATAGAAAACCACAGCAATGCACTGAACCAAGCTCAAGGAATTCTGTTGAAGAGAGGAGGGAGGACTGTATGAGCCACTGGTGGATGGTCAAGGTCATTACAAAAGAACTTGATCTTGCAGGAATGAATTCGTCGCTGCTCTAATCAGGCAATTTATTTTCCCATGTTTTATGTTTCTGGAGGCTTCTGATCATCTCACTCACAGATATTCCTGTCACATGATGACATCTGTCCTTTTATAACTCAGCAGGAGACCCTTGTCAGATGTGCCCCTCCACTCCTTCGCTCTGCTTCCAAAGCGTGTGAGCTGAATATTTACTTCTTTGTTTACAGCCCATCCAGTTTCAAGTAGTTCATAACCAAAGAAATTAGTCCAGAGTAACCAGACTAAGACAAAATCTAATTATCAGGTGAGAAAAATAGAACTCATTTGGTGAGAGCAGATTTTATTGCAACTCTACTGTAGTAATAAGGAGCGGCGGCAGGGTTGCGTCCCCAAACACCCCAAGCCGCCTGGCTCGGCTAGCTTATGCCCCGAAATAATTACACGGAAACTGTATTCTTTTAAACACTGCTTGGCCCTTAGCTCTAGCCCTTACTGGCTAATTCTGATATCCCTATCAACCCATCTCTAACAATCTGTGAGCACCGGTCTTACCGGGAAGATTCTAGCCTAAGTCCATCCTGGGTCGGAGCTGGGGCATGGTGTGCGTCTTCCCTGGAGCAGGTAGCATGGCGTTTCTCTGAAGCGTCTGCTCTGGAGAGCAGAGCTGTCGAGTCTGAGCTCACTTCCTCTTCCTCCCAGCGTTCTGTTCTGTCTACTCCTCCCACCTATCTTCTAACCAATGAGATGGGCCAAGGCAGTTCCTTTATTGCTTAGCCAATGAAATCAACAGATTGACATGACACTCCCACATCACTCTACACTGTATAGATGCTCAAGATCAGATGTTAATGATACGACTGAATCAACCTGGACATATTAGATGATTGTTCAATGGATATTTTCTTATTCATGTAGAAATTTTATTGCTAAACTGGCCTTCAGTATGATGGATTAAGATCCAAGTATGATATATATATATAAATAGTTATAAAAATAATATAGTTACATGAACATAGTAAAATTCACAATTGGAAGAAACACCAGTGATCAACACACAAATAGTAAAGTTGGTTGTTTACAGTAGCCCAGAATAATTAGACGAAGAATGAAGTTTTCATAGACTATGAGGGAAATGTTATGTTGACTCTGAGGTTACAAGTAGCTAACATCACCAAGCTTTTAGATTCAAGATGCTTGGGCCCTTTGTGTAGAGATTGAACGCTTTCTGTGCAGTTAATGTTCACATGTGATCATTATAGTCTAAAGAAATGCCGAGAAGCTACACACCATCCAGACAAGAATGACAGTGATACACTGATTAAAGGGCTGAAAAGTCTGTCTGCCTCGGAAAGGTTGAAAGAATTGGCATTTAGTTTCTGGCTGAGCAATGCAACTGTTTTCCTCAAATAGATGAAGTTCTTTTGATGGTGTGAGACTATGTGAGACTGAAAAAAAAACCTGGCAAGTTTTTGGAGAAAATAATATCAGACATCTACACAATATAAATTTACCTTCTAACACTATCTGGAGTCATGCCTTAGACTAGACTAATTATCATTTGTTTGAGCATGTTAGACTTGGCATGGGATAAAGATGCTTAGATGGTTTCGTGTTAAATATGTTATATTTGCTGCTTTAGTGTTATACAAATATAATAGAACTGATTTTTATGGCAATTTCACTTAATAATCAAGCCCATCACGGTGGATGAGGTAGACCTGCTCTCAGCAATGTTAGGTAGGCACTTCCTTCCTACAGGATCTCCTGTCTTCAAGTATAGTGCTTGATATTGTAGAGTGAGCTCTGACCCATGAAAACTGGTGAGGAACATACTGCTTGGAAAGTCAGTTTCATTTTATAGACCAGAGGAAGTTGTCATTAGTCTGCTATTCTGTTGTGAATTCAACCATTAGCCACAGCTTGGTTTTTGGGGAAGGCTTGCGAATAACACCATCTCTCAGGGGAGGATGATTCTGAGTTCTAATCATTTATTTTATTAAAGAAGAGATGTTAGGATAAGACTAACAACTTCTCATCTCTGTGGACTACATTAGCATGGATACCAGCATATCAGCATTTCCATTTTTAAAAAATTATCAGCAGAGCAGCTAACAACCCTATTGGAGCTAGGGCTTTGCTTCCACAATAGTTCAGTGTACAGTTATTCATTTCTAATACCTTTCCTTAGAATCATTTTGACTTTTAACTATTTCTACCTCTAGAAATGCAGAGTTTCCAAAAGTTAAGTTCTTTAGGGGAATTTAAGACTGAAATTGATCTTGGGTCTCTGTATTCTTCATCTCTTTACACTAAAGCTTCTTCTTCCTCTTCCTCTTCCTCTTCCTCTTCCTCTTCCTCTTCCTCTTCCTCTTCCTCTTCCTCTTCTTCTTCTTCTTCTTCTTCTTCTTCTTCTTCTTCTTCTTCTTCTTCTTCTGATTTGTTTTGAGTATGAAAGTACTTTTAATTTTTTTTTCTGCAGGTACAATGGCATTCAACTCATCAATTTCTAAGATTTCAAGAAGATCATTAGCAAAAGCTTGAAATGCTAGAAAAAATTCCTCATGTTCTTCCAATTTGTTAATAATGCTTTGTAGGTCTTCAGTTCCTAACCTGTTCATTCACATCCTCATTAATCATCTTACACAGTTTTCCAACTGTGCTGACCACAACACACAATGAGGATGGACTGTCTAGTCCTAAGAGCTCCCGCAGGTCTCTGACCACATTGTTTTTTTCGCCAAGCCTGGTATACCCTTTATTCATCTGGGGGTATACTTCCTTTAAAGACTAAACATCAAGTAGCTTTTGGCAGTGAGAAACAATAGCTCCCAACGTTTGAAAGTTTGGCATGTCGGGGCTCTCCTTCTTGTTCTCAGCCTCTTCCAACATGGTATCTACTATAAACAACAGATCTTCTAGTTTGACACCTTCATTTTCATCCGGTTTCTTTAAATTATGCCAAGGTACCAGTGTTGCACACAATATTTTTAAGGACTTATACAAATCCTTTACTAGCACATTTTTATGGTTCTCATCTTTTCAGAGTGGTGCAACGTACCACCACTGTCCAATTTCAGAACCTATCCATCTTCCAAGAACTCCCACACCCAGGGCAGGAGAGATGGCTTAGCAGGAAGAACCATTGTTGGTCTTCAGAAGACCCAGGTTAAGTTCCCAGTATCCACATGATGGTTCAAAACCATAACTCCAGTTCCAAAGGATCTGACAACCTCTTCTGACCTTTAAAGATGTCAGTCCATCTGCCCACATTTTTACCATAGGAACTAGATGTTCAAATCCACAATCTTGAACAATATCTTTATTGAAGTTTTTGGCTCCTCCCTTGCTCTGTTTATAAATAATCGCTGGAGCTTGAGGATTGTGAATATCTGAAATGATACTACACAGGAACTGAAAGTATCTCTGGTCAGTTAGGGCCAGCTGATGGCTGTGTCTGCTGGGCTTGTCTTTTTTCTCCAGACCATCAGTCTTTTTTTGATCAATAAGCTCTTGTAATCTACAGCAGCATCACCAGCAGGTCTGGAACACTCGGGCTTCTTATCCTAGGAAAACATCTTCCTCTGCCACAGACGGCTCCATCCTGTGATTCTGTTAATCTTCTCACAGGCAAAGCAACTGAATTCTATGCTGTTATGACACGGAATGAAACTTAAGCAAAGAAGTTGACTGAATTCGGTTGAAATCTCCCAACGATGTATATTCTTCATGGAAGGTTTTTATATTTAGTTTAAATGAATATTTCCTGCAGCATTCTATCTGATTCTGACATCCTAAGCAATCCATTGGCAAGGTCTCATCTAATTAAATAATGTTGTCAGGCTTGGAATGAATTTAGTTCAATCTTACAGTTCAAATTCCATAAGCATTGTAACAAACAACTTTATAATACATGACAAGACTATTAAAATAATCAATCTAAAAACCAGACTCTCAAAAGCCCTTCTAATGAAATTGTTTGTAATTTATTCATGAGTAAATATAATTTCAAACAGAACAAATCACATGCTGTATCATTCTGAGAGGTTTAATTTTTTTTCTAGCTGATATATGTGTCCTTCAAGTAACTCCTTCTTATGGTAATGACTTGAGATAGGAATTCTTTGAAAAAGAACCACAAATACTCATTGTTGCATTAAATAAATAAATAATACCAGATCATTTAGATTTAATTAGCAAATCTAATTTTGTCCATCTCTATGATATGGAGATTTAGAAAGTAATTATATTCACATAATAAACTCTTTTGCATGAAATGATCAATTAATGTAGCCAAACAATGTTTTTAAAGAGCAAAATTCCAGTATGTTCAAACAAAATCACTTTGGGTGAGTTTTGTACTGATTAACTTGCTGACTATTGGTTTAAGCCAAGGTGTTCATACTGACCATATGTGTCATTAAGCTTGTGTTTCTTATTGTCCTAAAACCACAACATCATTCTAATGTCATAATTTTTACAGTTTCACTATCTTGAGAGTTAAATTATATAGTATGAAATAATTTTAGTTAATAAGATTTATATGGCTAAAATATGGCCTCCTTCAACTTTATAAGCTCATTAACTATAGACTTAGCACTTGCAAGACTTTTTGACATACTCACAGAAAAGATAAATTAATGTCCCTAATATTGCTGAGACTCTGCCTATAGAAAATCTAACCTGTATTTTTATGCATAATTGAAGTGATTCTTTACCAATCTATGTAGTTATTTTTAAGGCACCTATAACAAATTTCTAAACAACTGCCTCAGATCTGTCGTTACAATAGCCAGAATATCTGATTGCAGCCCAGGTTTTCCTTATTGTTCTGACCTCCTCATAATTGCTTAGATTAATGCTAGTAAGCCTGGAGTAAGTGTCAGTCAGCATTTCAATGCTGGTTTTCACTATGAACTTTGTAATGGCTGCTTTACTGTATTTTTCATACTCTGCTTAATGTGAATTTGAAGCAGCTACTACATCTGAACTAGGGTAGGCCATGGAGGAAGCTGTTTATCATAAAACTTAATGTTCAGCTCAGCATCAGCTCAGGTAAGAGCTCACATGATTCAAAATTAATTATAACCATTATTAATTAGAAATGTCTAGTTTTGTGCTATTCTATATAATTATGATATTCACCTGAGGGCATTTATATAACCATATTCACAAAATTCAAAGTGATATGAAATATCAATTTAAAAAATCAATGTAAAAATCCACTGTATTTTGACAGTAAGATGTCAAAATGGCTTAGGAGATATGGGGCTAAAACCATTAACTCAGTCTTACATTTTTTTCTTCCGGTATCACTCTTCTCCCATCCCACAAAAAGAATAAAGGGATAATAGAGATAAGGTGCAGAACCAGTAATTGACACAAAAGAAACAAAAAGCAAAATGGAAATGGAAATTTTCCAAGCTAATGAAAGTACAGTGTATCAGCTCAGGGTGGACAGAATTGTTTTCTACTTTCATCGGTCCATTTGTGACTAGATATTTAATTTTTATATGATTAAGCATATAATAGCTCAAACATCGGGTATGTTTGTGTTCAAAACTGAGCATTTGGCAGAAAGGCAAATTCCTCCTTGCAGGAATTAGACTAAATGTACTATACATGGTTCCAAGAGCATAAACAGGAAACTAAAATAAGATAGGGTAGCCTTAATTTAATAGAGAACTTTGTGACCTAATTTTCCTGTCTCAGTAGAGTATGAGCCACTAAAAAGTCATCCTGATATTCAAGGAATAAGCTTGGTCATCATAAGTCAAGTGTAGCAGTTCAAGGGTTTAACAACTAAGAATACAATCAAATAAAGTGATGTATGATGTCCTTTCTCTGGATATTAACTCAGATAATACATATAGAAATACTTTGAAAAAAGTATGTTTTGTGTGGTGATTATCTTAGGTATGACCTCTGAATTAGGACTATGACTATGTATTGGAGCCTAGTGGGGCCACCAATGGATACAGCACCGAAGGCAGTGATAACCTCTTTCCTGAATCAACCAGGAGACATTAGTTTACCAGTGATGGATAGAGCCCCTGAGAACTTCTTCCTCTCGTGTACAGATGTTTATGGACCTGTTCTCATGCAGACTCAGTATTGTCATTCTCAGATATGAAAAGTTCATGATATAGCCATGGCTATGCCTTGCTTACAAAATGTCTCTCCTTTTTGCAAATCTTCTGGTTCTTACATTCTTTCTTCCTCTTATGCAATGCTCCCTAAGTGCTGGAGAGGGTGGTATAAGTGTGTGTGTGTGTGTGTTTTATTTTGGTCATGAAACAGTAGGTTCCCATATGGGGTTTTGAATATGCCATCCTTTTTAGATATCTTCTCCACATATTTTACCACCACCCCCATTGTTAAACTGTCCATCTCTACCATTCTTCTGCTTTGATATTACCTATATCCCACTATATCCCTCTCTTAAGTCAGCCTCGTAATGATCTCTTTCTAGATTTGTGGCCTCTACAGGCATTCTGCATTGATCATTCAGACTTAGAGTCCTCATAAAACAGAGAACAAACAGATAATGTTTGTTTTACTTTGCCTGGGTTACTTCATCAAAATTATTTCCATCAATTTCATATATTTACCTAAAAGCGTTATAATTTAGGTTTTTTTCCTGAAAAAATTCTCTTGTGTATATGTATTACATCTTCATTACCCATTTATTAGGTGTTCTGTATCTAGGTGGGCTATGGTACAGCTATTACAGTCCTGGGTATATACCCAAAGGACTCTGCATCCCCTTACCAAGAGGCTTTCTCAACCATGTGTATTGTCACTCTGTGTACAATTCTAAATTTAATAACTTAACTAGATTACCTAGGATCAATGCAATATGAAAATAAATTTTAGGAAAAGTAGGTGAAATTTGAGTTTGTCTCAACACTGTGAGACAACTTTTTTTTTAGTTTCCTACTAGAATACAACCTTGAAAATGCTGCTTATGTATTCTGTATTTCATGAATTTGCTACATTCTTTTAATGAAGTGCAATTAAATGAAAATACTACAGAAAAATAAGCACTTATCCTGCATACAAGCAATGCATCTATTTTATATAGAGTGTTTATAAAATGCTATAAGACATATTTTTCAATTCTTGAACTTAAGGAATTTTAAAATGCAAATACAAAATAATTGTGTGCATATGATTACTTTCTAGAAATTAAATAACTCCCCTTTAAACTAATTTTAGACTGTTTATTTCTGTGCCTACTCAATTAAAAATATTATGAAAAGGGTACATTCAGACTATTTGAAGGAATTGTAAACTAACTTCAAAACATTGGTGTGACTTTTTAACAATACTATTATTATTGTTTTGCTTTGATGAACAATTTTCCTTAAAATTCTTTCTTCTACATCTTTAGTAAGCAGAGCTCCAATGATTTTTAATCTAGATAAATCTTTCCAGGAATATCTTTAGAAAATGGTCTTGAGACATAGAGAGTCTGAGTCCTATATAATCCAATGTGTCTTTTCAAGTCAAGAGGGGTACATGATTATTGCCAGTTAGAAAGCATGGACTCCTATTATCAGGGCTTCTATCTTGTATTGCAGGCCACCGTCTATACAGGGATCCTCTTCACTATTGCCTGTGTTGTTTGAATAAGTGACAATGCTGTTCCACGGCTATTGTGACTTCCTGAGCAGCATCCTCCTCTTTGAATGTCACGAAGATCTTCTCTCTGTCACTATCTGTAAAACCCCAGCAGACCTAGCTGTATTCTGCAGAAATGTATCACTGAGAGTGGGCATTTGTATCCTGAAGGAACAAAAATTTTAGAATTAGATCATTTGATCAAACTCGGTCTCCTCCTCTTTGTGATCATAGCTACATGAGTGTTGAAGGTACTCTGAGTTCATGTTCTCATCTTCATGGTGGAAGAAAATAATGTGTAACTTGTACTATTCATGACACCAATTAGGGAAAATGTCAGTAATGAGTGACACTTTGCAGGCCACATGCAATACAAGAGATGCTTACCTTTGACATTCTCTTCCCCTCCCTTTTTCCTCTCTGAGAAATCCATCTCATGGGAATTCAGTCTTAGAATCAGTAAGTGGAAGACAATTATTTTGTCTTATGGCATTTTTCATTTATGGCACATTTTAGTCTTTCTCAGTTGATGCAAAGGTCAGCCTGGGTTTGTACTGAACTGTTAGCCACTGGGAATTTTGCCTCTTCATCTAATTTGCATACCAACTATGAGTCAAGTTCTGACACATTCCTGTACAGCTCCTGTATGGTTGGATGGCAGGTGCCTAGAGAATTACCTAAAGCTTGTCAGTTCTACAAGCTGCCATCATATTAAATGTACCTCGTGAAGGTTAAACACTTACGGAGGACTTATTGGCTTCCTTGCTTTCTCATCAGCTTCTGCCAAACCTCCTCAGATTTCTGACATTGCTTCCCAAATCATCAGAGGCCAATTTCTCTGCAGAAATCTGTGAAGCACACATCTTTGTTGCTTGCTCTGTCACTATTTCTGGAATACCTGGATATGAGTCAACTGATTCTTCCATCTGTTTCTTCTCCTAATCCATGACCTCAATCCTTCCTTTGAGTTCTATGCCCTTGAAAAGTAATCATTGCTTGGGACCTGAGTCAATGCCCCTTCCCTCATTTTGACTTAATGCTCTGCTGGATCCTTTTCAAGGCAAGGGAATTCATGTGAATTCTCTTCAGACAGTCTTAGATAACGTCTTGTGTCTCATTTTGGGTCTTGATCTCAAATTTCCATGTGGTTATAGGCTAGATATCTTCCCTTTGTATAACAAAACTGAGGTGTATAAATGTGAGAACAAAGTTAAAATATGAAAGATTTATTCACAAAGATGTATTTAACTCAAATATTAAATATTTGAAATATGGCCCTGTTGATAATTGTAGATTTATTATGTGTATATATTTTTAGTCTTCTACTATTATATTTATAATAAAATGTGGTGATGAATGGTTTTCTGTATATGTTATCTTCTATACAAGCTTGCATCTTTTTAGACTGAATGATTCTTTTATGGAGAGTCAATGCATTTCCAATTGAAGGCTCATTATTATATACATTAGTAATATATATATATACTATATATGATAGTATATATATATATATACTATTTCTTACAAATGTGACAACAAAATGTGGTTGCATATTTTAGATCTTTAATATATGTGTAACATATGTATAAGAGGTTAAATATTCATGTCACTGGCAGTGATTAACACTTTATATAATATCCTTTTATTCTGATTTTGCTTATATATATTGGAGAGATGTTTTCCTTTTAATCCACAAATGATAGCATCCTTTAGTGTGTAACTAAATTGAAAGAAAATTTAATACCTTTCTCTTTTTTTTAGTGAAAATAGGTGTTTGCCTTATGTAATATATCCCGATTATACTCCCCCACTTTTCACCTCTCAGTTCCTTCCCACCTCCCTTTCCATCCAAATACACCCCCATCTGTCATTAGAAAACAAACAGGCTTCCAAGGGATAAAAATAATCTTTTTAAAAAAATATAGTGCAATAAGGTAAAATAAAAACATGCTGGGATAGGATTTAAAAAAATTGAAGGAAAAGAGCCTAAGAGAAGGCTCAAGAAACACATATGTTCAGAGACCAACTCATTGGCACACTCAGGAATGAAATAAAACAGTGAACTGGAAGACATAATATATATATACAAATGACATATACGGTAAAAAGAGAGAAAATATAAATAAAATAAGAATTGAGATAAAGATTTTTAGAAAAGTGCTGACACAGCAAGAAGACAAAAATCATCCAAAAATGCCCTTGCGTTCATTTTCTGTTGGACATGTACTGTGGGCATGAGGCCTACCTTTAAGAGAGTTTGTATCCTTCAATAAGACTCCCTTGGCAAAACTAAATTTTTATTTGCAAGTGGTTTAAACCAGAGATAACTTCTGAGTTAGGGATGGAGGCATGTGTCTACCTCACCTTTCAGTTCCAGTACTCCATTTGTTAAGAGACTCATGCAGACCTTGTGTATGCTGCCACAGTCTCTGTGAGTTTATAAATGTGTCATTCTTGTTTATTTTGATGGCTTTGTTTCTTCGGTGTCTTCTCTCCTAGCTTTTACACCCTTTCTACCAGCTCTTCCCTAGGGTTCTCGGCACCCTGAAGAGAAGGAATTGGTGGAGATACCAATTTAGAGCTAGGTGGTCCAAGGTCTCTCATTCTGCTTATTATCTGCCTATGCATCGCTGTATTTTTTCCCATCTGCAGCAGGATGGAGCTTCCCAGATGATGAATGAGCAATTTACTGATCTATGAACAGAGCAGAATGTCATTAGGAGTCATTTTATTGCTACTTTTTTCAGTAGAACCGTAACATTTGGTTTTACCCTTGGTTCCTGGGCTATCAAGTCTTAAGTTCTTGGTTACTAATGTCAAGTATGGGTTCCATCTCATGGAGTGGGTCTTAAGTCAAATCAGATATTGGTTGGTTACTTCCAAAAGCTCCGTGCCACCAAAGAAACCAGTGTAGACCAAAGAGCTTGCATTTCCTGTTTGGTAGAGCACAAAGGATAGGTACTAGCTCTACTTATCCACGTTCATTGAGTTATGCGGGTGCTGTCTTCAGCAATGGACATTTGCTGTCAGTTTGGGGACAGCAGCCTTTAGCCTTGAAACCGCCTGGGTTGTTTGGGGTTCCCATGAGATGCATTTGTCCAGTATCTCAGTCAGATGTAACCTATTCCCAGTATGGGAAGTTTCATTTGGTGATGAGAGATGTACAGGGAAGTCTCAGTTTCTCCCATTTTTTTGGCAAACATATATATTTAGATCACATTCAAATATGTATGTGTTTTAGGAAGTTTCTACTCTATAGGGTTTCAATACCACCCCTGAATTGGCATTTAATGTTAGCACTTTCTCCCATTAATTGCTTCCTCATGCCCCCCTTTCCTCCTCCTCTTCTTCACTTGATCCTTTGGTTCCAGCCCCTGAATCCATACATAACTATGAATTTTATTCCACTTCCCCTTGGATCTCTATCTGTTCCCTTGTAGTTCCTTAAACTATACACAACCTCTTTCAATCTATGCATTGTGTCTTACTTATCATTGATTTAACAATTACTCTCCACATGTAAGTGACTACATACTGTACTGTTTTCTCTTTATCTTTGAATACCTCAGGATGATTTTCCCCTAGTTTTATGCATTTACCAATGAAGTTCATTATTTCCTTAATTTTAACAGGTGAGTAATATTCTACAGTGTAAATATACCACAATGTCTTTAACTATGAGTCTGTTGAAGGATATTTATGTTGTTTCCAATTTCTGTCTATTAGAAAAATACCAGGAATCAACATGGTTGAACAAGCATTTCTGTGTTGGTATGAAACGTCCTTTGGGTATATAACAAAGAGTAGCATAATTGGATCTTGCGGTAGATGAAGTCACATCTTCCTAAGGATCTACCATACTGTTTTCCATAGTGGCTGTATTAGTTTGTACTACCATAAGCAAGGGATGAGTGTTCCCCTTACTCCATGTCCTTGCCAGCATGTGCTGTCATTTGTGTTGGCGATCTTAGCCATTCTGACAGGTGTTAGATGAATTCTCCAAGTAGTTTTGATTTGTATTTCACTGATAGCTTGGATGTTGACCGTTTCTTTAACTGATTCTTAGCCATTTGCATCTCCTCTGTTGAGAATGCTCTGTGTAGATTTGTGCCTTATTTTAAAATTGGATTACTTGGTTTTGTGATACCTAGTTCATTTATATATTTTTGGTTTCAACCCTGTATCGGATATGGAGTTTGTGAAAATCTTTTCCCATTTGTAGCTGTCATTTTGTCCTATTGACGATGTCCTTTGCCTTACAGAAGCTTTTCAGTTTCATGCACTCTCTTTTATTAGTTACTAATCTTAGTGCCTGTGCTGATGGTGTTCTGCTCAGAAAGTTGTCTACTGCACCAATACAGCCAAGGCTATTCCTGACTTCCTGGTCTTCCAGGTTCATGGTATCTTGTTTTATGTTGAGACCTTTAATCCGCTTGGACTTAAATATTGGTCAGGATGATAGGTATGGGTCTATTTGCATTCTTTTACATGCACCCATTCAGTTTGTGGAGCACCATTTGTTAAAGGCATTGCTTTTTTTTTCTCCAGTGTGCATTTCTGGCTTCTTTATAACAAAAATGTGTCCATAGGTGTGTAGATTTATGTCTGGGTCTTCCGTTTGATTCCACTGATGAACATGTGTGTTTTTATACCAATACTATGCTTTTTTTATTACTAAAACCTGAAATTGGCAATGATGAGACCTCCAGCACCATTTTTATTGTTTTGGATTTTTTTCAGCTATTCTGTTTTTGTTTGTTTGTTTTCTCATATGAAATTGAGTATTGTTTTTCTCAAAGTCTGTAAAGAATTGTATTGGAATTTTGATGGGGATCTCATTGAACCTATAGATTGATTTTGGCAAGATGACCATTTTTACTATGTTAATCCTACCAATCCATAAGCATGGTAACTTTTTTCCATCTTCTGGTATTTTCTTCAAAGACTTGAAGTTGTTATCATACAAGTCTTTCACCTGCTTTGTTAGGATTATCCCAAGATATTTTATATTATTTGAGGTTATTGTAAAAGGTGTTGCTTCCCTTTCTCAGTCTGTCATTCATGTATAGGAGAGCTACTGATTTTGTGAGTTAATGTATCTACTCTGCTAAGTGTTTATCAGCTGTAGGAGTTCTCTGGTGGAATTTTTAGAGTATGTATATTATAATATCATCTGCAAATAACAACACTTTTGGCTTCTTCCTTTCTAATTTTTATCCTTTTGATATTCTTCATTTGTTTAATTTCTCTAGCCAAGACTTCAAGTACTATATTGAATAGGTATGTAGATAGTGGAAAATCTTGTCTTGTTTCTGATTTTCTTAGAAATGCTTTGAGTGTTTTTCCTTTTAAGTCGATGTTGACTATTGGCCTGCTATAAAGAGCCTTAATTTTATTTAGGTATATTCCTTACATTCTCATTCTCTCTAGATTTTTTATTATGAAGTTGAATTGGATTTTGTGAAAGGCCTTTTCTGTATATAATAAAATGATCACTTTTTTCAGTTTATTTATGTGATGGATTACATTTATCAATTTACATATGTTGAATCATCCCTGAATCTCTGGGTTGAAGCAGACTTGATCATGGTGGGTAATCTTTTCGTTGTGTTCTTGTATATGATTTGAAAGTATTTTACTGAGATTTTTGCATATGTAGTTTTAAGGGAAATTTGTCTGTAATTGTTTTGTTGTTGTTAGGTTTTTATGTTGGGTATCAGGGTAACGGTGGCCTAATAAAATGAATTGGGCAAGGTTCCTTCTGTTTTTGTTTTGTGGAATAATTTGAGCAATTATCTCTTCTTTTAAAGTCTGGTAGAATTTTACGATAAAACCATCTGGCCCTGAGCTTTTCTTATTTGTTTGTTTGGCAGACTTAATGACTGCT
Source organism: Microtus pennsylvanicus (assembly GCF_037038515.1). Lineage (NCBI taxonomy): Eukaryota > Metazoa > Chordata > Mammalia > Rodentia > Cricetidae > Microtus > Microtus pennsylvanicus. Next base: position 18,515,098 of record NC_134598.1, read on the forward strand.
TCTATTTTTCTAGGGATTTTAGAGCTGTTTAAATTGTTTATCTGATCTTCCATTAACTTTGCTAAGTGGGATGTGTCAAGAAAAGTGTCAATTTGTTTTTGTTTTTGTTTTTCAAATTTGGTGGCATACAGGTTTCTAAAGTGTACCTTTATAATTTCCTATATTTCTTTAGCATTTGTCATTTTTCCCTTTTAATCTCTAATTTAGTTAATTTGGATAATCTATCCTCACTGTTTAATTAATTTGAATAAGTGTTTGTCTATCTTATTGACTCTTCAAAGCATCAGCTCTTTATTTCATTGATTCTTTTTACTGTTTTTTGTTGTTGCCTGTTTCTATTTTATTGATTTCAGTCGTGAAGTTTGATTACTTTTGTATTCTACTACGTTTGTGTATTATTCCTTCTTTTTGTTCTAAAACTTTCAGGTTGCTGTTAAATGAATTGTATGAGATGTCTTTGATATTTTCATGGAGGTATTTAATGCTATGAACTTGCTTCGTAGAACTGTTTTCATTGTATTCCATAAGTTTGGGGATGCTGTATATTTATTTTCATTCAATTCTAGAAACTCTTTGTTGTCTTGATCCATTTTTCATTTAGTAGTGAATTGTTCAGTTTCCAGGAATTTGTAAGCTTTCTGTTGCTTCTGTCATTGTTGAGGTCCAACATTAGTCCATAGTGTTCTGATAGGATGCAGAGTGTTATTTCAAATTCTTTTGTCTTTTGAAACTTGATTTTTGTCTAAGTATGTGGTCAGTTTTGGAGAATGTTCCATGAAGTTCTCATAAGAAGGTATACTTTTCTATATTTGGGTGAAATGTTCTATACATATCTGCTAGGTCCATTTGGTCTATTATGTCATTTAGTTCCAGTATTATGTTTAGTTGTCTAGATCACCAATCTATTGGAGACAGTGTCATACAGAAGACTCCCACTTCAGAATCTGGAGTCAATACGTGATTTAAGCTGTATTAACATGGGTGCCCATTAAGCCTATCAACATGGGTGCCCATTGTGTTTGGTGCTTAGATTTAAGAACTGCAGTGATCTCTTGAGGAATTTTTCTTTGAGTATGTTGTGTCCTTCCATTTCTCTTTGGGTAAGTTTTGGGTGTTTTAATTATTATACGCCAAGGGGAATTTCTTCATTTCTTTTCTAATTGAATCCATTTGGTATTGCATCATGTTTTGGCTGTATGTTGCCTGATAGGAACTCTAGTGTGATCTTGCGAGGTGAGACCACTGTGGGTGCCCGGTAAAATGTGCTTCTAGGTATTGAGTCCTGACATTGAGGAATGAAGATGGGCTAGGAATGGCTAAGAAGAACCACAGGATACCACGGTGTTCCAACAAGATCTGCTTACTACCCTGGGAAAGGGGAAGAGAATGAGGAGAGGCCTTTTAGATGATCTGCTACGGAGCTGGGGGAATTGAAGTTGGAGGAAAGAAGGGAGAGTGACGATCTAAAGGCTGCCTACTTTGAAGTCTCGGAGATCTAAAGACCTGCTTCGCTGGCAGACTTTGCTGCTGGGTTCTCAGGGAATGCCTGATGGAATTGGGGGCTGAAATAAAGTGATGAATTAGGGGAAGGTAGATTGATGGGGAAGATGTGTATGATCCACTGGAGATAAGGCACAGCACACAGGGAGGGGATAATGCCACAGGCAGCCTTATTGGAGCTGGGAGTAAGTCTAGGGCATTGGATTTGGAGATCAGGAGGGAGAAGTGAAGATCTCCATCTAGCCTACCTGCCTTCTGGGCCTTAGTGCAGGGGTTGAATTTTCAATTTTCATTCCTAGGAGCTTTTAATATATTCTTTCCATGATATATACACTGGAATATAATTTTAAATTTGCTTTTGCTTGTCATTAAACAGCCTAAATGTTTTGTAGATTCATATATCTCGACTTATATTTATATGAGAATTTGCACCTATAAATTAATGAATTACAACTTACTAAATGGATTTAAGGTTCTAGGTTGGAAGGCCTTCCTACTCTCAGACTGTAACAATGCACAGTCATGTGATCTGCCACAAGAATGGGCTTATATTGTTTAAACTGGGTTAGCATCCCTTCTATTGGTCTGCAGTGATGTGCTAATGCCCCTTCCCCTCAGGATTTTTTTAAATCTTAATAGCATTTAACATTATCAAATAAAATTGATAATTTCATGATTTCAAAGTTTTTTAAATTTTGTGTGTGTTTATGGAGGTCAGAAGTCCATGTCGGGTTTCTTCTGCTACCATTCTCTACCTTGTTATATTAAGACAAGGTAGAACTATATTTGGAGCTCACCAACTGGCTAGGCCACTTGGCCAGTGAACTCGAAGGATCTCTTTCCTTTATTTTCTACCTCTAATGCCAGAGTTTCGGGTCCTTACCATCCTACTTGGTATTTACTTGGGTGCTGGGGACTCACACTCGGGTCTTCATGCTTATACTTTACTAGTTAATTTTTTTAAATTTATTTATTTATTAAAGATTTCTGTCTCTTCTCCGCCACCGCCTCCCATTCCCCGCCCCCCCAAACAAGTCCCCCTCCCTCGTCAGCCCAAAGAGCAATCAGGGTTTCCTGCCCTGTGGAAAGTCCAAGGAACCCCCACCTCCATCCAGGTCTAGTAAGGTGAGTATCCAAACTGCCTAGGCTCCCACAAAGCCAGTACGCACAGTAGGATCAAAAACCCATTGCCATTGTTCTTGAGTATTTGGTTTCTAGCCATAAACAAAGGACATTGAGCCTATAGTTAGTGATCCTAGAGAAGCTAAATAAGGAGAACCCAAAGAAGAACATATAGGCATCCTCCTGAATATTAACCTTCATCAGGCAATGAAAGGAGGCAGAGACAGAGACCCACATTGGAGCACCGGACTGAAATCTCAAGGTCCAAATCAGGAGCAGAAGGAGAGAGAGCACGAGCAAGGAACTCAGGACCGCGAGGGGTGCACCCACACACTGAGTCAGTGGGATGTTCTATCGGGAACTCACCAAGGCCAGCTGGCCTGGATCTGAAAAAGCCTGGGATAAAACCGGACTCGCTGAACAAAGCAGACAATGAGGTTTACTAGTTAATTTTAAATTAACTAATAATAGTGGGGGAAAGATGACTCTATCATTTTATAAATGATATAAATTCTTTCTAGAAAATAATTTCTGGATAATTGAGATTAAAATACAGGCTATTTTAGAAACTAATAGTCCCTTCCTCTGATATCTTCACAATTGCCATTTTCTATGGAAGTTACGGAAGTGTATTTTCAGACAGGAAGGAGCAGAATGTTTTTAGCTGGGTCGAGGCTTATGCCTCTCTCCACACTCAGAATAGTTGAGTCATAGCATTCCTGCAAGACACCATTACCATTTTCTGAGTTATTTTGGGAGGAGTATTTACCTTTCAAGTTTAATTTGTTTCTTTGTGGTAAAGTAAGAAACTAATGTCTCTTCCCAGCTAGAACTCTAAGCAAGAGTAGAAAGGGTAGGGCTGGAGAGATGGCTCAGAGGTTAAGAGCACTGGCTGCTCTTCCGAAGGTCCTGAGTTCAATTCCCAGCAACCACATGGTGGCTCACAACCATCTGTAATAAGGTCTGGTGCCCTCTTCTGGCTTGCAGGCATACACACAGACAGAATATTGTATACATAATAAACACATATTTTTTTTAAAAAAAAAAAAAGAGTAGAAAGGGTACTTCAACTGGCCTTCCCTTGTAATCAGATTGGTGACGACCGCAACTATCATCAGAGAGCCTTTATCCAGCAACTGACTTTGCAGAGATTCATAGCCAAGCGCCAGACTGAGGTCCTGCAATTCAGATGAAGAGAGGGAGGATGGATTACCTGAGCAGGGGTGGGGGGCAAGATCATGATGAAGAAACTCACAGAGACAGCTGACCAGAGCTAGCGGGAGCTCAGGGATTCTAGACCAACAGCTGGAGAGCCTGTATGGGACAAAACTAGGCCCCCTGTATGAGGTCAGCAGTTTTGTAGCTTGATCTGTATGAGGGACACCTGGCAGTGGGACCAGGCTCTATCCCTGGTACAAGAGCTAGCTTCTTGGAGCCCATTTCCTATAGTGAGATGCCTTGCTCAGCCTTGATACAGGGAGGAGGGGCTTGGTCCTTCCTCAACTTAATTTGGCAGGCTATGTTGACTCCCCATGGGAGGACTCACCCTTTCTGAAGAAGAGATAGGGTAAAGGTGGGGGGGGGACGCATGAGAAGGAAAGGGAGGGGGAACTCGGTTGGTATGTAAAATGAATAAAAAATTAAAATAAAAAATGAAAACAGTAGTAATTGCTGAGTATAAATCACAGTGTCTATCATATAGTTGAATTCAATTAATCACTTGCTTTAGTTACTGAAGTTTGACTTCATTTATGTGACCTTTTAGGTTTGAAAAGATTGAAACATGTAAGAATATATACATTTATATTATACAACAGAAAGATAGCGTGGAAATTGGATAATATGAATCTTCTAATGTAAGGTGATGTGATAGAACAAAAAGGCAACTTGGAGCAAGGAAAGGAAGCTTTGGGGGATGCTCTTTCCTCAAACATTGGGGGAATAACCTTGGAAAATTCATTGACTGATGAAGGTGAGCTGGTTGCTAGTGGAATATAAAGTAAACTATGGAACACTCAACCCACACCCTGTGAAAAAGGGCCTGGTATGGCTGCATCATGCATTCCAAAGGCCATGACATTTCTCTGGAGAGAAGCTGAGGCTGACATTTGGCGTGTGGTGCCAGAGTTCTGTCCTCCTTTATCATGATTTCGTCTCTTCGTTCTTATACTTCAGCAGCTTGGAAGATTTTTGCTTTTTCCAAGTGCTCAAATATCTCTTAGCAGTAATTTTAGGCATGAAATGCCGTTGTCACTCTGTGAATGCATTTGGAAGAAATAACACAAGTCAGCAAGTTCATGTGGAAGTGTGTTTTGGTTAAATTATCCTTAATGACTTGTTAGAAAACCAAATGGCAAGGGAAAATCAAATGACATTATCTAGCTTTTCCCTCATTGTCACCTTAGTAAAACTGCAGGAAATGATATAGAAACCGATCAATTGTTCCTGTCTATGAATAGTAATGTACTTTTGTGTGGTTTTCAGAATTTGGCTTAGTGCAAGTTATTGTTGGTGAGAGTTATAGAATACAAGTGGTACAATAAGGAATTAACAATGCATTCTTTAACACCTTGTATAGTAGTTGTTTTTTTCTTGATTGAGCCATTGTTTCAATGGACTAGTTAAAATGTTGAATGTCGATAAAATTGCATTCTAAATATTGCAATATAAAGATAGTGTGATAGTTGTTACTACTAGGCATGACAGGAATATAGCATTCAGGTTTAAAAATTATGAGCTGGGTAAAATACAGGAAAGGAATTGCCGTGTCCTCAGTTACCTAAAATGTGCCAACTGCAGATGTAAGTACCTGAGGAGATAATTATGAGGGCAAATAATAAAGTGTGCATAAAGCCATTAATATAATATTTATCGCATGGAATGCACATGGTTCTAGTTAGTAAAGATGGAAAAATCTGACATCAGCTTCTATCATATACTTCCACATGTTTGCTTCCACGTGAATTTAGAAATGAAACTTACTGACATATATCTATGTATAGAAAGAATAAGGATGATTTAACCAATATCATCTATGACATATAAATTCGTATTTATGGTGTATGTTTTGTTCTAAAAGCCTGTTAATAAACCTTGCATAATTTCCAGATCTACATTTAGGGTTTAAGTTTAAGATTTAGTAAACACAAGAATACGTGTATATGTATTTTTGGCACTTTTAAGAAGTTTTGTACTTTCTGTCTTGAACATATGATGTTGTAGCTGGTATGATTATTTAAAATAAGCAATTCCCTTTTTCAATTTTGAAAATCTGTGGATCAGGTAATGCTCTAATTTCTTTTCTGGCATTAATTTGCAACTGCATTATCCAAGAAGATTAGCATTTGTGGTATTTAAAATGTAAATAAATACAAATTATTTTAAAATTGCTATCACAGTAATTTAATGTGGCATCACATATTAAAGACTCTTACTAGAAAATGACTTGTTACACTGCACTTGCTGTGACTCAACAGTCTACCGAAGTCACACAGGGGGAGAAGTCGCACTGTTGGACAATAACTATAGGGTATCTCCATCATGGCATGGTCTCCTGACCAGTACTGTCTTACAGAATCCTAGGAACCATGCCTGTTCTTGAGGACTATTCTAATTTGGCTCACTGTCTTGGTTTGAATATGAAAAGACCCCATAAGTCATGTGTTTTCATATTTGGCCCCCGCATGGTGGTGCTGATTCTAGTAGTTATCTATTCTCTCAGAGAAGCAGCCTCGCTGGCAAAAGTCTCTGTAGGTGTGGGCATTGACCAACAGTGCCTTATACATCATGGTGCTGGTAGAATGGAGCCATTCTAGCTGTGAGTTCCCACCCCATTGCCATACCTTTCCCAGTGAGCTGCACCCCATACAGCCCATTAAAATAAACCCTCTGTTAAATTGCATAGGAGAGAAAAAAGGAACTAAAATACCCCTGAAGCTTGAAATAGTTTTTGCAATTAGATTTACTTTACAATCAAGTTTAAGGCTTGAATAATTCAGCTGTTAACTTTCTTTAGTTTCCGTTAAAATAAAATTACATTATTTTCTCCTTTCCCTTTCTGCCCTCCATCTCTCTTCTGACTCCAATTTCTCCTACTCCCTCCTCTCTTTATTATTGTATTTTAATACATGCATGTACAAACACACAAACTTATCTATAATGCATAAATATATAGATACAACCTTCCGATTCTATTTAGTGATGCTTATATATACATGATTTTTAGGGATGACCACTTGGTATTGGATAACCTAGCTCATCTCGAAAGATGGCAGCTGTTATTTCTTGTAGGTCTCTGTCTAGGAATGGAGTCCCTTAAAATTTCCCTTTCATATCTGCGTGTCCATTAGTGTTGCCATTGTTGGTGTCCGTTTTGGTAACCACAAAATTGTGGTATTGTGGATACGGGTCCCTGTGGTTTCTAGGAAACACGATGTTATACTTCTCAATCCATCTTTCCTCCTCATCTTCTACATTGTTCCCTAAACCTCAGGTGCAGGAGCTGTATTGTAGTTTGACTAGAGTGGTTTTCTGTGGTTTCCATCTTCTGACAGGAGAAGCTTTTCTTGATTAGGGGTGAATCTATACTTATTACTGAGTGTAAGGATAAATATTTAGGATACAGTTAGCAAATATGAGTGGTGAAATCATTTTATCTAAGACACATGACCTTACTAGTCCCAGGTAGTTGGCTAGGTTTACAATACCAGGAATTATTTTCCTTTTGTTGAGCATGCCTTACATTCAAACAGCTGTGGTTACTACCGAGATGTGGATGTCATTATAGCATCCTTAAGGATATCTTGCCTTATTGGTCATTGTTGTGATTCACAGGCATCACAGTTGGGGGGGGACTCTAAAGCCCCTCCTCCCCTATTCACTTTCTGGTACAGACCTTACAGGCCCTGTGCATACTGCCTCAGTCTCTGAAGTTCGTATGTATCTTATCATGCTGATTTAGAGGGCCTTATTTTATGGATATACTCCATCTCCTCTGGCTCTTATACTCTTCCCATCTCCTCTTCTGTGGGATCCTCTGATCCCTGAAGAGAGGAATTTGATGGAAACATCCCATTTAGGGCTTTGTGTTCCACATTCTCTCATTCTTCAAATAGTGTCTGGCTCCGTTTGTTCTCATCTGCTTCAGGAGGAGACTCCGCTGATGATGGCTGAGCAAGGCACTAGTCTATGAGTAGAGAAGAATATCATTAGAAGTGGTTTTATTGCAACATTTTTGTGAATTTTGTTTTGTTTTAGAATAGTCTTTGATTTCCCCTACATCATCTGGGCTGTCCAGTCTCAGGATCGTGGTCACCCAAGCAGTGCCAAGTATTGTTGACAAAGGTTTCTGTCCCACCAGGTCCCACAGCCATTCAGTCCCAAAGAAAACACACAGAGGTCTACATTAATTGTAAACTGATTGGCCTATTAGCTCAGGCTTCTTATTAATGCTTATAAGTTATATTAGCCCATAATTCTTGTCTGCATTAGCCACATGGCTTGGTACCATTTTTAGCGAGGCAATCACATCTTGCTTGCTCTGTGTCTGGCTTCTGACTGGGTCTGGGTGACAACCGCAGAAGGACTCTTTTTTCCTCCCAGAATTCTCATCGCCCCACCTCTACTTTTTGCCTAATCACCCCTCCTATATTTCCTGCCTGGCTACTGGTCAATCAGCATTTATTTAAAATACGAGTGACAGGGTACAGACCATTGTCCCACAGCAAGGTATAGTTCCCATCTCATGGAGTAGGCTGCAAGTCCGATCAGATACTGATTGGTTACTCCCATAAGCTTTATGCTACTACTACACTGGCATACATTCTAAAAATTTGTGGGCTGGTTGGTGTTTGTTTCTCTATTGGTAGCATGAAGAGTAACTTCCTGTACCAAAAATGTTAAAATATAGGGGTGAAGTTTCTCTGTACTCATTAGCTCTACTTCTCCATATTGAATGAGTTGTATAGGTGTTGTCTTGCAATAGGCTTTTGCCATCAGCTTATGGAGAATGTAAGAGTCAAATTTTTAGTGTTTTCCCAGTGGTTGCATTATTAAAAAAAAACTGGGAAAGAATTTACCTGGCAACAGAAATCTGAATTTTCAGTGTCCCAAATTGAGGTTTCCCTTGTCACTGTTTGTCCAATATCATGTAGGTAAAAGGACTTGCCGTGTTTCACATGGTTTACTCTCTTTTTTCTTTTTTTAAAAAATATTTATTTATTTGTTATGTATACAATATTCTGTCTGTGTGTATGTCTGCAGGCCAGAAGAGGGCACCAGACTTCATTACAGGTGATTGTGAGCCACCTGTGGTTGCCGGGAATTGAACTTAGGACCTTTGGAAGAGCAGGCAATGCTCTTAATCACTGAGGCATCTCTCCAGCCCCCTGTTATAAATCTTTTTTTGTTTTTTTTAATTAATTAATTTATTTATTAATGATTTCTGCCTCCTCCCCGCCACCTCCTCCCATTTCCCTTCCCCTCATCCGATCCATGGAATAAAACCCGACTTGCTGAACATAGTGGACAATGAGGACTACTGATAACTCAAGAACAATGGCAATGGGTTTTTGATCCTACTGCACGTACTGGCTTTGGGGGAGCCTAGGCAGTTTGGATGCTCACCTTACTAGACCTGGATGGAGGTGGGTGGTCCTTGGACTTCCCATAGGTCAGGGAACCCTGATTGCTCTTCGAGCACATGGTTTACTCTTTAGGCTGATGCTCCCTACTGCTATTTTCCCCTTTTCCCTATTTTTAAAATTGAAAATAGATTTTTTTCATATAATATATTATGGTTTACCCATGTCCAACTCTTCCCAGATCTCCCCCTCCTTCCCTTCCAAAAACAGGCATCTAAAAAAATAATGAAATATTTCTGTGTACCTCTGTAGCATCGCCCCCTGAATGGTTGCCTAATTTCCTTGTCTTCATTCCAAATTGCATTGCCTGTTTTCATCCTCGCTGCTTTCAAGTTTCTCATTCTTGTTGCTTTGCAATGACCATGCTACAGTTACACATGTTTGCAAAATACCGCAAATCTAATGATAGAGGAAAAAACAAACGCCTAACCCCCAAATCTCAGAAGAACCATGAAATGACAGAAAATAAAATGACCGTCTCCCGCTCTCATCCCAAAGCTTGTGAAGGTGGTGATACTCAGGGGTGGTCAGGAGCACAGCCTGCTGAAAATTATCTTCCCTTAAGTGTTTATAGATGTCAGAGATTTTGTGCTGATTGCCTTCCACCAGACATGATTTTCTAAGAAAAAAATTTTAAACTGCTCAGTTATTTTGGGAAAGTTTGTAGTGTAAAAAAAAAGTTATATTAGGAACTTTAGGCAAATGCTAGCATTTTCTTAAAATAACAGGTGGGGAAAATCTGTAGGCTTTGACAATCAAGAACAGCAATTTGTTAAACAATATTTTAAGCTCCTATGTCTACTGAAATTATAGTTTTCTTCAAGACCATCCAATATTACTTAGAATGCTATATAATGCCTATTGCTACTCTCCATGATATTTTTGAAAATAATGTCATGTCATGTTTATTTGAACATAATAAAGTATTTAAAGAAGGCAGGCATGGTGGCACATACTCTATTTTAGTATTTGGGAGGTAGATGCAAGCAGTCTTTGTGAGTTCAAGGTCAGCCAGGGTTGCACACTGAGACCTTGCATTGAAACAAAACTAAAATGCAAACAAGGCATTGACAGGACCAGATATCACATGGGAAGAGGGTGATTACTAAATTATTATGGAATTGAGTAAAATATTAATTTGTGTGTTTCTCTGCTCTCTAGTAGAGAACAAAGGTGCCAGTGGTTCAATCAATCTGGCGTTAATCAATCTGCACAGGAAAGTCTATGGATTAGGTCCAAACTAGTATAATAATTCCATTATGATTAAATATATAAGGTATTTCTAATTTGTTTCCTTTTAATATTCAAAGCTTCCAAATGTGCCTGGTGATGTAATGGTGTCTTGGGAAGTCAAATGCAACAATAGAAATAGAAAACTAAAGGTACATTTCTGTCCTTTAATGCCATGAATTGGAAACGAGACACGATAGTCTCAACCATTTCCCACTGGCCTGAACAACGCCGTAGCTATTTTCAAACGTCAGGAAATGTGAAGAATTAAACAATCCTTTTTCCAAAAAATAAAATAAAATCTCTTATTATGGAATCACAAAAGAACACAGCTGGGGAGACTAAAATATCTGTCTCCCCAAGAAGGCACTCAGATATTTAAATAAATATTATTTCTTTTACCCTAACATGCTCTAGTTGTTCTCAAACAAAACAAGCATATATGAAATCAAACTCAAAATCTAGGATTTGTAGATAATAGACAGTCATCCTCTTCAGAATTCATATTAAAATGTTTAAAATGTAAAGTTATATTTTCATATGACTTTTGTCATGGCCAGCCTCAGAACTTTGCCAGCAGCCTGTACAGAGTTGATCAGAAAGAAGAAAGCCTTGGAGCTTGCTCTTTAGACATTCCCAAATATCATTTTGCTTGAGACATTTTTTTCTTTTTCCCATTCTTTTTTAAAGCCAGGAGTGTGTGGTCCAGGTTGGTCTCCACCTCATTATATTTTCTGTTCCTTCTGTACCACTATGCCCAGTTTGTGTGGTACCAGGGATTGCTTAAATTTAGGGCTTCCTGTATGCTAGAAAACTGCATGTTCATCCCCCATCATTTTTTTTCCAATAAACAACTATAGCGTAAGTTCCAAGAGGGAGATCATTCAGTGTATCAGGCTAGACTATTACTTGTAACAAACAGTTATTCAGTAGATATTTATTGGGTGGATGGATGGGTAGATGGATGGAAGGATAGATGGAGGGAGGGAGGGAGGGATGGATGAAGGGAGGGAAGGATGGATGAAGGGAGGGAGGGATGGGCGGATGGATAGATGAATGGATTTGGATGCATGGGCAAATTAGTGAATGTGACTACTCTAGTATTGGTACAGAGGCTGTGCATGAGGTGGTCAATCAGTGTTAATTTTTGTATCCTTGTATTCTTGTTTAAGAATCCTACCTAGACCATGCCAATCATCACAAGTTGACAGACATTTCAGTCTGCTTTTAATAGGTGTTGAGTGCATTTAAATATGAAAGAGAAAGCAAAATCTATAACACATAAAAATATATAGGAGAGTTAAAGAGGATGAAAATAGCAGAAAGGGAGAGAGAAAGTCACCCTTGTGCTACTCTGAGCATCATCCTAGTGTGGGGCATGGGACCAAGGGACTGGTAATCCACTAGCCTTCTATTGATCTAGTATCCCTCACTAGGCTGATGAACAGTATTGTTTTCTGAATCAGCATATACAGTGGAAGCAAAAGCCTCACTAAACTCTCAGTACTGCACAATACACTGAGGGCTTTTCTCTCAGCAATTATGCCTGCTTCACAGTCATATGAAGAAACACAACGTACTCTATTCTTTCAAATAATGATGTGCTGATTTTTATTATGGCTCTCTATTCTTTCCAGAAGGTAGCAAATCAATACATAATTCTTCCTTTATTTCTACCTTATAGATATTCTGGTTTTTATGTTATTCCTCTTTTACTCGTGATAGAAATCTTGTCATATTTGGGCTCAAAAGACATACATTTTAGGGTCCCAGGAAGATGGTTCAGTACATAAAACACACTTTCAGTTCAATTAAGAGGACCAGAATTCAGATCCCTAGGATCTATATAAAAAAGTCAGGAGGGCATAGTGACAGCCTGTAATCCCATGCTTGAGGGGGCAAAAACAGAGAATCCGTGAACAATCTTGCCAGCCAGATTAGCTAATTGGCAAGCTCTGGGTTCAATCGAGAGACGATGCCACAATAACTTAAGGGAAGAATTATCACTAAAGATACTTGATGTCAACTTTGAACGTCCACATGCATGTGCACTTCTTTGTACATCCTGGTCTTTCAATTCTGGCCTGGACATCAGTGACCCATGGTACCCACTTAGACACATATCAACACACAGACATGCATTCATATATCTAACCACATATATACCCACATTGACATGAAAAATGAAATTAAAGAGAGATATAATTACTTATCATGTGTATACGTATGATCATTGAATTGTTATAGAAATAAATACACAGGTGTTTGGTGGTTATTGTGTATGCTGATTCCTAGTCAGGTTCCTAAAAGTCTAAAATAAAGACAAATGTATAGTAAGATTCCATTCATTTATTGGATCACAGCAGCTATTGTTGGGAGGTGGCATGTATGTGCCACATCATGAATGTGGAGGTCATAATACAGCCTGCAAATTGGGGAGGGGAATCAGCTTCCTTCTTCCTCCTTGTTTTAGGTAGCAAACCTACATCCTGAGGCTTGAAAGCAAAAAGAAGCTTTACTCTTTAAGTAGTGGTTCTCAACCTCCCTAGTGCTGCAACCCTTTAATATGGTTCCTCATACTGTGGAGACCTCCAACCATAAAATTACTTTTGTTACTACTTTATTACTGTAATTTTGCTATTGTTATTAATCATAATGTAAGTATCTGTGTTTTCCAATGAACTTTAGACAGCCCCTGTGAAAGGGCCATTTAACCCCCAAAAGGGTCATGACCCACAGGTTGAGAACAATGTTGTTCTAAGGTATCTCACTATGCCCCACATTTGGTTTTAGGTTTTACTAAGCTTACAATATTTTAGATATGTGAAGAACCTTAAAATATTCATGACACACAATGTTCTAGGCACGGTTAGACACACTGTATGCTGGGGACGAAGAAACTGTTATCTATGTGTTTATCCAAGTGATGCGATTTGGGGCATTTATTATTATGAAATGAATAGGTGTGTAAGCACAAAAACCCAAGGACCTAAAAATATTAAACAGCGATCTGCTGAAACGGGTGGCATTGGGCTTTATGATCTGTGCCTTAGCTGTCTCTTCATGTCTCTTGTCCTTCTAGGTTTTCGTTTCCTATTTTAATAATTTGTTGGTTCTCTCTGTGCATACCATTGCCTTCCTCTTCTGTCTTTATCAAAAGTGCTAGAAGAACCTTTCTCTATGACTGTATATAAACACACACAGACAGCCCCAGATGGTGGTTTGACTTGTGACTTTTCAAATTTATAATGGCACAAAAGCAGTACATGCTCTGTAGGAGCTACACTTTAATTTTTCCTGTTTAAAAATATTTATTTTCATCTTATGGGTATGATTGGCTTTTTTTCGTGTATGTATGTTGACCATGTACATGCCAGTGGCTTGTGTAGGGCAAAGAAAAAAGGGCCTTAGATCCTGTGGAAATGGAATTACAGACAGTGAGCTTCCATGTGGTGCATGTGCTGGGAACTGAACAGAGATTCTCTGACAGAAAGTCTAGTGCCCTTCCCCGTTGGAGTATCTCCTCAGCATCCACACCCACTTTTTTTCTAGATAGGGTCTTCCTTGTGCAGCTTAGACCAGCTTCACACACAAGCAACCCTCATGTCTCAGTCTTCCAAGTGCTACAAATGTGTGTCACACCTGGCTACAAATTTTGAATTTGGGTCTTTTCAAAGGTAGCAGGACAATCATTTGTGATTCAGAGCAAGGGCAGTGAACTAGCAGTCTTTAAACTAGCAACTCTGGGGGTAAATAACCAAATGTGCACAGCATCCTGTTGCTACAGCAGGGTGTATTGTAATAGATAATTTTCAACAGACTGTATTTTCCATTTATAATGGACTTGTTGGGACATAATCCCATCATGAATCAAAGATCATTTGCATACCAAATAAATAACCTTGGTGCGTGTCCTACAAGGCGTCATCCCACAGCACAGAATTGAAAGTGCTCTGCCTGGACATCACTGGGACTCATATATCTTGTCGGTACTCCACCTTCAAATCCTTAAAACAGCATTTTTTTTATTAAATGCCTCTTTATTCCTAGGAGTAAACCTGCAATATTAAACAATTTTATTCACTTTAGAATATAAATGACCCACACAAACCATATTTCTCCATCAAAGAGTAATAAGAACTTTTATAATATGTAATATGAAATATACAGGCTGGTTGAAATTATTTTGAAATATTTAACAGTTAACAGTATGGTGAGGAATTTTATGGCACAGCTCTTACTAATTCAATTTCTGTTTCAAAATTTCTCCCTATCATACATCATAGTTTCAGCTTACTTTTCTCCCCTCAACTTTTATCTGCATTATGATTCCCTGAAAATCAGTTGTTGATAAGTTCCACTCTTTACAATGCTAGAAAAGCAAAATGCTTTATAAAGCATCCATGGGTATAACATTGACATGACCTTAACATTTTTTATTTACAGACATGGTTTCATGTTGGGCAGGCTAGCCTATAGTTCAATGTGTAGCCATTGAACTGTATTTGAACTCAGAATCTTTCTGCTTCAGTCTCCTGAATGCTAGAATTAGAGGCAGGTCCCAACACACCCAGCTAAGCTATTTTTAGGCCTCTGGTTTTGTTTGTTTTCATTTCTATTAGCCTATAAGGTATCAGATATCACTATAGCATTATTAACCAAAGTATATTTTAGTAGAATCGCTTCATCTTCCCCATCCCAGGCCCTTTTGTTCTGATTCACTTTTGTAACTCTCTTCCACCATCTCCTCTCTCTCTTCATGTCTCATGTGTACTAGTGACCATATATGAACCTTCTTCAGCACCTAATTTTGACCTTTTGGTATCCTTTGTAATATTTTAGGCTTTATTCCATTCTGCACACATATATACATTTTCCATGGTATACATTTCATTATAAACTAGAATCCATCCATAAGATAGAACATGAGCATTTTCCTTTTTTGCTGTTTGCATCACCTCTCTGAACACTGTTCCTTCATATCTTTTCTCTGGTAAATCTAATTTTTCCCTACAGATAAGTAAGATTCTTTAGTGTATGTCTGACACATCATAATTATCCATTCATCTGCTGAAGGACATCTAATCTGGTTCTACTTTTTGATAGTGTTATTACTACATTAGCAGTAATAAACATGGACATGCAAGTATCTCTGTGGTAAGATATAGAGTCTTTTGGGTATGTGCCCAGGAGCAATGTAGCTGGATAATATGAAGTTCTATTTTTAATATTTGAGAACCCTCCATGCTGATTTACATAATAGCTGCTCAAGTTTTCACTCCTCCCAGCAGTGGGAAAGAATTCCTTTTTGCCCACATCTTTGCCAGTATTTACTGTTAGACTTATTGGTAATAGCTATTCTGACTTAGGGGAGCTACACATCTAAGTAATTTTAATTTTCATTTCCCTCATGAATAGTCATGTTGATCTCTTTTTGAAAAATACTGGCCATCTGTGTGTCTTCTCTTGAGAACTGTCTGTTTATTTTCTTAACCCCTTTGTTAACAGGCCGTTGAGTTTTGGCATTTAATCATTACCGTTCTTTGTATATCCTGGGTATTGACCTCCTGTCAGAAGTATAGGTGGTAAAGATTTTATGCCAACCTGTGAGATGACTGTTGACTCTCCTTATAGCTTCATTTTCTCTGTGGTAACTTCTTAATTTTATATAGTTTCCTTCGTTGCATCTCTGGGATATTTCTGGTGCTTTGGGTATTCTCTTCAGAAAGTTTTGGCTAGGGCTGGTGAGATGGGCTAGAGAACAAGATGCTGACCACTGAGACAAATAATCTGAGTTCTGTATCCAGGGCCCACATGGTAGAAGGAGAGGACCAACTACACAGCTCGCACACGCACACATACACACACACACACGCATGCGTGCACGCATGTGCACCCCCACATAGAGTCGAATATTTTGCCCCATTTCTTCCGTGTAACATGAGGGGCCTGCTTGTGGGGGTTTCTGTCCTCTCCAGTTCCCATAGCTGGTAAGCCCCATAGAAAATCATACAGAGAGTCTGCGTTGATCATAAACTGATTGGCCCATTAGCTAAGGCTTCTTGTTAATGCTAGGAACTCATATTAACCCATTGTTTTTATCTATGTTGGCCACATGGCTCAGTACCTTCTTCAGTGGGGCAGGTCACATCCTGCTTCCTCGGTGGTCTGGGCAGGACTTCCAAGGGAGCTTCCTGCTTCCCAGAATTCTCCTATTCTCCTTGCTCTGCCTCTGCTTCCTGTCTGCTTGTCCCATCTATACATCCTGCCTGGCCAATCAGCATTCATTTAAAACATGATTGACAGAATACAGACAATTCTCCTGTACCACTGCTGACACTTACTAATGCGTTAAAGCTCATTCTTTGACTTTTCTCAAGCAGTTTCAGCATCTCTATTTGGATCCTCCTTGGGCTGATTTTTGTGCAACGTGAAAGGTGAATCTAATTTCATTTTCTGTAGGTGTTTATCCAGTTTCATGAGATTCCGCTGTTGAACAGACTGTCTCTTTTCCACCACATGGCTGTAGTTCTGTGAGTTATTCTGGAGTCCTCTTTTGTGTCACATTGATCTATGTTCCATTTTACATGACACTACAAGGCTGTCTTTGTCACTATAGCGTCACAGTGTAATCTGAGGTCAGGTATTGCTATATTTGCAGTTCTAATCTTTCTCTTTTGGGGTGACTCTGGCTATTTGTGGTGTTTGTGTTTCCAAATGAATTCTTCATTTGGTTTTTCCAGATCTGTAAAGAATTATATCATTTTGGTGAGGATTGCTTTGAATCTCCTTACTGCTTCTCAGAAAATACTCGTCTTTGTGATATTAATTCTGTCAACGCAGGAGCATATAATTTCTTCCTATTGACTAACACCTTCTTTGATTTCCCTTTTCAATATCTTTAAGTTTTCATTGAAGAGATCTTTCACTTTCTTGGCTAGGTTTATTTCTGGATACTCTATATATTTTGGAGCTAACTATCCATAAGGTAGTTTTTTTAAATTTATTTCTTGCTCTGTAAGTTAATTGTTCATAGGCATGAAGGGTAATGGTTTTTGTATATTGATTTTGTAGCCTGCAACTTTATTATAAATTTTTATTAAGTGCTTGTTCTCATAGATTCTGTAGGGTCTCTTAGTATAGAATCATGTTGTCTCTAAATAGGGATAGTTTGATTTCTTTTACCCCCTTTATGCCTATCTCTTGTCTTATTGCTCCAAGAACTATATTGAACAAGAGATGTGAGAGCAAGCATTTCTATCTCATTCTTAACTTTTGAAGAAATCCTTTTATATTCCCCTTTAGTATGATGTTACCTATATCTTTGTTGAATATATACTTTATTATTTTGAGGTATGTTCACTGTTCACTGTTTTCTTAATGCCTTTAGAACTTTTATCATGAAGACATATTGTAATGTTTCAAATAGTTTTCATCATCAATTGGGATGAGGTTTCTGTCTTTAAATTTTTTAGGTGTATTATATTTAATTGATTTATATATGTTGCTCTTCTTGGATGAAGTCCACTAAGGCATGATTTATGATCTTGCTGTGTTCCTGAATTCAACTTGTTAATATTTTGTTGAAAAGTTTTGCTTCAGTGTTCATCAGGAAAAATGGTCTTTATTTTTCTTCCTCTGCCTGCTTTTGCTTCTTCTAGGTTTTGATAATAGAATGATATTGGCTTCAAAGAATGAATTTAATAGTATTCTTTCCCTTTTTGTTTTGTGGAACAATTTGATAAGTTTTAGGATTAAATTTTCCTTAAAAGTGTGATAAGGATGTCGAGAGAGATGACTCAGCAGTTAAGAGCAATTAGTGCTTTTGGAAAAGACCGAGAATTCTGTTCCTAGCACTGACATCAGATGGCTCACAGTTGCCTCTGAGTCTAGCTCTAGTGAATCCTATGCCCCCTTTTATCTTCCTTTGCAACTCATACCCACGTGCTCAATTACATAATTAAAAATAAAATTAGTCTTTAAAATATATCTTAAAAATTACCTGTGAATTCATCTAGCACTGAGCTTTTTGCTATGTAGACTTTTGATTATAGATTTGTTCTGTTTGCCTACTATTGATCTATTTAAACTGTATATATTTCCCGCCTTTAATTTTAGTAGATCCTGTGCATTTTACAAACTCATTCATTTCTTCTATGATTTCTAGATTTTGGAGTGGAAGTTTTTAAAGTCATCACAATTGATGTTCTAAATCTGTTGAAATCTGCTGTAACAATAGTTTATCTCTAATTCTGTTGAGTTTTCTTTCTTAGTTTGCCAGTTTAGCTAAGGATATACAAAACTTAATAACTTTTTCAAAGAACCAACTTTTTGTTTGATTAATTACGTGCATTGTTCTATTACTCTCTATTACTCTGATTTCTTCCCTAATCTATATTATTTTCTTGGCATTTACTGGTTTTAGGATTGGCTTCTTGCTCTTTTACTAGACCCTTAAAAACAACAATAGTTTATTTGATTCCTCGAATTTTTGTGTGCATGTTTAGAGAAGCAAACTTCTTAGAGTCCCATACCTCTTCAGATTGTCTTGGCTGTGGGCCTTTGCTTCTGGTAGGTTGTGTTCTCATTTTCATATGGGAATTCTTTTCATTTCTTGTTGAATTGCTCCAATGACTCATTTCTCTTTCTAAAATATATTTGTTCAGCCTTCAATTATTTTGTAGTTCTTGTAGATTTTTTTGTTGGTCTCTAGTTTTTGCTTCCCTGTGATTAGTCAAGATATGAGTCATCATTTCACTTCTTTATATATTTTTGTCTGTTAAGGTTTCTTTGTGACTTATGATAAGATCAGTATTGGGAAGGTTCCATGTGCCATGAAGAAAAATGTGTATTCCTTGCCTATAGGACAGAATTTTCTACATACCTATATCTGTTAAGTCCAGTTGATCTATGATATATGAAAGTTTGATTTTTTTGCTTATATTTAGGTTTGATGAATTATGGATATATAGGAGGGAGTATTGAAGTTTCCAGCCATTAGCATGCCAGCACCCATTTGCTTTTATTAACTTTAATGTTTCTTTTATAAAGTTGGGGGCTCCAGTAACTGATAATGGTATTATTCCATTCATTTGTGTGTTATAGCCTTTTTTAAAATTTTTCCTTTGAAGTCTATTTTATTAGATAAATGTCCAGCTATACATGTTTGTTTATAGCCTCTCTTTGCCAGGTGTTCGATTTTACCCTTTAATATTCAGCTTTTGAATATATTTGCTAGAGAAGTGTGTTTCTTAGAGTTAACATAGAGCTGGTTTGGGAGCATTAATGCAGTAGATTTTTCTATCTATCTATCTATCTATCTATCTATCTATCTATCTATCTATCATCTATCTATCTATCTATCTATCTATCTATCTATCTATCTATCTACCTATCTATCTACCTATCTATCAATCATCTATCTATCTATACATATATTTTACTGGAGAGTTAAAGCCATTTATGTCCATGGTTACTACTGAAAGTGGTTTTCTATTTTCTAAGTATTTGTTACATGATGCTTTGGTTTGCTTCTCCCCTATTAGTTTTAAAGGTTTCTTTGTTGCATCAGACATGATTGGTTCTTTCCCAGCTCTTCTTTGTTGATGTGTTCTCTCCCTAGAATATATGCTTTCATCTGTTCTTATAGAAGAAGCTCTCTTCTTCTCTACTCCCAATATTTCATTGCTTTCATTATTTTTGATGTGATAGTTCAATTATTCTAAATTACCTTGTCTTTTGCTTGTCATAAATATATTTAGTCATCAACTTTGAAAGATAATTTTAATGGGTATTGCTTTCTTGATTCATAGTTATTTACTTTCAGAGCTTGAAATATATCATTCTCTGTTTTTCTGGTTTGGGGAGTTGCTAATCAAAGGACTGAGGTCTTTTAAACACTTTTTATGAGTTGGCTTTTTTTTCTCATTCTGCTTTTGGTATTGTTTTATTACTTTATATTTAGGACATACTTACTACCGTGTGTTTGAGAGAGATTTCTCTTTCTCTATGTCTATTTGGGGTAACCCTACTGTTTCAATGTCTATCTCTTTTCTTTGATAAAACTTGATAAAATTTCTGCCATAATTTCACTAGTTTGTCATCTTTTTCCTGTTATCTCTATACCTCATACTATCTTATAGCTTCTCAAATTAAGCTTCTTGAATGTACCCAAGGCTTCATGACAATGGTCATGATTACTAACTTGCTGTTCATAGGTATATATGAATATATGTATGGATATATGGTGTATGTGTGTGTGCACTATTGTCTCAGTTTTGTCCCGTATGGTTTAAAAAAATTCTACTGCATGCTGACCCATTGGTAGGCTTTCTGATGGTATCTGTATTTGCCTTAACATTTATTTTAAAGATTTCTATTTGATTCTTTTACTGTTTTTCAATTTCCTTACTGAATTTCCCTACGTATTTTGGATTTTGCTTGTATTTTACTGTTTTGTCCACTTTAGATACTGTCTTGATGAAGTCTTGTATCAGTTTAATTAGTTCTTGCACTTCATTGAATTTTCTATAAATGGGGTCTTTTGGTGTATCAACTCTTCAGACCCCTTCATGGTCCAGCTAAGCTGGCGAGGGAAATATCTAAGTATAAAAGAAATGAATCCATTCAGACATGACTTATCCTTAGCACCTCTCTTTATTGTTCTACAAAAAGTTTCTTTATTCTGCCTACTATTCTATTTCTTCTGTCTAATTCAGAATTAACTTTAATTCTTTATCTCAATTCTAATTCTGATTTCAATTCTTGCATTCTTTTCTTTTTCTCCTCTTCTTCATTTTCCTATATTCTTTATCCTCTTTATATTCTGCTAATTTCTGCCAGCTTCTCTTCCAGCTTCTGCTAACCCTCTTTGTTCTACCCAGCTTGTAAGGACCCACAAAATCATGCAGGTGTTAATCTGAAAGACAAGTAACATTTCTTAAGTAAATGATAAGAAACAAAGTCATTCCAACAACTCACAGTGCAGTAAACCCAGATAAGAAGAAAGAACACTTTCTTTCAACTAACCCCCTACAAATACCAGCTGTGAAAGGAGAAGTCTCTTTTTTTATCTTATTTATAGAGGTAGCCTTATAGAACTAAACTAAAAAGAGAAAGAAGGGAAAATTGTGTGTTATATCCTATAGTTTTGAGTGTATAAAACATCTTTTTTGGTTTTTTAATTATATTTTAAGACAATTCTATTTTATATACTGATTCCATTTCCCTCTCTCTCCAGTCCTCCAGCTCTCCCCAACCCAACCCCATCCACTCCTCAGAGAGGGTTAACCCTCCCATGGGGAGTCAACAAAGTCTCTCACCTCACTTGAGGCAGGACCAAGGCCCTCCCTGCTGTATCTAGGCTAAGCAAGGTATCCCTCCATAGTGAATGGGCTCCAAAGAGCCAATTCATGCACTAGGGTTAAGTTTTGTTTCCACTGCTAGTGGCCCCACAAACTGCCCATGCCACACAACTGTTGCCCACATTCAGAGGACCTAGCTCGGTCTTAGGTAGATACCCCAGCTCAAGCATTTAAGGTTAGTGATCTTAAAGGCCAGGCTTTCTCAGACTGGAGACTTGTTTGTTTACAAATGAAAACAGACAGTGTGGGAGCAGCAGCAGGAGCTGCAGGGTCAAGGGGCAGCAGAGCCCATTCAGCACTTACTGAGGCACAGTGACATTAAACGCATCTTAAATCTTAAGATGTACTTCTCTGTCTAGCATGTAACCCTGACATAGATATATGATATAACTAAGCTAATTAAATATTGCTTCTGTTTTGGGCATCCGTATATGCCTTTCAATTTTTACTCATTTTCTATTCAGCCTGACTAGAAATCAGCGCAGCTCTCCATTGTCACCATTTTCTCCCAGAGATCTAATTTTGAATTTTGAATGCCTCGGTTCAATGTGGTATTAAGCCATGTTAAATTTTAATTCACAGATATTAAGGCCTTTGTAACGAGGAGCCAGAAATGAGAGAAAACATGACGTTTGTCTACGTTTGACCTACTTCACTTCAGATAATGATCTCCAGTCATACACATTTTCCCTGCCCAGGGTGTAATTCCATTCTTAGTTATGACTGAATAAAACTCACTGTATTATTAAAATTGAGTCGCAGCTTCTGGTAGAAATACTTAATTGTTTATGGAAACAGTTCGATTCTAGAATACTGTCTGTAGTATGAGGTTGCTGGTTCATTTCCCAGCTGCCCAGACTCCTGAAATAATCACAAAGAAACTGTATTAATTAAATCAGTACTTGACCAATCTCTTAAGCATATTGCTAGGTAGCTGTCACATCTAGTGTTAACATGTTATTTTATTTCCAGCTGTCAGCTCATGTCTTTCTGCTCTGGTAGCTATATGGAATCTCCCTGACTCTGCCTTCTTTCTCCCAACATTCAGTTTAGTTTTCCCTGTCTAGCTCTGTTCTGCCCTACTATAGGCCATTTTTAACAGTTTCGTTATTCATTAACCATTAAAAGCACCACATATACAGAAGGACTTCCCACATCAACTGTCAGTCCCCTTCAGCTGGAAAACAACAGATGACCTCCCAGGTAATAGCCTGGAACTATATCCATGCAGATCATACAAGCTGACTTTCTAGCATCACCTGTCACTGGTCTTGAGGACCAAGAAAGACTATGGATGCTAAATGGCTTCATAAAGTCTCAGATACTACTTGCATTCAGAGTCATTGTTAATACAAGGAGCTGGAGAGCTCCTTGTGCCACTATAAGACCGTGATGTTTTTGATTTAAACAAATCCACTAACAATTGATGTCTAAATGAATTTTTGCCTGTTCAAATAACATTTGAGAAGTCATCCACTTTTTAATCAATGCTGCTGTTGTCTAAACCTGAATTGGAGACATTTAAAAAGTCAAGGATCATTAACAAATCCCCAAAACATGTTGGGAATTTTTTTTTAAAGAAAACTAATTGGCATGCTAGTATACATTAAAGCTAATGTAATGCCAAATATGTGTTTAGACAAATAGAAATTTAATAAAGAATTAGGTAAAGATATACAATGTCACAAAAAGATGGACTGACATTTAAAAGTCTTATTTTTACTTATGTGATATACAATTCATATAGTATAACTTGTGAGAAACTTTGAACCTGAGACTGAACAGCATCAAAATTTAAATCTTGAAGGTTATTCAGAGGACAGATTGGTAATCCATGGTGATGAAGTCACTTAAATAAAGAATTTAGAAAATTTAGAAATATTTAGAAAATATAAATAGGCAACCTATTTATTTTACACTGCTAAGACATTAGAAGAAAGGTTGCATTTGGGGTGTGGGGGGCTTTTTTAGATTAGAACAGATTTAGGAGGCTCATCAACAATATGTCTAGCTTTTCTGAATTCTAACTTAAATATCAGTCATTGAAAGACATTTATGAAAAATTTCACACAGTTGAACACTATGAAATAAAATAAATTTTATAAATTATTTTTTCTTTAATATAAATATGACAGTGGTTTTCTGGCTACATTTCAGAATTCTCTTTGAATACTTAACAGAATATGCCAAAATGTTTAATAGTGAATGTTGTTATATATAGGATTTGCTTTCATAATTTCTAATTATTTCAAGCAGAGTAAAATATGGTAGGATAAAACGTAAAGCAGATATCATTAATCCCAATACTTGGCAGAGTCAGGTGGCTCTCTATGAGTTCTAAGACAGCGTGGCCTACAAAGGAAGTTCTAGGACATCTAGGGCTCTTACACAGAGAAGCCCTGTCTCAAAAAACGTGAAGCAGAAATGACAGAATATTGCTGTTAATGAAGTTAAATTATTAGTAAATTGGTGTTAATTATACTATTTCTTCTAATTTTGTGCATGACTGATTTTTTTGCAATAAGTATTTTAAATCAGAGAATAGAGTGGATGTTTAAACAGAAATAAGATGATTGAGAACATTCTGAGCCTCCTAGTACCCCAGGGTGTTGATAGCCCAGTGATATCTTTCTCTTGGGTTCTGCAAAATAGCCTCAGCCTCCTCTTCCTGTAAATTAAATTTGCACTGAGATTCTATTTGTAACCAAGATCTCTAATACAAAGAGTCAGCCAAGAGAATGCTAATGAGCTTCCCCAGTGCATACATTTGAGAACTAAAAGTGTCTAAAACTATGTTATAAATATCCTGCAAGAATTATGCCTTATATAGATATCATGGCTTCCATTCAAATGACAATCATTGTCTCAGACGAGATTTTATGGACTCCATGTAGGTCCTACTCCTAGTCTAAAATAAAATTACATTAGAGTGAAACAATGAAGGACTCTCATCTGGGAAAGCTGGAAGGAAGAGAAATTTAAGAAAACTTTTATTTAAATCAATGCTTTGACTCAATTTAATTAAGATTGAACTTAAATCAGTGATAATTTGATCCCCCATGTCCCCTGGCAGTGTCTATAGATACTTTGGTAGGGTTAGAATAGTTTAGAAAATGTTGGTCCATAGCTATCTGCTACCATCTTAAATACATGGGCCAGCTTCCTATCCTTCTTCTTTGTCAAGAATTCTGTATTTTAGCATATCCAAAAGGTTGGGCTAGGAGATAGCTCAGTGGATAAGGCACTTTCTGTGCAATTGTGAAGATAATTTTAGATCCTAGAATCCATGTAATGCCAGATGTCTTAGTTACTTTTCCATGGCTGTGATAAAACACCATAACCAAAGCAACTTATTGAAGAGAAAGGTTTACTTTCTTTTTATACATCCCAGGGGCTTAGAGTCTGTTACAGCAGAGCAGAGTTACCAGGCAGCAGTCATGTGAAACAGCTTTTGAAAGTCCACACTTCAAACCACAAACAGGAAACAGAAAGGGCTATCTCAAAATGTCAAGAGCCAACTCCCAATGATATACTTCCTCCCACAAGAACACACCTCTAATCCTCAGCAAACAGCCATCGACTGGCAGCCCAGTATTCAAATGACTGAGATTCATGGGGGCATCTCCTTCAAAGCCAAACACCAGAAGTGGTAGCATACAATCCCAGTACTCATGTGGCAAGATGGGAGGCAGAGAAAGGAGAGGCTCTGAACACTCATGGGTATCATGAATTCATTGCATTGAACCCCAAGACACTAGGTAAAGACTGACAACTGAGGTTATTCTCCAGTCTTTTTGCATCGATCATGGCAAACATTTACCATTGAGTATAGACTCAACCGTATACACAAGTGTACCCCCATAATGCTAAGGTAGAGAAATTCTAGATTTAACCACATAAAACTAATATGCATGCTGTCTCTGTTCTGAGTGAGTTCATGGTTACCTCTGATTTTCCTGAAAGCCTGCAATAAGTTTGCTGTGAATCCATTACTTAATATAAAACAGTAACAATATATAATTCTGCATTGGCTAAAGCATGTCTCAATTACATAGATGATGTAGTTTACATATGAAAATATAGAAAATATTCATTTGTGGATTAAATTTTGGGAAATTGGTACAGCATATCCCTAAAGAGATTAACCAATAGTGAATGCTTCTCTAGCAAGCTAAAACTGTTATTTTTTTTTTAGTATTAAAATTACTCTTTTTGCTCAATTGGAGTCACTCATTCTTTGTTAGTTATCTCTCAACATTAATAGCAATTACTATACTAGTTTTCAGCTGGGCTGTAACATGATTTATCCAAAAAGTGTGAGAATGTTTATATTGGATGTTCCTAACTGAAGTTTTATATATAATTCCCCATCCCCAGAAAAGTGTATAAGAATGATTTCATAAAGCAGATAAGACCCACGGAAAGGGTTTTTCTACTATGAATGCCGTGATATATTCATTCATACAAAGACTAAAAAAATCTACCATTCAGAAAGTATAAGTTTTTAGATTTTATTTTATGGGCCCCCAGTATTTCAATTTAGAACAGTAAACTTACTTAAAACCCAAGATATTTTACATTTGTCTTTTGTGAATGCCTCCAAGAATTGGCAATCCTCAGTATCTTTTTAACTGCTGTACTTGGTTCATTTAGAAAGTGATGCATTGTGATAAAATGAAGCTTAGAGATAGGAAACAAGGCTCAGGCAACGGAGATGTTATCTAAAAATAGCATGTCATGTGACTACCTAGCAAGTGGGTTAAAAAAATGTCTATGACACCAACTGGGTGCAAGAAGCATGGCTGACCGAAATGACCACTAAATGATTCGTTGTAATGTCATCTCCTGATTTTCAGTATTGAAAAATGACCTGTTTTGCCGAAATAAACACGTCCCCAATCTTTGCGACCTCCTAAACCTTTTCCAGAAGCATTGTTGCTTCTGGGCCATTTCTGCTTCTTGTTAGGACCCTCTCGTTTTGGATGACGTTGCATTCCAATGTGCTCCCTTTTCTCTTGATTAATTCTGTAAAAACCCTTTCTCTAAATGAAGCACAAGAGATTAGGGCCAAGATGCTGGAAGGATATATTTCATCTCTCATCACTCTGCAAATTAGATATGATCTTGACAAATATTACTGTTTATTGTCAACATCTGTTTAATTCATTCATGTTAACCATTTTTGTGACAGAAATGAAACCTATATTCTAAATTATTTCTATCTGTCGGAGATGTAATCCGGTTGGTTGAATGCTTGCCTGGCATTCTAGAAGCCCTAGGACTAGTCTCTAGCACTGCATGAATCAGGCATGATAACGGAGGCCTATAATCCCAGCATGAGGGAGGTGGAAGGAAAAGAACCAGAAGTTCAAGGCCACCTTTAATTCCATAGTTCAAGAGCAGCTGGGGACACTTGAGACACATTATTTTTCTTTTCTGGATTTGATGGCTTTTCAAAATTTTTGCATGTGCTCATTTTGATAAACAATCTGTCCTTATATGAGCATCTGATTTCTGAACTTTGCTCAGGAGTTTGGGTTTGAATTGTGTTTTCTTAGTTTAGCATTGGATTTGCTGAGGAACCTGAAACTGAGAAATCATCTCTGGTTACTCTTATGTTCTTTAAGTTTCAAGCATTTTCCTTCAAAACAAGTTGATTCCACGTATTTCCCTATTCTCCTCTTTAAATTGAAAGACATTTCTAATTGTCTACCTTGTATCTTTTAGTCTCTTTTATGCATTTCATCTATTTTGTATTTTTCCTCTGACTGAAGTTATTCCCTGTGTTCTTGTGGACTCTACCCTGCATCTTTAAAGTATATGTTGAATCTTACTTCATATTCCAGTTGTATTTGGTTCTTTTTCCTACACAGTGACATTTCCCCTGAAGCTCTATTCCCCATTTCATTTCATGACTCTGAATTGTCTGCACATAAAGATCTGCACATATTAAATACGTAGTTAAACATTGTCAATTGAGAGATATATCTAATATCTGTCTTCCCATCTTCCACTTAGACGTTCATAACACTGTGGAAAGTCAACTTCAAATTTAAAAGTCTTGGGCTTTTCATGTATGCATACTTGAATAAAGGAAAACAAAAAAAAAATGTTTCCCCCAGTTGAGTTCCAGGGTCCATTTTGACTGATTTTTTCTACCCACCGTGTTTCTATCCCATACTATAAAGGATTCTTTCACTTGTGTGTTGATATTACCTCCATTCACCTGAGTGCTATGTTTGTCTATAAAATGCAGTCCCTTGTTACACCATTGGCCTAGATTTGTTTAAAAAAAATTTCTCAGACTGACCAACGAGGGAAAAGCTACAAACCAGCCTTGGAATGGGCCAAGATTATACATGCGGGAAACTGGGGCTCATATATACCAGGAACATACTCAAAAAGAGGTGCAGACACAATTCTCAGTTCTTCATGGAGTCATAATCATTGCCCTATGAAGATGAGGGTAGCACTCCAAGATGCAGGTTTGGACCTGGGCCTCAGATGCTGAGCTTATTCTATTATCACTGTTGATTATTTTTTGGAAAAAAAAAAGATACTCATCTGTTCTGTGTGCAGTGACTTTTCCTGAGCTCATTATTATAAGAAGATATATGTGTGTGCTTGTCTGTATGTGCGCGTGTGTGTGGTAGCAATCCAGTAGCATCTCTTGGCTTTATCCATTTCTGTCCATTCTTATCATTTCTAATTCAATCAACTTGTTTTTTCCGGACCATTGCTACTGCAGAAGCTACAGTAGCCAATCTTCCTCTCCATCCTTAGAAAACATTCCCATGTTCTTCAGTGTTATCAACATGAGATACAAATATTTCAGGTATGGTATCACTGGCCATCTTTCTTACCTTACCATTCTGTCAGCCCCTCTTACACTCATCCATTTCCACTCTGATCCTCCTCCTTTTCTTTTTCTTGCAGTAGCTGCATTTCTCTGTGTGTCTTGTTCTATGAAGACTCTCTGCCAAACTGGTCAACTTCTTTGTGCCCGTTATTTCATTATACAGTGAGGCAGTATTTGAGCATAAACCAACCCATTCTATAGCCCTTATTACATGTTTGTCGCCCCCTGCTGGCCCATAAAGCGTCTGTTGGTATTGTAAACCTTTAAGGCTAGCATTCATCTGAGCTATGCACAAGCTGGCACAAACTCTCATTAACTTGTTTTGGAATAAGTAAGCAAAGAAAACCAGTCTACAAATCTCAATCCCAGAGAACTTAGACAACAATGAGGACACTAAGAGATACATCTAATCTACATGGGAAATGGAAAAAGACAAGATCTTCTGAGTAAATTGGGAGCATGGGGAACTTGGGGGAAGGGTTGAAGGGGAGAGGAGAGGCAGGGAGGGGAGCAGAGAAAAATGTAGAGCTCAATACAAATCAATAAAAAATAAAAAAGAGGTCTATCTTGTTGATCAGTCCTACAGCAGTGCATCACTGTCTGTTAAATTCTTTCTTATGGGACAGTGTAGGATAATGCAAAGTGTAAGACCAACTCATTCCAAGTACAGTTGAATTCTTTAGGACTTCTAACATAAAGAATAAGGAATGACTTTGTAATGAAACCCGTCCCTATGAACTCCTTTTGAGGAATAATTTTAAGGAATGTGCTTTTTTGGGGGGCGATATTTTGTTTTTCCCCCAAATTATCCCTCTTTGATGCTAAAATGTAAAAGCAAAATAACAACAAAAGCAAATTATTCTCATCTATTAGAATAACAACAACAACAACAAATCATTCTGATCTATTAGAATAACAACAACAACAACAAATTGTTTTGACATATTAGAATAACAACAATAACAACAACAAATTGTTCTGACATATTAGAATACTCACAGTGACACCCTTTATGGCCTGGCTCACAGAATGTCCTAGGCAGAGCTACCCCAGAAGGAAATTAGTTTTCTTGAATTCACACCCTTTCCAAAGACAGGGAACCAAAGGATTACTTTTACAATGTACATCCTTTTTAAGTTTGTAGGATAAATAATATGTAACTATTTGAACATTTTTTTCCTCGATGGCCCACAAAATTTTGGTACAAATGTTTTTCTTATAAATTAAAGTTTTTCCTGTAAGAAAATCAAATATTTCTTGGTCCGCTGTTGAATTTTTGTTGGAGAGATACCTTGACCATGGTAACCCTTATGAAAAAAAGCATTTAATTGGGGCTTGCTTACAGTTTCAGAGGGTTAGTGCATTTCATTATGGGTTGGGGACATTGTTGAATGCCTGAAAGATATGGTGATAGAGAAGTAACTGAGAGGTTTACTTCTGGATCCATAGGCATCAGAAAGAGAGAGCCCCCGGCCTGGCTTAGGCTTTTAAAACTTCCATTTCCTCTATCAAGGTCAGACCTCCTATTCTGTCTTAAGTATTGGCACTCCTTGGTGACTAAGCATTCAGACACATGAGCCTATTGGGGGTCATTCTTATTCAAACTACCACAATACCCTTTGAAAATATTCAATAAAATGAATCTTCATAAAAGCTTAAAATAACAGTTAATTCATCTGTTACTTTCCCATTATATGTTATATATCCATATAAATTCAATACCCAGCTAAATTACTTATTCATTTATGTATTTATTTATTTGTGAGTGTTTATATTTGGATGTGTGATGTGTTTTCAAATCTATGCCTGCAGTTGCTTATACCAGTATTCAAGCACGTGGAGTGAGGCCAAAATAGGACATTGGGTATTTTGTTCTAATTCTCTGTTTCTTACTTATTTATTGCTTGTTTGTTTATTATTTAATTTATTTACTCATATTTCCTAAGTGGTTGAAATATTCATTTATTAAATAACCACATGGTAATAGGATATTCACAAGTTAATTTTTAATTGTTTGAGACTAATTTGACACCAAGGGAAAAAGATTAACAAGGCTACTTTTGAATTAAAATAACTTTTCGTAGATTTTGTTCTCATCATGACCTCCCTTCCCTAGCCTCCTCCCAGATCTTCCCCCATTTCCCTTCTATCCAACTCCATGCCTTCATTCTCTCTTTCCTGGCCAATAAACAAACAAAGAAATAGACAATTAAAGGAAGAAATGCATGAGAGACATAAACACACAGAGACACAGAGGCACATGAGAAAATCCATAAAAGCACAAAATCAGAAACCTTAAGCAATAAGGAGAACACTAGTAAGATTTTAAAAAAAAACACAAATACCACTGAGTTCATTTTACATTGGCCATCTGCTGCTGAGCATGGGGCTTTCTGAAGTGTGGTTTGTATATCCAGTGAAATTCCACTGGAGAAAACTAAAAGTTCCTTTGCAAGTAGCTATCAGTTGGAAATAGCTTCTGGGTTAGGGATGGGAGTTCAAATCCACATTCCCTTTCAGTGCTAGGATCCTATCTGGCTCATGCAGGCCTTGTACATGCCGCCATGTTTTCTGGGAGCCCATATATGTGTCAGTTCTGCTGTATCTAGAAGCCCTTGTTTTCTTTGTGTCTTCCGTGACCACTGGTTCTTGCGATCTTTCTGCCTCCTTAACCTTAAGAATTCCCTGAGACCTTGGTTGGGGGCAGTTCATAAAACCATCCTTATTAGGACTGTTCTGAAACCTCTCCTTTGCTGCATGTTGTTCAGTTGTGGGTCTCAGTGTTAGTTCCAACCTACTGCAAGAAGATGCCTCTCTGCTAATGGCTGAGTGAGGCATTGATCTATGCATGTAGCAGAATGTCAATAGTACTCATTTTATTGCTGTGTCTATCTAGCAGAACAATAGCATTTCTTCCCTGGCCTGTCTACTTTCAGGTTGTTGGACACCCGAGCAGTATCCTGCATGGGTTTCATCTCAAGGAGTAGGACTTAAATACAATCAGATAATCATTGGTTGCTCCCACAACTTTTGTGTCTCTATTGCACTGATGCGTCACGCAGACAGGTCTCCATTGTACATCGCAAGGTTTGTAGCTGGGTTAGTAGGGATGAAGGGTCTAGTTAAGCATCATCTGACTACCTCCGTGTTCAGTGATGTATGTAGATGTTTCTTCATCAATATTTCCTTACCATGAGTTTGGGCAGAGCAACTAATATACTTGGCAATAGCCTGAGTTGTTTTGGGTTTCCATTAGGTTCTTTGGCCATCAGTTCAATTAAATACAACCCATTTTTGGCACTAAAGGTTTCACTTGGTGGAAGAAGAGGTGTCATTGGTGCTTTGTCTCCACGGTTATTTGATGATTCCATTTAGATTTCCTTTATATATGCATATATTTTAAAAAGAATCTCCTTAGCACATTTCCAGATTGTGTCTCATTCTCTTGAGACAAAGTTTAACTAAACTCTGTCTTCTAGAAAGCCACAGAAATCCTCCCATCTTTATTTTGACAATGATAAGGTTATAGGCACATGGTCATAACCAGCTTTGTGGGTACTAGGGATTTGAACTCAAGTCCTCCTTCTTGCCCAATATGCATTCTTACTTGCTGAGCCATCTCCCCATCCCTATGTTGGCATATTTTTGTCAGAACAGAAATGACTATTCTGATGATTTCCTCTATACCACTTTTGGAGGCTCAATTTTGGTTTGTCCTAGAAGATTTTTTTTTTTTGGTGGTTTGGAAGGTAGACAATCAGTCATATCAACCTTTAGGCTCAACTACTACAGATGCTTCAATGTTTAGACCACAGAAGAGACATTATATAACTTGATTTAGGATAAAAATCTGATGTCTGTTAGTTGGCTCAGGCAAGATCACAGACTGTTAACTGAGAGAATGAAAATGTTTACCCAGATCATTGCTTCTATATCTTATAAATATGGTTGCAGTTGCATCCAAATCAACTGAAAGTTTGGAAACCATCCACGAGTCAGAATTACAAGATGCGAATGTTTAATGGGTACTGTCCTGAGGCACAGTTAGTTCTGTATCTCCCCATTCATAGCCACTGACCTCTCTCTGTTCCCCCTGGTCTTGCTCTCCAGCTCGGCATTCAGGCTGTCCTCAGCCCTTTCCTCTGTATATCTTTATGTATTCATCTAAGAAGACTTTATTAAGGAGTTATTTTGGCTGACGTTATTTTAGACATTGGAGTAAACAAAATGAGCAAAATGAGTTCTTGAGATTTGCATGGTCTAAAAGATAGCACACATAGGCAAAGAAGCAATAATTGTATATGGGCTAAACCTAAACATGAGATTTTTAAAGGAACTTAAAGGAGGGAGATGGTGGGTGCTGCTAACACAAAGAGACTCGTTCCAGATAAAGCAGATGCTGCGAACAGAAGCTTGAATTGGAGCCACATAATATTTAGGTTGACTGAGCATTGCTCAGGGTTACTAGTTCAGGATAAAGAGGGCTGGGATTTGCAGTTAACAGCCCCACATATTGGTGGCAATACTCTGGGTCCCTCCACATATTGTGTGAACCAAACAGCCCCCCAGGTCAGCTTGACTCCTCTCAGTGGTGGCTAAAGGAAGCCTTGGTAGTATCAAGAGGAGGGGGTCATAAAGGGAAACATGACTCTGAAATATGACCTTCTGAATGCCATCTGCTTGCAAGTGCTCTTTGTTTTTTAGTAGAAAAACAGGTATTTATGTAAAAAATACCTAATAATCAGTAGAAAATTTGTTTCTGGATATTAATACTCTTATGTGAAAATACTGGAGATGTTGGACTAGGCAGTTGTCAGTTACAGCGTGACTGAACTCAAGTGGAATAAAAAGTGACAAGTATGTTAAATGAAGCCAGTGTTACAGAAGAAGTTGTTGGGGATGGATGGAGGTTCTTTGTTAGCTTGTCAGAATATGCACAATACTAGGTTATTACTCTGGAATGGATGTGCTATTTTACAACTTCTATGGAAACACCTATGAGATGCTCAGTTATTTCTAAAATTAAAATATCTTAGAGCAGAAGCTAATTTATAGGAAATACATATAGATGTGTGTATGTAAATATACACATATATAAATTTACTTACATGTGTATAAATTTACACATGTATGTATTTATATGCGTGTATGCATTTATTTACATCTATATGTATTTATACATACACACATATATATTTACATCATATATAAAACATCAAAGGTTAGTCTCCACACCTTCTCCAAAGATTTAGCACATTAATTCTAGTCTTTCTTCAAAATGAGTCTTGTTTTTGAGCAAACACTTATAAAACCTCATTGCCTGTTGGAAATTTTTATCCACTGAGAATCTCAAGTTATTTTTCTTCAGGTTCCTAGTAATTCCAATACTGAAATTTTGAAAAGAAAAAAAAAGCCAAGCAAACAAGAAAGGGGAATAATTTGTTCTTTGAAATCTTCAGTGGTATTGTGCTCTCTGGGTCTTCCTCACTTTCTCCCTCCCCTCTCCTCCCCTCCCCTCGCCTCCCCTCCCCTCCCCTCCCCTCCCCTCCTGTCTCTCTCTCTCTCTGCCTTTTTTAAACCCTGCCTCCCACTCCTTCTCTTTCTCTTTCCTTTTCTGAAAGCATGTGCTGTACACCGTTAGACCTCTGATAAGACAAGACACCAATTTCCAGACCCTTGTCATGTGCAGGGTATAAATCAAGTCCAGACAGGCTGTGGGTGTGAGCCCAGGAGGATGAATGGATATGATATCTACTAATAAAGGTATGTTATTTATTTTGAATAGCAAGAGTGGTAAACTGTGCCAACCCTGCAGGGTGAGACAACTCCTAAACCCCACTGATAGCCCCATGAAACCACCTCCAGCAATGGCACCTCTCAGCCTTTTTTTCTCTAATTATCAAGGATTTCTTCCCCCAGTAAAAGACTTATAGGAGAGGTTTGTTTTGCTTTTCCTTCCCTCTCTTTTTGTTGTGGTTTCGTCTTATGTCTCAGAGTAGGTTTGTTTTTCACTCCTATAGACAGAACTAGGCTGAAGGGTGTGTTGCTCAGACCTGACTTTTTCCTTCCCTGGACACAAGTTCTAGTCCCATGGGGGATTTCAATCCCATAGTGTTAATACATTCATAAGGAAATCAATTATTTGTGTGACTTTGTTCATCAGCTTTGGTAGTCTAGACTTCAATAGAAAATGATGGAAAGTAAAATAAAATATGTTTTACGGTCTTATATTTTTTCTTTAAGTCCCCCAAAATTTAAATTTTAAAAATGCTGGAGGTTTTCCCATTGAAAGTCTCTTCTCTTTTTTTTTTAAAGTACGTAGTGCATGTTTCCTACATTTCCCGCCATTCCCTAGCCTTGTGGCCATGTGACTTCCTTCTGGAGAGGAATGTGGACAGAGGGAGGTGTGTTACACTGGGGCTACAAGAAATTTGTTTTCCCCGTTCTCCTAACTACTGTTCTAGCTCAAATTCAGACATACTGTAGGAATCTGAGGTAGCCATTTGTACCAGAGTATATGCCACAGTTTGAAAATGGCAGGGCAAGGTAATTGAATGAACCTGGTGTTTTAGAGACTGTAGCAGCTCCATGTCATCCATGGCCCTCCAGCTGACTTCCAATTAATAGTCAGATAGCTTTCTTGGTTAAAATTCTGTTCATTTGGACTCTCTGTGATGATGTTGAATGGAGAAATAGCAGCAACATCTGCCTAGTCTGTTGCCTTAGTTACGAGAAAGCAGGGGATGAAGACAGCTTATGGGTACTAGAAAGCCTTTGACCTTAAGTATATTGTGGTATAATACTAGCCTATGTTGTCTTGAAGAGAATATACATAAAACCATTTTCCAACGAAAATAATATTCTCATATCATTGTTGCCTATAGACTGATTTTTTAAATTATTATTTCTTTACCATGATAAGCACACATAGTTTTACCAAAGAAATACAGTCAACTCAGAACCAGCCTCCAGAGAGCAGAATAGGAAGAGAATATGGTTCTGGCAAGGCAGGCTTGCTGTTTCTTCTGCTTCTGAATCAAATTGACTGAGAGTCTTATAATTCAAGGCCACAGTAAATCAGTCCTGACAGAAACCGAAGACTCAGTGCCCAAACAGAGGCAGTGATAAAATGAGTCTCTACATCAAGAAGCAGTCTTAGGAAGAGATAAGACTGGGCAAAGCCATTAAGACTACCAGACAAGGAGAGTCAGCCGACTGGGAGACATTAGATTAAGGATGTTGCCTTCCTCCTGAAGCCAATTGTTTTATTTCTCCTGAAGGGAGTCACTATTAAATTGAGCAAGAGGGTGATCGAAAGAGCACAGAAGAAAGTAAACAAAAGACCAGAGTTTCCAGGCTAAAAGGGGACATAGAGTTGAGAACTTTGCTTTTATTTGTTTGTATCCAGAACTGATAGAACTAGAGCCCACAGGCCTACTAAAATGTTTGTTAAGACATCGTATTGCTAAACACACTGTGCACCAAGCTTCTCAAAGCCAGCCATAGTTGTCTCTTTGTGAAGTAGGACAAGACATGAAGAAGCAGTGTGCCAATATTCTGAAGCTTCCAATTTTGTAATGTTCGCCAAAGTCGATTTCATCTGTGCCCATGGAGGTAATGATCATGTGAAATCTTTCCTGAAGGATTATGGCCAAGGAGGTGTACCCCATAGAGTATACTCCAGAGCCCCCAAGTCACTTGACAGAATTACCTACTCTTGGGCAGTGACAATGACAAGTTACTGCCGTGTTTTTCTACTCTTTTTGCATTATTGTACTGTCCACTGTTTCTACCCTGTTCCTCTTCATCCTCTATATTAGGCTGGGAAGTGAGAGGCAAAAACTTGTCCTTGATTTCTAAATTTCTGATCCCATATGATCCATTTTTTATTGATCAAAATTTGTAGCATAGACAAATGAGAGACTCTTTGGAGAACCTGAACAAAATTGGAAAATGCCTGTCATGGAATGAAGGTGAGCAGGGTTATATCTTGACTGTGGATGAGAAAAAAAGTGTCACTTAAATAGACAATGGTCCCAAAGACAGAAGACGACTTGCACGTCTGTTCTAATTCTCAGCTGTGGATAACAGGAACTTTCCACAAAACTTGTCATAGCATTCACAGCACAGAGTGATCCTGAAAAGAAGATGTTGCTGCAGGGATTATAGTTTCTATTTTCTTCCTCCCAATATGTGGGATCAGATAACTCCTTTCAACAAATGTGCATGAGACTGACACATTAAAACTCTATCTTTAACCAGTGTTTTAAGAAACAGAGATACCTCTCAACCTCTTTTCGTCATATTCACATCTTTTGAAGAGAGGATTGATGGAGGAAGGTCATTGGCTAATAAAGGAACTGCCTTGGCCCATTTTATTGGTTAGAACATAGGTAGGTGGAGTAAACAGAACAGAACGCTGGGAGGAAGAGGAAGTGAGCTCAGACTCGACAGCTCTCCTCTCGGGAGCAGACGCTCTGGAGCAGATGCCTCAGAGAGACGCTATGCTCCCAGCTCCAGGGAAGATGCACGTGATGAAGCAAGCCGCCAGGTCAGACATGCTGAATCTTTCCCGGTAAGACAGGTGCTCACAGATTATTAGAGATGGGTTGATTGGGATATCAGAATTAGCCAGTAAGGGCTAGAGCTAAAGGGCCAAGCAATGATTAAATGAATATAGTTTGTGTGTTGTTATTTCAGGGCAAAAGCTAGCCGAGCAGGCAGCCGGGGTGCTGAGGACACAGCCCCGCCGCTCCTATTACTACAGAGGATGGTCTCTGTCCCTTCATAACAATGGGAGGTATGTGGTATGTATAGAGATGCCAACATCCATCCAAGTACCTAAATGAATACCAAACTTCTCAGATAGAATGCTTTACTTTATTTAACTTATTTTGCATTTTGCAGACCTTTCTAAAATAATCAGAGCTATTGTTTCTCTCACTGTCACAGCATTTTATTTAGAATAGAAAATCAATGCATCGTGTGGCTATTCAGCTATGCTTCCCAGTGTCTGTTGCATCTGAATGGGACTTCATGTTAGGTCTTGCTAATGGACTATGAACTGAACTGTTGTAAATAACAATTTCTGTTGACTGTGCTTCAAGAGAAGTTTGTATTTCTCTTCCTTTTTTCCCCATTCATTGAGTGCGGGTGAAGTGCTGAGAGGTTGTGTAGCCATCTTGCACAAAAAAAAAAAAGGTGGCTTGAAGATACCACTAAATACAAAATCTATCCAGGATTCCAGGCCTTTTACTGTGAACATGAGAAGAGAGACATGACCTCCTTTTTTTAAAAATTATCATTATTTCATGTCTCACTGTTTATAAAACCAGATAGCTTAATTTGTGAATATATATATATATATATATATATATATATATATATTATTAGCAAATTTATTATTTGCTATAAGAAGTAATTCTTAAAACTTTAAAGAGACTATTCTGCTACACTTACTCTAATTCTAGCAATTTAATTTAAATCAAATGTCTATTGTTCTCTTAACTGTTTTATTTGTCATGAGGCCATGATTAGTTTTCATGATGCCTAAGTGGGTGCAAAGGTCCAGAACTCAGCGTCTCTATATAACAATTGTACTGTCATTCACGCTTCATTGGAAATGTTGTCTGTGGGTACTTACTCCAAATGGAATCACTCCCTTCAGACCTTCTGTCTTGCAGATTCCCAAAGCTCTAGTGAGTACAGTATCCTGGGCCCAAATGATTAAATAAACACCAGGAAGCTATTTCCTAGATACTTGGGAATTTCATTAATTAGAAGTTATTTGGGACTTCTAATTTTAGTGCAGGTAATGACTTCATTCTAGTTCATATCACTAAATTGTCTAATATTTTTAGAATGGAAATGCTATATAATAGTAATACAAAGGTTCATGAATGAAGGGTGCTGGATATGGTAGCATTCCTCTATATGGTGGAATTGGGAGGTTCATGGTAATCATGCGTTCAAGCATAGCCTGTGCTACATAGCAAGTTCAAGGCCGACTTACCCTACATATGACCCTATCTGTCTTTAGTGACCGAGGGCTGGGAGTGTAGCTCAGTTGTAAAGCACACGCAAGCACAAACTTCTGGGTTTGCTTCCTGGCACCAGACAAAAATGGGATGTTATTGTTTGCCTACAGCAAATCTATCAAAATATCAGAAAAGCAACCCTCAACGTGTTTGCCAATGTGATGCAGCCTGTCTTGGTAAATTATGACTTAATTCTAACTCCCATATGACACAGTGATTAGTTAAATTAATGTGAGGTCAAATTAATGTGAATTAGAATTTACATCTTACAGTGATATTTACTTACTTACTATTTTTTCCAACTTCTGTTTGGACTTTGTGAGAGAAATATTAAAAGACTGAAAGAATGTACTGAACTCTAACGTAAGAACAGAAATCAATTGGTTCCACTTAGTTTCCCACCTTAATATCTTATTTATTTGCCGTCCACCAGAGGAACGTTTGTAATAGGATCTGAAAACCTGTGATGCTGTTGACTCACTTGTATGCGTGTTTTTCTCTGAGCCGACTGGGTGAATTGGTGTTAGAAGGTAGGGATGTGCTTTTGTTGTTCCATAGATGGGAGCTGGGTTTTGCAGAAGAGAATATACACTGAGGAAAATGAGAAACTGTGACTCTTGCTGAGCCTCTAACAGCCTTTGTGATAGAGAAGACTGTAGAAATATCCGGTCATCCATTTTTCCTTTTCACAATGAGGCCCGATAGTAAATGAGCCCTGAAGTTTCTTCAGGCTCAGATCATAACTTAAAGAAAATAACAATCAACAATAAAAGAAAGTGATCTGTTCTCACAAGGAAAGCGTGTGTGTGTGTGTGTGTGTGTGTGTGTGTGTGTGTGTGTTGGCTTTATTGAAATGACCCAAGGTCTTGTGCAGAATTTCACACTGTATCTTCCAAACAGTCCCGTTGCTTGTGGCTTCTTCTGATTCCTGGAATCCTGCCCTCCATTTCAGCCGACAGCAAATGTATTGTTAAAATTTCATCCCCAGATGGCAGTGCAGCATTCCAAGTTTCGAATGTTCTGGTCCAGTGTTCTTGAGAATGGCCGTGTAGGCTTGTCTCTGGCACATTGGAGTGTCATGGCTCTTTCTTTTGGAGAAAATACGCTTCAATACTAATGTAACAAGACTTGAGTAATCAGCAACAAATAGTCCATACTAAAATGAACACAGCAGCGGGCCACTGCTGCTTGCTCGTGCAGCAAGACATCTAATTAATAGCAATTACTGCAGCCATTGGAAGTGAACTAACAAAACTTTAGGAGTTCTTTTAAAAGGACAGGGTAAGACCTTG
The DNA here is from genome assembly GCF_037038515.1 of Microtus pennsylvanicus. Lineage (NCBI taxonomy): Eukaryota > Metazoa > Chordata > Mammalia > Rodentia > Cricetidae > Microtus > Microtus pennsylvanicus. The sequence continues at coordinate 18,555,142 of NC_134598.1, forward strand.
CCCCTGTTTTTAATTCTTGTTTTATATGTGATTTCATTGGACTTTAAAAATATTTACAACATGGAAGAAAATAAAGTAACTGGTAACAAATCATTTTTATTTTATAAAATAATTTTATAAAATAATAAAATTATAAAATAAAAATGACATGGACAGCATTCAGCAAAAACTTCATTTAAAGAATTGCAGACTATTGATGCCAACAGGCACGCTAAGGCTTTCATATGAGACATGTAAAAATGAGTAAACAACATACTCTCCTGCTGTGAGCATGGAGACAAACCAAAGATGAGGTCACATCTCTGTCTAGCATACAAATCCTAGACTAAAACAATATCTATTTGGCTGGATGATGGTCAAAGAAATTGGAGGAAAACTTTAATTTTCCACTGCATGCTACACAAAGTACATAGTTAATATACTAAGGGACAAACATAGTTATTACACTGAGATGGTAATTATTTTTAGTGAAATCAGTATAGTAAAAATAAAAGTAGGAAAACAAAAAATTTTAAAAGCTATGAGAAACCATGTTGAAAGTATGGAATATTTCATTTTGACAAGTTTTAGAATGTACATTATTTTATGCTCTAAAGAATCCTTTATATTCAGATCTATTAAAATATTTTCTTTCAGGGCCCAACTCCCCCACAATTTCACATGGAGAAATTTATTTCATAGAAATAATAGCAAAAGAAGTTTTCAACTTCAAAATGAAAGATTTGCATTATTTGATTGGATCTGATGTTTACAAATTGGTGGCCACCTGTACTAGAGATAACCAGATGTGTATTCCATCGCAGCCTAAAATCTGTATTCTTCTGTAAGTTACTGTTGAGAAGCCATGCCACTGTTCTTTAGCCAGTTCTGTTAAAGGGTATCTATGCGCTGGAATCCATAACCACTGCTTGGGAGACAAAGACAACTAAGTTGGATTTGCTTTCCGTGAATATGTACTATAGGAGACAAAATCAACTGAATTGACCATGGATGACAGAAGTCATTAAAGCATGCATCATGGGAAGGGCAAAAGGCTTTGAAGTCAAGGAGACATGATGAAAGTCATGGCAATAGGTTCTAATATTTCAGTTGCTTTTGGGTAGATCACTTTCTGAGTTTCTTTAAAAAAAAACAAAGAAACTAACAACGACTCACCTCATAGAGGTTTGGGTTTTCATTCTGTTTTCTTTTTAAAACAGAATCAGCTAGTTAATTAAAGTACTAGACTTATTGTAAATTCATTAACACACAACAAAACAAAAAGTGAACATACCAGGGTTCAGAAATGAAAAGTCCAATAAGAGAAGAAACACTGGAGACAGCCTTTAAAGATCCTTTTTAAAGATTATCAATGATTTATAAAGGAAGGTAGATAGAAAGGGCACTTTGAACTCACAAAAACAACACATCACATTTTAAGGAAGGATGCAGGAACTCACTGTGATTGCACACAGAAGAAAAAGAAAAGAAAACGTAGGTTCAAATATTTATGTAAATGAAGCTTCCACTGGACCGATAAAGACGCATTACTTAAGAAAATATGGAAAGCCACTGGATATATTTTACTCTCGGGATAGACAGTCAGATTTATGTTGTCAACATATTATTCTGGTAGCGCTGTGAAAGAAGAATTGAGTGGAGGGGAAACAGAGACAGGGAGATTAAAGATGAGATAGGAAACACAATCCAAAACAAATGGGGATAATTGATCATTGCTCAAAAATGATCAGTTGGCTTGCCAACCCATTTTAAAAATGTATTATATACATAAAAGGCTTTTCGGCAGGCCTACAAATTTTTATTTAGTTTTCCTATCTGCATACAGATTCTCACTCCATCTCCATATATACATGCACACAATTTCAGACAGCTGAAAACTTCTGCACAAAATTAGCCACATTAATCCACAAATTCTTTCCCTATTTCTTTCAATACCTCAGGAACAAACTCCCTCTTTCTTACAGCTATAAAATGCATTGAGTACCATAAGTTCCTGGAGGTCACCAGGGCAAGATGTATTCCATTTTGTTCTATAGGACTTGCCTCATAGCAGTGCTAAGATTGGTCAGCCCAATCTTTTGTCCCATGTATTTTTCTCCCATTTCCTGCTCCTAATCTGCTCCTTGTCAACTAGTATTTGTTTCTTTCTCCCTTCTTTCATAATTTCTTACTATTTTGAATCCTAATGCTCCAACTTTTTTTTGTCCTCCCTTCCCTTTAATCAAAGTCAGAGAGGTCTCTGGTTAGCTAAAAGCTGTCGGTTCTGTAGAATGTGTATCATAACAGCAAGCAACATGCTGAGAAACTGGGATAGCAACTCTTCCACCCACTTGCAGTTTGGGAGATCACCATTGGTTACTGGACAGACACAGTAAGATTGGACCTCGTCAGTCTTAGCTAGAAGAAGCATAATTTTAATTTCATGCAACAAAAGCAATAAATAACTTCGGTTTAAGATCCATTCTCAGAACTTTCCCAAAACCTAGAAAAACCAGTAAGATGATATATATATATATATTTTTTAAAAATACTTTTCATTGCTTGAAACTTTCACACATAAATAAAATACATCTTGGTCATATCCGACTCTTATAACCCCAATTGCTCACATGAACTTTCTCCAATACAGCTTTTCATCTTCCTACTTGAATTTATTTTTTGTTTTTCTTTACTTTTCAGTTGAACGAGTTCAACCAGCACTGCTTGTATCCTCCTGGGTGTGGAGTTCCTCCTCGGCAGGATGGATGACTTACAAGCAGCTACACCTACCAAAAAATAAAAAATAAAAAAAACTCTCTCTTATCCAGAGCAATCAACTACTCGGTTTCTCTGCTGGGAGAAGATCCTGGTGTCCTCCCATGCTGGAGTTTTTAAAGGGCTTAATTTTGAATGGGTGGGCCTTGTGTAGGTAACCACAGCTGCTATGAGTCATATATTTGATAACCATAAAATGTCCAGAAGACAGCATTTCAAAACAGTACTCTATCCTCTGGCCCTTGTATTTTCCTGTGATATTCCTTGAGTCTTAGCAAGTGATGGGGCAACAGGTTGATATAGATGTCCCATGTATGGCTTAGTACTCCCAATTGCCTGGAAATTTTGTTCTGGGTAGCTTGTAAAACTCAATGGAACTGCTGGAAAAAGAAAATAGAAACAGAATAAAGGCAGAGAGAGAGAGAGGCAGAGAGAGACAGAGACAGAGAGAGAAGGGGAGGTTAGGTGAGATTAAATGGTAAAAACAAACAAAACATAATAAAACAAAACAGAAAACTGAAAATAAACTAGAAAAAAAGCATTTGTGATTTCTTTCTGGGATGGCTAACTAGGTGTTTACTTCTATGGCATTTTATCTCCTTCTGCATACAACCAGATACGCTCCAAACACAAACCTGGCATCCATAGTTACAGAGGTTGGGGTCAACGGGGGCTTTTATTCAGGCCATTAGCACATGGCCCACCAAAAGTGAACAATTAACTTCATATAATTAAGTTGGACCCTACCATCACATGGCTCTAGGGACTATTGATCATAGAGTACTCACATGAAAGGCTTTTTTAAAGGTGTGACTTTGGAGTTTTGGTTTATCTTGTGGTGTCAGAATTACTCAATGAGTCTTCTTCAACGGTCATAGAGTGGAGAGAGACAACAAGGTAGAGAAGCCCTTGGAGGGGTCTTGAGGACTTGGTTTAGAAGTGGCACTGAGCACTTCGATGCCCGTTCTATTTCTTATTATCTCACTGGGCGTATTGAACTTTATGAGGGAGGCTGGGAGATTTGTTCTATCCAGAACCCAAGAGTAAAATAAATGGAGTGATCTTTGTCACAGGACCCCATTCTGGTCGGTCAGCAGGGACATTGTTAAAAGAAGTGTCTCATGCCGGGCAGATAGCATAATGATGTCTCGTATGGGAGACAAGCTCACCTTGCTTTGCTTTGATTGTTACTTCTGGAGGCTCAGTTTGAATTGCTTGTTTCATCTAAATGAGATTATTTTCTGACAGCATTCAGGAGATGTACAAAAACTGACTTTCTTGCACTGTTACTCACCTAGCTTCTCAGATTGTTTATCAGTAACCTGTACAGCTTTTGAATACCATTTCTTCGGTAGAGAATCCTTCTTCAGTCAAGATGTATCATTCTGCAATTACATCACCAAGCATCCCATTATAAAGAAGACAGTGACTTTGAATTTCTTTCAACTTCAATTTAAGCAGATGGAAAACTATAGAATATATAGCGTAAGCAACCATCATTTAAAAGCCTAGCAACCAGGAGCATTTTAGCTCTCTGCGTCGGCTAACAAGCTTGGACCAGTTTGTCACTCCTCTGCCTGAATAGTTGAGCAAATAAACACTTTGTTCCTGAAACGTGCAATGGTTAATGATGTTTCAGACAGGGGAGAACAGAGCTGTCTCTCAAGAAGTGGATTCATTGTTTCAACACATCATGTTTTTTCTTTCTCTGTCTTCTCAAATGTTCTGGCAAGGCTCGCTGTAATTGCTCTGTGGGCCAAACTTTCAAAAATCCATAATAATAAAACTCAAACCTTTAAATTACATCTTCTGTTTAACAGAAGTATTCCCGGGAATGTGCTGTGGGTGTGGGGGAAAAGAATCCTCGCTGTTAAAAGGAATGTCAGCTTATCACGGAAATGTAATTGCCACTATTACTACCACCCCAGTAGTAAAAATTTAGGAAATGAGCCTTTTCATCTCTGGTTACCCATTCCTGCCATTGAAGCTGAAAGAAGCCCATTGGTGTGCAAGCCAGTGAAGAAGTCCTCGGTGTGCCCTGGAAGTATAGATCTGCATGCCTGCAAAGCTAGAGATTCTGAATGTGCATGCTGCTATGTATACAGAAGACTAATCCCTGGGTTGTTGGTTATTGAAGAATCCAAACACCCTATCAAGGCAATATGTTTGAGCTCATACATTTTCTAAGCCACTAAACACATCCTAGAATAAATACATGGGATTTCATGGACCAAAGACAACTGAATATAGAATAAATTGTTCTGTTTATGAGTAGCTGAAAACAATTGGGACTTTAGCTTTGCTTTGGTTAGTAACATCATGTGTTTAAAGACACCACGACCTCTAACTCTTTTGTATGCCACATAGTGGGTAGGGGAAGTACTTGGTGTTCACTTCCTTCATCCAATCATTTATGAAGACCTGCTGAGTCTACTTCCTAAACTTCATGTAAACGTCACCCTCCTCTTCATCTGCACTGCTCCAACTCCCCTTCACCTTACAGACTCCCTGGGTGCATTTAAGAATCTCCGTTTATCTACACCGATATCACTTGAGCGCATGCCAGAAAACTTGACATAAAATCTCATACTCTACCATACATACTCATTTGCATCTTGAGAAGATCTGTAGGTGCTCTGTCAGGGTGTTACTTCCTAAGCAGCACTGACATAGCTCCTTGCCTCTAGTGTTATTCCCTTCCACTTTACTTGGAAAACCGAAGCAAAGTGATCATTATACAAGTCAAAACTGATCTTGTCACAGTGATGCTCAAAACGCAACCACGTGTCCTTGGTTTTGGGCTCCAGAAGGTAAAACAACATCGAATTAAGTTACAGGGCTTCAGAACATGGATCCTGATGACCCCTCCAGTTCAGCTCATAAAAGGTTCCCTTCTAACATGTTTCCTTCCAAATACAAGTAACATTTTGTTTATTTGGTGTGATCTCTATTCCTGTAACTCTATCATCTCTCTGTACTTTTTCCCACCATAATCAACTTTAGCCTTTTTCTTTTATATAAAGACTAGTGCATTCAGAACCTCACCCTCTGGCGGTTTGAATTTCCTAGTCTCATTTCTTGCCTTAGCATAATACATGATGTCATATCAACTTCTCTGATGCATGAACTTTTTAGTGAGCTATAAGTGTATGAGTATAAAAACTGTATCTGTCCTGTGCAAAAATAATTGCAATGCTTGGGTTAACAACTCACACACGGCAGTTATGACAGAGTGACCAAATGAAATAACCCCTCAGAAAGATAAATGAACCATTTCTCACATCTTTAAGGAGAACTGTCTTCTGAAGCTATGGAGGCAGTGTCACAGGGAAGATGAATCACACTTCAGATGAGCTCCCAATGACAGGATGACACAGGCAGACTCACTGTGATATCCCACTATATAGTTGGCACTAAAATATCTGTTGAGAAGATCTAGTGTAGAACCAGCAAATGAAAATTTGAGGAAGAGAGAAATTGTGGAAATAACTTAGTCTCATTTCCTGGGTGCTCACAATGCACTGAGTTGTTTTATGAGGAAGTTCAAATTGTATGATCATTTAAAGTTGAGATGAAGGAGGAAAAAAATCTCTCTTAAAAACTATAGTTGAACCGTACAAGCTATATTTTAGATCCTTTGCATCTCTGAGAGTGCACGGTTTCACTAGTTCTACTGTCAGAGGAAATAGTGTTCATCATCAATGCCAGCTTCAATGAATAGAAAATTATTAATGACTATGTCATTAATTTTATTTGCAGTCTAGTAACAAGATGTTTTTTTTTTCTTCAGTGTGTCTACAAGGACACAAACATCAAGTTTGTTTCTATTTGGTTGTCACCATCCATTTTACTCCATCACCCAGGAAGTCACTTCTTTGAAAAGTACTTTAATGGAGGCATCAATAATAGAAATGCAAATGTCACTGAAGAGATAATATATTTAATTGGTATCAATAATCTTTGCCTTAGAGGGTTTGAGGAAGGACCCATTCTTGTTGAGCATGAATTAGAGAGTAACAGGAATAGAGTATTAGTGTTCCAAAGACAAGGGAGCTCCAGGGCTCAGTGGAAATACTTTTCCATCAGAATACTTGGGGATACTTCAAGCTAAGGTAGGAGCTCCATGTGATTTTCTCTAATATCAAGTTATTCATTTATTCAAGTTATGTTCACCAACTTTCTATGAGTATTATTCTAAGTACCTAAAACATCAGGGAACCAGAGGCAAAAATCTGCCACTAGGTGTGGGATTTCCCTCTATATGCTGTGAATACCATTAATGAACAAAGGAATTGCTTTGACCTCTTGATAGGGCTAAACTAAGGTAGGTGGGGAAAACTAAATAGTATGCTTGGAGAAAGAAGGGCAGAGTCAGAGAGAAGCCATGTAGTCCTGTGGTCTGTGAGGTCCTTCTGTCTATGTGTTGCTTTGATTGGTTAATGAATAAAGAAACTGCCTTTGCCTGTTGATAGAAAGTTACTGACAAACTGCCAAAATAGGCAGAACTTTCTTTGAAATTTTCTGTTTCGTGGAAAAATCTGCCCGATACTATGGGCATGTAGGCTGAAGATGATTGCCCATATAGTACAGAAGAACTTTGTATGACTATCCAGGCAAAGTCAATGTTTCTGTCAATTCTAGAGTTTGGAAGTTGCTTACAATGCACTTCCTGTTCACTTAGGTAATATTATATCCTTCTGGAGTCTTTGATGGAGTTGAAGAATTGTTAGTTATAGTTTTCCTTAGTTATGATAAAAGATAAAGTAGATATAAATATTACAACTATAATTCTTACTTGATACTTGTTTTGTTATATGTAATTTTACTATGTTAAAGTTAAAACCTTCCTTTTTTATTTAAACAGAAAAGGGGAGGTGATGTAGGATTTTCCTCTGTGTGCTGTAATTACCACTAATGAATAAAGAAACTGCCTTGGCCTCTTGATAGGGCTGAACTTAGATAGGTGGGAGAAACTAAATGGCATGCTGGGAGAAAGAAGGGTGGAGTCAGAGATAAGCCATATTAACCCTGCTGGAGACAGGCGCTAAAACTTTACTCGGTAAGCCACAGCCATGTGGCGATACAGATTAAAAGAAATGGGTTAAATTAATATGTAAGAGTTAACCAATAAGAAACTACAGCTAATGAGCCAAGCAGTGTTTAAATTAATACAGTTTCTGTGTGATCATTTCAGGGCTAAGCAGCTGAAAACTAAGTAGCAGCCTTATTCCAACAACCAGGAACTTTGAGATTTAGTGATTTGGTCCCAGAGTATCAGTTGGGCTCTGGAGAGAAATAGAGAGTATAGGGTAGCAATTCAGTCCTGTTCTCATGTTGTATTTTGACTCAAGAATCAGTACTATTGGTGGTTTCAAATGATACTTAGGCTGCTATTTTTCAACTTTTTTTTTTAAATAAAAGAGATGATAAGGGAGATGATCTATAGATGTTCATATGTTTATCTGTGTTTCAGTTTCTCTTTTCTTCTACAATAGGTTTATTGGCTAGTGGGGTTGAAAAGAGGCAGAAGACAAGTGTTTTGTGATGTATCCTGGGCTCTACTACTGTGAATCTTGAATGGCAGTTGCAAAAAAAAGTTTTCTTGATGAGGAGGAAGACAACACTTATCTGTGGATATAAGGATAAATGCTTACCTATTGTAATTAGTGATTATGCTGGTTTAATAATTTAGTGATTATACATTCCCCTCTGATAACTATGATTTCACTAACAGTGAGTAGTTGATTTATTTCTTATTAAGTGGGTCTTTGTAATTCCCTTTGTATGGTAGGAGTTGTCAAGCTATTTCATGAGTCAAATATTATCGACCATACCCTATCCCCTTTTTATTTAACTTATTGTCTTAGTACATTTTCTATTGCTGTAACAAAATACCACAGACAGGCTAACAAACAGAATCTCCATTAACCTCTGAATCTGGATATTTGAAAACATCTTTTCGATACCTGTTGGCTTTTTTTTGTTTGCTTTGTTTTTGTTTTCTTTTTAAAAATTTCCACCTCCTCCCCTCTTCCCACATTCCTCCCCCTCCCCTCCCCCTCCCTCTCCAGTACAAAGAGCAGTCAGGGTTCCCTGCCCTGGGGAAAGTCCAAGGTCCTCCCCCCTCCATCCAGGTCTAGGGAGGTGAACATCCAAACAGACTAGGCTCTCACAAAGCCAGTGCATGTAGTAGAATCAAAACCCAGTGCCATTGTCCTTGACTTCTCAGTCAGCCCTCCTTGTCAACCACGTTCAGAGAGTCCGGTTTGATCACATGGTCCATCTGTCCCAGTCCAGCTGTCCTTTGTGAACTCCCATTAGATCAGCCCCATCGTCTCAGTGGGTGGGCGCACCCCTCGCGGTCCCGACTTCCTTGCTCATGGTCTCCCTCCTTCTGTTCCTCATTTGAACCTTGGAAGCTCAGTCCAGTGCTCCAATGTGGGTCTCTGTCTCTATCTACATCCATTGCCAGATGAAGGTTCTATGATGATATGCAAGACATTCATCAGTGTGGCTATAGGATAGGGCCAGTTCAGGCACCCTCTCCTCAGCTGCCCAAAGAACAAGCTGGGGACATCTCCTTGGACACCTGGGAACCCCTCTAGAGTCAGGGTTTCTCTGTGTAACAATCCTAGGTGTCCTGGAACTTACTTTGTAGACTAGGCTGGCCTCGAACTCACAGAGATCGTTCTTCCACTGCCTCCCAAGTGCAAGGATTAAAGGCGTTCACTGTCACCTGGCTCTGATTGATATTTTGATAGTGTCTTCCTGCTGACTATCTCATGGTAGGAGAGCAGCATGTGACTGGCAGAACATTATCATCCCATTAATTCTACTGACCTCTAAATAGATTAACTGACTCATAAAGGCAGATTTTCATGACATAATTATCTCTTATAGGCTCCATATCAATATATCACAATAAAGATTATACTAACACATGAATTTTTAAGTTATTGAAAAATCAGAACATTTCATAATACATAAAATTAAATGAAATTCAAATTTCTCAGCCATAAATAGTTTTATTGGCATAAAATGTTAGTTCATTTATGAATCTATTTTCTCTGCATACTTCTATGCTGTAATAGCAGAATGAGTAATTGAACTAAAGATTAGATGTGTAGAAATCTTAAAATAATACTCTCTGGGTCTTCTGGATCTTTACAAGGAATATTTTATTACTGGTGCTCTATCATAATGCCCCATAGAATCATAATAAGCCACAAATATAGATTTGAGTCTCTGATAGCCACATAATGTAAATTAAGAAATAAACAGAGCAAGTAAGGTTAATGTTAAGAGTATATCTTACTAACTCCAATGTATTGTGATTATTATTTCAGTATGTATTCAACCTTAAAAAATATCAATATACCTTACATTGGTTTTTATATTAACCTAGTGTTCATAGTTTAATGTTTAATGTGTTCAATGACTTGCATACATTTTTTTTCAAGGCAGAGTTTCCCAGTAGCTATGGAGCCTGTCCTGGAACTCTCTCTGTATATCAGGCTAGCCTTGAACTCACAGAGATTTGCCTGCTTTTGTCTCCCGAGAGCTCGGATTAACGGCATGCTCCATCACTGCTCGGTCAACATATATTTTATATGTTAGCATCACTCAGTTGATATTAGCCATACTTCACAAGATAACCAAGCAAAACTGCAAAGCTTTAACATATATACATAAAATGAATAGTTTAACTTAACTGGAGCCATGTTATAAAAAGCTATTTAGTATTAAATTTAGCACTATCAATGACAGATAAGAATATGTCAGAAAGAAATTATATACCATAACTCTCTGGCCTTCACAAGAAATGTTGTCTTCCTTTTTGGTATACCATGGAAACAAAATAGCATTAGCACATGGAACATAATATCACAAAAGAAAATTATCTAAACTTCAAGACATTTTTCATTGCAGAAAAAGAAATCATGCTTCAGGTTTCAGGGAGAAAAGCAAAACCTTAATAGTTTAGGACATATTTATTAGAGATGTGGATAGACTTTGTTTGTGTCTTAAATTATTTGTGGATTTGCTCTATAACCGAATGAAAAAAAATTCCTGTGGAATTTCCTCTAAAAGGTACAACTGTAGCAAATTTTGTAGGGTAACCCATTTAACACAGATCACTGCTAAGACCACCTTTTTCTTTTTTTAAAAAGCCTGTTAGAGTTTGACTCCCTAAAATAGAGCACTGAGGGATATTTTAATTTTAGAAGCTCTTTCCAAAAAGAATTCCCTTTTATCACTTCATGTAAAGCAGTGTGACCTGCTTTCCGTGTCTGGAATCTCTATCCTATTTAGCATGCGGAATAGCACCATGCAGCTTTCCAAGTTACTGAAGGAAGGCCTCCATCTTTAGTCCTTGCCTTCACTTACCATCTGTTCATTTTCAAAACCACAGAGTCTCAGCTGTGCTGGGAAAGCAGACAGAGCTAATGACTTCTAGCATGGTATGCTATTTTGTAGCCCTAGGTAACTCCAATTATCTCCCACTATCTCAATCTCTCCACCTGTTAAATGGGGATAATGGCTATCAATAATGGGCACCATGTAAGCATCAATTGAGAATATTCTCTTTCATCTGTTTATTTAGATGGACAGAACAAGATGTTTTAGTTGCACAGGCAAACAGAGAGAATGTTCTTTGCTATTTGAGACTCCCATCCTTGTCCTGAAAGATCCAGCTCTCCCTAATTAATTTTGGCAACAAATGGGCATCTCCTTCAGGTAAAACCTGCTTCATAACAAAAATAAAAGGAGTTGACAAGGTGCTGGGACAGTTCCCAGTTCAGTCCAGGGCATTAGGAACTAATTCAATGACAGAGATAGAAGGCCTAAAAGCCAATGATCACTTTCAATTTTATGCAGCAACAAATGTTGTCTGTCTACAGCAGACAGAAGTATGAGTCAAGCAGGCTATCATAATGAAAATATGCTCACACTTCAAGAAAGTTTTAAGTTTTTGTTTGTTTCCTTGACATAGTCCTATCTCATCTGGGCAGAAAACTTTGTATAGTTTTCTTTGTGATTCTTATGTCTTATGGCTCTGAGCCCTGCCATGATGTATTATTTGTACAGAGGGCACAGTGTGCTCTCTGATGAATGAGCAATCCCACAGTGAAGGAGATCTATCATCTGTTATAGTTGAGATAACTGAAGTGACTCAGCCTGTGGCCAGTTGGCTGGAAGGAAATGTTAAAAAAAAAAAAAAAGAAGAAGAAGAATCTAGCTATGGCTCAGTGTGCACTGTATTTCTAGAGCTTTCAGGAAAATGGTTTGCCCAATGGCCAGCAAAAAGGATGAAGACAAAACCAGGGGACAGAATACCTGCATCCACTTAGATGTTAGACGGATTCTTCAATAAAAGGATCCAGAATAAAATACAAAGGGCATGTGGTCCATCAGAGAGCCTGCTTCTCACATTCAGGCTGGGTGTGCCAGGGAGACTACCTACCTCTTGGAAATCCTGGAGTGTGACAGCATAATCAATAAATTCCTCTTCATAGATCTGCATTATTAATGGGAGCTAGGGAAAGCCTTCCATGTGCTCCATTTGGCAAGTAAAACCGAAACTTTCACTATTGTTCATTTAAGGTGAACAAGTTTTACTTAGGAGAAATATTATCAACTTACTGGGGCATTGTTGGGATTGCAGACTGTGGTGGTTTGAGTGAGAGTAGCCCTCAAATATTTGCTTGCTTGCTCCCCAGTTAATGAACTATTTGAAAAGACTAGGAATTGTGGTGGTTTGAAAGAAAATGGCCTTCATAGGGAGTGGCAATTTTAGGAGGTGTGGTTTTATTGGAACAAGTGTGACTGTGGAGGCAGGCTTTGGAGGTCTCAAATATGCTCAAACCATGCTCAGTGAGATAGTCTACTTCCTTTTGCCTGCATATCAACATGCAGCAGCTACTTCTCCAGCACCATTTCTGCCTGCATGCCACCATGCTCCCCACTACAAAGACTGTAGTGATATTTCATTTGTATTTTATTAAATAGTGCTTTACTCTCAGAGAGTAAAGCAGCCCCACTGATCAGCCTTGCAGACAAGGCAGTGGTGACACACACCTTTAATCCCAGTAGCCACACCTGTTTGCCAGAGAAACCGAGCAGTAGGGGTACATGACATTAATCCCAGCACTAGAGAGGAACATAGGATGGAATGAGACAGATCTCACACATGGTCTCATTCTGAGATTACTGGAAGCAGGATCATGATTTTCAGACTGAGGTTGAAGTAAGAGCAGGTGACTGGCTGTTTTGCTTTTATGACCTTCAGATTGAACCCAATTTCTGTTTCTCGGTTTTTATTAATCATGCTACAAATGATAATGGGCTAAACCTCTGAAACTGTGAGCCATCACCTCAATTAAATGTTTTCCTTCATAACAGTTGCTGGGGACATGGTGTCTCTTCACAGCAATAGAAACCTAAGACAAGAGTTGTGTCTTGTTGGAGGAGGTGTGTCACTGAAGAGAAGCTTTGAGATTTCAAAAGCCCATGCCAGACCCAGCCTCCCTCTCCCTCTCCATTACTACCTGCAGATCAGGATGTAAAACTCTGACCTACTGCTCTACCACCTTGCCTTCCTGCCTGCCACCATGATGAAAATGACCTAACCCTCTGAAACTGTAAGTAAACTCTCAATTAAATCCTTCCTTTGATTAGAGTTGCCACTATCACAGTGTCTCTTCACAGCAATAGAACAGTAGCAAAGATACATTCCTTTCTAGCTTGGGTAGCCTGACATTCCTTTCCCCATTTACGACTCCTTTCCCTAAATTCTTGTAAGGTAATCCTAGAGGTTCACCATTTGTCCTGGGAACATTGGGCATATGCGATTTCTAGAGTTTTGAACTGCTGCTCTTTCCAGCGAGAAACAAACACTTTGATTTTAATTCATTCAAAGTCAAGTTGCAAACCAAAGCAGTGGATCTTCAGTTTGATTTGATTACTTTGTAAGTTCAATCATTAAATTAAATTGTTTTCTTTTATGCAGTCTGAATATTTTAGAAAGATGGAAGTTGTCTATGTAACTTACATTGTCTATATTTGAGCAGCGATAGTTTAAAGAAATAATTTCTGTTTATTAACCTCCTATGTGTATGAATGGCTGCAGAGGTTCAATAGACGTGTGAGTTATACCGTCATCCCTTCTATAGTTTGTATTTTCCCTCTATGAACTTGGATGCTGTAGTCACATGATAGACTGCACTTGAATGAATAAAGGCTAATTGCTGCATTTGTTAGTAACCCAAGCTCTTTTTTTTCTTCAGTTCTTACTCTGTACATCCAGAGAGGGCTTTGTCTCTTCTATTTCACCCTTTCCTTCATGAATGTGCTTCAGACACCTATTTTGGAGATTAAAGGCTGCCTTTAAGAAAGTTGCTAGGTCTAATCGCTCTCTGTTAGTTAAAGGACAAAAGAGAGACATGTTTGCTCAGGGTGTTTAATTTGAGGAAGGTAAACTCTCCAGATTTTAAAAGAAATGAAATATTTGTCTATCTCCATTGGCAGGGAGGACCTTGGTACTGCTTGCTTTCCAAAAGCAGTGTCTTGACCTTTCCTTCACAGCCCCTGACATTTAAAGGCCAGGGCAATCAAGCCCACCCCAGAGGTGAAAATGCAGGTTCAAAGTTTCATTGGGCAGCCTTGCCAGATGCCACATTCATGGTTGGGGGCTGAGAAAAAGCATGTTGTAAAGATTACACAAAAGATGTGCTCAAAAACATGGTTTATAGGGATGTCATATTCCCTAAATAGCCTAGGTTGACATTATGATTGCTGTGATGAGGTGAGTTTATCAAATAGTCATTATGATTTTTAATTCCAATACAACTGTAAATAATAATGCAAACAAAAGTAAATGCAATAATAAAATGAATTAAAACACATCCTTGCTTGGCTATTCCTTTGCCTTGGAACTTATGCTAAACTTATAATTGATCATCCAAATTGGGAGATAATTTCAAAACAGGATGCTCTGTTTTTGAGAATGAGACAAATGCCTTAGTTTTCTCTAACAAAATCTGGGTCTGTTTGGGTTTCCATGGCAGCTCCCAAACGGTGTCTCATCAGCCTCAGTCAAGTCCTGTGTTTTGTATCTCTTTGGTCTTTAAGTTAGAAAAGACCCCCATCTTTCCTGCATATGTTTCTCCATGCTCATCTTTATAATTCCTGCCAATCCTCTTGAGGAACAAGAACATTTCCTTCCCTCTACTTGCCTTCAAAAAACTTCGAAAGGATAACAACTCAAAAGTAAAACTGCACTGCATTGATGTACTTGGTTGTTCTGGGATATTTCACTCCTGTGTGTTTTATTCTTCCTGGAAACACTCAGTCCAGGGAATTCTTCTCCCCTTTTCTTAGATTGATACTTATTAAAAACATCTTTTCTAGAATAAAATGTTTGTATATTCCTGGCATCCATTCCCTTCCATCTGTTGCTGTTTCTGATATGTCTAAGGAAGGTGCACAAAGACTGGAATTCATTTCTCATGGGGAAGTCAAATGACAGGCCTTGCTGGTTAGGGCATTGTGTGGTTCCAGATACAGTAATACAACACATCCTAGATCAGACTTGAGGGGTGTAGGGTATCATGACATCTCTTGGTGTTTTCTGCTCCAAATAAAGCCTTGACTAATTCCAGTGTATTGAAGAGGATGTAGTGGATCAGATGTGATGTTAAATTCTGTGATAACACTTACAAGTTTCTGTCTTTGTGTTGCTTTCATTGGTTAATAAAGAAACTGCTTTGGGCCTGTTGATAGAGTAGAAGTTAGGTAGGCAGGAAAGACAGAAATGAATGCTGGAAGAAAGAAGGGCGGAGTCAGAGATACACCATGGATCTGCCAGACACAGACACTGGTAAGCCACTGCCACGTGGTGATACACAGATTAATAGAAATTGGTTAAATTAAGATGTAAGAGTTAGCCAATAAGAAACTAGAGCTAATGGGCCAAGCAGTGATTTAATTAATACAGTTTCTGTGTGGTTATTTTGGGGCTAAGCTAGCCGGGCAGCCTGGATGAACTAGCAGCCCCTCCTTGCCATAAGTTTTAGTGGCTTATCAAAAGGCATAGACAAACAAATGACAGGATATTTTTCCTTTTTTTTCCTTTTAAAGCGACTTGTCCATTATGAGGCATCTGTTGCTCTTCTCTACATTCTCTTTGTTCTGTGTCAATGACTGTGTTCATCATTTTTTATTTCTTGTTACTCTGACAAATTCCTGAGAGAAACAGCTTGGTTGGAAAATGTTGTTTGGGCTCATGGGTTTTAGAGGTTTTAGAGTCTATGGCTGGCTGACTCCATTGTGTCTAGGACACAGTGAGGCAGAGGATCAAGGTGTAAGGTTAGAGGAACAAGGCTACACACTTCATGGCAGTTAGAAAGCACACATATAGAGAAAGGAAAAGTCAGATAGGGATTGGGTCTAGGGATAAGAGGTTCCACTCTCAGGAAACTCCTTCCTTCATCTAGCTGTCATCTCTGACTTTAAATCACCTCTCCAAACAGCACCTACTAACTGAGGATCAAGCCTTCAACAGAGGAGACTCTGGAGGATGCTCTAGCCCCAAGCGTAACTAACTTAGTAGTCACTCTGGTCAGTCCAGTGAGCTTGTAAGGTAGCAGAGTCCATGAAAACCATGAACTCATAAGCTTAGAAATTACGCACACTATCCTGTTTACCTTTCCTTAGCCCAAGGGAGTGATGTGTCCAGATTTATTAAACAAAATGTAGTTATCTTTCCCCAAGAAGGCACGCTGAAGGCAAGATACCACACATATGTACACAGAAGCCTCCAGCTCAGAAATTACATACTTTCCTCAGAAGGAGAGAAAACTAAAAGACTCTACTCTAGTCTCTTTATGTAACTGAAGGCATTATAGTTGTTCAAAGCAATACTGTACCACTTTTCTACTGTGATATTTTCTTATGCAGTTATACCTCATCCTGCAGCATTTTGTAAGGATACATTTGGACAAATCTTTCCTTGGATGGAAGTTGCTGTATGTACTTAGGTCTTAATTTCATATTCCCAAACAATCCATATAAACAGTCAACTAGGAAACTTTCTTTCCTATGGTGGACTCCTCGTACTTCATCCACCCCCTCATTGGATTGGATTGGGGTAACTGTTAAACTTAATTATGAGTAAATTTCTTTGTTGAGCTTTATAAATTTTCTGGTGACATCTATCCCTGTAGGCCTATTACCCTAACAAAAGGCCAGGATGTTGCTCTTTTCCTTTGTCTGTAATTTGGGGGATGCCTGAATAGAGATGCTAATTCAAGCTTATGTGACTGAGTGAACATACAGAGCAAGAAGACAGGAGGGGGGAGGGCGTGACAAAATGGGCATAGAAAGGTATGGTCAAAGAGGTAGATGTGACCTGAGACATTCACCTGGTTACCTAGGAAACATAATGCTAATGAATTTCCCCCTCAGTTTATGTTTTGATATATAAGGCTGTTTGGAGAATAAATGAGAGAAACTCTCCAGGATGTGAACTCAGGATTTCATGAGAGATCACTGTGGATCTCCCTCCTGAAATAGCCATGTGGATTGTGTCTTTATATTCACATCTGCACACTGGAGTGTGGTCAAGAGAAATAATTTATGATCCGGACTGCCACCAGACCCCAACCTATCACTCCATGATTGATTGGTAAGAACTGACCACCTTTGATGAGCTCCAGATTTGAAGGTCAAGTTCAGTCCTTCCTTAGGCATGGAAAGAGTACTGAGTACTTCATCCAAGTTCAGGAAAGATGGGAATTAAAGCCCCACACCAATCATGAGGTTGATTACCATGGGCTTAATCTTGTAGTTCTGAGGTTGGTATTCCTATTCATCTTATTATATATTTAAGGAGCATGGCTTGTGTGCCTGGGAATTATAACATCATATAAGAAACAAAAATCACTACCCCGAGGAGCTCATGATGTAAGAGAAAGCAGTGAGAAAACTGTGGGAGGAAGCAACAGACCTGTAGATATGCCATGCAGTGAGAAGAAGAGTATATTCCTTTTTTATTTACTTTAAATTTTCAAGTTTCTATTAAATAATCTCCTGCAGAAGAAATACTTTTGTTCTGACTTGTCTTTGATGTAGAGTTGTGGCAGTGACAGATAATAGCATTGTATGTTTTGGAGGAAAGAAATGTTTATCACAGCAGGCATTGTCTTCTTAGCCTCACCTTTAGATTTAGAAATTGCTTATCTAAATAAATTAAATTAATAAATATCTTGCTGTAAGTGGAATGCAAATCTGATGCTTAAACCATACAAGCATTCCATGCACCGATGACCCGTGTAAATCAGTTGTCTTTAACATAATTTATGAATGTTCCACCGCCTTGAACACCTGGATGTGAGTTGTGCTCTCAAATCATGTGACACTGCAGTCATGATTTGCATTTGCCATTTGTAGCAGACTAAATGGACTTCACAGGTGAAGGTGACCATATTAAGTTACAAAGCCTAATACATTTCTTGAATACTGGAATAAGTATTCATATAAAAGAGATGGAAATTTTAAAAATTATGTCTTAATTTTTAATATGCTCACAAACTTATAATAGTGTATTTTGGTATTATTCATTCCCAGTAGTCTCTCCTTTTCTTTCCTACACTCTCTGAACCCATTCTTTTCCCAATAACTCCCCCATCCTATTTTCACCTCTTCCTACTTCGAATGGCACACTGAGTTTAACTGGAGTTTCTTGGGCATGGGTGGGGGTTGTTTACTATATATAGGTAGTCTTACCAGTGTCTACACCACTGTGGAGAAATGACTTTCCCTCCCTGCAACAACCATTAACAGGTAATAGCTCCTCAGTTACGGATGGGATGTTAGCAAGTCAGTCTTGTGTAGATCTTTTTAACGTAACCATCACTACTGAGTTCAGGATAGCAACAGCTGTGTATGCCCAGAAGTCAAAATTGGACAGCCTTCTTCCCCACCCTCCAGCTCTTATATTTTTCCTATCCCTCTTCCAAGGTATACTATTAGCCTTAGAGGAAGGGGCTATAGATGAAATTTGATAATTTTTGACTTACAGATCTTCCCAGTTTACTCATATACTTGAAGGAAAACACATAGTATCAAGTTTGGGAAATTAAAATAAGTCTCATTGGATAAATACATGAGGAGTAAAGAAGTATGGAGACTTACCTAGTTCTGAGGTTCAAATTTTCTCCAGCCCATGAGAAACTTAGGCATATAGAGTACAGGAACATTATAAGGAGCCATATCCTAGTTGGAGAAACTCTTCCATATTTCCATGTTTAGTTTTTGTATTTGCTAAAGTAGAATAATAATACCCACCTCTCACACACGGATCCAATGACATCTGAATAAATATTGCCTAGTAATTGCTGAGCAGTTATTTGTCCACCAACTACCTTAACAAAAGCTAAGAAAATTAGGTGTTTGTCCCAGCAAACAGTGCTCTTTCCTATCTGGTAATTCTCAGGCTGGGTGCTTGACTATCATAACCCTATTTGCGATAGTATATATCAGAGGAGTTAATGTACTGGTTAATCCCACCGTCATCTGTGAAAATTCACAGTAATTTTTGCTTAATTCAGGAATATATTACTGGCAAAGATAATAGTTTCTGAAAACTCAACTGCTTCCCATACTACAGAAATAAAAAATATGAAAATGTGTATTACAGTTTACATTTCAATTTAAAAGCATAGAAGTATTCCATAAATATAATTTTAAGATGTGATCACTTTTTTTTCTTCCCTCATATACTACATATCAATGCCAGCTTCCCTCCCTTCATACTTCCTAGTTCCACCCACCTCACCACTCCCCCATATCCCTGCCCTTCCATTTCCCTTCAGGAAAGAGTAGGTCCTGGATATTTTGTATCAGGAATTTTTTAGAGTGAATATTTTCTTTGATCAGAGTATTCATTTCTTCTTCACATCTTCAGTGCCTGGGATTCCCTCTTCCATCTCTTCTATTCTATTGGTGAAGCTTGCCTCTGTAGTTCCTGTTTTCTTACCTAGATTTTCCATTTCCAGGATTCCCTGTTTGTATTTTCTTTAATATGACTATTTTCATTTTCAGTTTTTGAACAATTTTATTCATTTTCTTCAATTGTGTTTTCTTGTCTTTCTTTAAGGAATTTATTTGTTTCCTTCAAATATTTGTTCACTTTTTTTTAGAGTTCATTAAAGAATATATTTTGTTTCCTCTTTAAGAACCTTTATCATCTTTAAGGACTTGTTCTTGTGCTTCAGGTATGCTGGAATATTCAGAGCCTGCTGTTAGGGTTGCTGGGCTCTAGTGAAGAAACATTGCCCTATTATTGATTGTGTTCTTACACTGGTATCTAGGTGTCTGGGTTTGAAATGATCATAGGTCTAGGTGCTGATTCTGGGTTTGTCTTTGTAGGGTGGGTGTTGTGTTCTTTGGTTTTTTTTTCCTCTCTGGTTGTGATGTCTGTGTGTTGCATGTTTACTGGCTTGCTTACTGGTGTGTTAACAGTGAATGCTTGCTGGCACTGGAAGTGGGGGTGAGGTAGGGGACTATAGGAAGCTGGTGGTCTGTGGGATCCATAAGAGACTTTGGCAGAGAGGAAGGGGAGACTGTAGTTGGTGATCTGTTGCTGCACTAGCGATGACCCTGATGACTGGGTTTTGGGAAACAGTGCAGGAGGTCCACAGGCAGCCTGCCTGGTCTTCTGGCAGACATGGACTGTAGGTGAGAGGGTGTTATTTGCCAGAATTGGGGACTGGACACTGCAGTGAGGGGGGAAGGGAGACCATGGGTGAGGGCAGATGGAGTTAGACTGTGAGAGCCATAGGAGGCTTGGACAGGAGGGAGGGGAGGTTGAAGCTCGTGTTTGGTTGCAGTGCTAAGGAAGACTCTGGGCATTAGGTCTCAGGAAACAGAGGAAAGAAGGTCTGTGACAGCCTTACCTAGTCTTCGTGATCTTCTTCCTCTCTCCCTCCTTCCTCCCTCCCTTCTTTAAAACTGGAAACAGATTCTTCTTTCATACAATACACCCAACCACAGCTTTCTTCCCTCTATTCATCCTCGCTGCTCCCCAACCAACTTTTTGTCCCAGATTCACTCCAACACACATGAAAAAAAAGTTTTTTCTGTGGATAATAAAAACAAAAACAAAAAATCTATAAAATTGATTTTAAACAACAGAAAAAATCTAATTAATATGAATAAAAGAATGGTCAAGAATCAATGACTAGTCTTTTAGATTATACATAGTGGGAAATCAAATTCTCTCTGAAAATTAAATTTCCAAATTTGCATTGTTGTATAAATATTGTTTACATAAAGTGGTTTACTTGTGATATCTGAATTACAAAAGGATAAAATAAATTTCCTTATGTAACTAAAAAGACATTGTACTTTTACCATGATGCAAATTCTTTAATAACTACCTAAATGCAGCATTTATACTATAACAATCTTCCCCTATGAAAACATATATTCTGAAGCCTAAGCACTCTTGCATGGCTCATATATAAGAAGGAAAATCTGTTGTTTACATAAAATTCACTTCTAAAATAAGCCAAGTCAACCTAGAAATCGCCTTCTGGAAGGTTCCTCTTGGTTGTTATATTTTGCTGCACCCCTACAGGAATCATCCTATGGTTCTTCCTCTGTGTTCTCCTGGTATCTTATGTGTGTTTTTTACACCACCTAAGTGCCATTTTCTTAGGTGTCTCTTTTACTATTTTGTGAATTTATTATTTCTATTTTTGCTTTCTAGAATTATTTAGTTCCCAAATATAATGCCTATACGACAACTAGATGTTTCAGAATGGTTACCATAAAATGACACTGCGGATTGCAGTATTCTGACATTTGTACACCTTCTACATGTAACAGGACTCTGAGGGGAGATGTATTTGTTCTACTCCTGTTTTACTGAAAAAGAATATGGCAAAAAATTTTAAGGTCTTAAATACAGCATGACATGTTGACGCTCATAAGATCAAATGCAAGACCCAGATGTAGTCACTTTTTCATCAACCAGTGGTTCTCAACCTTTCTAATGCTGAGACCTTTTGACAGAATTAGTTCTTCATGTTGTAATGACTCCCAGTCATAAAACTATTTTCACTGCCACTTCATAACTGTAATTTTCTACTGTTATGAATCATAATGTAAATAGTTTTGGAGATAGAGGCTTGGCAAAGGGGTCATGACCCACAGGTTGAGAACTTCTGTATTAACCTTCATCTCATTTAAGCAACTGAAATACAGTACTTCTTTTTTCTTGTTTTTATTGATTTTTATAGAGCTCTACATTTTTCTCTGCTTCCCTCCCCTGCCTCTCCCCTCGACTTAAACCTTCTCCCATGGTCCCCATGCTCCCAATTTACTCAGGAGATCTTGTCTTTTTCTACTTCCCATGTAGATTAGATCCATGTATGTCCTCTTATGGTCCTCATTGTTGTCTAGGGTCTCTGGGTTTGTGATTTGTAGGCTGGTTTTCTTTGCTTTATGTTTAAAAACTACTTATGAGTAAGTAAATGTGATAACTGTCTTTCTGGGTTTGGGTTACTTCACTCAGTATGATGTTTCCTAACTCATTCATTTGCCTGCAGATTTCAAGATATCATATTTTCCTTATTCATTTTTCAGTCAAGGGGCATTCAGGTTGTTTTCAGTTTCTGGCTATGACAAACAATGCTGCTATGAACATAGTTGTGGCATGATTGAACATCCTTTGGATATATACCCAAAAGTAGTATTCCTGGGTCTTGGAAAAGGTTGTTTCCTAATTTTCTGAGAATTGACCACACTGATATCCAAAGGGGCTGTAGCAGCTTGCATTCCCACCAGCAATGCAGGAGTATTCCATTTACCCCACAACCTCTCCAGCACAAGTTGTCATCAGTGTTTTTGATCTATACCATTATTACAGGTGTAATAAGAAATCTCAGAGTTGTTTTGATTTGCATTTCTCTGATAACTAAGGATGTGTAGAGCATTTCCTTAAATGTCGTTCAGCCATTTTAGATTCCTCTGTTGAGAGTTCTCTGTTTATTTTTTTGTTGAATTATTTATTCTTTTGATGACCAATTTCTTAAGTTCTTTGCATATTTTGGAGATGAGACCTTTGTCTGATGTGGGATTGGTAAAGATCTTTTCCCATTCTGCAGACTGTCGTTTTGCCTTCTTGACCATGTCCTTTGCTTTACAGCTTTTGCATTTCAGGAGGTCCCGTTTATTAATTGTTTCTCTCAATGTGTATGCTACTGGGGTTATATTTAGGAAGTGGTCTACTGTGCCAATGCGTTCAAGTGTACTTCCCACTTTCTCTTCTATGAGATTCAGGTTGACTAGTTTTATAATGAGGTCTTTGATTCATTTTACTTGAGTTTTGTGTATGGTGATAGATAAGGATCTATTCTCATTCTTCTCCATGTTGATATCTAGTTATGCCAGCACCATTTGTTAAATATGCTTTTTTTTATTTGATATTTTTTGTTTCTTCATCAAAATCAGGTGTTTGAAGGTGTGTGGATTAATATCCAGGTCTTTGATTCATTTCCATTGGTCCACCTGTCTGTTTTATGCCAGTATCAGGATGTTTTCAATATTGTAGCTCTGTAGTAGAGTTTGAAGTCATGGATTGTGATGCCTCCAGAAGTTCTTTTATTGTACAGGTTTGTTTTCGCTATCTTGAGGTTTTTGCTTTTTCATATGAAGTTGAGTACCATTCTTTTATGGTCTGTGGAGAATTTTGCTGGTATTTTGATGGGCATTGCATTGAATCTATAGATTGCTTTTGGTAAGATTGCCATTTTTACTATGTTAATTCTACCTACTCAAGAGCAAGGGAGAGCTTTCCACTTTCTGGTGTCTTCTTCAATCTCTTTCTTCAAAGATTTAAAGTTCTTGTCATACAAGTCTTCCACTTGTTTGGTTAGAGTTACTCCGAGATATTTTATGCTATTTGTGGCTATTGTGAAGGGTGTTGTTCTTCTGATTTCTTCCCCAGCCCTTTAATCATCTGTGTATAGGAGGGCTACTGATTTTTTTGAGTTAGTTTTGTATCCTGCTATGTTACTTAAAGTGTTTATGAGTTGGAGAAGTTCCTTGGTAGAATTTTTGGGATTGCTTATGTAAACTATTATATCATCAGCAAATAGTGAGAGTTTGACTTCTTCAATTTGTATGCCCCTGATCTCCTTTTTTTTTGTCTTATTAAATATTGAGAACTATGTTGAATAGATATGGAGAGACTGGACAACCTTATCTTGTTTTTGATTTCAGTGAGATTGCTGGGAGTTTCTCTCCATTTAGTTTAATGTTAGCTTGCTGTATATTGCCTTTATTATGTTTAGTTATGTTCCCTGTATCCCTGCTCTCTCCAAGACCTTTATCATGAAGGGATGTTGTATTTTGTCAAAAGCCTTTTCAGCATGTAATGAGATGATCATGCAGTTTTTATTTTTCAATTGGTTTATATAGTGAATTACATTGACAGATTTTTGTATGTTCTGTTAATTCAATACTGTGAGATACTTCCAGCTTCTTATGTAGGCATTTAGTGTTATGAACTTTCCTCTTAACACTGCTTTCATTGTGTTCCATATTTGGGTATGTTATGAAATACAGTACTTTTTAATTGAGGAAAATGTTCATATTTGAATCAGAAGATTTGAAAAAAGAGTGGTATTTGCACTCTTTTCAAAAAGAGAAGGTTTGATTTTTAGTAAATAAAGAACAGAAGGGAAAGGGGAACCATTAAAACACTGGCGGAATGGAGTTGATTTTTAATGTGGTTCCAAGTTGATTTTTAATGTGGTTCAGATTTGACCCAATCTGATTTTTGTTGTTAATTTCTTTGCTGTTTTTTTCTTTCATTTTTTATAAAGCAGGAACATTCTAAAACATGGGGTAAATAAATTATACTGGTTAATAATTATGTTATTTACATTTTCTCCTTATTGATAGATTGTGAAAAATTATGATTGTATTGAATAATTTACTTTTTAACATTTTAAAATATATTTCCAATTTGAAATGGTACCGAATTATGGAACTAGAAAGACACATTTTTGCACACTTTGGGGAATCTTTGAGGGGAACAGAACTGTTCATTGTGTGTAGGAAGTATTTTGTATATCTGTGTCCATAAACAGTTGAGGGGGAGAAGTAATCTGATAGCTTCATGGAATTTTTCAAGTTAGTCATGACTACAGCACGATCATATAAAAGAATCACATTTAGGAGCTCCTGAATGAAAATTGTTTTCTTTTTGAAGCTCTTTTAAAAATTCAGTTATATATAAAAATATGTAAATTATAGTCATTTTTATTCTTCTTCATTGCCTGAGGATTTTGTCTCACTTTAAAGGTTGTCACTCAAGATTATGAGAGGTTCATTTTAGGATTATTTTTCTATCTTCTATTCACACTCCACTGTCCAGATAGAGAGGCTGATTTATTCTCAGAGACTGTGTTCCTGAGACTTCTGTTAAAGTTTCCTTCTTGATTTAGTGCCTTTATACCGTCTAATTCTTGCTTGAATGTGAGACAAAAGTCATGGGCTCCTACTTTAATGAATGCTTTCATAGCTTGTCCATACAGAATTATCATTCTTTTACTTCTCTCAAATTTGTAAAACTTTGTAACAAAATAATCTTGAATGCATTTTATTTAACAACAAGGATTTGGATGTACCCTGTAATTTCTCTCTACTTATAAACTCTGTAGATCAAAAATTTTTTTCTCTCAACTGTGTGTATTCCTAAAACTTATAAAGATACATAATCATTGGATAGTTTTATTAATCCCTTACCTTCAGAGCAAAAAGAAATATCTAACATTCTAAGCATACACCATACACTTTTATTATTTTGTATTTCATATTTACAAAAGGTCTCAAGCATGAAACCTAATGAAATTAAAATGGAAAACAATATCATAGTTCCCTTTCTTTCAGTAATATATACAATGATAACCACATAACATGAAAGTCAGTCCATGTCAAATGCTAAAATGCCTTAAATAACTCAAATAATTATAATAATAAAAAGATATCACAGCTGTGTCGTATAAAGTTCGGTTCACCTTACCTTCAAAGTAATAAGATTCCTATTGGCATTAACTATAGAACTTGGAATTATTTTCTTTAATTTACCTTTGGTTCATTAAAATGCTTTTTTTTTTTTTATTTTTGAACTAACTTCTTTCTTAGAGAAGGCTACCATGACTTCCTAATGAAATTCCCACCCACTCCCTTCCTGGAAAACTCCACTTTCCCTGCTTCTCTCAATTGCTAGGATCAAGAGAAAATTTCCCAGAAAATGTTTTGTTATAGAATATTAAGAAGAAGCATCTTGTCAGTGGGAAGTCTTTGCTATTTTAACCTCTGATAATACCATGTTTTCAGAAGGCACACAAGTTTGAAAGTATTCTTTCATGGCAGTAAAGGTCTGCTCAAACAGAACCAGTTAATCATTGCTTTTAACACTGTGCACCGATTATTTGATGTTTTTGAGTTTCCAAAATTTAGGTGTTCCTTCATTCTCATAAAAAAAATCTTAGATCTTCTGTACCCAGAAATACAACTTTAACTGCGTGCTTCCCCCCACTCCGCAATCATTTGTCAAAGAAATATCTACTATCATTTTTAATCACAATTTTTCTTTGTGTGTGTATGTTTGTGTGTATGGCTATGTATATGTGTGTGTTCTTGTGTTTGTGTGGGTGAATGTGTAAGTGTGTATGTGTGTGTATATCAAAAGACAACCTCAAGTTGCTCAACCTAGATGTAGTGGGGAGGGCTTTCGTCCTGCCTCAAAGCAATGTGCTAGACTTCGTTGACTCCCCGTGGGAAGCCTTCCCTCTCTGAGGAGTGGAGGCTGCGTGGAGTTGGGGAAAGGTGGAGGGAAAAACAAAAGAAAACAACTTTAGACAAACTCAAGTGATAAATGAATGGTGAAAATGTAGCACACATATCCAATAGAATTCTATTTAACTGTAAAGAAAAATGAAATGGTGATAGTTGCAGGCAAATGATTAGAACCGGAAAATGTTACATTGAGTCTGTAACCGAGACCCAGAAAGATAGATGTCACCTGTTCCCTCTTATCTGCAAATCTAGGTTCCTAACTTTTAGCTTTCTTTTTTTTTATTGAGAAAAATGAAAATAAAAGTTTCCCCCTCCTCCCAGCCTCCCATTTCCCTCTCCCTCCTCCCACCCTTCTCCCCCTCCGCCCACTCCTCTCCCCCTCCCTCTCCAGTCCAAAGAGCAGTCAGGGTTCCCTGCCCTGGGGAAAGTCCAAGGTCCTCACCCCCTCCATGTCTAGGAAGGTGAACATCCAAACTGGCTAGGCTCCCACAAAGCCAGAACATGAAGTAGGATCAAAACCTTGTGCCATTGTCCTTGGCTTCTCATCAGCCCTCATTGTTCGCCATGTTCAGAGAGTCCGGTTTTATCCCATGCTTTTTCAGTCACAGTCCAGCTGGCCTTGGTGAGCTCCCAATAGATCAGCCCCACTGTCTCAGTGGGTGGGTGCACCCCTCGTGGTCCTGACTTCTTTGCTCTTGTTCTCCCTCCTTCTGCTCCTCATTGGGACCTTGGGAGCTCAGTCCAGTGCTCCAGTGTGGGTCTCTGTGTCTATCTCCATCTATCACCAGATTAAGGTTCTATGGTGATATGCAAGATATTCGTCAGTATTGTTATAGGATAGGGTCATTTCAGGTTCCCTATCCTCAGCTGCCCAAGGAACTAACTGGGGACATCGCCTTGGGCTCCTGGGAGCCACTCTAGGTTCAAGTCTCTTGCCAGCCCTAAGGTGGCTCCCTTAACTAAGAATTGTGCTTCCGTGCTCCCCTATCCAGCCTTCCTTTATCCCAATCATCCTGTTTCCCCAAGTTCCCCCCATCCTCCCCTTCTCACTTTTCTCTCCCCATCTCCCTTTACCCCCAACCCACCGCACTCCCAAGATCCCACTTTTCTCCCCGGCAATTTTGTCTACCTCCCATAGGCAAGAGGATAACTAAATGTTTTTCCTTGGGTTCACCTTCTTATTTAGCTTCTTTAGGTTCACCCATTGTAGCCTCCGTGAGCTTTCTTTATAT
The DNA here is from genome assembly GCF_037038515.1 of Microtus pennsylvanicus. NCBI lineage: Eukaryota > Metazoa > Chordata > Mammalia > Rodentia > Cricetidae > Microtus > Microtus pennsylvanicus. The sequence continues at coordinate 18,583,002 of NC_134598.1, forward strand.
AACCTGGAGTAACCACATATGAAGAGAAAGTATAAAACGACCAAGAGGGCGACAGAAAAAAAAAGCTGTAGAGAAGGGATAATAGGACACAGTTGCATTAGAAGGGGAGACAAAGGTATATATTCTACCTGGGTGGGGGAGTAATTTAGAGAGAAATAGGGGAAGGAAAGACAAATGACACAAGGATGTTTGAATAAGCCGTAAGGAACCCTATTAAGGCTATTTTAAAAACAAATTACACATGATAATTTATGTGGAATTATGTCACATGGAGTGATAACATTCCCCACAAGAGCCATAGATTATCTAATGAAAATCCTAGCACCACCTAAAACAAACCTCCCTTAAAGATGTGGTTTGGGGATGTCCAACAACTCCCCAAATGGTATAAATTGTTGCAATTGTATTGGGCTCCCTTCCAGAGCTTCAAGGTAGTTTCTGTTATAGAAGACACCACACCCTTTGGACATAAGACTTGGCAGAATCAAGCTGGAACCACCCTGGAAACCCTCCTCTCTAAAGACTAGCTTTCATAGTGTTTGTAGCATGATTAATAGAAACCCAGAGTCAGATGTTGGGGTTCAAGCTAAAGATCAGAAAAGCAAAGCATCCAAGCCAGTAGAAAGCTCTTACTTCTAAAATTCCTCAGACTGAAAGAGACCTATCCTGCTTCCATGAATCCTCAGGGTAACGCTGTATCAGCAACTAAACAAGAAAAGTAATCAACTGTCCTATCCAACCCTAAAGCCTGAGAATCGCAACATTGTCCTCCCAACCAACTCTCCCCTGTGATGCATAATAACACTTTTATTGGGGGGGGGGGTTACAACACCTGCCTTGGTGGGCACTTTGATAGGGGGAAATTCCTGCCCTATAAGCCTAGCCTTGTGATTGTTAAAAACTGAGTCAAAGTGAGTCCTCATTTCTTATAAGGAAAGCACTTTCCTGCCTGAGCTATCTCACCAGCCACTAGTCACATTTTTTATAATTTTGATTTCTTTTTCTTCTAAAATATGAGTGGGGGAGTAAGCAGGGAGCAAAGCTATATTGGAGATAGATAAAATAAACTAGAGAATACATTCCTTGCCTTCAATGAAGCCAATCAATTCCAAGAACACTGAGAAAGTTTATTGATTGATCATAAAGCTCATTGCAAGGGAAACTATATTAGGAGAGATTAATTGCTGTCACCTATGCTTCTAGAAATTGATGTCCCTGTCCCCGTGGCTTGCTCCAGGTTTTGTTGGGTTGTTTTCTCAGAAGGCTCTATTTCCAACAATAGATTGCAGAAATCATCAAGGAAAAGACACGAAATACCACAAAGCAGAACAGCAGCCTTTATGGTAATAAAAACCTTTTGTGGGACACCCTACAACTATTCACGGTAAAACAATGGCTTTGGAAAATAGGCTGCGCTCTTGCTAAACCATGACTTCACCAGCGCGAATCAAACCTCCTGCCTGGAAATGTGAGGGTGCTCTGGGGTATTTTTAGAAACGCTTTTCTCATGCATTTCGTGCCTTTGCAGCATGTAGGTGCTAATTTGCCTAATAAGGTCACCTTTCAGTAAATGGCATGTGTTTTCAAATTCATGTAGGGTACTTGCCTAAAAATAAAGATGGTTTGTGCACGCTCAGTATCCCGATTTTATCATGCAGGTCTTGCTCGTTACAGTATACACAGGAAGAAGAAATGACTATGGCAGCACCCGCTTGTATTGATCTGTGTTGCTTTCTGGGCAGTCCAGTGAGAGAATTAGGAGGTGCTGAATTAACATCTTCTGTGAGTTTCTCCAATGCTGGGGATCTTGGGAGGCGAGAGTTATTTTCAGCTTGCTTTCTGTGCTATACACAGCGTAGTTGCAAGATTTGCATAGAAAATGGGTTCGATAAACGTTATTGGCTAAAGGCTGGAGTCACACGGTGGAATTGGGAAAAATTTAATGCTGTCTGTCCTGTAAGTGCTCTAGGGCAACAGAGTGAGGAGGCAGGCCTTGTCACCCTGCTATTGCACATAGCTCCAAAGGGAAGTCCTCTGGTATGTATATATGGTCACAAAGGCTTCCTGTCTTTAAACCTCTGTTGTACCCTGGTATTAGGACTTGGCTAGTTTGACCATCCATGGTAAAGACCTGGTGATCACTTTCTCAAAGGGTTTGTCTGAGCTACTCTCCACTTGTAATTTTCTCACTCAGTGGGTACTTTATTCTCTTTGGATGTATACCTCCCTAAGTCTGGATGGAAGGGGGAAGGTCTTGGACTTCCAACAGAGCAGGTGTGGGAGGGAGCTGGAGGGAAGTGGGAGGATGGGAGTAAGTGGGAATTTTGATTGGTAGTATGTATAAAGTAATAAAAAATACAAATAAAATAAAAGTCCTGTGCCTTCTCTGTCAGAACAGTGAAAAACAAGCAAACAGCAACAACAGAAACCACCATATTTTCAGATGAAGGGTAGTAATGCTTCAAAGAGAATTTCTGTGAAAGATAATGAGTGTTCTAGAGTGTTAATTGAAGCAGCAAGAAGACTCAGTCCCAAGGAATCCAAAGACCTAAGACAATGGCACAAATAAACAAAGTAATGAACTTAAAGTTCCTTAAGTAAGAAACCAAAGGCAGAATTTAAGGAAGGTTACGCTTCTCTGCCATAAGAATTTGATAAATTCCATTCATAAATTAATATAACATTTATTTATCACAGTTGAAAGAGCTGCCATCTGCTTTTAGTGTTTCATTTGTTTGAAATATGACAAAAGCATAAATACCCTTATTTTGGCACAGAAGATTTCTTTGATATGAAATATTAATTTACTGAGTTTTTCTCATTTGACTCTTATTTTTAATAAGCATGATAAATGAATAGAAGCCTTATTTATTGTTAACTCATTCATTCATTTATGATATCAATATTTGCTGAGCATCTATTATAAATTTGATAGGGGCTGGGATTTCAAACATGAATGAGGCAAAAAACTTGATTGTACAGGATTAGTAGAAGATAAAAGATGCATATCTCCTCCACATCCATAGTTAGTGGTGGGTTCTAATAATGCCAGTAATGTCTGGAACTATAAGTAGTTCTGAAGCATGTATGGGCTGTTCATATATATACTACAGAGTTCTTACATAGTACCAAACTTAACATGTTTTTCTATATTTCATGTCATGGAACTGTTTTTTCATCACTACTCTTGTGCTCTGTCACCATTATCCCATCATCAAGCAGTGTGAGGTTTATTTGAACATAATATTTGCTGTGCTGCCACAGTTAATTACCGTGGAATAATGCTCTTGTACACTCTAAAGGTTTGTCACTCATATTAATTTAATAAAATGCTGATTGATCACTAGCCAGACAGGAAGTATAGACAGGGCAACCAGACTAGGAGCATTCTGGGAAGAGGAAAGGAAGAGATGCAGTCACCAGCCATATATCCTCATACTGCTTGGGAGATGTTTGCCCTGTCTCGACCATTTGCAGAGACAGAATCCCAGCACAGACCACTTTATTGTTGTATCAGATTGGAAAGAAAGCTTACAGATTTGACAACTCATTCAAATATCAGAATCACTTTCCAGGCTGAAACCGGCTCTTCTTTCTGAACTTCAAAACCTGACAGTGAGACATACAAGCTCCTTGCAGAGCTGTGTGGTTCATCTTACAAATGTGATTTCTTTTAACACATTAACGTAGCTTTTGTGAAACCATTACATCAATACCTAATGATATAGTTTCTTCCTTTTTGGTCCTATTTTGGTTTTGTTTATTTTAAATCATGGAGGTTTGTGGGCTATAAATACTGAATTGATTTTTTAGAATGCTGAAACAAGGCAGAATATTAGATACTTATATAGCCCCTTTAGAATTAAGCCCTTAATATTGTCTAGACTAAAAGGAAGTCTAGTCTCTTTCTCATCACAGAATTTAAGTATATAAAGTTATTGTTGAATTTGGTGCCCTTAGTCCATTAATAAAATAATTTAGAAAGAGAGTTAGAGGGAGGCTTGAAATCTTTTTTTGGAGGGAAGGAAAATTCGAGAGAAAAATAACATTGCAGACAAGGTGCAATCTTGGCAGTTGCCGGGAGAAGGAAGATGGAGAAGAAGAAAGAGAGCCACACCTTTTGAATTAAGGTACAGACAGGTACGGTTTGCAGTAAGGGAAGACAGAAAACAGTTGCACAGGAGGAAGGCATAGGAAACACTGGGTAGTGTAAGTGCATCGTCACATTAAGGGAATAATTATCACACCCATCTCCTTAGCATGTCTTCAGGAGAATCATTGCACCTGGGATTTGGACTCCTGGCCTGGTGATTGACAGGTCCAGCAGAATTAACTTTTGAGGGAGAAGAGATAATAGTATGTAATTTTCTAATTTTGGAGCTAAATATAATGCCGTATCTCTACCCACGCTCAGAGATAATTCATTCTTTAGACCAAGAAGCCTAAGGAGGGGTAGCTATGCGGTTTTCCTTTCTAGTAGTACCAGGAAAATGTGAAATGGGGCCAAGAAAAAGAGCTCATCCTAAATCTACAATCTAACAGAGTTTATCTTCTATGTCAATCTAACAGAATTCATTTTCTATGCTCAGTCTAGCATTCTACTTTAGGTTTAGACCCTAAAATAATTTATGAGCTAGGTTAAAACTAGAAAATAGGGTTTTTTTTTGTCTTTGTTACTTCTCTATTGCTATGAAAAGAGACCATAACCAAGTCAACTGATAGTGTTAAAAAAGAGTTTAGTGGGTCTTACAGTGTTGGAGGATGAGTTGGTGACCATCATGATGGGGAGTTTGGCTGCAGGCAGGATGGCATGGGCTTGGAACAGTACGTTTACAGCTCATATTTGATCCACAAACAGGGAGGCAAAGAAAGCTACCTGGGAAAAGCACAGAATTCTAAAACCTCAGGCCCACCCCCAGTGACGCACCTCCTCCAAGGCCTCATCTCTTAATCTCAAACAACTTGGGACCAAGCAACCAAATATATGAGCCTATGGGGGACCGTTCTCCTTCAAACTGCCACAAATATTAACTTCAGAGGTCGAACTCTAAAGCTGTTCACAGAAGGGTTAGCATTTGTACTGGAATGTATTGCTTCCAGGCAGAGGTGCTCACTTAGGAGAGAGAGAGAACAAGAGATCAAAGTCCCTTCTGGAATCTTTGTCTTACAGACCTGCTAGGATAGAACTAAAGACATTTCTGGTTTTTGGCCAATGACAAGAATCTGAACTGTTCATTTTGGGAATCTATGTCCCCGAAATCACCTAACCAATTTTTATCTTTTGTTCTTATTGTTAAGAATTAATTATTAAAAATGAATTATGAGAGATAGCTCAGAAGTGTTTTTTCTTCTTCCAGATGATCTAAGTTTCAAATTTTCATGTTGAGTGGTTCACAGTTACCTGTGTCCCCAACTACATAGGATATGATACCTGTTCTGGTCACCATGGATACCCACAGAGATGATGCATAAACACACCCTGACATAGACACAGACACAGTTATAAACATACACACACTCACATAAATAAAAGCAATTTTTAAAAAATTGCATTATGGAAAATAACTAATACATATACTAAATGTCAAGGTCAAATCAAAGTCGGGCTCCAGTGCGTTTACTCTGTAAAGCATGCAAAAATATCCTGAAGAATATGTGCAGGTTATTCTCCATTCATCAATTCATTTAATCATTTATTTATTCATTTCTTCATTCTGTTATTCCATTTCTCATTAATACAAAAGATACCAGGGCAGTATACATTTTCAAGAAAAACTGTTTATTCCGGTTTGCAGGCCCACACTCTAGATGTCACATCTGTGGTGGTCTTTCTCCAAGCAGTTTCAACATAACATAAAGCATCATATAGAAAGGAGGGTCCTATACATGCCAGTCTTTGTGTATCTATCTTTCTCTACTTCATACAGTTTTTTAAAAAGTTTTATTGAAAATAATGAACAGATGTAAATCGCACATACCATAAACTAGCAGTTCAGTGAATTCTCAGGACAAGCAATACAACAGCCCTCCAGAAACAATTTCGTTCTCCCTTCCAGGTACTGATCTTCAAGGATAATCACTCTTCTGGCTTTTAACCATTTATATTAACTTTACTGACCTTTGTACTTAGTTTATATGAAACCACATAACATGTATGACTATATTATATAGTTTAGCATTATGTTTATGGCATTCATGCTGTTTAACATAGCTGTAGACTGCTCATTTATAAGGGTATATACTCACATAGATGACTAGATCACAGTCGCTTTCTTCATTTGACCATAGAAAGCTGTTTGGGCTGTCTCCAGTTTGTGCCTTTTATGAATTATTTGATCTTATCATTCTAGTTCACATATTTTGAGGGAAAAATGAAATAATCTCTGGCAGGAAGATCTGCCCAGCAATGAAATTATGGAGACGTAGTAGTAGTAGTAGTAGTAGTAGTAGTAGTAGTAGTAGTAGTAGTGTGTACGTGTGTGTGTAAATATATATATATATATATATATATTCTGACTTAGCTAAATGCTGAACAGTAGATTTCAACATGGTTGTCATGGTTTTGATATGAAGATGAAATACCTCTCCTAAGATTCATGGGTCAAAGATTCCATGACCATGAGGTGATACTGTTAAAAGGTGGTTGGGTGGGTGATAGGAGTGCTGACTTAATCAGCGGGTTAGACCATTAATGAATGTGTGGCTGGGTGGGCTATTGGGAGGTAAGACTGGGTGCACATGGGAAGGGAAGGGAAGGGAGAGGCTATGCCTATGTCTTCCTCTACTCATGAAGTGGCCAGGATCCAGTCTTGGGAACCAAGCTCTAAACACCATAACCATCCAACTCTTTGGCTTCCGCTTTCATTGTCTCTCTGATGTCACTTGGGGAATTAAACTACTGGCCAAGTTTGAGAGTCAGACTACATTTACCTCATACCATGCATTAAATTTGTTGTGCCTGGCATTAACCTGCATTTTTGGGATAGATCAATGAATTAGGATCTTAAATAATTTGACATGTCAGGACAATAAACTCTACAATAAACAACAAACCCACATTTCACAATTCTTGTAGCGTATGCAAATAAAAAGAGGCAAAACAAGCTAAGTTGGGAAGCTGTATTGGGAGTGAGATGGGGACTTTTAAACAAAAGATCGGGTAGGCCCCAAAGCCTGTAAGGACTGTGATTTTATTTTTATTAACGAAAGAAATGAGGTCTGGAATGAGTCATTTTCTTACCTTTTTCATAAAATGAAATCATCTTTAAAGATCAGGTCGAAAGAGTTTATGAAAATGCATGCAGCCTGTAGTTGACAGTGTGTCTCTGTCAATCTTTTTTAATGGGCAGTTTTCCCTGTACCCAAGTAAACAACTTGGAGTTAGCTGGCTATTTAGCTGTCCGTCTCTTTCTCCTAATTTGAAACCTGTACCTTGCGTTTCATTTCTGAGTTTTCAGACAAGGGACTGTCACTGATAGGCAGTCACAGGCACTCATTTTCGTCAGGGCGACTCTCTGCACTCTTCGTTTGTTTTTGTCTAGGTATCATGGGCCGTGAAAGGAAGGGAAGGCGTAAACCTGAAAACAGAAATTATCGATGATAATGTGCTATTGAATAGCCCCAAGGCTTATTTTTTTCTTCCAAGTTAATTTGCTGTTAGCGGTGTCTATGCCACCAATTCAAGCTTTTGTGGCCAGGTCTTTTAAGTACGTCCCTAAAGCCATGAAATGTTAGCAAAAGGGCAGAATTGTACTCTTGAGAAGAAAGGCAAAGCGAGATAAGACCTCGCAAGAAAAAGAGGGCATCTTGAAAACGCACAATGCTCTATGAAGCTGGCAAAACATTAGAAGCTATCTAATTTCAGCCGTCAAAGGGGCTGCCATTGATTCCTGGGCTCATTGTGCACACTCTCAAGGTTGCCTAAATGGAGTCCTGTTTATTCGGCTCTTCTATAAGCTATCTTTCTCAGAGGGAAGATAATAGTATTTTCCAGTAGGAAAATGGGAGCTTGGTGTAGATTGAAATAGGGGAGAACTGCTTTGCTCTTCTTTAGAGTCAAGGAAATGAAAAGGCTTAAACTTTTCAAATTAAAAAAAAAAGTAAAGGAAGGAAAAGGCTAGGACCCCCAAATCGCTGCTCTGAACACTCCCCATCTGTACGCCACTGCTACACGCTTTTGTGGGTTGCTCTCTGATCTATTTTCAGCCTCCTTATCCCTGAATCTGATTCCACAAAACCATTTCTGAGAGGGAAAAGAGTATCATGACCGAGGTAAAAATAACCCTTTTAGAGGAGGCTTCGAAACACTGCCCCCAAATTAAACCCAGCCTCACATCAGAAGATTGTGTTTAGAAAATATAAGCTATCTTTAAAAATGACTCAGTTTTGTTGTAGATGATTTTTTTTCCTGAAATACGTTGGTGAAACCTCCTTAAAACGAGCTGTGTTTATTAGTTTCATAGCTAGTAAATAGGAAGTATAATAACTTTCTGTTGCCACTGTGTTTTTCTTTTTCATTTTATATTGTCTTTATTGAAGATGGAAGGATTTTTGCCAGTCAGGTTTCCATAATGGATTATTTCAAATTTTGATGTTTTGAAAGAGATTTATGATTTTATGTATTTATTTGTGTGTCTGTGTATCTGTGTGTCTGTCCTCTGTGTGCAGATGCCCATCGAGGTCAGGAGAAGATGTTGGCTACTCTGTGTCTGGAGTTACAGGGGTTGTGAATGCTCTGTCTAGGGTACTGAGATCTGGACAGAGGTCCTCCATGGGAGCAGAAAGTTCTCTTCCTTCTAGAGCCTTTGTTCTAGCCCCTCAACTTCTATTATAGTGTAATTATATAATTCCATAAGCAATACTCTAGATGTTAATTCTACACCCACTAAACATAAAATAGGTCTGAAGACAAGACAGAGGATCTCATAGTTTGGTTTATTAGCCACACTGAGAATAATTTTGTAGTAATGAACAACTTATGGACAGTTTGTTCAGAGGCAAAAGATATTTGGGTCACATGCAGTTTGGGGTTATTGCACATAAAGAGATGATAAATATGTAGGATACATTCTAGTGACTGGGTGGTTTTATTTCTTTAAGATAGATGTCTCCAGTGTAAACATTAGGTGGCTGTTAGAGAATCTTAGTTTCTGGTTGATTCAAACAAGGAGAAGCATGGGAAATATTACTGCTTACTGAATCAAAATATCAAACCTAAGAGTTCTGAGATTATGTGTGCGTGGATATCGGCACGTGTGTGTGTGTGTGTGTTCACATATTTCTTTGTGTTTGCCTATAAGTGGTTGATTGGGTTGGATGGGTGGATATGTTGTGCTGTACTGACACAGTTCTGGAATTTGCATTCCATCTTTGAAATCTGTGAGGTCTTTTTCACACACTCTATACTCACCTGGGTGGATGCTGAACAAATGTTATCAGAGTGAAAGAAAGTAGGCAATGCAGAGACACATCTCAAAACTAACTCTTTGCATATCCCAAGAGTTTGCAAGACTGACAATTTGGAACAGGCATTCTAGATACACATATATGCTAGAAGTCCTAGAAAATCAAGAAAAGTACCTTGGGGATGACATCTTGTCTCTGAAAATTCAGTAACTCCGGAGTAACTCCCAAAGAGTATCTTGCTGAAAAGCACAGTGTATCAATGGCAAAAGAAGAAAGAAAGAAAGGAAAAGAAAATAAAGAAAGAAAGATAAAAAGAAAGAGAAGGAAGGAAGGAAGAAAGGAAGGAAGGAAGAAAGAGTATCAACAGCACCTGAATTCTGGGTTAGTTAAAGATGTCTTCCTTCTTCCTCAAAGTTAAAATTCCATCTGAAATGTTTTCATAACTAGGGTGATTAAACACACATTTTGCAAAGAAAGAATGAGATCAAATGTACCCAGAGCAGGTGCCTCTTTAAAGCATATTTTCCAGTTTCTACCTTTACTAACACTGAGTTAAGAACCATTTTTTTTCCTAGCTAATGAAAGAGGAAATAGGCTGTCAAGTTCTGGGTTGTCTGTGATGCCTAAGCAGTGTGGCAGCTGGACCATGAACACAGGCATAAGACATACACTGTGCTTCAGTATTGGGGAACTCTGTGCTGAACTAGATTTGCATACCACTATGTCTTACAGCAAATTTTGGTAGAGATGCCATTGTCTTATTGTTGGTCATCTTTTACAGCTAATAATTTCAGAAAATCTTAGAATGGTAGCTTCCAAGACCACCTGAACAACACATTTAAAAGTTACTAACTCAAGGGATTCATGCCTAGCTAGTTTTATGTAATTAATCTGGACTGAAGCCTGGGGATTTTTAACTTTGTAAAGTCTTTTTGAGTGGTCCTAATGCACTATAAGCATTCAGAAATAATGATTAGTAGACAATTATAATAGTTAAAAAGGCAGGGATTTTAATTAGAAATGAATCATGGATCTAACTGTAAAACACAAAACTGAGAAAATCTTCAGGGTTGGATACATTGTTCTTAGGCTGAATAACAAGAGAGCTCATTCTATAAAATTCAGAAGTGGTAATTTAGTTTATATCAAAATTAAAAATTATCACTCTGGAAGAGAGCTTGATAAGAGAACTGAAATACAAAATATGGTTTTGAAGAAAAGATTGGTACAAAAGGAATAGCATATATAATATATAAAGAATTATTGTCAAAGTTAAAATTAAATAGATTAGTAATAGAATAAAAGTTAGACAGTGTGGCAGTGGAGCAACATTTCACTGATGTGATAGAGTAAGTTAGCAACAGGATGTTTGATAGCATTATACATTAGAAAAATAAAGACACAATAAGGTCACTCTATATGCATCGAAATCATGTGTGTCAGAGCAGGGAGTCAGGGAGAGAGGGAGAAAGGGAAGGGGATACCAGTTGTTGGGAGGGATGCAGAGAAATTGAATTCCCTTTTCAGTAAATGTTTTTGAGAATGTTACATAGTTTATCCACACAGAGAATGGGAAACATTTCGACAGTTTATTTTAAAAACTAGATAAACAACTAACAGTCACCTAATGATTACACTGCAGATGTATATCCCAAAGAACTAAAGCCATCCAGTTACTGGAATATACTCTATATATTCTATATCCTTCTATGCAATATCTCCAAAATGGAAACCACTCAGATATCCTTCAGATCTGAGTAAACTCTCCATGGCTCTATGAGTAATATCGTAAGATAAATTATGTTACAAGAAGGCAGCAGCAATAAAAACCTTGCATGATTATTGAGAAAATCACGATAGTTAGAAAAACCTATTTAAAAAGCTACATTATACATTGTAGTGGCATTTCAGTTATATTTTAATAAATAAAGACTGCCTGAAGATCTGAGAGTAAAACAGCCCCACTGGTCAGCCTTACAGACCAGATTATCGTAACACACCCCTTTAATCTCAGTAGCCATATGACACACACCTTTAATCCCAGTAGATACACTAGTTGCCATAGAAACGGGGCAGTGCATGCCTTTAATGACTGTTGTTCATGCCTTTAATTCCAGCCCCAGAGAAGCATATAAGACAGTGGAAAACAGCTCTCAGATGCAGTCTCCTTCTGAGATTCCAAGAGGCAGGATCGCCATTTCAGACTGAGGTCAAGGTAAGAACCAATGGTTGGCTGTTTTGCTTTTTGGAGATTTAGGTTGAACCCCAATTTCTGACCCTGAGTTTTAATTAATAATGCTTCACTACATGATTTCATTTTTACAACATTCTTGAAATCGCAAAGTGTCAGAAATGGTTAGGATATTAAAGGTTCTCAAGCGTAAAGCAGAGAATAGAATAGAGGGGCTAAGTATTGACATTATGAAGAGAGAACATTTGGATACCTAGGGTGATGGGAAGGTTTTGGCTTTTGATTGTATTGAAATGTATTCATTGTAAAATTTTCCATTTGTGCAAAGTGGAAGGAGTATGAGATAAGATCTGCAGTAACCGTGGCTCTTGCCAAAATCATTTTGAACTTAAAATGTTAACTAAGAACTGTGGAGATAGCTTAGTAGGTAAAATCCCTGCCAGGAAAGTATGATGATTCCCATCATCTGTATATTTAGCAGGTCTTTGTTGTTCATGGCTGTAACCACAATGTTGTGGGCCAGGGGATGGGAACAAGTGGATCTCTGGATTCACTGGTCAATCTATCCAATCAGACACTTCCATGCCCAGTAATAGTTCTTGTCTCAAACAATGCAACAAAACAAAACAAACAAGAAAACCATATTGCATAGCAGTTGGGGAAGACACTCAGGGAAAATCTGTGGCTTCTATAGGATCATATGTGGCCACATGCACTCATATACATACCAACACAAACATGTGCAAAACCCATACAGGCAGGCAGGCAGCCAGGGATATAGGCACTTACACACAGAAATCAAATTTAGAATGCATTGGTTTTTTTTTTTGTGGGTTTGCAGGGGCATCATCTAATGTTCATTATAAACTTTTCTTTTTTGACAATTTAATGTATACAATGTATTATAACTGTATTCACCCCTATTATCTTTTGATGTCCCCACCTTTTTCATCAGAACCCTTTCTTCCTCCCACCTCATCTCCCCATGGCTGCACCATTACAGAAAATGATACCACCCTTAAGTGACCATTAATGGTTATTAGTTCCTTAGGAAAGGATGTAATATGGTTGATCCCTCTTCTGTCCGTGGTAGAAAGTTGGAGGGCCCAATGTGATGGCAGATACCTCCAACTGCTGGACACCCATGGCTGCAACAGCTATGGCGTTTCTGGTTAAGATTTATCAGCTACATAGCTGCAGCAATTTGACCAGGTATAAATCTATGCATTATCTACCGGCTTTAAACAAAGGAGCTTTATTGTACTTGGCTGAGTGTTGGCCTGGTCTATGACATTATATATAAATATTTAGAAACCAGTTTAATAGCATATCTACCATGGTATTCGATCCCTACCTTGTATCCGTGGCCTTTGTAGTCATGGGCTTTTGTGCATATTTGTATAGGTATCAAGTGTATTCGCTCCCATTGAGCATGCCATAAATACAGCTACCAGGTTATCTACCAAATAACTGTGCCCCTAGTAGGCATACCTTGCTTGGTGCCTTGGCTTTGTAGATACATGGTCTATAGCTGGGTGAGACCATTAATGAGTTTCCTTCCCCAGCAGCCTGTATAGACCTTTCTGCACTGTTAAGTGCTAACTCCAGAAGGGTAGCTTCCAGCTCAGTTCTACCTTGGTTTCTCGATGACCTGTATTTTTCTGCTCACAGTTTTGTTTCTTTTTCATGAGTAGAAACTTAGCCATGGCTTCGGTAGATCTTGTAAGAAGCTGCCTTCGGATTGTCAGTCAGGGACCAGTGGTTGAATTCGACATGTATTCATTTCAGCAGTTGAAAAGTGATACCAACCTGAGCTATATAGCAAGACCCTGTCTCAAAGCCAGTGGGAAGCAGGCATGCCTTGGGTATCATCTTGCCAAAAATCTGCTTGTAGACTCATGCAGTCACGTCAACACGGGCTGTCATGGACTGATAGACTCAGCTCTTCAATCTCTGTCAACCCCAGTACCTTCCTGAATGTGTTTTCCCAACACGATCACTTGCTTAACTAATGCTAGCATGCTCAAGGGATTTCCCAGCTGGACATATGTCATAAAATTTTCAAGTATAATTCTTGAGGTGACTGAATTGTGGTACTCTAGTAATTAGCAGCAAATCATATCCTTTCATTCTTGGAGAAGGTTTCACAGATGCCTGAATATCCCAAGACAGGGATGAGTGGGGCTTCTGGAATGTTCCCACGTGTGTTTGTACACATTCCTTTCAGAGTTGCTTTATTGAATTGACACTTAATTGGGCTTTGAAATACTTAGGTTTTATTTAGTTGTGAATGAGTTTACTACTATTTAGATACTTGGCAGCGGTACAATATGATTTAAAGGATTATAAACTAAATTCTGCATCTATAATAGATCTTAGAACTAAAGGTTATTGGAACATCTGTACCACAAGAAATAAGATGTATTCAAGAAGAATGGAAGATACTGTATCAAGATTACATCATTTATTTTTGGCCTATATGCTAAATGTTTTAGTTTCATAAATAACTGGTTGTATTGCTATGGTTATAAATTTGTTACATAAAAAATTTCATGTAATAGTCTAAAACATGACATAATTATTTGGAAGAATACTTTACTTTGGAAGATTTTTTAAAATAGCAGCTTATTTATATTAAAAATTATCTTTTCAGAACACTTTTCAATTGCTCTGAAAATCTTAGAATTGTTCTCAAATTAGGAAAAGCATTTCACATGTCTTTTTTTCTGTAAGTTAATCTGTTCAAGTTCTAGTGACCTACTAAGTATATTCAAATTAATCAGTATAGAATCGAATTAGAAATTTTTTGAATATTTGTATAATTTATTCATTTTTATATCTTTTAAGGTAAAATATTCACTTGTTGAAAAATTAAGCCCAAACATTTTCACTTTTCTGATTTCTTTGTGCTCTGAGACAGGTTAACCATTCTTCCTTATGGGGTTGCTTCTCATATACTGAGACATATCATATGGCTATTAATTCCATTCATCTTGCTGTGCTGCAGATTGTCACAGTTTACTTATTATATCAAAACATAATATGGACAGTGATACAAATCTGCATGATACCCATGGACAGGGTCCATGATAATCACTGTATTGCTCTGTTTTGTGTGTGTGTGTTTTGCACTAAAGTGAGCATTTATCAACTTTCTTTTTTTATTCTTTCCAGGTCTCCCTTTTATCCTTTAATATACATAGTAATTCCTTTGGTAGCATTTTTTATATTGTTCTAGATAATGTTCCATGTGCTGATCAGATTATTGTTTTGCATCTACTGAGTGGAGTGTCCTTTGGGTCTCTGCTTGATCAAGGGTACGGTTTAACTTTGTCTGTGGTAGGAGGTGGCACCTACTAAGGATCGAACCTTGGGTTTTACATGTTCTACCACTGAGGTACTCATATTTCTTGTTTGCTATTGTTTGCTCTTTTACATTTTTGAAATAGGGTCTTTCTAAGCTTACCAGTCTGGCCTTGACCTTGCTCTGTAGAGCAGGTAGGCTGTCTCCTGTCTTCAAACCAAGGAGCCTGGGTTATGGGCTTGTGTAGGTTTTGCCTTCTGTTGTGCTTGATTTTCATGCCTGAGTAGTCTACCTGTTACTAAAAGTGGGTGCTAAGGTCCCCCTCTCTTCCGGGATTGCAGGCTATATCTCCCCCTAGGTATACTAATATTTAATGTTTTTGTTAATTTCCATAGTGGATGCACACCTATTTATAAGTGTTAGTTCCTCTTACTGAATTGACACATTTACCATTCTATGTGCTGATCTCTTTTGAATGATTTTGACTTAGTCTGTTTTGCCTGCTGTGTGTGTGTGTGTGTGTGTGTGTGTGTGTGTGTGAAAGTCTTGCTTTCTTTTTATTTTATTTCTAACAAATATGTTTTTCCACTCTTTTGCCTTTAGTTCACATATGTTATTGGCAAAATGGGTTTATTGTAGCAGCTTAGAATAAGCTTTTATTCTTTTTTTACCTACTGTGTATCATTTTTTCTTTTAGTTGGAGAATTCAATCTATTTATTCTTATGGTAATTATTGACAGCTAATGTCTTATTATTACTGTTTTCTTACTTTTTTTCCTCTAAGGTATTTGCAGTCTCTTTTCTCTCAAAGTATTCTCTGGTGTCTTGCTTATTATGTTTGATAAGTTTATTACAGTTTATTTTTGATTATATAAAGCAATTTTGAAATGACAGCAATTTAACTCTTGCTGAAAAGATAACAAAGAAGAAACTGAAAAAAAAGAATGAATACTGCTACTAAAACAAGAATCAAAAATAAAAATGAAAATCACAACAACAAACTGCTAAGATTGCCTTCTCTTCTTTCCACATTTTTGGGTCTTAATGCCCCTTTTTATGTTTCTTTATAGTCTCTCTCTGTCTCTCTCGACACAATACTTTGGTTATTGTCTTATCCTGTTAGCCCTCATGTTAAATATGTCAAATGATTATTGAATCATGTCTAGCCTATTAGGTGTTCTGATACTATCTGCATGTTCATTATTTCCGGTGAGTTTTCTACCTTTTCTTGCTTTTACCTTTCATTAACATGTAGGGTTTTTTGTTATTGTTGTTTAATAGCTTTCTTTAGTATTTCTCTGAGGATGGATCTCTGTTTTGAGGTATTGGGATGGCTTCATCTTTCATATCTGAAGAATAGCTTGACTGAGTATGGAATTCTTCATTATGTTTTCTTCTCCTCAATATCGTGAAAACCTCATTCTCTGAGCAGTCTGCTATAAAGCACATTGGCACACCCTTGGGGATCATCTGTTTCTTTTCTCTCTGTGTCTTTGAAGAGCCTTCTTATAAGATGTATAACACTGACTGGGTTGGATTGGATCTGATTGGCAGCCTTCTTGAAGGGGATACTTCTCAAGGGCAGAATTTTTCTGCTGTTATCACTTGTATTATGGTTTTAGCCCTTTGGCTTTCTCAAGCAATTTTACACTGATAATCTAAACATTTACTCCTTTGATGTTGTCCTTAAAATATCAGGTTTTTTACTCGTGAGAGGTTATTATTTTTTAAGTCTATATGCATCCATGAGAGCCTGCATAAGTATATGTGCTCTCTGTGAATGCTGATGCCTGCAGAGACCAGAAGAGGGTATAAAATGCTCTAGAACTAGAACTATAGGCAGTTGTGGGCCACCATGTTGGGGGTTGGACCTGAACTATGGCCATCTACAGAAGCAGTATGAGCTGTTAACCAAGTCATCTGTCCCATCCATTTTCCTCCTCTTCCTTTTTTTTTTCTATTTTAAGATTTTTTTTTTTTTGAGAGAGGGTTTCTCTATGTAGCCCTGGCTGTCCTGGAACTTGACTTGTAGATCAGGCTGGCCTCAAACTCACAGATATCCACCTGCCTTTGCCTCTTGAGTGCTGGGATTAAACACATGCACCACCATCATCCAGCTAAAGATTATCTATCTATCTATCTATCTATCTATCTATCTATCTATCTATCTATCTATCTATTATCTTTCTATCTTTGTTGTTGTTGTTATTGTTGGTGGTGGTGGTTTTTTGAGAAAGGGTTTCTTTGTGTACTTCTTGTTGTTGTGAAACTCAGAGAACCTGCCTTTGCCTCTGAAGTGCTGGGATTGTGTGCTACCACCTTTGGTTCCATGCTTAAAGGTGGTAAGATTAAAACTGCCACCTCTGGGCCCTCCTTTACTTTGATTTCTCCTCTCCTGATGGTATATTTTCAGACTCTCACCTTTAGGCTTGCTGATTGTTTTGTCTAGTCTGTTCTGCATTTGGTGTTTTCTATTGTGCCTCTGATGTCACTTAATATATTTTAAGCACAAAAGATTGATAGACTCTGAAGAGAAATCAGACTCACTGAATATATGAAGCATCAAGATTTCTGTTTAATATATTTTGATTACATCAGTATCTCTGCAAACTTCCTATGATAATCAATCTTCAGAGTATTTTGTTTGATTTACTTCTTCTTGAAGGTCAATCTTATTACCTAAGAATATCAACTTTCAATCCTTTGTCCATGAGATCACACTTGCCAATTGTGTGTGTGTGTGTGTGTGTGTGTGTGTGTGAGATCAGTTTCTACCACTCTCTCTTTTCTACAGGGGAGTATTTTAAAGTCTAACATATGCAAACTGAAGAGGTAAGTATTTCATTCCTTCTTTCTAATTTATTTTGGTTTTGATTTGTTCTCTATGATGGTGGTAACTGTTACTACCTTACCACCAGAGGTCACATGAAGTTCAGCATTGCCTCAAGTTTGTATTGGTGTTTTGTCACCTTTTAGTCACTTGAGGGTCTACTCAGTTAAAATTTCTAAAAAATATATAGTCATTTGGTTGTACTAGGAGACTCTCTGACAAAGATAGTCCATCCCCACAAGCCTTTATCCACCTGGAAGAAGAGAAGCTTCAGATGCCCGGTCCAAAGTCAATGATCTGTGGACAAACAGGAAGATTCTGTCAAATATTGGACCTCAACATGTTGTCAGAGTTTCTACCCCTTCCCCTAGCCCCTGTCATGCCACAGCTGTTCAGTCCCAAAAAACCACACGAAGGTTTATATTAATTATAAACTGCTTGACCTCTTAGTTCAGGCTTATTATTAACTAGCTCTTACAACTTAAATTAACCTATAATTCTTGTCTGTTAGCTATGTGGCTTAGTACCTTTTATCAGTGAGGCATGCTCATCTTGCTTCCTCTACATCTGACTGGTGAGTAACTCTACCTTTCCTCTTCCCAGAGTTCTCCTAGTCTGGTTGCCCTGCCTGTACTTCCTGCCTGACTACTGGCCAATCAGCATTTTATTAAACCAGTATGAGTAACAAATATTTACAGTGTACAAGAGCTGACTGGCTTTAGTTTCCACATTTTTTTGTTTTATTTATTTATTTATTTAATATTTCTGCCTCCTCCCTGCCACCGCCTCCCATTTCCCTCCCCCTCCCTCGATCAAGTCCCCCTCCCTCATCAGCCCAAAGAGCAATCAGGGTTCCCTGACCTGTGGGAAGTCCAAGGACCACTCACCTCCATCCAGATCTAGTAAGGTGAGCATCTAAACTGCCTAGGCTCCCCCAAAGCCAGTATGTGCAATAGGATCAAAAACCCATTGCCATTGTTCTTGAGTTCTCAGTAGTCCTCATTGTCCACTATGTTCAGCGAGTCTAGTTTTATCCCATGCTTTTTCAGACCCAGGCCAGCTGGCCTTGGTGAGCTCCTGATAGAACATCCCCATTGTCTCAGTGTGTGGGTGCACCCCTCGCGGTCCTGAGTTCCTTGCTCGTGCTCTCTCTCCTTCTGCTCCTGATTTGGACCTTGAGATTTCTGTCTGGTGCTCCAATGTGGGTCTCTGTCTCTGTTTCCTTTCATCGCCTGATGAAGGTTAATATTCAGGAGTATGCCTTTCTGTTTTTCTTTGGGTTCACCTTCTTATTTAGCTTCTCTAGGATTGTGAATTATAGGCTCAATGTCCTTTATTTATGGCTAGAAACCAACTATGAGTGAGTACATCCCATGTTCCTCTTTTGGGGTCTGGCTTACCTCACTCAGGATAGTGTTTTCTATTTCCATCCATTTGTATGCAAAACATTTTATTTTGAGTTCTTCTCCTCTTGGCAAACAATGACACCCACTATGTTGTCCTGCCTGTTGGAAGGAAGATAGGTAGGTTTTTCTATGACCAGGATTGCTGAGGAAATTAAAACATTAAGTTTGGTGCTGGGATAGAGGTCTAAGGTAAGCTGTTGTGATTTTCTCCAAGCAGTCAAACATCGCTGTACACAGTTTCAGATATTGCTGGAAGAATAGAAGTCTATCTCATTGCTATCTGATACTGTAAAGGTTTCAGAAACTCTTGTCTGTTGGCCTTAAACAGGGAATGGAGTCTCAATGTTTGGTTTGACCAATCTGGAACATTTGTAGGTTTTCTTCCTAGTCAATGTGTCAGGAGATGGGTTATTTTTCAGTACTATGTACTCAAGGGTATGATAGAGATTGAAGGAAATTTCTTGGTTTTCATGTCAAGGTCCAGTAACCATTTATTGGCATAGACCATAGTAAGGGCTGTGGGGCATTTTCTAGTACTGGGTTTTAATGGTTATAAATTATAATTCTGTGGTTTAAACTTATTTTTCAATCTCCAAGAAGTCATCTTTCTACATAGATTTGCTTAAACTTGGGTGAGGAGATGCTACTCAAATTCTTCCTCCTGCCTACCTCTATGTATCTATTATTATTATGCTAAAAAAACAGGTGTTGTGACCTTTCAGTTGGCTACCTTAGCTCTTGTGAAGGCAGTTATATGCAGGATTAACTATTCAAAGTGTGGTTTCTGGGAAGAGGTGACCACTACTGGGGCTCCCTCTCCATCATCTAGTTTTGCCTCCCAAGGATCTTCTGTTAGTGCTCTAATAATGTAGATCATCTCTTTCCATGATAATCTGTCATCAACACATGGCACAATCAACTATTTGGATAGTTTTAATTCCTGGAACATCATTGTTACGAGGTCAGAAATCAACAGCTTCTCTTACCTTCACCCTCCTCCAAAAAAACTAAGTTCTCATTCCTGTAGGCTATTTGGAGACCTTTTCTCATGCTTCTGCTGACTCACTCCCCATATGCGCCTGCATCTGTTTGCTGCCAGATAGCTAACCATGCAGCTGCTGAGGCTGCTTTGCTCTGCGTCGTTCTTTTCATCATACCCCGTGATACACTAGAACAAGACTTCCTATGTGATCTACCTTCCACTAAAATCAGAGCTTTCTAAATATTCAGGGTGAAAATGTTTAGGATTCAAGTTTAGTGAAAGAGATGTTTTTAGCACAGTGCTAAAAGAGGTACAACATTTCCTAACTGTCTTTGTGTCAGAAGGGTAATGATCCATTGATTAGAAGTATTCTGTTGGGCTTTTTGAAGTGATCTCTGTGCTTTCTCCATTTCTGTGGCCTTCTCTAACCCCACAAAGCCAGCCAACCACAACACCTGTCTCCAGCAATTGTCTGGGGATGCTCACATGGGGTGTTCTTTCTTATCCATAGCTCTTTGTTCTTCCTGGACTAAGAGGAGTTTGTGAATACAGTAGATTACAAAGAGAAGCTAGATTAAGAAAATGGATTGAATTATACTTCCTGATTAGCTATTATTATTATTCTAAAAGAAGGAAAGAAGAGAGTCAAGGTTAGGGCAATTCTATATGAGAAGGACTTTGCTGATTATTAGAAAGTGAGCACTAATCAGGAAATATAAAATTGCGTGGAAGAAGTAAAGAACAATGTGAGAAAATGTAATCTCAGAAAGGAAGACAGTTAAGCTAATGTATTAGGCTGAAACCAGAGGAGATGCTGTACTTTTGACCTTTGACCTCCCAAGCTGTAAGCTAATTAATTTGCATTGCTTTCAACATTTAATCTGTGATCATTTGTTACAGTAGGAATAGAAAACAGTATAACTCTTTTAATTTCTATTTTCTTGCTTCATTGTTTCCTATATAATGATTATTATTCTCAGCTGCGAAGTATAGAACACTGTTGGCATGTGGAACTAGTACCATCCTTTGTATCCCTTGCTTTTCTTACATTTCTGTAGCAAATTTTGCAATTTTGTTTCATATCAGTTCTGGAATATTTTGCTGCTTATTATTATTTATTTTAGCTCTGTGGAAAAAGCCGCTTGTTGGTTCTCGGTCACTCAGCCCTGAAATAATCACATAGAAACTGTATTAATTAAATCACTGCTTTGCACATTAGCTCTAGCTCCTTATTAGGTAACTCTAACATATTGATTTAACCTATTTCTATTAATCTGTGTATCATCACGTGGCAGTGGCTCACTGGGCTTCTCCCTGACTCCACCTTCCTTTCTCCCAGCATTCAGCTTAGTTTTTCCCCACCTACCTATATTCTGCCCTGCACAGGCCCAAAGCAGTCCTTTATTAACTAATGATATTCACAGCATGCAGAGGGGAATCCCACATCATAGCTCTTGTCTTGGTCATTTAGGTTTCTAAAGCTTAACTGTACTTGTGATTCCCCAAAATGCCCTGGTGAAATACCTCTATTTTCTTTTGTCTTCAGTAAAGTATAGACAGAAACGACAACGAAAAATAGGACTTAAAAAAATAAAACGAGCATTGAACTCTTAAGAAGATGAAGCAAAAATGGTGTGGGTGTTTTATAGTTTGAAGTTATTCAGATAAACAGAGGGGGTGTGAGGATGGGGTGCAGCTAAAAGACCAGCACATAAGGTGCCCAAAGTGGAAGATTCCTGGAACAGACCATGTCACTAGCAATGAAGGAACATAAGATTGGAGCTGCCCCATAATTGCATGTAAAGGGGTATGATTGTCCTGGTAGAGAATCTGGATGGTTATCTTTCAGATTCTGAATGAATAAATCTCTGAAGGATATTTAGCTGAAGAGGAGCAATTATGAGACTGGGAAGTAAAAGGGTAGATAGCATGGTGAGTAGAAATGAATTGAAAGACTATTCAGTTTGCTAGAGGAGGGATAACAGAAGCTATCTATAATGGTGGTCCTTGGAGAAGAACGAATGAGACAAATTTGAAAGACACAAAGAAAATAGAATAATCACATCATCAAAGGTTGACTATAAGAAAAAGACTTCTGCAGTCTGGGACAGCAAGATTCCTGGCAAAAGTGCTCCGTAATCTGAGGCATACAGTGCATTTGAGACAGAGTTGGTTATCTCAGTTCTGGGTTCGGTTTTAATGGTTGCATTATTCAGTCAGAAAGACAAGGCACCGTTATTTCCTCCTGTGTTCCTGTCGGACATCTGCTACTGGTTTTCAGGACCTACTTCTTGAAGCTGATAAATGAGCTCAGCCTTCTGTTGGCTTCTGTTATCCCAGACTCTGCCAAGCAATCTGTGGTCATACATAGCCCTCCTCCATTAATTTAAGTCCACTTAAGGGGTGTGCTAGGATATGAACAGAATAAACATGAAAGCCTCAAAGACTGTGGGAAAATACGGGGAGATGCTATTTTATTGAGTAGCAGAATATGTGAAAGTGTAGGAAATCGCAGAAAAGCTAATGTAATAGAGAATGACACCAAGTAGCCCAAGAGAGGTCAGTGTGACATTTAGGACAATTGTCAAAATGGTTTCATTGCCTGCTTCAATATTACAGTTTTACCACAACAGAGACGTTAGAAAGAGTCATGACACTGGATCAATGGAGATACGACCTTTTGATCCCAATCTGCTGTTCATACCCTGAAGTGAGTGGTGCTATTGTTTCCCCATAAAAGCTTCAGAACTGTAATTGGGTTTCTCTATTGTTAAAGGTTTATCATTAGTATTTATTGAGAGTTTCTAGTACTGTGCTAAGCATGGTGACAAAATTAAACAAAACCAAGTTGGGGTGTCTATCCTCACAATGGCTATATCTGTTAGGAAAAGCTTTATTCAACCACACAAGAAACCATTAAAGCTACAGAGACTAAATAAGAACCATTGTCTGTGTGAACAACAGTCATCTTGTTCACAGGAACCACATAAATGCTATTTATAAATGTGTGTGTGCTGTTTGGTTTTAATATGACAATTCTAGAAAACAAAAAATTCTTTTCTTCATAGAACTGCTACAAATAGGCCATAAAAGATAATAGCCTGCCTGTAAAAATATCTCTTAAGTGTTTCCTACAAGTGAAGACAATCTGCTGTTTGGCTAAGCAGTCAAGTATAAAAAGGCCCAGCTACTAATTAATGATCATTACATTAAGAGCAAGCAATTTTTGTATCCTTTAAAGAATATCGAGCAATAAACGGGGAGCATGCACTTAAGCCAATGTGATCTTAAATGAGATTTGGGGACCATTGAAACCCTACCTGTGTAAACAACCCCTGGAATAATGACTTCCTGCAAGGGGAAATGAAAGATATTTTTAAAGTCTAGGAAAGCCTGTCTGGCATGTTAGTCTCTGCTCCGCAGAGCAAATCCCTCGAATGCCTTAGAAAAGATTGATTTCTGATGTAAAGGCGCATTTAATCATAGCTTTGGAAGTTTGAAAAGTGTCTGCGAAGGTTTGCCTCTCGGTGGATTGGAAATCTATTAGTGAATAGCCAAGAGGTCACCGGATAGCAGGCATAAGACTTTTCAAGGGCTCTGATGCAAAATGTGATGCGACATGCCAGGCCACTGCCTTTCTAAAAGCATAGTGCTGAGGCTTTTCCACTGAAATGAGAGCAACAGACACAACACAGTGAGCTCATTGCTGCCACCCAAGTTCTCCTCATTGTTGGATAATGGTAGGCAATGTCATTAGTTGCCCAAACAGCTTCAGAAAAAAAAAATAAAAGATGTGAAAGTTATACCATTGATAGTGATATTCAGTAATTCTGTATTCATCTAACACTGCTGTTCTCAATCTGTGGGTTATGAGCCCTTGGGGGGTTCAAAAAGTCTTTTCCCAGGGATCACCTATAACCACCAGAAAACACAGATACGTGCAGGAGCCCAGTTACAGTTATGAAAGAGCAACAACAATAGTTCGATGCATGGGGGCCACTGCAACGTGAGGAATTGCAGTAAAGGGTTGCAGCATTAGGAAGGTTGAGAACCACTACTCTAAAACCCATTTTGAAGTTCTTTACCTATGTGTCAGGAAAAGTTTCAGGTTTTCTTTTCATACTGATTTTCACCTGTTTTTCTATTCTTTCTCTTGCTATACAACCTGTAGTCTGGCTTTGTATCTGAGGCTGTCTACCATCCATTCATTCTCTTGTTATTTGTAGTCTTCTTTAGGAGAACAAGGATGTATTCCCACTATCCTTGCAACTGTTGGTTTTTTTTTATTCTCTTCACATGTGTCATGAGACTAAGTTCAAGCCTGTTCCATGTCTAGCTTGGTGGGTCACTTTAACGTTCCCCTTTGCCTTTCTTGTAGACTAGTCCAAGATGTGGTCATGGAAGGGGAGTTTGGATTATTTGCATGATGGAAGGATGTCAGGGGGTGACAGAGTTCAGAGATGGAAAAGACTGGGGTTCTGGGTTACTTTGGGGAACATAGGTGTTACTGGTACCTGCCCAACTGTGGACTGACAATTCGAGAGTGGTGTGTCTATTTGAATGAGTATACTTGCAAATGTAGATTTGCCAACCTAATTAACACTTTTAACGTTTCTGATCACATATTTTTGTACCCATAGATTATCCTTCCCTTATCTTGTTCTCTCCCCTTTCTTCCCCATCTCTCTTCTTTTCTCTTTTCTTCTCTTCTCTTTTCCCCTTCTCATTCTGTTCTTTTCTTTCTGTAACCTGTATGTATCTATGATCTCTGTACTCTGAGAAATCACACTCTGAAATCCCCTCTCTATTTATGATTTCTGCATATAAGCCATTGTGCATATCCAATTCTCTTCTAAGAACTATACTTACGCTTATAGACTGAGTTGCCTCTCCAAATCACCTTCTGCCAAGAAGCATTTACCAATACCACATACGAAGTAAATGTCAAATAAGATGAAATGAATCCCTCAGAGGAAGATTGCAGATGGAAAAAAAACACAGTGTTGTGAATATAGTAAACAACTAGACTGCTTTAAAGAAAATAAGTGGAATAAATGTGACATTAAATCTTTAGGATTGGTGACATAGGGAAAGAAGAGAGAAACAACAAATTCTACCTATTCTGTGCTATAGTTCAATCATAGAATTCCTTTTGATCTATTTTGCTTCTTCAGAATATTTTGTTTATTATTCTCATCCATATGTATGATGCATGTGTGGATGCCTGCATTTACATGTATCGATGAGGGTGTGTATTTTATGATGGGTGTATGCAGATAAGAGCATAATCTCTGGCGTTGGATCTCTTACCTTCTACAATATTGGATCACAGGCTAGGTTTGCAGTCCTGAGAGCTTCTAGTAGTCTCCTTTCCCTGCCTCCCCTCATCCTGTACCACTGCCTTTTATCACTCTGTGTGGAGCTTCGATTATAGACACTCATTTTACTTATCTGGCCCTTCCATGGGCTCCAGCGGTGTTAAAACAGGTCTTCCTCTGTAGCAAGCTCTTTTACCTGCTGAGCCATCTGTCCAGTTCTCCTCACAATAACTCCATAACTGCACTCCTCTTTGCTGAGTCTTTCTACAGCCTTCATTTCCTACCTATGACCTTGTCTGTTGCCTTCCTGTAAAAACTGAAAATCGTAATCAGATTGGCTATTTTCTATGCTCCCTTCTTTTCCTGCACATTTAAAAATCTGTGTATGTTCCTGGTTTTCTTTCTGTTAGAGAGGCATCTCCAGTTTAGTGCTGGCATCCACATGTGCTATCATAGATTTCCTGGTCCACACCACTGGGCAACTACCCCTCTTTCATCTGCAGGCAACTCGTCAACCATAGTAAATCCATGTCTTCTTGTTCTAAATACAATGGCTGTTTCTCCCTTGACGGCTTTCTCCTTACCCCTTGCAGCCACGCTTTTTTAATTAGTGAACTTTTCATAAGAGCCTCCATTTGCAACTGCTTTCCTGCTCACTCTTGCTAAGGCAAAATTGGTTTGTTTATTTAGTAATTCTCTTGTCTGTGTACCTTTTCAGATGAACATGAAGCCAAGGTACTTGAGGGAGGTGAGCAAACACACCATACTTCATAGAACAATAATCCCAGCCCTTAATTTTGATTTTTAAAAATTTATTTTTAATTAAATATAATTTCACCTCAATCGTACATATATCCCTGTGGCACTCTTTCAGATTCATGATCTCTTTTTCTCTAATTACTATTGTTTGACACACACACACACACATGCATGCATATACACAAGTACACATTAGTGCAGGCTACTGGCTTTATTTAGTGTGTAGGTTTTAAGGACATACCAGTTGGTATTAGAAAACCAATAAGGGGACTCATCCCTTGGGGAAGACTAATTGCCGCTCTCAATAGTCATTACTTTCCTGTATTTCTTCATCTGGACATGGGGTCCTATGAGATTTCCCTCATCCATCTTGCCATGTCAGCGGATGATGGAATTTTCCAGGTCTTCTTTGGGTAGCTATATTGGTAACATTTCTCTGGTGTAGCTTCCCTGGCATAGCTGAAAGATACACTCTCACTGCAAACTTTATGCTCTCCTGACTCTTACAATCGCTTCTTGCCCCTTTCCTTTGCTCTTCCCCGACTGAACCTTAGGTTTAAGGGTTGTGTTGTAGATGTATCAACTGGGACCGGGCACCCCATATTCAGTGTTTTCCTGCATTTAGACTGCTTGTAGTTTTCTGTAATGGTCTCTGCCTACTGCAAAGAGAAGCTCCTTTGATGGGAGGTGAGATCTTCCATTACATGTGGGGATAAGGATAAGTACTTAGAGTACAGTTAAGAATTATCCTGGTTTAGTAATGGGGCAGTAGTAGGTTCTCACTCTTGATTGATGGGACACCTGTCTGAACATTCTCTCTGAAAGCCCTAAATGGTATTTTAGTGACCGTTCTATTCCTGTGAGGAGACCCCATCACCAAGGCAGCTTGTAAGACAAAAGGCATTTAATTCAGGGCCTTGCTTACACTTTCAGGTGGTCCATGACCATCCAGGCAGAAGCATGGCAGCAGGTCAGCAGAGATGGTGCTGAGGCAGTAGCTGAGAGCTTATATTTTATCCACTAGCAAAGGGCAGAGAGACGGTGAGACTGAGTCAGGCACGAGCTTTGGAAACCTCAAAGCCAACCTCAGTGATCTCAGTGATGCACCTCTTCTGGTTGGCCATACCCCCAAACCCTTCCTAAATAATTTACCAGCTGGGAACCAGGCATTAAAATACATGAGCCTGTGGGGCCATCTTATCCAAGCTGCCATAATGCCCTGTTTACCAAGAGTTATGATCCCTACAACCTTCATTGACTTAGCCATTCTATAATTTTCTTCTGTGTGAATTTTTCGGTTCATTTTTCAAAATTTAATTATAATTTCTCTGTTGATAGAAGTGATATTTATTGGTGATAAAATTTTGAAATTTTGTACTGAAAGCTATATGAAAGGGAAATGAAATATTAAAAAATAATATAAGTAAGACTGGGGTAATTTATTCCACTCTCTTTCCTCATATAATCTTTTTAAAGAGTCACTTTCAGAATAATTACTATTTTAAATTTAAAACATAAATTATTCTAGAAAGTATGCAGTAAATTGATTAATAATTTTACTTTGAAAAGTTAGGTAACAGTGAATATTAAATTAAGCTTATCAATGCCATTATATATTTATCAATTGCCCTTGAATTGGTACCAATATTATATTATCCATTCTGATTTTATATTTATGTAGCATAATATTATTTTGGTACTTTTGAATCATTATGTTTTTCTATTATGTATTGCTTTGAACATTTGATAGTTCTTATGTAAAATTACACACTGTTATTACTGTTATTCTTGATATTTTAAAAATAGTATTTTCCTACAGATACCTGCTATATTTTATTTGTAGCTTTTCTAGTTAATTTAAAAATTATATTCTTTCATTTGCTTCTTTATACATACCCTGAAACAATACTTAGTCTCATTTCTTGAACTAAGAGTAGACTGATGTTTAAAACACAGTATATACCTGCACAAAATTGTGGCCTAGTGGGGAAGCTAAATAAAAAGAAAAATGGTGTGACCACTGTTCTTCATTGTCAACTTGACTATATCTTGAATTACAATCCAGAAATGGAGGGCTCACCTATTATCTGGGTCTTGAGGCTGGAAGATACAGGCTTTTGAGCCACATCTTAAGGCAGGAAGACACACTTTTAATTTGGGCCACACATTCAGCTGGATTTATGAGGACAATGGAAGAAGAGAGGTTTCCTTCTTGGCCTGCTTGACTTGTCTTGTCAGCACACCCATTCCTTCACTAGCATTGGAGCCTACTTCTTTCTTTTTTTATTAGTTTTTTTTTAAAAAATCAATCTAAATTCCCACTCCCTTCTCTCCTCCTATTCCCGCCACACCTCCTCCCACCCCACCTCCTCTAATCCTAAGAGAAGGTAAGGTACGTTGCTTTGTGGAAGGTCCAAGGCCCTCTGTACTACATCTAGGCTGAGCAAGGATCCTATTCTCTTTGAATGGAGCCTATGTCTTTGGCGCTCCATCCTATATAGAAGACCAGCTCAGAGACATATACTCATGGGGTTGAGCAACTAGTAGATTCTTGGATTTTCCATTCACACTAGTCATTAATTGTTGGATTAGTTGTACTGCAGCCTGTAAGTCATTGCAGTAAAACACACACACACACACACACACACACACACACACACACACACACACACACAAGCATAATCATTCCTTAAGTTCAATGACTCTAGAGAATACTGACTAATATAGATGGGCATAGCAAATTTGTAAGTAAAGAGATGGGAAATGCTGTGTGCTGGGAAAGCAAGCTATGCATCTCTGGACTACATTGTCAAGTGGGGAAAATAACAGGGACCCTGGTAAGAACTCATTTCAGCAGACTACAAAGAGAAAAGTGAATGCTAGACATTCTTACCATGCTTTCAAGGGTGTTAAACAAGATAGCCTTCTTCCCAGGGGCAAGAAGAAAGCATAACGTTATTAAGAGAATAATTAGAGTGATGAAAATAGCATTCTAGAAAAATATTCTCATCCTAATATGGATAATTAGATGAGATAAAAGACAGGAGCTAGAAAAATACTAAAGAAGACTGTTTGGGTACCCAGCTCAGTGGGATGGAGAGGACTGATGCTTTGGGAGTGAGCCAGGAGGAAGAATTCTATCCAAATGGAGATTCTGACAGTAGTGAAAACTGGAGTCTGGAGCTTAGGAAGGCGTCTGGCTAGAGATTAAAGCTGTCATCTTCTCCATGTGTAAGAAATAGTAACTGGACCCTGGGGATGGATGTATAAGATGAATCAAGGAGAATGGGCAGAATGTGAGTTTTTGGAAAGAATTTCAGGAAGTAGCAATATTCAGAGGTTTAAGACAGTGATTCTCAAAGCATAAGCAGCAATGGAGATGGTGAGATAGAGGGACTTTCTCATAGATGAGAGATTGTCCAGAGAGTGAAGGAAAATAGAAGGTTTTAACACAAATTGTCTCCAAGCACTTTTACTAAGACTAAATATAAAAGCAAAACAAGCAAAAAAAAATCCACACTATTCCTTTAGTTTCTTTTTAGTCATATTTCCTTTAGTTTTAAATTTCAAATAACCTTCATCTTAAAAATAAGAATGGGTGACAATGATGTGCTAATGAGAGAAAGCGGATAGGTGTTCAAGCAGTAAGCAACAGAGGAAACTTCGCCAAAGATATTTGCTATGCCTGGAAAGCCATCTTATTCAAACTACCACAAAGCCCTATTCACCATATTATAGTATCTATAAATTTCACCTAGCTTAGCTAGTCTATATTTTTCTTCTGTGAGGATTGTTTTTAGCCCATTATTTAAGATGTAGTTATAATTTCTCTGGGAAGAGAAACTGTGATCAGAATATATGACATGAAAACTATTTTCAATAATATTCTTTGTGTTATAAATGTTTTTATGAATTTTATTTTTTCTATTATTTTTATTTCCTCTATGTGTTTTACTTAATTTATGGAATATTCTTGAATTTATATAATATTTAATTCAAATAAAAATATTACCCTGAGTCTTTTAAGCTCTCTATCTACCTTATCTCTTTTCTCCATGTTGAGTGAATGACAATGGTAGTGAATTAGAATACTTAGAATTCACTGTGTCTAAAGCTGGAGAAATGGCTAAGTGGTTAAGAACACTGACTTCTCCACCAGAGCTCCTGTGTTCAACTTCCAGCAACCACATGGTGGCTCACCACCATCTATAAGATTTGTTGCTCTGTTCTGATGTGCAGGCATACATGAGTGCAGAACACCATACACATAACAAACAAATATTGAAAAGCAAAAAGAATTCAGTGTCTATACTGTTCTACATCAGCTGTGCCTAGTTTCATGAGGCACAACCACCTTAAAAATGTTTTTTTAAAACCCTCCTTGAACAAAAACTTTCCAATTTTTCATATAGATATGCCATATATGCTGGCTACCATTATGTCAATCTGACACAAACTAGTATTATCTATAAGGACAGAACTCCTTTTGATAATATTGAGAAAATGCCTCCATAAAATCCAGCAATAAGGCATTTTCTTAATTAGTGATTGCTGAGGGAGAGTCCAGCCTATGGTGGGGACCTGGACTGGTATTCCTGTGTTCTATAAGAACACAGTCTGAGCAAGCCAAGAGGAGCAAGCCAGTAAGCAGCATCCCTCCATGGCCTCTGCATTAGCTTCTGCCTCCAGGATGTTTGCGTTGTTGCCTTGACTATCCTCAGTGATGGACTGTTGCCTGGAAGAGTAAGCTGAAACAAATCCTTTCCTCCCTAAGGTGGTTTGGTCATAGTGTTTCATCACAGTAATAGTAACCCTAACTAAGCCACCACATTTTGAATAGTCTTACATGTATTTTTTTCCTCTTGAACTACTAGTGCCTTTTCACAGTCCCACACTGTCTGATTTATCGTCCCCCATCTTGTTTTGTTCACCTGTCACACAGATTCATTGTTGAAAGGCATTTTCATTTTATGAGACTGGCCCCAGGAATTTCCTTCTCATGTGACCCACAACTTGGCTGAGTGTGGAAACTGGTTGTGATCTTTCTTTTCTACTTCCATTGATGTGGTTCCCTTGTGTTTTGGCATTTGGTGTTCAAAAACTGTGTCAAGCCCTCTTGCATTTTTGTATTTCTGTTTGACATGTTTGTTTTGCTTAAAACTCAGCGTTATCAGCAAGTAATATACTGGAGTATGTCTTTGGTTCATTACTCTGGAAAATAACTATTCCATTTCAAAATATCAGTTTTATTTAAGTTGGATAATTTCTCCCAGAATTTTCATGTGGCTCTTATTTAAATTCCACGTGCCCTGTTACCTCTGATGGAGTCTCCTTCACAGGAACTGCATCTTAGGTTTTGCTGCTTTGCTTATTTTCACCATCATTGACTGTTTGACCTTTTCTTGTGGAGCTTTTGGTGTCTTCTCCGATTTGTCCTGTAAATTGCTAATTAAATTTTCTGCAATGTCAAGTCTGCTAATTGTCGATTCGGACTAAAGTATTTGTTTTGAAATTCGGTAACTGCTGCTGATCAAAAGTTTTTCCTTCTCTTTGTTTTCAGTTCTTGGTTCATAGGGGCAGTGTCTTTTTGATATTTTTTCCCCTTTTGTTTCTTAAGGAGAATTGCATAAGGGTGTTCTTTTCTTATCTTGGGATGATTATAATGCGATTATCCTTCTTGTCACTCTTTGAGTTAGTAACCCATTGAAAAGCTCAGCATACACTTCATAGAGTCTTATTACCAGAAAAGGGTCTGGGCTTTGTCACAAACTATTGCAATTCTCAACTCACATCCTTTCTAGTGGGCCCTATCAGCTCGCCAGTGCTTTAGTCTGTCTCCTGCAGATCTTAATAGAACATCTTTCTTGCCCATAAAATTAGCATGTCCAACCCAGAATCAGAATCATCTTCATCCCCTTCTGAACTCCCACAGCAATTGCGCTATCATTCTGCCAATCACCTTCCATCACTCGGAGCATCTTTTGCTGCTCCTCTTTCTGATGCTTTGATGAAGGAGTTCCCTGCTCCGCAGTGATTCGTATGACATTTGTGCAGTTCCTTCCCCTGTTGTGCATTTATGGCTCTAATGACAGCTCTCTGGGAATTGTTTTCTTTCAAATCGTGTTGTGTTAATACTGACAGAATATTTTTCTTAAGGCTCTAGCCTGTTAATGTCTTTCTTTACAATTATGTTTAGATTTCTTTTGCTTGTTCATTCACATGCATCTCCATGTCTTTCCTACTGTCTCATTTTCTTTTAGTTTGGAAAGTGTGTGTGTGTGTGTGTGTGTGTGTGCGTGCGTGCGTGCATGTGTGTATGTGTGTATAATGTTCATGTGTACGTCCATGTGGGTATGGAAACAGGAGGTTGATAGGTATCTTCCATCATACTTTTCTACCTTGTTTTTCTAAAACAAGATCTTTATGAACAAGTATGTCACCAAACTGGCTTGTTGCTGTGCTCCAGAGATCTGCCTGTGTTCTACCTCAGCTCTCAGCACAGGGTTTAGTGTCCACGTGCATGTGGATGTGAGGAATAAGAACTCAAGTCCTTATCTTACAAACTTTGGGGTCACAACTTTTGCCCAATTCAGGTCTGGCCACCTGTCCTCAATATGCCAGATAAAAGGACCAAATTAAAGTTGAAAATAGAAAAAGATATTTTTAATGTGATTGTATTGGGAAGAGGAATCAATAGACCAGCATACCCCTCATGTCTTTCTTAGGGGTCCTGAAGTAAGATCTAAGTTTACAAAGAAGGCCACGGATTTTTTTTTTCAGAATCCTGTTTTTTTCATTTTATTAAATTTTGACATAAGAAATATTATGTTTGTCATTTCTTTTTTTTATTATTAATTTATTTATTAAAGATTTCTGTCTCTTCCCCGCCACTGCCTCCCATTTCCCTCCCCCTCCCCCAATTAAGTCTTCCCCCCAGCCCGAAAAGCAATCAGGGTTCCCTGTCCTGCGGGAAGTCCAAGGAACCCCCACCTCCATCCAGGTCTAGTAAGTTGAGCATCCAAACTGCCTAGGCTCCCACAAAGCCAGTGCGTGCAGTAGGATCAGAAACCCATTGCCATTGTTCTTGAGTTCTCAGTAGTCCTCATTGTCCGCTATGTTGAGAAGCTAAATAAGGAGAACCCAAAGAAAAACATATAGGCATCCTCCTGAATATTAACTTTCAGCAAGCGATGAAAGGAGACAGAGACAGAGACCCAAATTGGAGCACAGGACTGAAATCTCAAGGTCCAAATCAGGAGCAGAAGGAGAGAGAGCACGAGCAAGGAACTCAGGACCGCGAGGGGTGCACCCACACACTGAGACAATGGGGATGTTCTATCGGGAACTCACCAAGGCCAGCTGGCCTGGGTCTGGAAAAGCCTGGGAAAAAAAGGCCACGGATTTTTATATCTAAGCAGTCCTGACAAAGGCATGGGCTCTGCTCACCATTGGCCCCTTATTATCTGGGTTTCAGTCTCATCCTGTAGAACTGTGTGAACTCTCTTTCTAAAGGACAAATTCCCTTTTTGGTTGGAGTTCAGTATGGAGTCTTATACTTCTAATATGAGATTTCTGGGGAGTTTACCATTTCTTTGGGGTCCAATGCTTTCACAGCCTGATAGAGATTGAAAGACACAAGTGTCTCTTTAGAATATGTTCATTTCTGTCAGGCTGGGTACACTTAGGTTTGAACAGAACAGTAAGCACCAACTAACCTCTATTTCCAGTCCTGTTGACCGAGGTTTCTGTTCCTCCCAGTCCTTCAGTCGTTCAGTCCCAAAGGAATCACACAGAGGTCTACACTAGTTATAAACGTATTGACCCATTAGCTCAGGATTTTCTTATTAACTCTTATAACATTATTCTTGTCTATGTTAGCCATGTGACTTGCTCAGCGAGGCAGTCACAACTTGCTTCCTCTGTGTTTGGATCACAACTGCAGACTGAGCTTTCCTCTTCCCAGAAGTCTCCTGTTCTCATTGCCTTACCTCTACTTTCTGGCTGGTCACCCTGTCTATACTTCCTGCCTGGCTACTGGCCAAGCATCACTGTATTAAAATAATACAAGTGACAGGATAATTGGCCCACAGCACAGTCCTGGTCCTCACCTGCTTTTAGGTCTTCCATTCTCCAATACATATTATTAGCACCTAGAAAGGACCTACTAGGCTACAGTATTTTGCTACCTACTTATATGTAAAATACAAATATCTATATAGAGATATACACAAAAATTCTATTTTTTCTACTGAGACTAGTGACTATTATAATAAAATGTGAACATAGTACAAATCTCTATGCATAGGCAGCTCTGATATGCACAGCTTATAACACAACGTATCAGTTTGTTGGCTGAAAGTAATACACTGTGAAGGCAACATAAAATAAAAAACAATGGATTCTGCTCATAGAATTCAGGGAAGGATCCACAGAGAAGAGTATTTTAGGGCATGACATGAGTAAGACGTAAATTAGAGTTCCCTGTCCGAAGAAGAATAAAATATTATTCTAAAACATGGATAAGAAGGGAAAAGTAACAATTTATGATATGTTCAGACAAAAAGGAAATTCTCTGTCATGTTCATCTTAGATATATTCAAACCAAGGTGCAGGATGTAGACTGGAAGAAAGCAATGGGAATCTCACAGAATGAAAGATACTTGGAAATATTATACATGCATGATGGAAAGGAAGGTTGAAAGATAAATATGATCATGTCACCATTTTGGAGGCAAGGGTTAGGAATTTGGAGTTGACTTTATTGGGCTATGAAGAGGCAGAGAGATTTTGTAAATGGAATTAGATGACAACAATAAAAGTTAGGGCCCAAATTCTAAGTAAATGGATCCCACCCTAAAGTAGAAAGATGGTCGTGAATAGAGTGTTTTCTTGCTTTCTAAAAACAGTGCTTCATGACATAGTTCTTTTTTTTTTATTTTTTGGTTTTTCGAGACAGGGTTTCTCTGTAGCTTTGGAGCCTGTCCTGGAACTCCCTTGGTAGACCAGGCTGGCCTCGAACTCACAGAGATCCGCCTGTCTCTGCCTCCCAAGTGCTGGGATTACAGGAGTGCGCCACCACCGCCCGGCTATGACATAGTTCTTTAGCTCATCCAATACTGCTGTGGGAATGTGAAATTTCCTAAGGGTAGACTGAGCCCAGGTTGAGGCCAGCTGTGGTATGAATAGCAGCCCTAATTCTGGCGGAGAAAAGTTGCACATGCTTTTCCTGCATCACAATTTCAGAGGAAAGCTTTAACAGAACATTCTATACTGTAATAGAGATGTTAAAAATGGAGGCCATGCTATACTATAAAAGAGACTTCAAAAACAGAGGTGGGCAAATACACTGGGCAGAAAGCTCATGCTTTGGATATTTTCAAAAGAGAAAAATGGTTGCACATCTATGATAGTAGATACAATAAGGACAAAATGCTTTGTTGAGTGAACGTTTGAGTATTTTCTATGGGACTATAAAAGTGAGGAACTGGAGAAACTTTCAGAGACTTATTGTTCTTGGGTCTCATGTCAGTGGCTGCCTGCTGACCCCTTTTCCATCTGCCTTATGTGAGCTGAGAAGACAACTGAGCACTCATTATAGAGATTCTCTTGGTGCTTAAGGAACAGTATACAAGAGATCAGAGGTGATTGAGAAACCATGGAAATACCAATAGAGAAGGGCTATATGCCAAAAAGCCATCAGAACCTATAAGCATCTACTTGAGACTTCTTAATTAAAGTCTTCTCTGTTTTCTGTTTACCCTTGTCCGTCCTGACTCCAGCTTTGGAGGGGGTCTGCGGTTAAAGTGCTGATAAGACAAAGAGAAGTTCAACTCCCCTCCTTCCTTCACCATTGGCTCCTCTTCCCTCATTCTCATCCTACCTTTCCCTGAGTCTGATAGACAGAAGGAAGAGATTAAGTCCTGCTCTTGAAAAAAATGAACTTGAAACTCCACTTGAAAAGCTGAGATTGTAGCTTTGAGTCAAAGAGAATAATTTCCAAGAATGATCACAAGAGTCACGATATTCTCTGAGATTTTACCCAGTAGAAAGGAAAGCAAGCAAATACTTGGACAATGACACACTAAAATATATGTGCTCTTCCATCATATCCTGTGACTCATACTTATTCAATAAAAAGTTATATAAGAAGATTCATGAACTTAGCTCTGTTTGAAAGTATCTTAAACACTCTGAAATGGCAATAATACGAGGTAAGGCAGATTTGGACAGAAGCACTTTCCCTGTATTCATGGTATTCTTTCACATATTAAGTCATGTCTAATTCTTTTACTATGTCTATACTCCTGTCAAAGCTTATCACTCATTCATTTTTCATCGGAACTTATGGGTATTCCTTTAACCATTCTTGGTTGGTAACTTGTCTACATCTGGAATTAACTAAAAGCCAAGTAGCTGGGCACAGCTCTGAGAGATTTTTTTTTTTTTAGTTAAATCATTTGAAGTTGGAAGACACACTTGTAATTTTTGAGGTGGGAAGATTCACCTCTAATCCAGGCTTTTGGAGATAGGAGATCTGCTTTTAATCAGGACCTCACCTGCTGCCAGCCTATATAAAGGACATGAGAGAAGGAAGCGTAATCATTCTTTGCTAGTATTAAAGTTTATGTATTGGGATTTTGAAGAACAGCTGAGACATCCAGCCTTAGGGACTGAACAACTATTAGATTTTTGGACCTTCCTCTGGTAGATAGCTATTGTTAGACTATCTGGAAGACAGACTTTAAGCTTGTAAGTCACTCTAATAAATCATATGTGTGTGTGTGTGTGTGTATGCATCACCATTATATATAATAAATCACACACACATACATATTTATCCTCATTCTGTAAGCTCTGTTCCTCTAGAGAACCCTGACTAATACAGAAACCTATTGTGTTTCAGAAATTGTTATGATTCTTAGGATAAATATAGGATTAAGATATGAAACCTCCCAGATACATGGGGTTTGTGTTTTAGTTAGCAGAAATTAATGGTAGCACATATAGCACCCAAGTGACTTTCTCTGTATGATAGAAGATAAGTGCAGTGGAATAAGGAAGTCAATACAGGAATGTATAGAGGTCATATTAACATCTGCCTGCAAACACACGAACACTGAGGAAGTAACATTTGAGCAAAGTCCTGAGAGAAGTGATTAGCCACATGAATATTTAAAGAGAGACAGCTTTAAGGCCTTCATCTTGGATAGTATTTTGGAAAAGTTTTCTAAAAAACAGCAAGCAATTCAGTATGACTGAACACAGTGAGCTATAGAGACAAGGTGTGAGAAAGAAGGTCAAAAACATAATAGTCGCTAAATCATGCAGGGCCTTGAAGGTCATTGCCAGGCCTTTTACATTTATATTGAGTGAAACAGGAAGCCATTTGGAGGTTGAAGCTGAGGCTTGCCATAACTTATTTGATGTTATAAAAGAATAATTCGTGTGATAGACTGTAGATTTTTTTATAAAGGTTCCTATGTTTATTAGTCTAATTTTTGGAATGTAGTTACCGTTTATATAAATATCCTACTATAAACTGATAAAAGTCCAAGTCTAGGTCCAGCTAAGTACTATGTCCTCTATGGTGGATAAATAATATATATACAAGTGACACTAGTATTTATCAGAATATTGTTTTATATTTCTTTTAGCAAACTGAGAGTTAAAGAACTATGCTATCAGCTAATATGTTTGACTACTTCAGACAAATTATTCTTTTGTACTGGACAGTATAGAATTGCATTTCACTGCGTTTTAGTGCAGTTTCAAATAAGGTCATTCTTTCTAAGCTTATTATTCTCTAAAAGACAGCTGCTTGTGGCCTCTCTAATCATAACTTGACCTAATATTATGAAAATGTATCTGTTTTTTTCATTTTCTGAATCCCCGAATAGCCGGTATTTCTAGGTATTATTTTTTATTTCGATCTCTGTCCTCTGAGATGGTGTTTGGTGTGTAGTAACTCTTGATATTTGCTGGATGAGTGCATAAGAGAAGAGATTCTCCAAATAGGATCTTCATGATTTGAGAGCTGTGAAGGACCATCCACAAACTCTGAGTCACGCAAGTTTATTTTTGGGCCTCAATAGCTACAGTCAGATATCTAAAGTTAATTCTGATTTTTTTTCAATAAATAACAAAGAAAGGAAGAAGGAAGAATAAGGGGAAAGTCAATGGGGAAATGAAAGTTAAAAAATAAAAACAGAAAAGAAAGAATTGGGTAAGGGAAGAAAGAAGCAGGAAGGGAGGGAGGAAGATAGATGATAGATAATAAATAGATGATACATAATAAATAAAAGATAGATTTAGAGATAGATATGTAGCTAGAGAGATAGGTAGGTAGGTAAATAAATAGATGGATAGATAGATAGATAGATAGATAGATAGATAGATAGATAGATAGATAGATAGATAGATAGATAGCCAGGCAGGCAGGCAGGCAGACAGACAGACAGACACAAAACACCCAGTACTGACTCTCCTTTCCTTTGTATACTCTTAAGATCCCACCTTATTCTCTGTACAGTGTTTTTCATCCTCCTTTGTATTTCACCATCTTGAATGTTTAAGCATTTAGAAAGGTGCATTATGAACTAATATTTTCTGACTTGCTTGACAGTGAGTGATTTTTAAAAACTCTCTTTCGTGAAGGAATTTTATTCTGTAATAAAAAAATAAAACTTTGGCTGCACGTCAAGGAACTGGTCGGATTTCCCTAGCCTCGTTTACATATTAGTCAGTAAAGCGTGCAGAGCAGAAGCGCCCAGAATGTCATGATTTATGCAGCTGCCCATGGAAATCAAGTCAGTTGAACTGGCTTTATTGTTGAATGTTTCTTGACCAGGCCTTAATAGGCACTTGCTTTTGTCACACAGCCAGGCTACTGAATGCAATGAGATGCAGGTTCGGATATATTGGTTTTATCATCTGGAGTGTTCTAATCCAAATGGAACAATTCAGAGCCAGGTGACTTTAGAGATAGGCCTAACTGGGAAGACACTATTTCCAAAGAAATAAAGGATGTACTTCTTAAAATCAAATATTTATGGTCCTTAAAAAAATCTTTTAAGCCATTAAAGATTCCTACATAAAGGTAAGGTGTTGTAGCTTTTAGTATGATTGTAATGGAAAAAGAAAGATTTTCAAAAACATAAAAGAATCTAATCTGATCTTATCAATGTCACCTTACATGCTCTTACAAGGTGTCTAAAACCTGTTAGCTTCTACTCTTTCCAGAATCTCACAGGGTAAATAAAGCATCTGCTTTATCTAGATGGCAAGGAAGCAATACATTCAGGAGGCAAAAGACAAAAGCAAGGGGAGGAAAGTTAATGGAAATGACTCTCCCTAGCAAATGCATAATCCTGCCTGCATGGAATACATAATACAGGTACAAATCATGTTATATCTACATTAAAAGTAAAATGTGAAAATAACAAAATAAAAAAAAGCCTGATGCTGCTTTTTAAACCATTTTGTTGGTGTGAATCAAGAATTTCCTTTAATGATAATAGGAAGTTGTTAGGATGGACTTGATGGTTTCTGTCAGTTGTTGCTCCCAATAGCAATTCCCAAACGACCTCAGCTGTAAACAGAAGTTTCTATCCCGTCTGGTCCTGTAGCCATTCAGTCTCAAAAAAGCACAGAGGCTTCTATTAATTATAAATTGCTTGGTCTATTAGCCCAGGATTATTATTAACTATCTTATAACTTACATTAACTCATAATTCTTATCTATGTTTAGTCACATGACTTGGTACTTTTCCTTAGTGTAGTATTTTCATCTTGTTTCCTCTCTGTCTGGGTTGTAACTGCAGACTGAGACTTTCCTCATCCCCAAATTCTCCTATTCTGGTCACCCTATGTATTCTTCCTGTCAGGCTACTAGCCAATTAGCATTTTATTAAACCAACACAAGTGACAAATCTTTACAGGGTACAAGAGCATTATCCCACAGCACTTCCCCATTTTTTCTTTTCAAAACAAGGCCCTGAATCTAATTTCTTTTGTTTAGCTTTTTTTTCTGACCATTATTTATAACAGCTTATAAGCAATATGCTAAATAAAATGAAACATCCATAATCTATATTTTGGGAATGTGGACATCGTTTTCTAGGTTACTTCCTGCTGATTGGGGATGCTGATAATCTTATGGGAACCCAAAGAAAATTTAGGATTATTATCAAGTCCTGACTGGGGAATTCTGTGAGGTTGGATCATCTTGGTCAGCAGTCTCAAGGTTGTTCTAGATGTAGAACTCAAAGGAAACTGCAGCAGAAGTGCTGTGAAATGTTGGATCATCTGGGCCACAGGCTCCTATGGGAGATTTCTTCAGGGGGTCTTTTTTGATCAAACCTGATTTTTCTTAACCCAGAATGAATCCACAACCTCTCATTTCTTGTGGGAGCAAAAGTAAAACCTCTTCTCCAAAGTAACATATCTTCTAACCTATTTTTGAAGTCAAGGCATTTTCAAAGTATGTAGGTTGGATTAATAATTGAATGGCTTCTTCCTCATTAGTCAGTTCAAAGACAACACAATAACATGAAGTATATAGACTCTCTGTGTATTTTCCATTTTTATGTGGCTTTTATAAAAAACTCTATTTCTTTTATTTTTGACTTTTGATTTTTTGAGACAGGGTTAGTCTGTTTTCTTTGGATATCCTGGATCTCATTCTGTACACCAGGCTGGCCTGAAACTTACAGAGATTTGCCTGCCTCTGTCTCCGAAGTACTGGAATTAAAGGTGTGTGCCACCACTCCTGACTATATTTCTTTTTTTAATGACTTTTTCTGTCCCTTTTCTTTTCTCTCCCAAGCTGATGTTTATTTTTAAAAAACACTGTATACTGTTTAGAAGTTATTTTCATCTGGATATATCTTTACTATATATCTCTCTTTTTCTGATCACATGAGTGTTTAGTCTGCTAAGTGACATGACAAGGATTTAAGTTGTGACTTGGGTGACTGAATCCACCCCACTCCTTGGCCTCCTGAGAGAATAGCTTCATGGTGGAGGTATTGACAGAAGCCACATTTTTTACCACAACTCTGTGGAGGTTTTAGGTCCATGCCACCACCTAGAAGCCTGATGTCAGTGGCTCATAGACACCATTTAAGTGCTTGGTGGCAGAGCCTCTTAAAATAGCTTCAAGGGTGTTGCTGCTAATGCTGAGTCAGGGAGCCTCTCTTAAAGGAGGTGTGTCTTTGCTAGCCTCTAGAAGACAGAGTCAACCCTACAAAATGCTTCTACCAAGAAGTTGTGCTTAACTCTGTTCTTTTATGTCTAAAATCCCTTCTCAAGCTCTCTAAGGTTTTATGTGGATGTAGTTGTCCCATGTTGAGTGCCATTTGTAAATAGAAATTTCTGTCCTGCCCAGTCCTGCAGTTATTCCATCTCAAAAAAACGTAGAGGCTAATATTAATTATAAATTTTTGAACTATTAGCTCAAGCTTATTATTAACTAGCTCTTACAACTTATATTAACCCATAATTCATGTGGCTTGGTAACTTTTCTCAGTGCAGGATTTTCATCTTGCTTGCCCTGCGTTTG
This sequence comes from Microtus pennsylvanicus, assembly GCF_037038515.1. Taxonomy (NCBI): domain Eukaryota; kingdom Metazoa; phylum Chordata; class Mammalia; order Rodentia; family Cricetidae; genus Microtus; species Microtus pennsylvanicus. The sequence goes on from NC_134598.1 coordinate 18,624,756, forward strand.
GGTGGTGACCGCAGACTGAGCCTTTCCTCTTCCCAGAATTCTCCTAGTCTGGCCAATCAGCATTTTATTAAAACCAATACAAGTGATAAATCTTTACAGGGTACAAGAGCATTATCCCACAGCACTCAACTCCATTGACTTTTTGTTTTTGTGTTGAACAAGAAGTAGAATGTTCTGATCATTTAGAGCACTGAACTTAGGATGGTCAGACTTGATTCCATGGCAGAGTCCAATGACTGATTCAAAATAATTTGCTACCTTTCTGTACAGATGTGTGTATTTTGTGCATGTGTGCACATGTATATGACGTTTTCCTTTAGAATTATTGAGATATCTCACTTGAAATTTTGTATCCCATCTCAACTCCCAGAATATATACCATTTTATGTCATGATGTCTTGTGAACTACCTTGGAATATTGCCTTCACGACCTCATCTCTATACTTTTCTTTGTTCTTAAAGTTCTAATAAAAAGTGATTGTTGGTAAGATGATAGGAGGCAATTAAAAATTAGAGATTGACCCTTTAACATGCTTGTATTTTTAGAGCACTTGATAAGAGCACTAGGTGATTTTGTTTGTCTGCTAAAAACATGAGGGAACAGGATGGTTAAAAGTTGGGGTAGGGACAGAGAGGGAGAACAAGCAAAGAGATATCTTGATAAAAGGAGCCATTATGGGATTAGGGAGAAAAGTGGTGTTAGGGAAATTTCCAGAAATCCACAAATGTGACCCTAATTAAGACTCCAAGGAATAGTAGAGAGGGTGCCTGAAGTGGTCTTCCTCTGTAATCAGATTGATGACCACCCTAATTGTCATCATAGAGCCTTCATTGGGTAACTGATGGAAGCAGATGCAGAGAACCACACCTAAGCACTGGGTCAAGCTCGCAGACTCCAGTAAAAGAGAAGGAGGAGGGATTTTATAAGGAAAGGGGTCAAGATCATGATGAGAAACAGCTGACCTGAGCTAGTTAGAGCTCACTGACTCTGAGCAGAGAGCTGGAGAACCTGTGCAGGAGCAAACTAGGCCCTCTGAATGTGGGTGACAGTTCTGTGGCTTGGACAATCTGTGGGGGCCACTGGAATTAGGACCAGGATTTATCATTAGTGCATGAAATGGCCTTTTGGAGCCCATTCTCTATTGAGGGATTCCTTGTTCAGCCTAGATACAGGCAGGAACAGCTTGGTCCTGTCTCAACTTAATATATCAGACTTTGCTGACTCCCCAGGGGAGGCCTTACCTTTTTTGAGGCATGTATGGGGCATTGTGGGGGGGGGGAGAAGTAGCAGGAGAAAAAGAGGGAGTAGGAAGTGATTGGTATGTAAAATGAAAGAGAAATCTCTTTAAAAAAAAAAAAGAACTAGAGATTTTCCTACAAAGAACTGTTTCACTCTTATGGTAAAAACCATTAGAAGTGATTCACCAAAAATGATGGTAAGACAACCATAAACAATTTAAAGAATTTTTCATTCTTGTGTGATATTTACATAAATATAAAGAATATGATTTTGATTGATACATGAATTTCAGACTAAATTTTTGGGCTGTCATGGAGAAGAGATGCTTATATGGAGATTAAAGACTTTAGGGGATCTGTAGGAGAAGGGCCCATTTGTTCATCCCAGCTGCCTGGCTAGCTTAGCCCCAAATGAACCATACAGAAATTGTATTAATTAAATCATTGCTTGGCCCATTAGTTCTAGCCTCTTATTGGCTAACTCTCACATCTTAATTTAACCCATTTCTATTCATCTGTATATCACCATGTGGCAGTGGCTTACTGGGAAAAATCCAGCATGTCTGTCTCTGGTGGCTCCATGGCATTCCACTGACTCTGCATTCTTCCTCTCAGCATTTAGTTCTGTCTTCCCTGCCTACCTAAGTTCTTCCCTATCACCTAGGCCAAGGCAGTTTCTTTATTCATTAACCAATGAAAGCAACACACAAACAGAAGGAACTCCTACATCAGGGATCTTTCCAAGTTAAATTAAATTTGTAAACAGAGACACCTAACAGTTTTTACACAATATAGGGCAGGTGTACCAGTAAAACAGCAAAAGTGGAGAGCATCCCTCTAGTATCTTTGTTAGGTATTAAGGGATCTCCTCACTTGATTTCTTTATTCCTTTTTCCAAGATAATTAAAATTTCTCAGATTTAATTACAGATCATTTTCAAAAATTACAGGAGGCCAATGCATATTATTTTCTTTCATCAAATCTTTCTGTTTTCCATCTCTATTTTACTAGGCCTCCCTTAGCAGAAAATATTTGCTATGCCTATTCCTTTTATTCTAGCCAAGAGGCTGAAATGCTGCTACTTCTGACTAATTCATTTTATTTGCATTTTTAACCCTATGCTTCATAGAGACACTGTCTTAATGGCTTAAATTTGTCTTTAGCTGTTGATGTTCTTGCTAATGCAATAGTCAGGATTTGGATAAGTTTTGACTTTCCCCTTATACATGAATTGATTGTAGTTGTATATTATACTACCATTTTTGTTTACTGCACATTGTTATTTTGCTATATAGTTATAATCTTAGGAAATATTTTACTCTCATTTTTTGACATTTAACAAACATGATTCTATTAATGAGAACCTGTTTTTTTGCCTTTGCTATGACAGGTTCAGAATTGACGGTGTTTTGTATGTGCTTATGAAGGACAATGTGGTGTTTTGAATTATTTGTATACTGAGTTACAATGAAATCAGGATAATTAGCATATTGATGATCTCAAAATTAGGTCTTTATAATGTGTATATTCATGTCTTTGTTAGGGTTTCTATTATTGTGAAGAAACACATGAGCCCAGCAATTTTTGTGAAGGAAAACGTTTAATTGGAGGCTTAAAGTTTCAGAGATTTTTGTCCTTTATCATTATGTTGGGACATGCTGGCATGCAGGCAGACATGGTTCTAGAGAAGGAGCTAAGAGTAGAGAAGCAACATCTTGATGTACATTTGTCAGGAAGTGGTCAGGGGTACTGGGCATGGCTTGAGCACATGAGACCTCAAAGTCTGCCTCCACAGTGACACACTTCCTCCACCTAGTCCAATAAAGTCATGCCTCCTAATAGTGACACTCCCCGTGAGCTTATGGGAGCCATTTACATTTAAATTGCCACAATTCAAAACCCTAACTACAAGACTTCTTGTTATGTAGTTACTCTCCTGTGCCATGACATGGGCATTTCATGTTGTGGAAATAAATTCTGGTATCCAAGCATTCTTATGGCACATTCTCTTACTAAGCATTTAGAGCAACTGGTATTGTCATTTAACATTGGTGACATACATGACTTGAGACTAAGCCTCTCCTCCTACACTTTGCACAGCAGATCTGATCTCATCAGTTACAGATACCTGACATTCATCTTGTCAGCACCTCCTCTACTCATAACTGTACAAATTTTACATATACTTATATCCTATCCTTCTCACGGTGAGAAGAGCCTTCTGCAATTTGACTCTGCAGCATCAGCAGTTATACTCTGGCTTGGATAGATAGCAGTATAGTTACTGTGGCAGCTAGAATGTATGAAGGTCATCATCCACACTTCAGCTATGAGACAAGTTAGACTGACCCAAATCTTTAGTCTTTCCTCTGCTGTTGTCACAGTTCTCGGTCCATCAGAAGAGTTGTGGATGGAAAGCGAAATGATTGTTCATGACCTCTTAGGGGAACAGAAGAACACTAATCATATCACAAGCCTGAAAATAGTAAATTCTCTTGTGTCCTAAACAAGGTTAACGGCACTAGTTTTATACTACCCCATTTAATATGAGGCAAGGAATGTTTCATAAAAGATAATACATTTTAGTCTCTGAGATGCTCGTGCTATCTCCAAGTACATATCACACAGCTGGAATATAATAGTATCTTCCTGCTGTTCCACAAATCTGCTGGTGGGGCCCTAAACATGTTTCAAATTATGACTCTAAATCTTTTTCTGATCCGTCTCTTCACCCTTAAATTAACTGCCTTTAGTGTCACTCTTTTATAATCTTGCTACTCAAGTCTTTGTGCTTTGACAAACAAGCTGGTGTTTGTCAAACTCAAGACCATTATGCATATATTTCATTTGCAAGAATATTTCTCCTGAATATTCACTCTTCAGAGACATAAATATCATTTTCTTCACGAAATTTACAATGCCTGCCAATTAATAAAACCATGTAAAATTCTCCCCATCTTCAATTCTTTTTCTTTACTTTTGTTTTTTTTTCCACAGCAGTAATCGTTACTGTATGATTAATAAGTCACTCACCTATGTGATGTGCTTACTATCTGCAGTTTCTTTCACTCAGCTAATAGTGAGTACTCCAAACTGGCAGGAATTTTTATCAATTTGTTGGCACATATTAGTACATCATAACTATCAATTGAATTAACAGACACACACTCTTTTGTTTTCTCTGAACACCCATAGATTCAAGTCCTCCCTTAGGCTTTGGGTCATTTTCTGTCTCTGCTAAAGTAGTGGTTTAATAGCCCTGGGGCTTCCACAAAGGGAATAGACAACCAACTTGCTTTTACAGGTAGAGGAAAATCCAATTTAAAATCCTACCATATTCTGTAATAGAATATAGCTTGATAAAAGATTTTGAAAGGAATTTAAAAGCTTCCTGGTCAGCATTACTTTTATCAGCTGTTACATCTATATGCTGTAGCTCTTTCTCCAGCTTTGAAATTGTAAAATCCTTTTCTCCGGCTAACATGGCCGAGGCAAGGAGTATCTAAATGCTATTTCTTTCAAAGGGGAAGAGAACAAGATAGAAAGAACACTTGCAGTGTTTTTTAGTTTACCACTAAGGAGAAAAGAATCCATGGGGTTGGACTAATTTTCAAATATCCAGCATTCTCCAGTTAGACATGTTGCCATGAATTTTGAGTTGTGTGTGTGTCCATGTATGTTAATTTTTTTTAGTTAGACTTTTGGAACCTGGGAGAGAGTGATTTGACTCTTTATCCTGAAATGATGAAAACTATTCAGAGAGGTTTTGCATTTCATCTTTCACTAAAGATACAGGGCATAGTATTTATGGCCTCCTACCAATCATTGAATATCATTTGCAATTATTTTGGAAAGGGATTACTTCGAAAAATATTTTAAGGCCTCTTTGCTGTTGTTTGTTTGTTCGTTTGCTTTTGTAAGTGTTAAGGAGACCCAAAAAAGACAGCTGCTTAAATGTGCTTCCAACCGACTCAAACTAAAAGATCTCTCTCCCTCTTTCATCAGTTTATATCTTGTTTCCTTAAGATACTGTCTAGAGACAAAGGGGACTTCATTTTGCGTGGATTTCCCGAGACGAGATGTTAATTGGGGGCAGTAGTGCTGGGTAACAATTCATAGACTCTGTCAGCCGCTCAAACTTGTTGATTTCTTGGAAAATGAGAAGTGGGAAGTTGCATTTGTGGACAACCATGCTTTTCTAGTCTTGTGTTGGATGTTGTAAATGGAGGTGAGGAAGTCAATAAATAAAAAGAAAGCACAAAGCACAGACATACCTGTGAAAGACTTTTTGGTACAAAAAAAAATGTCATGCTAATTTTCTTGCAGCATTTCATTTTAATTAACCCTAGAATTTATCATCAAATAAATTAAAATGTCAACTTATTTATTCCATTAGTTTACAAAGTCTAAGAATAAACCTACTCTTTGTTCTCCCTCCCTTCCTCCTTTCTTTTCTTTAATTTTGTCCTGGAAGCTTAAGAGAGTATTGACTTTCTTTTGAGATATAGCACTGAGTGGAGCAACAGCATATTACTTGAGAAAAACTGTTCGTGCTCTTCACTCTGTTCCCCCACAAAACCCATTTTCCTGAGAAGTCAGTTAAGTAAGTAAGAAGGACCGCCTGAGAAGAATGTCCTTAACTTTTAGGTCAATTTGTAGATACAGGAAGTATTTTTGCAAGTGTCAACAAATTAGAAACGGTGTCGGTTTTGCCCCAGAAAATATGATATTGCTTTAGAAAACGAGACTAGTAGGGTCGAATGCCAAGTGCCCTTGCCCACAAGTGTCTGTACACTGCACAGTAGGGGATAGAAGATCTAGAAGGTTTGAATAGAGCTAATACCTGCCCCCCAAATTCATGGAAATAAATGTTTCTTTGCTTTCCAGTGAGATATCCCTGACTAATATAGCAACCCTTTCCTTGATTTCTTTCTGTAAGACCAGGTAGGAAATATTAAAAGTTCAGTCATTTATACAGTTTAAAACATCATTGTTCAATTATATCGCAATGGTACCATGTGAATAGGTCTTTAAAAAAACTTTTATATCATATATAATTGGCTCCGTATCTTTTAAAAAGAGGCACATTAACAAAATAAAGCATATGGGGGGTGTATTTTGTACAAGTTCTGCTTGGCCAAGAAGCCTTCATTAGGAAATTCTGAACCAAAGGAACAGTTAAGCCTAGTAAGACCCTTTACCAGTTTTGATGAAGCATTAGGATGCCACAGAAAAGTAGGATTGAATAAAGGGTCTGATCAAAAGATGAGGAGGATATCTCAGAAAGGAGTATGATCTTCTCAGTGTTCTGTGTCTTTAGAGTTACACCCTCTTTCCTCTGGGTAGAGAATTATGGTCTTATGATGGTCTCAGTAAATGTTGAAAGAGGTGATCAGGAAACCATTCCTTGCTTTTATTTTTATTAACTTCAGGATAGACAAGAAGCTGGCAATGACCTTACCCTTCTTGGTTTGCTTTCTCGGGTACATAGGTGCTCCATTTTGGAGTAGTGTATATTGAACCTTATTGAGTTTCAGTAGAACTTTGTTAAGGATGTTGAGCCCTTCTCCTTGTATATCACAAAGTATCATTTTTGTATGGAGATATGTAGGTGATTTTGAAGGGAGGAAAGTAAAAGAAAAGACATTATAATCAAGTTATAATCACAAAAACAACAATTCATAACTGTACAAATCATTCTTAGTGTGTGAAAATAGGGCTAAGATGATAAACCATAGTGTGCTAATTGTTGTTTTAAAACTATGATTATTAGGTGCCAAGATTAGTGATGGGTGCCCATATATGTACTTAAACTGAGTCTGATGAAGATGTTATGTTTAGTTTAAAAGTGTAAATTCATTACAATATTTGATTACTATTGTACAGTAAGCATGAGAGAAAAATTGATAAATCACTGTGACCTGAATTCAAAGAGATGATTCGGTTTTATGTGAGAGCCAGATATCAGAAGAGTTAAATAGATTTTTCACTCTAGTGGTAGATATAAGTAGCTGTAGGTGTTTGGATTCATGAGTGATTAATTATAACTGAGTAGAATCTAGGTTGCAGGGATGGTTCATAGAGTTGACAAGATTGAAGAGAACTTGATAGGATGGGGAAATGAATGAATGACTTCTGTGCTCCAGACGGATGTGTTTGGAGTTACTGTTGCTAACACTGTTGAGGTAGTACTTTTGGTATCATGTGCTTTGTAATTTATCTACAACAAGTGGGTTCATATTATTGGTGTGCATTTTAGAAAATAAGATGATTTTTATGCTGCCTGAAAAAGCTGAACCACAGAAAGTTTTACAAATCAAATATTAACACACTATGGCATTAATCAATTAAACACCAGGTGATTAATTTTTTTTTACATATAGCTCATAAGCACCCTGAGCTATATAATGGAAAAATACAGATACCCAAAAAGGAAACCTCAAAGGTAATTTTTTTTACTCAACCAGTTCTCTAGTTAGTCAAATACTTAATTGGTTTTGGGTGATGGATTGATAAGTAAATTTTTATAGTTACATTTTAAGATAAAAACCAAAAAAACACACAAGCCTACCATATGAACATAAGGCATATAGGCTAGGCTGTAATTAAGAAATAGCAACAATAACACAAACCAAATAGGAAGGAGAAGAGGACTTCTCCTGGGAAAATATTTATAACTACAACTTAAACAAATATATATGTTAGCTATGGGAGTGGCAAGATGGTGAAGAGGAAAAGAAAGGCACTCTCTGCTAAACCAGACAATCTAAGTATGATCCTTGGAAACCGTATGATCATGGGAGAGAAATGACACCTGCGGGTTGTTAGCTGACTTCCTTATCCACATAGTGACACACAAGAACACACACCCACATACCTACCATACTAAACAGACAAACAAACAAGGTAATCCTAAAAGAAGGTGGGCTGGAGAGATGACTCAGGGATTAAAACTATGTACTGATTTCTTTGAAGATCTGAGTATAGTTTCCAGTATCTATATCAGGCAGCTCACAGCCACCTGTAACTCCAACTTCAGGAGGTTTGATGCCCTCTTCTGGCCTCTGCAGGCACATGCACTTCTGTGCCTATACCTACACACAGATATACATATACATATACACATAATTAAAATTTTTAAAAACCCCATCTTTAACAAAGGAATAAGTCAACTCTGGACAAGTCTTGAACCCATACAGCTATGTAGTGTCTTTTTCTTCTTTGAGACAGAGTTTTTCTGTACAACAGCCCTGGCTGTCCTGGAACTTGCTCTTATAGACCAGGCTGGCCTCAGACTCACTGAGATCCTCCTGCCTCTGCATCCTGAGTGCTGGGATTAAAGGCATGCACCACAACTACCCAGCTGTCTTTATTATTTTAGAAAAAGAAGGAGAAAGGGAAGAAGGCATAGTTTGTGGAATTTATTTCTTGAGCTAGTTCAAAACTGAAATGGAGATGGAAGACAATATCAATGTCTGGCATTTTCTTGAGTGGTTCTGATTTTGTTCTAATTGCATTGGGCTGTTGTTTAAGGGTTTCATACAGTAGAGTGATACCTGATTTATAACTTGGAAATTCTGCTGCAGAGTGGAAAAAGTGAAATGTGGCTGAGCACAAATGGATGTCTATTATAGGTGACTACTGATTCCTGTTGTGAGTGGGTACACATCAAACCAGTTTTCTGAATTAGAACAGTAACAATTCATTTTTTCAGCTTAAGAATTATCCTAAATGTTTTTATGAACTTTTCTGATGGGAAGAACTTTCAAACATATAAATAAATATTCCTTTTATAAAATGAGCAAATTTGTACGTATGAGCTATTAACATTTATGAAGAGATGGGCCTACATCTATCATAACTAAAACCTCATGGAATTGGATATGGAAATCTCCCTTTAAATTCCTAGTTGATAGGTAATTTTTAAAGCATTTGTTATGACACTTTTAAAGAAATATCTAATTTGTTTTTATTTTTAATTGTGTATAGTGTGCACGTGTCTGTCTATGGGCATATGGGCATAAATGCAGGTACCTACAGACACCAGAGATATCAGACTCTGCTGGACCTGGAGTTACATATATTTGTGAGGGGTGGGACGTGGGTAATGGACTTCAAACTCAGGTGCTCTTGAAGAACAGGAGATAATCTTAACAACCGAATCATCTCTCTAATCCTGGACAAATCCCTTTGTTATGTGGCAAGGAGGAATATGAGACAGTGTGTTGTATAACCACTGTATATTCCATTTCATAGGGAGCCCATCAGAATGAATTACATTTTCATGGTCTTTCTCTAACACATCTGAGAATGCTGTTTTTGACACTGAAACTGGCCCATACCCAATTTCCTTTTTGAATCTTTTTAAGTTAATCTATATCATTTTCTGCTTCCCTTTCCCCTGCCATGTACCCTACCCCTGCATGTTCTCAAAATCATGGTCTCTTTTCATGTATCCATATCTGTATACACACACACCTAAATATATACAGACATAACTTTCTCCCTCTATCTATTCTTACTTGCCTGTATATAAGTTCAGAACATCAAAGAAGAACAAACAGCTTCTTTGTTGACGAAGGAGCCCTTAAACTAGCCAGCTGTAAGACAGTGTTCCTCTCCAATGGCATGTGCTGTCCTCATGAATGGTAGCTTCTACACTCTCCTGTAGTACTGCACTTTCTAATTTAGATCCACAGGTTCCCTCAGCTACAGTTGGTTGGTTTTTTTTTTTTTTTTATTAAGTTTTCACCTTGCAGCTGCTACTGTCTAAGTGCCTGATTCATAATGCATGCTTAGTTATTATTCGAGTGAAAAGTTCAGAGGCTGTGTGATCTTGATGGGCATGTAGTGTGCGCCTTTGAAGAGTTCAACAACCCAAACGAGGAATTATTCCAAATTTACCTTGATAAGGAAACCAAGATGAAGAAATTATGAATTCTCTAGGAAACAGATGCAGAAGTTGTTCAACTCTGGCTTTATTGCCAAACATCTTACACTGTTAGTTCCCCTACCTGCGTCTTAGTCCTGAATGTGAATGCTCGTTGTTTTTTGGGTTATAAGGACAAAAGGAAACCTGCCCTGGTCTACCTATATAGTCACACTTTGTCATACTTTGCACCTTCCTTGGAGCTTGGAGCTCTGTAAATTCTTCTTTCACGGAAATTTTATAGACACATCTCTGGTTCTTGTTCTGTGTGTTAGAGTCGGGGTTCATTTTAAGAACATGTGAACTGCTTTTATTTCACATCATGATACATATTTAAGATTGTTGTGCATGTTAGCTAATTGAAGAACCACAAAAGACTGAAAGGAAAAGGAATTGTGGGGTTGCCATGCATTTCCTATTCTTGTAGTTCTCCACTTTCCCCCTATGTATTTGAATGATGCAAGCAAGTTGCATAAGGAAATTTGAACATATATATTGTACGCATCTCTGCTGCACCTTGTTCCATTATCCTTTTAAACTTGCTCAAAAATAAAATTATCTGTAATTTGGGACCCACTATGATAGATCTTTATGGGATTGAAGCATGGGATCCCCCTGTGTGCTGTTTGCAGCATTTCCAGTGTTCTGGCAAGACTGAAATACATATGACATAATAATTGCTCTAGAAAATTAAAGTTGTTTAATTCATTTATTTTAATTTCACTTGTCTTAAATATTATTGTATCTGCACCTAAAATTGATAATGCTAAATAGGAACAAATGGTCCAATTTAGCCTCATGTCTTAAATTTTAAAATGTTTAAAGAATGTTACTAACTGGGAGATAACAAAAATAATGTCAAAGGGGAAAGACTTGGAAATGAAGGAAAAGCTTCATATTTTCATGTGGTAGGACTTTCTACACTAGGCCCAGTCTTGTATTTTCATCTTATTCTTGGTCCTCTCAATTAAGTAACTGGATCTGCTAGCACGCATTTTACTGTAGCCAGTGAGATTATTCCTTGGGCCCCCTTGGCCAATAGCTTATCAAACTTCAACTCTACTTCAGCTTAAATCTTCTTTATTCCTTGTATATTTATACTAAAATATGTGCTTGATTTTCTATAAAGTTATAATCATTAATATATGGTTTGACATTGTGCTTCTTATTTACCAGTTCTACTCCTCTAAAATCATTTAATTCAAGTGGGAGTCAATAAACTGCATAGGTTTATTTTATAGACCAATTTGTATTATGTATAATGTCCTAATATTGTCTTGGATCAGTAATATGTTTCCAGGTCATCAATTTCTCACTTAAAGGTATAATTTAGTACCTGTTATATGCCAGCCAATGTGCTTTATTTACCCTATAATCCTCATTATAATAATTGTATGACTCAAAAGAGGTGATGAATAAATATTTTGTAGGCTGGAAGCCAAATGGATGAAATAAATAGGATCATAAACATGTCAGAGTAAAACCTAAATATTAGGGTTATGGGTAAAAGAATCTAAAGGAAAGAGATGAATGTAGCCATGACGATTTTTCTCAGTTGACATTTCTCTACACTTTCTGTCTCTCTGTCAAAGACTTCCCTTAGGCTTCTAGATGGGCTGTGACTCAGCAGATGGAAGAGCAACAGTCAATTACCGAACGCCATTGTCTGGTGGCAATGGTCAACCCTACTGTTCTTCATCTCCACTTGACTGGAGATGGGCAGAGTGTTGATGACAGCAAGGCACCTATGAAGTTAAATGCATGAAGAGGAAAATGGTTTTCATTTTCACATGGCTGCAGGGAAGCCTGAAGCTTAACTTCAGATGCCAGACCAGAGTTGTAAAATATGTTGCGAAGCACAGATCTGGACAGGGAAATCAGAGCACAGTATGTAATCAAAACGAGGGCAAATTTCTTATATTTGTTTCCCGTTTTGTTTCTGTTCTTTTTTTCCTCAAAGGATATAACTGTGAGAATAGAGAGTCAGAACTGAAGAGGCAGTTGCTTTGAATCCAGGCATTATTCTTACGATGCCAAAGAATGTTTCCCTGTTTTCAGGGGCAAAACTAAGACAGGAAGAAGTTGTAGTGAAATAGTAGGGTAGACAGTGCGCTCATAGTTGCTCCCCTGAAAGAATATGGAACCTGCTACATGGAAGATTGGCATGATCACCTGTATTCTAAAGTTAGAGAAGTCTACAGATTATTTGAAATGGGAGAATGGTGTTCTTATTTTTTGGGGGGGGGGGGGTTTGAGACAGGGTTTCTCTGTAGCTTTGGTGCCTGTCCCGGAACTAGCTCTGTTAGACCAGGCTGTGGTGTTCTTATTTTAATAAAAGAATATAATTTTTAGAATTGAGTGCCTGACCTCGGTGGACATTTAGGGAAGAACATTTCAAGCAGACAGAATAGTGTGTAGAATAAGAGCAAGTGACTAAAAATGTAAAGAATGAAGTGAGATAATAGTGTATCACAATTATGGATGTAGTTCACAAAGTAAATCACAAAGGGGCACATACCTTCTGGGCGGTTCTTTGGCTTTCATTACAAATGCAATACGAAATCATCAAAGTCACACTTTGGAGTGGGTGAATGACACCTGTTTATCTATTTAAGAAGTGCCACTCTATTTGCTATATTGACTCAAGAAGCAGAGAGCTAATATGGCTCACAGTAGGATTTGAAAGTCAACACAGTTTTTTAGATTGATAAACATAAAGTTTCATGGATAAAGAAAAGACAAGTATGACTTCAAACTTGGGCAGTCCTGTAATTCTGCTGCTGCCCTGAGAAATACTGTGGCAATATGCTTAAAAATAAAAAAAAACAGTGTATAATGTCACGGGTTTTGAAATGTTCAGCTTGAAGTGTTTCTTAGATGACATGACCAAGAAGTCATTTGTGATGCCTTTAATCCCAGCACTCGGGAGGCAGAGGCAGGTGGATCTCTGTGAGTTTGAGGCCAGCCTGGTCTACAAGAGCTAGTTCCAGGACAGGAACCAAAAACTATGGAGAAACCCTGTCTCGAAAAATTAAAAAAAAAAAGAGAAGTCATCTGTGAAGTTGTCTATGATTTGTCTTGGAAACTGAACCATTAAAAACACAAGTCAAATTAGGAAGTGTTCATGAGAAAACATCTCTCTCTCTCTTTCTTTCTCTCTCTCTCTCTCTCTCTCGCTCTCTCATACACACACACACACACACACACACATGCACAACACACATACACACACACTCATACACCAACACAGAGGACACCAGAAGGATAATCTATCTTGCATTGCATTTATTAGTTACAAGATTAGATTCAATAATCAAATTGTATAATTCATTTGTCATGATAATTCCACAGGAGACAGTAGTATTCCATATTGTAGATGGGAAAAATTTGATGTAGGTCTAGAATAAAGACTCTCTAGTGGGAGATCTGTTACTTCATAAATTGTGCCTCTGTAATGACACAGAACTAGGTCTTCAACAATGAAAGAAGGAAGCAGTCATGCTTTATCATCTGGGAATAAAGTGAAGACCAGAACATATAAGCTTATTGGTTTTAAGGGATTTCTTCTATGTTCATAGGAACATATTCAGAGTACCAGGCTATGCATGGCAACGATGATGTCTCACTGAGGAATTTTTATTCTCTGTAAAATTACCCAACGTGCTAACAGCTTTGATTTGCATGTTAAGAATAGAGCAATTATGAATGACTTCTGTTGTTTACCATTAGGTTCATGGTTTCTTTACAGAACTCTTCTGGGTTTATAGTTGGATAATTGTGATATTTCTTGATATATTCCCTCTTTCATGAGAACTGAGGTTCTTTGAGATTTGATAACAACAGCATGCACGAAGGTATATGATCTGTTTGTGGAACATAGGTGACATTCACTGCCTGATTTAGTGAGTGAACAAAAGACTAAAGTAAAATCCCTAAGGCAGTGTGCTTTCTTTGTACTATTCTTTCTTAAGCAAGGCATCTACAATATGGCTCCTTTCCCATAGTCTGCTGTCATATACTATTGAATGGTTAGAAGAAAACAGAGAAAAAAAATCCATTTTGAGAATTGTGGATATTCTCCATTTCATTCCTCAAATAAATGTCTAATTAGCACCATGAGTCCAACTTTCTCATTTCTGTGTATCCCCTTTAAAAGAAGAGAAGGCCTGTTCCGCAGCCTCATGGGATATTCTTTGTAAATATTTATTAAATGAACAAAACATTCTGATAGGATTATGTATTGATTTAAAGCTTGAAAACACGCAAAAGCTGTGGGACAATAATAGGTTTTAAAAACACAGGTGTTCTCCTGAGGCAAATGCCAGAATTTATACTGTTCTTGGCTTTATAATAACAGTCTTAGCATTCAGATACTTCTGTATTTCTTTGACCCCCGTGAACCTTACTTTATAAGTGAAATTCTAGGAATACAACAAAGCAAAAGTTTGAATATAAGTTATTCAGGAAAGTCTTACTGTGCTAGAACAGTGTGGAGCTCATAGAATTTTTGAGCAAAGTGGAAAAAAAGCTTTCAAAGCCCATCACTTGCTACTATGCGTTTGACCCCCTGTTTGAGCCTGCAATTTCAGATGTTGTGCAGTCTCCAGTAGAAAAGAATGCTGCTGAATGAATGGTGTTCACTCGTTGAACCTTTCCTTTTGCTGAAAGAAAAGGAAATGTAATAGCAAATAAAATTTTAGGCTGAGGCTTCAGCTTCAAAAGACAAAACATGTGGGCTGCTTTTTAGCAGGAGCGGAATGCACATTTTCAGTGGGAAAATGTGGAGTCAGAGGTCACAATTGCTGTGGCACAGATCTCAAGGAGGAATCAATACCAGGTGATCATTATATGTGCCCCCGAGAGCACAGAGGGTCAGAAAAATAATGGTTTGGGGACTCTGAGAAAAGTAAGAATGGAAAAAGTTCCTATCAAACAGGTAAATATGACTCTTCACTTTAACCTTCAAATATAAAGCTCACTATTTTAATATTGCAATAAATTATAAGAGAAAGTACTAAATGGGAAATAGAGATTAAAATAACCTTTTCTTATGAAGTAAGATGGACTTAAGTGTTGCTTGAAAAATATTCTGCTTTGGGGAATCAAGTTTCATGATTGAAGGGACTGATTTGAAATTGAGTATTAGACAGAAAGTAGGAAGGATTAAATATATCAGATGATGGGGTTGGGGATTTAGCTCCACAGTAAAACACTTGCGAAGCAAGCACAAGGTCCTGTGTTTGATCCTCAGCTCCTGGTGTGTAGAGGGGCACAAAATAACAAAATATATCAGGTGAAATTGGTGTTAACAACTGATTTGTGCTATTTACTGCATTAAGAAAATGAACTGCTTATAGTGAAATGTAAAGAATTTGTGGCATGTTCATTATTTAATTATCTAATATTTTGCCTTTTTTTTTCAAACAAATTTCTTTATCTCCTGTAACCCTTCACCTGTGCTTCAGGCTTCTGTTTCCCATAGTCAGTCAATAGTATCCCCTATCTTCACTCCACCCCCCCCCAGAATAGAACTAACAGTAAAATTAGTATAGTAATATTAAGTTGGAAGCTGTAGTATAGAGAAAGAGAAAAATCATTCATCATTCAAGGACCAGATTCCTTAGGAAAATGTGGCCCTGGAGTAGCTTGTAGCTCTTTGACTACTTTAAAAATCTGTGCAAATTGACTATCTTCCACTGAATCAGAACCCCTAGAAAGGCCTGAGTCTATGCTACCTGGTATCTCTTTTTGGTTCTGGGTTTATGAAATAAGCCATCATGCAGAAAATCAGAGAAGTCAGATAGGATGAGTTTGAAGATAAAATATGAATCCAGTTTTATGTAACAGCAGCTTGTCTGGATGCTAGATCCCTACTGGCTAGCTTTCTTGGTACTGGAAGTTACCTTGCATGCTTTGAGAGGAGAAAATTAACCAGCAGTCTCACTTACATTTGAACCCTGCAAGCAACAACACTGCCTTGCCTGACAATATTATTACCACTGGTGCAATACTATCATGAATATATGGGAGTAACCAACCACTTTATAGCTGACTCTAAGGCCTAGTAATGAGTCAAGAATCTGTGGCTAGATAGGTCCTAAAGAAGAACTCGATACTGTTATTCTGTTTAATGGACAGAGTATTAAAATGACTCCTAATGACTTATTTATTGCTCAGTGAGTCTTTCAACACTTTCCAGAGAAGCTTTTCCTTGAAGTACGTGGCATTTAGCACAGAGACTCAACTGATCGATGGGAAGTAAATAAGAGAGTTTGGAGCTCTCAGCTTTAGAGGAAACATGTATTTTATACTCCTCACCTTAAGCTTAAGGATCTTAGTAGAAGTAAATATAGGAAGATTGTAAAGGTCAAACACGGTAGATAAGTTATTTTTTTAAGTGTTTTCTGGATGTAGCAGGGCAGTTACACATATGAACTCACAGTATGCTTAAGACCTAAGACAACTTAAGTCAGACAAAAGGCCAGCATGGTTGGAGGTGGTAGGCACAAAATACCAACATTAGCTGAGGAGCCATTGGCATTTTTATAGCTGTTGAGAGAAGGGGAGTCAATTTTCTTTAATGATGTGTATGTAGGTCAACCACTCACTAGTAGAGGCTCCATGCCCAAGAGTCGTAGGGTAATAAAAACTAAACTCAATGGGGGAAAAGTAAGAATGTTTAAGTTGAGTGAATTGGAATTGGCAAATTTGATGGTGGTACGTGAGGAGTTGGGGAAGGAGAGGATGTGAAAATTTCAAATAATTAATAAAGAAATTATTTAAACAATGGAGACTAGTCATTCTCTTTCTAATCCCACCCATGTTAGAAAGCCACAGGAGCTTGATACCACTACACTAATTTTTCATGATATTCCTTCTTACTGTGTCTCTATCTACCAGCAAGGATTACATTTTCTCTACTTTTAACTTTTGGATGTTTTTGCTCATATTCATATTATTGTGTAAATAAGGGGAAACTAGCCTGCTCTGAGTCATTCTCATAATACTTCTGACACCAAATATAGTATGTAGAAGGAAGGGTAGGTGGGGGTCTCTGCATTAAGCTGTTCTCTAATTCTTTGCTCATACCAATTTTTTTCCTGTAATTTACCTCAATTACAATGCTGTCTGACATTTCCACAGAATCCATATTAGAGGTTTGGTCACAAAAGGCTGCCCCCTGGCTGAATCTTTAGAGGAAGGTGGGGCTCTCTCATACTTGTGGTAGACACAGTATCAGAGTTTTTTCCTTGGGTTTGATATTTTACTAGAATGCATGAACGTACTTACAGTTTATCATAAAGGGAGACATACATAAAGAGGCTATGTCATCAGGGACACGTTAAGTTTCCATTGCCCTGTCTGGACTCTCTGCTCTCCTGGCACATTCAGGCTTGCCAGTGTAGAAATTCTATAGACTTAATTATTTAAAGTCTGATGGAGATTTTAATATATATAATAATATATGTAATATATATGTTTGATCAAATTGTTGGTCCCTAATAATTAAATTTCTAGTTTCTCTCTCCTCCCTAAAGATTGATGGTTCTAACTTTCTAATCATGTGATTTGTTTTTCTGGGGACCAACCTTTCCTTTGCAGGAGATTTCCACAGGTCAATTCATCAACATAAACTCAAATTGGTTTACATGTTCTCATCAGGAATATAAAAAATCTTTCTTCACTTTACACTTTCAGTAAAAACTAAAAATTGTGTTCAAAGATATTGAACTACACTTTTATGAGCCCTGGCCAGAAGCTATAACTAAAAATATAATTATTATGTCATGATAGCACATTGTGCTTAAAATTCATCTGTTTTATTTTTATTTTGTTATTACCCTAAGCTGGCTTTGTCATTGCAAGCGTAACATCCCATTTCTTGCTGTCTCTCTTCTGCATGATAATGTAAACTTGGCAAACAGTATTGAATAGGTGTTTGAAGAATAAATGCATTCACATCTAAAAGTGCCCCAATTACCATCATATCTTTGGCAAGAACAAAATCCCAAAGAATGCAAATGGGACAAATTATGTTGAACTTATTTTTAACAATCACCAGATCTCCTTTCTGGAAGGCAACACTGTAGGTATCACTCAAACTTGATTATCAAGAGCATCAAGGAAGTTAATGGCCTTAATGATCTATGGGTGTCTTAGCTAGGTTTTCTATTGCTTCAACAAGACACCATGACCAAAGAGCAAGTTGGAGAGGAAAGGGTTTATTTGGCTTACACTTCTACATTGCTGTTCATCACTGAAGTAAGGCCAGGATAGGAATTCAAATTGGGCAGGAACTTGGAGGCAGGAGTTGATGCAGAGGCCTTGGATGAGTGCTGCTTACTGGCTTGTTCCCCCTGGCTTGCTCTGCCTGCTTTCTCATAGAGCCCAGAACCACCAGCACAGGGATGGCACCAACCACTGTGACTGTGTCCTCCCTCACTGATCAATAATTGAGAAATTGCCTTACAGCTGGATCTCATGGAGGCATTTCTTCAACTGAGGCTCCTTTCTCCCTGATGAATCTTGTGTCAAATTGACACAGAAAACCAATCAGTTCTGCAGGCCTTCCTTCCAGTCATTAGGATGCAGAATACCTGAGGTGGGATCCTGACAGGTGTATTTATAAACTTACCCGGATAATTCTCATCAGCTATGTTAGGGGAATAGCGGTACATGGCAGGTAGAAATTAGTAATTTCTCTAGTGAGTTTTAAAAGGTGGAGCTAGTTGAGAATGTTCCAGAAATCCTGAGGTAGGTCTTCATTTGAAGTTGGACTGAAAGATGTAAATCAGTACCTTAAACTTGGAGGGAAAAAAAGATCAGGAGGTTAAGGGTGAGAGGGAAACAGTAACAGATTTTACCTTTTCAGTTTTCACCCTGATGTTGCTTTTTACCCATCTAAATGATACTCTTTCCTAATAATTTCCAAATTAGAACATAATGGTTTTCGGATTTAATTTAGAGAAAATAATATAAATAATTTCATGTTACCACCTGTGTTTCCTATATATTTTCAACTACAATGGCCTTCACTAATCAGTAGGCAGAATCCTGAGGTTGCTGTGAGCTTATTATAAACTGAACTTGGATTTTACAGAAAACATTGGTGCTCACGGGATTTTATCGACGCAATAAAAAGTAGACACTGGTACTGATAATCTGTTGATAGCCTCAGACTCTGGAACATTTTATAAATTAGGATAAGCATATTACATTTTAAAGAATCAGATTGTTAACTTTTAAGCTCATTAGTTCTGCAAGTGGCTAATGTCCACCTGCTAAAAATAGACCCAGAAGGCTTCAGATGGCCTGCTTAATTATACTTTTATTATTTAAAACAAATTTTAAATTTAAGTGAATTTTAATCATATTCTTCACCTTCCCAAGCATCACAATCCCCTCTCCCTACCTATCCAGCTAACTTCAAGTTCTTTCTCAAAAAAAACAAACAAAAACCAAATTCTATAACAAAATCCCCTAAAACCAAGAAAACAAAATGTCCCACCCAGAAAAAAGAAAACACCAAACTGTAACCAAATAAAAAAAAAAACACACAACAAAACTCTGGAGTCCTCTACACATTGGTCAATAATTCCTGAACATGAGGCCTGTCCTGAAGTGATTAATATACCCAAGGTCATTGTATTGGGGAAAATTGGATTTCCCTCTTCCAACACGTATAAGTGGCAGTTTAATTGTTATCCTTGATCCTAGTGGCTAGGTTTTCACTTATTCTTTTCTCTTCTTTTCTCTTCTTTTCTTTCTTTCTTTCTTTCTTTCTTTCTTTCTTTCTTTCTTTCTTTCTTTCTTTCTTTCTTTCTTTCTTTCTGATTATGAGAAGGAACCCATTCTGAGACTCTGATTCTTGGGTTACAAAGAGACCTAGGGTAAAATCAAATACTACAGATCTAAAAAAAAACAAAAACAAAAAAAACCCTAACAATTAAAAGACTCCTAATGATATTCTGTTGTACTCATAGATCAGTATCTTATCCAGCCATCATCAGATAAGCTTCCTCCTGTAGCAGATGGGAACAGATGCAAAGACCCAAAAGTAGACATTACACAGAGAAAGAGACCTTGGATCACCCAGTTCTCAATGTGATGTCTACATCAAATACCTTCCCTCAGAAATCAGGAAACTTTGAAGAAGGGGAGGCAGAAGTGAGGAAGACCAAGGGGATGAAGGACACCAGGAGATCAAGGCCCACTAAATCAACAGAGAAAAGCTCATAGGAATTCACAGACACTGAAGCAACAACCACACAGGTCTATGATGTAGGATGTCCTTCTGTAGACTGTTAATATGTGTTTATCTCATGGGTTGATGAGTATAGCTGTTTTGTCCAATGGTCAGGCAGAATAGAGTTGGGAAGAAAATCCAATCCAAACAAAGAAATGGAGAGGAAGAAGGAGTGGAAAAGACGCCACCAGCTGCTAGGTAAACAAGATAAGAGATAACAAGCCACAAATCCATGAGACTAATGAAAAATATAAACTAATTGAAATGGATTAATTTAAGATGTAAGAGCTAGTTAGGAATATGTCTGAGCCATCAGCCAAAGAGTTTGTAATTAATGTAAGTTTCTCTGTGATTACTCAGGACTGGGCTGCTGGGCAATGAAAGCCAAGTCTTCACAGGTCCTCTGCATAAATATTCCAGCTTTCAGCTTAGTGCTTGGATGAGATTCCTGAATATGTGAATAAGTGGGTCTCTGATTGTTGTACCTGCTCTTGGGGCACTCTTAGTTTTCTATTGGCTTGGCTTGTCCAACTTTGATATGATGGTCTTGGTTTTATTTTATTATATTTTATTTTTCATGTTTTGTTCCTTTCTAATGAGAGACAGAAAGGGAGTAGATCCAGAGAACAGAGCGAGTAGAGAGGGACTGGGCAAAGTAAAGGGCAGGGACTCTATTCAGATTAAATTGTATGAGAAAAGAATCTACATTTTGTAAAAGGGGAGAGGAACATTAAAAGATAGAATATACTAAGATTAAACAAACTATCACATTGAAGTTGAATAAGACAAACCATCAGAAGAAAAAGAGGCCAAGAGAATGCACAAGAGTCAGGGACCCATTTTCTTGTACATTTAGGAATCGCATATAAACACTAACTTGGAAATCATAATAAAAGCAGAGAAAAATAAAGCAAACACATACAGACCCTATGCATGCTACCTCAGACTCTGTGAGTTCACATGAACTTTCCTCATACTGACTTAGAGGACCTTGTTTTTCTGGTGTCTTCGATCCACTCTGGCTCTTACTGTCTTTTGGCATCATTCCTTGGGGTTTCCTGAGCTCGGAGAATTTGATAGAAACATCACTTTTAGGGATGAGTGTTCCAAGGTCCCTTATTATGTATATCTTGCTGTGGTTCTCTGCAATATTTTCCATCTGCTGACGGAGGATGCCTCTTTGATGATAACTAAACAAGGTATTGATCTATGAGTATAGCAATACAATTAAGAGTCATTTGATCACTACTTTGTTTATTTCCTTTTTTACACAAGTATTTTTTAGTGTTACCCTAAATCTCTGCGCTATCTAGTCTCAGGTAATTGGTCACCCAATTAGCATCAGGTTTAATTTTCTTCTCCTGTCAAATCGGGTTTTTAATTGGCTACTCCCAAAAGTTTTGTGCCATTATTCCCCTAGCATATTTTGCATGCAGTAGGGTTTGCGACTGTCTTGGTGTTTACATTTCTCTTTTGAGCATGTGCAGAGTACTTTCCTATGCCAAGGATGCTGGAATATAGGGATGAAATAAATCTCTATGTGGGCACCTTCTGGACAACCACTTTCCACAAGTTGTGGAGGTATTGCCTTAAACAGTGGGGCCTTGCTGTCAGTTTGAGAAAAGCAACCTATAGTCTTGGCAATAGCCTGGATTGTGTGAGAATTCCTATATGGCCAAGAACTCAATTCTATGTAAACCACAATCTTGGTGCTAGAACTTTTGTTTTATGACAAGAGATGGACAGTTGGGAGTCTATCTTCCCCAATATTCAGCAATTTCATTTAGATCACCTTCACTTGTGTTTATATTTTAGGAAGTTTCTACTGTATTACATTTCTATACTATCTCTCAAATGTCCCCTAATTTCGCTGTCTCTGTGTATCACCCCCACAACCCATTTCCCCTCCCAACTTAATTTTCCCATTCCAGAATCCTCATCCATCCATAACTATCTACTCTATTTACCTTTTCTAATGAAATCTATCTGTTCTCTTTAGTTCTCTATACCCACCCTCTGTGGTTCTCTGGACTATAGTTGAGTTATCATTGGCTCTCAGCTAATAGCTGCATATAATTTAATATATACCATATTTGTCTTTCTGAGTCTGGGTTACTTCACTCAAGGTGATTGTCTCTAGTTTCATCCATTTGCCTGAAATTTTCATGATGTCATTCTCTTTTTTCCTTTCTCTTTTGAGACAGAATTTCTCTGTAGCTTTGAAGCCTATCCCAGAACAAGCTCTTGTGGATCAGGCTGGCCTCAAACTCACAGAGATCTGCCTACTTCTGCCTCCCAGGTGCTGGGATTAAAGGTGTGCACCACCACTGCCCAGCCATGATGTCATTTTTTTTTATTTAACAGCCGAGTAAAACTCCATTGTGTAAATGTACCACATTTTTTAATCCCTTCTTCTGTTGAGGGATAGCTAAATTGGTTATTTCTGGTTATTATAACTAGATCAGCAATGCACATGGTTGAGAAAGTGTCCTTGTGGTAGGATGAAGCATCCTTTGTGTATATGCCCAAGAGTTTTATGGCTCGATCTCAAGGCAGTGGTTATGTGAGTTTCCACTCCCATCAGCAAAGTGGGAATGTACCTATGATACTCCACATCCTCACCAGCATGAGCTTTCCCATATTTCATTGATCTTAGTCATTCAGACAGGTGTAAGATGAAATCTCAGAGTAGTTTTTATTGGTATTTCCCTGATGGCCGAACACTTCTTTAGGTATTTCTCAGCCATTTAACTTTCCTCTTTTGAGAATTCTGTTTAAATCTATTCCACATTATTAAAATGGGTTATTTCTTTTCTTGGTAGCCAGCTTCTTAAGTTCTTTATATATTTTGAATACTAGCTCTCTACTGGATGTGTAGTTCATAAAAATCTTTTGCCATTCTGTAGACTGCTGCTTTGTCAAAATGACAGTGTCCTTTGTCATGCAGAAGCTCCTCATTTTCATGGGGTCCTATTTATTAATTGTTGGTCTGAGTTCCTGTGCTAAAGTATTTTGCTTAGAAAGTCTTTTCCTGTGCCAACAAGTTCAAACCTATTTACCGCTTTCTCTTAGATCAGGTTCAGTGTATTTGGTTTTATGTTGAGGACTTTGATATACTTGGAGTTGAATTTTGCGTGAAGTGATAAGTATGGATTTATTTGCATTCTTAAGTGTGCAGCCATTTGGTTTGACTGGCAATATTTGTTGGAGTTGCTTTCTTTTTTCCGATGTATACTCCCTATTTCTTTCTTTTTTCTTTTTCTTTTAACTCTTAACTTTTTTTTATTAAAAATTTCCGCCTCCTCCCCACCTCCCATTTCCCTCCACCTCCCCCCCCTCCCCATGCCCCATTCCCCTTCCTCTCTCTCTCCAGTCCAAAGAGCAGTCAGGATTTCCTGCCCTGTGGGAAGTCCAAGGTCCTCCCCCCTCCATCCAGGTCTAGGAAGGTGAGCATCCAAACAGTCTAGGCTCCCACAAAGCCAGTACATGCAGTAGCATCAAAACCCAGTGCCATTGTCCTTGGCTTCTCAGCAGCCCTCATTGTCCACCATATTCAGAGAGTCCAGTTTTATCCCATGCTTTTTCAGTCCCAGCCCAGTTGGCCTTGGTGAGCTCCCAGTAGATCAGCCCCACCGTCTCAGTGGGTGGGTGCACCCCTTGCAGTCTTGACTTCCTTGCTCATGTACTCCCTCCTGTTCCTCATTTGGACCTTGGGAGCTCAGTCCATTGCTCTAATGTGGCTCTCTGTCTCTATCTCCATCCATTGCCAGATGAAGGTTCTATGGTGATATGCAAGATATTCATTAGTATGGCTATAGGATCGGGCCATTTCAGGCTCTCTCTCCTCAGCTGCCCAAGGACCAAAATCAGCTATTCAAAGTGTATGGATGTATATTTGGGTCTTCAATCTGATTTCATTTACCAATGTGTCTGATTTTTGTTTGTTTGTTTGTTTTGTCAATATCATGCTGGTTTTATTACCATAGCTTTGTAGTACACTTGAAATCAGAAATTCTGCACATCCAGCAGTTTTGTTGTTTTTGTTGTGTGTGTGTTTGTGTGTTTCCATTTGAAGCTGAGTATTGTTCTTTCAAGATCTGTAAGAATTGTTCTAGGATCTTGAATGGGATTGCATAGAATTTGTAGATTGCTTATATTAGAATGGTCATTTTTCTAAATGAATCCTACCAGTTCATGAGCACGGGAGATCATTCCACTTCATGGGGTCTTCTTTATGGACCTGCACTTTTTAATCTTACAAGTCTTTTACTTGTTTGGTTAAAGGTACCCCAAGGTATTTTTTATTATTTGAGGGTATTGTGAAAGGTTCTGTTTCCTTCATTTCTTTCTTAGTCTATTTGTCATTTGTATTTGCCTTTACTGCACCTAATGAAATGATCATGTGTTTATTTTTGGCTTTCAGTTTGTTTATATTGTGGATTACATTTATCTATTTACATATATTGAACCATCCCTGCATCTCTGGGATGGAGCCTACTTGATCACGGTGGATGATCCTTTTGATCTGATCTTAGATTTGGTTTGAAAGTATTTTATTGAATATTTTTGTACCTATGTTCACAAGGGAAGTTGTTCTGTAATTTGTTTCTTTGTTGGGTCCTTAAAATGAATTGGGCAATTTCCCTCCATTTCTATTTTGCGGGATAATTTGAGGAGTATTGACATGAGCTCTTCTTTGAATGTAGTGTTTTTACCGGGCGGTGGTGGCACACGCCTTTAATCCCAGCACTTGGGAGGCAGAGGCAGGCGGATCTCTGTGAGTTCGAGGCCAGCCTGGTCTACAAGAGCTAGTTCCAGGACAGGCTCCAAAGCCACAGAGAAACCCTGTCTCGAAAACCAAAAAAGTAAAAAAAATAAAATGAAAGTAGTGTTTTCCTTTTAATTTTTATTCATGTTTATCTGCTTCATCTTCAAAGATATTTCTAAAATTGCCTGAACATAGCTCAGAAATGTCGACAGAAGCAAATTTATGCATTCATATTTATGATAACCTATACTTGAAAGAAATATTCAAATAATACTTGTGGTATAAGGAAAGAGGAATAAACATTCTCTCCAAAGCCATAAAAGTTTCCCTTCAGTAGAAGTTTGAAGGAAGGAATTGATTGAATTCGAAGGCATTTAAGTTGTTCTGTTAGCAAGAAAAGGTGCTGCAATATATGTATAATGACTTAGTAAAATCATAAATCTGAATCCAAGAGCTTGCCAAACAAATACGTGAAGGGAGAAACAAATTCCTTTCATGGAAATTGATCTCACATCTGAATTCATTTCCACTGGTAGCTGCAATTCTATTCATTTAAATGATTCTAAAATGAATTTTTAATAGAAGTGTTAACTGGAAAGTGTGATCCTTTAACAAAGTCACACAAAGTCCTTTATGAAGCTAGAATTATCGATTTGTGATATACATTTAAGTAGTAAAAAAAACATGTAAATTACAAATGAAGACAGCTTTAATCCAGAATCCTCCTAAATTTATCCTATTTAGTACAGCTTTCAATCGCATTGCCTGTGTTCTCCAGAAATCAGTACTACTCTGAACTAAATACTTAGGAATTAGTGCTTGGGTTGTCTGCAAGTTTTGGCTTGGCTGTAAGGTTACTTATTTTTTAAAACCCAGGTTGAGGCACTATTCTCTGTTCCCCTCACTCCATGAATGTATTTTCCCCATCTAATTTAATTAAAATAGGAACACATTTGTTTTCCTGTTTTAGTCTCCCCCACCCCATGATCTCTTCTTTTTAGCCAACCAGATGAGAATTTTTACTATTTCAGGTGAGTGAGTATATCCTACTCGGAAAAAATGAAGTTTATTCAACATGAAAATGCTGCTGGGTATTCTTTTATGGCAGTCAATAAGAGGACTACAGCATTAATCAATAAAGATCTTGGATTGCTCTTTTGATAATGAAAACATTTAACTGTGATTGAAGGTGTTTCCCCAGAACGTTGCTTTTGACATAGACCCTGCTTGACTGCTATAATGAGTTTTAAATAGTAGGTTTGAATTGATTGAATCCAAGGTTTTAAATGTTAATTCATGCTAGCTTTTCATAGAGGTTTCTGAAGTCTAAGAGTAGCAGAACAAGAGAGAGAGAGAGAGAGAGAGAGAGAGAGAGAGAGAGAGAGAGAGAGAGAGAGAGAGGTATAATGGGGATAGCACATAGCTGAAACAGGAGATCTAGAGGTCAAAGGTCTCAAATGAATTTAACAGGACTTTTATGGGTAGAACACGCTTTTGCAGGCTTCTCTCTTCCCTTGTGCTTTTACATTTTATTATTTCTCGATGTTTAGCTTTTTCAATCAGCAAACTTTAAAACTGACAAATATTTTGGGTAAGAATATCTTCTGTTTGGCAAGTAGTTATGAACAAAATGACCCTAGAGTAACAAGCTTGATTCTGTTTTTAGAATACTTTCTGAATTTTCACTATGGAAAAGGCAGTGGAGAGAATGACAAGGAATATTATTTTACTCGGAGGGTCGTTGCAGAGTCTTGAATTTTTATTCTAATTAAATGCATGGGACAAAAGTGAAATACATTTCAACATTATTAAGATCACCATGATCAGCTGATTTCCTTTACATGGCTTGGCTCCTCTCACTTTGACAAAATTACACCAAGTTTGTCTTTCTGGACACACATCCACCTGTTCGTAGAGTCTTTGCATTGCTCAGTTTTTGCTTCAACCTTTGCTTAAAGTTCCAGGAGTTTCCTACTCAGAACCCATGGACTACTGCACTCAGTCCAGGGGAACAAGGAACACAGGCTGAAACAAAATAGTAAATGTACAAAGAACATTACGGGATTTTTGTTTTGCAATCCATATCTCAATCCTGCAGTTCTTGAGTGTGAACTTTGTGGACAACAATATCGTGTCACAGTGTCACAATGTCAGATGCACCTGTCAGTGCTGATAGCCACTTCCTTCTCATCTTCTACAGCTGATTCTTTGTCACTAATTGCCAGGTGTCATTCTCCAGAGACAAGGAAGAACTTCACAAATTCCTGCAATCATTTTTTTTGTTGTTGTTTTGCTTTCCTGGATAATGGTCACAGAAACAATTTTAGCTCCAAGTTTTTTCTATTATTAAACAATAAGATCACCCTCTGAGTGAAAGACTTCTCTGACACTCAGTTTCAGGGACAGATATAGAAAAAAAATCCCCAATAATCTCTGATAAGGTCATATTCTGACAGTTATGTCATGGGCATTAAGAAAGAGGAGTAGAATTAAGGTCTAAAGTCAATGTATGCAAGCAAATATAGAGACTTCAGAGAACTTACATGAACAAATTAAGTAGAAAGTCCTGAGGATGTTGCTTAGTGGTAGAGCACTTAAGTAGGACCTATAAGACTACGGGTTTAATCTCTAAAACAGCAGCCTTGGGGAAACATGCAGAATGGGACTGATGGTGTACGTGATGAAGACATATTATCATCTCCGAGACCACATTGTGATGAGTTATCTAAAGCTTGTGCTTTTGCCCATGAAGTAGCAATAATGTCAATCAGTTTATTCAGTGGCCATCTACTTATTGATCATAAATTGCTATAACTGATACTTTTCTCAGTCTTTGCTGAAGGACTCTGGGTACAGTTTTAAAGTGGCTTAGCATTATTTTCCCCCTTGAGTAGAGGCTCAGGGTCATAGAATTTAGGACTCAGAATTCCTTAGGATGCCTGAGCACAAAGCTAATCACAAGTAACCATATGATGTCATGCTCATAATGTATGGGTGCCTAGAACTCTAAGTGATATTTAATTTCTTTACAATGCTCCCCAGACTTTTCATTCCCCGTGTTTCCTTTTGAATTTTTGTGTGCTCCAAAACTAATTTACCTCTCAGATAACTGTACCATCAAAGTATTTTTTTCTCAAATTATTTTTGGCTCATGTCCTTTGGGAAAGTGGTTTCAATTAGCTACAGCCTGTCTTGAATGAAGAAGAGACACAAGTGATGAGTGAGTTTTCATATAGAAGCAACATGGCGCACATTCACTGATAACTTACTACAATGACCATTTGAGCGAGAGAGAGAGAGAGAGAGGGAGAGGAAGAAAGAGAGAGAGAGAGAGAGAGAGAGAGAGAGAGAGAGAGAGAGAGAGAGAGAGAGAGAGAGAGAAAGAACACAGGGGCACAATGGGAGCTTCAACAAATCATTGTGAATACCAAGTTAGCAAATGGCTGTAGGAATGCATTGGCGTGGTACCAGTTAGACTTTGAAATGGTTGCGCAAACTCGGTTTTCTACAGAAGAATACTAATTGTTTGATCTCCTTTCCAGTTCCCAGGGTATTATATTTTAGCATGATAGAGAGTTTGGAATGGCTTATCATGTTTTAACTTATTTTTTCTTTACTCGAAACTACAGAGAAGAAAAATTCTACAAATACTTACTGGTCATTCAGGATTTAACTCTTTCTTCAATAGTTGAGTAATCTCATTTACTCATGTGTTAAGTGGATTGAACACCTTTCTCATTCACAAAATGAGGACTTTTTTCCTCTAAATTTGCATGTAAATAATTTCATGTACATAATACACATGGTTTAGATACAAATACTTTCTTGAAAATGTATGTGGTAGGCAATCATTTTCCTGACTGCAACTTAAGTTTTACTTTATTGAACCTGTCATGTAATAAAGAGCAATTTTATTTATATTCATATAAAAATCAGGCAGAGAGGAGAGGTTGATATCCATGTATATTTAAGCATCTGGAAGGCATGCTCTGAGAGTTACAAAGGCATCTCAAAACCTTTCTTTTTAATTATCTATTACTTGCAGGCTTGGAATTCTGTGCCGCATTTGCAAAAGTAATGATTAGCAACTTGCAAAAATGCACCAGTGGTTCAAATAAATGACAGCCACTATGATGATCTGCCACCTACGGATAGTGTAGACATTGTCGATGAACTGAAAGCTGGAAAAATTTTAGAAACCAGAGCCTAGGAGTCGATGCTTGTGTTTTGAGCCAGCTGGAGGACTTCTTATACTGAAGCACCCAACGACGTAGTGGGGTGCTGGCAGGCTTATTTATACTCCACTGTGAAGATGCCACTGGGGAAATAAAATATGAAACCCCTACCTAAAAATGGGGAGGGATTGCATGAATTCCGCAAGGTTCCTGACTGCATAGTCCTTGTCGATGGAGTTCCTGACACCAATCCTCCCTCTCAGACACAACACATCAAATAACACGGGAGGAAACAAGCAGGGCATTTTGGCTCCTACATCTAGAACCAAAACAGACAATGCATGGGCAGAGCTGTTCACATGAGGACTAACTTCTCTTTGAGTTTTACAGCAGGTTATGCTCTCGGAGAACTTTGAGCTGGCATTTCTAAGTTATATTTTAGAAAAAGGAACTGCATATTTCAGAATCGTTCTCTCTGAATTCTCTGCATCAGATTGGTTTTGTTTCCTAGTGAAAGTTCTATGCTGGATACTAACTTGAAGGGAAAGAAGACTGGCTAGAAAATGTCAGATCCCTTAAGTGCATTTTCTGTATCTTATCTCCCAATTGTCTCTTCATAGCATGGCCCTAGGAGACTGATTTCACAGTTGTTGTGAAGTATCTGAAGATGAGAAGTTGTTTCAGTGCCAGTAACAGAAAGCAACTAAACCTAAGATTCAAAAAGCCAAAAGTTCCACACACAACAGAACACGAATAAATTGGTTTGTTACACTTCATTTAGTTGCTGTATATACAGACACACATTTAGTTGCTATATATACAGACACACACACACATATATATATGTATGTGTGAAGTCGATCTAACCTGACTTCTAATTTTTTAAGATACAAGCTAAATAATTGTAGCACAATAGAACAGGGAAGAGTGTAGTCTTGCAGTCAGAATTTAGTTTCTTTCAATCCCAACTCTGGCTCAGTCATTGGAAAGGCAAGTTATATAATCTGAGTGTTGTTCTTCAAATGTTTGCTTGCTTATTTTGAAAGAGTAAGAATCAAATAAATTATCATTATTAAAGAAAATGAAAAAACATGGCAAATTCTCTGGCCTAAGTACAGCAAGTTCTCATCAAATGTTTATTCCTTTACCCTTTATTTATATCAGGACCAAACAATTGTCATGATAGAAATAAGTAGATTCTCATTTCACATTGTCCAGTGGTTGATGGGAGATTAGAATGATTAGAAGTTGTATTGAAAAAAAGTTACCATCCCCAACTTTTAAGGCATGGTATAAATACTTTAAAGTACATTTACATGATCAGAACTCTTGCTCATCCAATTCCCTGATTATTCATAAGAGTCGAGCAGGCCTTTCGAAAGTAAGTACTTGTCAGTTCCCCCAACAGCATCCAAAGAGAGAAATGTCAAAAATTCATATGAAGCCTATTTTGGTGTTTAATCCTGCTGAGGCTGTCTCTACAATTTGACATTTGGTGGAAGCAATAAATGGTGATCATATTGTCAAGAAATTGGATCCATTCCTAAAGCATTCCAGTGACCCATTCTTTTCCATTTTATTGGTGAAATGACTTACTCAGAATAGCTATATGTATGTATATATTCATACACGACATGCATGTTCAGAACTCAGATTTTTTAATAATCCATCAGTGTTGAGGGACATCTATCTACTCATAGAACAGCCAGCTGCACTTTTGCTGGGATTATGTATATACAGTATAGCTTTGGGTACATGCTTCATTTTATCTGTGTGCAGTGTGCATGTCAAAGCAACCCAGAACTTTTTTTTGATTGTCTTTGAATATGCAGATAATTATCTGAGAGGAATATTTTACTTGGATAAAATGATCTTTTCTAAATCTTTAGTTCTCTCTGCATTAGTCGAGATTCTGATTACACGTATGGGAAACCAGTTTCAGTAACATTATCATAGGAAATAAATCTTAGGAAACTATACGAGAGTAAAATTGTATCGCCAAATTCTAGAGAGTAACCTAGAGTAACGGCAACGGGCTGTGATGCTTGAGAGTTTATAGGACCTCGCTCGTCAACAACTCATTGGTGCTGAAAACTATCCAATGAACTAGGGGCAGTGGATCTGGGGTAGAGGAGATGGATGGAACTGGGAGGAGGAGTGTAGGGAGGGGAGGCTGAATAAAGAGAGAAAAACCAAAATAAACAAAAAGTACTGATGCATTTATAGGTGTAGTGTCTCTGTGTTGACTCTTAGGCTTTTATTCAATATGTGATGGTGAGTTGATACACATACATACTAGTGAGGTAGAATGTTCCAGGTAGCAACGTTTAAGCTCACTGGATGAGAATCAAGATGAGTTTAAGAGATAAGAAAAAGGGCAGAGTGGCTTGTAGTAGAGGTTGAACATTCAAGAAGTTTCCTTTCAAATGGATTTATGACTTGCAGAAATGCAGTAAAGTAGAGCCTGGCATCTTGAAATCCTGCCCAGGTTTTGCAAACCTGTACTGAAACAAAAACCAAAGCAACAACAACAACAGAACAGGAACAGAACACAACCATTGTCTGTTGCATCGTTGGTCTGAGCACAGATTTTCACGTTTGCAGATTTCATGTTTAGAGTGTCATTAATTTGTTTGGAAATCCATTTTCCTAAATCATGCTAAGGCTCCCGTTGTCTCCTCTAATCAAGTCCCCACTTAATAGGGGCTGGCAGCCAGCCTGCAGCTCCAGCCAGTCAGACTCCCGAGGGGCCTCCTAGGGCCATATGTTGCTAATCTCCATTCTCCTCAGTGTCTTGAAATGTATTGCTTTTTCCCATCTATCAATCTAAGTAAATGATTTTATGTAACCATGCATGAGTAGGTAAGCCTCACCTGACATCAATGGTAAGGTGTTTCATGTACATTCCCGATGTTATCAGTTGCTATAACCTGAGACATCTCTCCATCCGATGTTTTATGCTTCAGGCTTTTTCTCTTTCATCTGGTATAGAACACACCCTGGCTATAATACATTCCTATTTTTTTCTTAAGTTTGGCTCTATATTTTTCCTTTTTCCCCCATCAGGTTTCTTTACACTGATATCTATATTTGTACTCCCCAACTCCTCACTCCTGTTTTAAAACAGTCTTTCCATTTTGATTTCTATACACATGACTTTTGTTTTGATTGGCTGAATATTTCAAAATATATACGCTATGAGTCACTTTGCTCCATGCTGTGACAAAACGCTTGCCAACAAATCACTTAAGGAAGGATATTGTTCGGCTAGCCTGTGAGGGTAGGAAGGTATGCAGGAGCAATGTGACACAGATGGTCATATTGCATCTGTAGTCAGGAAACCTGAAGAGGTGGATGCTGGTGACCCTCCGGCTTTCTTTGGGCTTCCCCCCACTTTGATTCAGGGGTGGCTCCAAGCCTCCATTTAGGGTGCATCTTCTCACCTCCACAGACAAACCTCTCTTAGCTGATTCTAGAGTTAGTCAAGTTGATAATGAAGATTAACCCTACCACATCTGCTATTTTGACGTCCCAGGGCTTAGGATCTGTGCAAAGTGCACTCCAATTTTGCCCATATTGCTTTTTAAAATAAGTAGTCTTGATGTTTTGTTCATTCAGTGATAATTTACTACATAGCAAGGTCCAGTAAGAAATTAGCATTTCTTCCCAAATTGTAATATTCTGCTAATTTAATAAGTGATTATAAACACAAGTGGCTGAAAACAAAGATAATGGAAGTAATAAACATTGGTACTTAGCAGGATTATGCTAATTAACTTGAAAGAGGATTAAAATGTTTTCCATTAGTCCCTCATATGCCCTTGAACCTGCCAGTGTTTTTTTTTTCCAAATTCCTTTTGAATCTGACTTTGGTTCCTGTCCCTACCATCCTCTTGATAAATTTTAAATGAACGATCAGTAAAACATAAGAGTAGTCTATTTCTCTTGATAGAACTGTTTTTACCGCCTACCTTGGAATTTCGCAGAATATTAGGTGACTTTCTGGCTAAATATTTATATTGGTCTTCTTCCCCAGTACAAGCCTTTGCAAATCAGGTAAAGGTAGTGACTTCATGATGTACCAGTTGATTCTCTTTCCTAAAAGGCAACGGTTTTTGTGGTAGCTACAAATGGAAGGCAGAAATAAGAGAGAGGCTTACTGCAAACCCAAGGAACCTCAATGTTGAAAAGCAAGGGTGAAGAGAATAAACCTTTGCAGGAGAGTCCAAGAAGGGGAGGGGAACCAAAAGAAGCTATCAATCCGGTGAGCCTCAGAGAAGATTGTGCAGGGGCCACAGTAGAAAATATGTCACTGCTTCAGAGTAATTACGTTGAGAGGGAGCTATGAAAAAGCCCGTGGTGATCTTATTAGTATTCTGAATAGTACTTTCCTAATTGGAGTTCAGTTGGAATCCTGAAGTTCTAAATCACTGATGAACCTGAGTTCACAAACTTGAGTAGCTAGTCTTGTCGCACTGAAAGATTTAAGTAAACCCAGTGCCACAAATTTGCTATTTGGCAATGTTTCATAATTTGGGGGTTAGAATTAACCAGGATACATAACACGTACATAGCCAGTGTGTTTCTCTTGTTATAATTATTCACATCCTGCTTCAAAACTGGTCTATTTTATTGATAAACCTCTGAATAAGATTGTCAATTGTCTTTCCTGGGGTGAATACGGTAGTATAATTAGTAATGCTGACTGACAGTAATGTAGATTGATATTTTGTCCACATCCTAAAGCTCGTATGACAAGATAAAAAAGGTAGGGGCATTGCAAATACCTCTCCTTCTATTCATTTTTTTTCTTTTGTTTTCTCCTTGAATGCGGCTCTAATTATTATCTCCTGGGCAAGAAAAAGATACAAGTACTCATCTTTCCGAGTTTGAGTGAGAACAAAGGGTACAAATACAGAGGAAGCTGATGTCACTTCTATTTGTTTGCTTATTATTTTAAGTTATTATTTGACAGTTTCAAAATACCATACA
Organism: Microtus pennsylvanicus; assembly: GCF_037038515.1. Classification (NCBI taxonomy): domain Eukaryota; kingdom Metazoa; phylum Chordata; class Mammalia; order Rodentia; family Cricetidae; genus Microtus; species Microtus pennsylvanicus. Next base: position 18,659,105 of record NC_134598.1, read on the forward strand.
CATATATCCACAAATTCATATATTTCTGCTGTACTCACCCCCTCGTTCCTTTTCCACCCCCATTCCCATCTTTTACTAAGTCACCCCCTTTCATCCTTGTACCAAGTTTCTATCCTACATTTATATCTTTATGGGTTTTTATGTTCTTGTTGTTGTTGTTATTTATTTATTTATTTATTTATTTATTTATTTATTTATTTATTTATTTATTTATTTATTTATTTTGTGACTCACTGGGATTTAACCACAACTGCTGGCTTGGGAATGAGTGTTAAGCTATCCAGAAATCCAGAGTGACTTGCCAGTGGCTTTATCACTGAAGACAATTATCTGATCTTCCATAGAAGCCTTCAATTGCCAGTAACTCCCCTGGAGAGGCAGGGCTGAATTTCATGAACTTCAATCACCTATAGCTGAATGGTCCTGGGCTCAGCAACCTATCTGCCCTGTTCAAGGCAACCACACCTGTTGTGAGTTCACCTGCTTTGATCAGGCAATGTTATACCCCTCACAGCATTTCATGGTCTCTTCTCCTCATCATTGGAGTGCCACGTTCTTTTGTCCCCTTTTCTATGATGTTACCTCAACCTTGGAGTGAGTAATATATACATAGGGCATACATGTGACATCATATAATATCAAATGTATTTTAAATATTTATTGTCTTGCTTTTTTTTTCTTATGACAGCCTCTTATCTGTAGTTCCGGGTGGCTTTGAATTCAAGGTATAGTCTGGAGATTCAGAACTATACTCCTGCTTCAGCCACGGCCCACAATGTTTTGATTTGACATTGACATTGAACTTTGATATTATATTGTCCCTTTATTTGTAAGCCTTTCAAAGAATGTGACTTCTTCCTTAGGCTTCCTGAAGTGGTTTCCTTCCTGTTTACTCCGAGTGAGATCATAGTGAATTTACTTCTCCCGTTGTTTATTATATCTCTTAAGAAGAGGCAATAATTTTACATTACATCAGAGATTGTCTGCTTTAGATGTGAAGATAATTCAAACACTCCTAACTTCTTAAAAATTCAATAGAAGAAGTTCTTTTACTAATCTGCTAAATTCTTGAGTTCAATTTTGTTTTAATCAGTTAGGTAAGTTTAGAGTAAAATTTCAGCCATTGATCTATACTTTTTATGCTACGATTATTCTACAGGTGTGTGAAGTATGAGCTTTGCTGGGATCTGCTGTATTAAAAATGTGTTGCATACTCCAGACAGGACACTGGACCCTTTGTTCTCAGCATAGTTTCCACGAGTTTCTTTCTTCTTTTTCTTAACAGAAGTAAAAGAGGTCACCAAAATTTTTATATTAAGTTGGTTCAATTTAATTGACTAATGGTGTTTACAGCTTAACTCCTATACTTGTATTAATCAAAAAGCTCTTATTAAGCTCCACAAGGAAACAATATACATTTTAATATTTACATGAAGCATGAACTTAATAAACATGATTTCAGCTTCCCTGTAACCAAGCAATCCTTCTTCTAATGTAAATAAACAGCAAACACTCCTGTAGGACTTAAAATGGAAAAGCCATTAGAATCATCTTTGCCAGAAAAATTGCCAAGCTAATTTTTTAAAGTATTTTCCCTTTAAGGATCTTGACTTTGAGATTCTATTCTTAGTTCAAACCAATGCTGTTTGGTTTTAAAATGAAGACAATGATCTCTTCAAATTTAGATAATTATTTTTGAGGGGAGGTAGTATATTAATATAGCAGAAATTAGCAAGCCATCTATGGAGTTATGTAAGGAATGGGTGCTGCATGTTGATTTCACCATTATGCTTTTTGAAATACAAATAATGGAAAACAGTGAAACCCATCAGAACGAGCTGCTGGAGGCTGCTCTAACCCAAGGGGATATTCAAAAGGGCACATGTACAGAGCTATAACAAGGAGATTCATCCCTTTCAACACATAAGCATGTTTGGCCCAGGGCAAGGCAATAGGATTACACAATTGGTTTCTTTCTTCATAAACAGAGGTCTTGTTGTTTCACCTCTAGAGAAGTTTTCTAGGTCATATTTTTTTACTGTGTTTGAAATGAGAAAGAAATGTGTCAAGTGCAACCATTTAAGCAAGAACATTTCTTTTTTCACACATATTTGCACGTTTTAAGTTTGGTGTGTTGCTTGGAGATCCCAAATGGACCCTCTATGATGTCACCATATATATAAAATGATAGGAATGCATAAAACTATAAAAAATATTTACAATATGAATGCAAGGTTCATATTTTTATTGATATTTCTGAATTTTCTAGTTATTAAGTGTATACTAATTAAATCACGGACATTATACAGCTTTTCTCTCATGAAGGTCTCCTTCTGTTTTTATCACCACTCAGGTAAAAAATCAAGTATTATTAAGCAAGTACTAAGGTCTTGGCCAAAGCAGATAAATACTAGGTGTGATTACTAAGTAATGCAATTTCAATTAGTACAGGCAATAAGACAAAAGAGCCCAAATATATTGGCACACAGGAAGAGTTTATGCAAATTTCACAAGTTCCATCTATTTTTAAGTGCTTTATTGTGTGATATAAATGTAAGACCATATGTTACAAAACCAAAATCAAGACTCATGTTCCAGCAATTTGTTTAGTTCCATTATTGGGTATGAGAAGCCATCTGGGAGAGATAGTTTTTGCAATGTGGTGATGGAATTTGCAGGATATTTGAATGGTTTATAGGAACAACAAATAGATATTTGAAATTAGATATCTCCCCTAGAACCTAATCTACAAAATTATTTGGAAACTCAAATGTAACAAACATCATGAAAGTTGGAACACTCCTTATTCAGTCTTTTGCATTCACAGACAATTATGAAAAGATTTTATTTTCATTTTCTTATGTTAGCAAAAGCTTAATAGGTATTAAAACTTAATAAACTGATGTTAAAAGTAATTCAATACGATTTTATGGACACAGTAAGTCCATTTTCTTTTAAACATTAGATTTTTGGTTTTCAGTGGAGGGATTAGAGAACATTTCAGCTTAAGGGAATTAAATGTTTCAGAAAACAAAAGCCAGGAAAGTTGGCATACAGTAGGACTAAGAGAGGACGGTAATTGTACACACAAAAGCTGCATAATATGGACTAGAGAGGCATGCTGAATTTTCAGTGGTGAAAGACAAGGCTCATTAACGCTTACAAAACCAGACAGTTAAGAGAGGGTCCACTATTCAGTTACATAAATTTTCCTGCTGTTGGAAGCCACTGAGCCCAATATGTGTATGATGATTTTAAATTGTTTTAAACTTCTGTTAATGATGAATGGGCATACTTCATCACCATTGGACTTTGAAGCTAATCTACAATTTTGAGTTTCTTTCTTTCTGGTCACTTAACACATGGAAATGATTTTGAAGCTTTTCTGTTCTCCTCCTCTTTCTTCTCCCTGTTTTCTTTCATTTCTGTCTGTGACTGTTTCTTTATATACTCACTATATATGTATAGTGTATATGTATATATATATATATATATATAGTATATGTGTATGTATGTGTGTATAATTACCCCCTGGAGTTGTATATAAGTGGATTTAAATGAACTTTGAGTCTCCTGATAGGAAGATATAGTGGGTGCTCAGAACAAATGCATTTGATCACATCTTAAATGCAGATGACTGGATAGAGAAGATACGATTGTATACATGCAGTACACTAGCCAGTGAAGGGACTCCCATCATCCATGTCAACATGGATGGAACAGTAAATCATTATGTAAAGTAAAATTAGCTACAGAAAGACAGTGCTGTGTAATCTCATTCACCGAAAAGAGGAAGACTTATCCCATTAAAGAAGTCAGTAGTATGGTGGTACCCAGAAGGTGGGGAGAGTAAGCTTTCAGAGGATACCAAAATACTGATCTATGGAAATTGAGTCTCAACCAGAGAAGAATTAAATGTTCCATTGTGCTGTCAAGTAGAGAGATGATTATACATGAAGATAGTGTACCATGCATTTCTGAAAAGCTGAGAGAAAAGATTTAAAATGTTTTTATTCCAAGGAAAGAACATGTGTTTGAAAAGAGAAGTATGCTCATTCTAATTTCAATACTATGCATGGTGTACCTATATTAAAATATACCACAGTAGGTGCCCTGTAAGAACAATTTCTTATAGAACATTTAAAAATAAAGTTAGTAAGAACAATGGTTTTGGTAGCTTAAAATTTTTAAAAATAAAGTATTTCCTCTCCTTTATGCATCTCAGCTGTCTTCATTATAATGGTTCTGTTTCAGAATAGCAGGAAACACAATCACATTATCTTTACCCATATTGTCATCTCACAACCCAGAGCCCATTTTATTTCCCTCTGTTCTTCACACCGTCTAAGAATCAGATGCTCCTAGCTGCATTCTTTATTAGGGCAAATAGTTAACTGTTTCACAGATTATTCTTGTTGTATGAACCCCTTTTCATTCTTGTTCATTCACTTTCTTAAAAAATTTACTTTCTTTGCTTTTGTTATAGCAATGGTATCAGCTAGCATTGTTCAGCCTTTCTTATTCAGGAGCACTGCTCGAAACAGAGTAGGGAAATCTGAAAGCTACATAACCCTGGAGGTTAGCTCTCTCAACATCCCTGCTATAGACTCATGGGTAATAAAGTGGTGCCACATCAGGGAGAGGACAGAGCGCAAACATTCACTCTCTGAGTTCATTACCACCATGGAGTTCATATTCTGAGTTGCGTTTTCACTGTTATTATGACCTGGACCCTCCTTTCCCTCCCTCTCTCTCCCTCTCTTCCTGTCTCTGTCTCTGTCTCTCTGTCTCTGTCTCTCTCTCTCTCTCTCTCCATATATATATATATACAGATACAGATATAGATATAGATATCTGCATGTGTTTGCAGGCATGTATATGTGTGAGCATATGTAGAGACCAGAGATCATGGTTGGATATCTTTCTTGATGGTGCTCCCTCTTATTTTAAGGGACCATCTTTATTTTCTATGACAATGTCAAATGCATGAACAATGTATCTTAATCATATTCACCCCCACTTCCTCTCTCTTGCTCCCCACGGGAACCACAACTACATTCCTATTTCCTTGATATTCATTTCCTAGATTTTTGGCATGGATGAAAATAGCCCACTGAGTTCAATCAGTGATGTCTGTTGAATGTTGACTGATCCTGTTGATTCAATCTTGCTCAGGTTTGGTGCAGGTAACCACAGCTGCAGGGAGTCAGTGAGTGGAATGACCTTGTAATGTCAAGAAGAAAACAGCTCACAGCATTCTTTATTGTATCCCAGCTCTCATATTCTTTCCACTCATTCTACCCAGATTTCTCTGAGCCTTGCAGGGGTTTGGGTATGAAGTTTGATATAAATGTCCTACTTAGGGTTGGGTACTTACATCACTATTTTCAGCACACTGACTCGTGTTGAGTTTCTGAAATAATTGCTAACTGCTACAGAGAGAATCTTCTCCTTCCAAGTACGAAGGTAATACTGAACCGTGTATATAGGCATAAATATTTAGAAGGAAATTTAATAACATGTCCTTTTAGCAAAGTAGTGATAGTTTCTTCTCTAGAGCCTACTGACTTCAGTCACTGCAAAAGTGGTTGGTTATCATAGAACCTTCATGACAATATTCAAATAGTGGGTACATCTTGTCTGGAGGGAAGGATTTATAGCATACAGGGTCTACCACTGGATAACATCATTGATGGCTTTTCTCCTCCAGAGGCCTGCAGGGCACTTCCAAGCCTTGTGAAATTTAGTCAGCAAGGAGCAAGTTTTCAGGTCATTTCTGACTTTATTTCTCTTGTGTACAACCAAAATGTGGTGGCTTCAGCAGCAGGGTCTTCCTATCTAGTTCTATGGGGAAACCAAGAGCAATTGCAACAGCTTGGGTTATTTTGGGAGTCTCTTGAGATTTCCTGGTTAAATACTTGTAGAAATGTGCCCCATACACAACAATGATATTTGTATGTAACTCTTATGTTCTCAGGGAGGTATTGTCCCTTCAACGTAAAATACTTCTGTTCAAACTCTTTCCCTAGTTTTCTTTTTATCAAGCAAAATGTTTAACCTCATCATAAATATAGGGTTAGTACTACTATAGCATCCTATCCATAACATAAAAGACAGCATATTTAAGTATGTAGAGAAATATATATTGATTAAGAGCACATTGTATTATAAATTATAGACAGCATAGAATCAGATAAATGTGGAAGAGATTATTACTTTACAATGTAATGAGCGTTTTCAGTCTTTGGGGTAAGGATTATTTTCTTTCTTTGGACAATAAAGATGTTAAAAGAAGTAAGAAGGTTCCAGGAAAACTTTGTAGATAACACCACAGATGGATGACATAACCTGAACACAAAAGGTACTCTCTCCAGAGCTCTAAGAATCATATCAAGGGGGATATGGAAATAACAAAGGGAGTGGTGGTGGGGGGGCTGGAAGACATGGTGCTTACACATAGTTTGCACAAAGAGAAGGAGAAGGAATGCTGACTCAGAGGACCAGTGGAAGGATGTGCCCTGTATTCTGGCAGTACTGCTGCTCGTTACTCCTCCTGGCTCCTTTGAATTGCGTTCTGTCCTTTTTGTCTCACACCACCTGCTGTTCAAGGCTGAGCTGTGGTCTAGGCCACCACAGAGAAGATAATCTATAATACAAGCTTCAGGGACAGCCAGAAAAGGGCCTTTGACTTCATACACCCCTGCTGGAATCTATTTTAAGTGACTGAATGCTTTTGGGTTAAGCAAACTCCTATAATATACAATTCTGCCTGGATATTTAGCATGGGATAAAACTTACATGAGCTATCATTTGTGTAGCCTTGTAGCTTAACAAGACGTTTCTCATTTCTCCTATTATCTAAGAGAGAAGCGCTGGATCATTATTTACAGTTTTGTAGATAATGCAAGTAAGAGTTGCCAATAAAACATGGAAGAAACAGGACAAAAATACAGGATCCATTTTAAAAAAAAAACGTTTGTCCACTTATCATTCCATCCACAGTTATGTATTCATATCGGATACAATACAAGTCTGGATGTATATAACATGTTAAAAAGTCACATGACCTTGAGGTATATTAAAAAAATATGTGCCGTTGAACCATTTATAATCTAAAGAAATTCTGGAAGCAAAAAGGAAAGGAAGTGAGAGGGAAGGGAAGAAAAGGAAGGGAAATATGGAGGAAGCAAAGGAAGGGGGGGAGTGAGAGAAATAGCAGCGATAGGAGCTGATCAAGTTGGTCCCAGAGATGCAGAGCTGGTTTAAAGTACAAAAATCTATCAATATAGTCAATTATATAAATAAAATGAAAGAAAAAAATATGGTCATTTCATTGGATGCTGAAAAAAACATTTGACAAAATCCAACACACCTTCATGATAAAGGTCTTGGAGAAATCAGGAATAAAAGTAATATATCTATAATAAAAGCAATATACAGCAAGCCAACAGCCAACATCAAATTAAATGGAGAGAAACTCACTCAAAGCGATTCTGCTAAAATCAGGAACAAGACAGGGCTGTCCACTCTCTTAATTTCTCTTCAACATAGGTCTTGAAGTTCTAGCAATAGCAATAAGACAACAAATGGAGATCAAAGGGATTCAAATTGGAAAGGAAGAGTTTTGTTATTTGTAGATAGTGTATATAAGTGACCCCAAAAACTCTACCAGAGAACTCCTACAGATGATAAATATCTTCATTGATATGGCAGTATACACAAGATCAACTAAAAAAAAAATCAATATCCCTCCTATACACAAATTATAAAGAAGTGGAGAGGGAAATCAGAGAAACATTACCTTTCACAATAGCCACAAATAACATGTCTTGGGGATAACACTAACCAAAGAAGTTAAAAACCTATTTGGTAAGAACTTTAAGTCTTTGAAGAACGAAATTAAGGAAGATACCAGAAAATGGAAAGATCTCCCATGCTCTTGGGTAGGTAGGATCAACATAGTAAAAATGGTGATCCTACCAAAAGTGATCTATAAATTCAATGCACTCCCCATCAAAATCCCAACACAATTCTTCACAGACTTTGAAAGAACAATAACCAACTTCATATAGAAAAACCAAAAACTCAGGGTAACCAAAACAATCCTGTACAATAAAGGAACTTCCAGAGATATCACCATTCCTGACGTCAAACTCTATTACAGAGCTACAGTAATGAAAACAGCTTGGTATTGGCATAAAAACAAAGACACTGACCAATGGAATCAAATTAAAGACCCAGATATTAATCCACATGCTTTTGAACACCTGCTTTTTGAAAAAGAATCTAAAATTATACAATGGAAAAAAGAAAGCCTCTTCAACAAATGGTGCTGGCATAACTGAATGCCAACATGTAGAAGAATGAAAATAGATCCATATCTATCACCATGCACAAAACTCACGTCCAAATCGATTAATTACCTCAATATAAATCTGACCACACTGAACCTGATAGAAGAGAAAATAGGAAGTAGTATTCAATGCATGGGCACAGGAGACCACATCCTAAATATAACTCCCATAGAATAGACACTGAGAGCAATAATAAATAAATGGGACCTCCTGAAACTGAGAAGCTTCTGTAAAGCAAAGGGCACAGTCAATAAGACAAAAGGGCAGTCTACTGAATGAGAAAAGATCTTTCCCAACCCCACATCAGACAAAGGATTGATCTCCAAAATATATAAGGAACTCAATAAATTAGGCATTAAAATTCTAAATAACCCAATTCAGAATGAACTAAACAGCGAATTCTCAACAGAACAATTCTCAACAGAAGAATTTCAAATGGCCAAAAGATACTCAAGGAAATGTTCAACATCCTTAGATATCAGGGAAATGCAAATCAAAAACAGCTCCCAGATACCATCTTACACCTGTCAGAATAGCTAAGATCAAAAGCAATATTGATAGCTTATGCTGGAGAGGATGTAGAGTAAGGGGAACATTCATCCATTGCTGGTGGGAATGCAAACTTGTACAACCACTTTGGGAATCAGTATGGTGGTTTTTCAGAAAACTGGGAATCAGTCTACCTCAGGATCCAGCAATACCACTCTTGGGCATATACCCAAAAGATGTTCAATCATACTACAAAAGCCTTTGTTCAACTACGTTCATAGCAGCATTCTTTGCAATAGCCAGAACGCAGAAACAACCTAGATGCCCCTCAACTGAAGAATGGATAAAGAAAATGTGGCACATTTACACATCAGAGTACTATTCAGCAGTAAAAAAACAATGACATCTTGAATTTCGCATGAAAATGGATTGAATTAGAAAACACTCTCCTGAGTGAGGTAACTTAAACCCAAAAGCTTGAATATGGTATTCCCTCATAAGTGGATAATAGCTATAAGCAAAGGACATTGAACCTATAGTTTGTGATCCTAGAGAAGCTAAGTAATAAAGTGAGCCCAACAAAAAACTTATAGACCCACCTGGAAATTGGAAACAGACAAGATCACCTGACAAAATTAGGATCATGGGGGTGGGGGAAGAAGAGGAAGAGTAGGGGAGAAAGGGGGAGGGTTGAGGAGGACTTGAGGGAATGGGATAGTTGAGATGGAGGAAGGACAGAAATGAGAACAAGGAAAAAGATATCTTGATTGAGGGAGCGAATATAGGATTAGCAGAAACCTGGCTCTAGAGAAATTCCCAGGAATCCACAAGGATGAGCTCGCCTAAGACCCTAAGGAATAGAGGAGAGGGGGCCCGATCTTGATTTGCCCTGTAGTCAGACTGATGAATATCTTAAATATCACCATATAACCTTCATACAGTAACTGATGGAAACAGACAGAGATCTGCATCAGAGTACTGGACTGAGCTCCCAAAGTCCAGTTGAAGAGTGGAAGGAATGAGAATATGAGCAAAGAGGTCAAGACCATGATGGATTCACCCACTGAAACAGTTTACCTGAGCTAATAGGAGCACACCAACTCCAGCCAGACTGGAAAGGAAAAAACATGGGACAAAAGTACTTCCTTTGAATGTGGCTGACAGTTGTATGGCTGGGGCAGATGGGCCATTTGTAGTGGCACCAGGATTTACCCCTACTGCATGTACTGACTTTTTGGGATCCTGTTCTCTTTGGATGTATTTCTTACTCAGCCTGGATATGGTGGGGAGGGCCTTGGACCTTCCACAAAGCAATGTGCCTTGCCCTCTCTGAGGTTTGGGTGAGGGTGGGGTTGGAGAGTGTGTGGAGAGAGTGGGAGGAGGAGAGGGAGTGGGAACATGTATTGGTATTTTTTTTAAATCTAATAAATTTTAAAAAATAAAGATATTTGCTTTTACTAACACCAGCTAGTTTTCTGAAAGTTCTGTAAAATGCAGTGAGTATAGAAAATGAAAAGAAAATGAGATCACTCAGTGAAGATAAAATGCTTGCGTTCTTAGGAAGCAGTTACAACCACCTGCAAAGCTACTATGTGGAGTTCAGCAGTCCACATGAACACCAGTGAAGCTGAGCATATCTATTGGTGTTGTCCATACAAAGCTCATGTTTGAGCAGTTATGTTGGTGGGATTTCATGGGTGTTGCTTCTAACATTACTAGTCAGAATAAGAAGGAACTAGAATTTTGAAGTACACATCAATGCTATTAGTAATTATAGCTACTATTCTGTATAGCAGATTAGAAAAAGTACTTCCAGCTGAAATCCGTTTTTTACTCATCTCCCCTTTACTTATCTTCTACCGCTACCCCAACAATAATTATTCTCTCTCTGTTTCTTCAAATTCTACAAGGAGCTCATATACTTCACTTCTAAATACAGATATATTTTCAAAGGCAAATCCTAAATTTTATTTAAAAGCTATAACTCACTAGGACAGATAATGACATAGTATGTACTGGTGCCAAGATTCTCATGCTTAGAGGTTGCAGCTGCAATCGTCTTCATTTTTGGAGCATAGGAAAGATAGCAGGCACCATGTTAGGCTGAATATTCCTATTATGAAGGTTTGAAATAAATAAATAAATAGATAGATAGATAGATAGATAGATAGATAGATAGATAGATAGATAAAACAAATTTGTAGATTTGATGTCTAGATTTTAGTCCCATGCTGATTATTTTATAATTATTTCAAGGAAAATTAAATAAAAACATGACGCACTTCTCTTCTCAAAACATTTTAGGTAAGGAATGCTTAACTTAGAGAAAATATTTTTTCTATTAATTTAAAATATTTTGTCTATTATTTTGAGAATTTCATGTCAGTACTGCATTTGCATCTTTTCCACTTCTCTTCCTGTACTTCTTCCTGAGTCCACTCCCCATTGCCTCTCAAATTAGTGACCTCTCTGATTATCATTCATATATGTATATTTGTGTATATATGAATATGAATATCTTGCCTATATTTAGGGCTGACTGGTAATAGTTTTTCCATGGTTGTATGAGAAAAATCAAAATATTGCTAATGTAGGATATAATTAAGAGCATCTAATCCTTCAGTTAGTAATAAAATAGCTTCAAAGAAGTTCATTAAGCATTGGTGACAAGGTCAATCTCTGGAGAGTGCTTTTGGTTTTGAAATATAATCAAAGATGCATTTAGCTCTCTTTTTAGTTCATTTCAGAAACATGTTGTTGTCATACTTTAAAAGCCTTTGAATATGATTTTGTTTACTTGTTTCTTTTTCAGAACAAAATGTGTTAAGTTCTTATGCAAAATGAATAAATGAATGGATTCATACAATGTTTAGAAATGTTTATTTTGATTACAAATTTCTTAAAATATGTAGATTTTTATTAAAAACTTATATGGTATAAGTATATGGTTAGAAAAATATCTTCTATAACTTTTAAAACTTTCAGGTTTCAGGCAGAATTACACATAACCTTATTGATATTGATTACATTTGTAAACACAAATATACTTTTCTTATGTATGTCATATTAAGAGGATTTCAAATTGCAATTTGATCAGTCTCTATGGCAGTATGTAGGAGTTTAGGTCATAGTAAGATGGGTATTCTGTCGGGAAAGAAAGTTCATTTGATTCCAAAGGAAATGTCTTAGAGAAGAATCCGTGATTCAGAAAAATAATTGTTTAGAAGTGCCTTGGAATTAGCTACCTAGAAGCCTGACTGTGGTGGCACATGCAGTAATTGCTGTAATCCCAGCAATCAGGAGGTTGAGGCAGGCAGATCTCTGTGAGTTTAGTTTACAGAGTTCCAGTTGTTCCAGAGAGAAATCCTGTCTCAAAGAGAGAGAGAGAGAGAGAGAGAGAGAGAGAGAGAGAGAGAGAGAGAGAGAGAGAGAGAGAAAGAGAGAGAAAAGAATGGGTTACCTAGAAACAAAATTGTAAGTGTAGGTTTACTATGTTCATGAAATTAACAAAGATCCTTTCAGTCTTTTACTGTCATTACTTCTTTGAATTCTGATAGTCTACTGATGTTATTTAATGAATGGTGTTAAAAATGCGTAAGAGATGACAAAATACAGAATTAAAATGACATTTAAATTTTGGTCCAGGTTGTTTGCCTAGTCTTTGCATTATCAATATTCATTTTAATCGTGGTTTTCCTGTGTCTTGACTGCTGTGTCTTTATTACTGGCAAGTCTAGAATATGCCAGTTTTCTTCAATTACTTGTAGTGTTTTCAGACTCCTACAACTGATCATGTCTCTTGTCATCAATAGAAGGTAATGCTCATTCTCTATCAGTTTTATCTTCTCAGTGTCAGTGTGGTACAAAGAACAGCTTTTAGACTTGAAGTTTCTGTTTAGACAACTCTCAATCACTTCTTTTCCAGGAGTAGTTATAACAATAGTTACCTTAGAGCCATATAGGAGGCCGTGTTAAATGATATGCACATAAGGGCATTTGCAAAGGTCTGAGTAAGAGTTCTGAGACATGGTCATGTAAAATGAATTCTTTTATCTTTCTCCATGCCTTTATCTTTCCTTGTCTTAAACTCAAAAAGTTCTTGCTATGATCAACTATGTTCTCAGTAATCTCTATTAGGCAACATGCTTTATAAGTTGTTTATCTCCAACTCTTCAGAATAGGTTTCACATTCTCTATAGGCAGAACATCTTCCATGATCTAGATATAAACGGTGTTACATGAAAACTATTTCATACACGTGTGTGTGCCCAAAAATGTGAGCCTATTTCCATCTTGATCAAAGGTCAGAGAGAAGGAACTTACCTCTGTTCCTTCAAGGTTATTGTTTGTTTCTGCCTCAAACAAAGGTCCCACCTAGATTTAGATCAGAGTTCTTCTGCGTTCTCAAGGTTATTGTCAACAATATCCAACCTTGTATTTCAGAAATAGAGAAGTAAGATGTTTCTACCTCAAACAAAAGTCTAAGGGTCCAGCTAAGTTCCTGCTCCCTTAAGGAGATAACAGTGGATTCCACCCAGGAAGTGGTTTGCCTAGAGAACGTTTTGTTTTAGGGTTTGAGTGTTCTAGTGTTTACCTAAGAAAGTAGTCTGCCACCTTCAATTGGTATCATGTTTATGTCTCTGCCTCCCGAGTACTGGGATTAAAGGCGTGTGCCACCACCGCCCGGCCCTGTTTCATTATTTTTATTTGCATCTTTGTCCTCTTTACTAAGTTTTCTGATCCCGATACCTCTACCCTGGTAAGTGGTATTTTTGTAAAAGCTGGTCTCTGACATGTGTAAAAATAAATGGATAAAATATTTCAAAATGTCTTTGTTTTGTTGTTGATTGTAATTTGGGGATATATAGTAACCTTTCCAGTTGATTTTATTTAGCAAATATTTCCTACTTATTTTGATGTCAATCTTTTTAGGTTTCTTTTACTGTCACTTTCTGTGATGTAGCAGTGAACTTTTCTGAATTCATTTTCACAGATAATTTACTTGATAAAGTTATTTTAATGCTAAGATATTTTTGCAGAGAACATTTGCTGAGGGTATGATGATATCTATTTAGGGAATATCTGTGTAAGTAATAAAATATCTTAGGAGGAAAAAAAGTCAGACACTGATTTAGGTTTTCTTGCTGTCGACTAGAACTAGAATGAGAGAAGCCCTCATCCACATCTATGGTTCACTTGATGTGAGTTCCTGGACTCACCTGAAAACCAAGATATCTGAACAAAATTAAATAAAGAAATGTACTCTTCTATATTTCATTTAAAATAACGGGCTCACTGAGACTGGAAAGGCAAACCTTGGATCTTCATGGGTGTATACCAGCTCCTCTGTGTATATGATGTTATGGCTCTTAGCTTGGTGTTCTTCTGAGAATCGCTTCTGTTTTCCTGATAAGAGACATTATGGGGCTAAGATGGAAACACAATGAAATATTCATTTTCATTTGTCTCATGACCAGTGAAGGGGGAAATTCTGTCATGTGGTCATCTTTTCAGAACTGTCCCTTTATTTCATTAACAAATTCATTGTTTGTGTTTTGTGGTGGTTGTTTAGTTTTTATTCTTTTGCATATTATAGATATCAGTGTTCTGTCAGATATATTTTTACCTAATATTTTTCTCACATTCTGTACACCATCTCTTTACCTGCTTAGTTCCTGATACTATATCTCTAGATGGTTTAACAAGCATGATTTTATGTCATATTAATGTTTAGGAATTATGGATTTTTCTTTCACAAAAAAAACCAAACACAGAAAATCAGTATCTATGATGATAATGAGTTTTCATAGTGGCTACACTGGATAGCCCGTGAAAGATAATGAGAAATTTTCAAGACATATGAACCAAGTTAGTTTAAATATAAAGCCTCTGTATTTAATATAATGCGAAAAGTCAATGTTCTATTGTAAGAGTCTCCCTATCAATATATTTATTGCTTTTTAGACACAGAATAAAAAAGTTATGTATGTATACCCATATATATGTATACAAGCATACACACATATGCATATAAATATTTCCTTTACAACTGATATAATAGAAAGAAAATTGATTAAATTTTCTCTGAAAAGTATATCAAATATTGTATAAAATGCAGCATAGAATTATATGCCATAAATATAAATATATATTTCATTATAGCATAAACTATGCATTTTATTTATATATGATAATATTCCTTGCTCATTAAATGCTTATTTTTCTATATTCCTTGATTTACATTTAATTTTGTGAGTTCACATCTATAAAGTATTATTCTTAAATATATACATTATTCATTTTAATATTTGTTATGCATTGATAGAGAAATCAATAATGGCCAGCTTTGTTATGTTCATTTTTACCATAGTGGTAAAAGGGAACTGAGACAAAAGGTGGGGTGATGAAATCTTTTTTGCAGATAGGAATACCACTTAATTTGCATTCTATATGTCATTAAAAACTGGAAAAACAGTAGTTAGGCAGATTAAAAGCAGCAGGTGAAGGCCTGTTAGTGTGTGTGTTTGTGTGTGTGTGTGTATGTGTGTGCACCATAGGAATGCAAAGTTCAATAGCTATTTCCATTCTTCAATACCTTCATAGGACCAAATGATATCTGGTGAGATACTATAAGTACCTGTCATTCTTCTAATCAAAGGAGAAAAATTTGAAAATTCCAGAAGCGAGAGTTACTTGCATCACCCTTCAGCAATTTAAGTCTAAGATTTAGCTTGAAGGTAGTTCTAAGGCCTACCCCAGGGAAATCCTTCACAAATAAAAGCTCTATGGTTCCAATCCATTTTAATGTCATTGGTTAATGGATTGAGAATTGGAATTATATTAGCCAGATAGTTGAATGTAACCACCCCCCACTTCACAACTCTCCAGAGCTTGAATAAAGACTTTGTATGCTGGGATCAGGACATGACCACCAAGAAGGATTCTTGTTGGAAGCCCACCATGGTACAATATAACACCCCAAAGAAAGCAAAGGTCCAATGTTGAAGCCTGACTACATAAGGGACTTTAGAATTGCCCCAGCACCATGGAATAATGCTTTGGTACACCTCTGAGACTGTTCAAGCATGATACTACTGCACACCTTAGCATCAGCCTGGGTGGAGAAGGGAGTACCCTAACCTTGGGCAAGGCAGGACGGCATAAAACCCAGTTTGCAATGAAATTTAGTGCTAGGTTAGACAAGCACAGCAAATGGAATACCCTGTGGGTTTTCATTCCTGGTCCTGCCTTTGCAGAGAGGTTCTGGAGCAGGCTGCCAATGCAATACTGAAGAAAGATACATGACCCTATGGAACATCCATTCTAACTAGCATCATGTGTGGGTGGACACAGAGGTCATCAGCCAAGTCACTTTACCAGTAGGCAAAACAGAGCATTGTTGACCTTCAAAGAGCGCGGGATCACTTGTGTGACATGTATTTCTACCATTAGTTGCCACAGGTGTGGCATATGTACCTGCAGCTCCTCTATTCATGGATGTTCTATCCTAATTCTGTCAGAATCACAGAGTGGTTAACCTCAAACTAGTAACTGTCAGCAAGACATCTGAGGCTACCGTGGCCCAGGGAGAGGCATGTGGGTACGGACAACTGTAGACTATTTTTTGGGGGGTACAATAGAGGAACAGCATATTTAAGATAAGCCCAAGGTTAGGTTTCCCTGTACAATTAAGCAGACATACAGCAATAGCAATCTCCTGTAGCTCTGCTTATATGGTGCTATCCAGATGTGGCTATGGTGTCAAACAAACATAAGCAGCCTGTTTAAAATTGATGTGGAGATCCATACAGCCAAAGTAGATCAGCAAGACTCGAATTGGAATAAACGCATCATCCTTTGATGTTCATATAATACATCAAAGTGTTGTTTGCGTGGCAACAACAGGTACTTATAAAATCCATGACCTCACATAATAGTCAAAATAAGGTGCCAGAAATAATAGCTGGGTGTCATGCTCCTTTGGAGAGTTTGAAACAGTTGTTTTAAAGAGCAGCCTAGAGAAGAAAGTAGACCAGTAGAATGAATTCAAACTTAAAAGATTCTACAAAGCAAAGGAGACAACCGTTAAGATGAAGTCACAGCCTGTACAATAGGAAGAAATATTTGCAAAAGGCTAACTTCCAAACTATATAAAATAATGAAACAGCTCTGTAGCAAAGATGAACTGATTTTTAAAATGGACACGAGACCAAGTAGGGATTTCCTAAAAGAAAACATATGAATGCATAGCAGGCACATGAAACGTGTCCAACATCTCTGGTCCTCATGGACATGCAAATCAAAAACACAGTGTGATATCACCTCACTCCAGTAAGAATGACTATTATCAAAAAGACAAAAGGTACACACTGGGTAAAAATAGAACTATGGAACTTACTATTGGGTAGACATCAAAAGGGAATGGAATCAGCACATCAAAAAAAATTTACTGTATTTTCATGCTATTACATCAGTGTTTGTAACAGCCAAGAAATGGAAAGAAATTCGGTGTCATTAGCTGATGAAAGATAAAGAAGTTGTAAGCGTGCATATGCACACTGGTACTATCTGCCTTCTAAAGGAATGCAATGCTAACATTTGCAACAGTGCAGACGGAAACGGAGATCTCATGTTAAGTAAAATAAACCAGCCACAGATAGCCAAGAACTCCTTGATCTCACTCAGATATCCATTCTAAAACTGTACCACAGAGATTGAGAGCTGAATGCTAGTTACCTGGAACCTTGTTAGATGAGGGATGTTGGGAAAATAATGGGAAGTGTTAGATGGTAGAAAGGATATCCCAAAGGGCTAGAAGATAAGGTTTTTAAACGATTCTCATAATAATAATTTGAAAAGGCAGATATGTTTAGTCTGACTTAAGGATTGTATATACCATACCCATCACTATACAGTTTTTAATGCTTTCTTAAAGTCAGTTCAAAAATACATTAAAAACCCAGCAGGTGTGATATATGTGAATATGTTGAAGAACTGAAGGTAAATCACATTGGCAAGAAATGAATACACTGAGAAACCGAGGCATGCTTGCTATAAAAAAAAAAATCCTTCAAATGTATTTCCAGTCTCAGGCAGTTTAGGGGCTGTCACTATTCCCTGCAAATAGTCACCCACCGAGTCTCCAGATTACCCCCATTCACAGCACATGTCTGGGCAGGAGGGAGACATTCTAATTGTGGCCTGTGCAAGACTGGAAAGCAATTGGTGCTCTCTCTGCTCCGTGGACTTATTATTGGGTGTTTCTATGCAAGACTGGCAGAAAATTGGGTCATGCACGATTTCCTTTGGAATTTCTCAGCCAGATGAGAACTTACCACATGAAAAAGACTTTGCAACAGTGGCCAAGGATGTTTGGGCAAGCCAGACTGCCACTGCTTCCCACAGGGTAATCCTCACCCATTTGTCCTTTCCCAAATCCTTGTAATTCTGCTAACTTTACCAATGGCTCATCTATTGTCAGCAGAGACACTGAGAGCCTGGCAGAGGAGGGCAAGCAGAAGTATACCTTAGGCAGGTTTGTCAAGCTTCCTAAACTCCCCTGAGCTAAGAAACTTCTAACGCTGTTGCATTTCCGTAGCTTGGACTGTACGCAAAGGCATTCTCAGAATTAAGCATCCGTATATGCTTGGCAGAGTCATAGGTGCTGAACACAGAGAGATTAATGTGATCATTACTCAAAGAATACAACAGAAGGCAAAGCCTGGCCCGTTACACCTTCCGCTGTGTCAAACAAGGCACCAAAATAAAACAACATTGAATTATTTGGCACGCTCTTACCCTTTTCGGTGTTTTCTCACGTGTATTAGCTCATTTGACTGGAAACATCCTCAAATGACTCAAGATAATGCAATGCATTGTTAGCACCAGACCGGGAACCATAAAATATAGATCCCATCTACAGTTAAGTCTGCATGTCATTAGCATAGAAGTCGCATTGGGGAGCAGACAATGTCAGATGAATGAGATGATGAACAATCCAGGGCCCTCTGAAAGCCTCTGTACAAACCCAAACAAAGATTATCATTGAGTTTGCCTAGTGCCCTTCCTGGAGGTGAGACTCAGTACTGTGACGGAGCTTGCCTGAGACTTCCATGCAGATTCCCAGACCTACATAAAGGAGGAAAATCAGAAGCAAAACAAAACAGACCTCTTTAGATGGAGGGGGCAGGGGGCTGAACTATTCTTGTTTGGGCTTCAAAAGCCAAGGTGACCCTTGATGCCTGCAGGAATGTAGGGCTTCTTAGTTATATAAGCAGTTGTTTGAAACACAGCAATTATTTCTGGTCAGATAACACTAGGGGGAAGTTTTTATAATTCTGCTGTATATGGAACAAATAATACCTGCTCTGATCTGGGAAATGTGACCATGGCTGCTTTATTGGTAGGAACTGCAGGTAGGAGCTAGCTGTTTTGACATGATTATAAAGCTACGGACTTAAGCAGAGAGAGGGGAAGGAATGAGAATTATCCCACAGACGAGCATCTTATTTTCACACCCTAGAGCAATTGGGTCTCAATTTCCCATGAAAATATTAAACATGTGAGTTTGCATATGCATACACGTCACAAATGCAGGGGAGAAAAAAAATGCCTACTATAGAGCAAACCCGGGGAATTTGGCTGCAATTGTGAGTAGCCGTATTGAAGCTGCTCTAATTTTAAATTTCCTCTCGCAGCTGCAGCTTCCTGCTCTAATCTCTATGAATACAACACATCAATTTAAATAAAAATAGTTATCTGCATCATGCCTCCCTTTCCCAGCTGCAGAGCTCTATTAGAGGTATAGAAATAAGCTATTGAAAATTAAAATAGTAACGCTCCCTTCTCCCAGTTCCTAGACTCCATCCAGTTTAACCGTCTATCAACTGAATGCAACGAGTTTTATATTTAACAAATGAATACATCTAATTCTTCACTCAAATTCTATGAACTGAGGAGCAAAGGCTTTTTGGAAGGGTCTTTCCGTTGTCTGACTTTTGTCCTGGAGTTGGTTATATACTTAGTAGATCTCACAGTAGCCCCAGAATGTGCAGCAGGCTCTTTCTTCTGTTTCTCCTATTTGTTTCTGTAAAAGTCTCTCTTACCTACCATGTTTACAAAGCACTGGAGAGAAACAGGGGTTACTTGACATTTCTTCTTTGTTCTCCCAAAGTGCCGTAGACCTCTCTTATTATCACATATTTGAATAAGAGCAAAGTCCCTGCTTGGCTTGTGTTTGCCCCAGCATTATGTCCTAATCAATGATCACATAGTAGGCAATTAATTAAAATAATAGTCACACAAATAACAAAACAAAGACATGAGGATATTACTAGCTCTTTTCTTGTCTCTTCTAGGGCCTACTGTAGGACCTTGCATATAGTAGATACTTATGAAAGGTATGTATTAAATAATTTCTAATGTGTTATAGTAACTTTTACTTTTCTCCACTGGGCAAAGAGGAAGACTTTCTGCAGACAAACAAAAGGATTCCATTAATTAATATCTTTGTCCTGAGACTAAAGTTGACTAGTGGTACCTATGTACGTCAAGCTCATCTTAGTACCGTTCATGCCCACATGTTCTGCCTCACCTCTCATCTCCCATCAGACCTCCCCTCCCCCACACTGCCCAAGTCCAGTGTATAACTGCAGGCTTTGTAACTGCATAGGTCTCCGTTTGCATATTACTTCTTCTGTCAGAAATCTCCTTCATACTCATCTTTGTTTTTTCAGCCTACAGGTTTGATAGTCACTTGTGTCTCAGAATACCCTTTCCAATACACCGGGTTGATACGGGGTGAACGTTTGTATGTTTTTTTCACAATGACTTCACCATGTGTGTGTGTGTGTGTGTGTGTGTGAGAGAGAGAGAGAGAGAGAGAGAGAGAGAGAGAGAGAGAGAGAGAGAGAGAGAGAGTGTGTGTATGTGTGAGAGAGAGAGAGAGAGAGAGAGAGAGAGAGAGAGAGAGAGAGAGAGAGAGAGAGAACGGAGTTCAGAGTACACCCTTATGTCACTATTCAAGGATTCTATCCATCTTATTTTGAGAAAGAGTCTCTCATTGGTCTAGAACTCACCTATTAATCTAGACTGGTTGACCAGGAAGATTGGCCTATCTCTCTCTCCCCAGCTCTGGGATTCTAAGTTTATGCCCACCACACCCAGCTTCTCTTCACATGGGTACTGGGAATCAAACTCAAGTCTTCCTGTCACCCTGAGCCTGGAATTTTTAATTGGGAAATCAAAGTCTTTAGGGATCAAACTACCGCTTTTCATTCTGCCTTCAGCTCATTTTAAGACCTTTAACTATGATGTTCTCATTCTTTAAAAGCCCCCACCTTATCCTGAATATCTCTTGTTTGTAATCTCCTCTTTTAAGATAGCAAGTGCTTAGTTCTTCCTGCAAAATATTTGATACCTAAATGAAAGTCTAGCGCTGTGCAGCTGACTGTAACCAGACACATCATCAAGGTGTATTCATGTCTGCTTTGGGTGAGATCTGCGCGTGATTATTATATAATTACCTGCATATGCTTCAGAAGCAGTCCAGTACCAGAAAATGAATCATGGATTCTGTAGATGATATACTACTCTCATTACCATCATTAATTTCTACCAGTTAAGACCGAGAGCTTTGTCGACACTGTCTCCTCCTATTAATTAAACCCCACAACAAGGACATTAAGGTGCTTTAAAAAATTAAATGTTGTTTAGCCCACTAGAGCTGAAAGCACACAAATTTAATGTCCACATCAATAAATAATCACTGCGAGGTTATATTATTCACCTGGACAAATTATATAAACTTGATGCTCATTTTTTAAATTAAGCTTCAGAGCTATTCCAATTAAGTCAGCTGTAGAAAGATGTGAAGGAAAGGAAGATGGGAACAAGTGGCTTGAATTTTGGAACAAGAAAAAGGTGATGGGGAAACTGGATACTCAATGATGTGTTGTAAAGGAGGTTTATTTGAGAAGTCGAAGTACAGGGGTTGGTTTTCTTCTTTGCTACACTGCAACCAACATACTAGGTGACTTAACAAAGTGGATCCTCCACATGTCCAGACATACATGAAAGATAAAAAGCTCCTTGGGAAGCCCACACTGCATATATGTGAAATATTAGGAAAAGAAATTAAAACGCTACCCAAAAGTTGCCTATGAGTCAACGAAGGGATTTAAAAATGATGAATAAGTGGTTACTGTTTTTGTGAGTTAAGCTCATTGAAGTCAAGAATAATTAGTAATGCCTTCAGGAAGGTTTAGAATGTCATCATTTAGATTTTACAGATCTAAGCAAATGATACTATTAAATATTCAGAACAACCACAGATTCAGCTACTACTGCGTTTCAGTATTTCTACATTCTCTTCCTAGACTTTCTGAACATGGATAGGATTCAGGTAACTCATACTGTTTTTACTTTACAGATGGAGAAAGTAAAGCTAGAATTTAAGCCGAGGATATTGCATCAAAAATAAGCGAAAGTTTCCTTGCTAATAAAAAGCTATTTTTTCACTTGTTCTTAGCAGTAATTCTGTTTGGTCATTGCTTTGATTTTCATTCTGTAGAGCAAAAAAATTGAAGCCCAAAAGAGATTAGTAACTAGCATGAGGACCATACTTTCAGTGAGGGCAAAAGCTGGGCTTTGGGATGTTGGCTTTCTCAGTCTAGTCTGTCACCTATTTCTGATGAGCTGAACTTTGATGGGGTAGCATATGCCATGCTCGCCTGAAAGTGGGAGTGATGGCAAAGGACCACTTCGCTTTTATATCATTAGAAGAGTTAGTTTCAAATGGATAATCAGCATCCTGAAAATTCGCATCTGTATATGGTAGATATTTCTTTGTTATGCTTGTGGGCTGCGACAGGCTTTCTCTCTGTTACCTAGGCTGAGCTAGAACTCACTATGTAGTTCGAGGCTGTCTGCTCACTTATGTTCCCATGGTCTTAGCTTACTGAGCACTGATGTCGTTGCAGTGGTACACCCCCACACTGACTAGTTATTCCTTAAGTTCGAGCTCACTCAAATAAGGTTGCCTTCTCAGTTGGCTCTGCACAGCGTATTTCCACTCGATGCTTTTCAAATAGATTGGTGCCGAGGATTACTGGGTTAGGCTTCTTAAATCATGAATTAATTAATCTATTGATTGCTTCTGACATAATCTAGCTTGATGAAGCAAATCATTTGCCTTCTTCCCATTTAGGGCAGTCTCTAGCAATGAAGTCTGGGTGAATTCTTTAATTCTTCCATTTTTTTTTTTTTTAGCTATCTTGTCTTGCAAAGTGGAATTCTTGAAAACTCCTAGCCATGGAAATAAAATCGAATGTATTTGTGGGTTCTTGAACCCACACTGGTGCAAAGACTCTTTTTATACTTCAAACCCTGCCACCTCAGATGTTTATATAAAAAAGGATGAACATTTTGTAGAGCCTACCAGGTTAACAAGGTGCTTCAAAGTGCTTATTTCAAAGCCTCCACTGAAAGTTGGGACATGAGAGGGGAGCCCTGACCTGAGTTGACATCAATGACTTTGCAAAGCTAAACTTTTCTGTATTGGGGAATTAAAGTATGTTGTTAGCATCATTACTGGGTTTATGTTTGTATATTTTCCCCTTTGTACGCAAAGAGAAGGGAAAGGATAAATGAGAAGCAGAGTCAATAAATCTCAAGAGACCTAAGGATAAGGAGCAATAACAGCAGCCAATCTAAAGAGGTTTATCCTTTTAGTTACAATCCCATTCACTCCCTGAAATGTTCAGTCATATAGAAAGAAACCTTACCTAAGTGAGGGATAGTTGGAGAGGTAGTATTATTTTACTTCTGAAAAGTGGTTGGTAACTCACACAGAGATCTGGATAACTAACTGGTGGACGTTTCTGCTATAGGACCTGAGCATATCGGTAAAATCAATAAATCACACACTGTGTATGCTTTGCTTTGTTTTTATTGCAAAGCGTGGTATATTAAAAGAGGGATAGGTTTGTAAGAGTGGGAGGTGGTGGATGAATCCAAGAAAACAGCATCTTCCAGAAACAATAGCGTTAATAATCTCACAGAGTCTGGGACAGCATGCCACAGACCTGCACAAGGTCAAACCAGATAAAATTACAACACCGAAGAGAAGTAGTTGCAAAGTCCCACCTCTTAACTAAGAAGCTATTTGCAATTGCTATCTGCTGAAGAAAGGAAAATCAGTATTCTCCAGGGGAGCATCATTGGGTATATTGGACACACTCAGAGTAGGCTCCATGACCAGGAGGAGTTGGCTAGCAAGACGTATACTCTATATTTTTGTTTGCAGTATGCTTTGTTTTGGTATTTTGTGTCTTATTGGGATTTTCTTTATTTGTTTGTTTTTGTCTTTGTTTTATGTATTTTTTTTTTTGTTTTGTTTTTTGAGACAGGGTTTCTCTGTGGTTTTGGAGCCTGTCCTGGAACTAGCTCTTGTAGACCAGGCTGGTCTCGAACTCACAGAGATCCGCCTGCCTCTGCCTCCCGAGTGCTGGGATTAAAGGCGTGCGCCACCACCGCCCTGCCTTTATGTATTTTTAAGAGGGAGAGAGGACATGAAGCTGTGGAGGTAGGGAGAATCTGGAAGGGGGTTAGGGTAGGTGAAAAAATGATTTAAATATATTGTATGACAACATTATTGTAAATAAAAAATAATGAATATGGCATGAAATGTTTCATATGGAAACCTGGCATGTCTCTGCCTCCTTCATGCCTTTAATCCCAGCACTCGGGAGGCAAAGGCAGACAGATCTCTGTGAGTTCGAGGCCAGCCTTGTTAGTTATACGAGTTAGTTCTAGGACAGGCTCTAAAGCTGCATGAAATTTGGGGAAGAACTTGAACATATTAAGTAGACTAGGTAAAGACACAGCTTAATGAATATTCTGGACATAGTCATTAAAGAGTTTTGGACACTTGCTTGATATTCCAAGAATTAAGCTTTATTTACTAGCACAAGATGAACGGACCCTAGGATTTATTTACCATATTGTATGATATCAGTGACCAACAGTATTGTACTGTGCTTATATTTTTCGTTAGAAGGTAGATTTTTGTGTTGTTCTACTGTCAATAACAATGACTAGGAAGACATAAAAAACTGATGTGATGGGGCTGGAGAGATGGCTCAGCGGTTAAGAGCATTGCCTGCTCTTCCAAAGGTCCTGAGTTCAATTCCCAGCAACCACATGGTGGCTCACAACCATCTGTAATGAGGTCTGGTGCCCTCTTCTGGCCTGCAGGCATACACACAGAACGTTGTATACATAATAAATAAATAAATAAATATTTTTAAAAAAAACTGATGTGATGGATAAGATTGTGACATATTTTGGTGCTAGTTTCACAACTATGTTCAGATATTCAGACTACACCAAGCTGTAAACATTAAAGATGTTCATGTATATTTAACACATCAGTAAAATTTTTTTCTTATTTTAAATGCTTAAGGTCCTAAATTTAATCTAACAATGAGATCTCGAGTAGATAAGAGGGAGAAGTATCCAAAGGCAACAGGAAAAACAGGTCTAGTTAGTAAAGGTGACCACGACAACAAAGCAAATCTAAGAGTGGTACAAGTGTATGAGAGAAGGAAGGAAGAAAAAATAGTGGGGGTTGCAGAATAGGGACAGTACTCAGGGTGGGGAGAGTGAGTTCTTGAAGGATGATGGCTCTGTGTAGAAAAGATAGTGGGGGTTGCAGAATAGGGACAGTACGCAGGGTGGGGAGAGTGAGTTCTTAAAGGATGATGGCTGACATTGATCATAGGGGTCTCCCAGTAACAGAACTAAGGGAGCCAATGAAATGGAAAGGAATAGGAGGGGAGAATCAAATTTAGTATACCGTGATTCATGTCTGAAGTAGAAGATACAAAAAAAAAAGATATTGAAGAGAAATCGAAGGGATAGTGTGTGCTGTCAGCTCCTCTGGCGAAAGACACAGGGTGTTCTTTCTTTTGGATTTTTGGTTTAGTTTTTGTTTACTGTAAACAAACAATTCATTATATTCCATGAAGAGCAGTGTTTGGGAAGGAGAAGGAACAGAATTACTTAAAATGAGTAACATTATGTAGGTGATGAGTACAATTGGGAACTACATTAGAGATGCTTACGGTACATGTTTCTTAATTTCTACACAACAATAGCTTTTTAAAATATTCTTAGGAAGGTAACTATAATTCATGTTTGAAATTAGAATGCTCATCAATGACTGTCATGTCTTATATAAACTCATCTGTCGAACATTATGTGATTTATACTCGGTTTTAGATGAGTATTTTATAAATGCCTCATTTTCAAATCTTAAGACACTATCATCTCTAAATGCTTTCATGTTGATCACTTTCAAATGTCTATTTTATGCCTAAGTTGACACATTCTAAGCTGAAGCTAGACATTAGCATTATATCTAATGTAGCTTCTTATCTTGTTGCACTTACCAGCAGACTTCACTTGCTTTCTGGCTGGAATCTCTCAGTACAGAAATGTAATGTGTACAGTGAAGACAAAACACAGAAAACTAATTTTCATTCTTTTAAAATCTGTGGACCCAAAGGTTTGAGAACAAAAAGTAAAAACTACTTAACATCAACTTGGCCACTTAATGCTATTTTGGTAACTTGTTTTATTTATTAAATTTATTTCTTTGAACTGTTGAAAAGAAAAGAAACCAAACAAACAAACAACCAAAAAAGAATCCACAATAATGGGTTGCTTGTTTGTATCAGAATTTTATTTATTCACATGCTGGATGTTGGAAGCAAGAGATTAGGATGGTTGGTTCTGATGAGAATGACCTAGTTTTTAGATTTCTTTCTGTTTATCTTCATAGGGGAATGTGGTAGTTTGATCTGGAATGGTCTCCATAAGCTCATTTATTTAAATACTTGGTCCCAGTTGGTAAAAATCTTTGGTAAGTTTAGGCAGTGTGGGCCTTGTTGGAGGAGGTGTGTCTCTAAGGGTAAGCTTTAAGTCTTTAAAAGCCCAGTCCATTCCCCGTAAGCTCTGTTGGTCTGTCTCCTTCTCCATCAGAGATTGTTTCTCTGATTCTCTCTGTCTGTCTGTCTTGTGATTGTTGTCTCCAGGGGTGAGTTCTCAGCTACTGCTCCAGAGCCGTGATTGCCTGCCTGCTCAGGTGCCTTCTACCAGGGTAGTCATGAACTCACCCTCTGAACTTTGAGCCCCAATGGATGCTTGTATAAGTTGATTTGGTTGTGGTATTTTATCATAAGTAACTAAGTCAAAGTAGAAAGGGGGATACAGGGCTTTCTGGGACTTACTTTATCAGGTTATTAATCTGTCCCAAGAACTCTGACTCTTGTTTAATTTGTGCCTTTTTCCTCTACTCCACAATAAATGTTCTTTGTGTTATCTTCATCAGTGCTATTGATGGCCTACAGGCGGCACTTACCCCTCTGGTTTACTAAAGACCACTTTAATTTTTCCTCCCATCTTTTCTCCCATTACCTATCATGATTACCCAAAGATAGAGACTATGACATCTAATGGGCAGGAGCCCAGTTTGCCCAGGCTTTCTTTTCTTTTTTGTTAATTTATGGTATCTTTTATATTTTTAATCATATCATAATCACATCATTTACCCCACTTCCCTTTCTTACATCCAATATTCCCTTATACCCTCCCTTTCTGTTTCTCAAATTCATGGGCTCTTTTATAAAATGTTTGTGCATGTAGGCCCATATATTCTTAATATGCTGTCAGGGTTTGAAAAAGCTTCCCTAACTTCTTTGCAAGTTAAAATAAGAACCTCTTCATTTTGGATGTGCACACTTTACTGAGGCTATCTTGAACCTTCTTACCTCTGTCTGATCCTTAGCTTGTGATCCCTCATCTCTGCAGCCATGCTTCCGCATTCAATCAAATTTGTTTTTATGCGCAGAAAAAGCAGCTGGCTCCAAAGGATGCTCGACAAAATTCAGGAGTGTTAAAAACTATTGAACTTTAATTTTTCTCAGAGCTATGTTACTCTGACCAAGATAAATGTTATTAGCAGGGTGACGAGGCTGAAGCAGCAGCTGTTAGAGAGTGGAGGCTGTGTTTGAGATGGAACACGGGAATGAGAGTGGACAGAAGAAGGCAGCTGTGAGAGGAGCTGTGAATAGCAGAAAAATAATAAGTGCTCAGAACGAGGAGGTTAATAATCGATGTGATCCTTAATGATATTCATGGGGTAAAGGCTGTCTTTGGTGCCATTATCCCAAACCTAGCTTCTTTGCAAACTCCCATCTCTGTTTACAGTTCTTCATTCCTCCTTCTTTTTCGCTTATAATTTTCTTCCACATTCAAACTGATATGTATTAGGTGATGGAGCAAGATCAGGACTGGCAATCTTTTCTTAAATCAGCTATATGCTTGTTCTGAGATTAAGGTTTAATCTTATCGGAGAAAATGTTTTGGCTACGCTCTCAATTAAACTCAAATCATAGTGGTTTAAAAATCAGAGGTTATCTTGCTCACAAATATAAATGGGCCCTAGGGAGGGGAATGGGCAGATTTGTGGAAGAATAAATATGTTTGCTTTCTAGGAGAAATTTTAGTATAGTCAATTATCTGGGAACCAGGGCTTATAAAACCTTTCCTTTCTCTAGCATAGAACACAGTTACCCAGACATTTCTAACTTAAAAGTCATCTAGAAAATAAATTCTAGCCACGTGACTGGGAGGAAGGGGAATTGAGTTATTGAAAATAGCTAATATGCACCACAGTGGCTACATCGGATGCATCTACAGGCAACAAAAACACCCAAGCTACTGTATTCTCCTCATACACATATCTACACACATGTATGCATGTCATGGGTATATGAAATTTAAAGAGGAAAAAAATCTGACAGACTATTCTTTCAAAGCATTATCATTTCTAATCGTATGTGATCTCAAAGTCTCCATGACATCAATAGGCCATGCTTCAGTGAACTTGCTTGATCGGTTGACAGCAGTGAATATGATGTTACATATATCTGTTTTGTTCACTTTTTCTCTAAAAGGAGCAGAAAGAAAACCATTAAATCACACTTGCCTAGGGATTCAAAAGCAAAGTGATTTGTAGGTGGAAGTAATTTATGTATCATATAAATAATGTTTGTGTGTGTGTGTGTGTGTTTGTTTGTGTGTGGCAACTGGAAGCAGCATGAGAAAGCAGTACAGCTGCAGCCAATCTACTGAGTGATTATAGAAATTCTTATTATCTCTCCATGCATTGCTAGAAAATTATAAAAACAAAAAACAAAATTGCTTGATGGTCACATAATTTGGACTACATTTTCTACAGCAATAAAATTTACTTAGAGAAAAAAATAAATTTCAAGTTAAAAATAGTTTGGGCTAAGTCTAATAAATAATAAACTATTCGGTGTGTGATGTGTTTGCATGTAGATCATCCGCCACTCTCACACCATCCTTAGTATTGCTGATCCCCAGCTCTGAGCATTTAATAGAGTCCACTGGGAAGACTCAGCATCCAATTCTTCACCTAGTGAAATATAAGTCCCCAACTATTTCTCCTATGGTAAAACAGTTAGAAATAAGGCCTTAGCTATCTTCATAAAAATACAGTCCCAATATTCATTCTATTGCAAGCTATTCTCTGACACATCCTACCAACTTAAAATATCTCTGATACAGAACACCAGGAATCAGGCCTGTGGTGCTAGGCTGGGTCAATGTCTTGTGTGTTCAGATCTAAGAGGTGCTCCCTTTCACCATGGACTTTTCCTTCTTTGATGGTTTGCAGTTTTCTCTGCATTCCGCTTGTGACCCTGAAGTGAAATGGTATCCCAAGCAGAACAGTAATTGCATTGGATGCCTGGAGTGGCGGCCATCAATTAGTTACAAGTGTTCCAAAGGCTCCTGACTGGCAGGTTACATTATTATTCTTGCTTGAGGATTTTAAATCGCTTTGAAGGCATTTTCAATCATGTCAACAGGTGGCAAAACTTTTGAGTGACTTCCCCACTTGTCTTTGTCATCATTCCATTAAAACCCTCATTTATCTACGTTGTCTAACAAAGCTTGGTGCTAGCATCGCTGGAGAGAGATTTCGACTTCTGACTTTTTCAGTTTTATTGTCACTCTAATCAATATTGTAATCAATGGAGAGGGAAGTACTTCAACCACCACAAGGACAAATTTCAATCAAAGTGACAAACAGAGCCATCTATTTTTACGGCTGTACCACAACCTGGGACTTCTGTGCAAATTCACATTATGACTTAGAGGATTGATAGTCACCTTGGACTCTTCATTTCTTGTTAGTTCTTGGGTAATTCTGATGCCATAGGTATGCGAATCAAGTTTGACTAACAAGAAATAGTATCTGGGCCACGTACAAAGCTAAGGCTTACCCACTCCTTTTGGGCTCTCACCTTCTGATTGGTAGCAGAAAGTCAAATCCGTTATTTCCAGGGCTGCCTAAATCACTTTGAACATTTTGGGATCAACTGGCACTCACTCATCAACCCACTCGCCATTGCCAAACCCCAACTCTTCAAACTGAACAGATTGCAGTAGGAAGCCAGCAGTTCTACTATCTCGACCCCCAAATCCTCACTCCTATGTTCCTATACACTTTTTGGGGGGAATATATAGGTGTAAACAAGAAAGACGACACAAAAATGATCATTTTTTTTTGGTTTATTACAGAATGATAAACAAATAGATCCATCCAAGCATCTGTAGTATTTAATATGGCACTTGACACATGCTCATTTTTGTTTTGTAAATAAGTATTGGATTAATAGAAAAGTTCAAAGTTGTCAACTGACATATTGCACAAGTTCGACTGTCAGATGTTTGTAGATGAAATTATTTCAAGGATTTATATAGTTGGAATATGCTGATCCTCCTTCTTACAGCATATTCTCTTCTATATATGGAATAAATACCAAAGTAGTATTAAATCCCCAGTCATCTGAATGGATTTATTAAAAGACTGTCATTGTGAGAAATGATAGGTATTTTAATATAAGAAATAATTCAAGAAAGAAATTACAGATTGGAAGAGACAGTAGACACCTCAGTTAGTTACTGGTTAATAGATGGGAGAAGGCAAAGTGGATGATGGGACCATAGAAACTTGACACAATTAATTGCTTTATAAAAAGTATCAGGTATAATATCAACTATAATTTGACATACTGAATGCATAGAGGAGTTTTAGCAAACATCTAGTTATGAGTCTTCTTCAAAAATGTTGAACCTTTGTAAAAAAAAAGGAACTAATTTGTATTATATTAGATAAAATTAAGATAAAAGATCCTGTGTAAGTATTAGATAAGGTACAATTATGTATATCTTCACTAATTACTCTCTTGACAAACATGTATTGTATGCATCTGTGTCCCAGGGCAAGTGGACTCTGTGATCCTGGGGACAGCAGGAAACAAAAGTGAAAATGTAACAGTCTCAAAGCTAGCATTTTAATGCTTGAATATTTGTGAGGAGAAATTTTTAAGGAAAAATTGCATCGTATTATAAAGCATGGTTTAGTTTGAGAAGAATCAGGGGAAAAAGACAAAGGGTAGTAGAAATATGAATTGAGGAAAATTTCAGTTATAAATCAAGTCCTCGCAGGAGATCTGGTTGGGAAGGCATTTGAACAAAACTTGAGGAAGTTAAAGGAATGAGCTCTATGTGAGCCCAAGAGGGGAGGCCCAAAGAAGCCTGCCTGGAGAGCTGAGGAAAGGAAATATGTCTGCAGCTAAGTGAGGTAAAGGGAAAACAGGAGAAGATGGAGTCAGAGGTGAGCATGACAGCAGGGTTAGTGTGGCGGAAGGCAAAGGGATCATTCAGAAGAGAATCAGGAATGGTTGCTGAGAGTGTCTTTGTGGGGTGTAGGTGAACACGTTACATGAAATCAGATGGGTATGCATGTGATATATAAAGCATAGTCTCTAACTTCGAATGACTGAAATACCCAGTTGGTAATGTTTTGAGTAGAGCTAAGGCCAGCCTTATCATAAAATAATCTAGTTGGTCACTATGCTCTAGGTACCAACTTGGGGGAATAGTTGCATTTTAAAAAGAAAGCATTCATTGGTCATTTATTACTATTAAAAGAGGCCAGGGGTACGGTTAGATGTGTTTGTACCATGAGAGGATACTATGCAAGCACCAGAGCTAAAATCTGGGATAAGTGTCCAGATACAAGGTTGCTATTTGCTTAGATTCAGGGGCTTCAGTCTAAACAGGTAGGCCCTGCCAATCTTGGCCCTTAGTGAAGTAGCACATCCTGGTAGGAACATGTGGAAAAGCAAAATGCTTACCTTGTGGTCAACTTTTAAAAGAAGATTCTAGTAAAGTCCCTTTGAGAGTATGCTGTCAGTGATTTCAAGTGTCCCCCTAGTCTCTGTCTGTTAGAGATTCTATCATTTCCAAATCCTGGAAATCAAGACTTTGGAGTGTTTTGGTTTTCCAGTCCTGGGAAGTGAAGCCAATGCCTTGTACATTCTAGACAAGATATCCACCAATGAGCTACATCCCAATCTCCAATAGAGACGTTTTGAATGCCATGTAATATCAAGGGAAGTTGTCAGCTTGTCACCTGGAAGAAAGCTCTCACCAGGATCTCTGCTTCCAGATGTTCATGCCTCTAGACAAGTGGGAAATAAATATCAATTGCTTAAAATCTGTGATTCTTTGCTTCTATAGCTCAGACTGATGAAGGCAGCCATGCTAAACTATGTTTTAGCATGTGTGATGCACTCAAATGCCTAAAAATCCATACAAGACTAAGAATCAGGACTTCATGCTCACAACAACCATTACTCGTTTATTCCAAAAGGAAATCTTTGTTCAAAAGGATAAAACTTCTAAATAACACCGTGGTTTGCTTAAGGATTTTTTTTTAAACCTACAAAACATTTCCAGACTTAATTCATGATCTTTTATTTGCAGGATTCACTGATGCAGAACTGTGATATAACAGACTGCACAATCCTGTTAGTTGACAGAGAAACTTCACTGTAAACCATGACTGCTCTATTTTCTCATTTTCACACTCACTGTGTGCACTGTTGGCAAGAATTTTTTTGAGCACATACCTTCTTTCTGGTTGGCCTGCAACTCCTTAGAGAGACAAGGCTGGCCTCCAACTCACAGATGCCTGCCTCTGACTCCTTAGTGCTGAATTTAAAGGCATATGCCACCTCTTTGGTAGTTGAAGGAGACCATTACAGAATGTTAGTCACAACACAGAGAAGAGCTGACCACAAGATAACCAGCCCCAGTGGATAAATCTTTAACACGCTCCAGCACCTAAGGTTTAGGGAACATCAAAAAGAGGTGAGATCTACACTTACCACGGTCTATACCACATATGGTGTCTTTGGGTTCCTGGTAGGAAGTGGGGCCATACTTGATCACTTTTCCTTATTGCTAATACATGATGTCCTTTTACTGTTTTGATTTGTATCTGATTGCTTTTTAAAAATGATTCTTTTCTTTGCTTACTATTAGGATTCCTTTTAGAAATTATTGCTGTCGATTTCCTCTTTTAAAAAAAGCATTTTTCTTGTTAAGTTTTGAGGTCACAGAAACTGATTAAAGCTTTTGTTAAGCCTAAATGGCAGGGTCTCTCCAAAACCACCACGAAGTCGGCACTCCTTTGTATTAGCAAAGAGTCTTTATTCAGGCTTAAGCTTGAAATCTCCATCTGCCCCATTATGTGTGTGTGGCCACGCTGCCCTGGGCCCCATAGTTTTATCTGCCATATTAGTCACCTTTTTCCGTTGCTGTGCTTGGGGATTATTCTGGCTTTTGTTTTGCATGCAGATGCTTATACTGTTTATTATTTATATTTATTATTTATACTATATATTTATATTTATTATTTATACTATTTATAATCTTTGAATCTGTTTTCACTTTCTTTCAGGATTTCTTTTCTTTCTTCAATCCTAAGTGATGTCTTCTTTGATTGTAGTTGGTAGAGAATATTTTTTACTCAAGTAAGATTTAATATTTACATTTAGCTAGTGACTTCAAATTATTTGGTGTGACAACGTATGCAAAAATCAAAGCTAGAGCCTACCTAGACAATTACCTATACATCCCAGACCCCCTCACTGAAATCCTGAAAATGTGTATCTCAGAAACTACACTTGGGTATGACTTA
Organism: Microtus pennsylvanicus; assembly: GCF_037038515.1. Lineage (NCBI taxonomy): Eukaryota > Metazoa > Chordata > Mammalia > Rodentia > Cricetidae > Microtus > Microtus pennsylvanicus. Next base: position 18,693,092 of record NC_134598.1, read on the forward strand.
AAATATAATATAATTTTTTATTGTTTTCTCTCCATGCTAACCAACATGACTATGATTCCTACTTTATCTCTATGCTACATTTAAATATAGGGAAGAAATCCCTACCAATATAAATGAATAAGAAACAGATCTAAGGTTGACCAGTTGTGTGGCTTTGTCCCTCAGGATATTATTACCTTCCATCTTTGATAGCTTCCCTCTGGGGAAAGGTTCAACTTAGTTTGTCTTCAGTGTTACTGTAAACTGGGATAGAACATAAGGAACGTTCTCACAATTAGAGCTTTGCAAATGGGATTGACAAATGGAGGAAGCAATAAGCACCCTTTCTTCAGCTGGCTAAAGAAAGTGGTTTAGGAAACCATGCTAACAATAGGAGACTTTTCATAGAGTCTTTGTCTCATATTGAAGCCTTCAAGGTTCACTGGAGCTGAACAAGCCCACATTTCCCGAGTCTGAGTCTTCCTGTAAGTAGGCAAGTATTTTTGTTGTTGTTGTTTGTTTTTTGCTTTTTACTGTATAAGACTTCACCAGAAGTGTTTTCTTTTTAACTTCTGAGCAATCCTTAACCCCATAGAGCAAATCATTTGTTTCATTTAATTGGATTTGAATGACCAAATTTGCATAGATTCTCATCAAGTTTAATGTCTTTACTTGCTGTACTCTTAACAGCATCAAATGAAGTCCTAAGAAATCCAATCTAAGCCTAGGAGAAGAACGGGGCTGATTTAGAAAGTGCCCAAGATGGCTATAAAAGTTAAAACAACTAACTGGACCTACCCACCAGGGACTTTAATGCCATCCTGGAAGAAAATAAAAGTGTTATCCACTTTAAAGAGAAAATGATGATGAATCCATAAAACTGTACATAAAGTTGCACTGAAATTTGAGTTTATACCTCATTCATGCAGATACTGACATAAAAAGCCCAAGTAAACAAATGACATAGATGTATATAATATTTTAAATGAAAATGTTTAAGACAAAAATTAGTATCAGAAAAAGGGTACTCTGACTTAGTCATAAAACAAATTGCCAATACAAAGAGACAAATGTATATTATAAGGAATGTAGGAATTACATTAAGTACATGAATTAGAATTCAAATGCTTACTTTTCCTCATTCTTTGAAAAATTATTATGAATAATATTTAGAAAAATATTAATTAATCCTTAAAATTACTGATAAAGTAGCTTACTGATATATTCATTATAGGACCCAGTCATGACAAGCTCAATAGAAGCCTAAGACTCAGTAGTTTACCCTAAGGCAATACCTGGTTCCAGAAAAGCCCATAAACTGAGACCACCCAGGCACCACGTAGGAACAAACCATCCAAAGGAAATTCCTAAGTTCCAACTATTGTAGATAGGATCATCTGATGTTCCTTAACCCAGCACACCCATTCCCCTTCACTAATACTCTAACCTCTAGTATGATGAAAAAACAAACAAATAAGCAAACAAACAAAAAACACCCCAATTGAGCTCAAGGCTCCTGCTCACGTGTTGGACTCATGGAGAGTCCGAATTCAAGCTTGAACAAAAATAAAAGCTCTTTGCTTTTACTCATAGGATTTGGTCTCTTTGTTGCGTTTTGGGGGACTCTCCGATCCTGGCATAACACTCATTAATATTTTCCTTGTTATAACCCATCCGGTATGAGCCTCAAGTGATCACATCATTAAAATAGGTGAAGCTATAATACATTGATAGAAATTCTGGAGGAGAAATGAACACTTTAAATACATATCTTCTAGGAGTATTTTTGTTTTTTAAACCCTTTTGTTTCTAGAATGACTCTCAAGAGAGATTTAGCTTTTTAAATTCTGAGCTTCTTGAAACCAAGAAACTGTGTGTTGAGCATGCAGTTAATTGCCCCTTTGGCTCCTTTCTCCGCTTTCTGGTTGCAAACACATTCTGAGCTGTTTGCATGACATACTTGGCTTGCAGTTCCTGGAACAAATACAGAGGAATTTGTAATGACTGAGCATAATCTCACGTGTTTTGCATGTATTTCCTTATTTGAGGAAATCATTTAGTACAATGTGTCTACAAATGATAATTTTCATTATAAAACACACAAGTACATGCACAGGGTACTTTCACACATTGAACAAAGCATTGTTTTGAGAAACAGGCACCAGAATGTTTTTTAAAAGCAAAAATTATTAATTTTTTTTGCAATGGAAACATATATGGAGTATATCCTTTTTTTACTTTTTAAAATTCTTTCATATTTTATTTTACATTCCAAATAGAGTTCTCCCTCCCAACCCTCCTCCCACCCCCACATTCCCCTATCCACTCCTCCCAAAAGGGAAGGTCTCCCATGGGAAGTAAACCAAGCCAGGCACATTAAGTTGAGGCAGGACCAAGCCCCTCCCTCCTGTATCAAGGCTAAGCATAGCATCCCACCATAGGGAACGGGCTCTAAAAAACTAGCTCATGTACCAGGGATAGATCTTGTCAATGTTCATTCAAAAAGACCAAGCTGCACAACTGCCTCTTACATCCAGAGGACCTAGTTGGTTCCCATGGAAACTCCACAGCTGTTCATGAACTCCTGAAAATTTGGGTCTACTGTCTCTGTACATTTCGTGATCTTGACCTCCCTTGCTCATATAATTCCTCCTCCCTCTATTTGACTGGATTCCCAGAGCTTGGCCTGGTGCTTGGTTGTGGATCTCTAGATCTGGCTCCATCAGTTACTGGATGAAGGCTCTATAATGGCATTGGGTTATTCACCAATCTGGTTACAGGGGAAGGCCACTTCAGACATCCTCTTTACTATTGCTTAGATTATTTGCTGGGGTCATGCTTGTAGATTCCTTGGAATTTACCTAATACTAGATTTCTCCCTAACCCCATAATCGCTCCCTCTATGAAGATATCTTCCATTGTTCTCCCACTTTGTCCCTCCCCCAATTCGACCATCTGGCCCCTTCATATTCTCATTTCCCATCCCTTCCACTCAGGGAGGACCCTAAGAGGAAAATTATATTATATTAAAAATATTTTGTTTTTTATAAGAAGTTGAAGAGTTTATCATATGGTAATTTGCTCAACACATTCATTGACAATGATTATACTCACTTTACTGGATTTTGAAGTAAATAAAAATCTAAGAATGAAATTAAATATTATCATATATTCATTATTTTTGCTTGTAGTTTAAGGGAAAAAATTAACTTCTGTTAAACTTAACATATGCTTAGGAAATTGACCTAGTAGTAGCATTCAGAAGGATGATACCCCAAAGTGTGACACTGTGTGTTTCCAATTGAAGGGGATGGGAGGATCAGAAATGTAAGGGATTGCTGTCTTACTTTTGTCAGCCTGTCTTTTGAAAACTGTTCTCTCAAAGGCAGGTCTTGGGAATCCCTTTCCTCCTTCTATAGGTGGGTCATTGGATCTAGAACTCTCTCTAAAATAAGCCTTAAAATTTAGAAGGATTTCTGCTGTTCCCATAAGTTATAAAATTTAGAAGACAGGAGCCATGCCCCCAAATCAAGTGATGGTATAGAGAATTAGAAAAAAATTCTGAAAATCAGGACTTCCTGGGGTTCCCCATCAAAACCTCACAATTATACTCTTCTCTTACCAAATTTTGAGGAATAGTGCAATTTCCTCTAGGTGTTAGGATCTTTGTTTCTGAAGACTCCCATATTGTATAAAATTTGCTTCTATAAATTTGTTATGCATGTCCTCCTCTTTTAAACTGTTTCTATAGATTTGCAAGCCTTGAATTTTGTGATTTGTTGTAGGGGTCACTTGTTAATTCCCGGCCACCCAGACTCTGGAAATAATCACACAGAAACCATATTATTTGCAATACTGTTTGCCCTATAGCTTAACCATATTTCTCACAGGCTCATATCCTAAACTAACCCATCTCTGTGTATTGCCACGTGGCTATGGCTTACTGGGTAAAGTTCCAGTGTCTGTCTCCAGCAGGGCTACATAGCTTCTCCCTCACTCCACCTCCTTTCTCTCAGCATTCAGTTTAGTTTCCCCACCTACATATACTCTGCCCTGTGTAGGTCTAAGGCAGTTTTTTTTTTATTAACCAATAGTTTTCATAGCATACAGTGGGGAATCCCACATCAGTGACTGGTAGAAGGAAATATATAACTCTTCACCCATATATTCTAGACAAAGTAGAGATAACAGGGTAAGGTAATAGCCATCAGAACAGTAAAATGAATTCATTCAGTTGAAGGTTGATTATGATATGGGGGTTAAGGGAATATGGTCCATGATGGATGTAGAAGATTAAGGAAGATAATCATCTGAGGACAAGCTTAAGTAGTCATCCACTTTACAGGTTCCCCTTGAGAAATTCACTTCTTCAATATTTTTAACTCTCACCATTGTATCTTTGTAATAAAGTCAGATATTTGATACCTAGAGAAACACCTGCTTTCAGAGATTTTCCAAACAGAACTATTCTAGGAGAGTAAGTGAGTGGATGAACCATGTGGCTTATTTCTTATTTTATTTATCAGTTTTTTAGCCATATTGTTTTCCCAACCCTCTTCTGAATCCATTTCTTCATTTCATAGCTCTTGGCCTTAGAAAACATGTTCTGGTATGTCTGGAATACACTCCTCCCCTCTCTTGCTCAACTACAAACTCCCACACATAGCCATCCAAACAACTTCAACTAACTTCCAGTGTTGCATTTTGTTGGTGTGACCTTTCCCAAAGTTCCCGGGGATGCTGAACAATATTTTTCTTAACTTTCCCAAAATGCTTTCTGTCTCTCACTGCACCTCTTAGACGGTATGTTATAATTCGTCTATTCTGGAGAGACTGCTACCTACACACAGAGACTGCATCTGACTCAAGTGGATTTCCCTAATACCGAGCATGCACAGTGATGATGTGAACAGATGTTTTTGCTAGAGCTGATCGATGCAATCATTTTCATACTATAATTCCCTAAAAATAGCAAAGAGAGAAGCAGCTGAGGGACTCTGAGCAGGAATTTGGAGATAATGAGAAATTTTTAGGAATAGCGGTTCTGAGAAGAGACATGAAAACAAGATTCTGACAATTATCATGGGAGGTGGCAGGCAGTTTCCAGGTGGTACAAATTACTCTAGATCTTTAGGAAAATCAAAAGCCCAAGTGCCTGGTTATTTTATTATTATTATTGTTATTATTATTTATTTGTTCTTTTTTAACCTGTTCTTAGCACAGTCTCTAGTAAAAAAAATCCCATAGGTTAAAATTAATTAGAATTATACCCCTCTGAAATAATCATCAACACACTTAAGTACACCTTAGTGAGTTTTACTATTCCTCTCTCATACCCTTTTTACACTACAGGTGTCCAATTAATGCTCAAAGTTCAAATAAGCTTTCATGTTTCTTGCAGAAAATTTTGAAACAAATTCTGTGTAAATTTTTGAGCAGAATATTCATTTTATTCACTATTCATTTGAAAGCCTGTATTTTATTGTCAGTGAACTTTGTCCTGGGCTAGTTGTATGTTGGATCTAATTGTGAACAGAGAAGGGTCAGGGTCATATACAGAAGATTCAACATGACATCTGGCTCCTGAGAACTCTGATCTCATGGGATGGGAATATATTTATGGCATTTCTTATGTAAGAAAATACTTTCACTGGTATGTCTTATTTACCTTCTTTCTACAACTTATGATCTTCTACCAGATTAAGGCATTTTTAAAAGTTTAGAAATTCAGTGACCTGATTCAAGTTAATGGCTATCAGATGAAAATGCTGGGCGTGAAAATTCTGGCTACACATTACATATCCTTTGAACAATCTCATTCTTTGTTGGCTTTGTTCTCTTGTAATTTTTAAAAATCTATGCCCTGGCAATGCTGAAGCATACATGGGCAGCTTAAATATGGCGGTTCTGCTGAACCTGTCCATTTTGGGTGTCATGGTCTAAGTTAATGAGGATGACTGACCTGGTCTCTTCCTCAATTGCTTTATTCTCTACCAACTACCAAACTGATAAAGACCATTCTCCAGGAGCGCGGGTTACCATTGGAAACAGATATATTTTCAGGGCTATGTTAGAACTCGTGCAAGAACTTTGAGTAGGGGGTAGAAAATGGGTAGACTTTAAAAGCTAGAGCTAGATACCTTCTGGCTCATGCTTGAGGATGCAGTCCATCCCAGTGTGATAACATGGAGACTGGGATGACTCTTGGCTGTAGTAGCAGGAATATGGTACTGCTTGCTTTCATTGTAGCAAACCATTCAGCTCATCATCATCATCATCATCGTCATCATCATCATCCTCATCATCATCGTCATCCTCATCATCATCGTCATCATCGTCATCATCATCATCCTCATCATCACCATCATCATCACCATCATCATCACCATCATCATCACCATCATCATCATCGTCATCATCACCATCATCATCATCATCATCATCATCGTCATCGTCATCATCATCATCATCATCATCATCCTCCTCCTCCTCCTCCTCCTCCTCCTCCTCATCATCATCATCATTATCATCATCATCATCATCATCCTCATCCTCATCCTCATCATCATCATCCTCATCATCATTATCATCATCATCATCATCCTCATCATCCTCATCATCATCATCATCCTCGTCATCATCATCATCATCCTCCTCCTCCTCATCATCATCCTCATCATCATCATCATCATCATTATTTTCACTCAAGCCCAAGTTCATGGAAAGATACCACCTACATTCAGGGTAGATCTTTTTCAGGTCATCCATTCCGAGAATCCTTTATAGACAAACTCAGGCCTCTATACCAATCTAGATGATTCCAAATCTAGTCAGCTTGCCTATGAATATTAGTCATTGTAAGCTTTATCAGTAGGTAATACTCTAAGAAGAAGATGTCTTGAAGGAATCTGTTCTGAAGCTGAATTTGGGGCAAATGAGTGTTATCTAGTGAGAAGCTGAAGAGGTTATACACACGTGGAGAGAACTGTGTGTGCGCATGCACGTGCAAGCATGTGTACATGTGTGTGTGTGTTATTTCTTCACAATACTGAAATGGCAGGTTGCAGTGTCGTTTTGTTGTGGGGGGCATAATAGCAATTTAGTATTCCAGACCCTGAAGCTAAGGCGACTTCCGTTTCAAGTTTGGCTTGCTGCTGTAGCAAGATTACGTGATGGCTTAAAACCAGCTTGCTATTTATAACTAGTAAATATGGGTTGAAAATTAGATCTAAAATTTTCTTTGAAGATTAAGTGCAGTGATCACGCATACTGTGTGTGTTCTGTTTTCCTAATTGGATTGCCTGTTCTTTGAAGGTAGAGGATGGGCTGGTTTTATTTCCATATCTCAGCACTTAGAATACAGTCTGGGACATAGAGTGGATGCATTCAGCATTCACAAAATGTGCAAAAGCCTGTGTCATAGAAACTAGGAAATGTGTAAATAAAATGAGCAAATACAAAATAAAAGAAGCTTAGCAAACAAGGGTAGAAGAGGCAATGTGTGTTTGGAGCTGAATATAGGAACAGCTTCAGAGCAGTCCAGTTGGTATAGTGTCCTCCAGGAAAGGAGAGTTGCAGAGGACCTGAAGCCAAAAGGAATGTGTCCTGCTTCAACTACCAATGTTGTCTTCAACACTCTCTTCTGAGCTCACTAAATACAACACTCTTAGTCGCAGGGCTGGTTTCTGGATTGTTCTTTACTTACCTGTTCATTCAAGAGTCGACCTGATGAATTCTCAAGTGAGAGATTTAGACTGGTCAATTAGGATAAGTACCATTTTAAGTAGGATTCTTTCTTCTGGTGGCCACTCACTCATCTGTCCCCCACCAGTGACACTGGAGGTATTCTCCTCTCTTGTGGCGCACTTGAAGCCGAGACACCCGCAAGCATCTCCGTGGTGGCGCAAGGCCTGTATATAGCAAGCCGTAGGTGTTTTCCCTATTTAGATACATCTCCCAACTAACTAGCGCTGCCGCTATTAAAATACAAGACGCGAGTGGCATGTTTGGATGAGAAGATCTGATCTGTTTTGTGCTATTCTGGACTAAAGTTTCTAATTAGACACAGAGAAGGTGACAACGCTGTGGGTGTGTGACGACATGGCCTCCTTGCAGCTGGATTTGTCTCCTCCTTACTTGGCTGCCCGAGAAGGCCGTGCCTCGCTTTGTCAGTACCACGTGACAGATAAAGCATCGAGCTTCCTGTTAACAGCTGCACGTTTGGGGTATGTTCACGTGCTCCTCTCGCTGATAACAGAAATATCTTAGGAAGGTTTTTTTTTTTTTCAATCACAGCCAGAATAGTTTTTCTATCATCTGATACCATCAGTCATAAATGCCAGTTTCCAGCCCTCCATTACGTTCTACAACACGAAGGGGGAGGGGAGAAGGAAGACAGCTGTGGTAAGGAGTTGCATTTATGTTGCCTCAGTGAAAAGGGATAGAGACTTGTGGTAAAATGGGAGCCATGGAGCTGGAGAGAGGTGGAGGGGTTTATACATAGAAGGAGCTCTAAATTCTACAAATGGGTCCTGGTTCCATGAAAGGAAAACCAAATCATCAGTACAGACTTGGCCTCACCCCTCAGTAACTGGAGACATTGCCTTTTATTTGTACCTTGTGGGCACTTTTCTTTCAGAGCAGCCCCTGCATTTGCTTCTTGTTAAATCTGTATCACTTTCTCTTGTGTTGAACTTGAAGAATGACTGCCACCCTGTCTTTTCTACTGCACTGCATTTTCAGCCATTGGAAGAGTGAATGGATGTCGGTCACTGAGATAGGGACAGTCATAGAAAGAGATTAGAGGAAGAAAGTGTCAGTTACTGGCATATTTGAATCATAGGGTAGAGATATATTGGTTAAAGAGTCTGAGATGAAGTCTGGACATTTGTGTTGGGGAGTAACCAACATAGGAACAATAATATCAGAGGTTCTGCAACTTGTCATGGGCTAAGTATTTTTGTCTCAGTGTTACTCAAATTCACATGTTGAATAAAGCCCTACCAACCAATCTGATGCTATTTGGAGATAGAATCTTGGGGAAATATTTAGGTTGTGAGAGTGGAGCCCTCATGCTAATCACTGCTGACCATGGAAGAAGGCACACCGGAGGAAGCTTTAACTAGTTTAACTAGTCCCTCATCTCTTTCCTACCCATTGCCCTTTTCTTTTGCATCTTTTTCCCCAACAAGTGAAAGAATGGTAACCATATCCAACCTTAGAAAAAAGTCTTTGCTAAGAGCTGAATCTGTTGCTGCCTTGATATTTTGTCCAGAACTGAAATACATTTCTGATTTTGATCCACCAAGTCTATACCACTTTGTTGTAGTGACATAAATTTAGCCACATTTTATGTTGAATTCTGAGGGTGGTAGAAGCTATTCCTGAACTCTCCTGGCTTTTAGGAAGCAGGAAGAGAAGAAGGGGTAGAAGAGAACTCATTTCTTTTTAGAGAAATTAAATACTCTAATTAAACATCACCTCTCTGTTTACTATTATGAATCTTGTTAATTATCTTCTAATAGCATATGCATGGAATATGGACAATAAAATGTATATCACGACAATTAATATAGCTTCTGGTTATGTCCATTTTATAGTGCTTCTTAAAATGAAAATTATAAATACTTTTGCCTTCTCTCCAAAATATCCCCAAGTTTCTATTGAAAGTATAGAGATTTGGTAAACAGTATTCTGGAAGAGGTATATTTTCTTTTTAGATAAATCTGGCCTATTGGTGGCTTTTTCTATGTGTCACTGTCATGGTATCTAAACCCCGGGCTGGCTATCGTGGCTTTTCCTTCTAGAGATTAGTGTTTTCCCTTCTAAAATCCTGCTCACATGTATCCAGGCAGCATAAATACACATCAAATTGTTTACGCCAGAAATAGAGGAGCAGGGCAGCAGGGGTATTCTGCTGCCAGTCCGGCCACATCTGAACCAAGACCGTCTTCAGCAATCCTGACCTTTAGAACATCCATCATTTCCACAGCCTTGCTCAAAACAAACTCTCCACCAAATGTCCTACGGATGCAGCTGGAGAAACCGACGCCGGGAATAATGAAGTCCGTATCAAAGTGCTAACAAAGCATGGCAAAAGAGTCGGGGCAAAAATTGACTGGCAGAGGTCTCCAAAGAGCAATCATTTCTGCCTTGATAGGCGGCAGGTGCATATGTTGGACAGGAATGAAGTCGTCTTCTGGTGCCAGCGAAGGGCCTGGTCCCCGCACAGCTCAAAAGAGTGCTGTCCTCCCTTCGCTCCTGGGAATATGGCTTAACCTAGGAATCCAGACTGCTGCTGTTGCGGATACAGTGTGCATTATTTGGAGGATTCTAATTATCATAGACATACTGTGGGGCTTGAGGAAGAGATGATTTGGCTTCGAAGGCCGTAAATTTAATTTTCCCCCTGAACACCTGCTAAAGGTCTAACTAAATCATTTGCCAGTGTGAAATACATCAGGCTACAAGTTCATGCTGTATTTATTCTCGTGGAGACATGCTCCTTAGGAAGTCTACTCTGGTCTGCAGAGCCAGAAATGTATTTCTTGCCATCTATACAGCACCAAGACTCTGCAGACTAAAGGAATTATTCAGTATTTGTAGATTGTATGTAGTAGTCACAGAACCAATAAAAGGTGGAATGTCTTGATATTTTTTATGCTACTTTTCATTGATCTCCCATTTAATTATCTTAGTTGCAAAATTACCAAGTGCGATTATCACACTTCCACCCAAAGAAGCCCATCACATCCTCACAGATAGACATCATGAGTAGGGTTGGTAATTAGTATGGACAAGTAGCAACTACCCTTCCTACTGCAAAGAGGAGTACAGGATTAGAGAAGCCAGTGTTTGAGGAGAAATTTTAGAACAATGTCTCCTTGTTAAAAGAAAATGCAGTTTATGCTTTATGAGTTTTAGATAGTTCTACAGAAGTAAAGAAATTATTTAAAAGTATAATTAGCCTTTGCATTTAGTTTTGCAAATCTCTTGGAGTACTGGGAAAGGCAGAAACTGATTCCAGATTTCTCGAGCCCCTAGCCTAACTGAACACAGAAAGAAAATGTATTTTTAGGTGCATAGGTATAAATGCCATGATCTGTAAAACATATATGGAAATCCAGCATAGTATGACCTCCAGAGGTCAGCATGCCTGCTCTCTTTGGGCTATCTGGAAAAATAACACATTCCATTTGGAGAATAAAACAAAGAAATACATTTCCAAATTGTAAGTGATTCTAAGGTAGTTAGTTATTTGGAGAAAATAGAACGTTTGTTGTTTATCTCGTTGGGGATACCTACCGAATACTATCTATTGATTGAAATAAATATGGTATACTCTCCTAGTGCATTTTCCTGTATGATCTTATTGCATGAGTCGGAAAAGAAAAGTGTACCTCTTACGACCCATACTACTTGCTTAAAAACAGAAACTTCAAATTCCAAATGGCAAAACCAAGTGAAATGATATATAACTGAAGGAAAAGACTGGACGTGGCTAATTTTAGAATGGTAGAACATTGAATCCACAATATTTTTGAACCTAGGGGAAGAACAATAACTCTGGCAGATCTACCTAGTATGATGATGTCCCACGTGTATGTCTGTCGTAATATCAGGTAAGTTGATGGAGGAGTTCCTTCTGTTTGTGTGTTGCTTTCATTGGTTAATGAATCAAGAAACTGTCTTGGCCTGGTTGATAGGGCAGAACTTAGGTAGGTGGAGAAAACAGAACTGAATGCTGGGAGAAAGAACAGCAGAGTCAGGGAAGCCATGGAGATGGACACCAGTTAAAATCTTGCCGGTCAGCCACAGTCAGGTGGCGATACACAGATTAATAGAAATGGGTTAAATTAAGATGTAAGAATTAGCCAATAAGAAGCTAGAGCTAATGGCCAAGCAGTGTTTTAATGAATACAGTTTCTATGTGGTTATTTCAGGTGTAAGCTAGCCAGGGAGCTGGAACAAACAAAAGGCCCCCCCTTTTATGTAACAGTTAAGTTCTCTTTAACACAGACCATGCTCCATTGAAACGTATCTTTCATCTTCTCCAGCAGCATGGTTTACATTTGATCACTTCTAATCCTAGAAAAAAATATGACATATAGAATGTTATATGACTCTAAGAACAAATCATGAAGAGAGAATCATGGGGAGATTAAGTTAGATGTTCCCTAGGCAACTCAAATGAACAACCACTGTTTCCCATCCTACGCTAAGTTCACTTGTTTTCTGTTAGTTAAATAATGAGAGGAAACTCCTGGGAAATGCTCTGAGAATTTTGCAGCAAGTGTCAAACACTGTCCTTTTATGTTATCTAAGGTTTGGGGATGACTGGCAATACACTTACCAATGAGAAAAATGAATCACTGAGAAGCTCAACATTAATAACTAATAGAATTTGGTGATCTAAAAACACATATGCCAGAGGGGGTAGGTGAAGGACTCTTGTCACTAGTTCAAGATCTGTTGATGTCAGCATTACTGAACAGAAGTTTCAGCTCCTAGAAGACTATGAAGCTTTTGGTACAAGAAGTTACTATTGTGGCAAAGAGGATAAGAAATAATATATTCCGGAGCCAGCTCTTAGTGAACATGTCCCCAAAAAACAGACTTTGGTTGCTCCAAATTCCATGATTCAATGTGGCAGTTGTTTTGTGAGGTGTTTATAAAACAGAACAAAGGAACTCATAAACCAAGACACTCTTCAGTTCCATTGGTGGAATCGTCGGGTAGGCGGGTTATAATTGCAAAGCAACAGAAGCCTCCCCTATAGACTCAGATGTTTTTTGTTGACACTCTTAGCCTTTGGATTGGTGAGTGCTAGCGGTTTGCTAGGTTATAACATTCCAAAAGGTAAAACAAGGATGTTAGGTAAGACACAGAGTGAAGTTAGGGATGGCTATGAAAGTCAATAAAATCCCCAAGGTAAATCATAATTTGGCTCTGGACCTGAAACATTCCAGTCTCTCCAAATCATGCAAATTCTGATCAGTTAATGAGCCTTGTAGAAGGTTCTATGTAAGGTGGGGCGGCTGTCTAAGGACCCTAGATGTTTTCCTGTGAAAGGGCAGAGGGCAGTAAGAGTCTGTACACACAGATAAGCGCTGGGGAAGCCAGGAAAGCCAAGCATACAGCTCAATTCATCAGTGGAATGAGGTGCGTAACTGCTCTTCTTGGAATACTAGGAATAATGTAGTTTTACCACCTGGAGATCCTTTGCTGTCTGATGAGACAGACTCTACCCACATCTTCTTGAATTTTTGTTTTTTATTTATCCCAGACACGTTTGCCTACATTTTGAATATTACTTCTAGGCCATAAAACTCATTCTAGGCCATTATGAGAGATGTCCTTTGTACTTTACAGTAGCTTAAGGGACTTCTATGCTTTCTTAAGGCCAGACACACACACACATACACACATGTTTACACACATACACAAACATAAACACATACATACATACATTCATACACACATACATACACATATACTCACACACCACACACACTTTTAAAAGGTCACTTGATGGAGCCAGGGCTTTGCGTTTATTGTTTTCTGCCTAACTCCTCAGTTTTTGAATTAGAATGCTTAAACGATCTCAACATTTATTTGCTGTTTTAATTTAATTTTTATTATTTTCTCTTTCATTGCTTTTGGTCTCTTTTTCTCATTTCCAAAGCCACTAAGCTGTGTCTTTCTAAGGGAAATATAAAATAGCTGGACTCCTTTCAACTTTCTTGAGTCTTTTAAAGAAAATCGGAAAATGGCTTTTGAAGCTGTTTCTTCATGAACAACAAAAACCCCGTTCTTTGCTGAAATGACAACTCTGGTTAATTGCCGACATCCTCTCTCCTTATGTGGGCAGAAGATGGTGACATAAGTTCCTCAGGGAAGCAGCTCTCAGAATGTTTTGTTTTTATTCATTATTTTTATTATGCAAATGTATAAGGTTAGTGTGGTAATTTAATAGAAGCGTACCCTTAATGGTCACCCACCAGAAAGGATTTATGCCATTAGCCCAGAATTCTCAGCAGCCGTCATTTCTTCTTTCTTCCTTTTGTTTGCCCCTCCGTAGTCTTTGGTAGCATAAATCTAAATGAGTACCACTAGCCCCGATCACAGATGCCAAACGGAATTATGATCTCTAAAAAGTGTTGTTTACTAAACCTTCAGGATCCCATAAATCCCTGATTTCTCTTCAGCCTGTGCCTGGGAAGAAGTCCTTTGCTTTCCTGTAGCATTGCCTCACCACCCCGCATCAAACTCCCCAGACTTTTTTGTAGCAAAGCCTACTCCAGAGGGCTGGGTGTAAGACTTGGGCTCTAATTTCTGATTCCTCGTGTTCTTTGGCCATATCGTAAAGAAGCTGTGAGCCTTTAGCATCCCGTTTTTAAAGCAAACATTTGTCATAAATAAGTCTGGCAGCTGGCCACAACACCTGGGACAATTAAGCCCCAGGGATGGATGACTAGTTTCTAAGGCGGGCAGATTTTTCCATCTGCTCAAATGGCACTTGTGGATTAGGCAAACTGGTGTTGGCTGCCTGGGATGCGTGTACCATACAAGCTTACTTTTCTGCACCCCCTGTATGCTTCTTGGCTGTGTCTCTAAAAGTGAGAGACGGCAAGGGAGCTATATACTTACGGCCTCCTACACCTCTTTAACTTCTGTACATGGATAGCTTGGCCCCACAGAGTTTATCATTAAAAAAAAAAGCAAGCTCCAACAGTTTAATGAAATTCCACTCACATCCTCGGTGTGTGGCTTATTACGATTTGTTCTATTGCAGAATATTCCCAAACCCGAATTCAATGTATAAGGACAAACTAGACCATTTAAAAGATAATGGTGCACCATGGAACATTCTGAATTAATGCCCTCAAAATGCCCCCACTTCCCACATACACATAGAACCCACTAATTGATTTTGCAAGATGGAACTGTTCCAAATCGGTAAGGAACTGGAACCTGGGCTATGATTTTGAAGTTTCGTTTCTTATGAGAGACCATGGGAAATCTCTCCTGAATTGGGCAGAATTTTTGGTCGGTTTGTTTGTTTCTGTGTTTGAATTACAGTAAGCCGGCTAGTTCTGGGATGCCCACAATCCCTCCAAGCTTTAGTTGCAGTGCCATGTGAAGCACTGCCAAGCTTTCCAAACGAGCCTGGACTGCTATTCCAATTCGCCGCTGTCCCGCCTCCACGGCAGATGGTGTTCGCGTGTGCAGGGGACAGAGCCGAATATGCTCAGTGAAAGTGTCATTCCACTGCTCAGGTTTTGGATGTCCTCTCTCTAAAGAACTCTTATGAGTAAAAAAGTAACCGTTTCTGTTTTCACCTTCATTCCCCCAGAACTCTTAGAACCTATCCACACCCCACCCCTGCAGGTATCAGTTCAGGGCCACATCTCTTTGTAAATGTCTCACAGTTGGATATACAGTTTTATTATTTTACATATAATTCCTTCGTGTATGTTTTTAGTCTTTAAGTGACTTTCTGACTTGAATGTCAGGAGACTCCTAGAGAAGACTATTCAAAATGCCATACTAAGATCCCTTTCCCAAAAGTTGAGGCGGCATGAAGAACAGACAGAATAGCTTTTGGATTGAGACAGGCCAAATCTATGCTTCCTTCGTCCTTGGCTCTCACTATCTCTGTATATTTATTTGACTTCTGCTATGTGTAAGAGGGAAAGGGTCTCCTCAACCTTTGTAGAATTGAATGAAACTGAATCCCTGCTTCCCATATTATTGTTCATGCTTGTGTTCATCTCATTGCAAATTCCTAACAGCTGCATGTTCGCAGCACTGGAGATCTCCCTGATGTCTTCATTGCTCCGCCTTCGAATTCAGACATTTCCAGAACTCTTCTTTATCTCTGGGTCTATGGCTTTCAGCCAAATCCAGAAACATTCCTGTAGTTTATATTCCAAATTTCATGGGATTTTTTTCCATTTTCTTCAAAGCTGTACATTTCTCTTTAAGTTTTGTGAACACAATCTCAAATTGGCCAGGTTCCATAGATGTTGTTTGATTATAAGGATTACCAAACCCTTTGGGAGGTATCTAGTTAAGATGGGATGCTGGAAGCAGCCTGATTGGGTTTCTTGCCCCCTTAACTCTTTATTAGCGATGTAGCTTTTGCTAAATAATTTGATAGGTCCTACTTCAGTCTTCTCATTTCTAATAAGAATGTGTTATCGTAGTTGTTAAAAAAAACAGTTATGAAGTCATAATGCAAATAAGAACATCTTGCAAGTGAAAAAAATTGTTATTCTCAGATATTTCTTTGACCTTCAGAACGCCTACCATGGCATCTTCTTCATGATGACCAAAAAGAAGCTTCGTCATTTTGGTTCTTCTTTAGCTTTAAATCATTTTCCACCAAAATCTTAAAAAAAAAAAATCTGTTTTATTTTCCTCATTTGGGCTGCAAAGTATTCATTTGCTGTTTTTCCTCTCTCCCCGGACATCATCCTGATTCCTGTAATGAATTCTCTGCATTGACAAGCCCTCCTACCATCTTCGTTTGGATCTGATCTATATTTACCTCCAGTGCTTCTAAGTTAGGCCAGTTCTTTGCTGTTAAACTGGTTTCTGTTCTGTTCTGTTTTGGTTTTGTTCTATTCAGAAATTTTATTGAACAAAATCCTCTTCAAAAAAACTTCCTTTTAATCTGATCATTCTTGCATTCCCTCTGTCTGAAGAACAATTTTGTTCCGTTTTCCTGTGTTGATGATGTTACTCCATGAGTCTGCTTCATTCTTTCTGCTCCAGCCACGCTGTTTTTTTTTTTTTTCTGTCCCTGAAGCATGCCAGGCACCCATCCATCTCAGGGCTGTTGCTCCTGCTTTGCTTAGGAACTGAAAATGACACTTCAGTACAGACACATGCATTGTTCATGTTCTCCCTTCATTCAGGTCCCTGTTCAACTATCACCACTGCAGGAAAAAAAAAGCATTCTGTCACTCTTGTGCAATTTCATTTTTCTATGTTTTTCCTGTTGGTCCCACTTTTTACAGGGAAGAACAATTGTCTCTTTTGTTCTCTTATCTATGCCCCAGTTCCCAGCATAATGCTGTTTACATAATTAAGTCTCAATAAATATTTTTAAATAGATTAATAAATATGTTCCAACCAAACATCTTTGACTGCAAATAAGCCTAAACATTTATAGGCATAATATCCTAGATTTTGTAACAGGTCTTCTGCTATAAAACTATTCTAAATTCTCAATTATTGTCTGAATTAATCTCTGTAAATAATCTCTGAGGTTTTGTTCCCTTACTAGTTAAATAAGTATAGCAATACAAATTGTGAAGGCTAGCTTGAAGTGACAGCTAAGTGCCCAGTTGTTTGATCTACAAACACCAATCTACATGCTACTGGGATGATGTCTCTAAGATGTCATAAGTCAGATTACCCTCTACTCTTTGGGTGACCCTCATAACAGTCTGCCGAATACCTTCAGAGAGAAGATTCAGGTTTCCTACAAGATGCTCTCCTCCCTCCAACCTGCGACACAGAGCTTCTCTCCCAGCCTCCAGATCTCAAAAGGAACTGCAACATCAAATCTTCCCTCAATTTCTAGACTATTCACCCGCTCTACAGATTCTTGTCTTGACAACCTCTGGAATCATGCTTGTCAATCTCTGGAAACCATTCTGATACCGATTTTCTTTCCATCTCATCTTTCAACCGTTTGGACTTGTCCCCCTCTCTCCTTCCCTCTACTTCCCTTTCTCTCTTATTTCCTTCCCATTTCATCCTATTTCCTATCTGTCCGCCCGTCTGTCTGTCTATTTCTATCTCTGCCTCCTTACATGCTGTATCATGTTGATTCTTTTTTGAAGAATCCTAATTAAGCAATGTTGCCTCATTGAAGTCAGGATTAAACTCTCTCTCTCTCTCTCTCTCTCTCTCTCTCTCTCTCTCTCTCTCTCACACACACACACACACACACACACACATATGTTCTCACTGAGTAATAGGAGTTATAATTATATGGTCACTAAATTCTTTAGACAGTTTAATAGCCTTTTCTTAATAAGAACGTGGAAAACCAATGGAAAAAATACCCACAATGGATGTCCTTTGAATACATTATTATTCCAAATGATGATGCTTATATAATTTGTATAAAACAAATCATTACTGAATATTGGTTGATGCAGTATATAGAGCATTGCACTTCTTGTAAAGGTCTAAGGAAGTTGTATAATATTCTAAATAACATATTGAAAACACAACCTACTATTTCTCTTATGATCTCAAAAGTTTTATTTGTGGCTGAAAGGAAACAGGATGCCAACCAGAATCTTCCATGTTCGGAAGGCTCTTTGGCTGCATCTGGAAACCTTTTCTAAGAGTACCCTGGATGCTTGTTCGCTAAAAGGACCAATGGCCATTGGGAAGAAAATCACCCTATATAGATGTTAAACATCATGGTCCAGATGGAAATGGAATGTCAAAAATACTTGAGCATCTGGAAATTAAGCCCCCAGTTCGTACGAATTTATAAATTCAGATGGTGTTCTCTTGAGAATGTGTTATGTTCCAAAGAACTGAAAAGACTGAAGCCGTCAGTGCTGAATTGTAGCAAGTCGGCATGTGCTGTAAAGGTATACATACAGCACACAGATTTGGAGACTTCTCAGAGAAGCTCATATTTGGAGTCTGCTTAAAGAGACAACATGTCATTAAGAGAGAGACCCAAATAACAAGTATTGCTAAGCAACCACGGGCAAAGTGAAATTTGGTGGAGCAAGACTGGCCACATATGTTAGCCTCTGTGCTACAGAGCTGTTGGGGAATTGAAGAGCATTGGAGTGACAGTAAGCAGCAAGACAAGATGCTAAGAACCAAATCACTTAGCTTGGATTGTCTTGGCTTACAGGGTTTTGTCCTTGTAAAGAAAAGTTGGTTTTGTTTTTGTTTTTTTAAATCTCCATTGACATTTTTCCTTGGGTAGAAATATATTAAAATTCTGCAACAATTCTAGATATTTTCTAGCCGTAATTTAGAGCAAATTTCTTTCTGTGTTTCCAACACCCTGAGTTGGTAGTAGGGCCTGTGTAAGAAGAATGAATAATGAGGAGGATTTTTGTTCATTAGAATTGTAGTCTGCCTAGAACAGGAAGAAACATTCTACTAAATTTTAAATATGCTTATATTATCAACCTACACACAGGAATAACTATATCTTTAAGCATTTAAAGAACTTATTTAAAATTCATTTCACCACTCTTATATTGCATTTGTTTATTTCAACAGCTGCTAAAGTAAGTCCTAGTTCTGTGGGGATTTTAGCTACAAAATAGGGGGATGTCTAGAATTGATTTTTTTTTCAGTGTTTGAGTTGAAGCCAACTCAGGTCAACCTAACGATGGGCTCAAGCTGTCACACTGGTTTCTTTTATTTATTTATTTTTTATAAAAGTTATATAGATTGAGGCATCAGTGCATAGGAGATATCTGAGGGAAATAAAGAACAAAATTTATCCAAATCCAAGCCCTTATTGTGTCTCTTCCAGAGAAGCCTGGGTTTCCCTGTATGACAACATAATTTGCAGCTGTCTATAACCAAGTAACATGGCACGTGGGGACACAGATTGACTCCTCTCTTTGGAGGAAGGAAAGAGATCTCTCTCTTCGGGCAAGGAAGCTGGCAAAAGCAAACATTCAAGTCCGCAGGAAACATTTGCAGCTTATGCCTTTTCAAGTGCTTGCACAAATATTCAGTGCACTAAATAATGTTTCCCTGTGACAGCTTTGTATATGCCTTTCAAGTCTTTTGATCGCATTTACTACCCCGTCATCTTCTCTAATAAACTTCCTTTCTCCTCTCACCCTCCACATCTCACTAAACCTCTCCTTTGCTTCCATGACCTCTGCCCACACAGAAAGGATAACCTATCATGCTGGTCTTTGCGAAAGTAGCTTGTTTCACCTAACATAAGGATCTCTAGTTCTATCTCTTTTCCTGAAAATGACATGATCTTTTTTTTTTCAGTCCTCTGTGGCTGAATAAAATAGCATTGGGTATATCTACCACGTTAAGAAAGAATCTGCTCATGTATTGATGGGCATCTATACTGATTCTAGAACTTGTGTTTTCTTTGTGTACAGCTTTCTCGGGTTACCTACCATTGTGTCTTTTGGCATCGCCAGTGCTCTTTTGGAGATGAGTGACAGGTCTCAGCATATATATATATATATATATATATATATATATATATATATATATATATATTGAAGAGGAAGGAAGGAAGGAAGGAAGGAAGGAAGGAAGGAAGGAAGGAAGGAAGGAAGAAATGGCACACCAGCAAAGTAACAAACAAATGAAATTTTAAGCACGGTGAAGGAAAATTCCCCTTTCTCACCTCCCTTTAATTTTACTTCTCCAAGTTACATCATTCTGCACTTAGCTGACTCTTGTACCTTTTTTGCTGTTTGTTTGGTTTTTTTTTTTTAATTTTTTATTGAGAAAAAGAAAATAAAGTTTCCGCCTCCTCCCACCCTCCCATTTCCCTCCCCCTCCTCCCACACTTCTCCTCCTTCTCCCACTACTCTCCCCCTCCCTCTCCAGTCCAAAGAGCAGTCAGGGTTCCCTTCCCTGTGGAAAGTCCAAGGTCCTCCCCCCTCCGTCCATGTCTAGGAAGGTGAACATCCAAACTGGCTAGGCTACCACAAGGCCAGAACATGAAGTAGGATCAAAACCCCATGCCATTGTCCTTGGCTTCTCATCAGCCCTCATTGTTCGCCATGTTCAGAGAGTCCGATTTTATCCCATGCTTTTTCAGTCACAGTCCAGCTGGCCTTGGTGAGCTCCCAATAGATCAGCCCCACTGTCTCTGTGGGTGGGTGCACCTCCCGTGGTCCTGACTTCCATGCTCATGTTCTCCCTCCTTCTGCTCCTCATTGGGACCTTGGGAGCTCAGTCCAGTGCTCCAGTGTGGGTCTCTGTCTTTATCTCCATCCATCACCAGATGAAGGTTCTATGGTGATATGCAAGATATTCGTCAGTATTGCTATAGGCTAGGGTCATTTCAGGTTCCCTATCCTCAGTTGCCCAAGGAACTAAGTGGGGACATCGCCTTGGGCTCCTGGGAGCCACTCTAGGTTTAAGTCTCTTGCCAACCCTACTGACTGGAAGAAGATCTTCACCAACCCCGCAACAGACAAAGGTCTGATCTCCAAAATATATAGAGAACTCAGGAAACTAGACTTTAAAATGCTAATTTATCCAATTAAAAAATGGGGCACTGAACTGAACAGAGAATTCTCAACAGAAGAAGTTCAAATGGCCAAAAGACACTTAAAGTCATGCTCAACCTCCTTAGCAATCAGGGAAATGCAAATCAAAACAACTTTGAGATATCATCTTACACCTGTCAGAATGGCTAAAATCAAAAACACCAATGATAGCCTTTGCTGGAGAGGTTGTGGAGGAAGGGGTACCCTCATCCATTGCTGGTGGGAATGCAAACTTGTGCAACCACTTTGGAAATCAGTGTGGTGGTTTCTCAGGAAATTCGGGATCAACCTACCCCTGGACGAAGCAATACCACTCTTGGGAATATACCCAAGAGATGCTGTATCATATGACAAAAGCATTTGTTCAACTATGTTCATAGCAGTATTATTCGTAATAGCCAGAACCTGGAAACAACCTAGATGCCCTTCAGTGGAAGAGTGGATGAAGAAAGTGTGGAATATATACACATTAGAGTACTACACTGCGGTAAAAAACAATGACTTCTCGAATTTTACATGCAACGAATGGAAATAGAAAACACTATCCTGAGTGAGGTAAGCCAGACCCAAAAAGATGAACATGAGATGTACTCACTCATAATTGGTTTCTAGCCATAAATAAAGGTCACGGAGTCTATAATTGGTGATCCTAAAGAAGCTAAATAAGAAGGTGAACCCAAAGAAAAACATATAGTTATCCTCCTGGCTATGGGAAGTAGACAAAATTGCCGGGGAAAAAATTGGGATCTTGGGGTTGGGGTGGGATGGGGGTAAGGGGAGATGGGGAGAGAAAAGTGAGAAGGGGAGGATGGGGGGAACTTGGGGAAGCAGGATGACTGGGATAAAGGAAGGTTGCATAGGGGAGCAGGGAAGCACAAATCTTAGTTAAGGGAGCCACCTTAGGGTTGGCAAGAGACTTGAACTCTTGTACCTTTGAACAAATTCTTGTCACCAAAGTTTTCAAAATGTCATGTTGGATTTTGAAGGAAAAAATGCATTCCCTTGCTCATTTTTGACTTGTTTATCTTTAATTTTATGTAATGTCAGGTTTACGGATGATTACTGTGCTTTCAAATATCTCTCCTCTTATAATTAAAATGTGTATATGTGAATATATGTATGTGTATAATAAATATATTCATATATATAATTTATCAAATTAGCAATAGTTAAAACATGTAAAAATTTAACCTTGTAGATTGTTTTATGTTTTAAAACGACAGTTGTAACTTCAGAATTGCTGTCACTGAAAGGCCAGCTTCAAAGTGGCAGCAAACATGTTGGCCACGAATTTTATGATCCAAATCTGCTAGTGAAACCTTGCAGCCACAGAGGTCATTACCAATAAGGCTATGAGAAATTGTCAGAGACTTTAGAAGCCCTGAAGTCTGTATCATAAAAAAAAAATTCTCTCATGCAATTAAAGAAGACTAAACTCTAGGTATGATAGCTCAATGACATTTTTAAAAGGAACAGTCTTACTTCAAATGATGCATAATGGCATAAATCAGCATGAAAGATCTCTGTTGTTCTCCCTGGTTCCTCTTTCTGCAGAGTAAATAAAGTTAAAATTTTAATTTTATATGTTTAATCAGTCTGGTTCTACAGTTCACTATTGGCTAGGAATCGGAAAAGAATTGGACAAGTATCTTTTAATTGTTGTTACATTGCCTTATCTTAATATGTCTAACATAACTAGAACAAAGGGAAGCATTTGAAAATAGCTTGCTCTGGGGGCCAAGAGACCTGCTGCAGCGCTACCCAGGTGAAATGCCTCTCAGGAGGGCAGGAGGGGATGGAAGATCTGTATAGGACCTTCACAGAGATTCTGAGGGTCATACTCTCTATTTCAAGTGCTCTTTATTGTTCTGTTGCTACTCTAATAATCCTGCCCTACTTCTAACTCCTCCACACTTCTTCTCTTCTATTCTAAAAACTCTTCTCCTACAGGAGCCTTGAAGTCATAAGGAGTTGAGCCGCTACCATAGCAACACAAAGGTCCAAAGCCATAGGAGCAAATCTTCCACCAGACAGGGGGTGTACCCTGCCCAATGACAGCATTGAGACACAGATCCATTGTTAGTAGCCTGGCAAGGAAAGAAGTGACAAGCTTTTTCTTAGTAAACTTGGTTTGACATCTTCGACTTTGACCTTGTGGAAGCTGTGAAGTCTTTTGTTGTTCTTGTTTTACGAAAAGCCTTTAGTCTAGTTGAACTTGTTCTGAGGTGAAAAAGAGTTAATTCTGTATAGCTAGTGCGGCCAGCTTTTAGGTCTCTATAGTCCTTGTGAGACAATAGACCAAGTCATGATCTGTATAGCATATCTCAGTATATATTCTATATACCAAAACTATAGAGCCAAATGAAAAGTCATCTGTTTGACCATCCAAGGATAGGTATACCCATAAGATTGAGATGGAATCATAAGATTACATGTACACATTGTATAAAATTGCATGGTAATAGGGAGATGTCACAGCTGTTATTGCACAAGAGAGATTATAGACGAAAGTAACAGTTTTCAGAGTACGTTGTAATTTTGTCACAGCCTGCAATAGCTCATGATAAACACTCCTGACATCTCACCCTCTTCACTTTAAAAAGAAAAGCATGTAAGTCAGTCTTAGGGCAATGTTTCCCTCTCTGCTGGCAGAGTAAATTCAGGACTCTCTTGTTCCCAATTTCTCTTGAGAGCTATGGGTCAACAAGTTTAGACATGCCTTAACTCTTGTCCTTGGGCATCTGTGAATATCTCAAATGAGGTCTCTTCGCCTGGACACTAACACTGACCAACTGTCGGCCAAGGAAGATTATTGCAGAGGGCAGACTTATAAGTTTATACAAAGACCTGGTTGAGAGAGCAAGGGCATTAACTGTGATTATATTCTTGCGAGAATCATGTCCTACTGGGGGGGGGGTCATCCAGTATACCAAGGTATGGAAAGATATGCTCAGTAAACTATTAACAGAGTGAAGTGCTATGGGGAGAATCCCCAAGCTGTAATTGGAGAGAAAGAGCTCTAAATACAAGAAGTCTTCAATAGTGACAGCTTAACACATTGAGAAGGCAGTATTCCTTATGGTGTTCCAGATAAGGGAGAAGAGACGTTATCTCTGGTGACAATATTCCTCATCCCTTGCTAAATGAGGTGTCTTAGATGAGGTCAGCATCTCTAATGAGTTGACCCCTGAAGGATGTGCTGAGCTCTCACTACCTAATCTTGTGGTCCTTAGCAGCTTGCTTCATGTTATATGAACTTAGAATGTCTCTAACGCCACACAATCTTTCCTAGACTCAGGGAAGGTGAAATTAGGTAGTGATTTGCTGTTCTTACTATCCTTCTTCTGAAGGAAATGTTAGCTTTTGTCTTTTAGTTTACAAATTGTTAGTCCTGTCACACAAGATTAAATAAATAGCAAAGTTCTTAAACTCATTTATAATCAATGCCAAGGTCCCACCTATGTATAATTGTTTAATTAAAAAGCTTTAAACAACTTTTGTTGTTCTAATGCAGACCCTTTAATAGTGCCACATGCATAATATAACTTAACTTCTTAAGAACAAAGCAATGTTATTTTAATAAGGAAGCTACAAAGAAACAGAGTCAGCAGAAAGAATACTGTGGCTAAAAAATAATGTAGGTGGAAGGGGAGGGGTGGAAGAAAGGGGGGTGAGGAAAATGTATAGCTCAACTAAAACCAATTAAATATTTAAAAAGGTAGATAAGAAAGTTTGTTTTAATGGAACCAACTCAGCACTCTGACTATAGAGTCTGAGGAGGCCCTAGGTGACTCATTCGTGTCTAACTAGAGAACTAACAGGGAGGTTAATGATGTAGTTCAGTCAAATCTGGGAATCTGTGAACTTGGTTTTGCTAATGCAAACCACAGAGGCAAAAACCAGAGAGCCCAGAGAGCAAATCTAGAGATCAGAAGAAAATGAGTGTGCCAGTTCAAGAAGGGAGAGAAAGGCACCTTTCTCTGATCTTTGTTCTATCTGTGACCTGTGATGCCCAGAGCAGCTTGGTACACACCTGCCAAGACAGGCTCTATAGACCAAAATGAAGGACTGAATCTCAGTTTACCCTAAAGCAATTCCTGGTTCCAAGAAAGACCACAAAATGAGACCATCCATGCTTCACCCAGGAACAGATCATCCAAAGGAAATTTCTAAAGTTCCAACCATTATAGATAGGATCACCTGCCAGCACATACCCATGGTTCTTCACCAGGACACCCCTAGACAAATGTCAGTCAATCAGGGGTCCTGAACCTTAAAAATCCCTCTGCTATTATAAAATTCCCACCCCAACTGTGCTCAGGGTTCTCTGATAGTGTCAATACAATCTTGGCACATGGAGAGCCTGAGTTAGCAAACTTGC
This sequence comes from Microtus pennsylvanicus, assembly GCF_037038515.1. Lineage (NCBI taxonomy): Eukaryota > Metazoa > Chordata > Mammalia > Rodentia > Cricetidae > Microtus > Microtus pennsylvanicus. The sequence goes on from NC_134598.1 coordinate 18,718,709, forward strand.
AACTTGTATAAAAATAAAGGCTCTTTGCTTTTACATATGGAACTCAGTCTCTTTGTTGGCTTTAGGGGTACTCCACAGATCTGGGTATAACAAGCTATTGCCTATATCTTATAGAAAGGTTACTTTAAATGATATGCAAACCGTAACTAGGAGAATTGAAGGAAATGGATTAGAATCTTGGCTCTGGTACCTTCTTTCTGATCAGTGGGGTGAGCTAATCAGTGATTAAACATCGAAAATTTTGCAGTTTATAAAACAGGCATAATGAAACCTTTCAGTTGATGGTTATTATATGGATCACGTGAATGCATATGCAGTGTCTGAGAGTGACCTGCCCAGAATCAGCTTTATATATAGTAAGTGTTTTTAGCAGAATCAACAGCTAAAGAAAGCCGCTCATTCTGTTCACTAAGCAGCTCTAATGGTAACTGTTTTCAGAATGCTCCCACCACAAAACTTCCAACTGCAGCCTTCATTATCCTCGCTGGAGCAGCTAAGTGTGATTCCTTCTTCCACATGAAGAGTTCAGACAACATCTCCTTCTCTTCACCTTTTCCTAATTGAGACTCTGCCATGAACTTTTGTTGTTCCTTAGTTCTTTTTCCCTTACTTGTGATGAATATATTAGAGCCTTCAGAAACCATTTTCACTGGAGTGGGAATCAATAGAGAATGCAACATTCTGTACCCTACTTATATCTGTTTAGCAATAGAAACTAAAAAACAACTTCTCCAAGTCTGACTTACAAAGAAAACCTTAAAACTCCACCAAAGCTGTAGTCTCTTAGAACAAGTATAGCAGGATTTGCTGAGTTATATTCTAAATACAAAGTTTTCCTCCCATTTACCACCATAAATAAAACAGTTTGGGAAGCTGGGTAGTGGTGGCACATGCCTTTAATCCCAGCATTTGGGAGGCAGAGGCAAGGAGGTCTCTGTGAGTTCGTGTAGTAATAAGGGCGGCGGGGCTGCGTCCCCAGCACCCCGGCTGCCTGGCTAGCTTATGCCCGAAATAACAACACACAAACTGTATTCATTTAATCACTGCTTGGCCCATTCTGCTCTAGCCCTTACTGGCTAATTCTGATATCCCGATCAACCCATCTCTAATAATCTGTGTAGCTCCGGTCTTACTGGGAAAGATTCAGCATGTCTGACCTGGCGGCTTGCTTCATCGTGTGCATCTGCCCGGGAGCAGGAAGCATGGTGTCTCTTCTGAGGCGTCTGCTCCCGAGAAGAGAGCTGTGGAGTCTGAGCTCACTTCCTCTTCCTCCCAGCCTTCTGTTCTGTTTACTCCACCTACCTATGTTCTAACCAGTAAAATGGGCCAAGGCAGTTCCTTTATTAGCCAATGACTTTCCTCCATCAAGTTCGAGGCCAGTCTGATCTACAAGAGCTAGCTCCAGGATAGGCTCCAAAAACTAAAGAGAAACCTGTCTCAAAAAATCAAAATGAAAGGAGAGAGAGCACGAGCAAGGAACTCAGGACCACGAGGGGTGCACCCACACACTGAGACAATGGGGATGTTCTACTGGGAACTCACCAAGACCAGCTGGCCTGGGTCTGGAAAAGCCTGGGATAAAACCGGACCCTCTGAACATAGCGGACAATAAGGACTAATGAGAACTCAAGAACAATGGCAATGGGTTTCTGATCCTACTGCATGCACTGGCTTTGTGGGAGCCTAGGCAGTTTGGATGCTCAACTTACTAGACCTGGATAGAGGTGGGGGTTCCTTGGACCTCCCACAGGACAGGGAACCCTGATTGCTTTTCGGGCTGGGGGGGCACTTAATTGGGGGAGGGGGAGGGAAATGGGAGGCGGTGGCGGGGAAGAGACAGAAATCTTTAATAAATAAATAAATTTATTAAAAAAATCAAAATGAGCAAGCAAGCAAACAAACAAGCAAACAAAACACAACTCAGGTTCCATAACACAGTGTTTCACATGCCTGTGGACTCTCATCCATTTTATCTCCTTAAGCTTGACTAATAATCCTTGAAATTATGTTGTTAGTGTTTCTTACATCTGTTTACTGTGATGTAAGTGTAAGTCAAGAAAAAAAAAATTGTTCTTCATCCAAAGCATCAATAACTGTTTATAACACCAGTAATACATAGTATGAGAAACAATATATTTCCACAAGCAAAATAGTAGCATCCTGGCATGAATTAATACTTTTGTATGTCTCTTCAATTGTCAGTTTGATAGCAGTCAATGGAATTGTCATATGTGCTATGTATTTACATAGTTGTAATATATTGTTTGTAATGTGACCAAAATGATACTTCACAGATGTATGGAGTATAAAAAAGGAACATATTAGTGGTAGGGTTTCAGTAGTTGTGAATACTTCTCTCTGCTTCAATAGCCAATCCCAACAAATAATAGCTCCTTGCAGGGTAGATGTGATATGAAAGGTCAGTGCCATTTGATTAAATTAAAAACCTGTGGTCTAACTTGTCCTTTGAAATAGTTTTTACTCCTGTATGGTTTAGTAATATTATGGTTTGGTTATATGAGATATATCAGTTCATTGAAACATGAAGATATTTCCAATATATACTTTTCTTATTGTGTATTATAAAATAATTGCACTCATTGATATCATTCCAATTTTACTGGAAATCTAAATATCAAGAAACTGCCAAGCTCACAGAAGTTGATTCAAATGTTCCCAAAATTCTGATTTTCATTTCAAAGCTTGAATTTTTACCACCGGCAGTAAATTCTGTCAGTTGTTTAGAGCAGTGTGACAAGTTTATTTTATTTATTTTCAGGAAAATGTCTGGTGAATATGCCTTAACATTATCAAACTCATTCTGACATTTCTCAAACGTTTCTAGGAACGTCAGAAGTCTACAGACTACATTTTGAGACATATCTCTGACTTCAAAGACCACAAGAGAGAGCTTGTTCTTTGCTAAAAATGAGTCAACCCAGGGACATGGGTCCTGGTTGCCTTGAATACCATGCTCTAATGTGGAAGACACTACATGGAATCTGGTTATATACTAAGAGAAAGTAATCAATGTATTACCAAATACATTGGTAGGGCCATCAGGTACATGGATTGTAGAAGAATGAATAAATCCTCACTATAGTATTCAAATAATATTTTATAACATTCTTAACCTTGGGATTTGTAGCAACTAGTGGCTACATTAGCTACATTAACTAGTGGCTCATTAATATATTTCAAAATTTTTTCCATGGTAATTTGAAAGATATTAGGGTAGACACAGAAATTATTAACAAATGGTTAATAAAGGTAGTCTCTTCACTCCACATTTACCCTCTAGCTACGAAGCTATTTCTCTAGCTTCTTATTGGATAAGTCTTACATATTAATTTGCCCCATCTCCATTAATCTGTGTATAGCCATGTGGCAGGGTTTTACTGGGTAAAGTTTCCAGTGTCTGTCTCCTGCAGGCTACATGGCTTCTCTCTGACTCTGACTCCTTTCTCCCAGCACTCAGTTTAGTTTTCTCCCTGCCTACCTAAGTTCTGCCCTATCAACAGGCCAAGGCAAGTTTCTTTATTCATCAATGGTAATCACAGCACATGTAGGGGACTCCCACATCAGCTTCCTATGTAAATCAAGCCAGCAATATTATATCATGTTGCAGTAAGACTAGGCTAGGCATCTCGTCTTCTATCAACACAATCCAGTAGGGGGAACAGGTCTGAAAAGCAGAAAACAGTCAAAGATAGGTCCTGTTCCCGCTGTTAGGAGCCCCACTAGGACCAAATTACACATCTGTAACAAAAAGGCAGAGAGCATAAATCAGTCAATTGTTGGCAGTTCAGTCTCTGTGAACCCTTATGAGCCTAGGTTAGTTGATTTGGTGGGTTTTCTTGTGGTGCCCTTGACACCTCTGGCTCTCATAATCCTTCCTCCTCCTATTCCATAGGATTCTTTGAGGTATGTTCAATGTTTGGCCTTGGGTTTCTACATCTGTTTCTATCCATTGCTGGGTGAAGCCTCTTTGATGACAGTTTGGCAAGAAGATACTGTATGAATATAACAGAATATCATTAGGAATGATTTCATTAACTATTTTTCCAGTTGTGTTTGGTTCTATCCTAGGTATCTGGTAGTGTCAGGGGTGGCCTTTCTCTATGATATGGGTCTCAAGCTGGACCAGTCATTGGTTGGCCATTCCCTTCATTTCCATGCTACCTTTACCCCAGCATATCTTGCAGACAGGGAAAATTTTTGGTTGAAGATTTTGTGGCTAGGTTGATGTCCAATCCCTCCACTGGATTACAGGAGACAGCCAGCTCAGGCTCTGAATCTCCCATTTCTAGGAGTCTTATCTGGACGCATCCTCATAGATTCCTGCTGACCCTATTTTTGAATGGTCCCAGGGATATCTAACTTTCCCTAATCCCAACCTTCCTCTCTACAAAGTTTGTATAACCAAACTTTGTGAATTATTTTTCTCTGCAATTATTTTCCAAAGGCAAAAGGTCTCCTGTCACATTTCTCTCCCAGTTAACTTGGATAAATTCTGTCGATTCACCAGAAAATGGGATGTTTTTCTCTCTTCAGAATAAAAGTAAACTTTCATACATTTTTACTTCTCTATTAACCTCCAAAGTAACAAAAGTAGGTAGTTAGTGGATTCATATCCCTCTACAATCATTATTTTAGCAGGTGGCTAAACAGAAGATAAATTTTATGTTCTTACTTTGCAATCTATTTCAATTGAACAAACTTCAGCATAAGACAATTTTAACCAGTCAACTGTGATGTGAATAAAAATATCTATCTTGACTTTGAAGCCTCAGTGTTTGTAGAATGATCTGTGGTAAGACTAAAGATACAGCATCTGCTTCTTTTCCTAACTAAGATCTAAATATGAAAACCCAATTGAGATGCTAAGTCTTCAGCTGTTGTGTATAAAAAGCCATGTTCTGAATCCAATTCTCAGCAGGTTAGACCTGCCCAGGGAAGCTGCTAAATACAAGCCAAGCACACACAATATGATGAGGAGCCAGAGAAGATATGTTGTTCTCTAAAGAGGTCAGATCGATGGTTCAAATCCAAACCTCCATACATATTGGTTTTTTAGAAGAGGGAATATCTACAGTGGTCACTGTGGATAGCCTAGTGGGACAACATTGTGTTTTTATTCTGTTTCTATTATGTAAAGGATTAGGGGAAGGTTTGGAAAAGAATACATGCAAACCCACACGGGCATATGGGGGAACATATGCACGCACACACACACACACACACACACACATGCACACACACACACACAAAATTAGTCATGTAATAATTGGCTTTCATTTGGCAAGAGCAAAACTATTCACTAGCAAAAAATGAGTGACCTCTCAGGGGACAATACTTGGAACATTTATGATTGAATAATTTCATGTGTTTCATAGTTGATGGGAAATGATGGTCATAGAATGGTCCTAGCAATAAAATATGGGATTTCTCTGAGTCCCACTCCAAGCTCGCTTTTGTTTCTCACTTGTTTTACTTTGGCTGTTAATTATATTTAACACCATTGCATCTCCACTATTAAGTTAGCCCTGTAACCTGACAAGGCGTCTTACATCTGCCCTTTTCTCTTCGAATTTCTACTGACATTTGAAGTAAACTATGTAGATGTCTTTTCTACTTTTCAGACTGGGAAAACAGTACAGCAAAGCTAATTAATTGTGATTTGATCCAATAAGGAAGAAGTTTTCCAGAACCTGTGATGGCATAAAATATTCTAGATACCTTGTTTTGTTTCGTCTGGGCCAGGACACAGTTCTGAGGCCCTGGCTGGCCTTGAGCTCATGATCAAGAGTAGTTTGGCCTCAAACTTACAGCAGTCCTTTTTCCTCTTCTTTTCTTTTTCAATATTTCTTTTTTTTAAAAAAAATCTTATTTCACATATCAATCCAGTTCCTTCTTCTTCCCATCCTCCAGCTCCCCCTACCTTGTCCACACTCATACCCCTCCATCCACTCCTCAAAGAGGATGAGGCTTCTCAGAGGGAGTCAACAAAGGCTGTCATATCACCCTGAGACAGGACCAAGGCCCACTGCACTGTATCTAGCCTGAACAATGTATCCCTCTATAGGGAATGGTCTCCAAAAAAGCTAGTTTAGGCACTAGGGATAAATACTAGTTTTACAAATTCTTTCATAAGTAGATGAAAAAGATTGTGGTGGGGGTTTAATGAAAATTCATTCTTTAACCTGGTTTGTCTGGAATTCGCTGCATCATCTATACTGTCCTCAAATTCACTATAATTCTTTGGTCTCAAACTTAGAAATAAAGTTACAGGTATGAGTTACCACACTTGGGATGTAGAAAAATCCAGTTCCCGCTCCCCCATCTTCTCCCAATCCCAGTCCCCATCCGCTTCTCAGAGAGAGAGTAAGTCCTCCTATGGGGAGTAAGCAAAGTCTGTCACATCAGACTCACATCCTTGAGGCAGGATCATCAAGGCCTTCCCCACCCTGTATCAAGGCTGAGCAAGTTATCCCTCCATAGGGAATGGGTTCAAAAAAGACAATTCACACACTAGGTATCCCTTGTGTTGTATTATACACATAGAAACTTGAATTTCATCATGCTCCTGCTTTTCTTTGCCTTGGAAAATAAATGTTTTCATGGTACTTTGAGAAATCCCATTAATGTCACTGGCCTGCATAAGCCACTTGCTAAGAAAAACAGCTTCATGAAAGTGCCATAGGATCCTGGAAATCTGTGCTTCATTCTCTCTCAGAGGTGAAAAAGAATAATTGTACGTCTTGTCAAACAAAACAACTGAAATCCTAACTCTCAAGCCCACTAATAGGGACCAAGGACTCCTTCCAACTTGAATGCTAACTCCAGCATATCTACTTAGATGGGGCATATAGATTGTTGGGTGACTGGATCTCATTTACAGGAGCAAAACGAGCTGAATTTCATCAGTGTTTTAAGGACACCTGTAGACATGATCTGTCTTATGCCAATATATGTAAAGAATAGCTATCTATTGTTCTTGACTACATAGTTTGTAGAAAACAAAGAGATTTTTTTCTAGAAATAAAATTGGTCCTTAAATTGGCTTTTCTGGAAGCAAAACAAAGTGTTTGGGAATTTGCATTTTGTTCAAAGTCATAACTATATTTTATAAACAAATACATAGTTGCTCAAAAGATGTTAAAATGAAAGGAAATATATGTTGTGTTGAAAGGCATGGGCTAGATTATCCTGCAAATTTCAAGCATGAAATAAAAAGAGCTACATACCATGCAGATTTATCTTTTGAAAGTGAAAACTTGGTGTTAAAGATTTTGCTAAAAGTTGCTGGTTGCCATGGCAGCAAGATATAAATTGAGAGACTAATGGAAAAGAATGTATCATGTAGTGAAATCAGATGGGATAAGAGTCCAGGGCAGAGTTTTTATTTTACTTTTAATTTGATGAGAAAAACTTACAGATACAAAAATCCAGCTGCATCAGCTCAGCAATTCTTAGCAGTTGAGGCTCTGGGGAGAGCTTAGAGGGAAATGTAGATTGGATTCTCCTACCAAGTGATGAGGAAATTCAAAGCTACTATATACAGATGCTGAACAGCTAAACATCACACTAGAAATGCCTGTGAATTTACTGCTGTTCACATAGATAAATTTAGTTCAATGGGAAAAGCTATAAAATGATTGTTTTCAGTTCTATATTTTAACTTTAGATAGCAATAGATAAAGAAAATACCAGCATAAAATTATTTTGAAAGAGGTGTATTTTTTACTTTTAACATGGGGGAAGGCTGGCAAAATGGTTCCGAGGATAAAGGTGCTTTCTTCCAAGATGTCCTGAGTTGAACAAGTTGGTCACTGACCTCCACTCTGTTTGCTTTGGAATATACATACATACACACACACACACACACACACACACACACACACACACACACACATATATATATATCCATGCAAGCATACACACACCTATTAATAAAAATTTTATTAATAAAAATTAATAATAATGTCAGTAATGTTTCATATATATATGGAAGATGCAAAGTGCTTTTCATACAAATGTGATAACCTGCGCTAAGATCCCTAGAATCCATGTGTAAAAGCGAGGTGTGGAAGCATTTACCTATCATATATATATATATATATATATATATATATATATATATATATGTGGACATAGTTCCAGAGGGAAGAGATTACCCTGATTGGCTTCAGTATCTGGTGTCAGGAGGCGTTATGGCATCACGAGGCAGAAGAAAGAGAAAGGAATCAGTCTTAAAGAAAAAAAAAGAACTTGAAGTTTATGTTATGTCTAGGACAAAGTTCATATATATACTGGCCATCCAGTATAGCCTAACCAGTGAGCTCTGAGTTGAGTGAAAGACACTGTATGAAAAAAGAAAGAAAGAACGAAAGAAGAAGAAAAAGAAATTGTGCCCAATGTATTGATCTATCCTCCACACGAACTCACACATACAGGTCTCGGCAAAAATGCACAGACTAGCTATATGGTGTAAAGTAGATACATCTTAAAAGTTAGCATTTAGTTCAGGACAGAGATTTTTGTGTGTGTATATAATCCTATATAATGCAAAATAAAAATTATAATCCACAAATACCAATAATCTCCATGTATTGTGTTTAATGTGTGTTACACATTGAAATTGAATGAACTTTGTCCTAGACATAACATAAACTTCAAATTCTTTTTATTTTCTTTAAGACTCATTCCTTTCTCTTTCTTCTGCCTCATGATGCTGTAACGCCTCCTGACACCAGATACTGAAGCCAATCAGGGTAGTCTCTTCCTTCTGGAACTATGTCCACTCATACCTTCTCTTTCTAAGGCAGCTTCCACATTCCAAAACACCTATCAACAACAGAAATGTGACTTCTGCCAAAAGCTTTGTGGTCAGGTGCAAAGAGGCAACATCCTCTTGATTTTGACACAGACATAAAACAAAAGAGAGCCAAGGACTTACATTGTGAGGATTTATTCTTTGGAACCCATTTGTCTCATTGTGACATCTGTTGCGTGCTGAAATTCCTGTCTTGTGCAAATACTCTTGGCCATTAAAACAAGCTTTTAGGCAAGCCATTCCAGGGTAATCTGCTTCCGACAGCAGGAACCCTATCTGAGAGTTTGTTATTGAAGAGGTGCTATTGATAATTTGTGATGCAACCACATATGTTATCAGTTATTATATATAATCCTAATCGAAAATACAGAACACCTCCACAAATACACCTTGCAGTGGGAAGATCCAAACATGTACCATTTTCTTTAAAACATAAAGATTGTGGAGAAGCAGTTTCTTTTTAGCAATACCCATAAAGCAGTAACATGATGAATCAGCTAGCCTGACTAAATGCCCTCCGTGTTTGGTCTGAAATACCTCATTACTTCATTTCATCTTTAGAGTAATCCCATGAGACCAGCTGAAGCTTACAGTGCTTACCTTATCGAAGGGACCAGAGTGCCTAACTAATGCCCACACCAGGGTCCTTAATGCTTTGTTTGTCCAGTGCTTCCAAATGATGTCTCGTGGATAATGAAGAAGCATGGCTCTTAAAACTGCCAGTGAGCAAAGTTATATAAAAAATTGCTAGACTTAAAAAGCCCAAGTCACTGGATACCTGCCTACAGGAAGAGAGGTATAAAAAAGAGTAAGATCTGACGTCCCCTTACACATATAGAAACATGTAGAAAAATCAATAGCACAATAGTACTATTATCTAAAGTCACTGTGCTGCACAAAACACCGCAGCCTAATCATTTATCTAGCTATAGCATGATGCCTGATGGTCCAGCTCCTCCACTGTTATCCCCAGCCTATTATAACTATTATACTGCCAACTTAAATGACAGAGATTTAGTTTTGTAAATACATTAAAATGTTTAATTAAAATTTTTAAATTGAAACAATGATAATGGCAAAGGCAAACAATATGGTTCACTAAACAAATAAGTTAAAATAAGCTATCATTAAGTAAATTCAATTCAATACTTTACCACTCCTGTATACCCAAACACAAAATAGAAAAAAAAAAGAAAATGAAAAAAGAACTGTACAAAGTAAAAACTTCAGAGGTGAAAAGGAATCAAAGTTTTGCAAGGATCGCTCCATTTCTGCACTTGTTTTGCAACCAATATTTCTTTTATTACTCCTGCAACACATAATTGGTCTTATTGCATGTTTTAATATAGATTAAAATCAATTCCTATTTCCTTTAGCCTTTTGAATTTTTTTTCTTATTGAGTCCAGGTCATTTACTTTTCTATCTAAAATTTAGAATAAGCCTCCAAAAGCTTCTCCAAAAGAAAGTTGGAGATTGCTTAAAAAAAGAACAACTATAAATATATATAGTATGTACTATGTACAATGTGCGTGATACATAGGGATTTATATACACGAAAATGTATTTGAGGAGAACTAATATGTAAATAATGTGTATTACAATCTATAATCATGCATGGGTTTAACTTCTTTCACTAGACTCTTATAGATGTCAACAAGAAACTCTTGCAAATATTTTGTTTATAGACACTAGGTGTTTGCCTCATACTAGGAAACACTATTCTTGCTCTCAGTTTTTGCTAGTCTGTAGAAATGCAATTGGTTCTTTTTATGTGTGTGGACATTGTATGTTGTAACCTTTTTAATTTGGAAACTTTCCTAAGAACTTTTAAATGAATTGTGTGTGCTTTTCTTGAAGCCTGATAGTGTTATTTAAACACTAAGAGGATTTTACCTCTTCCATACTAACATAAATGCTTCCCCTTTCTATCCTGTATTTCACTGAATGGCACCACCCAACAGTGGTGAGCAGAAATGGGAAAATAAAATTCCTTGCCTGTTTTGGGAGCAGAGCAAAAGCATTTCATACTTAAATATATTTGCTTCAGTTTTACCTTTAAATTGAAACTTATCTTATATTCTTAACTTACAGAAAAGTATACAAGTTTTAAATTGCATGCATAGCAATTTCAATGTATATGATCATAGTTTTCAAAGGATTTGGGGGTCTCAATGTTGCTCAGTCTGGCTTTTAACTCTCTATGTACCTTCGGCAAGCTCCCAAGTTCTGAGATCACAGATTTGTGCCCCAACAACCTGACACATTTTCTTCTTTTATTTTCCAGTGGGTGAAAATTTAAACTCTATGCAATAAAGCAAGTTCTCTGCTATTGAGACAAAACCTCCCAGGTTTTTCCTTTCAAGTAGTCTTGGTCATTGAATCCAGGCATCATGGATCACATGTAAGGTAAGTGATTTACCACTTATCTCTATCCCCAGCCCATTTTTTAATTAATCTTTTTATTTATTCCACATACCAACCACAGTTTTCCTTCCCTCCTCCATCTTCACTTCACTCCCCACCCCCCACTCCCCACCCCCACCCCCCCACCCCCGTGCAACAAGGTTGAGAGAGGCATCCCATCATAGGGAGTAGGTTCTAAAAGCCAGCTCATGGCCAGGGACAGATCCTGGTCCTATTGGCTAGAGCCCATAAACAGACCCAGCTGCACAACTGTCCCCCAACAAGAAGAGGGCCAAGGTTTGTTCCTATGCAGGGCCCCTAACTGTCAGTGTGGAGTCCATGAGTTTTCACTAGCTCAGGTCAGGTGTCTCTATGGGCTTTGCTGTCACAATCTTGACCCCGCCTTGTTCACATAGACCCTCATCTCTCTCTTCAGTTGGATTTCAGAACTTGGCCCACGGCTTCTCAGTGGATCTCTGCATCAGCTTTCATCAGTTACTTGGTGATGGTTCCATGATGACAATTAGGGTGCTTCCCATCCTTCATCCCCTCTCCTCTGCCAGTTCACCCAGGAGTACTCATCTGTTTTCCCTTCCCAGGGCAATCCATGCTTCCCTCTTAGGGTCTTCCTTGTTACCTAGATTCTCTGGGGCTATGAATTGTAGCCTGGTTATCCATTGCTTTACATCTAATATCTACTTACTAGTGAGTGCATGCCCTGTTTGTCTTTCTGGATCTGAGTTACTTCACTCAGGATGGTTTTTCTTAGTTCCATTTATTTGCCTGCAAATTTCATGATGTCATTGTTCTTTTTACAGCTGAGTAATATTCCATTGTGTAAATATACCACATTTTTTTTTATTCTTTAGTTGAAGGGTATCTAGGTTGTTTCCAGATTATGGATATTACAAATAATGCTGCTATGAATATGGTTGAGCAAATGTCCTTGTGGTGGGATTGAGCAGCCTTTGGGTTATACCCAAGAGTGGTAGAGCTGGGTCTTAGATTAGTTTCCAAATATTCTAAGAAACTGTCATATTGATTTCCAAAGTGGCTGTATAAGTTTGCACTCCCACCAGCACTCTCGAAGAGTGTGCCTCTTCCTCCACTTTTTTTTTTCCAGCAGAAGCTGTTATTTATGTTTTTGATCTTAGGCATTCTGACCGGTGTAAGATGGTATCTTAGAGATATTTTGATTTGCATTTCCCTAATGATTAAGGATTTTGAGTACTTCCTTAAATGTCTTTCAGCAATTTGATATTCTTCTGTTGAGAATCCTCTGTTTAGATCTGAATCCTATTTTTAAATTGGATTATTTACTATTTTGATGTCTAGTTTCTTTAGCTCTTTATATATTTTGGAGATCAGTCATCTGTTAGATGTGGGGTTGGTAAAGATTTTTTTTCCCATTCTGTGAACTGCCATTTTATCTTATTGACCATGTCCTATGCATTACAGAAACTTTTCAGTTTCATGAGGTCCCATTTATTAATTGTTGATCTCTGTGTCAGTGCTACTGGTGTTATATTTAGGAAGTGGCCTCCTGTGCCCATTTTCTCTTCAGTCAGGTTTGTCAGGGACCAGCCTCAATAAACCTACTCAAAAAAACCCTACTTTTGCCAGGGAAGGGGTATAGGAATTTAGAAATATTAGTAAAGAATACAAAGACATGTGTAAAAATAATAAAACCGGAAAACATAGAATAGTACCAGGAGGGAGATCCAGTGAATTCTGAATTTAATTTCCATTTGCTTAAAATGTCCCAACCCCAAGAAGTAGGAGGAAGATAAAAAAACTGCATCAACATGATACAAGGAAATGAATAGACTAGTTGAAAGTCATGGGCTACATTCATAGTTAAATATTCTGTTACTAGAACAAAACAAGTCATGCTCACACCCTAGACCAAAGCATTCTGTAGGCAAACCACTGACTTGGTGGAATCCACTGTTATCTTCTTAAAGGAACTGGAACCTTAGTTGGAGCCTTAGACTTTTGTTTGGAGTTGAAACATATCTACTTCTCTATTCCTGAAGTACAAGGTCTGGATATTAGCCATACCTGTTGACAATAATCTTGAGAGAGCAGAACTCTCTGATCTGAGTCTATGTGGGAACTTTGTTTGAGGCAACACAATAATCTTAAAGGAATAGAAGTAAGTTTCAACTCTCTGACCTTCAGACAAGGTGGAAATAGGCTCACATTTTTGAACCATCACACAGGTTCAGGTAGTAGGTGGAGGCTGCTTGTTTGTTCCCAGTCACCCAAACCTGTAATAATCACACAGAAACTATATCAATTGCAACACTGCTTGGCCTATTAGCTCAGTCTTCTTATTAGCTAACTCTTACATCTTGAACTAACCCATTTCTATTAATCTATGTATCACCATGTGGCTCATGGTTTACTGTTAAGGTACTCTTATATCTGTCTCCTTTAGCAGCTACATGGCTTCTCTCAGACTCTTTTTTCACAGCATTCAGTTTAGTTTTCCTGCAAAACTCTATTCTGCCCTGCCACAGGTCAAAGCATCCTCTTTATTAAGCAATGGTAATAAAACATATTCACAGTATACAGAGGGGAATACTACATCACAGTGAAACTGGATTTATGTTGAGGTCTTTGATCCATTTAGACTGAGTTTTGTGCAAGATGATATATGTGGATCTATTTGTATTCTTCTACATGTTGACATCCAGTTGTGTCAGCAGGATTTATTGAAGATACTTTCTTTTTTCCATTGTATACTTTTGGTTTTTTGGTGAAAAATCAGGTGTTAATAGATGTGTGGATTTATGCTAGGGTTTTCTGATTAGATTCTATTGATCCACGTGTCTGTTTTATGCCAATACCAAGCTGTTGTTATTACTGTAGCTCTATCGTAGAGCTTGAAGCCAGGAATGGTGATGCCTCTGGAAGTTTCTTTATTGTACAGGTTTTAGCTATCCTGGGTTTTTCGTTTTTCCAAATTGAGTTGGGTATTGTTCTTTCAAGGTTTGTGAAGAAATATATTGGAATTTTGATGGTGATTACATTGAATCCATAGATCACTTTTGGTAAGATTGCCATTTTTACTCTGTTAATCCTTCCTTTCCAAAAGCATGGGAGATCTTTTCATTTTCTGATACATTCTTTAATTTCTTTCTTATGAAAGAAGATTGTATTTTTTTCTATTGTAGCATCTGCTTGAGTGAAGCTTAGAGCTTTATATTTTAGCTCCATTGAGTATATTTTGTATTTGTTTCAATTCTTTTCACTTCAAAACATTTTATGTCTTAACTTTTGATATTTTATTTGTTTGGTAGTTTACTTGTAAATTGTTTGTTACTATCCCCCAAACCTGGGAAATTGGGTTATTTTTCAGTTTTGAATTTTAGCGTTAGTCTATGTGGTAAGAGAGTTTTCTAATATTTGAGTTTAGCATTCAGATATATTAAGCTTTTATGATCCATGATGTAATTTGCCTTGGTTGTTTTGAAATCTAGTTCTCATTGGATATCAATCTGGCCACATGGACATTGTCTTGTTTAGTACTCCTACATATATAATGATTGTTTATTTTGCCCTTCTATTAATTAATGGAAGATTTGATATCTTCAGCTTGTGAATTTGTCTCTCTGACCTTCTGGTTTTAGTAGCCTGTCCTTGTACCTTTTGCAATTCTGTTCATATAATGTTGTCTCTCCATTTCATTACTTAACACGCCCCACAGTATGAAATGATTCTACAAATATAGTAACATTTTTGTTTCCTAACCTGCTCTTCTTGATGTTAATTCAGCAACTGAAGCCACATCTGTATTGGTACAGTATCAAGAATATGTGTATTCTTATATTCTTAACCCCTCTCTAGCTTTGTAGTTAGATGGACTGTTCTTTTCCCATTAGATGGTATAAAGTTGAGTCCTGATTCCTCTGTGGCAATTCCTCCTTATTAGTAAGAATATTTAGGTCATATGCTTTCAAACCTAATGTCAATATGGTTGAATTAAAATCTACCTTCTTTTATAGACATCATAGAGATTTCATCTGCTTTAAGCCGTCTACAAGAATATATGCATTCTTTCATGATTTGTGTTAGAGTCATAGTTATTGTGCTATTATATAGCATTTTGTTTAATTTTATTTTCACACTAATGGTTGTTAGAAGATTTAAAATGCATATCATTTATTAATAGGTTTTACCTGTAAATAAATTTCATGGTTCACACATATTATAAATCTTAAAAGAAAATGCTTAGTTCCCCATTTTTATTATTGTTAATATATTCTTTCTGTCTACCTGCGCTTTCATTTATATTAATCAACATATTTACTATTCTCAGCTCCTTTGTTCCTTTGTATAGATTTAAGTTCCCACGCCGACTTACCATTCTTTGTGCAAAAAATGACTCATTATTCTCTTAATAAAATTCTATTGGAAATGAATTCACTAAATTTGTCTATGTAGAAAACCCGTATTACTTTAGTTTATGAAAAGAATATTTTCACGCTAACACGTTGTCTTACCAGCTTTTGTCCTTTCACAGTCTTATTGTTTGTAGTCTTCAGAGTTTCTATACAAACAGGACTGTTCTTGTGTATCTCTTCTCTTTGTATTATTATTATTTTTTGTATTTTGCATCTGACTGTCAATATTAGCATTATGTGTTCTATATTAGCACATTTGTTGTGGATACAATGAAATACCTGAAGTAGGTTGTACGTGAAGAAAGAAAGTATTATATCTACATTACTGGAGATACAGGGCCACATTGCTGGCATTCACGGCTTTCTTTTTTTTTTCTTTTCTGTCATACATTATTTCCTGATCACTGTTTTGTCTCCCTCCACTCTTTTCAGTCTTCCCCCACAGACCTCCCATCTTTGCAAGATCCCTTCTTCCTCCATTTTTTCCAACAACAACATCAACAACAAAATAACAGGCCTTTCAAAAATATCAACCAAACACGGTGGAACAATTTATAATAAGACTAGGCACAAACCCTTACATCAGGGCTGAAAGGGGCAACCCAGTAGAAGGGAAAATTTTCCAAGAGCAGGCAAAAAAGTAAGAGACAACCCCACTCTCACTGTTAAAAGTCCCATAAGAATACCCAGCTACACAACCATGCTATATATTCAGAGAACATAGCTCAGACCCATACAGGGTTCATGATTGTGGCTTCAGTTTCTATGAGTCCCTGTGAGCCTGGCTTAGTTGATTCTGTGGACCATGTTCTTGTGGTGTCCTTGATATCTCTGGCTCCTGCAGTTATTTCTGTTGAAGTTCTCAGGATAGTGGATCAAGACAATAGAAATGCTTCTAAAATGAAATGAGCACCACATTGCCAAGGAGGCAAAAGATGGGTGGTGTGAGAATCAGTTCCATAGCAAACCCACCCAGGACCACACACAAAATCCCCTTAATTCTTATAAAGAGATGCAGTTTCTGACTCAAGAGATGCCAAGCTTAGGATGAGGAAGTACTCTGGATGCCTAACTCCCAGCTGAGAAGCCACTGGTAGTTGATGGTTGCTGAAGGAGAGAAAAGTCACTATTTCAGAGGGAAAGGCTACCGACACATTGCCCCACACCCATGAATATTAGGACAATACTATCTGGCCTCAAGGAGCTATTCAATGTGAGAAACAAACAAAAATGGAGCATGAAGTTTGGTGTGGGAGTGGTTCAGGGGAATTTTGTGTGAGGGAATGGAAGCAGATATGATCAAGATGTTGTTTGCATGTATGAAATTTTCGAGGAATAAAAAAAACACAGTATCATCGCATGCCTATTAGAATGACTATTACATATTTTATTTTTATTTATTTATTTATTAAGGATTTCTGCCTCCTCCCCTCAACCGCCTCCCATTTCCCTCCCCCTCCCCCGATCAAGTCACCCTCCCTCATCTGCTCGAAGAGCAATCAGGGTTCCCTGACCTGTGGGAAGCCCAAGGACTGCCCACCTCTATCCAGGTCTCCAAAGGTGAGCATCCAAACTGCCTAGGCTCCCCCAAAGCCAGTACGTGCAGTAGGATCAAAAACTCACTGCGATTGTTCCTGAGTTCTCAGTATTCCTCATTGTCCTCTATGTTCAGCTAGTCCGGATTTATCCCATGCTTTTTCAGACCCCAAAAGCAAAAATTATTAGTATTGGTAAGAATGTAAAGAAACGGGAATACTTGTTTGCTGTTGGTGGGAATGTAAATTAGTACAATCATTATGGAAAACAGAATATAGGTACTGCAAAAGTTATAAATAGACTGCTAAAATGGTAATATAATACAGCAACCCCATGACTGATTATATATCAAAAGGAAATTAAATCAATGTGTAGAAACAGCAGCAGCCCTGTGCTCATTTCAGTATTAATATGACGATAGTTAAAACAGGCTATCAGATTAAGTACCTGCCCATGAATTAATGAATGAATAAGGAAAATATAATGTATACATACTTCTGTATAGATACACACACGATACTGTTAAGGTATACAAAGAATGAAGCACTGTCTTTTACAGCATCCTAGATGAATTTCGAGGAGTTTATATTAGGTCAGGTAAAACAAATAATTACTGTATCATATTATTCACATGTGAAACCCCCCAAAAATTGATCTCATGGAAGAAGGGAGGAGAATAGTAGTTATCAGAAATAAAGTTATTTAGTGAAACATTAAACAAATAGAAAATTTCGGTTATGTAATTATTTTACAATGGACTCCTTCTGTTCAAGAATTCTATTGTACAATATTAGTACCTAGGCAAGTGTTTGTTAACACAGTATCTAAATATTCTTAAGTCTTCAAATGTTATTATTCTGTAAAATAGAATTGTGAGATTTTGATAAAATAAATAAAAGAACATTTATAAAAATTAAATATCATATATATGTTCCAAAGAATGTCTCAAAATTGACTCACATGAAGAGGAGTGGTTTGGAATTTAAGATGATATTGCTGATTAAAAAGTGCTACAGACCTAAGACAATTATCTTAAGCATAGTTTACATATTTGTTAATCATGGAATGTGTCTATGAATGAATAAGTTTAAGATAATGGAAAATACGAGTCCAAAATCAGTTGATTTAGTGCCTTGCGTTATGATCTTGTTGGAGAGACAAATGGGATGGGGTGATACAGAAAGGAAGAGAGAGATCCTATGGAAATGAAGAAAACCACAGCGTTAATTGTACATATGATTCCATTCTTGTAAAATTGTATTGAAGCATACCTGTGTATAGAAGATAACCGAAGATGCTACTGTCGAGTTGTATCTACTTAGTAATTATAATTTTTGTGAGGAAGATTAGACAGTAATTTAACAGTGGATATCATCAGTCCCATGAGGATGGAATAGGAAGCAACATAAAACTTTGTATTCATATTATGTTATTGCATCCATGAATATTAAATACATTTTTATGTCTACACATACATTGATATATACATCAGTCATACTGTCTGAAGGGAATAAGGATACATTTTCTACCGTTCAGATGCACGGAGCCTGCACATGAAGAGCAGCTGTGTACTGAACGCATCGTGAGAAAACTCAAAGGAAGCCTTTACATATCACGAAGGATGACAATTATTACAGGAACATTTTGTATAGTTTTTTTTAATTGATAGTTTCTTTTCAGTTGGATGTACTTTTTAAAGATACTAATTTGTAACAGATCTTTTATCAAGCTTTGAAATGATCATCAAGTGGAGGAACATGAACATGAGTCATAAAATATTAGTTTGATATTATTGAGTACACTCTAATTACGTCTCTGTTCACTTCTTTGCTAGAAGCATGTTTTTCTCCTTACATAGTCATTAAGTTCCACAAGTATGAATTTAAACCATCGCAAAATTATTTTCCTCTTGGTATTCTACACTCCCCACCAGCAGGGTAGCCTAATTCAATGATGTTGGAGATAATTAACTGAATTAATTAGTTTTAAGATAAATACTGCAGCAACTTATGTAGTTGTTAAAGGATAAATAAAACTTGGGATACCTAAAATGAGAATGATAATGTCCTCTACTCATAATGTTATTATTTTCCGGTATTTGTTTCACACCCAAAGACTGCACATTGAGAGTAATTTCTCTTATAAGTTAGAATATATAAAATTGTCATACATTCATACAAAATAAATCTTTGTACCTTAATGATTAACAGTGATTTTCATTTTAGAGAAAAGGTATGAGTTTAAAAATAGAAAGCCACCAAAAGCCATATAGCAAGTCTCACAACTTTGTGTCATCCACGACTTCGTTCCCTTTCTTTATTCATCCTTTACATTTTGATATATTTCTATTGAGTGCATATGATATAAAGGATGTGGATGGCCTCAGGGAGTGTGTGGAGGTCACAGAACATTTTTATGGAGTCAGCTTTCTCCTCCCAGCTTTATGCAGGTTCTAAAAATTAGACTAGGTTACCATGCTCCAGCAAGTGCCTGTACCATTCTCCCAGCCCCCATGTATCTATTCTAACTGAAGCTCTTTTCACTCCTTCCATGATTACTTTATTTTGAAGACATTGCTTTCTTTCTTTTGCTCCTTCATTCATTTATTTCCCCAAACCTGTTGCAAGCTCGATCAAAGCCCTTGATATTTCATTCACTGGAATGTTTCTTATAATGTCTGATGGTGAATAAATGATCCCTAAGTATTTGTCCATGGAATGAGTGGAAACAGAAATAATTTGAGAAATGTAAATCATTCTATCAACAGAGGCTATTTTATAGATCCCACTATGAGAAATGTTATTAAAATAGCCAAGCATCCATCTAAAGTATCAAGACAATAACTACCATTTTCTACCATCTTGTACTCCACTTCTCCTTGACTTCCTTGTTATTTGGTCATAAACATTTTAAGAGCAATAACTACAGAGTCAGATGTAATCGAAGACCATGTGGTTATTGTTTGGTTTGGTTTTAATCATTGGACCCCAATGTATAGGTACATAGTTTTCTGAAGGCTATAAATATAAACCAATACTTATTACAATCAAAATTCAAACTTAACAGAAGGGTTTGGGGGTCTTATGGATGGTCATTTACAGCATGGCTTATATCACTGTTTTGTGAAATCTAAGCTTCTTGGAAAGAAAACTGTATAAGTCTCTGTAAGACAGAATTTGTGTGGTAATGTACCCGGAGTGAGCACTACAAAGTCTAGAAGCATCATCATGTGTTTATTGGCCATCTCTTAGACACGGTTACATGATTCTCAAACTTATTCCATTGGCTATTATATACAGAATTTTAAATATCTTGGATGAATTCTAGAGTGAATTTTGAGAGATAGACATCATTATATTTTATATTTACTAAAAAAAATAAACTGAAAGGAAAATTTTTCCACGCAGAATTTGTAACATAATGTTCTAAACTACAGGCTGATCAAAAATTACCATCTTGAGAATGGAGCTTGGAAGAACCACAGGAGTTTCTTCAGTGCCTCTGTAACCACAGCAACCTCAATTGTGATTTTCGTCTTCGACACCCTCTGCAAACCACTTAGGCTTCACATGGAATATAAGAAAGGGAAAAATTAGGCATGATTATTCTCTCCTCTCTATCTGGAATCTTAGTGCCTTGGCTCTGCTCTCAGAGATTTGCAGGCAGGGAGTATTTCGCTGCAGTCTTATCATTTTGTCTGCCTTAATTCTCTGTCCTCTGTTGTGCTGTCTTCATGATGTTACTGAAACATGAATCTGAGCTCTTTCTGTGAATCATTGTCCTCTGAGACATGGCCATTGCTCTCTTGAAATCAAAGTAACTGTGACTACTCACAGGTAAAATCCTTACCAGCCTGGATCCAATGATATCCCTTGTAGAGGGGAGGAGGAATCAGAGATGTAGCGGAAGGAATCAAGGCAGCACTACAAGCTCCGCCCTTAAGCCAGTTTCCTAAGACCCTGTAAGAAGCCAGCCTCTGTCCCATGTCCTACAAATGAACACAGAAATCTCATTGGCTCCGGAAGGGGGACTTTCTTAAAATCATTTCTTTATTTAACAGCTGATGTCCTCTTAGTGAGTATGTATACACCATGTTTGTCTTTCTGGGTCTTGGTTATCTCACTCAGGTTGATTTTTTTCTAATCCCATCCATTAGCCTATAAAATTTGTGATGTCAATTTTTTTAAACAAGTGAGTAATACTCTATTGTATAAAGGTACTACATTTTCTTTTTTCATTCTTTTGTTCTTAAACTTTTTTCTTCCCACTTTGTTCTCCTGCCGGGCCTTGATATGAGAGTTTGTCCCTATTATTATGACATCATATTATGCTCTGTTTTTTGATATCTCTGGGAGGCACAGTAGATCTGGGGAAGAGGAGAGGTGGCAGAGAAACTGTGAGGAATAGAGGAATGAGAAACTTCAGTCTGGATGTAATATATGAGAGAAGAATAAATAAAAAAATAAAATAAAATCAATTTGGTGTCCTGGCAGTGGCGGTTAATGTCTGTACAGTTCTCCCCAGCAGAAGCTGATATTATATCTTACTTTTCCTCTACTTAACTCCTCAGCTCTTCACTACATATTCAGGCAGGAAGGGGCACAGCACCGTCTAGAAGTGCACTTCTGTCTGAAGGTGGCAATGAACATGATAATGATGTTCGCACCTGTCCTTTTAAACACATCTTCTGTCGCCTGTATGGAAGTGTTTTAGATGCTTGTTCCCTTTTAGCTTTCAGAGTACAAGATAATTATTATTCTCCTCTTAACAAATGAGACTCGGAGAAGTTAATTAGCATGTTCAAAGTCACCTAGCCACTCCATGGTAGGTCACTGCTATGAGACCAAGCTTGTCTGACTTCAAAGCTCATGTTTTCTCCCCCTCTATGATCAGAACTCACAGCTTAGCCAGATAAATTTCCCTAGATGCTTCTAGAGGCACCCACGTCTCTTTGTGAAGTTTGTTCTCACTTTCTGAAACACGGTTTCCTCTTGATCACTTGTAAAGTCATTTTTCAGCCACTAACAACTAAAAGCCCAGCATTCTCTCTGAAGCCCTCCTGGCTCCCCCTCCTACCCAGAGGTGCTGAGGTAATCAACACCCTCTTCTGCATTTACTGAATCCTGTCTATAACTCTGTTACAACACCTGAATTATCACATTAATGATTAAGGCTTGCATATTCGACTCAATTTTTCAACTATAATTTCCCTTAGGGGAAGTGTCATGAATTATTCCTTTACATATTTTATTCACTTCATAAAAAGTAATTTTAAGTAATTTGAAAATATAATCCAAGCATAAGGAGAAGAATTTACAAATACTGCATTTTACATGTCTTTGCATAGTGTCACCTGCTGTCAAAGGTACTCATCTCTTCTCTTCAGCCATGGGAGTCCTGTTTATTTCTTCCTCCTATGCCGTGGCATGTCTGTATTAGATTCTCCAAGGCTTTGTTTTCCTGATAAGCTATGCTAACCAAAAGCTCTTCCTTTTGTGTTATCTTTAACATACTTTTGTTTTATTGGTTAACCGAAGGTTGCCAACAAAATGTATCTTTTAGTTCTTGTGTGATGTTCAGGCTCACCCATGATGTGGTTTTGTTGGGGGGCGTATAACAAACAATATCATTTCAGATAACACCCAATTACATGTATATGGAGAATATGAAAAATATCTGTGGGTAAAAATACATTTCCCCTGTGAATAGTTTTATTTCTTTAGAATTTTAAGGCAGATGGCATGTTGAATATCTGGGTCTGGCTGTATTTGACCATGTCCTTGACTATAAGTTTATGATTTTGGTGAGTCTTCCTGGGTCAATCATATATGAAATCTAAATTTATCGTATGCCCTCCCTCCCTTTTCTCCTTTCTTTTTTCTTTTCTTTCTTTCTTTCTTTTTTGTTGTTAAAAGAAATCTTCATAATATTAGTATCTAGGCAAAATAAATGGAAAATTGTCCTTCATTTGTGAGTTGAGAGATAATGGAATAAAAAATCAGCAGGAAAAAAAAAACCTTCCTATGTAATTATCACACAGTACCCTATTGCCTATGTCTTTCCTTTATCCTAACTTTGACAAATTATGTATCGAGTACTAGAATTCCTGTGGTATGTGGAAATTCCTTATTTTTTCTTTTCATTTTGTAGTGACCTAATGAGTTTAATTAGTCTTACTGATAGACCAGTGGGTGAAGAGTTATTTACAGGAGCATGGCCAACTTACCAGTAGCTACATTACTGAAGAAAATGTATCTCCTTTCACTACAACCATTAACTGAAGACAAATCCTCAGGGAGGGTGGGGCCTCTTGGATCGCTTTCTCTCATCTCTATTACTTTGAAGATCCTCAATTATAGTTCCTAATAATGAGTGTAGCAATTCGTACACCTATCAATAATGTATGAATGTATCCTCTTCATGTCCTTGCTAGCATTTCTTGTTTTCAGTTAGCCAATAGCTAATTGCATTATTATGAGGTGATATCTCATGATGGTTTTGATGTGCGTTTCCCTGACTATTAGTGATGTTTCACAATTTTTGAAATAATTTTGCTCATTTATGTGGCACTGTTTCCCACTACTGTGAGTATATCCAAATTAACTTAAATCAGCATGTCAAAGAGACACTTTCATTGCCTTGTTTATTACAACACTATCCATAATAATAAGGAAATAGAAAAAGCATGTGTCTATCAATCAATGTGTAGATAAAGAATATATTATTATATACACTGTTCAACCATGCAAATGATTAGATCCCATCATTTATGGCCGTAGAACTTAAGTTTATGACATTAAGTAAAATAAGACAGTCACATCTGGTAGGAGGCTGCTTGTTTCATTCCTGGCTGATCAGCCTCAAAATAATCACACAGAAACTGTGTTAATTAAATTACTGTTTGGCCCATTAGCTCTATCTTCTTATTCGCTAACTCTCACATATTAATTTAACCCATTTCTATTAATCTGTGTATCGCCATGTGACTATGGCTTACTGACCAAAATTCAGGTGTCTGTCTCCGGCAGGGCTACATGGCTTCTCTCTGACTCTGCCTCCTTTCTCCCAGCATTCAGATTAGTTTTCCCTGCCTACCTCAGTTCTGCCCTATCAACAGGCCAAGGCAGTTTTTTATTAATGAATGGTATTCACAGCATACAGAGGAGAATCCCACATCAGGCACAGAAAGAGAAAGCTGTATGACTTGACATAGGAACTAGGAAACAAATGCTTCTCACACATACTGAGAGAAAAATAATGGGTTTAAGAGGTGGGGGAGGGTAGGAGAAAAAAAAAGATGAGAACAGTAAATAATAAGAATTAAGTTCTGGTGTGCTACTGTATAGTAGATTGCCTATAGATAATGCTAAAACAAAAACTCACAAAAATGGATTTTAAACATTTTTTGCCAGGACAAAGGGTAGAATTTGGGGAAATATGCATGTCTAGCCTGATTTTTATTTATTTATTTATTTATTTATTTATTTATTTATTTATTTATTTATTTTTTTGGTTTTCGAGACAGGGTTTCTCTGTGGTTTTGGAGCCTGTCCTGGAACTAGCTCTTGTAGACCAGGCTAATCTCGAACTCACAGAGACCCGCCTGCCTCTGCCTCCCGAGTGCTGGGATTAAAGGCGTGAGCCACCACCGCCCGGCAAGAGCATATTGTAAAGCAAAGAAAAGAAAATTTTCTTAAAGCTCTATTTTTTTTTAAAATTCGTAGCCATTTGACTTGAGTCCTGTACCCATTCACAAGAGTCAGACCAACAGCAAGGCAGGTGTCACCAAAGCTAAAGGAGGTGCTCTTGACAGAAGAAAAGTGGCATAAAAACATGGCAAGACGAACAAGGTCAATTATTTACAACATGCCTTGGATCACAGTCTGGTTTTGAAGGCGTGGGAAAGAAAGTCTGTACTTCTACTCAAGGCTCATTTTTTCTGTTTTCTTAAAGAAAGAAATGCTACATTAGAAGTTTGCTAGCTCATCTCTCCCTACTTCCTACTTATTTCCTCATAGCTTCTAGGTATTGGATATAAACTCCAGCACTTACCCAGAGACTGAACCAAAAGATACTAGTGTGTTTAATGATAAGTTGTTAGTGCTTCATCTAGATTATTATATTGTAAGTGAGATGTATATATTTTTAACCTGTATTTCTTTATTTTCCTAAATAGTTTTCAAGGAGAAAAACTTTACATTACATTTATAATCAGCTGCATAGGTACAATACCTTAAACAAGAGTAGAAACTTATGTAAAGTATAACAAAAAACAACCTTAAATTGTATAAATATACAAAAAAACACATACCACTGTGAAATATTTGAGAACAATAGTTGTTTTTTTCAGTTGAAAAGTAGATTCAATAATATATCCTTTCATCCTATCATTTTTATATCCCCCTTTTATTTTCAGAACAAGGTCCCTGAATCTAATTTCCTTTGTTCAGCTTTTTCTCTAACCATTACCAATAACAACTTGTAACCAACCCCCTAAATGATGACAAATATCCATGACCCACTGAATGACCAAAAGCCACCTACTCCACCCCCTGGGAATGTGGATGTCATATTCTCTAGACTTCTTTATGTTGTCTGGAGACAATGGCCTCTCTTAATGACCCTTAGAAAATTGGGATGATGGTCAAGTCCTGAGAGAGCTAGCTGTTGTCTAGTCTTGGTGTGATGGGAAAATGTAGAGTTTATCTGAAGTCAGGCTGGATAACATTTAATATTTTAAGTAAACAACATATATGTTTACATATTAGTGGCTATCAGCACTAGTGATGTCTTTGTTTGATTCCTAGCAAACTGCTTGACTTATACGAATTATCTAAATCTATGTGTTTCTGTCTCCTAATCTGCAAAGCTAACCTCATGAGACCTTGCTAGGTTGCTAAAACAAGTTTACAAGGCAAATAGGTTACACTGATGTGTATGAAGTAACATGGGTAAATCATATACAACTATCAATAATATCATGATATGATGAATAATGTAGAAACTAAAATCTGGTTAGCAAATGTTAAGAGGAGGTGGAGAGATGGCTCAAATGGTTAAGATCACTTACTGCTCTTCTAGAGGACTGGAGTTCGATTCCCAGGCCATCTGTAACTCTAGTCCCAGGGTAAACCAACATGCTTCCATGGGCACCTAGAATTCATGTGGTGGACAAACAAACATGCACAAAGCACTTATGCACACAAAATAATAAAGTTATGTTTTCTAATATTGGAAAAATAATTCTAGTAAATATAAAATGCTTATGTTAAGATCAAAAGATGCAAGCAGGCAGGAACTAATTGCCTTGAAAACCACTTTCACTTTCTCTTCTCCATTGCCCTCAATCTAATTCTGGAAATATATCTATGCTGCAACTAGGTGTGAGCAAGCTGGACTTGAATCTACTGAGATTTAAGTTCAAAGTATTCTCCTGAAGGCACACACAAGTTCTTCTCTTTCAGACATCAGCAGGAACACGGTCAGTACTCAGGGAAGAGGTAGGGGCAGGGAAGGGGGCTCCAGCTGACACTCTCTCTAGGGCATATGGCATCTGGGTCCACCATGCATCTGAAAGAATAGTAATTTCTTTTTATTCACATGGCTTCCCCCCTGCGTTGGCCCTGAAGTGTCACGACTATTTCCCTAAAGAAGCAACAGGGAAATGGGCTGTGACAAATACTCTTTATTTCTGGAGTGAACCTCCTCAAGTCCTAGAGAATGCCCTGGGATTAAACAGTTACTCCTGTTCTTAATGTCGCCAGACTCTCTACTGAATAAAGTACCAAGAAGCACTACAGCTGTTGTAAACAGTTTCCATTTTAATGTGAAAATTTCATACCGAGGTGGTTTGAATTCTTTACAGAGATAATACAAATTTTGGCTAAAAAAATCCAAAGTGGTAAGCATGGTTCCAAAAATATGAATGCAGGATCTGAAAATGGACTATGTCTCAGATGGCATCCTTAGATCAGATGGTTTGTGATTTTAATTGATCTTTGACTAGCACCCTGAGGCATAAATACAGCTAAGTCTTACAAGAATGTATGCATAAAAATAAAATAGACCTACTTTATGTTTTATCAAACTCAGAAACCCTTCTGGAATTATAAAGTTTAATATGCTGAAATAAATATTTTTAGATTTAGCAGTTCTGGGATGCTCAAAAGCATTTTATGACAAGAGCCTTATAACATTTTTACGTAGGCAGAAAGCTGATACATTAGCTTGTAAATAATTCAGTTATCATTAAAACTATTCTAAGCATTTTAAGAGACTATAAAAATATGTTCAAAGACTCTGCTTTTAAATTACTTTTACTTTTTTTGGTTAATTAAATAAATGTATTTCTTCTTCCTTTTCTTTTTTCTTCTTTACTCGTGTGAACCGATTTACCACCATAAGTTCCTCCTTCAGGAAATAATCCCTTCAGCAGATAGACTTGAAGGAATTTGTAGCTTAAACATCCAATACCTTCTCTGATCCAGCTGGTTAGAAAATACTGTAAGATGGAACAGGTATCAACTCCATTTTCTGATCTCTTCTTTACCAGATCTTATCATGCATATAGAAGAAATTTAGATCATCCTTCACTCAGTATAGGAGCTAGATTGTAGCAACTCAAAAAAATAGACACACCACTCCTGAGACTAAAGGAATCTGGGACACTGTTGGCAATCTTTCTCCTTTCAAATGGTTCTAGATTGGTAGGTTCATTATTACATTAAGCAGACAGTTATCAATGGGCAACTTTAACTCATTTTTACATATGTATAATTTGGTACTAAAACAAACACTTTTTTTCCCCAGAAGTAGAATTTCCAGAAGTAGAAGCAATCAACTGGCTTTATGAGACACTCCTGAGAGGTCCGAAGTCAAGCAGAAACAGAGTAGTCAATATTTCCAGTAGACCTCAGGGCAAATCCGTTGAAATGAATTGAAATGATTTGAGTGTTCCCTGAGTTCCTCCATGATTTTTTAAACATTATTCTTCACTTGCCTGCTGGATTTTGTGCATCAAGAACAAAAAGCATGAGCGTGATTCTAAATCACTTTGGCTCATAAGAGTAAAATTTCATTAGAGTTTTGTCCATTTTGCTTATGTTGTGTGTCGTCTTAAAAAACCTGTAATTATTTTTTCCTCAAGTTTTCTGAATTCATCTGCAGCTCAGACAAAGAACATAAAAGTGAACATATTAATAAGGGACCATGTTTCAATTATGTATATAACTCACATTTTTTATATCAGGTTTAATGTTTATTTTCTCACATCTTTGCCAAATATATTTTAACTCTGTCTTTTTAAAATGCGCATTATATTGTTCTTATCACACCACTGTTTTGTAACAGCATACCTAATCTTGTTTATAGTACCTAACCATTGATCAACCTCACCTTCCTTCTTTCCCTACCTATAATAGACTCTGTAAGTCTATGTAAGTCTCTAATCAAAAGTCTATGTGTCGCCAGGTGGTGGTGGCGCACGCCTTTAATCCCAGCACTCGGGAGGCAGAGGCAGGTGGATCTCTGTGAGTTCGAGGCCAGCCTGGTCTACAAGAGCTAGTTCCAGGACAGGCTCCAAAGCTACAGAGAAACCCTGTCTCGAAAAACCAAAAATAAAAAAGTTTATGTAGAAATAAGATTGGACAGTGTGTGTCATTCTTTGACCGGCCTTGATTTGTATTGTTTTATATCCTGAAACTGAACTGTGTTCTTTCATTCTAATCATTTTCTGGCATAGATTTTGGTAGAAGTTTTCAGTTTTTCTTCTCCCAGCATGAAGTTAGCCTTTGGTACCCTTTAATATATAGATGTACATTTCTACCTCACCTAGTCTTTCAGCTTTATTTTTTATGATGAAGAATGTTCCGTATTATCAAATGCTCCTCTGGCATCTGTTATTATAGTCATATGGCTGTTTACATCATTCCTCTAACGTTGAGCACTGTGGTTATTGATTTTTGCATATGGAATATCTTTGCAGACTTGCGATGAATCCAATTGGACTATAATGAGCAGTCATTTTTAATGTAAATTTGGAATTGCTAGTATTTTCTTATAGATTCTTTACCTGTGTTTTTCAAGGTTATAAAACTTCATCTTTGATGTAATAATGTTGGCCTTAGCCTATTTTGAAGAAGTGTTCATATTTTTTTAAAAAAATAATCCTTAAAGTTGACATTATTATTTTTCTATGCTTGATGGAATTGAGCAATGAAGCCATCTGGCCCTGGCATTTAATGGGAAATTTTTCTTACTGATTCAATTTTATTGCTTGTTACTGGTCTGTTCAAGTAGTTTATTTCATGACTTAAGGTGTATGTGTCTAGAAATGTATTTCTTGTAGGTTATAAGATTTATTGATGTGCAGTTGTTCATACAGATTTTAAAGGTTTTCTATTTCTCTGTTATCCATTAAAATTGTTTTCCTTTCATTTGTGAGTTTCAGTCTTCTCTACATGGATTTCTTAGTTTTATTAAGTGTTTATGTGTAATATTTACCTATTTAAAGACCCAGTTCTTACTTTTGTTGACCTTTTATGTTGTTTTCACACATTTGTACTCCAGGTCTTGTTTCTGTTCTTCCATTAGTATTGTTTTGGTTGCCCTTGTTTTTCTGGCTCATTGAGAGGTAATGATAAGTGGTTTGAAATTTTTCTTTTTTTTTAATTAATTAATTTATTTATTAAAGATTTCTGCCTCCTCCCCGCCACCGCCTTTCATTTTCCTCCCCCTCCCCCAATCAAGTCTCCCTCCCTCATCAGCCCGAACAGCAATCAGGGTTCCCTGACCTGTGGGAAGTCCAAGGAGCACCCACCTCCATCCAGGTCTAGTAAGGTGAGCATCCAAACTGCCTAGGCTCCCACAAAGCCAGTACGTGCAGTAGGATCAAAACCCACGCCACTGTTCTTGAGTTCTCAGTAATCCTCATTGTCCGCTATGTTCAGCAAGTCGGAAATTTTTCTTTTTGATGAGGGAATTGATGGATAGAAACTTTTCTTTCAGTTTTTTTTTTTTTTTTTTTTTTGCTGTACCTCATATATTTTGAAATGTTTTGTCTTTATTTTCCCTTGTTTTTAGGCTTGTTTTCTTTCATCTCTTCTTTGAGATCTTTCTTGATCTGGTGATCAATACACACACACACACACACACACATTCACACTCACACACACACCCCAACTATGGCTATCTAAGTTCTCTGGTTGAACTTGACACACTGTGGAAAAAGGATTCTCATTTTTTGGCCCTTCCTCAATCAGACTGGCCACTCAGTGTGTCTGCGGGACAGTTACTTTTTGTTATTTAAGATTATAACATAATTACACATTTTTGTGGGTTGTTTTCTTATTGCCAATTAGGTCTGAGCTGTATAAGAAACTTAGGTAACTCTGATTCTGAAGGAAAGTCAGTAAGCAGTGTTTCTCCATGGTCTCTGCTTCAGTTTCTTCCTCAAGTTCCTGCCTTGGCCTCTGTGAATGACGAACTGTAACCTATAACCCAAATAAACCTGTTAATTGGTTTTGGTCAGTGTTTTGTCTTAGCCACAAAACGCCTATTAGGACATCTAGGTATTGCTTTCTGGTTTTCATTGCATTGTTTTTATAAAGTATATGTGAAATGATTTTAATTCTTAATAGTCTTAATGCTTGTCTGTGACTTAGAATGTGCACTTCCATGGAGAATGTTGCATGCACTGAAGAGAAAAAATACCTACTGAAGCTATTATAATTAGCTGTGTCAACTTAACACTGCCTAGACTAACTTTACAGGAAAGTCTTAATAAGTTAATTGAACTGAGCACAAACAGGCAACGATGTAACCTCTCTGCTATGCTGGATTATAACAAGGAACTGCAAGCTGAAATACACATCTTTCATTTTATTTCTTTTAAAGATTTATTTTCTAGTCTTGTAAACTATAGGCTCAATATCTTTGTTAATGGCTAGAGTCCCCAATGAGTGAGTACATACCATATTCATCGTTTTGGGTCTGGGTTATCTCACTCAGGATAGTGTTTTCTATTTCCAGCCATTTGCATCAAAATTCAAGATGTCATTGTTTTTTACTTCTGAGTAGTACTCTAATGTGTACATATTCCGTACTTTCTTTATCCATCCTTCCATTGGGGGGCATCTAGGTTTTTTCCAGGTTCTGGCTATTAGAACCCAAAGAAACACATATATAGATCTTCCTGGAAATTGGAAGCAAACAAGATCGCCAGGCAAAAGTTGGGAGCATGGGGGTGGGGTTATAGGTGGGGTGGGTGGGGGAAAGGGAGATGGGGAGAGAGAAGGGAGATAGGAAAGACTTGGGAGAGCTTGGGGGAGTGGGAGGGTGGAGATGGAGGAAGGGAGGATATAGGAACACGGAAGAAGAGATCTACATTAAGGGAGCCATTTTAGGGTTGGCAAGAGACTTGGCTCTAGAGGGGATTCCAGTTGTACATGGTGATATCTCCAGCTAGGTCCTTGGGCAGCAGAGGAGAGGGTGCCTGGCCTTGCCCCACTATCGCACTGATGATTATCTCGAATATCACCGTAGAATCTTTGTCTGGAGACAGAGGGAGATAGAGACAGAGACCCTCATCAGAGCAATGGACTGAGCCCCCAAGGTCCAGGTGAAGAGCAAAAGGAGGGAGAAGATGAGCAAGGAAGTCAGGACCGCGAGGGGTGCGTCCACTCACTGAGACAGTGTGCCTGATCTTATGGGAGCTCACCAAATCCAGCTGGACTGGGACTGAAGGAGCATGAGATCAAACAGGACTCTCTGCATATGGCTGACGATGGAGGGTGACTGAGAAGTCATTGATAATGGCACTGGAACCTGTTTCCACTGCATGTGCTGGCTTTCTGGGACCCTAGTATATTTGTATGCACACCTTCCTAGGCCTGGATGGAGGTGGGAAGGCCATGGATTCCCTACAGGGCAGGGTACCCTGCCCTCTCTTAAGGAGGGAGGGGGAGAGGGCAGGGAGGAGTGGGAGAGCGGGAGGGGAATGGGAAGAGGGGAGGAAGTTTACATTTTTGAATGGAAAAATTTAAAAAAAAGAAAAAAAGAATTTTTTTTACTATTTTTTTATTTGTGTGTGTGTGCTTGCCTGTGGGGACCAGAAGAGGGCGTCTGATCCCCTGGAGCTGCAGATACAAGTGGTTGCTGGGAAACAAACTCAGGTCTTCTGGAAGAACAACAGATATGACACTCTTAACTGCTCAGCCTTCTCTCCAGACTCTACTTTTGCTTTTGTTTGTTAAACTAAAAAGAATCCAAAGCAGGGTAAGACTATTTTACTGCAGCAAATGAAACAAAAATTGACACCTTTAGATGGGG
This sequence comes from Microtus pennsylvanicus, assembly GCF_037038515.1. NCBI lineage: Eukaryota > Metazoa > Chordata > Mammalia > Rodentia > Cricetidae > Microtus > Microtus pennsylvanicus. The sequence goes on from NC_134598.1 coordinate 18,751,221, forward strand.
TGCTCTGCAGATGTCTTAGGTACACTTGGTCTAGGGCGAAATTTAACTCTGTTGTTGCCTTGTTTTTTTTTTTTCTTGTTGATGTCTCATTGCTGAAAATGTAAATAAAGTTTACAACTATTATTGCATCATAATCTAGTTCTTTAACTCTGTTAATATTTACGTGTTTGTTTGTTGTGATATCTGGTGCTTATTTAATTACAGGTATTTCTCCTGAAGACTGATCACATTATTATTTTGTAATGATATTCCTCATATCTTTTACCCACTATTGTTTAAAGGCCATTTTATATGGTATGTGTGACACTTATGCTTATATTTTATAATTGCCATTTATAGGAAAAAATCTTATTCTAATCTTAGTTTCTATCACAATGAAATCTCTGTCCACCTTGCAATCCATTCAGTCACTCTATATCTTTTAAGTGAAGAATTACTTTATACTAAAGGTAATTAACAAACCTGCATCTTACTATTGATATTCTATAGCCTCTTTAATATTTATTTTAGGGCCTTTCTTTCCATATATTACCTTCCTTCTATGTGATTAAATGACTTATTTTAGTATGTTTGTTTCATGACTTGCTCATTGTGTTTAGTTTGTCAATTCTACGTTTTGCTTTGAGGTCAAGGCGAAGCTGACCAAAATGTCTTTTGATTTTAATAAGTGCCATTGAAATTATAGCAACATAAAACAAGAGAAGAAAGGACACAAAAGAAACATAGATGCGTTAGAAATTATTTTAACAAGGGAAAGATGTGTTAGACTTGTTTACGATGCAGAGTATTACTTTAACTATGTAAAGATGTGTTACTTTTGCTTATGCTGCATTTGTTAATGATGTAGGCATGTGTCTTTAATTATGTAAAGATGTGTTGTATCTCTTCCACTTTCTCCCCCTAAGGTCACTGGTCTAATAATGAGCTGAAGGGCCAATAGTGAGACAGGAAAAAGGATAGGCAGGACTAGGAGGCAGAAAAAATAAATGGGAGGAGAAATCTAGGCTCAAGAAGAAAAAAAAACGAGAGAAGGAGGAGGAGAGAACAAGAGAGATGCCTGAGGCTGGAAGTCAGGCAGCTGCGAGCCAGTGAAAGTACGAGATATAGAAGTAAGAAAGGTAATAAGCCCCGAGGCAAAAGGTAAGTAAAGAGAAGGACTTAAATTTAACTTAAAAGAGTCAGTCAGCAATGTGTTAGGCCAAGCATTCAAAACTAGTGAGTCTCTGTGTCATGATTTGAGAGCTGGTTGGTGGCCCAAAAGAAAACGCCTCGTACACATACCGGCAGGAAAACACTCTCCTTTCATTCTTCCCGTCACACAGCTTTTTGTTATTATTATTATTTTAATTGGCTTGTATTTTCCTTCACATAAATGGTTGATACATTACATTTACAATATTAGAATATTCTGAAATGTTTATATAATCTTGAAAACAAGTTTTATGTGTTCTGCTTACCCATTAATATTTCTTACTTTCTGTTAGAAGCACTCTCTTTAACCTTTCTTGTAGAACATGTCTGATAGGCATAGAGTCCCTTAGCTTTTTATCTGTATAGAAATTTATTATATTTCCTTCATTTCCAAAGGACAGATTAGTTGGGTACAATATTCTCATTGATTAGCTCTTTTCCTTCAGTTGTGTGAAAAGTCCCAGCTTGTAAAATTATTTCTGAAAATCCTGCTATCAGGTTAAAGGGAAGCATTGCGTTTTCTTTTCTTGTAGTCTCTTGAGCCTTTATTTTATAGTTTTGAGCTTAATTATGAAGAGATGTAGACTTAGGAGTGTTAACTTTGAGTACTCTGACCCTTGCTGATCTTGATATTAACACCCTTTCCAGGCTTGGGAGCTTTTCTCATTAATTTACCTTTCACCCCTTCAGCATTGTTCAAGTCCTTCCTGCTCCCCACTAGTCAAAACATTTGCACTTTTAATAATATCCCAGATTTACTACAAGTAGTCTTTATTTCTCTTTATTATTTTTACTTTTTTTCTGTGTGTAAATCAAGCAGGCTGCTTTGGATCTCACTATTTCATTTGTTGGACTGATGTTGATGCTGTCATGCATTCTCAATTTGCCCAGTAAAAATTTCAGCTTTAGAATTTTTATGAAACTTTTAAAAAGCTTTTTAATCCTTTCGCTAAAATTTCTCTCTGATGGTGAAATGCCTGTTTTCTATTAGCTCATCAAGCTACCAAAATAACTGTTTTCTGTTTTCTGAGAATTCTCCTACGCTGATGACTTACTGGTCAGCTTCTGACTCCTTATTTAGTGTATTACGTGAGGTAAGGGCTTCTTTAAAGCTTTTGCTTCCTGACAAGTTTATATCCATTACTTCAAATTTGGATGGTAACCCAGATTCAAATTTTTAGGAGTCTACTCTTGGTATGTTTTCACTGTTTGAATGCTAGAGAGAATTTTAAGACAAGGTTTGCCGCAAACATATTATCAGTGTCTTGCTCTAATAGAGTTGACTACTCCACATGCTTTTCCTTTTGACCAGAGCTTTTCCCAAATGCCTTATCCACAACTACTGACTGGCCTGTGGTAGCATGTGTTAGGAATCTTCCTGTGTGTACGAAGAATCAAATTAGAAGAATCAGTCCCAGAATCAGATGTCCCTGCTTGTGATTGGCTGTGATCATCTGATCCCACAGTCCACTAAGACCAACACAGCTCTGGAGTAGCCCCAAGAAAGTAGAGCCCTGAAGCAGGATCTTTCTCCCAAACTGTTGTACCAATCACAGGCGATTGCAGCTGATGTAGACGTTCAATAGTGGGACTGTATATATTCCCTGAGCGCAAAGATTGTTCCTTTGTCTGTATCCATATTCAGACATGAGAATAGGGATCATTAAGACCTGTCTAATTTAGGTTTTAATAGCTCAACTCTTCAGTTCCCGGAAAGTTCACTGCCTTGTTCCAACAAGTAGAACTGAGAGGCAGTCTTGGTGAAACGCATCTGGGGCCTCCTAATCTGACACAAATATGGGCCTCACCTGAGTCTCACCGTTGCAGTGACTATACAGTATCATGGAAGCACTGAGGCTTTCAGAGCCTAGATACTCGAGTCTTCAAGAGTAAAGAAATAATTCAAATTCTTGCCGTTTTCCTGAGTAGAAACCAGATTTGATTCAGGCCAAAACACACGTCCTTCCATGGAGCGTGGGTCTATGCTTAACTTAGAGTGCTCACAAGTGCCATCCAGAAGGGCTCTAAGCAGCTTTCTGGGAGGTATATGCCAGGGACAGACTTTTGCCCTAAAACTGGGGCTGAGTCATCCAAGTCTCACCGCCACAGATGTATGCACCATTTCAAGATGAAGGTATGTGTGTTCTAGGTTAGAAATACTGTAAGGGAAACTCAAGCCTTTCCCATTATCACACATATCCACTTGAGAGCTACATTTGTAAGCTCTGGCTTCCAGTAAGGGTCTTTTGGTTTGTATCAGGAGTTCTCATTATTGTAGGGCTGACCCTGAGCTCTGTGACACAGGTTTCTTTGATGACCATCATGACCTGCTCCACACTTAGGGCAACCTTACCCTTAGCTCTAAATCCTGAGCTTAAGGAAAATGTAATCTAAACCATTTACTGTCTTGCCCATAAAACATTACTACAGACAAGTGTTCCAATAGGTTTCCCAGCATTGGGTTTATCCTGCGCAGGGCAGGTAGTGAGTTAGTTTCATACCATGAGTAGTTACTTTTCTTGTTACTGTGCCCAAATACCTGACAAGGAGCCACTTGAAAGGACAAAGTCCATCACTGTGAGGAGGTCATGCAGCAATCATAAAAGGCAGCTAGTCACACTGTATCCGTGATGGAGAAGCAGAGAAAAGTGAGTGAAGATACTCAGCTAGCTTCCTTTTTCCTGCAGCCTAGATCCCTATTTGATGAAATGGTTCCTCTCTCCCTCACAGTGGGCCTTCTTTCCTCATGCAACCTAAAAAAATCCATCACAAATCCAACGAGAGAGCATTCCCCAATGAGACTCTAGTACCTGTCAAGTTTACATTCAGTATAAACAAATCACAGGATTTAAGTCCTGAGCTTTGTCTCCGCCGATGCAGGAGGCATTTCTGTTTGTGCTCCCATGGTTGAATTTGGAGGAGTCGTGACAAGGGGAACTCTTTACCACTGAAGGCAGGCAGAATGGAGAGATCCCTCACTTGGTTTCCTTGATTCCTAGGAAAGTAACTGGTCTTCAACATGTGGAGAAGAATCACCAGAGGATCTCACTTCGTAGTCATCTAGCCTAACCTGTTTCACAGTAAGTTAGTTTGAAATTTCTCATTGAAAGTGTTTTTGCCTGGTTTCTTTCTTATTATTACACAACTGTCAGATGTTGGCTTTATATATTTAAAGAGGGTTGGGTTTCTTTGCTTTTTATTGAGTGTTTTTTTTTTTTGGCCTAATGAAGATTCAACTCTAAAGCTATAAAATGGACAGATAATAGTTCTTTGTTAAATTTGAGGCTGTATTATATACAGTGCATTTTTATGCTTACTGCTGAAAACCAATTACAAGAGACTATTTTTTATAAGAGTGGCTCTCAATCTGTGGGTTACAACCCTTGATGGGGGATTAAGTAAATATCAGGTATTTAATTTCTAATTCTTGACAATAGCATATTTACCATTATGAAGTAGCAATGAAAATGATTTTATGACCAGGGTCACTACAACATGAAGGTATTTTAGGGCTGCAGCATTAGGAAGGTTAAAAACCACTATACATGGTCTGCAAGTCCCAGTTTGCTTTTCTAAACCTGGTTTTTATGTCTCATGTCAGCCAGATGATAGAACAAAGATAGTTTGTTTGGTTCATGTTTTTTTTTCCAGTAAGTTCTCTACGTTTACAGCTTATTTATTTTTAAAATGAAAAGGAAGTTGTCCTAGGTAAAGCTTTAAGGTTGAAAAATAGAATGCAGAAAAAATGACCATGTTAAGTAAGGTATTGTATATCAGGTCAAAACTTGAGACCCATGATGTAGATAATGGGGAGCCATTACATTTTGGAATACACACACAAAAAAATAAAAATTTGAAATAGGGAGATCATTTTAAGAATGCCTGGGAGAAAAAGAAATCTGAAAATATGAGCTAGGAGGAAATCAATAGAATATATATCTCTGCTCTTTTTTCTATTGTTGACAGGTTGGGGCAAGCAAAATATACATTTATTTCCTTCTTGTAGTATAAGTACTTTTCTACTGTTTAACAAAATCAAATATGTGTGTATAAGAAAGAGGGATTTTAAATGCACATTTAATACCACCAAAGTAACAACAAATTACAGTGAAAATAAAGTTAAATAAAATTACTATTATTATCATCATCATGGAAAAATAAACAATCAGTTTCAATACTGTAGTCTCTCAAAGAATTTTAGAGCTAAAATAATGACATAAAATTACGTCTATGTTACTACTTTAAGCTATGTGAATTTAAGTAGGCATAATCTCTGTTTTTGCTGATAGTGATGGGCAAGAAGGAAGTTACAGAGTATGAATTAAAACATAATAAAAATAATCAAGATAATTAAATGTTAGCGCTACAACTTTCATAATTGTTATTTCATCATTAATTTCATCAGTGAAATTTAAAGTAGGGCAGCACACAGTTACATAAGCAATGGCTGGTTACCATGGTAAATTCAAACACATGGAGAAAGCTGTCTATGAATCACAGTTCCAAACATTCAGTTCTTAACTCTATTAGCCTGGGTAAAGGACCAACTTCTGTATTACACAGACAATTGACAGCTATCACAAAGCAGCCAAGTGTTTTGAACACTCCCATTGTTAGTGACAGCAAATGTTCTGATGCCATCATTCATATTCCATCACTAATCATGAGGTTTGATAATGTAAATAAAAGTGCAAGTCATAAAGAATTAGCTGACTTCTTTTAATGGTATTTTAAAATGTAGCTTTGCATGGTGTTGTCTAACATCAGCATAGAAACACTTTAAATTCAGGCTGCTTTCTTTATGTTGATCACCAAATATTAACAATGAGACTGATTAATTACATTTGTGTAGGTAGATTGATAGAAATTATTTATTGACATCTTATCAAAGAATATGTATTTGGAATAAACAATGGCATTTTCCTTTGTGAATTTGAATTTAAAGTGTAAATATGCTTTGAAAATGAGAATCCCATTTATTTTGCTTATTTGTCAAAGAAATTGTGTATATTATGGCGCAATGTGTGATAATATATGTGTGCAATGTATAACGTCCAAATTAAGGTAATTGTCATTTCTCTCTCTTCATTTGGAGTCTTCAAATCCTGTCACTTAATTTGTCATAATATATTACATAGATAGTATATTACAATTATAGATAATAAATACTGTGATTATAGATTAGTATGACATCAATATGTGAATGGTGTGCTATCAATTTTGGTTATCCTACTGTGCTGTGAACACTAGAGTTTACCTTTACCCTTAACTATATTTTAGTACTTATTTTTCAAACCTCTGTACCTTCTTTCCTCACTACCTTCTCTACCTCTAGAAATCACTACTAGCATCTTCTTTGACATCTCTTGTTTTAATTTCTACATATATGAATAAAAATAGGCTTAATGGCTGAAAGATACTTTTGTATGTATATCTGCTTTTCTCTAAACATCCATACTGAGATACTTCAGGTGATTCAAGTTATGGCCTCTTTCTGATAAGCTAATAGCCTTTTCTTTGGATATATATCTGGCAGTGGAAAAGTTGAATCATATTGTAGAACTTCTTGTATTTTATTTCCTTTGATAATACATTTTTTATAGACTGACTTTACTAATTTACATCCCACAAACAGTGATAAATGTTCCATTTTCTGCACATTTTTGATATCAGTTTTTGTGTTATGTTGCTTGATCAGCTGAATGATTTTATTTTTTCTTTTTTAATAACAGACATTCTAACTGAGAAGATAAAACCACATGGTTGTACTTGTATTGTCTTGACCATGAGTGATTTTTGAGCAATTTTCATAAACTTATTGGCTATAGCGCTTCTCTCAAGCAATGTCTATTCATAGAAATTATGTATTTTAAGTATTTGTTTTATACTGATGAGTTTTTAAGTGCTCTTGATAGATGGAAATTCTTTTCCAACACATTGATTGCAAAGAGGCATTACATTCAATGGTTTGCTGGGTCATCTCTTCAGTATGATTTTCCATTGCAGGCGGTCGTCTTAGTTTGATAAAATCCCACTTGTCTATTTTGCGATAATTGCTTATGATTTCACAGACAATCAAAAGCTCATTGCTCTGATTTCAATGTATCTTTCATTGTTTCCCCTCTGTTTGCTTGTGTTTCCGTGTATCCGAATGTTATACATGGATCTCTAACACGTTTTTAGTGGGTTTTATACAGTGAAAGACAGTATAGTGTTTAATTCTTCTATTTATACATATTTTATTTCCTAGCACCATTTATTAAAAATGCTGCCATTCCTCAAATGTGAGCTGTTGATGCCTTCTGCTGATATTTTCCAGAAAATAGCCTAGCTGCTTAATTTGACAGATAAATATCACTTGATTAGGTATGCTGTCATTAGTATAATTTGCAGAAATTATCAAGTGGTATTTATATTCCCACATTTCATTAGTCATTAAAATCCGTAGTTTCTATGCTTGAGATGCTCAGTGGTTATGAGTATGTCCTGGTTTTGCAAACGACCTGAGTTGCAGTCTCAGCACTCACCGTGAAAAGCTCACAACTGTCTGCACCTCCAGCCTCGGGGAATCTAACACCCTACCTGAGCTCAGCTGGTGCTCATACTCACACTGGCATCCCCACAGACAGACACACACATGCAAAATAGTTCTTTTAAAAAAATAAAAGAATAAGAATAAATAATTTACCTACTTCTTGGTCCAGACATTTACAACTTGTTCTTCTTAGAAGTTTTTTCCATAATATAGTATTTATTAATAATAAGAGTCTACATATTCATTAAGAAGGATGTATAAATTGTAGTCAAGATTTTAGTACTTATAGAAAACAAACCCTGCCTTCAGAATGTCTTAGAAAGACAAAAATTACTATTTTCATTTTTACTTTGTCGTATCATTATTTTACGTGGTACTTGGTTTTGTACAGATGTCTTTAGGCAAGCATGTGATATCCTTGGAGTCTCCTACCCTTCTGCTCCTTCCTTCCCCGTTTCCTCTCCTGCGAGGCTCTTTCATTCTAGATAGTTCTGCTTTTGTTACTGTCTACAAGTAGTAGGAACCACGCAGCATTTGATATTTTTGTTCTATTTTTTTATATTGATTCTGCTTTATGTGCTGGGGTATATGTATACCACATGTGTTGTGCCATCGTGGAGATAAGAAAATGTTGAATACCCTGGAATGGGAATTACAGGCAGTTGTGGGTTGTCCAGCGTGGGTGCTAGAAACCAAGCTCAGGTCTTTTGGAAACGCACCAAAATGCTCTTAAAGTTATAGACATTTCTCCAGCCTTGATATTAAATTTCTGAGTCAGATTTATTTACTTAATAGATTGTTTTCCAGTTGCATCCATATTTTTTATAAATGACATAATTCTATTTTTATAAATCACTGAAAAAGGAGCCCTTGTGCAAACATACCACCTTTTCTTTACTCATTGCCCTGATAGTGGACTCCTAGGTTAATTACAGAACTTGGCTATCAGTAGTGCTGTGATAAACATAAATGGGCAAGTATCTCGGAGGCATTTACTTAGTGTCCTTGAGTATGTAACTGTGTAGCTGGGCCATATGTCAGCTCAGCATGGGAGATCTGACCCAGATTTTCATCTGCCATATTATGGCATGGGAAAGAGAGAGAGAGAGAGAGAGAGAGAGAGAGAGAGAGAGAGAGAGCGAGCGAGAGAGAGAGGAGAGGTGCTTATCCCCCTGGCTGCCTCTTAGAAGTGGAGGAGCAACGAGAGCAGGAGAGCTGGCCTGCCTAGTCCCTCACCAACAGCAGCACTCAGTAGAGTGGTCCCTGGACCTCCCCTGGGCAAAACGGTAGAGCTGGCCCTGGTGGTGTGGGTATTGGTGAGCAGACCCTGAAGATGTGAAAGTAAGAGCAGCTGTCCCCTCGCTCTTTGATGCTTAGGGTAAACTAGCCCTGGCAGTTTTGTTTTTGGTTCAATTTTATCAATGTTTGTTATGAATTGTTTTCTTAACAACAATTATTTGTGGGAAAATGAGTTGAAATTTCAAATAAAATTTTAATTTGCATTTCCCTGATGGCTAAGGTTATTAAATGTCTTTTGTAAGTTTACTAGTTATGTGTACTTCCTCCTTAGAGAGCTGTGTGTTCATTTGCCCATTTAACGATTGGATTATTTGGTTTATTGTTATTTAGAAGGTCAAATTTTAGGGTTACTTTCTTAATTTGTTCAGTAGATGATCACTACTCTGGTTGTTCTTTCTTTGTAGTTTAATGTCTGCTTTGCTATCATTTCTAACAAGTTTTGAAATTGTCCATTCATCTATTCAACAGCATTAAATATAAGCTTAAACTATAGTGTCCGCATAGCTAGATGCTGCATGTTCAATATAAATAACACCTTGATGTCTAGTAAGAGAAGGGATGCAATTAAATGGTATGGGTAACCTGATAGAATGATGGCTAGAAAAAGTTATTAACCAAGAAACATAGTTTAGAAACCTGAATGGGAAAAGCCAGGGTGAATGTAAAAGCCAATCAGTGAGGAGAGGAAGTTTAAAAGCCTGTAGTCATTTAGGTAATTTTCACCAAGAAACATTCTACAGCAAATGCCATGACAAGTAATTTGAGGAATCAAAAGTATACACTCTAGCAACCGTGCATATGAAAGGTTTAAATGAAAGAACCTGGAAATTCTGATAAATTAGAAGCGTATTTTGATAGCTAGCTCAAAAATGATGAAAGTTTGCCTTCAATAGAAGCCTGAAAATACAGGAAAGATTACTATGGTAAACGATGCATATGCTAATATAATCAACAACACTCGGCCATTATTAAGGACTGGTGACAAGAAGGTGTCTGGAAGATTAGAGAGTAATGTGGATTGAGTAACAGTATGACTGTCTAAGGCGATAAGGGAAGAGAAATTAGGCTTTGTGGGCAAAAAAAAAAATAATAGCGATCTTGTACCCTAGACTTAAGCTGTGAAATCACAGGTAAAGATCTTTTAGGAGACAGCCAAATGTATAACTTTGGAATTCAAAATATATTCTTGTCTAGAGAGGATTTAGGAACTGTCAGCATAAATGATAACTGAGCTGTGGAGGGACAAGGCTATATTGGAAATGTGATGAAATGTCATCTTGTTCTTTGTTTTTGCAGACACCGTCAGGAAGTATTACTTCGAAATGAGGTTTTAAGAAAGTTAGGTGACAAGAATATCAGGACTTCTCAAAGACATGCCACTCAGTAATCGGTAGCTCTAGTAAATGGTTAGCAAACAGAGAAATCATTGGGGAGATCAGCTCACAAAGCAGCATCCAATTTATCTAACTGAAACAAATCAAAAACAAAGCTCATAGTAGCTTTAAGAAAGGAAGAAACATATTGACCCTCATTGCCAAAGCCTGTGATGTAAGAAAGCTTTCTGGTGGCCTAATGAGAGCCCAAGGACATTCACTTCCAGGTCAACCTTGGCTCCTTCCCAAGGCTGCTTTCCCAAGTGATGTTTTGTGGTCAAGAAGATGTGACCACAGTCATATGTTTCTTTGCTCACATTCCAAGTGAAGAGTTAGTTTCCAGGAATCAGAAGTGTCTGTCTACCTTCTTGCATGTTTTGGTGGCCAGCTCTGGATTTCTCAATGGCGCCTACTCTTTGATAAACCTCTCTTATAAGAAGCCAAGCGGAGTAAGTCGATTTCCTTTAGACATTTGCAACTGCACGATACTTGAGTTCTCAGTTCTAAAACATCTTAGCACCAACAGTTTTTGAGTGGTTTGTCATAAAATATGATTTATATGAGTTCCCACCCTAGTGGTCAATCATAACTACCTTTGCTTAGATGCCTCGGTTTTACACATTATTCATCTGATGAATTTTCTAGAGATTATGTGATTTATTTGTATTGCAAAAAAATGTAGACCTTCATTCCATCTTTGTCTGCCTTGAAATATTTACCATGACATTTCTTTCAATCTCAAGGAAAATTCTTTAATTTTCTGCCTCATTTCTGTTTTGGTAATAATAATAATCAATACTGTTTCTTTCCAAACAATTGACCAGGGCTTGTTTGTGACATCACATCTTCAGTTGTCTGGAATATCTTCTCTTTCTCATTTTGACCATCTTCCATCATAAATATTAAGAACAGGATAACAATGTCATCTTATCCAAGAGAGCAATGTGGGCTCCTGACTAAACGGCACAGAAGCAGGGCATAGGAAGCTGTTACAATGAGAGGCAAACAAATATAATTCCCTCACAGTTTCTGCTTCATAGACGTGCTTAGGCAGAGACATGGACTGACGTTTCTGCTGGGCATTCCTTTATGTCATTCCTTTATGTTGTCTATTCAATCAGCAGAGGTACAATAGAATTTAAAACTAGATGGTTTTATGAAAGCATCTTTCTTAATTTAGCAAAGCTTGCAGAGTTCTATCCTTTAAAGGTCATTAGATTACAGCAAATATTTTGGGTACCCCTCTTCATTCACACACACACACACACACACACACAGGCACACACACACACATACGCACACATATATTAGCAAATGTGGAAATTATTTTTTTAAAAAGTGACCTGGAAAATGTGGGTAGAGTTTCTTTTGTAAAATTTATTTCTTCACTAAAACAGTTTCTCATGATGAAAGGGATTTAGGAAAGAAGTAACAGAAGATTCTATCAAAGCCTTCATTAAAAATTTTTGTTATATTCTAATTTAATAAAGGTTGGTGTCTTTCTTTATAGGATTTGCAAAAGAAAAGCCTGTGTAACAAAACTTCAGATTCAAAAACTCTTGGTTTTTATTATAATTTTAATTGGGGTTACCAGATAAAATGTAAATCACTAAGCATATATACAATTCTTAATTAGAAAGGAAGGAACTCACAAGATATACCACTAAAGAAGAAAATGTCTGATTGAATGGTATTCATTTAAATATAGCTTATATGCTAATGAAAGCTGTTTTTCTTAATTTACTTTATAATATATAGTATTTAACAGGTTATCCTTAGGAAGAATGTGGACATATTAAATTATAAAAATTATACTTGTATTCTAATCACTAAAATAAATCAGAAGAGTCATAATGATCATATACAATGTGCCATCAAAATCAGTGATGTTGTGAAAGTAAAAATAGGAAACAACTGGATAATGTTGGAAAGGTAAATTGTAAGTGCAATTTAAGTTGATCTAGGTCTTGGCCAAGAAGATGAGAAGATGAGGGTCTTTGCAGAGGTCAAAATGAGACATTGATCACCAAAGGAAAGCCCATAGCAGAATTATGGACATGCATTTGGCTAGGAAAGAAGTTCTGCATTTGGCTGTTCTTGCTCCTTCTTAAGAAAAGACATTGACTTCATCAAAAATCAACAATTTTCCCTCCCTTGTGGCTGAAATGGGCAATTGCAAATGTTCTGATCCTTCAGACACATGCTTTAAACCCGTTTAGGATTCCTAGATTTCATTTGAAGCATGAAGTATGGATAGGGATGACCAGAGTCTCTGTGAAGCTGAGTTGAAGCCAACTGCTGATAAAGCTGGTCCCAGTGATACTTTGTTTTTATTTTTATTTCTCAAGACAGGGTTTCTCTGTAGCTTTGGAACCAATCCTGGAACTAGCTCTTGTAGACCAGGCTGGCCTCGAACTCACAAAGATCTGCCTGCCTCTGCCTCCAGAGTGCTGGGATTAAAGGCGTGTGCCACCACCTCCTGGCTCCAGCGATAATTTTATGAATGGTAATGAAGTTATGGGCTTAGAGACAATAGCTAGAGGAGATCAAGCCACAGTCTCTTTTGTGATGTATTTTTTAAAAGCTACCTTAACTAATATTTTGTTTAAAATACTGGATTGTATTATAGGTAAATAGGAAAAGGGCTACATTTATGCCACGAGATAAGTTTGAGACCAGTTAAGGATAAAATCAGTAAACTATCAAAGCTTTGATAAAGGGAAATGCACACCGCAATCTGATTTCTGGAAAGACAGTTTTTGGTTCATTGACCTCGGTAGCCTCTTTCAGTAAGCCTAGGCTTATACTTAAAAGTTTCTTTGTAATTGTGATGCTTCAGATTAGACCACACTATGTGAGTGAGGAAATACTGGTGAGCAAAAAAGGACTTGAAAAGTGGCTGCATCCTAGAAACAATGAACCTCCTGATGCTGGTTGGTTTGGATTCTGGGTGTTGTGGATCAATGTGTAATGGGTATAAACAGAAGAAAGCTTAAGGACTGTTTCCAACACATATCAAAGTTTCCATTTCAAAGTTCCAAACATAAGTTTGAGATCCTAGAAATATGTTTATTTTATTTTGGAGTTTACTATTAATGGATTTGACCTGCCAGTCTTTGCACAAATCAAGGGCTAGAGAGAAATATTTTGGAGGAATTTAAGTCATGGCGATTGAAAATGAAGAAATTGAAAAGAAGATAGAATACTTTGCAAAAATCATTTAAAGGGTTGTGAAGAAATATAGAAACTTGTAGAGGAAGGTCTAATAGACAGAATTTTGTTGAGTGATTTCATTTAATGGCCTTTTCTCCCATTTTGCGTCTTTATTTTGTTGTTTTTATTTTTATTCTTTGGAGGGTCTCCACCTATAACCCAGGCTGTCTCAGAGCTCTCTAAGTAGACCAGACTGAACCCTACTTGCAACCCTCCACCTTTGCCTGCCATTGAGTTTATATCATGCCTTGGTTGTGCAGTTTTAAAAATGAGAATACACTAAGTACAAGTCTAAGTTGATAATACAAGGACTCCATCTGGGTAAAGGAATGGAAAACCCAGATTCAAGATAAAATAGCAAAATAGCAGATAGAAGTTCATAGAAACAAAGCATTCAGAGCCGTGTTGACATTCCCAGGCAGTTTCTATGACTTAGTGCTTATGTGTTATATATGTATGTGTGTGTATATGTATCTATAGATACATATGTAATTCAATAGATGAAAAGTTAATAATTTACAGTGAAATAGCTACTCGTTTTGCTTTTTTATTTTTGATTATTTAAAATATTAACATGTATATATAAATATATAAAACTTTAGAGACATACATATATATATATATATAATGCTTATTCTAAAACTTTCAACCAAGAATAAATGCAGTAAAAAGTAAAAAAAAATACAGTTATTATAGTTTTTCCAATCTGTACATTTTTAGATAGTGTCAAGTCAGTATAAAATATGCTGGAGAGAGAACTATGTGATTAAGAGCACTTGTTGCTCAGTTGTGAAGATCTGATTTCATATCCTAACACTCATACCATCTGTCTAAGTACTACCTGGATGTAATCTCAGCCCCTAAAGATTTGATGCGCTCTTTTTGTCGCTTCCACATACACTCTGTCTATGTGCACACACACAGACAAATTCATATAGACACAAATAAATTTTAAAAGTCCTGAAAAACGTATATTCATATATATTTCCCATATATATCATACAAAATGGTCATATTGGCATGTGTGTGTGCCTAATTAATCTTAGTAACTGCCTATCGCATCCTATAATGTGGATGTACAATGAAGATTTTTGCTAGTTCTGATGATCATCGATTCATCTGCAATATACATAACAAGTTTACAACTGTTCCTTTATTTGTTGATGATTACACATTGCATATTCTTGTATACGTATTTTATGAATAGGTGTTGACAACTTTATATGTTCCCTTTATCCAAAAGAATCAGTTTCAAATTTTTAATGATTATTGTTGAATTGTCTTTCAAACAGGTTGTATTCATACATAGTTGTTACAAAAACATATGCACATAAGTGAAGTGACGTTACCACAATTTCTTTGAGCAGATAAGTACAGTTTTTAAGTAACAAAAATATGGAAGTTAAATTGAAAGCAATTAACAAGCATTTGATGCACTAAAACTGTACCAACGTACTTCCTCCTCCAGTTTATCTGACCCCCTCCAAAGTTCACATTGGCCCAATTAAAGAGTAGAGCAGTCACACCTATGGGAATAACACGTCCCTGTCCAAGGGACAAGCAGACAATAAGAATATTTAAACCTTTCCTTTAGAAATTGGGATTCTGGGCTAGAGTTTGCTTGCTCTGGTATAACAAAATATTCAAATGTAATCTAATTTTAGCATAGTAATCTTTTTACTATATATAGTGTTTAACAATTATTGTGTGTGTAGGAGGTTATGCGTATTCTATATCTCACATGTGTAGGTCAGATGATAATGTGGGGGAAGTTGATTATAACTTAATCATGATTATCCCAGGGATTAAACTATGGTTATCAGGTTCAAAGGCAAGTGTCTTTATCTGCTGTATCACCTCACTAGTCCATGTTGTTAAATTATGCATATCGGACAAAAGACATCCTTAAGCTAGGTTCTCCCAACACTGTGGTAATTTTGACTCAGTTCCCATCATGAGCTTTCAGGCCCAGCTTGGAATCCCTGGATGATATAGCTTGCCCAAGAACAAGCCCCTTGGCCACGGATATTCTAGAGAAATCCTAGGTATGCGAAAGACCAAAACGAAGTCCCTGGTGAGAACTCAAGTCACCTGCAGAATTTAATTTACATGTATGCATGTAATAACAACCTGTGATAATAAAGGAAGCATTCGTTTGAAGAAGAACAAAATATGTTTGTAGGAAGGGAGGGGAAGAGATGTCATTAAATCATAATCTCAAAAATAAAATAAAAATACACAATAAAAATTGACCACCTGCTGACAAAAAAAAACAGCTTCTATTTAAAAAAAATATAAACCTGTTACTCTGAATGAGTTTAATAATCTCCCTGTAAGTTGTCACAATTTCATAGGTAAGAGATTGAAGACATGTAGAAAGTAATTGTCTTCAATTTACACTCAAGGAAATGGCAGTAAGCTTGCGTCTAACTGTGGAACTTGAGCTCTCTCTGACACACTGGTTACTACTCTGATTGCCGAGATTGATTTCTACAGTGAAATTCTCTGCAGAAATCCCAGAGTGTATCTCAGCTTGTCTGTGTTGCATGTCTGGTCATCAGGAAATTAAAAGGCCTAAGTGGTTCAGACCCTGTCACCATGGGGCATGTATGACTGACAGATAACCTTTCAGGGTGATTCATTGCCTGGGAAAGCAGACTGTGGTATTGTACAATGTATCAGATAGGAGACATAGGCTACACATGCTAAGGACTAAAGATTCAAAACTGTGCATCCCTGTGGAATATGAGAAATAGGCAAGTGACTAGGACCACAGAAGAGGAATATGTACACCCAGGAAAATGCCATCCAGTCCTTTGACAAAACAATTATGGGGCCTTGCAGAAGTTACATTAAATTAGTATTTTCATTGGCAATTAGAAATCAGATAAATTTTAGTCTTCTCAATACAAACAAAAAGTCCTTTTAAATTACACTGTAGAAAACCAGTATTTAAATATCTCTGAATGTATGTCTAGCAGCTTATGAATATAATATCAACAAGTGTGACATATTGTTTATTGAAGCGTTGTAAGCAATTTTAAGACCGTTGATATCTATCATCTCTGAAGTCAGTCTGGTTTCCAATTGAATATTCTCAGAACATTCTTATCATCTTTTCTAATACCCATGTCTCCTTCCTAGGTTCCAACATTATGGAAATGAAAGGAGGCAGATTATAGCAGAAATGAATTTGAAAAATAAAGCCCAAATAAATTCCACTTCTTTTAGACTTGCTTTATACTTTCCTTTAAGTAAGCCCACCCACATTTATTTTGAAAGACAATATTTAACATTTAATACACGTAACGGCATCATACTTATATTAGTTACTTTTCTGTTGCTGTCATAACATAACCAAAAGCAACACAGGGGAGAAAGGACAGATGTTAGCATATAATTCCAGAGGGATGAAGCTCATAATGTCAGGCAAAGCATGGCATGGTGGCAGGAGCAGGGGACAAGGGGAATATTTTATTCATATATAGGGTGTAAGAAAACCAGGAAGTACCCTGTTTTCTTTCTCATTCAAATCCAATTCTAATGATGTACTTCCTCCTGCAAACTGACACTACATAGCAATGTTTAAGGAGACAGACTTAATCCTTAGCTATGTGATCTATATGATCTTGTAAGGCCTTGGAACCTGTTAAAGGCACTTTTAACCCAAACTTAGACCAGGAAGGAAACAAAACTTGGGGGAAAATCATACTGAGATATGTTTGTGAACATCTCCTGGAATGGGGATACATCATTTTCACCTATAATTCATTTATCACAAAATCTAATCTTGTAGCTTCACACCGAGCATCACGAACATTGAGAGATACAATCCAAAATATATAAAGAAAGATAATATGAAACAAACGTCAGCTTATTAGCAGTCTCCACTGCAAATAATTGCTAGTAATAGATATTTCTCCAATATCTGTCTCATTGTGTACACTTTTACATTTTATCTTTGAGTATGTTTGTGCTGTGCCCCTACTCATATGTGTTCAACTATGTGAAGGCCAGAGGAAAGCCTCAGGTGTCATCATTAGGACTGTATCCATCTCCTTTGAGACAAGGTCTCTGATTAGGCTAAAGCTCATTAAATAGTTTAGACTGGCTAATAAAATAGGCGAAGGGATCTTTCGATCTCTGTCTCCTTAGCACCAGGATGACAAACAAAAACCACTATGTCTGGCTTTTTATGTGGAGAATGAGGATCAATTTCATATCCACACTCTTACAAGGCAAACACTCTATTGAATGATCAGCTTCTCTAGTCCACCATGATGAACGTTTCAAGTTTTAATCAGTGTTAACAAAGATAAAAATAAATTAGAATACATTGAGTTATACTAAATACAAATACACCACTTTTTTCTTAATTATAAAATAAGCGATAAATTCTATGAACACCTAAACCGTTTGCCTTATTAATTTTGTTTTTTATAACATAGTAAAACATATTAGGTGAGACAAAATATAGTTAGAAGGATTGCATACATCAATATATATTTACAGCAATTTTACTATATATAATGCTATTAAGATATTATTTGAAAAAGTATTTAGTGAGATGTTAAACATGACTCTTACGTACTTAGACTTACTAAAATCTCTTTATTGAAGCACACTTGGTACAGAAAATTTCACACATATTTAATGATAGACATGACATTTTGATATATGTTTATGTCCAGCAACCATTACCACCACCAAGGCAACAAATTAATCACTCTCAAAACCATATTCGTATGCATTTATAATCTTTTTGCTTACCCTACTCACTTGTTGGTGGAAACTTACTTGCTTCTGTCACTATAGCTAACATTTTATTTTTATATAATTAAGTAGAATTAGATAAATATATATATATATATTTGTGTTTGACTCAATATAATTATTCTGAGATTCTTACATGCCATTGTGTATCTTTAAAACATGGACCAATTTTTAACAGATAATGTTATGTTCACAATATTCATCTTTGATGGTTCTCTGGCTCATTTTCAGTTTTGTACTGTTCTACGTAAAGCTAACATGGACATTTATGTATAAAGTAGCGGTGTATGTATCGACTTACCCTTTTCCTCCTGGGCACCATGAAGTGAAAGGGCTGGATCTAAGGTAAAGACCATCAGTAACTTGAACAGGAATTGCATTCACTGTAGTTATAATATTCTGTGTTTCCATCAGCGATGGAAGAATTCCTAGTTAGTCATTATCAATGTCCATTTGGGCTTCTTTACAAAACAGTGAGGGCGTTCTATGAACAACGAAATTTTATTGTTCACAGTTTTATAGTCTGGGAGTTTCAAGATCAAACCATGGACAGATTCCATAAGTGAACTGAGTTCTTGGTCCAGATGTATACAGTTTTCAGTATGTCCTCACATAGCGGAGTCAGGGAGACACCGTTCTGAAGTCATTTTTATTAAGAACTAAATCTGTATGAGAATGCCATCTTCATGAAATGATTGCTTCTCAAAGACCCTTCCAGTGGAAATATGAGAACTTTAGGGATTACGTTTCAGCATACAGATACGGGATCCTGGTTACAAATAATACGTCAGTGATAATCTGTGTTTCAGCATCCTTTTGTGATCAGGGCTTGTAACTTATCATCCTCAGATGTTTTCAGCTCTATCTTATTGTGGTTTTGATGTGCAATTTCTTAATGACTAATGATCTTGATCATCTGTTCTTATCTGTGTTTACATCCGACTGTGTCCTTGAGGGACAACTCTACCCATACTCTAGGCTAATTTTCTCAGTTGTGTTTTATGAGGTGCCCATTATTTTATTTTTTGGTAGTGGCTCTGTCCTGCCTGGTGGGTGAAATTTCCCACGACATTGGACCTGTGTCCTCTGGTCCTGTGGTAGTCTTCTCCTTCTCTGAGTCAGCTCGTGCGTCATTCACTCTTTTACTTCAACAGCAGTACCTGTTGTCAGCAAAAGAGATCTAGGCCACATCATGCATCCAACATTCCAGGATTCTTGCATTTTATCCCATTTCTATTCCTCCAAATCTAAGTTGGAATATCTCTTGCTACAAGTTTGGCTGGATTAGGAAATCACACATCTAATCTCTCTGGAAGGTTTATCCCTTCACACCTTGTTCCAAAACCCAGAGTAAATTATATAGATGGAGAAGTTTTTAAATCAAGTCCTGATTCGTAATGTACAATCATTCTTTTTCTCTTATTGTATTTGTTTCCTTTTACTAAAAGAAGCCAAACCATGTCTTTAAGGCTTTGCTAAGAAAAGCCTCCACTAAATAACCGAGTTTATTACTTACAAGTCTCTCTCTCTACTTAAAGCAAAAATATAATTCAAGTAAGATGTTTACAATTATAACAAAAAATATATATATATGAAAATATGTGGATCATGTACTCACATATTTTCTCATTTTCTCTTGTAAATAAAAATACATCACACTAATATGTAACTATTTTTATTGTTTGCATGTTAATCATCTCATTTGAGAGTCTACCTATATCCTGTAATAACTCTGTGATCTTAGAACATATTACTTCATTTCTCTGCACTCCAGTTATACCATATGAACAAAAATGTTAATAAACCATCCCATGAGTTCCCTGTGGAATTTGAATCTTATCCCCCGTAAAGCAATTAGACTAACAGTTGATAGAAGAAAAACAGGAAATAATTGCTAGCTACTACTCTTTTTTCCAACTCGTTCCAGTTTCTATAGTTATGGCCAGAGCCTAGACATGAACAGTTCCTTCTGATCTTGTTAGAAATGAAGCATCCATTCTCTGCAAAGTCACTCTGCTGTACCTTCGTTAAGATCTCAATTATCCAGTCACTCTGGTGGGCATAACATTTACCTGTGGCAATGTAGGAGAGCAATCATATTCTGGATTACACGCTTGTCGATTTCCATCGTACTACATATTTCCTCTTCCAGCCTCGGTCTGCCAGGCTCCACTCTACATGGCATTCTCCGGAATGACAGCCCCTGACACGGTGCCCAGAAATGTCCTGCTGTGAAGTAGCTCTGCCACTTCCAGCGTCCCTGATATTCAGTCCTGTAATATGACATCTGAAGATGTCTCCATTCTCAAGCTGCAACCATTTCTTTTCAAGTTCAAAATAGAATTTTTTTTATTCACTTCTTTATGATAGAGATGAAGAAGATGACCCAGGATGTTAATGTTATGCCCAAATCTGTGAAGTCCCCACAAAAGCCAACAAGGAGACCAAGTCCCGTATGTAAAAAGCAAAGAGCCTTTATTTTAATCAAGTTTGCAAACTCGGTCTCTCCACATGTCCAAAGTAGTAGAATAACCAGAGATCCCCAAACTCAGTTAGAATTGGTTTTTTATAGTAGTAAAGGTGGGGGTAAGGGGTCTCTGAGATTCAGAACCCCCAATTGGCTGACATTTGTCTAGGGGTGTCCTGGTAAGTGTGTGGTGGCAGGTGGTCCTATCTACAGCAGTTGGCATGTTAGACATTTCCTTTTAATGGTCTGTTTTTGGGTGGTGGTCAGGTAATCTCAGCTTGTGTTTCTTTTATTTATTTATTTATTTATTTATTTATTTATTTATTTATTTATTAAAGATTTCTGTCTCTTCCCCACCACCGCTTCCCATTTCCCTCCCCCTCCCCCAATCAATTCCTCCTTCCTCTTCAGCCCAAAGAGCAGTCAGGGTTCCCTGCCCTGTGGGAAGTCCAAGGACCACCCATCTCCATCCAGGTCTAGTAAGGTGAGCATCCAAACTGCCTAGGCTTCCCCAAAGCCAGTACGTGCAGTAGGATCAAAATCCCATTGCCATTGATCTTGAGTTCTCAGTAGTCCTCGTTGTCCACTATGTTCAGCGAGTCCCGTTTAACCCAGGCTTTTTCAGACCCAGGCCAGCTGGCCTTGGTGAGTTCCCAATAGAACATCCCCATGTTCTCAGTATGGTTTCTTACAGCAACCAGGTATTGTCTCAGGGTAAACTACTGAGACTCAGGCCTCTTATTAAATTTATTGATGGCTGAGTTCTACTCTGGCAGGTGATAATGATTGGAAGTAAAGAACTTCCTTTGGGTGACCTGCCCATACTTAGCTTATCATGGCTGCCCCCTGCCAAGTTAAAACATTGCTTTGGAAACCAAAATGAGATTTTAAAAAAATTAATTTGTCAATAACAAATTTATTTAAAGAAAGTTCATTTATCACAATATATTAGTTCATGGGTTTTTATTAGCAGAATGATATAATTTGAGAAGCAAACTCCATGTAATATATAAATTTCTTAAAGGATCTCTTGCCCAAATTGTCTGCAAATATTTATTTGAGCAAGTTTTGAGTATAACTTCAAGGTGAACTCATCTCTATTTATAATATTGTAATAGCCTACAATTCTGTGACATAAGTTATTGGAGCCCACAAGACTATACAGCAAAATGTATAGCTGAAAGATTCATAAAGGCAGATCACAAGTGTACAATTTACGGGGCACCTGTTTTGCAGAGCTGCGGGAAAACTTGTCTTTTGGAAAAGTCACTATCATATCTGTAAAAACCTTGTGAAGTCATGGTTCTTCCCTTCAAAATGGGATTCATTCCCAAAACACCTCAGCAGTGTAACTTCTCTTGCGTGGCAAAGGAATGACCCTGCTCCATTCCCCCATACCACGAGGCCTTAGGGGGAAAACATTCACTCTTTGTTCTAACCATCAAATTTACCTAGCATCAATTCCACAAAATTACCTGCTAACAGAAACATAGAAATGTCTATAGAAGACAGGCCCAGAGTAGGATGGTACCATGACCCATCTAACAAACCAATCTGGGTATCTCCAAAGCAGGTTATCACCAAAGAGATTGGATGAGGAGAATGGGTGAATCCAGGATTCAGGGATGTTTAGCAAGTTTATCGAATGGTTTGGAATGTCAGATATTTCCTGGTAAATGCTGGCTCTTTCCTGGGTTGGATCACCTGTTCTGGAATATTCTTTTGTCAGGTTCTACCTGCCCTTTCTGTGATTTTGATATGCATATTATCTTTGTCCTTGTCTATGGAATTTTCCAACTATGTCTGTAAAAACTAGGAACCTCGTGGAGATCACCCCTTATTCTCCTTCTTCCCCTTATTCTTCTTCTCTGTTTCTCTTCACTTCACTTTTCCCCCTTGCATGAAAAATAAAGAATATGCAGAGGTAATGTACTTGAGTTAATCTTTTTACTCTCAGATCCTCGCTTTCCATCGACATCCTAATCTGAGCCCTGGGGGAGTACTGAGCCTGATACTCAAGGCCCCTAATAATAAATGTAAAGAAAGATGAATCCAAGGACTCTTTGCTTTATTTCAGTGAATTTCTAGAGACAGTAGGTTATGTTTTGTTAAGAAAGAAGTTAAGATTTGTCTACAGTTTTGAAGAGAGGAACAAGTCAATTTGAGGTTAAAGTTTCTGTAATTTTCCTATGTATTTGGGGAATTTTTTTTTAGATGTTTGCTTCTGAGAAGGAAGCTCCTTGAACATCCCTCTCCTTGCCCCCCAGCAGCAGTTAAAATCTATTCCGAGGTTTTAAGTAAAGTTCACCTGATTATAGGTCAGTACCCGGCAGAAAAATCACAAAATTGCTTCAAGTAATGTGCATGGCTTGATCTTTCCCTGCTGAGGAGAAGCTCTGCACAGAGAGCGTGAAGCGAGAATCGCTTCCTCATGCCTAAGGTTAATGCCCGTGCTACAGCTTTAAGGCCCTGCCAGGTAAACACAGAGGAGACACTTCAAATGTGCCAATTTCCATCACCCTGCCACAGGCAGCGGAAAACAAATGGGTGTGCTCCTCGTCCCTGACTGTGGCAGGGCATTTGTTAAAACATGAAGATAAGAGAAAAAGAAGGGGAAAAGAAATCCCTTGGCACAGAGCTTGAATGAAATATAGCACCTAGAATTCAGGGCCTTTGAAAAAGAGTTCTTGGTAATCACTGTGGTCTTTGAGGGTGGCAGAGTGCCCTGTGTCAGGGACACAGTTAGGTGTAAATGCTCGCTCATTGCATCAGGCCATCGACCCCCTGCTGCTTGAATAATCCTTCTCAAGCACCATTTCATCATGTCGTTTCTATTCAAGGACCCTTAGGGACGAGTGCCCTGATGGCTGCCATATTAATTCCAAACCCTTCAGCCTGGCATCCCCAGTGGTCCTCCTCGAACTGATCTTTGCCTCTGTTGTACCAGCAAATGTGCCCTGTTCAGTCCCCTCAATAGACTGACCAGCTTTATTAATAGACTGACCACTTATTAATAGAATTTCGTGCTTTATATTAAATACATTAATGTTTTTAATGTTTTATCCTTGTTTTTCTTTGCACGTGTTCTGACACATTTAAAGTTTGTCAAGAAGATAGTGTTTTTTACTATAGGCTATCCTCAATAAAAGGAGAAACTGTTTAGCTATCACAAGGATACAGTATTGATTGAACCACGTTAACTTAAACAAAGAAAAGTCATCTCATAACCAACTTTTCCTCCCGCAGTTGTAAGCTGCATAGAGTTAGCAAGCCTAGATTCTGGTTCTAAACCTTCTGGGCAGGAGTCTGTCTAACTTCCTGTTTCTTCTCAGCCTCTCGGATGTGGATCTAGTCATCTTGTTTCTTACGCCTCTTGTAACCCTCGTAGGTTATTTATTACCTGGATCCAGGATGATGCTAACTAGAAAACCACCACTAATCTATCTCTAATGAGAAGTAGTCCTAATATCTATTTCTGTTGTTCTGCATATCAAACTGTCTGGGCTAGTAGTACCAGAAACCCGGACCTGGTAATTTATAATGTTCTAGTAGAACTGTTACTATTACTATGAGATAAATTATTCAGGACAAAAATCAAAGTTTACATTAAAAGAATATAGTTTGGAGATACAGACCAGAATATGCAGATAGATAGCCAAGATTTAGCTATCATAAATAAAAGCTAAATTTTAGAGATAGAGTTGTATGGTGGTTTGAAAGAAAGTGACTCCCATAGGGAATGGCACTATTGGGAGGTACAACCTTGTTGAAGTAAGAGTGGTCTTGTTGGAGAAAGTATGTCACTGTGGAAGTGGGCTTCAAATTTTCATATATGCTCAAGCCACACCCAGTGAGACAGACCACTTCCTGTTGAATGCAAGTCAAGATGTAAGACAATCAGCTACTTCTCCAGCACCATGTCTGCCTCATGCCACCATGGGGCACCATGATGATTAAATCTCTGAAAATGTATGCCATCGCCTCAGTTAAATGTTTTCCTTTGTAGATGTTGCTATGGTCATGATGTCTCTTCACAGATACCTTCACAAATGTCTTCACAACAGAAAACCCAGCTAATACAAGGTGGGGGAGAGAACTGATAGGTAGCACAGTCAAGCAAGGCTTCCTATGGTAGCTATGCTTCAGTTTGAGCAAGATTCTAATCCAGCACAAAACTAAACTGGGGAGATGGCTGGGGAACATTTGTTCAGTACAAGGGGACTAGCACTTGAGAAGTCTGGATGTGTTGCTGCCTTCTTCTTGAAGGAGTTGTCAAAGCAACTCTGACTTCAGGTAAATGACAGAGAGAAGGGAGTTAGGGTTGAGAACAGCAGTAGCCTGGAACAGATTGCAATTAGAGAATTTAAGGACTGTAAATTTTCTATTCAATGATAGTGCTGTGATGATTTCCTTACTGAAGAGAGAGAACGGGAACTTTGCACGCCGTTTTGGGGGCGAATTTTCCATGTGTAAGTATCTATGCTGGCTAGTCAGATCAGGACACATGTGAAACACGTAGGAGGAAATCTGTGACCAGGATATTTAAATCTTGTCAAAATAAGATATCCAGTGCAAGAATGTGCAACGACTTACACTGCACACTGAGTTCAGTCTGCAAGTTAAAAATTTGAGACTTCTGATAGAATGACTTTATGTGTGTATTATAATATGCATATGGGAGGAAATATGCAATAAAAATTGTCTGGCACCTTATAAAAAGAACCTTTCACATATGTTATCTCTATTAAATTCTAACCATGAAGTTATAATATGGATATTCTGAAAAAGAAACATGGGCAGGTCAAAATGTGGTTCTTATGATAAGAATTCAGTAGCATTCACCACAGTGACTTAGAATGCTTATTGACCCATGCTTTGCCACATAGGTAACTCAACAAAATGGTATGTTTAAAAGGAACTCACAGGGTTTTGTGGTGAGCCCCCACAGTTACATATGAGATACCAGATTTATTCAGAGAAAGATTACTATGCACGTATTTCAGCTCTTTCCTGAGAACCAGTTAGGTATGCATAAACTCCTCACAAACTGCAAGGATATAAAATAATTTAGGGTGAGAGGGTTATTTTTGGAATATGGTTTTCTTTCTTGTGAGCTATGCTGTGAATCCCATTCTCAGAACAAAAGGGCTTGGTCACTTTCCTATCAAAAAGGACAGGGTCCCATGGGAGTGATTGTGGAAATACTTAATTTGTTGTATCTTTTTGGAAAATTCTCAAAAGATAAAGGCCCATTAACTAATGGATGCATATTAGAGGTTGCTGGTGCATCATTAACTTGTTAAAAACAGTGCATAGAAAAGATGTAACTGTATAAAAAAGCAAATTGTTGAGGATGGTATTTGACATGGTATCAAGATGAAAAAATACAATTCAATTATCATTAGATATCTGCTGAATATGAAACATTTTTTTAAAAAAAGAAAGAAAGGGAAGCATTCGATTTTCATCAAAACAAGAAGCAATGAAATGCTTGAATTAAAAACCATTCCTTAAAGAATGCATAAATTACTCTATTCAACATGGTTTGGGTTTACAGAACCCAGATTATAACATTAAAAATGAGAATGAACTTTGATTCTTACAACCACCTCCAACCTGGAAAAATAAAACCTACCTTTATAGTGATGATGCAAATGTTGACTTTCAAAAATAGCTTCTACACATTTGTAACACAATTCCTGCACCTAGGCTCAGGGATAATGGTGGAAGATGAGGCAGAAAGATTGTAAGAGCCAGAGGAACAGGAAGTTGCTGTGAGATACTGTCTTCTAGAAATGTTAGAGAAGAAATACCCATGAAGTCTCACTCACACTATGGCCTAAACATGACCTGAGCAAGAGTAACACCAATAGACATACTAGCATAGAAAGCAGAGGGTGCAAAAGACATCAGTCCTTGACAAAGAACTTCAGGTAACTAAGGGATACTGAGGAGGGGGGAAATGATCTTAATAGGAAAGAATGCACTAATTTGCTTGGTTGTCCAATACCAAATGGTCATCACTGAAAAAAACACAAACACACATATAAATATATTTACATGTGTATGAGTATATATATATATATGTATGTATACAAAAATGTCATTATATAGACTGAGCAGGTTGTCTTTTCATATTTAGAAGTGTGTGTGTGTGTTTATGTGTGTGTGTATGGGTAAATGCTACATCTAAATCATAATTTTAAAAGTATCTTTTTGGTTAGGCATCATCAAATCATTCTTTGGATGGCTAGAAAGAGAATATTGCAGACACTACTTGTCTTTGTCTAAAAATAAAACTCTTTGAGGCATCTGCAGAGGGACCTTCAGGCCAGGCACTAGCAAACATTTGCTATAAAGGGCTAAAAGAAAATGTCATAGTTTACAGGCCAGTACTCTGTCGTAAATACTCAGGTCAACCCTACGACAAAAAATAGATCTGTTGACTTTGAGAGCCTCAACAGAAAACATAAATCAATGGCTTTAGCTATGCTATTAAACCTTCATTAACAAAATCAAACAACGGGCCAGATATTCCCCCACTGATATATTCCATGCTTGCCACAGTGGTACAAACAACGGAAACTCATCTGTTTTATTTAAATATCCTAATTATAGTGACATTTTAGAAATAGTGTGCAGTAAGGCAAGGAAAAGCCATGGCCACATAGTTCAGCAACAACTGCAGCCTTAACAGAACATGGCCAATCTATTCTTTGACCCATAATTTCAAGGAAAAGGTTTTAAATTGTCTGTAATCCCCCCTTCTATTTTGTTATTTCTCTGTCTTTTTATTGACCGTCCTGCTGCATGTGATTTTGTTTACTTGACTTGATTCTACTAATGAGGTTGGTATTTTCCTACCTTTTGCTAAAATAGATTTCCATTTGAGTCAATACTGTCAGATCAATGTTCATATAAATATACATCACACTAGTAGAACAGGTTGTATAAAATAAAATACATCCACTTTTCTTTCTGATCAAGAATATAGTTTATTAGCTGGAAAAGGTCGCAGTTCCC
The DNA here is from genome assembly GCF_037038515.1 of Microtus pennsylvanicus. Lineage (NCBI taxonomy): Eukaryota > Metazoa > Chordata > Mammalia > Rodentia > Cricetidae > Microtus > Microtus pennsylvanicus. Next base: position 18,779,095 of record NC_134598.1, read on the forward strand.
AGGAAAATCTTTTCATGCCTGAAGACTAGGAGGTTGCTTTCAAGCCCTTTGTTCTCTGGCCTTCTTTTCTAAAATCAAGGAAATAAATAATAGTGGTAGACTGGCCTTTAAGAATAAAAATAAATTCATTCGTGTCATTTGAAGTATTACCTGTTTAAATGTTGTCATCTATTTTCTATGAAGTTTAAGAATCTAAAGATACATTTATGTAATTGATTTTTAAGTTATAACACAAGCTGTACATTCATGCTTCTGTGTCTATGAAATCCATGTACAATAATTAACAACTATTAAGCTGAACATATTTTCCTTAATAAAATTTAATTTAATAAAAATATAATTATGTTACTTCCTCTTTCCCCTTTCCAAACATGTGTCCCTTTCACTTAATCCCTCCCATTTCCTTTCTTACCGCTTCTCAAACATATAACCTTTTTCCTTACTATTTATACACACCCACGCACACATACACACAAGAAAACACAGAAACAAAAGGATAAAATTAACCCTGATGAAGTAGAATCACTGGACAAACAAAGATAAAAGCAGAATTAGGGCTCAGAAAAGAAATGTATATTTATTTTTTTTTAAATTTCATACACATATACAGTGAAGTATGGTCATATCTATACCATTTTTCCCACTATGACTTTTCCTCTATTTATCCAACATCCCTTTTTTAGTGGGCAGTTCATAAATTTGATAAGCCACATTCAACAAAAAGTTATCAGTGGCTGACAGAAGAGAAAATCTCCCTAAAGCCCTCCGCTCCTCTTGTTCCACCCCCACCTCCCCTTCAACTCACTCCCCATCCACTCCCCAGAAAAGATAAAGCCTCCCATGCAGAGTCAACAAAGCCTGGCACATTAAGTTGAGGCAGAACCAAACCCCTCCCTACTGTATCCTACCATAGGGAATTGGCTCCAAAAAGCCAGCTCATGCATCAAGGATAGATCCTGGTTCCACTGCCAGGGATCTCAAAAACAGAACAGACGACACAACCACATGTAGAGTTTGATTCTTTGCAGGTTCCCTATCAGTCTAGAGTCCTTGAGCCCCGATGAACTCGAGTAAGCTGAAATCTTAAAATATAGTAAAATGAAATAAAAGAGCTTGATTGGTGCAGAGGATTTTGGATATGGAATATAATCCCCTTTTACAATATTTATGTAAATTTATAAGCAACCACAAACCATAAAAGCAAGAATTAGACTTGCAGCTTAATGGGAATCTGTTAGGTCCTTAAAACTGGTGACCTGCAAAGGCATCAATCAATGTTACAGAGGCAACGTGATTATCATAAAAGCAGGAGAACGACCAGCTCACATACAACTCTCTGTGGCAGAGCAGGGATCAATGAAGAAGTCATGGGGTCCCTGTGGATAGTGTGCCAGTCTTAAAAATGCTGGTAAATCTGTTCATTTGAAACACAATATTGGAAAGGATTATAAGACCTGCGCACAATAAAGTGTCAATGCTGGCTCCACATGGGGTTATAAAGCCAGTGTGTGAGCACCGCTGCAGCAGGACTTGGCACCTCTCAGCTTTGCAGTGTGTGCAGAGAGAAGGTTGTCATGAGGTTGCCATGCACTGGTGGCATTTGCGGAAGCGATGAATCATCCTGCTTGAGGAGCAGAAGCAATGAAGATGGGCATGTGTGGGAGAGAAAGAGGATCTTGAGGTACGGCTGGACGGACGGTAACTGGAAAGATCAAGCCACCCAACTTGTCTCCAGCAATAGGAGTTGACGTAGATCAAATTAAGGACATGCAAGGACAGAGACAAGAAGCAGCGGGTGTCAGCACCACTTGTGTAACCTGTGACTCGTGGTAGCCACATGCAGAGGAGAATGTCGCGAGTATTCCTTAGGCCTCTAACATACGGACGGAAAACATTTTCTACTTTCTCTTTAAACGCCTTCATCAATTGAAATTTAATTTATTTTAACTGACATAAGCCTTTAAATATGTTGTTCAGGAGTCACGATATTGTGTGGTATTTCTATAAATATAGACACTACATGAAATGTAATGCAAGGTCCTTATATCTACCTTCCCAAACATGATTTTTAAATGGAAAAAAAATAACCAAAATTTTTTTCCTACAGAATTTTGAAGTATTAGTCCATTATTATTCCCCGTTCCTCGACCGTCTCCTTCCTAACGATAACTGAAAAGATTATTCAGTCTCTCTCTTTCCATCTCCTTTTACTGTTCTCAGACTCTGGAAACCACCGTTCTCATCAAATTCTAAAATTAGTTTTTCATATTTAGTGTAAGGAGGGAATATTAAGCTGTGGCATTTATCTTTCTGTTCTCGGTTATTTCACCTACTCAAGTGATCTCTGCTTCCATCCACATGTCAGGATTTTATCCTTGTAGGTCTTCACTGTTTTCCCATAAGTATTTATAGCATGTTTTCTCTATTGATCAAATTCATTTTAACTGGTGCATAAAAATACTGAGATTTGTGTTGGGGTGCCAGGCCCCTACACCTGTCAGGATTCAGAAAGACACTATAGCGCGTGAAAACTGATGAAAAGAGGCCTGAAGATAAACAGAGTAACCCACAAACGTCTTGCCCTCGTGCCTCATTTATTCTTCCTACGTTCTCCCAAATGCTCTAGCTAATTTTCTTTCAATGATCTCTCTCAATGTTCCTCCCAACCGCACAAAGTTTCCAGTTTATATGCCTACACAGACACAATTAACCATTCTTTGGCAAATAGCAATGATACCAAACATGCAATTCTTAGGGCCAACAAGATGGATAAAACTGATAAGGCAGGCACCTGATGTCTTTTTATGTCTTGGGGAAGGTGTATGGCTGTGAAGCACCCAGGCACATCGGAAAAAGAGGGTAAACATAGGAGCAGCTATGATATGAAGAAGGGAGAGGGAGTTTTTGTATTAACTATATTTGTGTGGTTAAACAAGAAGTGTGTGATTTATAAATGTAGAGAAAAAGGGAGGAAAAGACAACCGTACTGTTGCACTCTCTGAACAGTTTTCCTGCCTTCTGTGGTGGTTGGGAACACAGTCTTGTAGTAACCATGGCTATCAGATTAACCCACAGAGGAAAGTGGATGGTACTTGGCCTCTGGGCTAAGCAACAGCTTGCTGTAGGTGTGCTATAACCACTGGCACTCAGGTGAGAAGGAATTCCTTGTTCTGGGGCTGGTTTAGCCATCTAAGCTTTTTTTCCTGTATTTCTATGGGTAAAGGCACAAACAACTTTCTGGACTAAGATCTTGTGTTAAGGAAACTGAGGTGAAGGTAAATAAAGAATATTAATAGCATCTTAGGGTAGAGCAAAGGCCAGTAGGTTAAATTCTCTTGAGTTGGCTGGGAGAGATTTTAGGGCTGTCGAGACCTCTTTATCAATATGGGCAGACATGCTGTCTCTCCCGCTCAATGCGTCTTTAAGTTTCTTATGTGATCTAATTGCAAGGTTTCTTTTTTTGTCAGATGTTCTGCCATAAAGGATAATTGTGGGCGGCTGGTTTCATGTAGATTTGACTATGGAAACAAAGGTTTCCTTGACTGAATGAATACTTTCACACCAGGACCCCACAATATGGGAAGAAGTCATTCAGTTCCTGTACAGAAAGAATTTATAGCCAATAACTAATACACTGCTGGGGTTATATTTGGGATGAATCCCACTGTGGAAAGAAGGAAAGCTATGGCTTCCAAAGGTTTTTACAGAAAATACAATGACTATTCAAGGGACAGGTGTTCCTGGAGCTCTACACATTGGGTCCCCACTATTCCCATGAGTTAGTCTATTGATCTGTCAGCTGTACTTTTACTGAACTTGGAACTCAGCATAAAAAATACAAGTTATGCAAGTTAATACCATTATTTGTGATATCCTGATATATGTGCACAGTGCTCGATGTGCAAATCAGCTTTCACCTCGCTATCTCCTTACATCCTTATGATTACCAGCGAAGACTTTCAAAATCCTCTCTTTCACCCTTCTTTTTTCTTATTGATTTTTATTGAGCTCTAAATCCTTTCTTTTGGTATTTTGGAATGTGCCATCTCAACTGATGCTGCTATGCAGTGGCACACTAGAATTTATTTATTTGTTTGTTTGTTTATTTATTTATTTATTGGTTTGTTTCGTTTCTGTTTAAGTTTTTTTGAGACAGGCTTTCTTTGTGTAACAGTCCTGGCTGTCCTGGAACTTTCTCCATAGAACAGGCTAGCCTCGAATTTGCAATGATCCACCTGCCTCTGCCTCTCAAATACTGAGATTAAAGGCATGCACTACCACTGCCCAGCCCAGAGTTTATTCTTAACTAAGTTATAACTCATTAATTAGTCTTTTCCCATACTTCCTGCCCCCCCATACTAGCCCCACTTTAGGGTAAGATAACTATCATTTCATTTTCAAACTCAGGGCCAGAAGCTTTAAGATTTTATGTATATTTCATGTGCTTATTTAACGACTTATAAAGTAATGGTATCTTCTTCTATCCATGTGGATACAAGTAAAGGTATTTCATCCAGTTCAGAGTATTTTGTTGTATATATACATCATATCTTCTTTATGTGTTTGATAGGCACTTAGTTGTGTGTTTTGGCCTACTATGAAAAGTGCTAGAACAAAGAAATCTAAACATGTTTCTTCAATGTTTATAATATCTTAAACCTGTATTTATTCTATGTGTATGCAAGGTGTGTGCCCGCACGTGTGTGTGTGTGTGTGTGTGTGTGTGTGTGTGTGTGTGTGTGTGTGAGAAAAAGAGAGAGAGAAAGAAAGAGACGGTGCACTTGCGGGCTTTAGAAAACAACTTGTGGACATTGTTTCATTATTTTACTTCCTTCTACTTTTTGTCAGTTCTGGGGAGGAGATTCAGGTCATCAGGCTAGCATTGCATGTGCTATTTCAGGCTGAGCCATCTCACCAACCTTGGGATTAATTTATTTTGGGCCTTTAGCCAATAGTCACATCACCTGATCATATGACATTTGTTTCTTTTCCTCCCTTAGTCATAACAGTAGCATTTTTTAATTTAATTTAATTTATTTATTTACATCTCGGCTGCAGTTTCCCCTCCCTTCTCTCCTCCCATTCCCTTTTTTCACCTCACCTCTAGTTCCCGTCCGCTCCTCCTCTGTTTCTGTTCAGAAAGGGGCAGGTCTCCCATGACTATCAACAAAGCATGTCATATCTACTTGCTCTAGGACTAAGCACCTCCCCTTCTATCAAGGCTGGGCAAGGCAACCCAGTATGAGGAATGGGTTCCCAAGAGCCAGCCAAAGCACTAGGGACAGCCCCGATTCCCAATGTTAGGAGTCCCATAAGTAGACCAAGCTACACAATTGTCATATAGGGCCTAGGTCAGTCCCAGGCAGACTCTTTTGTTGCAGGTATTGCGACACTGGTATGTGGATTCACACCATCCATGACATGAAGATTCAAATACACTTTGAGAATGAACTTAGCCTTAGCAGCCGCAAGGGTCTTCAGTCTCAGTGGACTGAAGCACTTTCCTTTAGCCCTTCAGCATTTTTACTTTTCCCTATATTTATACTCCAGCTAGTAGATTTCCATATGCTCAAAACAACCTGAATGAAGCTTCCAAAACTACCATGCCAAGTGCAAATACCTGATTCATGAGGTGGCATGGCTTTCCAGGTTGCCCCCAACCAAGTTTTGCAGAGGCTTTGTATCCATGGGAAACTCCCAAACAAGATTCACATAGGGCAACAAAAGGTACATAAGGTATCTGTAATACAAAGGATGAATTGGGGCTCGGTGCTAATTCCAGAACTAGGCTGGGGTAGGGGTTGGTTGCTAGCTTTCTGGTGATAGGCTGGCAGGAATTTCTGTCACACTCCCTGGTTGTGGGTTCAGATTCTGTGAGTTCCTATGAGCCAGGTTAATTGTTTCCTGTGGGTTGTATTGTGATCTGAACTCCTCTGGCTCCTAGAATCCTTCTTCCCTCTCTTTAACAGGATTAGCACGGCCTAATATTTGGTTGTGGGTCTTTGCATCTGTTTCCATCAGTTACTGGATGAAGGTTCACTGATTACAATTGGGGTAGTCACCAATCTGATCACGGGAGATGGCCAGTTCAGGCTACCTACCTACTGTTGCTAGGAATCTTACCCAGTGTCATCCTTTGTTGATTTATGTGTGTTTTCCTTGCACCAAGTTTATGCCTGACCCTAAAATGTCCCCACTTTTACAGTCTTTTCTTTCAGTACTGTCTTCTCCATCTACCACCCAACCCGATCCCTCAAATTCCCATCCCTACCTGTCTCCCCCAGTCCACCCAGGAGCTCTTTTCTATTTCTCCTTCCAAGGGAGATTTCTGTGTTCTCTCTTGGGCCCTCTCTGTTACCTAGCCTCTCTGGGTCTGTGGATTATAGTATGTTTATCATTTCCTTTACAACTAATATCTACTTATGAGTTAGCACAGACTATGTTTGTCTTTCTGGGTCTTAGTTACTTCACTCAGGATGATTTTTTTTCTAGTTTCTTCATTTGTTTTCAAATTTCCTATTACTGTCTTTTTTAACAGCTGAATAATACTCCATTATATATGTGTACCACATTATCTTTATCCATTCTTCAGTTGAGGGGCATCTAGGTTGCTTCAGGTTCTGGCTATTATGAATCATGCTGCTCTGAACACAGTTGAACACATGTCCCTGTGGTATGATTGAGTATCCTTTAGGTATATGCCTAAGAATGGTATAGTTGGGTTTTGGAAAGAATAATTACCAAATTTTCTGAGAAACTGCCATATTGATTTCCAAAGTAGCTGTAATATTTGCACTCCTACCAGCAATGAAGGAGTGTTCTCTTGCTCCACATCCTCTCCAGCATGAGCTGTCACTTGCGTTTTTGACCTTAACCATTCTGACAAGTGTAAGATGGAATCTCAGAGTCATTTTGATTTGCATTTCCCTGATGGCTAAGAATGTTGAGCATTCCTTTGAGTGTTTCTCAGTCATTTGAGATTATTTTGTTGAGAATTAATCTATTTAGGTCTGTACCCCATTTTTAAATTGGAATATTTATTCTGTTTTGTTACTTGGTTGTTTTGTTTTTGATGTCTAGTTTCTTTAACTCTTTATATATTTTGGAAATTAGCCCTCTGTTAGATGTGAAGAACTTTTCCCATTCTGTAGGCTGCCATTTTGCCCTAATGACGATGTCCTTTGCCCTGCAGAAGCTTTTGAGTTTCATGAAGTCCCGTTTATTAATTGTTGATCTTAGTGTCTGTTCTACTGATGTTCTATTCAGGAAGTATGGCATTTATTTCTATTTTAAGCTGTGAAGGTGCTGCATCCTGTTTTCTGTCATGTGTACTGAGGCACATAGGTACTAACCCTGTGCACAAGCTTTCTTTCCACCAAGTCCTCATTGGATAGCAGCCACTCTACCTGGAATGAGGTGTGGATGTAGCTTGGTGTTTGAGCATTTATGGACCACACACAAGGGCTCAATTCTGCCACAAGGATTACAGAACATAGAAAAAAAATCTAAAGGTAATAGCACCCAGATGCATTATTAGATGCAGTCCTGATTTGAAAGCAACCACATACAATAGAAAGCCTTAAGTTGTGGGCCTGTACATTCTTAAACTCATATTCAGAATTGTGTTGTCTTATCATCTTGCCAATTTTTTTATTGCAAATTGTTATGGTGGACCCTTTATCCTTTATCACCTCTGTTGTGTTGAACTAGACATTTCGCATTGAGTTACTGATGTTGTGCACGTCTGTCATTTCTTCTTGTAGGAAGACATATAAATGCAAGCAAATCATGTTTCCTAGAATACTTCCTGACTCCTAACAGTTAATTTGCATAAATAAATGAAATGTTTGGACCTGTGACCATGCCTTCATGGCTGCTTGGGAACATGGAATGTCATGCTTTCCAGGCTTGCCTTTGCTCTACTGTAATTATTCTCGGCTGATCTTGGATGTCATTTTTGCTTCCTTCAGTTATTTTCTCTCTTCTGCCTTCTCCCACATCTGTCACATTTCAAAACCTCTGCTGCAGCAATCACCTGGAACTCAAGAAACTAGACCGTAAAAGGCTCATCAACCCAATTATAAAATGGGGCACTGAGCTGAACAAAGAATTCTCAACAGAAGAAGTTCAAATGGCCAAAAGACACTAAAGGTCATGCTCAACTTCCTTAGTGATCAGGGAAATGCAAATCAAGGCAACTTTAAGATACCATCTTACACCTGTCAGAATGGCTAAAATAAAAAACACCAATGATAGCCTTTGCTGGAGAGGTTGTGGACAAAGGGGTACACTCATTCATTGCTGGTGGGATTGCAAACTTGTGCAACCACTTTGGAAAGCAGTGTGGCAGTTTCTCAGGAAATTCAGGATCAACCTACCCCTGGACCCAGCAATACCACTCTTGGGAATATACCCAAAAGAGCCCTTATCATACAACAAAAGTATATGCTCAACTATGTTCATAGCAGCATTGTTTGTAATAGCCAGAACCTGGAAACAACCTAGATGCCCTTCAATGGAAGAATGGATGAAGAAAGTATGGAATATATACATATTAGAGTACTACTCAGCAGTAAAAAACAAGGACTTCTTGAATTTTGCATGCAAATGGATGGAAATAGAAAACACTATCCTGAGTGAGGTAAGCCAGACCCAAAAAGAGGAACATGGGATGTACTCACTCATATTTGGTTTCTAGCCATAAACAAAGGACATTGAGCCTATAATAAGTGATCCTAGAGAAGCTAAATAAGAAGGAGAACCCAAAGAAAAACATATAGGCATCCTCCTGAATATTAACCTTCATCAGGCGATGAAAGGAGACAGAGACAGAGACCCACATTGGAGCACCGGACAGAAATCTCAAGGTCCAAATCAGGAGCAGAAGGAGAGAGAGCACGAGCAAGGAACTCAGGACCACGAGGGGTGCACCCACACACTGAGACAATGGGGATGTCCTATCGGGAACTCACCAAGGCCAGCTGGCCTGGGTCTGGAAAAGCCTGGGATAAAACCGGACTCACTGAACATAGTGGACAATGAGGACTACTGAGAACTCAAGATCAATGGCAATGGGTTTTTGATCCTACTGCACGTACTGGCTTTGTGGGAGCCTAGGCAGTTTGGATGCTCACCATACTAGACCTGGATGGAGGTGGGTGCTCCTTGGACTTCCCACAGGACAGGGAACCCTGACTGCTCTTTGGGCTGATGAGGGAGGGGGACTTGATTGGGGGAGGGGGAGGAAAATGGGAAGCGGTGGCGGGGAAGAGAAAGAAATCTTTAATAAATAAATAAACGGGAAAATATAATAAAAAAATTAAAAAAAATATGGATTGGGATTTAAATGCTTTCTCTGATACTCACAGCTCTTTACTCACCTGGACATCCATCTACTGTCCAAAAAAAAAAAATCTGTCTCCAATAAGCCCCCTTGGAATTTCCCACATGTTAATTGTGAAAGTATTTGAAACTGCATCAAACAATATTCTTCTTCACCATTGGAAGTTTAAACCAAATATAATGTATTCTTGTTTGAAAGTCTATGCTTTCTGAACACCTTTTCTTATGAAAATAGATTATAATTATTCCCCTCCCCAATTTTAGTGGCATTAGGTTTCCACATCACTGGCATAAGATATTTGTATATATAGTATTTTACTATGATTTTTCTAGTTTGGAAATGTATATATGTTACAACTATAGAAATGACAGCTTCTAGAGGCCAAGAACAATCAATTATTTGTATCAACACCAGAAAAATCAGCTCATAATGTTCAACAAATATATATATTTATCAAATATCATAGTGAGAATTATAAATATAATGAATGAATTTGGTGGCATAGTTGTTAATATGCCATAGCACTTTTAACATTTCTGTCCTTGTTTGCAAATTATTTATAATATTTTTGTTCTGAAAAAATATATGTAACATTTATAGTATATATCTTGTATTTTTTCTGTATTGCACATATCAGGTTTGGACACAGAGTACTTTGGCAAAACAAAGCCCCATTTCTATTACTACATTCATTGACATTCTTAGTTCTGCGAATTAAATAAACTGAGGTATGAAAAATAGAACTCACCTCCTGTAGTTGAAAGCAAACTCTGGGAAACTCAGCCACACTCGCTTTTTGATGTATTATTTGTGATTGCCATCCTTCTAAAAATAACTCCATTTGAATACTTGCATCGTAGAGCATATGGTACACAGAACCTAAGCAATTTACCAAAAACTTTTGTTCATAAGTTTGCTCATAGGTGCTATGAAACCAAAATTTTAAAATGTAGTCTGACTACTTTGTGTCGTTCCCAAGACCCAGGTGGCACAGGCCGTTTGACAGTGCTCTTCTTGACTTTGCACTCATTTCCTTGTCAGAAGAGTCTGACACAAGCAGCCAGCGGGCCATTATTTGTAAATCATTCTTTTGCCTTCAGAGGCAGTTGCTTTTAGGTATCCTCCTCTTGAACGTGTGAAAATGTTAAAAAGGCTCTCAGAAGGTGCAGAACTTGAGCTCCATCCAGAAGTACTTTCTTCCAGGGCTCCTTTGATTGTGTGAGGCTTAATTAGCAAGCTAAATCATAACGCGAAGAATGTGTTTGCTTTGCAAAATCAAATCAATTGCACGATTTATGTTCCCCGCAGCTGCTGCTTCCCATTTCTCCAGAAGCAGATCCATTCCAGCTGCAGCTATGAGCAGCTCTGCTTTGCTGATAGTTGTGATGTTTCAAGCATGCCAGTGCAGATGCCAACAACTGTAGCTTAGAAGAATCTTTCTTTTCAAGGGTTTAGAACTAAAAATATATTACAGGAGTTTAATAGGCCTGATGAAATAGAGTGATATGAATTAATATATTTGCTTATCCATTTCAACGTGGACTCTGTTAACTCAGAGTTCTAATTAGAGTCATACTTTGTACTTGACAGACAACACTGGTAGCTTATGACAAGTGGTAGATACACGGATGAGTGATATAATTATTCTGTTATAAGGCAACATTAAGCATCTTATTTGATAGTTTCAGTAAATTTGATTTACTTTATCACATGCCAGCACTTATTTTTATATTTAGAGAAATTTCAGTACTTCTAGATTACTTTTCTAAGAAATGGGATAGATGAAAAAAAACTTGACTATATTATTTTCTTCTAAATCTTTCAGATAGTTATTGATGTATCATATTAAATAGCATATTCTCTCTTCTTCTTTCTTTACAAATAAAACTTAATTCCAAGGTCAGACCTAAACAAAGACCACTGTTCAGGTAAGGGTTATAGGTCTAAGTAAGGTATAGCATTATTATAAATATGCATAAATCTGGAGAAAAACAAAATATGTACACAGATACATTTAACTCTTAAGGTAAAATCCTTATTTCTTTAGAAGCACACAATTTAAAATTAATCTGGTAAACATAAAAAGCTTACCTTTGTAAACTTCAATTTATACACTAAACACTCTTACTCTTTTAATATTTTTAAGGTTTATTTATTCGTATTTGATGTATGTATTTGCCTTCATGTATGTACGTGTACCATATGTTTGCTTATACGTATGGTGGCCAGAAGATGGCCTCCGATCCACTGGAATGACAGTTCCAGAAGGTGGTGCAAGCCACATGAGTGCTGGAATCTGAACCCAGGTCCTCTGCAAGAGTACATAGTGATCTTCACTACTGAGCCGTCTCTCCAGATTCCATTATTAGATTCTTAATGGGACAAATTTGTCCTGATGCTTAATTAACTATAATGTCTTTTGTTGACTATTTTATTTTAGAGGTTATAGAAATACGTTACAGTGAAGTTCACGCTATCATGTAAAAGATGTACAACATGATCACACGTCATCTTATACCAAGTTCCTAGGGTGCATTTTTACACACATGCACACACACACACACACACACACACACACACACACACACACACACACCATTTTGTTCAACCAGAAGTCAGAAATTATTTTCTAAATACATCTTAATGTTTCAAAACTTTTAAGGATAATATGCTAATTTCTCAAATTCTACTAAATAATAAAGGATGTGTGTCTAGAGGGTAACGTTCAAAATCTTTGATTTCAATTTTCAAAAGGCAACAATGGTAATATCTACATTGCATTTAAGTGGGAGAAAGAGAGAAATAATTTTTCATCAGATGGAAACACTGAAAAAGTATAGGAAAGGAATTTGCTAAAATTGATTTGTGTAACACTACGTGCTGACTTGGGTAGAGTTGTGTCAGTGCTCGGTATGCTGCAGATTGCGTCCCTGGTTGCTTGATCAACATGGGAATTTAAAAATCTATAGGTTTAGCCGGGACGTGGTGGCACATGCCTTTAATCCCAGCACTCGGGAGGCAGAGGCAGGGGGATCTCTGTGAGTTTGAGGCCAGCCTCGTCTACAAGAGCTAGTGCCAGGACAGGCTCCAAAGCTACAGAGAAACCCTGTCTCGAAAAAAAAAAATCTATAGGTTTAATTCCCTGTTAATGTGCTTTCTAATTTTAATTTATATACCTTTACTACTGAATTTATAAAGTGTAGGCCATCCTCTGTAGCTCCTTTCCTTTATAGTTTTTCAGATACTGTAAGAGGGAAGAGTTCTTCCTCAATACTTGGACCCAGGGTGACCATTGCTTTCTAAACTTCCAATTGTTTTCTACTATTACCCTCTAGAATTGATCATCACCTCACCTATTAACAATTCTGAGCAGCATTCTAGGAATCCAATCTATCTGCATGGAATTATAGACATCTATTTATTTAAGCCTTCTGACTGAGGGAATCTGGCATCACTCTGTGGTCTCCATCAGGTTCGCTGAGTACTGAGCCCAAACAGTAAACTGCTAAATCTTTGTGGAATCCCTAAGAGACAAAAATTGACCAAAACACTTCATAGGGCTCAGCAACAGAATGTTCTTTTTTTCAAGACAGGGTTTCTCTGTGTAACAGCCCTAGCAGTACTAGAACTGGCTCTTGTAGACCAGGCTGGCCTTGACTCATAGAGATGCACCTGTCTCTGCCTCCCGAGTAGTGGGATTAAAGGCATGTGTTCAGCATGCAACAAAATACTTTGACAAAATATTTCCTAGTTCTTTCTCCTAGAAACACCTGAGATCAGTACATTCAGTAAGTATTAGTTGATACAAAAACTACACTTTTTTTCCTACATTCATAAATATCCTCATCACCAGATAACTTAGGTTTTTTTCAAGCTACAAAACAAAATACCGATAAATGACAGTTTTGAGGTGTGTATGTGATACAAACACACACATTAGTGCATGCAGGTGGAAAGGAAAGGTTAAAGACTATGCAGGTTTAATTTTCCTTTGGACAGTCTGTTTTCAGCCAGGTCAGGTTATTTGGAGAATGTCGCTTGAGCAGATGAAACATCTGCCTCCCCACCTGTAATGAAAATAATAAAATCACCCATTCCAACGGTTGATGGTGATGTCATTAGATAGCATTTATAAAACAGCTCTCTCAATGGCTGGTTCACAGTAAAATATTCAGTAACGTTAGTCATGAATAAGTAGCAGAAGGGACACTTTGGTAGCAAGTTTTAAAAATGAGAAAGATAGGACAATTAAACCATCAAAACAAGGACCTCGGAAATGCAATAAGGAAAATGGATGAGGCGGGAAAATGGTTCTGTCACTAAAAAGCTTGTTTTGCAAACACAGGGACTGGGCTGGAACTTCATCGTTCATGTTGCTGCTTGGTGTTCTTGTGGGACCCCTAACAGTGAGAGCAGAAGCTGTCTCTGACTCTCTTGCCTTTTGGGACCCTTTTCTTCCTACTGGCTTGTCTCAGCTAGTGTTCATATGATGGTTTATGTCTAGCCTTATTGTAAGTTGTTATTCTGTGTTCATTGATATCCATGGCAGGCCTGGTGTTTTCTGAAGGGAAATGGAAGAGAACTGGATCTCGGGGAGTTGGGAGGTAGGGAGGTATGGACTGAGAGTTGAGGGCAGGAAAATTGCATTCAAGATCTAAATTTATGAGAAAAGAATAAAGAAATAAAAACCAAAAAATAAAGAATAACAATAACAAAACAAAAAGCAAACACAAACAAACAAAACACATTGGCTATGGTAGCCTGTGCTTCAATCTCAGGGCTGGGAAAGTAAAGCAAAGAATTTCCTGTGACTTTCTGGCCATTTTATCTAGCTGAATGGTGACACTCTAGATTCAGATGAGGTCCTATTTCAGTCAGTAAGATGGGAAGCCATTAAGAAAGAAACCTGACATTGATCTGTGGCCCCTACACAGATGCTTGTGAACGCATGCACACACACGCTCACACACACACACACACACACACACACACGCACGCACATATGATCACACAGACACACACAGAAAAGTAAAAACAAACAGAGAGCCCACAACATCAAGTCTCACAGGTCATTCTCTGTTCTCTTGGCACATGCCCATTAAGGCATCCGCTGGCATCTAACTCGAGACTGAAGGCCCCTATCACTCGCTATTCCACTTTCTCATTCTGTTTCTGTTAAGCACCTGCCCCACTGTAAGAGGTGGAATTTGTAGACTGGCAGCTTTAATGAATTTATGAAATTAATTGAATACAGAAGGAAAAAACAAGTGATTACTTACATTTATCTTCTGTAGCAAGTTGTCTTCAAAAGTAAAAAGAACAGACATTTACAAGTAAATTCATACTGTACAGCAGGCCCATCTATGCCAAGGTATGTGGAATTTACTATTTTACACTCAAGCCTTCTGCTTGAGATACAGCTTCCTAGGCTTTTTTGTAATCCTAGGTGTTTGCACCTTGGATTGCGGGTATCACACAGCAACCTCGTCCCAACAGAAAAGAAGGGAAGGACATTCTACAAGGACTACATGTGCGTGTTCTCTTATCATAGTGCCGTTGATAATGTGGTCCCACAGTTAGACTGTGTAACTGCAAGCCTAGCTGAAAAAAATGGAGTCCACCAGCGTGTTAGGAAAGAGGAAAGGGTTGGCAGTCACTCGAGGGAATCTCTGATACACAATGCGTAAAGAAAGTCCACAATTTACATGAAGTCAAATCCAACAACCAAAGGAATTACCACTAGCTATGGAAGGAATTTGCAGTTTTGAGTTGTGGAATCATTTCATCCCATGGGAATCTTGAAAACTAGATGCAGAAATACAGAAAGTATTTCCTCATTTTTAACCCAGTGTATAAACTACAAATTCTTTTAATTTAAAGCCAAACAGTCATATGTATGCTACCCATAATTAGCATAGAATTAGTGAATAAGCAGATGGCTTATGAGTGTCCTAATTATAAGGGTCAATAATTGGCAATCTATGTGTTCCCACTAAGAAGTCAGAATGGCAACAGGATTCTCAAATGATCTCATGGCCTAAGAAACATGGTAAATAAATAAAATAACAAATCACCATATCTTTTTATTAGCTTCAATAGAAAGACCAAACCATTCTCCTATGTTCATAAAACAAGAAACAGGAGTCTTGGTCGACTTGTCTTCAATGTAAAAATCAAGGCAAACAAAATATATCCAGCATACAGGGAAGTATACTCACTTTGTCTTTATTCTAATTCAGGTGGTGAATATGTCTTGTCTCATTGGTAAGAACTTGACTTCACAATCTGATATCTCTGGCTAATCTATAATCTCACCAAAGGGAAGGGTGTACCACAGAGAGAAGTCTCGGGCATCTCCAGGGGTTTGGAAAACTGGCACAAACAGAAGAGCTTCTCAAGGTGATGAGAGGTTAATGAAATATTGGTCTTTGGCAGGTGAGTCCTCTTGCATAGGAAAAAAGTTTCTACAATGATTAAATTTGTTGCTTGTGTCCAGCATTTAAAAAGAAACTGAATTAGATTATTCTTTGGAAAAAATTAATCTATATTAATCATAATAAAGGCAATTATAGTATTGCAGAATTTTAGATGCACACTCATATATAATGTCTGCACTAACACAGGTGGTAAAATAACTTTTATTCTCCAAATGGAAACTTCTAAAGGGTATTTGGAAGTTATTTACATGAGATTAAGAATATAGACTCTAAAGGAGGAGGGCCAGGGCTTTGAATTCAGTTTTGCATTTTACTAGTTCTGTAATTTTCAGTTAATAACTCGATGTCTCCATGTTTCATTTTCTTTACTTTAAAAAGTGTAAGATTATTTAAAGGAGAATAGCGCAGAGTCAAAGCATGTATGCGGTTCTATTAACTGTCTCCCTAACTTACCAACCTATTAACTCATTTTGTTGTGCGTAGTACTAGTAAAACTTTCAGCTGTGTCGTTATGCATCAGTCTTTGTATTGAATTTCCTTATCTTTACTTGAAGAGTTTTCCCAGAGAAATTTTACCTACCCATCTAGATTATTCTTATATAGATGCCTTCCTCTACACACAGATTATTCTTATATAGATGCCTTTCTCTACACACGCCTCCTGAGAAACATAGTTGGTTACTGTTCCCTTGTATTCAGAAGAATACTGTGATTTCCTGTAACAGTGTTTCTCAGTGTTTGTTATAAGGAATAAAACTCTATAAAACACTCTGTAAAACTGCTCTTATTCATCAGATGTAGGGCACTGATGTATATTGTTTCATCTTTTGCCCTGAAAAAATCATAAAATATATCAATAACTTAATAGGAGACAAACTGAAAGAAATGTTAATTTTTTATTTTTGTAAATTCACTGTTTTCCAGCCTTTAAGAACAAATGTTGAGCCATTATTTTGTTACCATGCTGCTTAGGAAACTCTTTTGAAAGTACTGTACCATGGACATTTATTTGCCTAAATTGGGATTGGGTCTCTTTTCCTAACCCTTTACATTTGTTACAGTATTTTTATGAATAGTTCTTGGGAAACCCAGCCCTTCTTTTTTATTGCTATTGTTTACTCAATGCATAGCGTTCTTCATATCTGTAATATTATGTGTTTACAAACCAAGACATCATCCTCCATTATGAAAACAGAAGTCAGGTCTTTAAGTCATGTCACAGGATCCCAAATTTAGCATTTAATTACATTTTTCACCAAAGAATTTTATTTGCAGAGAAATCATAAAATGTAAGTCACTTGCTGCTACTTGTACCCATAATTGTGATGTAAATATCAAATATTATTGAATTCATTGTTTTCCTGTATGACTTCAGCTTTCAGTAAAGAACGACTGACTATTCAGAAAATTCTCAGTGACGTGTAGCTAATGTATGTGTGTATGTGTGTGTGTGTGTGTGTGTGTATAATGCAATTTAAAATAAACAGAAAATATTATGATTCCCTCTTGATTTTTCAAGTATCTTGGTGCTATTTCTCCATTTTCCCTCTCCTGTGTTTCCCTCCCTTCCCCCTCCATAGGTAAGTCTCCACTTATTTTTCTCATTTCTGCCTTTATAGCAACTTCAATCTACGATTACCCTCTAGTACTTTATTTTAATCCTAGTCTTCATTAGCATATTCCCTTTTATAAAAATGAACTTATTACAATTGTATGTGTATCTCATTAAAACCCAAATTTCAGGAGAAAAACTCCAAATACCTTAGGAAGTACGATGAGAATTGAGCTTGAAATACCCAGTAGTAACTTTCTTCATAAAATGATATCCCTCTTGATTGTTACCATGGATGGTTATATATGTAACATATTTACAGGGCTTACTATTTAAAGGAGGACTTTCCTGACAAAGACTGACAATACACACTGCATATCAGTAAAATGGTGGCTGATGAGGAAATACACATCAAGACATGATGTTGTGTGGAGGAAACAAGTAATCATGTTGATTGTTCAGTGGAAGTGGTTCTCAGTGATGTCCCTAAGGGTTAGCAAACCAAGCACCACACAATGATGTACTCACTCATTTGTGAATGCTGGACAAAATGACATGAAAGCTCCATCTGTCTCAAAAGAAAATAGCACTTCAGGGTACTTTTCAATGTAAGATAATGATCTAATGTGACTAAGAACTCATGACTCCATTACAGCACATAACACCACTCTTGGGTCAGTGTAATTATCCTCTCTTCTCCCTCCAAGTGTTAATCTACTACTAATCTCTCTCTCTCTGTTTCTCTCTCCCTCTCTCTCTTTCTTCTATTTACTAGATTTTATTTAAAAAAAAAAAAAAAAACCTCTGAATTCTGTTCTAAGTTGATATTTGTTGGCTGAGGCTGATCATTTGTTTCCCAGCTGCCCAGACCTGAAATAACCACACAGAAAATATATTAATTGCTGTGTGACTGATCACTTAAGCATATTGCTAACTAGCTTTTACATCTTAAATTAACCCATTTCTATTAATTTGTTTATCACATGTGGTTGTGGCCTACCTTAAAGTTCCCTCCTGGATCCGGCAACTGTCTGCTGTGGCAGCTACATGGCTTCTCCTCAACTCTGCCTCCTCTATCCACTGGGAACTCCAGCCTTGCCCTATTCTGTGCTTCAATAGGCCCAAAGCAGCTACTTTATTAACAAATTTTATTCACAGCATACAGAGGGGAACCCCATATTACCTCCCCGTTTCTGTCTAAATAAAAAGGAAGGTTTTAACTTTAACATAATAAATCTGCATATAAACAAAACAGTTATCAAGTAAGAATTATAGTTATAATATTTATATCTACTTTATCTCTTATCATATCTAAGGAAAACTGTAATTATAACTATCTGTTCTTCAACTCTATCAAAGACTCCAAGAAGGATATATTACCTACGGAAACAGGAAGTGCATTATAAGCAACTTCCAAAACTCTAGAATTGACATATCACTATTTGGACTGTTCCAAAGTTCTTCTGTAATGTTGTGGCAACCATATTCAGCCTACAGGCCCATAGTATCTGGCAGACTTTTCCATGAAGCAGGAAATTTGAAGATCTCTTATGCCTTGTACTGGGAAAATGCATCAGTTTGTGTCTTCTGTGTCCTGGAAAATGTCTGGCAGTTCTCTCATGAAGCAGGAACCATGAAGGACTGTCTCACCTTCTTCGTGCAACTTCAACAGTCATTTCTTTGTGAACCCTGCATATCCAGTTCATACAGTCCAGGAAAGAGCAGTTTATTGCCCAAATGGCTAACCAACACCATAAGGAGAATCTTTGTTGCCCATCATCCTCTTGAAGTAGATTGATGCTGCTAGGAGCAGATGTGTCTCATTAAGAAAAGTCCTAAGTTCTTGAAACATTTGAAATGCCATATGCTGTTAGTCTTTGAAAGGTTTGAAGAATACCTATCCATCTGAAATATATCTCTGTATAGCTAGAAAACATAACTAACATTAGTAC
Organism: Microtus pennsylvanicus; assembly: GCF_037038515.1. Taxonomy (NCBI): domain Eukaryota; kingdom Metazoa; phylum Chordata; class Mammalia; order Rodentia; family Cricetidae; genus Microtus; species Microtus pennsylvanicus. The sequence continues at coordinate 18,798,379 of NC_134598.1, forward strand.
AAACTTGACTATTATAGATGACTATTAACCTGTATTTCTTAATTATACATTACATTTTTAAATAAGCTTCACAAGCATAATACCTTAGTCAAAAACAGAAATACATAAACATGGTGAAACAAAATCAAACTTAAATTTGTATCAATAAACCAAGATCCATACAAAGGCAAAGTGTTCATCTTTATATGTTTGTTTAAATGTACACAAACATTTATAAACAATATTTGAGAATTTGGGCATGGTTCTCTCCAAACTGCTTCCTGCTTTTTGTTGGACAAAGTAGTTTTTTTGGGTTTTCAAAAACCTTTCAGAGGGTCTTGTTCTATAGAACCACATAGTCTAGAAAAAAATCCACAGGTTCTCATCATCTATAAAAAGAAATCCAGAACCTCTTTTCCAAAGCAATATATCCGTAGACAAATTTGAAGTCAAGATAACTTTAAAATACATATGTTGATTTAGCTTAGCAGCCTGTACAGTGAAGTATATCACAGTTATAAAGTTCAAAGAAAACACAACAATATACATAATCTAGACTCTGTATTTTCCATCTGTATGTGGCAATTTTCTTTACTACTTTAATCTATGACTATCTGTACTCTGTCCCTTTAAAGACTTTCTTTTTTCTATATTCATCTCCTCTCTCTCTCTCTCTCTCTCTCTCTCTCTCTCTCTCTCTCTCTCTCTCTCAAGTCCATGTATAGTTTTCCAACACTGTGACCACTTAGAGGCCTTTCCATCTGAATTTGTCTTTACTGAGTGTCTGTAATCCTTCTCTGACCAGGACTACTTCTTAAAATGCTAAGTGGCATGGCTAGGACTAAAGCTGCTTTGCCTTTTGGCTCTTCCCAGTCCAGCAAGGTGGAGGCATGTTCACCAACTCTGTCTCTGCAAGCTGTGCACACAACTCAGTTCCACATATGCAGTGGGTCTATGTCGTACCATTAAGCATTTTGTAACATGTCTCTCACAAAACCCATTTAAGTGCTTGGCCTCCTGAAAGAGTAAGAGTTCATGCTGCTAGCACAAACCAGGAAACTGCTGCTCTTTTTTATGCTGAGTCAGTAAGCCTTCTGTTAAAGGAGCCCCTCTGCCCCTGCTCACTCCCAGCAAACAAAGCCCATCTGAAAAAAAAAATGTGGATACCAAAACACTACACTTTTCTCTGTCCTTTTGTGCCTAGAATTCCTTTCCAAGCGCTCTCAGGTTTTATGTGGATGTAGTTGGCACACACTGGCATTCCATTCTGTATTGGGTGTCTGAAAAGTAGGTTAGAATACATACTTTTTAAATTCCAGGAAAGACAGCCTCTTCTACATAGCAAGTTCCAGGCTATCTAGGACTGTAGAGTGATACCCTGTCCAAAAAAAAAAAAAAATCAGTATGGAGGACTAGAGCTGCAGGCTGTGGTCAAGTCTGTGACCATTCACGTCTTCTCTGTGGTATTTAATCCATCTCCATGCAGCAGAAAATAAATTTCTCTTCAAACAGAAAAAAATAAATAAATTCCAGGAAAGAATATTGACTATGTAGTAAAGACACACTGACAGTTGTGGTCATTGGCTTATTCTTATAGCATAATATGCAGCTAAATTGTACTTCTCCAAACTATTTAGCTGTTTTTTGAGGGTTTTTTTTTTTTGATCCTTTAATTCAGTTTTTTGAGTGCTGAGGTTGCAAGTATGCATCAGTACACTCAACTGAGGAATATTTCTTCACTGCAGTTTCATGGAACTGGGTCAGAAAAAGTATGAGCTTATCTGCATATAACAGAAAACTAAGACACAGAAGGTTAAGCATGATGAAATTTCATTTTCTGTCACTAGAGGTAAGTCTGTGGAGTAGTCGTCTTATCCAACTCAAACCTGAATACATTTCATGATCTAAAAAATTCAGTCACTTAGGATAATACTTCAAAGCATTATTTTAAACTGGAAGCACTGATATGTCCTAATACACAATAAATCCAAATATATATATATATATATATATATATATATATATATATATATATTCATAGTCATCAAATAGCACATTTATAATAATATATAATCTAACATCAAGAGCCCTGATTATTAGTTACAAGCAAATTCACATTTCTTTTAATAACAGAAATATATCTATATATGTGTATAATGAAAATAAAAATAGCCTATTTAAAGTTAAAGTTGGCATTAAATATTATAGAGACAAAATTAAAAACTTTATGCAGGTTATGTGACTCATGACTGTATCAAACATGTCAACCAAGTATTATGCTCATTATCAGTGGCAGGGAAAGTGTAGAGAGTAAGAATTTGATTTTTAAAAAACAATGCTTGGAACTACCTCAGCTGTTAGGAAGTCATGGCAAAATACAGCAATGATTAAAGTACAAAATAATAACAAACAGTATCACAGAAATATGTTAATGGTGGAAAATAAACTGCTAAAAATCACCTGAAATGCAAAACAAATATATTTTTAAAAATACCGTAGGAAATTGCCGTTAAGATACAGACCTATAATCCTGTGCCTTTCCCATAAAGGGGCCCAATTAATCTGCAAACAGGAAATGCTTCGAGATAGAACAAAATAATATTTTAGAGATGAGTAAAGAAAATTGGATATTTGTTACAAAATCCTAAGAAGTCAGAGCATAAACCCCTGCATCATAGCATTAAACATTCATCATTTTTAAAGAAAATAGATGACAAAACCTGGTCATCTTTCAAATTTCATTTAATGAAAATACTCTGTGAGCATTTGAATGGAAAGACGCTTAGCTGCCAAAGAATTAGAATTCAGTCAGCTCCATACATTGCTGTTCTAATACCCAGTTCTAGAAAGCTGTGTCCTCATGTTTTTGAGTAGGATTAACCAAAACAAAAAAGCAAACAGTTGACCAGCCAACAATGATAGGTTGCAAGCACACAAGATTTTAAAAGAGGAAAACATACCAGTCACACTTGTACTAAATGTACTTCAGACCGTTATGTGAAAAGAATTTCAATAAATCAAAATAGGAAAAATTTTGAAGAGCATACCCTATTCTAAAAAAGTGCACTATAATAAATGCCACTTATGATTAGAGCTCTAAGGAAGAACACCCTGACATAAAGTGGAATAAAATGGAAATAAAATTTCATAATAAACCTGAATATACCTAAGATTCATAATGTCATAATTATTACTCAGAGACCTACTGTTCAAGATTTAATGAAAGGCCTTGGTACAAAATTTGAGAATTGTTTAGAAACCAATTTCATCACAGCTTAACCATGTTCATCAGAAGCAAAGTGACCATGGCCTTTAATCAGAAGAGGGGTTACTTTAACCTATAGAAACGAGTAATTAAAATGGATACGACAGTTGGAAGCTGAAATGATACTGTCATTTAATAGATGTAGATAAAAGGCGTAATAGAATTAGTTATATAGTCACTATTTGTTTACCAAATTAGGAAAAGAATACAACTTCATTAATAAGATGAATGCCTACGAATAATTCTCAAGATGAAAGGTTTAAAAAAAAAAACAGGTCCTTTGTGTTTGAGAACCAGACAAGCCCTCTTTCAGCATCATGCCTATGATAAGCCAAGCATGTTAAAGTATGTAGCACTGGAAGACAGAAAATGTCTTGTTGCTTAAAGCTATGTGATTTTATTTGTAGAAAAGTAAGAAAGTGCAAAGACATACTAGTAAGTTAATGAAACTTCACTTGGTATATTATATGTACATAGTACTCATGAATTATTGTTCTGTATATGAGAAACAATCTCTAGAATAACATTGCCAATAAAACACTAATAATTAAATCAAGAATTCACCTAGCCAAATTCATAAAATAAAACAAAGAAATTCTAAATAAGACATGGCAAAAATGTTTTTAAAAGTTAATTAAATTCTAATAAACATCAAAATTTTCTTTTGATAATATGATTATAAATAATTTTTTCTTTTTTTTTTTGGTTTTTTGAGACTAGGTTTCTCAGTAGTTTTGGAGCCTGTCCTGGACATAGCTCTTATAGATCAGGCTGGCCTTGAACCCACAGAGATCTGCCTGCCTCTGCCTCCCAAGTGCTAGGGTTAAAGGTGCGAGCCACCACCACCCTGCATGAAATTAATTTTATAAGTAGGATTTAAGCCTGAATAATTTTTTACTTCAAAGACTATATGCTAAGGAGCTTTTCTTACAGTATGTAATCAGATAATTGAAAATCAAAACTAGGATCAATGATGTTATCATAATGCCATCTCACAAGAGCAGTGTGCAGATCAAACCACATTCCCAGAACAGAGGGCCTTTCCTAATCATAACATGTATACATATCAGAACAGTAGGGAAAAGTGTGTATATTTATGTCCCTCAAATCAGTGTAGTAAAAAACTGCAAACATAATGGAAATGCCAAATATTGTGATATTGGATATGTATATCCAAAAACAAAATAAGAAAATTTTTCTTCCAGTGAGTTAATAAAAATAACATATAAAAATTTAAAGTGTTAGTATTTGATATCTTTACATATGGGACTATATATCTTTTGAAGCAGTACCAGGAAACTAATACAGTCTTACTTTTTAAAGCAGTGATTCTCAATCTTCCAAATGATGCAATCTTTTAATACAGTTCCTCATGTTGTGGTGACCTGCAATCATAAAATTATTTTTGTTGCTGCTTCATAACTGCAATTTTGCTACAATTAAGAGTCATAGTACATATATATTTCTGGAGATAAAGGTCTGCCCAAGGGGTTGTAATCTACAGGTTGAGAACTAATGCTTTATACCCCAACTATCTTTATAGAGCCTTCATCCAGTAACTGATTGAACCAGATGCAGAGATTCACAACCAAGCACTAGGTTGAGATCCAGGAATCCAAATCAAGAGAGGGAGGAGGGAATATATGAGTAAGAGAGCTCAAAATCTTGAAGGAAAAATCTACAGAGACAGCTGAACCATGCTCTCATCTCTGTCCTTCCTACATCTTGACTATCTCTTCCCCTCTTCCTTTCTTCCCTCATTTTCCCCTTCTGCCCTCCCTACTTCCCCCATCCCCATGCTCCCAATTTTGTCAGATGATTATGTCTATTTCTCTTTTCCAGGTGGATTTATGTATGTTTTTCTTAGGGTTCACCTTGTTACTTTGCTTCTGTAGGATCATGAACTATAGGCTCAATATACTTTGCTTTACAGATAGTATCCATTTAAGAGTGAATACATAGCATGTTCATCTTTCTGGATGTGAATTACCTCTCTCAAGATTTTTTTTAGTTCAGTTTGAATGCAGATTTCAAGATGTCATGTTTTTTTACTGCTGAATAGCACTCCATTTTGCAAATGAGCCATATTTTCTTCATCCATTCTTTGGTTTAGGAGCACCTAGGTTGTTTCCAAGTTCTGTCTCTTACAAATAATGCTACTATTAACATAGATGAACAGATGTCCTTGTAGTATGATTGAGCATATCTTGGGTATATGCCCAAGACTAATATTGCTGGGTTCTGATGGAGGTTGATTCCCAATTTTCTGCAAACACGCCATACTCATTTCCAAAGTGGTTTTACAAGTTTGCATTCCCACCAAAAATGGAGGAGTGATGCCCTTATGCCACATCCTCTCCGGCATTAGTTATCATTGGTGTTTTGGATCTTAGTTATTATGACTGCTGTAAGATGGAATCTCAGTGTTGTTTCAGTCTGCCTTTCCCTGATGGCTAAGCATGTGGAATACTTTCTTAAGGACTTCAGCCATTTGACATTCTTCTGTTGAGAATTTTCTGTTTAGTTCTATACCCCATTTTTAATGATGTAATTTGGAATTTTGATATTTAATTTCTTTACTTCTTTATATATTTTGAAGAACAGTCCTCTGTCTCATGTGGGATTGGTAAAGATCTTTCCCACTTGGTAGGCTGTCATTTGTCTTATTGGCCTTTGCCTGACAAAAGCTTCTCAGTTTCAGGAGGTCCCATTTATTTGTAGTTGCTCTCAATATCTGTGCTACTGGTATTACAGTTAGTATAAAAAGAATACTATTGACTACATGAACAATTATCACAGAAGCAACATGGGTTACTAAGAAGAGCTCATATCTTAGAAATGATAGACTTCTTTTTTGAGAGGTCCATTGCCATGTCTCATTGCCTAGTATTCCCTAAGCATTCTTGCTACCATCATAAAATGTACTCTGAAAATATAGTCTTCATTTTAATTTTCATCAGTAGTATCTGTCTCACCATGAAATACTTTGACCCAGCAAGTATTGTTGGATACCTACATTGCTTAGGACAAGAAGTTTTTAAAAACAAAAACAAAACAATGCAACAACAATCCTCTAAACAATGTGTTTGCTGTCTAGTTAGCATAAAACCACCAAGGCATAAATGTCCTTTAAAGAACATGCAGTGGTTGTTTTTTTTTTTTTTGTTTTTTGTTTTTTTTTTTTTTGTATATTGCCTCCCTGTGAACCTTCCTTCTCTCTGCTATAATACTCTTTAGTTTATTTTCTGCTCAGTTGTCAAAATGCTTTGTCTAGAGGACACATTTCCTCATGGCTCTTGCTTCCTAAACCCATTTGCTTCTCGTATGCCTGCAGCACCAGTTCATAACCATGACTACACATTAGGATCACATTGATGAGCATTTAAAAAGCTCCACTCCCCTGACCTTCCTCTAATCTCTGCTCCCAAGAGTTCCTAATTTAATGAGTCTTGGGTGGTGCCAAAGCATCTATATTTGAGAGTTTCTGGAATCAGGTGTCTCTGGATGATGTAACCCCATTTGGCTATCTTTCCAGTTTTAATTTCCAGCAAGTGCCTGGATTGCAGGTTATTCTTTGAATATGTTCTGCTTTTCATGACTCTGTATTTAGAATTTCCATTTTTCCTGGCATGTACTTCTTCCTCTTCCTCTGTTGGTAATATTTTTATATGTGCTTGTTTGATTGCATGTGCATGTAGTGTGAGCATGTGTGTGTGTGTTCTTCACGTATGTATGTGTCAGTATATGTTTACATAATTGGATGTGAAGGCAGAAGGTCCATGCCAGGCGTCTTCTTCATTCCTCTACTAGCACAGTCCCCATTAACTTTTGAGACAGAACTTCTTAGTGAATGTGGTGCTAGTTCTTTAGAGAAGCTAGCTAAGCATCCAACTCTGGGGGTCTTCCTTACCCCATCCTCATTTTACCACCAGTGCTAGAGTTATAGACATGCATGACCATACTCAAGTCATTTATATAGGTCTTGGGGATCAAAACTTCGAGCAACATGCTTGAGCATCAGGAACATTACCGGCAGGTCAGCTTCCAGTCCTCTGTTAGTCATAGTTTAACATTTTATCCATTCCTACACTAGAGAAGTCCTTTCTCTCTTCTCTGTGGGACAGTTGGCAACCCCTAGTGTTCTTTGTAAAAATCAGAGCACAACCAGACATACAGAGATTGGGTCTTGCAGCAAAGAAAACCATTACAAAGAAGCAAACAAATTGGAGAACAGGAGGGTTTGGGCATTCCAGTATATGAACATCCATCAAAAGAGTCCTTATCACATTGGCTGGTCAATTTTTTTTCTCTCATGAAAGCTTAGGAGTTCTTTAAAGGGAAGTTTTTGTTTGTTTGTTTAATCATGTAGAATTTTCCCTAAGATTTTTAGGCACTCGTGTAATATTTTTAAAATAAATACAAGAAAATCACGAATATGAGTAATAAGAAGTACCAGATATATGCCCCAAAACAAAATACAATATGAATTCAATGGAGACCAAGATGGATGGCATAGTTTCTATTCCATCTGGACACATCAGGTTTGCCAAGGCCAAGGCCAAGACATTGCTTCCTACCTGTGTGAAGATCGACAAGATGGTTGATTATTCCAAGACCACTCTTCCCAGTGGTTGAGAGGATAAGTTATCTTGATTTGACAAGGTGTCTAGAGAGTTTTTAAAGGATTCAGAAGGGATTTGTGAATGTTAGTCACATCTCCCTTCTCTATGACTTACATTATTGTGTTTGGTACTTTCTCAACAAGTGACATACTCATTGAAAATATGGGCATCATCCAGTCCACTAATAACCCCCCATTGCATAACAAAGTGTTTGGTGTGAAGCATGTGACCTATAAATTGTTTTGTAAATAAAGAAGCAGTTATATAAGCTTGAAGTTTGGATTGCATTTGGATGTGTGGAGATGAAATGGAATGTGTTAACAGTATGGGCATAAGAAAAAGTAAAGTGTGGAGAATAAAATAATTAGAAAAAAAGTTAGAAATAAAGGAGATGATTCAAGTCAGAGATTTCATGGAAGGAAAGTTGTTATAGGAGCCTGCTTGTTTGTTCCCTGCTGCCCAGACTTGAAATAACCACATAGAAACTGTATTAATTAAATCGTTGCTTGGCTTATGAACTTATACATATTTCTAGCTCACTCTCATCTCTTAAATTAACTCATTTTTATTATTTTATATTTTATCATGAGGCTCATGGACTACCAGCAAGTTTCTGGCTGACAGCTTGTATCTTTGTCCTCTGGAGGCTCCATGGCATCTCTCTAACTCCACCTACTCTCGGTATATATCTTTTCCAGCCTGGCTATATTCTGGCTATATTTCCATTGGAGGAAAGTAGCTTCTTTATTCATTAACCAATAAAAGCAACACATACACAGAAGGACTTCCCACACCAGAAGGTGAAGTCCTAAATGTAATGGGATAGACATTTAGAGTTGGAGACTTTGCCCTCTCTGTAATAGAATGACCATGAGCGTAAGTGCAATATGTACTTCAGTCCAAGACTCAGGATAGTCCTCAGGTTTACACAGAGTGAAACGTAGATAAAATAGATGCTGAGGACTGAGAGTTTAACAATAATTATCATTATTAATGATTACTGTGATAGAATATGTGAGTTGAGTTCTGTCATAAAGAAGAAATGAATGGAATTAGATATAACAAATATTATAAGTTATATTGGCAATGTATAATAGTGAAGGACATACATAGCATGAACAAATGTGAATAATGAGGGACAGTGAGGTGACTCAGTAGATAATGAAGCTTGACATCAAACCTGACAACCTGAGTTTATTAGATCCCAGCGTCCCCATGGTAGAAAGAGAGAACTGACTCCAAAAGTTGCCCTCTGATCTTCATACACATATGAGTGTATACATATATATACACACACACATAAATTGCTATAATTTAAAAATATATGAATTTTTAAATTTATATTTTTAATTATGTTTTGAATTGAAATTGCAAATGTGTATGAAGGAAGAAATGAGCTTTAGAACTGAGAAGAATTCAGAATGAAGACATATTAGGCATGCTGATTTGGGGGTTGGCTCTCTAAACTTGGTCACTGAGTATTGGGAGGCAGGGCCAATGGATACTGTAGACAACTATCATAGAAGTAGCAGGTCACCAAGGTTAGTGTAGAAGACACTGACTCATAATGCAAGGAGACTGAGAAGAGCTATAGTTTATCTTTCAGGAGAGTAAACTACTAGGCGTTTGGAGTCAAGAAAAATGTACACATTCTCTGTGGGTTTTGTAGGCATCTGATTTTTTTCTTTTTACTTTTTTTTGTGAAGGAAGAATGTTGTAGCAAAACAGTGAGTCCTTTGTTGGATTTTTTAAAGCAGTAATTTGTGGAAGATAAATTCCTTGCTAATTTCCAACTATATAGGTCTTCTATTAGAATATAGGGCTCTGCTGTGATTATTAACAAGTTATATCTCTAAAGCTACGTGCTTGGATCTGGAGAGATGCCTCATTCAGTGAAGTTACTTCTGCACATTTATGAGGACTTTCCTAACTCAGACTCTCAGTACCATGTAACAGTCAAGCTGGATATTAAGTGTTTGGGGGCTTTAGAGACAGGCAGATACCTACAGTTCTCTGACTAACAAGTCTAGATGAATTAATTGGTGATTTGACCCTGTCTCAATAAAGTAGAAAGCAATCAAAAAAGGCATCCATCTGACATTAAACTCTGACCTACAAACACAGTATACCCACCCACCCACCCAAATGTACTTACATGCAGAAGTACACACAGTCAACATGAGTGAACACACATACACACACACACACACACACACACACACAAAGCCCACATAGTTTTTTTTTTCTATTCTAATGGGCTAAGGTTAATTTTCATGTCCCTAAAATTGACTTTCTATGAATTGGTGATAGTTACACACACATTTTGTTAAGTAATTTACAGATAATGCTTAGTAACTTCCATTTTATAAAAATTGACTAAATGGGAGGAATGTCATTGTTTAATTCTGAAATAATTCCTAGCTATTGACAGTTTAGCTTCTCAGCATTTTCTCCATCTGTGTCTTTGATCTGAATGAGCTGATGTGTGTTCTGTCTTTTACAAATTAATCTTCAATTAAAAGCTGCTCCTGGGAATGTGGAAGCTGATCAGTTTAATCATAAACCATGAAATGGATTGTTTCATCTGGTCCTTGAATATGATAAAATTTCATGGACTCGCGAACACAAAGGTTTAAGATTCAAGCTACCCTTGAAACAACTTTTAAGTTAAATTGAATGAAGATATCATTTCTGTGCATTCTTTTATGTCAGCCCTGAAAGTGAAAGGCCTAATAAAGGCTTAGACTAGAAAACTCTATCCTATTATTTTCATTTTCCTCATAAGATTATATCCTTTGAAAATGAAATACTCTACAATTATATATAATATTGGAATACTTACAGAAACAGAACAAAGGGCAGTGGAAAATTTCAAACTTAATTTCATGAAGCATCTCGCACTGGTTCTGACATCTCTTGTTTAAAAACCAAAGGAGGGGAGAGCGAATTCCTTCTGATTTGTACAGTGTGTGCCTTCCCCAGTTGCACAGAATATTGTCTTGGTCTGGACGCCGGTTTTGACAGTCACAGTGACTCCTGCATAAATGTCAGAGACTGCCAAGCTCCCCACAGCAGCGCTTGTCAACTGACAGATGTTAGACAAAGCTACTCCTTGTGACTTTCTGTTGATATGCATCCTAAACACCTTTCTTCCTAAAACAGTAGGCAAAGAAAACCTAGCTGGCTTCTTTGCAATTCATGTGAGGAAGTGCTGGCAGTCCTAACCACAGCTCCTTGAGGGCCTCCAGTCTCCAACTGTAAGAAAAGCACAGTTTAAACCAAAAGTATTTGACTGTCATGCACAAAAGTCACTGGTGAATAAATGAAGAAAAAATTTAATAGACAGAGAAATAGTAAATGGATCAGTGAAAAGCTCAGTAGAAAAAAGTTGAGAATTAAGATGAAACTAATCCTCACTAATGACTTTAATTAAGCCCCGAACACTCTATGTATCATCACTATTGCTAAGTGAACAAATCCGTATCTATAGGCAGAAGTTGCTCTTGTCAATGCAGGGGTCACAGGACGCAGGATCAATTCCTGTAAACCCTGTATCTTCCATCAGGAATTTCCAGTTTAGTGAGTGTTTAATGGGCTTCTCTTTGAAGGCAATGCCACAGGAGATCCAAAGACTGCTTTCCCTCAGACCTGACCGAGAAAAGGTAATGTTCTGTGGCAAATTCTACTTTTCGCCAAGCACAAAGGAAAACTGGGCTTTCCAGGCATAGTGCAGAAGCCATCTGGAGGAAGGAGGAAGGGCATGGAGAGGAAGGGGCACACATGGCCTCATGAACCATGTTGGATAAGAAGCATGGTATGTCATTTTGCACTTACTGTCCTCAAGGGGCTTTCTTAAGTTTGCAAAGAAGACATCTTTCATCTCCAATTCCACACTCCCAAACAAGTGAAGTTTAAACGTCAACCAAGTGTGCAAGAATATAAATCTTCATGGGGAGCTGCCTGTGGGAAGAGGAAAACATCTTAACATTTTTGTCTTCAATATATATTTATCACTATTAAACCTTTTATGTCTCACAAATGCTTGACTTCTAACTCACCTCCAATTAGAAAGGGCTGAACTAGTTCAGGAATGTGTGGACACACTCTGCTTTTTTTTTATTGAACACAACTGAAATTTTTTCTTTCTGTTTTTAATGGTTTTTTCAAGACAGAGTTTCTGCGTGTAGCTTTAGAGCCTGTCCTGGAACTTGCTTTGTAGACCAGGCTGGCCTCGAACTCACAGAGATCTACCTGTGTCTGCCTCCCAAGTGCTGGGATTAAAGGCATGTCTCACCACTGCCTGAAAGCTGACTTGTTTCTAATAGAGGAAAATAGCAATAAGGTAGAGTTCAGAGTGAATTCTGTGCAAACTAATATATATAGTTCTCTATTAGGTAAAGATTGGTTGGTAACATTCCATTATATATATATATATATATATATATATATATATATATATATATATGTGTGTGTGTGTGTGTGTGTGTGTGTGTGTGTGTGTGTGTGTGTGTGTGTGTGTGTATGTATATATACATATATATTCCATTTAGCATAATATATATTATTTAGCTTAATATATATAGCGATTAAAAATATGAAGAGATAAAAGGAAAGAGTTCATAGAAATTAGTAACATCTGTCTTGTATTCCAGAACCATTAAGAAGACTAGAAAAAGTAAAAAGGCAGTGTGAAATAATGAGTCCACATCATTAAAATGCTACTGTATAATAGCTACCAAACTTACCTTCCCAAAGATTATACTGATTGTTTACCTGAATACTCATGCAGCCTCATCACCAGGAGAATAAGCCTGAAAGGACACACTGGCCAAGTGCAAACCACCGACTGGTCCTTCTGTTATCATGACTGCCTGAATTCTTTGATTGTGAGCTTTCATTCCAGCCCCTTCCTCCTTAGACTCCAGCTCTCCCTACAGCCCCAACCTTTACTGTCAGAGAACAGAGTGAATATCTTACCAAAACCGTTGACTCTAAGGCAGTCTGGGTCTGAAGATTTCTTCATGTTAGGAGAATAACCTTAAAAATGGAAAGTTTAATTTATTTTCAGTTTGGGCCCAAACTTAGGAAGCCATATTCAGTTTGCTCAGCCTTTCTCAGAGTTTCACACCTTATAGAGGGACCAGAGCAAAAACAAGAAAATATGTACATAAACACTTGGCTGAGACTGAAGTTACAGGAACTGGACCAGTAAGTCTTTCCCCTGGCAAGAGGCAGGTCATGACAGACCACTTCCTGTGAGCAGCTGGAACTTACAAAGAGAATTTTTAAAGCAATTCCCAATCTCCAGTATCCTTGTTAAAATTTGATGTACCTCCAAAATAAAAGGGAAGTGGAGAAGCAAGGCAGGTTGAGAGGAGTAGCCCTTTCCACCCATCCCCTTTACACACTTTTAAGACAAGCTGAGAACAAAAATCTGGGCCTTTCCCTGGCCATAATTGTCATAAGCCAACTTCCCACACAAAGGGAAAGGATCCCAGTGTCCATGGATGTGGTTTTACTCCTCTCATCTGGTAACTTTCCTGAGAAAAGATTGCAAGTTTCATCGGCTTATTTCCCCAACCCCTACGTTTATTCTATAGACCAGAGGCCTTGGGGAAGCAGGCTCTATTTAGTTTGTGTGTATATCCTCTTCCTTCCACTTTTTTTTTAAAGTGGCAAACAAGGTCACTCGAGCAAGGAAATTTTTTAAAAGTATTAAGATTTGAAGTTAGAGCTTGAGAATGAAAGAATGCATTCTTAGAGGGACATACCTAGGGAGATTCACATGCCAACATGTTGAAGGATATAGTAGGAAGGGCTGCTTGTTCGTTCCCAGCTGCTTAGCCCCGAAATAATCACACAGAAACTGTATTAATTAAATAACTGCTTGGCCCATTAGCTCTAGCTTCTTATTGGCTAACTCTTACATATTAACTTAACTCATCTCCATTAACTGTGTATTGCCACATGGGAGTGGCTTACTGGCAAAGTTTCAGCGTGTCTGATTATGGTTGCAGCTCCATGGCTTCTCCTTGACCCGCCCTTCTTTTTCCCAGCATGCAGCCTAGCTTTTCCTGCCTACATAACTTCTGCCTTGCTATAGGTCCAAAGCAGTTTCTTTATTAATCTTTATTAATCAATTTCCCTGTGGAAATCCCACATCAGAAAGATATATCTCATCTATACTAAGAGGAAACACACAAAATTGAAGTGGAGATAGTGGACTTTCATCCTAAATTTTGTTATCCCACAGGCCCAAATAAGTTCAGTGTTCTTCATCAAATGCAGAGCTGAGTACTCTTTATAGTAGTAGTAAATGGAGTAAGAGGAAGGCAAACTACCTGAGGAAGGATATATTTCTTTTTCTGTAACATGAGGGCCTGCTTGTTATGGTTTCTGTCCTGCCCAGTTCCCATAGCCAGTAAGTCCCAAAGACAATTACACAGAGGACTACATTAATAATAAACTGATTGGCCAATTAGCTCAGGCTTCATAGTAGCTCTTGTAATTTATGTTAACCCATTATTCTTATCTATGTTAGCCACATGGCTCAGTACCTTTTTCGGCAGGCAGGTCACACGTTCCTTCTTCTGTGCTCTGGGCAGGACTTCAGAGAAAGCTTCCTTCTTCCCAGAATTCTTCTGTTCTCATTGCCCCACCTCTACTTTCTCTCTGGTTGTCGAACCTATACTTTCTGGCCAATTAGCATTTATTTAAAACATAATTGACAAAATACAGAATTGTCCTGCACCATTTTTCCATTGGATGCCTTATAAAAGAGCTCTTGTAAAACAGCTCTTTCTGTAAAAGAGCTGGGTTTCTGCAGGAGCTTTTACATTAAGAGTGTCAATAAAGTTCATATTGTTATTACTTGTGAGGAAGAGACATTAAAAGTGAGAAGTATGGGTATACTACATAAAAGTTTAGAAAGCCTAATTTGTCTGAAAATACCAATGGAGTAGGAAATACAGCTATAACTTGGGAAAAAGCTGGCTCATGAAGAACTTGGGACTCTTTTCTTTATTCTGCAACAGATGTAGGTCTCTGTGTGATTTTGCTCTGATACTCAAATTAATATTACAGAATGTTGTATGATAGTGGCTTGCTTACTACTTGCTCACAGACCAAGAGCACATCATATCTACCCAAAAATATACCTCCTTTATCATCATATACATGCCAATACATATATATGTATATAAAGAGAAATAAAATATATGTGTATATATAAATAAATAAGATATATACATATATAAACAATAAATAAGAAAATTTATGTATGTAATAAATGTTTCCATTATTCCTGCTGAGTAACTTCAACCTCAAGCACAATCATAACCTGTTCAAATATTCCAATGATCCACAGTACTGTGTTATCAATTGGTACTATGGTATTAATTCCATGTGCCTTACCAGACCGTGATTGACTTTGAGCCCACTTCTGTGTAATTTTCTGCCACTTACCACATAAAGAATAAGGAAGACATTTGGGAGAGAATCTGGAGAGATTTTAAAATGTGAAAACTGACTTAAATATCTGAAAAGCAAGAAGGAAAAGTTGGATTTTTCCCAGGTGGGTTAAAATGGTAAACACTTAATAGCTGAAAGAAAAGAGGAAAAAAAAAACCTGAATTAGTTAGGAAGAGAGAGTCATTCTCCATTTTTACTTGTTGAGTGTATGAAACTTGGAAAGTTATCAGGATGGAAATCTTTCTGTGTGTGCCCAGAATTCAACTCTGAGGAAATCAACATTGATCATTTTTAGCATAGTGAGAAAAGTCCAAGTTGCAGAAGCCATTAAAACTGACAAGGAAGTGATGCTGGGAAAAAATAGAAGCCAGAGATTGATTGAATATTTTATAATGTGATGCAAGAGATACCCAGAAAAAAAGAAACTTAGCAGGGATCTCACTGTGAAACCTCCTTAAATGAGGGTGTTACACACACACACACACACACACACACACACACACACACACATGCACACATACACACATAGAGTTATAGGAATGCTTCTGGTAACACATACAAGCTGTTCCATTTCCAGTCACCCCGTCATGTTTTGCTGTCTCTCGTAGCACTTTTCACCATCATTATTTATTCTTAATCCGAATACTGTACAAGTACTCTCGTGATTAGGGGCCTGGCTTCATCCCTACTACACCCTTGCCTCTGGAACACTGCTTGGTACCTTCAGGGATTTTAGTAGATCAGTATTAAAGCCACCGAGTCAAACTATTGAGATTCTAGCACTCATGTGACTGAAACCTCTTTTGGCAGCACAAAGCAAGCTGTAACTTGGAAATGTTTTCATTTCTTCCTGAATGGTACACTTCAGATTCTTCAGGATTATGGATACTTAGGAATTCTCAAACCCACTGTTGAAAAATGCACCCGAGCAATGCAGTAAATAAGACTAGAAGGAGGCAAGAGGTTTTAAGATAAAATAGATGAAGGACCAGGAAACAGAGTAAAGGGAACATTTGCAAGTATGAACACATGAGAAAGGAGACATCTTGGAAATCTTAGTGAGGGATAAAAGGTAAATTCATGATATTGCCTTGCTCACTGTCCCTCCAGTAATTTTTCTGTTTGTTTGTTTGTTTGTTTGTTTGTTTTGGGAGGCCTGTCCTGGAACTAACTCTGTAGACCAGGCTGGCCTCAAACTCACAGAGATCCGCCTGCCTCTGCCTCCTGAGTGCTGGGATTAAAGGCGTGCGCCACCACCGCCCAACTCAGTGATTTATTTTTTAATCTATTTCCATTTCATCTAAACCAAATACCTTGTGTATAGTTCTAACATAGAAAGAAATGAAATTTAGTTATATATTCTCTGTATATTTGTTTATAGGAAACATGTGGTTCCTTTCATTATCTTTTCCTTTCGGTCACAGTCACACTGTCAGGTTGTTGCAATTTGAAAATATCCTCATGTTTGATTTTAGAATACTCATTTTTATGCCTCTTTCTTTGTCACCTATTAGGACTTCTGTTACATTCACCACAGTTTACATACCATTACCTACGCTGTTGCTGCATTTATTTATTGTCTATTTAGTGTGCTGTTAAGTGTGTGTATTGTTGCTATGTATGTGCATGTGTATTGTTGCTATGTGTGTGCATTTGTATTGTTGCTATGTAAATATATGTGTGTGTATGTGTATTGTTTCTATGTATTTCTATGTGTGTGCACATCAGAGTTTGCACTCACTCATGAAGTCCAGCAGTAGACATTGGTGGAATCTTCTTCAATCATTTCTCCAACTAACTTTTCAAGAGAGGTATCTCACTGAACCAGGATCATACACTTTCTTCAAGGCTGCTAGGCCACAGAGCCTCTGGGGTGATCCTAATTCCATCTTTCAGTGCTTGAATTGAAGAAACAATCTCCCATTCCTGCCTTTCCATGTGGTTGTGGGGATATAAACCCAGATACTCATTCTTGCACAGGAAACACTTGCTCAGTCAGCTCTCCAAGCCCACCATTGCTCTTGTTTCATTTTAAGGTTCTAGTAAATTAATATGAAGGATTCTTTTAGTTTTAAATATTGAAAATAGACATTTTCCATGCAATATATGTTGATTACAGTTCCCCCTCTCCCAGCTCTTTCCAGATCCTCCTTACCCACCCAGATCCACACCCTTTCTTGTTTTCTTTCATTAGAAAACAAACAGGCATTAAAACAATAGTAATAAGGTTGTATAAAAACAAACAGAGCTAAATCGGATAAAACAAACAAATGAACAGGAAAAAAGAGCCAAAGGAAAGGCACAAAAATACATATTTATGCAGAAACACACACATTTGCACAAACAGAAATCCTACAAAGCATGAAGAAACAAAATCTGGAACCATAATATATAAGCAAAATACCTGGAGGGTTAAACAAAAAATTAAAAGCCCAGACAAAGTGTTCTGAAACAAACAAAACTCAAAAATTAATTTATTGAGTTCCTTATGTATTGACAGCGTGCTGTGGGGCTTTGGGCCTGCCCTTAAATGTGGTTTGCATACCCAGTGAAAACTAATTTTTCCTTTGCAAGTGATTATCGATTGGAGTTAGCTTCCAGGTTAGGGATGGCGGATGTTTTCACCCCCCTTCTAAGCCCTGGAAGAGTGTTAGCCTTAGACCTGTGAAGGCCCTATGCATGCTCCCACAGTCTCTTTGAGTTCATATATGCATCAGTCCTGTGGTGTCTAGAAGGCCTCGTTTCTTTGGTGTTCTCCATCCTTTTTGCCTCTCACAATCTTTCCACTGCCTCTTCTTCAGACTTCCCTGATCCCTGATGGGAGGGATTTGGTGGAGCTATCCCTTTTAGAAATCAGTGTTCCCGGGTCTATGTACGTTGTTCAGCTGTGGGTCTGTATTTGCTCCACTTACTGCAGGAGGAAGCATCTCTGGTGATGTATGAGCACACCATATCATCCTTAGGAGTCATTTTTTTTTTTTTTGCTCTGCTCCTTTAGCAGAACAATAGCATTTTTTCCCCTAGATCCATGACCTATCTCTTCTCGGCATCATGGCCACCTGAGAAGTATCAAGCTTGGGTTCTATTTCACGAAGTGGCTTTTAAATCCAACTAGAAACTGTTCAGTTACTCCCACAGCTGTTGTACTGCTGTGGATTAATACTTTTGTTCACTGTGAAGGGTGTTGCTCTCTTTGTTAATAAAGAGCCGATTGGCCGAAAGCTCTGTGGGAGAGCCAGATGGGGAGGGATGCTGGAAAGAAGAGTGGAGTCTCAGGAGTAGCAGATGAAAAGAAAAAGGTAAATTTGCCTCGCTGAAAAAAAGGTAGCACCACAGGGCAGATAATATCTCTGGGTTGATTTACAATGTATGAGCTGGTTAATGAGAAGTCTAAGTTATAAGCCAAGCCTTTATATTTAATAATAAGTATCTGTGTGATTATTTGGGAGCAGTTGGGACAGAGCTGACTGGTGGTCCTTATGAAAACCCTCCACCTACCATCATGCAACTGTATCTTGCACGCAGGTCACCACTGTAGACTAAAGGGTTTGTATCTGGGTTGGTGTTTACCATTCCCTTCAGTACCATTCAGTACCATAAATACTTGCTGACAGGGGTGAAAGCTTTAGGAAGGTACCAGCTCAACGTTTTTGTGATCAATATGTTATGTGGGTGTTTTCTTCAGCGATAGGGCCTTACCCTCAGTTGTGGAGAGTGACCAATTGCTTTGGCAATGCCCTTTGTGGTTTTTAAAAAACTTAAAATTGTATTAACATCCCTAATGGTTCTCTGGATTAAAGACTTCTAATTCATTCTGTATATAGTATTTAATGTAGTGGTACCTAGGGTATGATGTAGAGGGAGGTAGTGATGTTCTATCCTTTTTCATAGACTTCTTTCTACAAGTTTATTTAATATTATTCATGTATATCCATGATTTTCCATAAACTATTATCCTTCTAGATACTGATTTCCCTGTCTAGGAAAAACTAGCTACAAGTCTAGCATATACTACCTCCCCACATTAAAACAAAACCATAAATGTTATTCTTTCTATGATATATGTATGTCTGCAATCAAAGTGTTTCTTCTATAATTTAGGGTGGTTCTCTTAATACTTATTAGAGCATATACTGAATGGATTAGAATTAATACTAAAAAAGTAGAAGTATTTTGAAGTTGGGATAAAGGAAAAAATGCAATTTCAAGGACAGATTGAACCAAACCTGAATTTCTAAGTGACTATTTATAGTTTTTCAGCAAGTCATTCAGTTTCATTTTTAAATCTAATGATTAGAATTTTTTAATAATATATAAAATCCTGTGGAATCATATTATGAACCCCATGTAATCATGACCCATTTTAAGAACTATTAAGATGCTTAACCTTATTTCATTATACTCTATATTCTTTTTAACACTTCAATATGAGATTTTTAACAGTATCTCCAACTTCATAAACTTTAATGAAACTTTGGCATTTTCACCATAAGACAAAGGCTATAATTCCTTTTTTTTTTTTTTTTTGCAAATACTTTCCCTCCAGCATTTTCTTTTTTGTGGTGCTGAAAATCAAATCCAGGCTCTTACTGTACCTACTAGAAAACTGACTAACCACGTGAAATATTGCCAGCCCAATTTAATTTGTTAATATCATCAAATACCCAATTGGCTGAGAATCTCTTAATTGTCTCTGTGCAAGCATGAGTTTTCTACGTAGTTACTTTTTTGAATCATTATCATAACTATGTCTTTTAGATATCCTTTAATATTATTTGTTTTTATTTATTTATGTATATGTCTGTGAGCATGAATGAATGCATGTACATCCCATGTTCAAGAGCCCACAGAGACCAGAAAAGGGCACTGGATGCCTGGAAACTGGAGTAACAAATGACTGAGCTGCCAGGCAGGTGCTGGGAACCAATTCACATCATCCACAAGAGCAGTAAGTGCTCTTAAATACTGAGCAATCCCACCAGGCCTGCCATTTCTCAAATTCTGTTTAGCCATTGTAGGAGTTAGGCTTGTAAACCAGTATCCTTACATTCCAATATTCACCTAAACTTATGACTAAAGATACAAATTCTATTTCAATAGATTTATGTTGAATTCTAAGAATATTTTTCTAATGTGCTTCTGTGCAGAGTCATGACTATTATAACCACATTGAGAGACAAGTCTGCAGTTATCTGCAATTCCAGATTTTGAGTCCGTCTTTTTAATTTTTATGTGTTTATTTTTTATGTGCATATATGTGTGCACATGCCAAGACATGTGTATGGAAATTAGAAAACAGCTGAGCAGATCTCCTTCACTATGTAATCTCCATGGGTAGACTCTTGTCTTCAGGCATGCCAACAGGTGATTCCTTTGCTGAACCATTTTCCAGCCCCATTTCCATCTTAGTATCATTTGGCATGCTGCTTTCTTCTTCATGATATTCTGTATGCCAAAATCTAGAAGAGTTGGACCTTGGCTATACAATAGAATCTTAAAAGATCTTTAAAAGAAAAAATGTTAATGACCTCAGACAGAATATTTAGGAAAAATACCTGTGTATCTTCGTTCATAGTCTATAATTTTTTAAGGATTTAATTATTTGATATTTTAAAAATATTATACTTAAATATATTAAAATAATTCTATCAATACCCAGTGAATATAGATAATAATTCTTTTAAAAATTATATATTTTATAATATGTAAATTGATGAAATGTTCGGATGCAGATATGTTAGTCTTTGTCATAGGAGTTCTTCTTTTGTTCTTAGATTTTGACTGCTTCTGTTTTTGCTGTTGTTTTTGTATTGTTGTTTTTGTCATAAGGAGTACTAGACCCCAGAGGTATTAGTGAAAATGTGCCATTATCATACCTTGTTTCTTGGCACTATCATTTCTGCTGAGGCCTGGCCTGGGTCCCCAGATTCAGTTCCTGTAGGCATGGTTGTTCGCCCTGCATTCTAGCTTTCCAGGAGGTAGGAGGGGGACAGTAAGAGAGGGGGGGTGAGAGAGATGACAGATAGAGAGACATAGAGACAGATAAAAACACCAAGAGAAAGTCATGAAGAGACCCTGTTACCATTAGCAAGATAAAGGAATATGTTATCCATCTAGCCAGAGTTAATTACTTTTCCCTTTCAGTATAAGCATAAAATCTGAGAGTAGCGCTGTTTATTCATGTGGGTACCACTTTTTACTTCAAAGAAATTAATATGTTTTAAGCATGTTATGAACTAATGGGGCTCAAGAGAGGATAAGTCAAGAAGATGGCAGAAGTGAAGAGTAGGGAGGTCAGTTATCCAAAAGAACATATGAAGAGCCCTGTGTTTTCTTCCTTATTAGATCTTTAATGAGACCATTTACAGTAAGACCTGGCATTAAAACTATTTTAAGAAAGCCTAACTGTGATGATTACTCTGACTGTCAACATGATGGGCTTTAGAACCATCATGGAAACATAGGGTTGTTTATGAGGAAGTTTCTGACTAGGTTAGTTGTGGAGGGAAGACGTCGCTATTCCATGGTTTGGTATCCTTGTCTGACCACAAACAACAAAGTGAGCTGAGCAGCCACATCCTTCTCTCTCTGCTGCTTCCTGACTGTGGATGTAATATTCCCTGCAATTTGTGCTCGGGCTAACCTGATTTCTTCATCGTAATGGACTGTCTCCTCAGACTGGGACCCAAAATGAATGTTTCCTTCTAATATAGCTTTTGCCAGTTGATTTTTTTTAAATCATAGAAATTATAAAACTAATTAATCTAAGGCAAAAATAGGAGACTTATAGATGCAGATGATGATTTTTTAAACCCATTTATGAGCTATTGAAAAGTTACAAAATTCAAGCATCTTCAGAAATCTTTATTGGGCCAGGGATATAGCTCAGTGGTCCAGCACTAATCTCATAAGCATAAGGTCCTGTGCTCAGTCTTCAGTGACAAAAGATGGATAGGGAGAGGGAGGAAAGCAAATACCCTCTTAGATGTATTTGTCCATAGTAGGGTTAAGGATTTTGGTTTTTCAGCATGTCGTATAATCAGAGAGGCACCATTTAAGCAAGTGATTGACATGAAAACCATCCACTTGAGTACTGTAATCAGTTTTGAGTAGGCTTGTTTTTGCAGTTTACAGTGAGACTTGAAAAATAAAGAACACAAGATTTAGCACGTGAGATCAGAGTCCTCCAGAACACACGTGTACACCAGCTCTGATTTCAGCCCCAGAGGTGCAAACATAATGGGAAATGAAGACATTGCCAGAAAGTAAGCTGTACGTTGTGGCTCATTTTTATTCTTATGTAATGGCTGGTGTTGATGCATCCGTTATTCTTTTGCCATTATATTATGAAATATATCATGGAGTGAATGCTCCAAAGCTTATAACTGGTAAAATAATTACTATGACTATCAACATGTTTCAAAAATGGCAAAATACATGGGAATGTACATGTGTTCATACAGCCATTCAGAGACTCACTCAATTCTTAGAATGCCTCATGGTATAGACAATGCTTACAGTAAGTTTTGGAGATAGAAGTTGGAGCTCATAAGAATCAAGGAATAAACAAAAAATAAATCAATGGGAAATTAGAATACACATTATTATTATTATTATCATTATTATTATCACAAATACTGGTTGCACCATTTCTAAATAACACACTGAAATTTAGAAGCAGATCTATTTAGGCCTAATCATTTCTGTGACTAAATATTCAAGAAAAAGCATTTGCTAATGATGTAAAGTACATTGTATAACAGCATCTAGATACGGCACCAAAATGTAATGTACATTTTGGTTTTAATGCCATTTTAGACTTCCCAGAAATCCATCAGGTTAACAAGTCCGCACTCAAATGAGCGTGCGTAAAGTCTAGTGAAAGTATAAGATGTATCTACATTACCTTGCATTACAGCAAAGTCAAAGAAAGAGTCCAGCGCTTGAAATCCCCCAAAGGGACCTCGTCCTTGAATACCACATTTCCAAATATTTATTACTCTAAAATACAGTCATGGGATCCTAATTAAGCAACTAGATCCTCTTCGGACATATTACCATGGTGCTCAAGCTATAGTGGGAGAAAATCATGCCTGTGACAAGTTAGATTTTTTTTTCCTTTAGGAAAACAAAAAACCTAGCTATGCATATAGACTGTAATTACAGAAATCAGCCTTACTGTTTTGTATGCACAGTAACTGAACTTTACCCTCCTCAGTATTTAGTCCTTTATTACAGTAC
Source organism: Microtus pennsylvanicus (assembly GCF_037038515.1). Classification (NCBI taxonomy): domain Eukaryota; kingdom Metazoa; phylum Chordata; class Mammalia; order Rodentia; family Cricetidae; genus Microtus; species Microtus pennsylvanicus. Next base: position 18,821,956 of record NC_134598.1, read on the forward strand.
TTAACCATGAAGCAAATTACATAACAGGCACTTGGTACAAATGAGAACAGACACATTTTGTTTCCAGAGGTAGGGATATTTACCTACTTACAAATTGCCCTCTGAGAAACGCCATGTGTCATTTCAGTTTTGACTGTCATCAACGTGATACTTGTAGCCTTATTTTTTTTTAATCTCTCAGAAGGATTTTGCACAAGGAAACTGAACATATTGCATAGTTGAATCCCTGGGGCTTGGAATGCTCCACAGCTGTGGAAAGATCTTCTCCTGAAGTGAGTTGACAAAGTAGAAAGGTTTCAGGAGGCCCTCGTACAAAATAATTTGGGAGGGGAGTCCGTTTCAGCCCAATTCCCAGCAGCTGAGGTGAGCAATCTGTCTTGATCCTCTTAAGGAGGATTTGGATATCTGATGCTCAATGCAAAATGTTCATCTAAATATCACACTGAAGCTTCAGGTACTTCTGAGAGAAGAAAGTCGCTCTGCTGCTTGTAGTAACAGCAAAGATCTATTGCAAATATACAGGTTTTGATGACTCTGAAGCATTCTGGAAGCCTCCGACAGCCTATCAGGAAAGTTAACAGTGTGGCTAGCCAGAGATATGTTCAGAACTGCCAGTTTCTCAAGCAAGGACGCCTTCCAAGAAGCCATATGCCACTAGAAATAATGTCTGTCACAATTTGGCATTTAAAATTAATGGTTACATCCGAGCTAAAAGGAAATAGTAAAATGCTTAACATTTCCTACTAAAACTCTCTTTGGGTACATTAATTCGTTAATTGCCCACCGTGTTAAATTGCTACCTATAGATATTTTTTACAAATCACAAGGCACAAGGAAATAAGGATTCTAAACTTCAGAAACAAGTAATCACACTGAAATCCAGCAGACAGTGTTATGATAGATACTTTGGCCCAAGGCCTTTTCTGGTCTTCCAAGGTCTTATTTACTGAATAGTAAAACCAGGTACAAGAAAAGTACTGGAAATTTTATTGCAAACAGGGATGAAATAAATATGCCTGTGCTCCCAAGCCTGTTTACATGTTAACAGGGACCAAGAAACCTTAAGTCAAAATAATGACACTCTAGGGATATCCTTCAGGCGCCAATGAGCAGGAGGAAGAATAATATTTCAGGGCACCGGTTCCTGTTCAGCATCGAGAAAATCATATCACACAAACAGATGATGACTCCATCTATGCTGAAGCATGGTCTTCAAATTAGAACTATGTTGGTTCAATTACCTGCCATGAACAAAAACATTTTTCTCAATAGTAATTAGGCCAAAAACATTAAAGAACGAAAAGGACTGTCTAATCTTATACAGATATCATTTTATTTACTTTCTTAATATGAATTACAAAAGCATTGACTAGTGTTCTCCTTTTATTAAGAAAATGGAAAGTCCAGGCGGTTTGGATTACATGCTAAAACACAAGAATTTCAGGAATTAGAATTAATGTTGGAAACTGAGAGGTCATTGGTTACAGCAGGGTGTTTGTTTTCAAAGGCAGGCCTGTCTGACACAATGCAGATATTGTAATCAAATAGAAAGCTAGAATAGCCTTTGAATAGTGTTTAAGTAAAAAGAGGCAGAGGAAAGCCAATGGAGGGAACAGCCAAGAGACTATGGTGAAGTAGTCAATAATTATGAGACAGGCCTGGGCTACAGGTGCTTGGGAGGGCGAAGGAAAAAGGAGTGCAAATTCAAGTCATGTTTAGCAAACTTACCTAGACTCTTTCTCAAAATTCAAAAAGAAAATGGAACGGACTAGGGCGATAGCTTGGCACTATAGCACTTGTCTGGCATTTTTAAGATCTATCTTTAATGCCCAAGCTGTTGGGGGAAAAATATGAAAGAGACAAAAAAGAAAAAGGAAATAATAAAGACATACCAGACAGTTTCTATTGTTAGAAAGGAAAAAAAAGTTCTTATAATCATATTTAAAGATGTTTCTTAATTTATCTCAAAAAAGGAGGTGGGAAAGTTCACATTATTGACCAAATTCCTTACAGACTAATAGCTGCCAAGTGACTTCTGGGAGAGAAATAGGAGCATTTTCCCCTCCCTTACAGTTAAACCTAGGGATCTCACTAAATTAACCATAGCTTATAATTTTGACCAAGACTAATTGTTAATAGAATCTAAATATCAAAAATAGGGGAAGTGGTAGGGGGTAGCATTCAAAGCAACAAAACAAAATACTTGATAGAGGATTAGGAATATGTTGTCAAGCAAGATAAATAAAGAGTCTGAGCAACTTCATTGTCTATTTTTTTGAAATCCCGCTTCCAACAGTTTCTTCCTTAACAATGTAAAATATTGGACTTGGTACTGTTTTAAACACAGATGAGAACATGCATTCCTAGACAAAAGGGTTAAGGTGACCGAAGTGTCTACATAGTTTTACCAAAGCACACAAGAACTGTGAGAAGGTACTTCAACGGGATTAGGAAGAATTGATGCAGACGGCAGAAAGATGCATTAAGGCATTGTGCACATTAGCTACGATGAGCACCCCCAGTCCTCCTCCACACCTGCGATTCAGAGTAGACTTGAGGCCTCTATTAAATGATGTCTTAATTGGGTAACACAATTATTGGCATTGCTGATCTTCTGTTACTCATCGAGACTCTTAATGGAATAATAAGATTGGTTTGGGACACATGAATCAAAAGATTTCTGAAGGTTAATGAAACCAAAGGTAGCAGAACAGGGAGATGGGAGTTCTGGCACCAGTTGTGTGTTTCAAGTCCAACAGTGCCTGTCTCCTGTCTCTGCACTTGTTACAATTAAATCTGGCAAAGCTGTTAGCCCTTAATGCAGGGTATCTTTTGTCTCCCTAGTGGAAGGGTGTTTCTTCAACAAAGGTGAAATAAGGGTCTTAGGTTCATAGAAAATTCATACTTTGAAAACATAGTTTCCTTTATACATTGTGGCCTCAGGCCATTCATTTCTCAAAGTCCTGAACAAATCTGAGCTCATATAGGTATCTAAGGCAGTTCCATTAAAAGCAACACCTCTACAAGATTCTGTGTATAAAGACAAGTTTAAAAGAAAAAGAAAAGCAACAACGAAACCCTCAAATATCTAGTCTGAAGTCTGTGAGCATGCTAAGAATAGAAGAAAGGAAGCAGAGCCAAAGGAAGAACCTTGAGTGGCAGTCAAAACAAAGCCAATACATACACAAAGCTGGACCTATTAAACATCACGAGGCACCTGAGCTATCTGTATGAGAGACAAGCAAGTACTCATCAGCATGGGAGATGATCATGTCCATTCTCTGCTGCAAACAGAGGGCCAAGTAGAGTCAGTTGCCTATAACCTTACTTATCTCTATAATTTTGTTTCTAATAGAAAGCCCGGGATACTCTGTATACTGTTCATTTAACCAATGAATCCTGCAATACTAATCCCTAAATCTAACATCTGTTTTGGGATTAGCTATCAGTCAAAGATACTGGTTGTGCTTCTCTATGAGTAGAGTAGAACTGTGTTTCATAGTGATGTGCACCGGAGAGGAAGAGTTTCTGAACTCTGATTGACAGTAGGTGTAACTTCCATGATTACAGGTCCTATCCTGTACAGCATAGACAAATACCACCCATGCAATCCGCTGTCTAGATTCTAGCCTCAACAGATTACTGTCGAGGGGAGATGGAAGCTACCTGTGGGCGACAATGAACCTCTTTGGGTCTTTTTCTCATCGAGCAAAACTAAAAGTCCAATCTCACTACCTGAAAAACAAGAAGCTTATTAAATTTAACAATTGCCAATTCTTGATGAATTAGCTGTATTTTTTATATAATGATTGTTAAATTCAACCTACGTAACTACTAAGAGTCTGTTTAGGCCCTTCCACAAAACTACATGCATGTATTTATCTGCCTCCAAATTCTTAGAGAGGATGTTTAATGCATTATTTTGTAACAACCTCCTTTCATAGTTTACCCAGTAGATAACAATGCCACATTTGGTAGATTTTGTTTCATCTTTTGTTTTGTTAGCAGTCTCCTATGATTTTTCTCAGCACCTTCAGTATCAATATAAGAAAACATCAGAACTGAAACAAATAAACTCAGAAGCCTCAGGTCTACCACAAGACAGTATCTCACCTAGTGAAAATATTAACAGGCAGGAGAAGAGAAAATTCTTTCAGTTGTTTGAGATACCATGGATGACAAAGGACTGTCTTTCCTCAGCAGGATTACAGAAAACCTTGAAAGTCAATGTCTGAACCATATAGCAGGAATATTAAGAGTATATATGGATGTGTGCAAAACGTTTCAATGTGTGTTGAAAGGATCATGTGACCAACATAATGTCATTGCAAGGAACATTTTTAAGAATTGCAAGGCTATCAAAAGGTTCCTAGCTGGACAGCTATTGCATAAAAACAAAAACAAAACAAACTACAAAACCCCCAATCTTTTGAGGTTATTACCATGAAAATATCTATCCCATACCAGCTTCTTAAAAAGTCCAATAATCTTCAGGCTAATCTTTGAAGGTAACTATTAATACTTCTGTTTTATCAGCAACTATCTGAACTCCAACTGTTTTGTAACTTGGACAAATTCTTACTGCTATTATTTCACAGGCTCACAATCTGCACCCAGATTTTTCTGAAGGGAAAGCATACATTTTTCCATATCCAGTTGTTATGAAATAATATGAAAGCTCTGGCTAATAGAATTTCCAACAGTGAATATGAAAATGATGAAGAGGTAAATAATGTTTACAGACTTGATTTCTGTTTCCATATGTAAAATATTGAGTATAAAAATGACTCAAACTTAATAGCTTCTCCATATACAGGTAGAAAATTTGCAATTTTACTTTTCTCACTGAAGCATAAGTGAAAATATTTTGGAATGTAACTCCTTTCTAGAAAGTTCTAAGCAAAAAAAAAAAACTAGAACATCAAGTACTGAAAAAGCTTTAAGCCTATGATGTTTATCTAGTTTTATATATAAAAATGAAAGATGGGAGACAACATAAATGCTTAGAAATACCAAATGCATAAACACTCTCTTGATGTAATTCCATAAAACTGGAAAATTGATGTTCATAGTAATGTAAAATAATATAATGTAGAAAATGCTTATGTTGCTATGACAACATTTTTTTAAAGTATACTGAATTCTTTATACAATAGTAACATGACTTTTTATGTAACATAAAACAAAAGCCAAACAGGATACATAGAAAATTAGGGCACAAACCAAATAGTAATTTTTGCTATTTTTATGTGATGAGAAAATGGGTGCTTTTGTCCTTATTACTTTGTTCATTTTTCTCATAATTTCTTGCATGGATGCCTTTTATAATGGAAACTATCTGACCTTTTCTTTCAATGAGTAGGGCAGTGAATTATATTTGTAAAAATAAGTGTGATTAATGCAATTATCATCTGCAATCAGCACTCTAAATATAACATCTTTATGACCTATGCAATAACTACACAATTATAAATGTCTATAATATGCTAAGTGACTTCTTAATCTACAACAAAGGGTACAACTGGGCTTTGTTATATTTTCCTATATAGGAAACTGAATTTTCTGAATGTTTAAACTGCTATTGTAAAACACCAGTATCACAAACATCATCATGACCCTTATCTTGCCATTACCTTGTTTGAGACAACTCACTTAGGAACAGAGAAATCCATTGTCTGTCTACCTATCCACTCTTCTATACCAGTCACTTAACAAATTCAAAATTTTCTGCCATGCTTTCACGTCCGGTGAAATATTCCAGATAAATTTTGCTTCATATCTTTGGTCATTCATTCAAAGGTTAAAAGTGCCGCATTGTCTAGTAAAATGGTAGCCTCATTGAAAGACTTTAACAACCATTACTCACTTGAGGAACCTTTCCTGTTTTCACTATGAGTTAACACAACTTTATTTAATGAGTGAACGTTACCCTCACCCTGGAGATTGTCAGTTACAAGATGCTACTTTCAGTATAAGATATCTGGTTCATTGTCCTAATAGTTTACATTTTTATTCCTGTTGTATCTTTAAATCTTTAAGCCTCCTTTTTCACATCTTGTTTTAGTTATTATTTTTCCTAATTCCTGAGAGCATCAACAAAAACAGTCATATCTTTGCTTAATAGTTAAATTGGATTATTGAATATTTCAAAAATGAAAAAATGATCATCTCTACCTTCAAAAAACATGCCTACAGATCATTTTCCCACTAAAATTTCTGGGTTTTTTTTTTTTGCAAACTCAGACACTGCCACACTTAGTACAGATGGTAAAATTGGCATATGCCTATAATCTAGGTTACCAAAGATGGCTTATACATAAGCCAGCACTGACCTACCCTATGTAAGTTACAAATGAAAATGGGCACTATATATATTTGTAAAAATCTTAGTACCCATGGTCATGTTTGTCTATATGGTCCTGTGAAAAATATTCTTGTGAGTAAAACCACATGACTATCTTTCATGACTGCTGTCATTATTAATGGAATACCCCCAAACCTTTAAGGCTTATATGTCTGATTCCATGGGACTAGCATCTTCCTACCATTTCTTTATCAGCCCTTGTCAACCCTAACTAGTTATCTGTACCCACAGAGTTCACAGCCTTAGCCTCAGGTCGTAGGAATTGTAATACATGCAAGATATGCAAACTCTGCATATAAGCGAACTTCAATTTCTAATCAAGGAGGAGGAATTAAGAGTGCAAATCCAGCTTGATTGGTTCTTCTATTCTTTATCCTGTTATGGATCCTTAACTCTCTAGTCTATAGTTCTTTTGGAGGAAAGAGACCTTGGAAAAGAATAGTCACGAAGACCCTCACATTAGACTCAACCTACATCAATAAAACGGAATAGCCAAGAGTGAAAAGAGAGAAATAAATATGATCAAAGCAATCTTCTGCATGCTCTGAAAATGTTGATAATACAGGGGTCACAGACGAGGGATGCATTTTCAGGCCTCATTTACCATAGCTTTTGTCAAACTACCATTGAAATTACTCAATCTAGACAAACAGGAAGAGAGTCCTGCAATATGAGATACAGTAGACTGTACAAGGCCAGAGGGACCCTGGTGCTCTGAGCAGATGTGGAGTCCTGCTTGCCATCAGAGAGGAAGCCAGAGAGCTGCATTCGCCGACAGGATGGCTAACTCACTTAGCACTGTCTCCAGACCTGACCTTCATTTGTTTCCCTTAATCCTGTACCTGATTTGGTTAGAAAAAGAAGCCCTAGACAGATTCTTCCCTTTTAAAATCTCTTCAGGAGTCTTTTCATTTCCTTATTTTTCATGAATATCATTAGTTTTGCACTGACATCTTGGATAGACTGTCAGTAACCATTTTTCTCATATATAAACATTTACATGCTATGATCAATTTAAATAAGCCACTTGGATTGAATTTTCTACCTTTTAAATACATTTAAAACTAACACGACAAGTTTGCATTTTAAAAGAAATGCATGACGAATCAGTTTATGAAATAAAAGAAGCCTGAAATAAAACATAGGAGGGTGAGTGGAAAATTGGACTTTGAATTATTGGGGTCAGATCTATGCCCTAGCTCTTAACAAAAGCTTGTTGTATAACCTCAAGCAGGTAAAACATTTAGCATTTTAACTTCATTGTTCTTTTGTTCTTTACTGTTGGAATGTTAAATCACCTCTATGCTCCCTCTAGCTTCAAAATTTTACTAAATTATTTTTCAATCCTCTACCTGAATTAGGGCACCTGGCATATTAACACAAATGACCCATTACATCCAGCAATCTCCAATTCCACCTATGAACGATATTTCTGATCTCATAAGCAAGCATAAGAAGTTTTGCCCTATGAATAGAGAAATTGTCAAATTAGATCACATAAGAAAACAGTACTATCAGTAAGAGTGGGATATTGTGGTTGTCTTTTAGAGACATTAAACAAGGCTTGATCAGCATATTGGTGATGCCACGAATGTGAGAGGAAGGGATAGAAAAGTCAAAGACAGTTGTCAATGGATTGAGAGACAGTGGTTGATGTTGTAATCTTCTACTTTGTGTACACTGGTGCATTATCTTAAAAATGCAGAATAATGTTTTCTTCCTTAAAGTTACTGTAAAGATTCAGTAAGAATATAGGTTCTGCTGCTGGTACATCTGGGCCGGGGGAAGGATGTATTTGACTTTTTTTTTTTAACAGTTAGATGAAATTAGAATTGCTATTTTGGTCCAAAACATTGAGAAACATTGAGTTGAAATTGTTAGAAATAAGAACAAATGCTCCAAATCCTTCCATTTCTACTCCACTCTTCCTATTCCCAGCCATACCATGAATTAGTCTGAAGCAGAGCACATGATCAGAACTCAAGTCACCTATAGGTTTACAGTATTTGGTACATGTTTAACATATGTAACTTGGTTTTAATAAAGGCATAGCAGTTTAAGTAACATCCAACAAGGATGAGGTTCAGGAAGAATTAGGGAGGCCAGTGAGAGGACTGCGAATGCAATATGATGGGAATGTTTGTGTTTTGGTGAGTACTGAGGGTGGAATGATATATACATATATATATATATGTATGTATAATGTTGGATTTTCGAGACAGGGTTTCTTCGTAGTTTTTTGGTTCCTGTCCTGGAACTAGCTCTTGTAGACCAGGCTGGCCTCGAACTCACAGAGATCCGCCTGTCTCTGCCTCCCGAGTGCTGGGATTAAAGGTGTGCACCACCACCGCCCGGCCTCGATGTATATTGTTTTGAAAGACACAGGCTGTCTTAGTTGGGGTTCTGTTGCTCTGTGAGATGCCATGAGCATGGCAACAATCATAAGGGAAAGCATTTAACTGGGTCTGGCTTACATTTCAGAAGATTAGTCCATTATCATCATGGCAGGAAGAAGGGTGGCACATAGGCAGACATGGTGCTGGAGAAGAGGTCAAGAGTTCCAAATCTAGATCAGGAGGCCACAGAAAGAGAGAGACACTGAACCTGTTATGAGCATTTGAAACCTCAGAGTCCACACCCAGGGACACACTTCCTCCAATAAGGATACACCTATTCCAACGAGGCCACACCTCCAAATAGTGCCATTCCCTATGAGCCTATGGGGGCTATTTTCGTTCAGACCACCAGGGTTCATTCCCTGATGTTCAGCCCAATTTCAAAAGTCCCCAAAGTCTTATCAATCTCAACACTGTTTAAAAGTCCAAAGTCTCTTCTGAAAAATTCATGGTACTCTCTTAGCTATAATATCCTATAAACCCAAAAGCAAAACAGCAGATTACGTACTTTCAACATACAATGACACAGGATATTACCATTCCAAAAGGAAGGAAAAGGGGGCATATTGAGGAAATACTGGATCAAAGCAGGATGGAAAACCAGCTGGGCAAACTCCAAACTTTGCACCTCTATGTCTGATACCAATGCACTCTTCAGATCTCCATCTCCTTATAGATTTGTTGACTGCAAAATACATCTATTTCTAGTGCCAGTTCCTCACACGGTTAGCAACTTTCTATTCATCAGCAGGTATTCCATGAATCTGGCATCTTGAGCATTTTAGGGTCTCCAATGGCAATCTACCCTTCAACTTCAGGCTTTATCGCCAGTGACACACATCCTCCAACAAGGCCACACCTCCTAGTTTGTGCCATCCTCTATGAGCCTATGGGATTGATTTTCATTCACCCTAACATCCAGGGTATGTATAATGAACAGTGCTAGGTAACAAAGTACATGTGAGTTGAAGGGAGAAAAGAGTGAGGTCAACTGTGAGGTTTCCAGCTTGTTCTGAGTGAAATGTGGCACCATTCACAGAGGAGAGCAGGCATTTGTGCACATGAAGTCTGAGATGATGGTGACCAATCCAAATATCCATCAGATGATTCACCATAGAAATCTCAGAATCAGCTTGAGAACTCCAGAAATACAGCATTCCAATCACAAAGTATAAGCAAAGTCATGGAAAATCATGCCATTCTGTAGATGAAAATATGCTGAAGGGTTCATGGACCTAGAAATAGAACATGGAGCTTCCCAACACCAATGGTCTAGGAATAGAAAGAATCAATAAGATGAGAACAGATTACAAAGATTCACAAGCAAAGTCTAGAGAGATTTTTTTTAACAAGGAAGTCAAGAAAAAAGTATTTCTAGTAAGAAGTGATCAGCACTATTAAATGCCCCTGAATCATGAAAAGCACAAGTCTTTAGAGAAAAAGAGTTTCAATATTTATATCATTTTCATATTACACTATTATAAATAATTTGTAAACTATAAAATGAAACAGAGTAAAACAATAAACAAGCAGACATAGTCCCACATCTCTATAGATAACCCCAAATGAGCCTAAGAGTACTTCTTGGCATACACATCCCGGATATTTTGAATACCACACTCATAAGCAATATGGCTCTTCTAGTTTTTTAAAAGAAAACTAATGTTACTATAACATTATTTGTTATAAAATTAAATTGCTTCTGGAGAGTCTCTTACACGGTTCTAGACATGAGAGATAATGGGGTACAATTGACAACAATGAAAAATATCAATAATGTTAAACGGACAAGTTTTTGTCAACTTCAAGCAAACTATAGTTGCCCAGAAAGAAACCTCAATTTAGGAATAGCATTCATCTGATTGGTCTGTGGGCATATCTGTATGGCATTTTTTAATTAATTATTAATATGGAAGAGTTTATCCAACTAAGGGCATTACCACCCTTGGGAATGTAGTCTCTAAGTGGTATAAGAAATCAACCTAGGCAAGCCAAGGAGAGCAAACCAGAAAGGAGCATTCCTCCACAGTCTCTGCTTCAATTCCCGATTCCAGATTCCTGTCCTGGCTTCCCTCAGTGATTGGTTGAATCCTGGAAAATATAATAAACCTTTTATCTTCAAGTAGCTTTTGGTCTTGGCGTTTTATCACAGCAACAGAAGTAAACAAGAATCCAAGTTGAATTCTGGATAAACATTAAAAAGATACAAATGAAATAGCAAAAGCTGCAAATTCAGGACAGGAAATGACCACAGAAGAGAAAGAAATCTTCTAAGATGGTGAAAAGGACTGAAGCCATTTGATATCAAAACAATCTTATGAAGAAAACACAATTACTTCTTTAACGTATAATAAATCAGAGATCAGTGATTAATAGGTGGTTGAAGATGCATAGTTACTGTGGGATATGGACAGAGATTAGAGCAGGACAGTACAACAGCCATCCCATGAGATGTTCAGTCATCATGAGATGCTACTTATCCAAGCAGAACATTATTTGCAGAAGATATGCACCAAGGCAAGGATACAAAGACCAGGATGTAGGATGAGTAAAGACTTGGCAGGTGATAGTAGAAGAGAAGAGGTGAGGAAATGGTTTATAAAGAGGTTATAAGAGCCATTGTGGGTGCTAAGTTATTTGGACCTTTTCACAGAGCTAATAGAAAGGCTCTGAAGGGTTTTAATCATGAGGAAGACATGGATTCTGTGTGGTGACGTTTCTTCATATCATCCTACTTGATATTGTTTTTAGAGAGAATACCATATTATAATGTTAAAAATAACAGCTTAACTAGACCAACAAACACAAGCTTAGCATCTTCTGGGACCAGTGCCCTTGACCATACTGTAGCAACTTAAAATACAGATTAGGAAGACCTTATCTTTAAATGTTAGGTGAATACATCTCCATATTGGAAGTAATGAAAATTTACTACTTGAAAATAGTTCTAGTTAATACATATTGATAACATTGTGTGTGTGTGTGTGTGTGTGTGTGTGTGTGTGTGTGTGTGTGTGTGTACACTGTGTCTGTCTTTATGTATTTTAGTATTTTTCTATAAAGTCAATCTTTACTGCTAAGCAACTACAAGCATAAATATCTATTATTTCTGGTACCAGGATTGAACCCAAGGTCTTGAGCAAGAGGAGTATAGGTAATATTCTTCCCCCCACCACAAACCCATGCTATTTTAATTTTCACTCCTTAAAATGTGTAACTTCTTCATTAAAATATAACAAGTGTGGTTTTAGAGCCTGTCCTGGAACTAGCTCTTGTAGACCAGGCTGCCGCAGCTCCTTCAACAAACAAGGAATTTTCTGTCAATGATGTGACTTCAGGTATCAGTTCCCCAACCGACAGATTATTGATTATATACTTGGAAGTCTTTGCATTTTTGTTTTCCATGATATAAGATGTCTGAGGAGTAAATGCTTTGGAGTCGTGAACAGTGTTTTACTTTCTAACATCGACACTTTACTGTACCACAACCTTCTTCAAGAAAATCTTCCCAAGAATTTTCAAAAGACTTGGTTGAAATTTAGTTGATTTTTGTCCTTCCTCTCTCAAAGTGGGAATGTCTGATAAGAAAAAAATAAGCAGAAGATGGTAAGAAAAAGTACAAAGGTTAGAGCTGAATGCTTCCCAGAGCATGGGTCAGAAGATTGGTCCATGCTGTGTTTCAGCATATGCCATAATAAAGAGACAGACCGTGTTTTTCTATTTGGCAAGTTAGACAATTTCCTTTCTTAGTTAACTATAAACACCCAGTCAGATTTTATGAGCTTCCTTTTATTTTGCAGCTGGAATTTTTAGAGCTAAGGAGTCTGCTATTCTATTTCCTAGGGACCAACGGTAGTTAGTCATCATTTGCCTAAATCCAGTCTCAGAAGCAGAATATTAAATTAAGGATGATAAATATGCCCCCACAGTTAGGAAGCTTCAGTAGCGGAACAGAATAAAAAGGAAAGAGAGGTTTTGCTCTACTGGGAAGCTAAAAACCTAGGAGAACCTTGAGTTTAAAGCTGACTTTGGCCCTTCCCTTCTTGTCTATAACTCAGCTTAAGTTGGCAAAGCCCTAAGGCATCAGTATCTCCTCTTCCTTTCCTACTTCCTCTAAATCTTTGTTCTTCATTCCAACCCCAAGTCTAAGGACAGCTACTACTTTTTCACTCTAAGATGCATAAAGATAAAAGTGAGTTGATACTGGTGGATGTTATGTGGTTTATCCCAGTTTTGTGATAATGAAGTCCAGGCAGTATACCTCCCAGATCATTACACCATTGGAAATCAGAGGACTCCAGGAAGCCCCCTCTGTCTAACTGCGTAGTAGCCTTCAGAGGGGTCCCTGTAATTGGCAAATATAATCTTGGCATATTAATTCTTAATTATCTCAGAAAAAAATTATTTTATATAATCAAATGGTAAACATTAAAGTTTTAGCATCTTTAGGTAAGACATCATTTTTAACCCTTCCCCCCTTTTTTAACTTTCAACCTTATGTACTAAGAAACACCACATATTTTTAAGTTTTTGATTTAAAAATCACATAAAATTATATTATGTGCTGTAAGATAATTATTAAACATACAATGCCATTAAAAAGAATGTTTTATTATGTGATATTTAAATTTATCCAGTATTACATCTTTTTACAGAATGTATTTAGTCTTTTCAAAGAAAATGAGAGCTTGACTTCTATTTTAGAACTAGTACATTTCAATGCTCAACAAAATTGCTGTGGGTGCCCAAAGAGCCATCTTCCTCATTGCGGCTTAGTCATTTGAGGTCAGAACACTGTGAGAAGGTGCAGACACACCCACTTGATCACTGTTGTTCAATACATTTCCTTTACTTCTTCTGACTGCCATTTTCCTCTTGGATTGCATTAGCAAGAGGCTTGGTTAAAGGAGTCCCATTGTGATGAGAAAGCGGGAGAAAGCTGTGCTACAAGGCAAGAGCTGATTCACTATTCTGAAGGGACTGATATCCGCCTCTCCTACAATGCAAGCTAATAGCTCCACGGGCCCAATGCACTTAGCTCATCTAGAAAGAAGTTGATGAGTGGAAACTGGGATTCAATCAAGGATAGTGTATAAATGCTATTACTAAATATAAAATACACCTGTACCTACTTGATGTAAAATGCAACTTTTTAAAAAATTAACCAACTGGCATAAGTGCTATTACTAAATATAAAATGTATCTATGCTACCACATCTATTTTTAATCAACATTTCATGTATATTTGACACTGATTATTTCTTGTGAAATTTTATTGACTGTCAATTGGAGTGCAATACCAATTGATATTTTAATTTACTAATTTGAGAAAAATAAATAATTCTTGAATCTGGAAATCATCATGTCATTTCTAATGTTTCTTGTAGGATTATAAATACTTAAGCAATGGCAATTCAAAATAACTTACTTGCTGCTAGGTACTATTCAGTATACTGGCATTCTAATACAAGGAGACAAGCTTTCCCATGAAAGGTATTCTTGTCCAACATTCCCAAGGGTAAGAGCAATTTCCTAAACATGAGTAATGTGCTACCTAAAGGCATAGCCATGCCATGCACATCAAGTTATGCAAACAGATAGAAATTCATGAGCAGAGAAGGGAAGTGATAGAAATTAGGAGCATCAAATTCAGAAGCAAGTTTCCTGTATAGCTAAGGACAGAATGGTTTTTGCAAGCTTAATTGTGTCACTTGGGGATGGTTCTCCCTCAGTTTTCGAAATAGATGATTAGTCCAAAACTTTAATGTATTTTAAGATACCACTTCTTCACAAAATAATCTACTATGTCTTCAGGTGATTAATTTTAGTTAACACAGAAAATATCATAATGTTAATTCTTTAAAATTGCATAATGATAAATCAGGTTGAAGCAGTGGTTTTCAGTTACAAAATGTCTGGAATATATAAATCATATGCTTTTTGTCTATCATTTCAACCACAAAAATATAAGCTTTCAATTTTACTTCAGATTTTGTTCTATATCTAAAGGCAAGATTTGTAAAAGTAGTGACCCGTCCTTACAATGTATTAAATGCAACATTATCTATGCAAAAATATGTGGCAGTTAATGTAAAGAGCTTATGTTCTGTCACTTGGCAAGCTACACACTGATGTGTGAGATCTCTCTAGCATTTGAGTTTTGTTAGATACATTGAATTTTATGACCTACTTACGTTGACAATATATTATGATTTTTTCCAAGCTAGTAGAAAGTTTGTCACTTTGAGTTAATTCTTCTTGATGTAATAGGAATGTCAAGGCCAGAAAATTGCATGTCATATTGAGCATACATTTGGAAGTCTTTCTAAGGATTTTAGTTTACTCCTTCAAAAAGGATGAAGGTGAATTACAAGAAATCCTACAGGGGCTGGAGAGATATCTCAGTGGTTAAGAGCACTGACTGCTCTTCCAAAGGACTTTCATTCAATTCTCAGAACCCACATGGCAGTTTACAACTGTTATTTCAGTTCTAGGGGACCCAACACCCTCACACAAATATACATGCAGGTAAAATACTAATGTATTTTTTTTAAGAAAGAAATCCTACATCTTCCAAACTCTAATACTATGATTTTGGGAATGTAAATGTGGCTTATACTAAAGAATAGAAGTAAGAACAATATCTTTTTGCTCGAAGTCTTCTACAAAGGCTTTGGGATTGGATAATTGATTTCAAGACAGTTATAACCCTTGAGAGATTTGGAAGCTTCAAAGCAACTGATGATGCTTATTTGAAGCTTAAAATGGATTGCTCATTCTATGCAAATTTAAAGAATAAACTATGGCATTGAAGTTATATCTAAGTTTTTCTGAAAGACAAATATAACACTAGGATAGTTTGCAAAATTATAGATATTTGGCTTTCAGGTACTGTGTGTGTTTGTGTGTGTGTATGTGAGTGTGCGTGCGTTTGTGTGTATGTGCTCACACACACCAAAATAAACTGAAGAGGCTTCATAGCTTTTAGTATTTATTGATTATCACATACACACTAAGAATTAATCTAAATGTGCTCATATATTATTCAAGTCTTTAATAAGTCCTTGAGGCTGGTATTTTATTTTTATAAATATTTATTTATTTATTAAAAATGTCCACCTCCTTCCCTCCTCCCATTTCCCTCCCACTTTCCCTACTCCCCGTCCCTCTCCCTCTCCAGTCCCAAAAGAAGTCAGGGTGCCCTGCCCTGTGAGAAGTCCAAGGCCCTCACCCCTCCACCCAGGTCTAGGAAGTTGTGCATCCAAACAGCTTGGTGTACTAGCTGAAAGAGACTCTAGAGGAATGTTGTTAGTTTTGATTGAACTACAGGACCAGATGGCTCAGCTGCCATGGTTTGGAAAGAAACAGTGTTGAGACTTTGTTAGGGAAGTAAAAGAAGCTCAATGACCATGAAGGTCCTTGCAATTTGTAATATGAACTTCAGATTTTTCTTTTTCTCTGTGAAATGGAAGCTGCTAAAGAGTTTCGAAGAGGGGAATGACATGATCTGACTTTAATTTGAACAGAGTGCTTGTGACTGCTATGTTGAAAATACACTGATGAAAATAAGAGCTGGAGCAGAGAGACCAGTTAGGAATTCTAACCTGTCAAATTATTAAAGAGATTAGGCAAATGGGTGCTAATCGCGTCTCAGGTGAATTGATCAAACGTTTTATTTGTTACACAAAGACAATTTGAATGTGATTTCAATGCAAATTGAGAAAGACTTTCAAGGAGGCTGGCAAAGTGTACAATGCACTAATCTCTCAAGTTCTTTGAAGGAACAGCACAACCTTAAATTGGATGATGTGAACCACATATAAATTAAAATTAAGGCATGACACCAAAGCCATGATTGAAATCCCAAAAGGTATTTGCTATATCTTGTAAAATATAAAACTTGATAAAGAAATTTACAATGCGGTAAATACTACCTCCAATGTTAAATACGGAAAGGTTAAAACATAGATACATTCAAAAGGATATTCTCTAGTGTCAACTAGAGTGTCCAGTAGGAAACGTTTTGTTGGTTTATTCTCATCCTATATATCAGAAAGAGAAGTGATGCTGAGGAAGAAAGATTCCAATCTATAAAATAACCATGATTTTAAGGAACTTGATCATAGAAAAGGCAAGGGAATAATCCATTTTCAAATCAACAAAGAAATTCTGTGCTTAAACATCCAGTGGCACAGTCCTCTGAGTAACAGATAATCATATTGTTCATAAATTTTTCCAAGGTTGATATTGATTGCTGAAAGCCTGGGAATGGAGGACCCACAATGGCATAATCACAACTGTTTGAGCAAGCACACCATAGGAGTTGAAATGCAAACTTCATATAGCAAAAGTTGGCAGGAAGTCTGCTTACTGCCCACAGTAGTTTAGATGAAAACTAACCACCATAGTCTTGGGTATTTAGATCCTTGGTCTCCAGTTGGTGAAGCTGTTTAGGGAGATTTAAGAGGCGTCTGTGGATTGTAGCATAGTAGACTAGATAACAAAGAATGTTCATAGTCAGATACCCACATCTCTCTTGGAAGAGGAAATAGAAGAACTTTCATGAGTGGATTGATGCTGCGAGGGAATGGGAACATGAGCCATTGGGTTGATTGTAGGGCAAAGAAGAATACTAAAGAAGACTACTGGAAAAGAGGGTGCATTTTGGGGTCAAGTGAAAGCCTGGCATAAGGGAATCTTCCAGGAATCTACAAGGAGGAACCCAGTTAAGACTATATGTAGCCTGAACTGGCCATCGCCTGTGAACAGATAGCTGCCTACCCTAATTATCTCTAGAGAGACTTCATCCACTAAATTAAGCAGATGGATAGAAACAGATGCAGACGTACAGAAAGACATTAGGTGGAGATCTGGAGATCCTGCAAAAGAGGGGAAGAAAGGATTATAGGAGCCAGAGGGATCAAGGACATCACAAGAAAACTCACATAACCAACTTACCGGGGCTCATAGGGTTTATTAAAAACTGAACCAACAATCAGGGAGCCGGCAAGGGACTGACCTAGGCACTCTTCATATATGTTACAGCTATGTAGCTTGGTCCTCTTGTCCAACTCCTAACAGTGGGAATGGACTGTCTCTAACTCTGTTACTGGCTCTCAGGACCCTACTCATACTGAATTGCCTTACCCAGTCTTAATACATGGAGAGGTGCTTCATCTTTCTGCAACTTGATATGACATGTTTTGTTGATACCGTGGAAGACCTGCCCTTTCCTAAACATAAATGGAGGAGGAGTTGATTAGGGGTGTTGGGAACAGAACAGAATGAAGTTTGGGGGAAAGGACTAGGAAGAAAGAGGAAAGGGAAATTGTGGTTGGGATGCAAAATAAATGAATAAATTCTTTTTAGAAAGTATGACCTTCTTGAAGGAAGTGTGTCATAGGAGGAAGGCTTTGAGACTATAACACTCAGTTCTCCTTCCAGCTGGTTTTCTCTGCTTCATTCAAGATGTAAGCATTCGGGTTCCTAATCCTAGTTCTGTGTCTGCCACGTGCTTCTATACATCCCTGGCCTTATAGACATTCATTCATCTGGAAACAAAAGATAAAGCTTTCCGTGAGTCATGTTGGTCATGATGTTTGATCTCAAGATCACAGAAGTAGCAAGTACAGAAGTCTGCCCTCTTTCCCTCAGTACTCACCATCCTAAGAAGCTACAAGATGCAACTAACTGAACAAAGGGTAAAATAATCCATAAAACCAAATCATAAAATATGATATACAAGAGTAGAGTACCATGGGGAGAATGAAAGTCCATGGGAATTTATATAAAGTATCTGGAAAGCCTTTGAACTCAGCTGGACTGTTTATAGTAAAGTAACAAATTTTAATAACTACAATATTAAACTGATGAAAATACTTGTCTCCATCTAAACATAAAAGATTGAAGGTAGAATTATACCCAAAAAATAAATTAAACATCAGAAAGCTATTTAATGAGAATGATTTGTTTACCTTTTCAAGAAAATTAGGAGAATGAAAAAGAAGATTCATGGCTGAGGAGGTAGCTCACTCAATAAAGGGCTTGCTGAAGAAGCCAGAGTTCAGTGTAGCATCTACATTGAACTCCAGTATGGTAGCATGCTCTTACAGTCTTAGAGCACTAGAGGGGAAGAAAGGCAGATCTCAAGAGCCTGAGCATAGACCAGTTCCACATGCATGTTGATCCACCCATGTACAAACACAAACATACCCTAGCACACGAACGCACTTAAAAAATCAAACTCATATTTAGAAATGGAACTACCACAGTAAATAAAGTGGAAAATTAAAAAAAAACAACACTGAAAATAATACAATTCTCTTGCTAGTGACCACTCAGTGGCATGCAAAAATGATTTCAGCACTTCTAATAAGGTGAAACAGAAAAGGGGAAGTGGGTGAATGCTTTTGGAAAGCTTGCACTGGACAAAGTTAAAGGAAGGAACACAAAGAGGACTTCTTCTGGGGCCACTATAATGAAAAAGAAAGCCCAGAGTGCAGTATGAACATAACTCTACTGAAAATGACTGACAATTCTATAGGAGAATGACCACAAATCAGATTTGTGCCAGTGCCTTACCCAGTGGAGAAGTGAACATCTCGGATCTTCAAGACAGGGGACAACTACACAACTTGCACCTGTCCCCTCTCACACTGCACTGGGGTGAAGGACGATGTGGTCTTTGATGTGCACTTGTCCCCTCCAGACTGGGGTGAAGGATGATGTGGTCTTTGATGAGAATATTTCAAAGAGATGGCTCCCAGGTCCAGAGAAAAACAGACATGAGTCATAAATCTGGCAAAGAGCTTTAAAAAAGTGATTTAAATTTCAAATGGGCAGAGACAGAAATTATAGTGTTTTAAAGTAAATGTTCTAGAGAAATAAAGGATTTCTGTGGCTTAGACATTTGCTACTTTAGTGGCTGTGCTGAGAGAGATCAGGGGTCTATCTAAAGTTTATTCAAGCTGAACAAAGTGTTAGGATTATCCTGGTAGGTTTGTGAATAGATGCAGGCACTTTTGAAGTCAGTATTGAATTTCATGGGAAAAAAATTTAACCTGCAACTACCACATGGCCCATCAATATCACTCCTGTGTGTATGTACAAAGAACCCCAAGGTAGGCTTAACCAACTAGCCATGGCTGGTGAGTGAGGTCATGCATCCTAGAGGAGAGCCTGCTACTGCCTCTTCTATAAACCAGGATAATATCAATTTACAGATAAGTATGGTTCTCACAGCTCATTAAAGAAACTTTTTGCAGTAGGTAGAGACCATTACAAAAATAGGAAATTATAAAAATGCAGAAGAAAACATACCATGTCGTGCCCAACCCTGACCAATAGATACATCTACAAACCAACCTATTCATCTGAGGCTCAGGGAACACGGGAGAAGAAGGAGCCAGGTTTTAAAAGTCAAATGAACAGAGCAGCTGTGGCTAGATAGCATCTTCTAGACTTGTCAAGGATGTCACTCTTACGAAATCTCAACAACATGCTCACCTAAAGAAGAACTGCATAATGACACCACTTGATAGGACAAACAGGTGGGGTTATTTCACAGAGTCCCATCCTGCAGCCAAAGTGATTGCTGAGAGAAGGGGAATCAGTTTTCTTTGGGGATGAACACTTTATAGATTATCTGATCCCAGGTGGTCAGATTTGAGCATACATAGATAGATACATAGATGGATAGATGAATAGATAGGTAAGTGAATGAATGGATAGATGATAGATAGATAATGAAAGATAATAGGATAAATATATAGATAGATGATAAAAGATAGTAGGATAAATATATAGATAGATATAGATAGATGATAGATAGATAGATAGATAGATAGATAGATAGATAGATAGATAGAATATGGGTATAGATAAATATGCAACATATATAGGCACATAATATAATTAAAGAAGACAATAATTTGAGAGAGAGTATTGTTGACACCAGAAAAATTGGAAGGATGGGAATTATATAAATTTAGTATCATATATGAAAGTCCTCAAAAATTAATTAAAAGTAACCTTCTTTTAAATACCCTTGAATGCTGGCCAAATGATAATGGAATTCTCCAAAAATGATGTCTTATGCCACCCAATTGAATGAGTGACATAAACAGGTAGGTGTTTGGGAGAAAGTACAGTGGGTCTTACGACAAGCATGGATTAGAACCCAGTAGATGCCCACAGTGATAGTGCTTGCAATGAGTCAGACAGAGGAGCTGGTAGTGCAGGGTGTACCAGCCAGAGCCGAGATGGAGACAGCTTTGGGAACGGACTTCTCCCAGCTTCCTCCTGCGGAAATGTTCCACTCTCTTTTCTCTAACATGCATTTGAACAATTGTCATCATCTGAATATCGACAACGAAATACGATGGCACCGATATTGACTACTTTAAAGATGCATTAATCACCAATTCTGTAGTTGTATCACCTTTATCGTACTGAAAGGCGAGTTTGTGGCCATAGACTAGACAGTGTAAATGAGCATAGCACTCTCTGCTCACATAAGTCATTTCTGCACTCTTTGTTTTATAACTTAATCTTGTTTATAATTAAAAACAAAAACAAATCCTATCCTGGCATATGCTCTCCGGTATCACCTCTCTTGTCTCAGAATTATTTCGTTATATATTTACTCTCTCCTTGTAATATATCTTTTCTAAGTGTGTTCTCTTTTATGTATTTCTTATAAAACTGTATTTTTAACAACCTCATGGATAGAATCTCTTCTTCTCCCCGCCCTAACATGATCTAAGTAGGCATCAGACCACAAATGAATAAATTTACATACTCTGCTATCCATGATTTTCTATTGAGTGCTAAAGATGCTCTGAGTTTTAATATAATGTTCTCCTGGGTATTTGAAAGAAATGGAATGGAATAAATGTAACAAAATAATTTCTTGGCAATAAAGGAGTTCTTGGCTTCCAAAAACATAAACATTAAGGGGTATATGTATGCACATTAAATGTAAAGAGAAGTTAAACTTTTCAAACTCTCTATTAAATTCATTGCATCTCACTGACAAGATGAATGATATTATGTAAATGATATTACAAAAGCAAAAGTGCTTGATGTTAGAGTTTATATAGAAGTGGAAATTTTGAATTTATTTTAATAAGCAGACACAAGTGAATATAAACCAAGTATTAAGGTTGTCTACTTACCTTTAATAAATTCAATTTCTTTGGAAAAACCATAGACGCATATACCAATTTGTAAGGATTTTGCTTGTGAAAAATGGAAGGTTACAATAAAAATATAACATGCTGTACTTTGATGGAGTCTAAGCTCTAGAGTCAGAGTAGCTGATAAAATTGACTTGCAATCACAGCCATGTTTTAGCTAAGTGACATTGAGCTGATCACTCCATTAATCCATCAATGTCTTCATATATTAAAAGTAATAGTGCTTCCCCAAAAGATTTCTTAGTGAACTATACCATGATGATCATAAAGAGGTATATGGGGAATTGTGTGTGTGTGTGTGTGTATAGTATATACAGGACAATAAGAATTTGTCCAAGTTATTTATAAAAGGATTTTTTTCTTCATCACTCAATTGAGCAATGAACCTCTTAATTTTTGCTGAGCTTATGATCTGGTGTGGAGTGACCACTAACACACATAGCAGGTCTGACTTAGCATGTATAATAAATAGTTAATAAATATGTACTGATAAAATCTTAATAGGTCATGTAGTAAATTTAGATATAAATCATAATTTAATGAGCTCATTCCAGGTGCTTACATACAATTTTTATACAAATACTACATTTTTAAAATATAATTCATTACTTGTAAACATTATTTTTTTTTCAGTCTACCAGGGTACTAAATGGTTACATCCCTCTGAGGAAAAGCCATCGGTCACCTGAAAAGTCAGTAATTATATGAATGTGGTATATAAGATGCTGTGTTAGCATGGCACAAATGGCAATTTTCTTCTTTTGTAGACACTACCTACTTTGTGTTTAAATGTCATCTGTATTTATCAGACTGCGTGGTTCTTGACATTTTTGCATCTTTTAAAAGCGTGTTGTAAGTGAAGCTTTGACAGCAGGAACTAATTATTGGGAGACTGAAGAGTAACTTTTTACCCCTTCAAGGAGGAAGTGAAGAAAACAAGTGTGAATTATCAGTCATTTGTGCGACTCTGTGGTTGGGAACCTTCGTTCAATATCGTAATGTACTTAACTCTTTCTCTCATTAGTACTTGCTAGTATTTAAAAGTTTGTGAAACGCTATAAGAATTAAGTTTATGAGGCAAGCTCCTGTGTCATTCCATCTCAAACCATACTTACACATGATATTGGGAAAATGTCTTGAAATTCTTTCATAAGACCAAAATATGCCTTGGAAAGATGTCTCTAATGGAAATAATTATTTTTTCATTAAAGAGTATTGAAACTAAAGATAAGATGCTTCTGTATAATAAATTAATTTATTAAAGTTTCTGTTTCAAACTGTATTAATGGTATGTAAATGATTTATGAATTTTAATATTTCCTCAAGATTTGTTTGCAATTTATTTATCTAATAACCACATTATGTTTTCCTATTCTTAACTCAGCTCAAACTAATAAATTCCATCCAACATATGTTCAGAAATATCAGTGATTATCAATACTTTGGGAAGAATTTGAGGTAGGTTCATGGGAATTGTGAAGGTACTGAGATTTTACATTATTGCAAATGAGAAGTTAGCTGAGAAATTATGTACCTGTTTGTATAGGACATGGAAATCCTGGATCAGAGTTGCTTACATGTATTTCTCATACAGTGGAGTAGTGGTTTTTAACCTGTGAGTCATGACCACTTTGTGGGTCAGACAAACCTTTCACAGGTTTGCCTAAACCATTGGAAAACACAGATATTTACATTACAATGCATAATGGTAGCAAAATTGCAGTTATGAAAATAGCAACAAAATTTATTTTCTGGTTTGTCATCATGACATTAGGAACTGCATTAAAGGGTCACAGCAAGGGCTGAGAACCCTTGCAATAGAGTCTTACCATTTTTGCTTTGTTTTCTAAGTCTTGATTTTCAGTCTCTATGAAGGAAATCTTCATGTAGATGTAAGGAGTTGTCCTGTACCAGAGGAACCCCTTTACCTTTAAAGCATGTTTGGTTCCCTAGCAAATTAGTCTGGAAATGGTGTTTCAATCCTCAGCTGGCAGGGCTTTCTGTTTCTGAATAGAAATAGGAGGAATTCATGGAGAAATTTTCTGTATTTTTTTCTAGAATATTTTGTTTACTCTAAAAGGAACGTTAATAATGCCTGTTGATCATGTGAGTGACAATACAGTCATAAAGAGTTTCAATAAATTAACCCTTATCAAACTTAGTAAATTTATTAATGCATCTCAATGTCATGAAAGAAGAAAAGCGAGTCTATAGTAGGCAGCCTGCTACCCAGCTTGGGATAAGAATGGAGGATTCATTTTGGAGAATCAGATCTGCTTCCTTGTTTCCTTGACTAGGATAACCTGGCTCTCAACTTAATTTTTTTTAAACAGAGTCTCTCCCTGGCCTGAAACTTATCAAATGGGTTGGGCAGGAAAGCCACCAATTCCCAGGGATCTTTCTGTCTCAAACTCCCTAGGGGCTAGTATTACAATAAACTACTATCAATCTTGACTTATATGGCTCCTGAAGTTTGAACTCAGGTTCCCAACCTTACAAGGTAAGCTCCTCAATGATTGAGCTATTGTCTGAGCCCAAGTGCAAAACTGTTGCTGGAAATGTTGAGATTCTAAGTGTAAAAGTATTTGGCTATGACTAACACAATGGATTAAAAATGAGTAATACAAAAATCAACTATTTGCCTATTAATGAACTAAACTTGAGAAAATATTTGCTTATGCTGCTTTATGCTGATTAAGTTACCCAAAATATAAACCTGCAAAGGCATTTTTCTTTTTACAATTTTATAAGTTATTTTAGGTTTTAACAAAATGAAATATGATAAGATAAAAAGAAAACAATCACAGCCTTTCTTACTCTGTTCTTGATTTCATTCTAAATTACCCAACATGCAAAGTTGGCTTATAGTTCTTCAATATAATTCTTAAAATATACTCAGTCAACTGCCTACTTGATACACATGCAAGCCTTGTTGCTTGCTCCATTTAACACAATAAATTTCTATTCGTCATGTCTCTACGTGTTTTAAGAGTTTTTATTGCTATGAAGAGACACCATGACCATGGCAAACAAGAAAACATTTAATTGGGGTGGTTTACAGTTTTAGATGTTCAACCCATCATCTTCATGGCAGGGAGCATGTCGGCATGCAAGCAGATGTGGTGCTGGAGTTGAGAATGCTGCACCTTGACTTGAAGGCAACAGGAAGTTGACTGACCACTGAGAGGGTATCCTGTGCATAGAAAACCTCAAGGCCCACCCCCATAGTGACACACTTCCTCCAACAAGACCATACCCATGCCAACAAAGACTTGCTTCCTAATAGTGCCACTCCCTATGAGATTATGGGGGCCAGTTACATTCAAACTACCATATTCCACTCCCTGACACCCATAAGCTAGTAACAATATCATAATGCAAATAATGTATTTAGTACAGTTTTAAAAGTTCCACTAGTCTATAACAGTTTCAACAATGTTTAAAAGTCCAAATTCAAAATCTCTTTTGAAATTCATACAATCTGTTATTACCTGTGAAAATCAATATAAAAAAGCAGGTCATATACTTTCAACATATAATGGTAAACAAAAGGAAACATAGATAGATATACAGATATAAATATATACGTATATATGAATATATGCATATGCACACACATATGCATACATATATGTGCATATACATGTGTATATAAGTATCAGATACATATCTCTATATATTTTGATATTTGGAAGTTGTATAAATACAAGCATACATATATGTACATACACATATATTTAAAACTACCTTAATCAGGTAAAATTTTAACTATGTGTATGTTCTGAGGTTATATACATGACATTGCACACATAAATTCATAGCAGCTGTGATTGCACAAAATCAAAAATCCTAGGAAGTTTGGGGAAGAAGCTAATAAAGCCCCCACCCCTAGCAGAGGAGCAATTGGAAATCGATTGTCTTCTGAACGACAGTGAATCCATTTTCTTCAGGTATTTGACTGCTAAGAAGCTATGTTTGCTACAAGAGATTTTCCTACACACATGCACACACAGGCAGCTCTAAGTGGAATGACTGGGTTTTAAACAAAGGAGAGCACATGAAGTTGGAAGGGAAAAGTGGGAGTAAGGCTTTGGGGGGGCATGGCGAGAGAGAATCTTGTCAAAGCTCATGATACACGTGTATCAGATTTTGAAACAATCAGAAAGGCCAACTCTAAAAGTGATTGCTAGTTAAGGAAAACCTGGAAGTGTGATTTTAATTAGCTCTCTAAGTAGTTTTAAAACCTGCATGTGTGTGAATCCTTCTCGTACTTCTGCCTTAAATCTAAATTGTTAATGTTTGATATTTTTCTAATTATTAAAATTAGAAAGCAAGCAATGTATTTTGGTAAATAATGCAGACTCTGGAATCAGACCAATTGAAACTAAAATGTTGGCTCTCCCATTCATTACGTAGACAGCTTTAGAAAGTGTTCTTGCTATCCAGGTCTGTTCGTCTTCAATAAAATAAAACTAATAATACTTAGTTTATTGAAGTCTGAAGATGTCTGCTGTTATGTGTGAAAACGCTAGTAGTACATTGTTCAGTTTCCAATAAACAATTAAGTAAAACCAGAAACTATCCTCATATGAAAGTGGAATTTGTGCTATATTTATGCATGTAAGGCATTTTATTTTTAAAAACAAGTCTCCTTATCTCAGTTATATTTAATATTAAGTCATATTATTATTTTCCCAATTTTTTTCTCTAATATGTTTGCTATACATACCCCAAGATAATTTCCTCTTATTTCTGTCTTAAGCACATCTTATATTATTAATAAATTTGCTTAAAGTCTTAATACTCAATCTAATTACCTAACCCAGAGAAAGGTATTCATATAAAAAGTGAATTATTTAAAATGTAATATTTTTGTTAATTTTATAGTACGTATAGATCTTCACATATATTCTACAACCAAACTTGTGACGTTTGTTTTTTCTTTTAAACAGCCCACCAAGTACAATTAGTACTTCTTATCTATACTTAGATATGGGGCTGTCCAGTGGAACATGGTCATTCTACCAGGAAATAGAGCGCAATAGGGAACTGACTCTCCTTCTGGTAGCAGCCATCTACTCCCAATAGCTTCTCACCTGTGCTCATATAGCCTCTCTCCCTCCATTCATGCTAGACTGTTGACTAGATGATCTAGTATGAGTCTTCTGCAGACCTCTGCAGGAGCTGTGAATTCATAAGCATAGCAATTCTGTCATGTTCAGAAGACCCCCCCCCTTCACTGCAGATCTCCTCCGGGAAGGCTCTTAATGACTTTTCTGTCCTCGCTCTCATGATATTCCTCTTGTGGGGCATGCTTTAAACCCAGTGAGAAAAAAAGTTCAATGTCTTCATGAAAATAATCCCACCACTGTAACACTATGGACATTTCCTGCCAGGCCAATCATTCCTGTAGCTAACAGGATCATAGCTGCATAACACTGTGGATGACTTTTCTCTCCCTAAAACCCACATAGTGCTTCTGTTGGCACTGTGGAAGGAAGTTTCTAAATCAGGACCAGTTTGGTTTATTGACCTGTGATAAGAGTGTTTACGGTTTTTAAGCAATAGGGCCTCACTATTGTGTTCTGGTGGACAACGAAGAGAACTAGCAATAATCTAAATTGTTTGGGTGAGCTCTGGGACCTCCTGACCAACAATTTGAAGGAAAATGGGTCCTACAGCTGGTACTGGAATCTTTATTTGGCAATTTGTGGCTTCAGTAAGGAGCAATAAATATTCTTTGTGTAGGGTAATGCTGTTTAAATTAGATCATTCAATTGTGTGTGTGTGTGTGTGTGTGTGTGTGTGTGTGTGTGTGTGCAGTTTATATAATAGGAGGTTTGTATATTTTTCCAAACATCCTTAGCATTAATTATACTGAAATTTTCTTATGTTCATAATTTGAGAATATAATTATGAATACTTTAGGTATTTGAAAGTTATTATTATTATATTATCATCATTATTTTAAGGAATGCTAAGAAAATGCAGCTCAGAAATTTCCTCTGTGTGTCCCTTAGCCCTAAAAATGAGTATTATTATTGGGAATATGCTATATAAACATGAATTAATTATATAATCTCGCTTTAGTTTACAACCTGTAAAATGGAAGTTGTTCTGTCCACTCTTTTCGGATTCTGGTGGTTTCAGTCCCTTAAGTTTATAAAATAAGTTTAAGCACCACACATTAGTCACTACGAGCATAAGACTCTTCTATCAACCTCTCCAAGTTTAGGACCTAATGGCCCTGCTGATAGATTTTTTTGAGGAAGGAAGTTTGAGTTTTCATGGGAGTAATCTTACTTACCAAGATTCTGAAATTCTGTTTGAGAAATGTTTGCAAGTCTCACGATGCAGAAGGTTCCAAATGATCTCTTAATGGCATGCCCATACCCAGTATATTCAGCGAATGTGACATTGTCCAATTTTATAGACACAGTCACTACGAATGTCAAACTGTCATGCTTGTGTGTCCCCTAATGGCAGTGGTGATCAAAGGGAAATTTCTGATATGGGTAACAGGTTCAGTTGAGTGAACATGTTTGAAATACTTAAAGTTGTTTGCACACAAAGAGCCATAGAATATTTGCCATTGATGATAGACTTTATAACGTGCTGATCCTAATACATTTTTTATCAAAGAAAACTCTAAGTATAATATTAAAATAGCTTTATTATATAAATGCTTTGAGGAAAAACTTAGATAACCTTTAATCATAAACCTTTTTATGATAAATTATATTTTCTGGCAGAGTAAAAGAAGCATAAATAACATTAAAGCTAGCCTGGAAGAAGACTCAAAAGTAGAAGTCACATGGGCTTTTCAAATTATTTGGCTTAACTTGTTCACTTGCAAATAAAGAATCTAAGAGACAGAGAATTTGAGAAACTGACTCTTGGCAAATGATTAATCAGTAAAGTTCCTTAAACTAAATTATCCCAACTTCTTGTTCAGTCTGTGCTTGGCATATTATATCTTGTATTGCATGAAGCTAAAAGGATTGAACATTTGGTTTAGAAACAAAAATGCCATGTAACACATAAGCAACTTCGTATAAGGGCTTTCTTATTTTAACTCAAGATACTGAAGTGCAGGGGAACATTCTGGAATTAGGAAACTAAGTTATAACATTTTTCTGTTTCCCTGGATGGCCTTCAGCCATTACTTTTTGTTGCTTCTTAAACAATAATGAGAATTGCAGGGAAGTTAGTGAACCTTGTGATTCTCAGAGTGTATATGAATACACAAAACAGCAATACACAAACAAAATATGTGATGGAAGTTGGTTTCTCCAGAAATAGGGTAGTGACTGAGGAAAACACAATTCCTTATCTGTATGTAATTCTTTCCTGAATGTGGTTTCCCAGCACTATCATGTTAACTCTTTAATACATAAACTAACACAAGTATGCTAGTTTTGTGCTTCATTCTTTGGCTTCATAAACATTACACTCATGATCTTTGTCACTTAACTTTAAAGCCATGTTAAGAGATCTTTGTTCTGGCTGCAAGTCCTCTGTAACATCGATATATCTGAAATAAAACAGCAAAAATCACGTTATGTTAGAGTTTCCATAATTATTTTATATATTTTTGCATGTCATTTTGAATAGATATTTTAAATCCATCACCAGGAAAATTGTTATTAAGACAGAAGGGTCCGTGGTACTTTGCCTTCATTGAATACTGAAGTTTATCATGGTAGTAACAAGCACCGCACAGAAATGATTTTCTTTATTTGGATTGCATGTGGTCATAAACAAAGAATTGATCATGCAGAGCCCTACTTATATTTCCTACGAGTCCGGGGAGACGTTGTAAAGTAGCTGCCACACTCAAAATGGTTCCAGATGCAGTGTATCTTTCATAACATATTGCAGTTTCATGATCTCCAAGGAGCCTTTAAATAATAGATTTTCTTTATGGCAGGCTTACCTATGCAATTCTATTTTGATTACAGTGTTATTTCTCTCCCCTTTTTCAAAGCCTTCAACAGCAGCAACACCTCAGTTCACAAAACAATGTCATTGTCACTCTATTATGTAAAGTAATTTTATAAACAATAAGCTTTTTATTCGCCTGTGTTATGACTAAATGATGTATGTTCAAGGGAAGAGTGTTGTTGCTTAGCCTGTGTGCGTGTGCGATGATGCCAGCTCTGCTAGATCTCAGTATATTTGCATATGTCTCAAATAGTAAAAAAAATCCACAATCCTGAGCCCACCCATCATATCCCCCAGCATTTTGATCATCATGTTGAAATTACCGCAAGACCTACAATGCATGAAGTACATTTAAAGTCTTGAGTCTCTGCGTCAAATTTATCTGCTGTGGATTGCTTCCATAACCTTTGCTAAGCATTTTAAATATTTTAAATATTCCAGTTGGAATGGAAATGACATAATATATTTTTGTAACTTTTTGATAACTGGAAAGTAGAGGCAAGGAATTCACTTACACCCATCTTTTGATGTAATCCCAAGAACATGAGTTGCAGCATTATTGGTCTGACCTATCTGGTCTGACCTAGTTAGGCAGTGTTGCTTGGAATAATTTCCTATTGTTTCACTATCAATCTGATGATCCCTTGGATACTCGACTTACAGTCAGAAAATCAGGATTTAGAGTTTGTCTGGACTCGACCCTCAAATCTGTCATTCCACTAGCTTTGACATCTTAGATATAGCTTTTTAACTTCTCTGTCCTAACTGAATGGATTAATTCTAACCACCAATAAAGGTATATGGTGTGCATCATATACATTAGGTATCATTCTCTCTGTGATGGTTAATAGTCATTGTCACTTGAGGGTATCTAGAATCACCTAGAAGACAAGCCTCTGCGATGCATTTGAATTAATTGAGGTGGGAATCCTCACCTTGACTATGGGTGGAACTGTCCCTTAGGCTGGGGGCCCAGTCTTCCTAAATAGGAGAAAGCAAGCTGGGTACAACCATCCATCACTCGCTCTTCGTGACTACATACATATTGTGTCCAGCTCCTTCAAAGTCCTGTTTCCATAACTTCCCACCCTGATTGACCTTACTTTCAATCATGAACCTGAGCAAACCATTCCCTCCTTTTTTTTCTTTAATTTTTTGATTATTTAAAACAGGGTTTCTCTTTGTATCCCTAGCTGTCCTGGAACTAGCTTCTGTACACCAGGCTGGCCTCGAACTCACAGAGATCTGCCTGCCTCTGCCTCCCGAGTGCTGGAATTAAAGGCATGAGCCACCTCCTCCCAGCAACGCTTCCCTTCTTTAATTTGCTTTTGTTCAGGTAATTTGTTGCAGTAATGACAAAGATAACTAATAAAATCATTTATGCCAGTAGTCAAGGTTGTTATTTCTGGGTTCTATCATCATAATTCAAAGGGCCAATCACTACTGATACATAAAACAAGTCCTAATATTTGGAAAGAACAAATAATTATATGAATGCTATACTGACAAAGGCTCCCAAGCATAAAAGCCATGCTTTAGGTTATCAAAGATTTTGTGTGAAAAAACACTCATTTATCAAATCACATTTAATTTAATAAAGTGTCCTAATAATACTGCATTGTGGCTGTTCAAGTCACAATTTAGGCCCAGTATATGTACCTTTCTCCTGATCTTTGAGAGATTTGGACTTATTTGATGGCCTTTTGTGTTTCAAATAGAGAAAACATAGTACCAATCAGAGGAATCACTACATCCTTTAAACTATATGTTTTAATATTTTATCTTAATCTCTTGAAGCATTTCTACAATGTTTCTATCATTAGCCCAAATTTCCAGATAAGGAACCAGATTTATTTCAAAATATTAATGTCTGTCTAAAATTATAAGTTGTATATAAACATATTCCAAAATTCCATGATCAGGTAATTAACTCATTTCTGGAAGTATTTAATTAATAATTAGCCACAGTAAGATTTGACTTTGGGATGATCTACTCTTAGTTTCTCTGCCTGATGCTCTCATGATATACTCTGACAAAAAGAACTTAGAAAATTCTGGCTTACTACTTTGCTTAAAAGAGAAAGCGTTTGCTCTGGCTCACTATTTAAGTTACTGTCAATCATGATGAGAACTCAAGGAAGCAAGCAAGAGCTTAACATAGCTTCTCACCTGCATTTATGATCAAGAATAAAAAATAAGGAATACTTGCTGCCTCTCAGCTTCCTTTCTCAGCTTGTACAGTGCAGGACCACAACCGGGGAGAGGTACCCTGCCACCCCCACCCAGCTGTGTGCTTATTTTCCCATCTCTGCTGATGTGAGCAAGTTAATCTCCCACAAGCCACAAGCGTGCCAGATCCTCCTCTCCCCAGTGATTTAAGATTCTGTCAAGCTGAAGATTGGCATTCCACACTTGTGATGACAGTCCTTCAGTATATCTTCAAAACCATAAGCATCACATTTGTTTAAAAAAAATCTAGTAAGAATTTATTGTAACCTTTTATACTTCCAAATTAACTTTTACATGAAGGCTCTATACAGGGTACCTAAATAAGAAGTTTGTCAGCGGGGCGGTGGTGGCGCACGCCTTTAATCCCAGCACTTGGGAGGCAGAGGCAGGCAGATCTCTGGGAGTTCGAGACCAGCCTGGTCTACAAGAGCTAGTTCCAGGACAGGCTCCAAAACCGCAGAGAAACCCTGTCTTGAAAAAAGAAGAAAAAAAAAAAGAAGTTTGTCAGCACCTACATTTTTATAGTCACTATAATATCAATCTATGAGAAAAATGAAGTCCCTGTTTGTCCTTCACATCTGCCTTTTTGAGTATCTGATGGTGCTTCGTTCTGTCTGGACTCTGTTCTATCTTGTTCTCTGATCTATCTTTGGGCTAATTTTGACAACCCAGGGACTTCTAATGGTGTGGAATATAATTCATCTCCCTCTATCTGATAAATACAAGAGTTAATTAGGAGCACAACAATAAGTCTGGAGGGAAATGGTTGGAATGTCAATGTGAAACAGTGTTTTCATCCCTGATTCTGATGATATCTTATTTTTTGTTTTATTTTACTTGATTAGAAATAGATCCTGACCACAGTAGAGCAAAAGACCCAATGTGTAACATAAATGATACTTTAAATTTTCAAGTTGCTTCTTAAACAGAAAGATAATAGAGTGCAAAATTCTATCCAAATGAGAATTTGAGCTGACCACTAATGTAACATATGAGTGTTATTTTATCCCTATCACTCCATGGGCATAGACATAGATCTCTTTTACAGTGTAGTGTAAAAATTTGTATAGCAATCGTGAATGGTCATCATCCATAGAGAGAATCTGCCTTGGACAGCTTCCCAAGGGACCCCATTAATTGTTGCCTCAGAAAGATTCATCACAGAAAAAAAAAAAATTAAGGCTTCTCCAACTGTGATTTTTTTTCCCAAAGAAATTAGATGTTGCAACCTCTGAATTTCTCAGATCTTTGGCTGTTTGATGATAAACATCCTCTCAGCTGCCAAAATTCAGCCTTATGCTAAGCAGTAGACTACAAAATTAAATGTCATTCTCACTTAACCACCTGGAAAGAAAACTCTGCCTTACTGAGAAAATTAAACAAAAGACTTTGACATGAGAGAGTCACTGAGAAAAGTCTCTAAACCAAACAGTGTGCAAAGTTAGTCAGTAAGTCCCGGGAAAGCCTTGACCACAGGCAAAACATATAGATTTTTACATACCATGGGTTTTTTCAAGGCACATAACTGGACTATAAAAGGTTTGGATTTTTTCTTTATTCAATAGCTTTATTGTGAGAACAACATACAAAGGACTTACACATTGAGGTAATGTGTAACTTCCACAGATCTTCAAGACTCGACAAATCTAGACTCCTCAAATGAATTGGAATTGACAAAGACCTTTGACTCGGCTGGGCCCCTGCACGGAAGAGATATTGCCCTCCCTGACAATGCTGTGTCCATGCCAGGCACTTAGAGCAGAACTCCAGAAGACAAGGAGTAAGGAAAGAGGCTACAATATTGCTTCAACAGTTTTTGAACCACACAGTCTGCCTATTGCATTTTATATCAAGGAACCAATAGATAGTGCTAAATCATGAAATTGTTTCAAAAATATATAATTAGTCCATAATTATTTAACCGATGGTGATAGGAGTTTAATCACAAGGTGATTCCAGATCCTACCCCCATGCCCTGCCCAAATAAAATGTAACATCTGAGAGAAATAGACTAAGGAACATATTTTCATTCTCTTTGCTACATTTTCAGAGTTTCCTCTCATACAGAGTAAATTCATCCAGAACTGATTCATTTTTCTTTTTTCTTTTTTATAGAGAAAGGATGTACAAGTCCCCACATCACACAAATTTTTCATCTTTTGCCTCCTTTGCAGGTCATCTCATTTTGTCTTTTGAGAACATTGTCCATTAATTTGTTCACTGTCCTTGGAGACAGTGTTGAATAGCGGGGATTTTAGTGAAGTGTCTAACGAGGAAATTTATATTCCTGTCCTGGCTCTGGTACCTGTAAGTGCTCAAACTTTTTACAAGCTACCGAATCCCTTTGGGCTTTAGTTTTCTTGCTTGCGAGTAAACAGACTGAACCAGGTAGTTTTAGTACCTCTCTTAGTTGCAAATCTTCCTGAATTTCTGATTATAGTATTTTCCATATACCCTAAGTAGATGAGTCTGACATTTACTTATCTGTTGTCTCTGACTCCTAGCCTGACTAAAAATCCCTGGGCTCTGAGATACAAAGGCCAACATTAGAAAGTCAAAGTGCGCGTGCCTGCTTCCCCAGGGATATCATCTCCAAATTCCATCGGTAGGGGACACTAGACCAGTCTGCATAACTGAAGGCAAACCTGGGACTTGCTCTTGTCTTGCTTTCTGCAGGTAATCTCAAACAGTCCTCAGCTGCTCCAGAAATCGCTTTAAGTCTCTGACTACTTTAAACACTTAATTTTCTGTTTAGTCATTCACCTTAGCACGCTCATCACTGTCTCCAGTTTTCTACCTGGTCCTAGACTGGCACCTAGAGCCTGAATCAGTGATCAAAGCGTTCGCTCATGTATTCACAGGCTGAAAATACACTCTCAAAACAGGTGATGTTCACTGAAGTTCCTGCTTAAATACTTAGCGTAACCACTGTTTCTTTGGCTTTTTCTTTTCTTTCTTTTCCTGATAATTTCATTATGTATGGCCATGGTAAACGTTTGCAGTTAAGAACTTCAGTGTCAGGTGTTCAAAATCCATGTCCACAAAATATTAGCAGGTAACATTTCTGCTCTAAAATACCTCATTTTTATTTATAAGTGGAGGTATTTAGTAGTTCCTATTCCTAGATGAGCTTTAAATATTAAATAAGTTGTTATATTGAAAGCTTTTAGAGTAATAGCAAACATACAGTAATCATTAATAATGTCAGCTATTGTTATAGAAGCATACACTTAGAAAATATAAAATCTCAATTGTGAAAAAAATACATAGCATGGGCTAAACAATATTTTGGAGATACAGTGAGTAATTAAGGGAATCTTGCTAATAATATGAAAAAGATGTTGGTTCTCATTTGTATGGGTGTTACTTTATGTAGGATGAAAAAAAAAGAATGAAAACAAAATACTGGGTTTATCTGAAACCCTAAAGAAAGGGACCAAATTTTTTAGATCCAAGTAGAGAATAATGTATAGAAATGTAATTCCCATTTTGCTTTGGCCAAAAATTAAACATGCAATTAATATCAGACCTCAAAAACTAATATCAGTCAATTTATCTTCTTAAGAAGTTCATAAAGAAACTTTCAAACATGATTTTGAAATGTTTTAAATGTTTACATAAAATATAGCACAATGATCAAAATAGGCCCGTGTCACCTTTAAACATTGTCATTTTTATAATATAGTTTAAAAGACATAGGACATTAATAGCTTTTCTAAAAATAAAAATGATAATTCATCTAAATGTCCAAATGTCTCTGTCAATTTTGGTAAAATATGTATAATTGGTTTTTATTTGTTTGTCACCAAGGAATTCATAAGTCAGACCAGCAAGATAGTTCAACAGGAGGAGGAGAATGCACATGAAGGGCTTGAAAGAAGAAATAAAAAGGGGAAATAATAAAATTATATTTCAAAATATAGAAAGAATAAATCAGTACACGAAAAACTATCTTGTGAAATTAATATTCCCTTAGTAATAAAAATTGGGAAATCTTTCTATTTTCTGGTATCCTTTCTTTCTCCAAAGACTTAAAGTTCTTGTGAAATAGGTCTTTTACTTCTTTGGTTAGGGTTACCCCCAAGATACTTTATGCTATTGGTGGCTTGTGTGAAAGGTGATGTGTCTCTCATTTCCCTCTCAGCTTCTTTATAATTTGTGTATAGGAGGGCTACTGATTTTTTTTTGAGTTGATCTTTCATACTGCCGCATCACTGAAGGTATTTATCAGCTGTAGGAGTTTTCTGGTAGACTTTTGGGGATCACTTATATACACTATCATATTATCTGCACATATTGAAAGTCTGACTTCTTCCTTTCCAATTTTAGTCCCCTTGATCCCCTTTTGTTTTCTTGTTGCTATTGCTAAAACTTCAAAAACTATGTTGGAGGTCACTATTAACTTTTACCTACTTTTGTCTTTGTGAAAAATGTTCCTAATGAGGCAAGAAAAATAAACAGAAGGGGAGGTGTGGAAGGCCTTGCAAAAAAAAAAAAACCTTACAAAATTACTGTACTAATTAAACCTAGTTGACAAAGAGGAAGTATGTGAACTCCAGAGCTAAGACCAAAAAAAAAAAAAAAACCCAGCTATTAGGGAACATTGCTGGTGTGCTCTGCAGTCATTCTTGAGTGTCTAAGAATACATCATGATTTATTTTAAGTCTATGGCACACTGTAATACTAAAACACTCACCTCTGTGTGGGAGTATTAATGAAACACATGCAATTTTATGGTAAGCTACATGTAACAAGTGGAGCAAGCAGGGTAAAGCCTAAACTAAAGTAACACAAGAGCCCCAACTCTTGGGAATGGAGATGTTGTAGCTTAGCTCAATTGGTAGATGGTTCACTTATTCAAAAAGTCCTAAATTGGATTCTCAGTATCATTTAAAACATGATGGCAGATGACACACTGTCAGAAGCAGAGGGATCTGAAGTTCATCCTCAGATGTATAGAAAATTTGAGATCAGAATGGGTTACATGAGAGCGTATCAAAAAATCCCCCCCCCTTTTTTTGATGTGTATCAGGACCTTTCCACTTCTTAATTTTCTCTTTCCTTCAGCCTATCTATTCCCCTAGAAATAGGCCCTTAATATGTTTTCTCAGTTTATTTTCTACCCTCTAATTGTCTCCCTCCAGTTCTTTGTTCTGAGACACATGAACTTGGAATATCCAGCCAGTAAGAAAAACTCATGATGTCCATAGAGTAAATATGAAAGAAGAATATGATGTCTAACTTCATCTGTAAAACAATGTCTTCTTCTTTATGCAAGGTTGTAGACAGTATTATATGATCTACATGAGTTGTTTGGAGTAGTATGTATCATATAATAAATATACAATAAATGCTTATCATCATCATCGTTATGCCAGTATTCCAGACTCTCATATATATTTAATGCCATGACTCTTTAAATGTTAAAATATACTCACAATAGTTCATGTTAGGTTAACTATCATTTATTATCATCTTAGTATAAGCATAATAGTTACTCATCAATTACATACATTGGTTTTATTTGTACCATGATGTCTGAGACAGCGTAAGCTGCTTTGTGCCCAGCCTGTAACTAGAGACAGGCAGAGTCGAACATGGTGTCTGCACAAATGTCACTCCCAAGGCTCCCAGTTCTGACAGGAGTGAAGATGGAGGAGCTATGTGGCTGGAAGGAAAAGAGTCAGAGAGAGTTTGTAAAAGTTATTTGGTGTTACAGCTCATCCGGAGAAGAACTTGATAGGTTGTTCAGGATTAAGCAATGATTTTAAACCATTATGTCATACTGCCTATGATAATTTGTGAATATAAAGCAATTTTGTCTAAGTTATTAAATTCAAAATACCATAGCATAGAACTACACTTATTATTATTTTAATCTTATATACCCTTGATAGAAAGTGATTTACAATAGGCTGGGGATATGGCTTAGAAGTTAGAGCACTTGCCACAAAAGAGTAAGTGTCTGGATCCCCAAAATCATGGGAAGGCAAAGAAGTTAGAGATAGAGGATTAAGCCCCAGAGGAAGCAGGCTAAAAAAAAAAAAAAACTAGTCCTATCATATGGCTCTGGGTTTGATTGAGAGACCTTGCCTCAATAAATAAAGCAGGGAAACAATGGAAAAATCATTCCCAACATCAAGCTCAAGTCTCTACATTCATGTGTGTGCACACGCAGATATGACTATCTACACAGTGCAAAGTCATACACACACACACACACACAAATGAATACTTGCACATAAAATCATTAAAGGGGAGAAAGGGTGATTTATAAATTTGCTATCAAAATCAATCAATGAAAAATTCTATGCCCAAGTTCTCATGGGTGGACATATACTGAGGGCAATCTCAGTTATGTGAATATGAATGTTACTTTGTTTCCTCCATTTTGTGGGGTTTGGTCTCATTTAGTTTTTTTCAATAGATTGTTGTTTTCCATATTTTTGTCTTCATACACATCTTTTGTATGTCTCTTTTAACTTTTAATTTCATATTGCTGCCTTCCTAAAAGATTCTTTCAAGTTGGCCAAGTTCAGGGTCCTCTGATGATAACTACTATCTGCAATGGACAGTTGAGCAAACTGAAACCCAGAAACCCAGCCACGTAGCTAACAACTGGTTGAACAAAAGCACAGCTCTCGTAGATTAATTGTGATGAGGAATGTGGTACTGGGGCAAAAGCAAGGTTTTGTAAACAACTAAAATACTCAACCTGTTTTATAGGAGTGTTTTATGATTAGATAGGTTTGCATCCTGAGCAGGTGGAGAGGTAGAAAGGGTACCTCTGAAGTACATTGGCTATAAAGGACATTCCAACATTATAATAGAGTCAGGGAATCATAGCTAAAAATGGAGAGAAGGAAAGAACCTAAGAGAAAGATGGAGGTGGAGGGAGATAAAGGAAGAAGAAGAGAAATTGAATCCTTTGAGTTGACTGAACAATCTGTTAGTTCTGCCTCTGAAAAAATACACGCCTACTTGAAAGTTTGTTTGTGAGTAACATTGTGTGAGGAACATATGTGTGGTATCTAGTAAAAAACTTATTATTTGGCACCCATAACACTAGCTCACAGTTCGAAAAACAATAATAAAAATAAAGGAAATCGAGCACAAGAAAGTTTTAAAAAGCACAGTAGTTATTCCAGGTCTAAAATAATTACATACAATTGTATAGCAATCTGAAATGCCTGGCTCAGCCTGGTATAAGCTTTAAGTTCAAGCACTTGGCTTCTGGGAAGGCATTGTTTATACTGATACTAAAATCAGATTTAAAAGATGAAAAGAACACTAAACGATTAAAACACGACGTAGCACCATCAAAATGAAAGTAGCTTGATGAATTTAGATCATTTATATATTCATTTGTCTGCTCTAATTTTTCAATACGTTCAGTCAATACAAGATCCCTATTGAGGTCAAAGGACACACCACAAATCAAAAAGCTATTTAGAACATTATCAAACCCTACATCACTTAATCTCTTACTCAAGTGTCCAGTGTTGTTGGTTGTTTTCCAAGCATTGTGTTTTTACTAGACAGAGTTGTAAGGTAAGCAGTATCGGCATTGATCACTGCTGTTGAAGAATTTATCTGTAGTCAATCAGTTAGGAACCTAAGTGAGAGGCAGGTACGCTACTGAAAGTAACCAAGT
The DNA here is from genome assembly GCF_037038515.1 of Microtus pennsylvanicus. NCBI lineage: Eukaryota > Metazoa > Chordata > Mammalia > Rodentia > Cricetidae > Microtus > Microtus pennsylvanicus. Next base: position 18,861,739 of record NC_134598.1, read on the forward strand.
GAGAAGTCATTCCTGAGGATGCTGTTTTGTGTGCAGCAGACGTGATGGAAAGAAAGGACTCTATAAGGAAGTCACAGTAACATCACTATCTTAGCCTGTAAACAGAGACAGTAAAGTATAGGTGGAGAATGTGCTTAAGTGAGAAGGGTGTGTGGAGAAGGAGAGGTTGGAGATGTCACCTTCAGAGCATCAACAGGAATCATTTTGGCTGGAAAGTAGTCTGCTGACAGAGAAGTGAAATGATTAAAAAGAAATTTTGTAAGATAAATGTAAAGGCTATAGTAACATTGATTAGAGGAGAGATAGGGATGGGGGAATTCTCGTGAATATGTCTTGGGTTTCAAGGTTGGGCTTCTGGAGAGAACAGTACTTTTTTCTTAAGATAGAAAATGGGGTAGAAGAATGAGAACAGAAAAGATAAACTATATGTAATGTCAACAGGAAATAAAGGAGATTTTCTCGATGAAATTATAATTCAAACATCTCCAATTTGCATTTGTTTGCTTGTGTGCTGTTGTTGTTTTGAGATACTGTCTCAACATGTAGCCTTGCTAGGCTTGAACTTTCTGACTGTCTCAGTCTCCTTAATCCTGGGGTCACAGGCATGCAGATCCATGCTGGCCTCAAGATGTATTGTTAATGTGGGACTCTAATGAGACTAGATGCCTGTCTACATCAAGCAACAATTACCTGTCATGATGAATGGCCATATAGTCATAAATCACTTAGTAGTGTGCAGTGTTTCATCTTCTTCATAGATAATTCTATAACAGGGCCAACAGAAGTGTACTAGCACAAATTACATTTGATTCTTTAATTAGATGGCTTCTTCTGGCTCATGTAATTGTTAATTTGGTAGCGGAAATGAAGCAGAATACGCAAACACGTATGCAAGATCAAAGCTGGCCTTTTCAAAAATCTATGCTAAACGTGTTTTTCTTTACATTATTTCTAAGTAGCCTTCCTGGAAAATGTGCTCAGTTTTCCATAATCAGCTTGTTGATCTATACCCAAAAGTGACTTAATATGGAGGAAGAGTTATCACTCAAAAACAAAATAAAAATCTAGGTACTATTCAAACTCTGCTGCAAATACATTTATTTCTGAAAAGAACCATGTTAAGACAAGTACCCTTGCATACTTCTTTCAAATTGCATTTATATATTCTTCCTTCTCTCATAACTGACATACAAAAATAGCAGCTACTTATTTATAACTAGTACTTAAGAGTTCTTAAGCTCTCTCAGAAGAATATATCCATTAATGGTTCTGAATATAATCCTATTATTGCCCATACATTCTTAAATGGGTTTCATTCTTTAGAAGTAGGTTCTAAGAATATATGTGTATATTTTAGTTAGGGTTATTATTGTTGTAATGAAATACCCTGACCAAAAGAAGCTTGATGAGGAAAAAGATTATTTGGTTAACATATCATGAGTCACAGATCATTGAGAGAAGCCAAAGCAGTAACCCAAACAGGGAAGGAACCTGGAGGCAGGAGCTTACGCAGAAGCCATGCAGGAGTGCTCTGTGGAGGGGTACTGCTTCCTGGCTTGCTCAGTTTGATTTTGTATGGTATGTAGTGATGTGGGAGTTCCTTGTGTGTGCTGTGATTACCATTAATGAATAAAGAAACTGCTTTGGACCTATAGCAAGGCAGAACTTAGGTAGGCAGGGAAAGAAAGGCTGAATGCTGGGAGAAAGAAGGGTGGAGTCAGGGAGAAGCCATGGAGTCCTCAGAGACAGATGCTGTATGCCACAGCCTTGTGGCAATACACAGATTACTAGATATGGGTTAAACTAAGATGTAAGAATTATCCAATAAGAAGTTAGAGATAATGGTCCAAGCAGGGATTTAATTAATACAGTTCCTGAGTGATTATTTTGGGTCTAAGCTAGCCCAGTGGTTAGGAACCAACAAGCGCCCCCTGCCCCCTGCAACAACCTAGAGCCACCAGCCCAGGTGGTACCACTCATATCAATCACTAGTTCGAAAAATGCTCTACAACCTTGCGTACATCCCAGTATCACAGAGGAATTCTTTCATTCAAAGGTCTTTCTTTTTAGATGACAATAACTTGTGTCAAGTTGATATAACTAGCCAACACAACATGACAGATGTGTATTTACCACCTGAGCCTCCTGTTAAAAAGACAAGAGCTCATGGAATTTTAAAACTTAGAGTCAATTTCAAATGAGAACAGTCAAGACCAAGAGACATGAAAAATACCTTGCACAGTCATACGGGAGTTCCCCAGTTGAGTTAGCATTAAACAGTAGCCATCTGGGTACCATGAGTGCTATGTCATTTGAGAAATGTTGTGCCTCCCTCCCTGAGCACCAACTCCCAGTTATTTCATTGAACACTCCTTAGTACTACTTCAGCTATTTGAGAGTTCCCTCTGTGTTTAGCCATCTCTCATCTTTTTGCTTTCATAGATGACTTACTCAAGACCTAAGAAAATAGGGACTTATTCCAAAGGAAGAACTGATTTCCATAGGGCTCTCCTTGACTTCACAGCAGTGCAGTTAACACACCGTGCTACTTTATAGCAAATTTCTCAAGAGAAACCAGTCTGAAAATGCCATCCCATTCTAATGATTTTTATTAATTTTATATAAAAATAAAAAATTCATGCTATCTTCCATTAATGTGAATAATTTATTTTAAATGCTGTTGTGGGGATTTTTTTCTTGCCAAAATGTAAGAAATTCTTATGAAACTTTAGTCAATAATACCCCCACAAGCTTGATTTAATATATCTACCTCCTTATAGAAGAACATTCTTTATATTCTTTGGAGGAATTCTCATTAATATCCCTATTGAGCCAAGTGTAAAGTCAGCATAGAATTCCCTAATAGCCTTCAGAAATAGAATAATTTAATTCTACAAAGGTTCCAGTCTGCTTAGTTTCCTTCTTTTTCAAAGTAAAGGGGTGAAGTCAGTCCAAAAGGCCTTCAATTTCTCATTTCCAGTTTCTAATAAACTTATTTGCACAAAACGCTGCTCTTTCCCCTTAAACCTTTTCTTATTTAGACATCACTTTTGTAGCTGCTGATGCAAGTAGCAAGGAATATTGAGTGAACTCCGTTAAACAGTCAATTTTTATGAGATTTTTTCTTTTGTGCTCCTCTCTACAGACATTAATGCTTCACTGCCGGTATGGAGTGATGTGTTAAGAAAAAAGGATAATATAGTTGTACTAGGTGCTAGGCATTTTTACATAGATCAGCCATATCATTTATTGTTATTAAAACTGCAATATATAAGTTTTATTTTATGAGTAAAGAAAACAAAAACCCTAAAGCACAAAGGAAAAATAGACTGCACAGAAGTTTCTAAAGATAATTTCTGAAGCCAGTTTCAAAAATTCTTGTAGCTATCCTTCCCTCATTATTTTTTCTACCCAATAATCTGAGAAAGTTGAGATACCTTCTAAACGTCTTGAGGATAAAAGGAAGAGCTGAGGACTCAAGAGTACTGTACAAGGCATGTGGAAGGGAAAGGTTGTATGGAGAACTGTGGATGTTAGGTGGCAGATGAAAAGAGGAGGGGAGCGGGGATGGAGAAAGGAAGGAGAAGGATAGAGAAAGGCGGGAGATATGGGGAAGGATGAAGAAAGGGGAGCAAGAGGATGGGGGCTGGATTTAGAATAATTGGAGGAGGAAAGAAGAGAAGCTGGAAGGAAGCTTGTTTAGAAGTTAATGAAGAATGGTTTCTAAAACTAAGTTCAGAATGGCCTTTTTGCTGTATTTTAAAAGCTGGGACCAAGTATTTTGATTTGTATAATGAGACACTGCGACTTATTTTAAAGCCCTTTACATAAGTCTGGATGTCCTGGTCTCTTAATTCAATTAAAGTTATAATGACAGCTCTGCGCTAATGCTAAAAGTGAAGGCTCCTTGCTCATCTTCCTCCCTCTTTTTGTTTGCTATAAAATAAGGACATATGGAGATAAAAGAGGCTACCTTGGTGTTCACACCCGTGCCAACTTCTCTGCACTATAAGCCTCAATACAAATATTGAATGCTTGCTTCACCAAAAAGCAAAGAATTTGAAGTCTTACAATATGTTGAACAGTGCCATTTATACACTTGAGAGTGAAAGCAAGATTAGCTTGATGGGAGAATATCCATCCTCCCATATACATGGATGGATTCACACCCAAAACACATGCTGCTTTCATTTCCATTAAGACATCTATCTCTGTAAAGCGATTTCCATCTCTTAAATTTTAGATGTTCATCATTTATGAGTCTTTTAAATAAAAAGAATTCTTTATTTTGCTCATCTGTCCACTAAACGAAACAGAATAAACACATACCTTGTGCCAACTTGCCTTACTCTTTCCCCATTTTCATGCTGCAGGACGAGCTTGTGCTGTCCTGTATTTACCTACGGAGTGAAAAATGACACCAGATCTTAGAGTCTCTTCCATCTTTAACCACCAGACTACCTACTACATCACCCCAGGGAAACTGTCAGCGCTGCGGCTGAGGAAGCTGTGTCCTATTTTAAGGCTAGAAATATAAGATAGCTATTAAGAGCTTCCTCCTTTTCAAACTAACCTGCCTCCTGGAACTAAGGTTTGAAAGAGGTTCGGAAATTTGAACATAGATACACAGTTTAAAAGAGAATTACAGATAGTTAAATGTCGTCATCAAATCAAGAATTATATGGGGATTGGAAATATTTGGGTCAGAATATTTGATGAATCTCATTCGTTGTGCCATAGAACAAAACTTATCATCCTTGCCATCATGTTTGAAAGGTACCACAGGGTACTGTTAAGAATCGGCTCTTATGAGAGAGAGGGGGGGGGAGGGAGGGAGGGAGGGAGGGAGGGAGGTAGGGAGGGAGGGAGAGAAAGAGAAAAAGAGAAAGAGAAAGAGAGAGAGAGTCAATAAATGTAACAGTTGTCATGGAAACCTTAGTTGCCATAAGCTATGGCAATCTATTATTTTCCTCCCCTTTTATTGAAAATATATTTTTTTCATACAGTATATGCTGATAATTCCCTCCCCCTCCTCTTCCTCCTAATTCTCCCACCTACCCTTCCCTCTGGACCTACCTACTTTCTGCCTCCCATTAGAAAAGAGATAACAACAAAATATATAGGACTAAAATATAATAAGATAAAACAAAAATAATTTTAAATGTCAATTGCTCGTTGAAAAACACCCAATATATATACCCAACCAATTTAAGGCAAATAATTACTTAGACTTTTGGTATGTCTCAGGACTTTAATGCAAGTTAAATCTTTCTATATTGCTTTTAGAGCTATAACTGATTCATCATACAAATTTTAAATGCTAGAAATAACATATTTAAACATATCTTGCAGAAGGAAAAAATCCTAAAAATGTCTTTCAGCATTTCATATGTACAATAAAATATCATAAAAAATGTATTTATTTCATAAAGGAAAAGTTCTCTAAAAGTGAAAATATTTACTAATTCCATTGTGATAAGAAATGTAAACATCTTTAAAGCTATAATTAGCTCCATCTGTTTGATGGCATTTAAGGTGTTTTCCATAATCACAGAAGTGCCTTTAAAACAAATGTTTCTTGAAACACGCTTCCCATAATTTGCATGACAGTCTTCCATTTGTTAATAGTGAATAACAGGGTTTGTGGAATTCTGGCTGTGTTCTCTACAGGAACATGGAGCAAGGGCAGCAACTTCCTGTTCTGTCCCATGTGGTGACCCCACTCAAAAGCGGTCATTGTACAGATGAAATGATATGAACAATACCGAGGGACAGAGTTTTAAAATATTTCAGTCATCTCCCCCTCCTCTTCTATCTTTCCTTTCTTCATGTAGCAAGGGGTACTCTTAGAAATTCGGTTCTGGTACAAATATCTTTAGCTCATGGATTTCACAGAGTTAACTACTTTTTGCCTGATTTCTCACTGTTTTTCTTGAAATTTCAGATAACACGTTGAAGCAAGAAATTATGAATTTTCAAAAATAAGAGTTTGGCAGGGCTTCTTTTGCATGCAAATAAATTAACAAGGCATAGCAATAAGTTTGAGAGGGATACAAGGTTTAGTAATACTTATATGACTAATAATGGTGTTACGTTCATTGGTGAAGAAGCATTGATTATTCAATAAATGGCACCATACCACTGGTTATCTATTTGAAAAAGGACATGAATATAGTGCACCTTTAGCATATTTTAAAATGGAAATAGTCACAAGAACCAGAGTTGTAAAGCTTTTACCAATGTTTTACGTACCAACTCAAAACATACCTATGTGCTAGGAACTAGGACCAGAAACCCTACTTCTCTGAGGATACAGTGGTAGTTATGCCTATGCCAATTCTTTCCTCGTTATGATAAAATATTGTCTATTTCAAAATCACCAATATTAGACTAAAGGATTAATAGATTCACTTATGTTTAATATAAATAAGATCCAATAACAATAAAAGTTCCTTGAAAACTGAAACACTCTTTCGTTTAAAAATATGTACATTTATTATGAACAGTGTATGGCACCCTATGGTCATTTAATAAATCTTTGTAAAGAGAGAGGAAAAGAAGGAAGGGGGAGAGAGAGGAAGTGAGGGAAGAAAGGGGGGAAGGAAGAGTGAGAAGAGGTAATGGGTTTTCTATCAAATTTCACAATGCTAGATTGTGTCATCAATATTAAATTATCCTGTTACATTGATGAGATTGATAATGAGGTAAGAAGAGATATAACGTGATTCCTTTACCTCTGAGCCACTTGAAATACAAATTATATCAGTTTGGCCCAAACAGGGTTGCTACAAATTTTTAATAAGGTGTGCTGGAAAAAGAAAAGAATCTTGTTTACATTGTCACAAAGGCAAATGTATTTCATGACTCCCTCCTGTTACTGATTGCATGTTATTCTAACTAAAGTGCCCCCCGAAAATCAATAGGAGTTATCAGGTACCAAAATCATTAGTATTTAATCAGAAGAGTTTTGTTCAAATAAAGTACTCGCTAGTAGGAAGGGTTCAGAAAAAAGAACAGAAAGCAAAGTTAAGTTAGATGAGATTATTCAAAAAGTCAAAGGTGACACGAGGTTGGGGGACAAAGAGGGTGAGATTGAGGACAATGCCATGGTCTGGAGCAGGGATGTAAGCGTCTCTTTGAATTCTATTGATCGGGCTTCTGACTTTCTGTTCCAGTCACTTGCTTTGTAACTGATAGTTTTCCCTCGTGGAAACGCGTTGCACTTCACTAGAAGAGGGTAAGGATTTAATATGATAGCAATACATAGCACTGGCCCTGAGCCAACTGCATCCCAAATTCTCCGTGCCAATTCCAACATGACAACTATTGATTCTTACCTATAATTGGTCGCATTTTGCGGTATTGTATCATGAGCGTCTTGCACAGGCCCAAAGCTTCATCAAAAGCACTCTGAAGGTAGCAGTATTTATAGAAATACCACATTTAGTATCACAGTGGGATTTTCAGTGTCATAGAAGCTTTGATTCTGGCCAGTTTTTGTTCTTGAAGTTATTGTCAATGAAAGTGAAAATGTGTTTCAATAGCCAGTCATGGGTACATCCCAAACAAAAACACGCCTAGTTTTACAGGGCACTTTCATTCTATAATAAAAGCCTGCCCGTGTAATCCAACTTCTCCAGCTTTCCCCAAAACAAGGGAACTACATAATTCATAGGTATTATTTATCAGCAATGTCCTATCTCTGCCAAATTCTTCAGAACTCCCATATTGACCTTGACTCTTGCAGTTCCTGTCATAGTGCTTAAATGATCAAAGGAAAAATACATTCTGAACAGAAAAATGAAAGTCAGATAGGACTCAGAGCACATTCACACCCAGTTTTCTCTTACAGCTCTAAAAGTGCATTTTAATGTAATAAAAAGAACACGATGTGTTAACTTTACATTGAGGTGTGAAGAAAGTAACTTAAATATTAAAAGTGATACTGGGTAATCCCCGACAAGCTCTTTTATCTCCCCCGCTAAGGATAGCAAAGGAGGAAAGTAAGATATTGCCTATATTTAATTCTGAGGCTGCATCTTATTCCAGCCTGGATTCAGTTTTTGTCTTAGGAGTGACAGTATCACATAACTTCAGAATCCATTTCTTCCCCCAGCGGTGGTGCTGAAACAACGCTGCGGTATTGATCCAATCTACATGGCTGATTGTGTGACTGTATAATTAGAGGAACTGTGAAGAAAGCTTTCACACTTCTGTCCCGGTTGAAGAAATAAACAGCTCTGTGGGATGATTCTTTAAAACATTAAAGGATTTAAAAATAAGTGTTATGTTTGTGACTCAGGCAGCCCATATTAATTTGAGATACACTTATCATGTAGCTAAGCAGAATGATAGCTGAGTGCATAGCTTGCAGAAAGGCTGGCATAGTGTGGTTACTGTAGAGAACAGCAGAAGTTGGCAATGAAGACTTACGCGAGGAATTCTCAAAGTTTATTGTGCATATGAAATACCTAGACATCATCAAAGAGTTACAAGGCAGTTCTCAGCAGTTCTCTGTTAATGGGAGAGTTTTGGACTAGAACTCCGCATACTACACAAAACTTGAGGTTATTGGTTTCAGGTGATCTTAACATCACACTAAGGAACACTGGCACTGGCAGCCTTCTTGAGCAAATGTAAGGAAGGGACAAGCCCTTCAGAGTTCATTGTATGGTTTTATACCCATGGTCACACAGATAACCCTACTGGGTCATGAAAACTCATTTGACTCAGTAGTAATGAAGAGACCTTATGAGATACCTTAGTGTGGTCGTTTGATTGGAAAATGGCCTCCATAGGCTCACAGAGAGTGGTGCTATTGGGAAATGTGGCCCTGTTGGAGGAAGTATGTCACAGGGGATGGACTTGAGGTTTCAGAAGCCCAAGCCAGGCCCAGTGTCACTCGCTCTTCCTGCTGCCTGCCCATTTGAATGTAGAACTCACAGCTACCTCTTCAGTATGCTTTCTGCCATGATGACAGTGGACTAAAGCTCTGAACTATAAGCTGGCCCGTTATTTCCTTTATAAGAGTTGCCTTGTTCATAGTGTCTCTTCATGGCAATAGAAAACCTGACTAAGAAACTCAGTGCTAAAGTGCATGCCACTCAGGCAAGAGGACCAGAGTTCTATACTTCAGGAGCCACACAGGATTTAGGAATATGTGGGAGCCTGCCTGTAATCTCAGCACTCAGATAGGGAGACAGAAGATCCACAGAGTAAGCTAGCTTTTAGACTTCCTAATCAGTAAACTCTGAGTTCAGTGAGAGATGCTGCTTCAGTAAATAAAATGGAAAAAAATAATTAAGGGGGGCTGGAGAAATGGCTCAGTGGCTAAGAGCATTGCCTGCTCTTCCAAAGGTCCTGAGTTCAGTTCCCGGCAACCACATCGTGGCTCACAACCATCTATAATAAGGTCTGTTGCCCTCTTCTGGCCTGCAAACATACACACAGACAGAATATTGTATCCATAACACATAAATAAATAAAAATTATTTTAAAAAACAATTAAGGAAGACTTTTGATAATTTCTGTCCTCCACAGGGATGCACCTTGTATATCATATGTGCATATGTACATGCACAAGCACGTGCACACACACACACACACACACAAATTAGTGGCCAAGAATGTTTCAGAATTAGAAGACATAAACTACAGATCTTGAAAACCTAGTGTAGTAATAAGGGTGGCAGGCTATTTTCCTGGCACCCGGCAGCCCACAAGGCTGGCTTTATACCCGAAATAATAACACGGAAACTGTATTCTTTTAAACACTGCTTGGCCCATTAGTTCCAGCCTCTTATTGGCTAGTTCTTACATATTGATCTAGCCCATTTCTAATATTCTGTGTAGCACCACGAGCTGGCTTACCAGGAAAGATCTTAACCTGTGTCTGTCTGGAGTGGGAGAATCATGGTGACTCCTTGACTCAGCTTCTTTCTCCCAGCATTCTGTTCTGTTTACTCCGCCTAAATTCTACCCTATCAGAGGGCCAAGCAGTTTCTTTATTAGTTAACCAATGAAAGCAACAGATAAGATACAAGACCCACCTCCATCAACCTAGAAAAAAATAATCAGAATAAAAATATAAACATGAGTAACCATAAAGACAGATATCCATATCATTTCACATTGCCAAAAACTGACCACTGAATAAAGCTCTTTGTGAGACCGTGGAAGAAAACTGCCACACCTTGCAAGAACAAAGATGAGAGAATGTGCATTTAAAGAAAAATCTGTAGGAAAGAAAACAACAGTTCATTAACTACAAATCTTGTATCAAGGATGCTGTTTTTCCAAAGTGTATGAGAAACACTTTCTCACACAGTCAGGGGGAATTTGTCGTGAGCAGAATCACTCTCGGTAGCTACTGAGGATTATTTTCTAGGGAAAAGGAAATAAGTCAGAAACAGATCCACATCAACAAAGAAATAGCACCAATGAAAAAAGACATGCAATGTCACTTCATTAGTATCCTTACTGTATCCAAAACACCATTATTCAGTAAGCATTAGCATCAATTCTCTGAGTGACCATAGAGTGTAGATGTGTTGATTAAGTCAAGAACTGAAAACAGGATTCATATAAAATTCTCAGTTAAAGTCAAACAAGGCCAATAGAGAAAGGGGCAAATTAAAGAAGAAAAAGAGAACATAGTCAAAATCAATTTAATATGTGGATGACGTAGATAGTTTTGTTATGGGACAACAAAAATACAAGGCCCATCTTTATGCTGTGCACCAAAAATTTAAATGTAATGATTCAAAACTAGTTTTAGTACGGGTGAAGAAAAAAAAACATGTCATGTTAATTGTGTTAAAAGAAAACTTAAATACCTGTGTTAATTTCACACAGACTTAGAACAAATAAAACTATCAGTGATAGTCACATCATATGGCCATAAAAATGCAGTGTAAAAGTATAAAAGCCTTCATTAAAAATGTATGTAATCACACAGCATCAAAGATTGGTAAGGGTCTATGGAAGCAGTCATTCAATAAATCAGACCTCTCAAGCATGAGGACATGGTTTGGGATCCCTGAAACCCACATAAATAAAATGTCAGCTGTGGTTGAGTTCAAATCTGTAACCTAATAGAGGTAGACTGGTGATAGGAAGAATCCCACTCCCACCCCAGAGCTCACTAGCCAGTCACTCCAGCTCCACTGGTGGGTGCAAGGTTTAGGGAGAGACCCTAACTCAAAGTAAAAGACTGAGGGCTGTTGAGAGGCTCAGCGTGTAGAGGGTCATGCTGCCAACCCTACATTGATCTCTAGAACCATAGGGTAGACGTTGTCCTCTGACCTATACACACACAATATCACACACAATATCACACACACACACACACACGCAAAATAAATAAATTGATGTACTGTTAGGAGAAGTATGATCAAGGAACAGACCTCACATTAAATTCTGGTCTTCATGTAAACATGCATCCTCACCCCACATGTACACATATACAGAAATCACACAAACACACATGATTTGGCAGATGGAGCAGCAACAGCTTGGTGCTGCTAATTCCTAAGTTACTCTATATTACATAAGATTCTTCTTCATTCTGTGTATTGCCCACAGAGATTTTGGTTTACAAGCCATTTTGTCTTTATTTTGAAGAAGAAGAAGGGTAGATACAGGCCCGGGGTGGTTGCAGAAACTGCACTATCTATCAGACTCCACCCACCCTGTTCAGACTGATAAATGATTTATTAAAATAGTCATTTATAAGTAATAATTTATTTTATATAAATTTGTAAATTTCTTAAATAGAAATGGGAGTTCCCTTTACATTTACTAGGGAGAATATAACAGTAGAGGCATATGAGTATATTAAAGTATTATCAAGGGAACCTGAAGAAGGACGCTTAAAAGAAATCCCACGCTAGCTCAGATTTGAGAATAATAGGTGGCTATATATTTAGAAGTAGACTTCAAAACCAGTATCCTCTGCTGGAACGGAGAAGAGCAACTGAATCCCATAGCCAAAAAGAGGCCAGGCACATGCCGAGATACATGCTTTACATGGGCATAAATAGTACAAGAGGCCACGCCCCAGTGGGCGGGTAATTTAAGGCTACTGGCTGTAGGATTTCCTATAGCAAAACCAGACCCCAAAATTTATCAGACATACCAGACTGAGGAAAGGATGTAATTCCTTTATTTGAACCCAATAAAAAATGAGAGTCAGCTAGCACTGTGACGGCATAGACCCATACCAACCCATTATCTGATAGCTGGTGTCTATCTCCAGGACCGAGGACTTCCTGTCTGAGCTGGCTCCTCCCCTGTTGATGCAGCCTCCTCAGTTGTCTGCCCACTTACCTGTTCAGGACCAATTTCCTGAACCTGACAGTTCCCTTATCCCAGTCTGGTTTGATCATTTCACCCTGCAACTGAATTTTACAGCTTTCCCCTCAAACCTGATTCCAACAGAAGCCTCTCAGAACTGGTCGTATGTGTTATCTATATAGTCTTTCAAGGCCCACTTCAAAGGACTTTCCAACTTTTGGCACAGGTACATTCCAACTTGTACTAATTCTGTTACCCATATATTGTGTATACACATATATATGGGTAATATATAATTAACTACACATATACTTGTTCTCTCTCACATACATATATATATAAAAGTCACACACACACACACACATATATATATAAAGTTACTTTGAGTTGTATGATATGAGTATTAATATTAGTAATAAAGATTGGATTAAAGAGACGCTTCTTTGGCTATAGCTAAGCTACCAAGTTAGGTGGGTTTTATGACAAATTTCTGTCATTGAACCTGCTAAATGTTGTGAATGTATTGCTACTCGATGAATTTTGAGAGGGCAGAATGATGCAATGTGCTAATCTATGTTTCTAGCAAATCATACTCATGGTACTTGGCATTAGTGAAAATAAAGAAAGACTTAATTTTTTCATTAAATTAACAATAATCAAAAGTAGCAAAAAAGCTAAGAAGTAGCATTTTTAGATTTTTATGAAAGTAGGGATGAAAATCTTGCTAATAATAGTGAGCTTTGTTACAATTTAATTTAACTTCGTCTCATTGCTTCTCTCCAGATAGGCAGTGGCCTCAAAAATTAATAGCTCAAATTCCCAGTGCAGTTTGGAAGTCTTATGATGGTGACTTCTAAGTCTATATTTTTTTCTAACTGTCCTTCTAAGTCTTATTTCAAAAGATTTGTTTTTTTAAACCTGCCTAGCACTTACCCGAAAGAACCTGGTTGCAAGGCCGTTTATTATTGACCTGACATAGAACAAGCCCAGTGTAAAAAGTCTTTTTCTCTAGAGGTGCTTGTTGAAAACAATTATAACAAACATGTGAACCTCATAGCTGTCTGAAGTAGTCAGCAATGTTTAGGGGAAACAATACACCAGCTGAAAAGGTTTTCTTTGGAGAAAATCAAGGGAAATCCTCTGTCTGTTGAAGATTTAACAATCATCCATGCATTCCCCATAATCTAGAAAGTTGTATACATGCTGTATACATATTGAGGATCATGTGAGCGCCCAGAACGATCTGGAAAACCCACCTTCAGCTTACATGCAGGCAAGCAGTTAAAGTGTAAAGTAAAAGCAGAGACAGAAATGGCACCTTCTTGACTGATAATGAAATCATGCCCGGGCATGAGGAGAACGCTAGGAAAGATTGGCTATTTATTGTGCCTAATCATTTCAGAAACTCTGTCTAATATTAACGGGTTACTCAGATAACAAAGTAGGGACTTTAATGACCATTAACAGTGAGTAATAATTTAAAATATTCATTCTACAAAGTCACTAAAACAGCTTTAATTAGTATGAAGTTAAGAATAGCTGCTACTAAGTACAAAGTTTTTTTACAGGGACCTGAAAAATGATTTACAGTAAAGGCAGAACTTTTCTTTTGCCCTTGGCACCAGGTTGCAAATAAACACACAGAAGCTTATATTAATTGCAGATATAAGACAGCTCAAACTTATTGTTATCTAGCTCTTACAACTTAAATTAACCCATTTTTATTAATCTACATTGACACATAACTTGTGGCTTTACCTGTTCTCTAGTGCATCTTGTTCCTCTGGTAACTGGCTCGCATCTCCCATTGACTCTGCCCTTCTTCTCTCATATTTTCTGTTTGGCTTTCCTGCCTAGCCTTACTTTGTCCTGCTATAAGCCAGTGAACTTCTTTATCAACCAATGAGAGTAAAACATCTTCACAGTGTGCAGGAGGATTATTCATAATATATGCCTCAATAAAGTTAAAATAGTGACTTTGAATAAAATATATTCTCAGACCACAGCAGACTCTATTAGATATCAATAGCAAAAATAAAAGTGGAAAATCCACCAATATTTAGAAGTTAAACAATATTCTTCTTAGCCTATTCATGATAATAGAATATCAAGATAGAGATGGTGGAACATGCTTGTAATCCCAACACCAGAAAGTCAGGCCCAGGAGTATTGCAAATTTGAGGCTAGCTTAGGCTGTCTAGTAAGTCTAGGGCCAGCCTCAGCTACATGGTTATGGTACACAGTATGGTCTCCCTACAGATTCCCTTCAGATTCCTACCTTGTAATTTCTTTGGAAAGAATTTTAATGAGATACCCAGAGCATGGCGTAAATGTGCAGAATTTATTACATGTGAAAGAGGCAACTCTCAAGGGTGAAAGTGAGTCGGGCTCCAAAGGACCACCCCAGACAGACCACTCTTGGAAGAAAGGAGGGAATGTTTTATGTCTTTATTTTTGCCAGATACCTCTGGATAGATAGTAATATTATCATCTTCCAGGTAAATTTAAATGTCATGTCTCTACCTAGGGCTAGAGAAATGGCTCAGATGTAGCTCTTTCGACCAGTAATTACAGTCTTGCATGTTCAGTTATTGGTTTTAAAAACTGTGTATTATGATGGAGGATGGCCTCATTGACTTTCTAGTCTACGACTCTGTCTAGCAGCAAAACTCTTCCTCAATGAGCCAGAAACTGGGCTGTTACCACTAAGTGATAGAACCCTTGTCTAACATGGCCAGTTCTCTGAAATCCCTTCTCAGTGCCAAGATTCTAAAGATATTATGAAGTGTTTTAAACACACTTAAGATAAATATCATAAAATCAGTCTGTTGGAGAGAGATTTGAAGAAATTTCATAGTCAAATCTTCATGTATGAGACAAAAGAAAAATCTTCCTTCTTCATTTTAAACTTAGAAAGCCATAGAAAAAAATGGTAAGCCAAGAAATTAAAATAAGGAAATAAGAGCAGAAATCCATGTAGAAATCTATTAAAAGATATGTTTTAGATTATAGTTAATTAGGTATTTGACAGATAGTTGATAAATAAGTAGATAGATGATTAGGTAGAGACAGAGAGGTGAGTGGGTGGGTGCATGGGTGGATGGATGGATGGATGGATGGATGGATGGATGGATGGATGAGGCAAGCATCCAGGGAAGCCAAACTGATTCCTTGAAAAAAAGAAGAAGAAGAAACCTCTAGACAAACTAAGACAGGACAGAACAAGGAAACGAGAGGCAAAGCAGGAGAGAAAGGACAGAAAAGGAAGTAGGATATGAATCCTTAGATTGGAAATGAGAGCTGACTACTGAGCTCATGAACACAAATGGACAATAAAATCATGCCCTCAATATGTGCAAATATTATAACTTCTATGAAATGTATTAACTACCCAAGAAACACAAGATAACCCACAAGAGCCAGAGGTAATTTAGCTAGATCTGCATAAACTGAAGAAATTTTATCTATAATTAATATCCTCTCCTGAAGCATTGTGCCAAAGTGATTTCACCAACTGATTCCATAAAACCTTAAGAAAGAAAAAGGCCAGAACTCACTCTATATTCTTCTCATGTATACAGAAACAGAAAGAGCTTTTTCTGGAATGACATATGTTCTCAGCCACCTTAGTACAAAGTTGCATAAGGAAATAATCACAAGGAAAATTATGGGTATTCCTCAACAACGTAAATGCAGAAATCCTCAAAATAGCATTAGCAAACCTAACCTAAAGCTGCATAAACTAAAATACCCCTTGGGAAAATAATCTTGGATTTGATAGTAGACACAAACCCATTTTCCTGCTGAATGTCTAATATTTTCAACAAATGGTGATATATTACTTAAGCACTCTTCTAGAAACAAAAACCTAGTTACTGGTACCGAACTTTCATTTCAAAGCAGATCACAGACTAGTAAATGACAAAGAAATTTGATGAGGAAATACAGGATGCAATTTGTGATACTGTGTTTAGAAATTGGTGGAATTTGTTAGACTGCAGGCAAAAGGAACTGTATTACAGCCTAGATGATGAACTTGTCATCTGTGGAGCTGTGGGTTAACAATCCCAATGTATATGTGTAGTCACAGCCCATTTAGGGGATGATGGGAGATAATTTCCAATTGCTGGAGGGAGATCTTATATAAACCAGCAGAAGCAAGATGATTCATGGAGTAATAGACTGGAGCAAAGAGATCAGTAGCAACAGAGAACTTGCTAAATGTAAGAAATGGTGTTTAAACATATCACTGTTTACAGATGAATATAGCTGGATGATGGATAGGTAGATGGATAGATAGATAGACAGATACAGAGACAGATAAGGTTGTCAGGTATACACACTTTTTCTTCTTTTTTAGCCACGAAGATATTAGTATAACTAATTAAAATTGCTCAGTTTTATATCTGAAAGTGTTTTTAACCTATAATATTTTTATTAATTAATTATCATTATGATTAGTTATCTGTCCTGATTACTGGTTTTATCTGAATGTTATTTTTAACACTGAGATGTTCAAAATGAAATAAACAAACATGTCTACACATTCTTGGTTTTCCCATTCACTCATTCAGTAAATATTTACTATGTGATCATTGAGAGCTAAGAATATTCTATCTTGGGAATATAAAACTTATGAATACAAAATTTAAAAATATAAAAATTCCATCTTGGAAATATAAGGAATATATAAATCATGTTGATTACCCCCCAAAATACAGTATATTTAATGATTTAAATAGTAATATATATCCTAATAACCATAGCTATACTTTTGTATGTTAAATTATTCCTAAAACAAATAAAACAAACTTTTTATCATCAAAAAAATTTCCTGCTGGCAAAACTGTTGAATTCTTTGCTTTTTAACAGCATACTACATATGATTTCTATTCCCCAGTAGCTTGACAATCTTAGTGTTTATTAATCCAGTTTGCACTCAGTACATATTTTCAAATAATATTTCTCATGAATCTTACTTAGATTTTTTAAATGTCCATTAATTACATTAGTCTATTAATTATCAATGACAGTATTGTTAAGAAGCAACTATAAGCCTTTTCCTGGAAATTCTAAAGTGAATTAGATATACTTTCCGTCCTTGTATAAGTCAGTGCAGGGAGAGAAATACATCAAAATACTATTATATGCACTATATCTAAAAGAATCTTAGCACTACAAGGACTGTCTCATATCCAGATCTGAATGGCAGAAAAGCATCCTGACAAATACCTTTCCTGACCTGTAGGCCTATCTGAGGAGGTAGGCAGTCTATAGATGGCTATCAGAAGGGAAGCCACCGACTGATAAAAGCTCAGAAAATGATAAAACAAAGTGGAGCCCATAGGGACCTGCAAATGCAGGGATGAGGCAGAGGAGCTAGATGGTGCCAAAGCTAAAGCTGCCCTATGAAAGGTGGAGATGATACATGGGCTTCAAACAGAGATTATACAGCCAGATCCCTAAGTGAAAGATATGTTCCTGTCCTTGAGACTCCCACAGCCTCAGAAACCATGCTGATCCTTATGGAATATCAGCTGGCCTTATTACTTTAAGAAGCCTTGGAGCTTAGACCAAAGAAACAAATTCAAGATAACCTAACAGTGCTGATGGAATAGAGTGAGCTTTCTTGTTTCAGAAAAATATCTCTTTCCTACGAGAAAGTTGGGCTGTGAATCCTAAATTCAAAGGCTGATCTTTAGAAATCTATTTTAGGGACTGGAACATTTAAAGAGCAAGATGTGTGTCAGGTTGGCATGTGTGGGAGGAGAGTGTTTTGTGTACTCTGTATGTTCTGAGCAAGATCGCCCCAGTGGTCACAAAGAAAGATGATCAGACTTAAAATTAACCTTTTGCTTTCTTCTTGTCTAGAACACCACCTTTTGCTTGACATTTTACGATGCTTAACCCAGGAAAATAGCTCCTGAATGTCCTACCGTGATTGCAGGAAAAAATATAACTTTCCCTTCCATGAACTAAATGAAGCAAATTACAGTGAGGGCTACAAGAAAGAAAATTACATGTTGTCATCAATTTAGGCAATAGAGTAATAATTTGAATAAAGAACTTTCCCTATTAGTTTTGTCAGACACTTCCCTTCCAGGTGTTGGAGCGAAGCGATTAACTATCCAAGTGTTCTGCCCAAGCTCGCACAATAAAAGTTTTCTCCCTTAGCATGGTACTTCTGGGAGCTCTCACTGTGTGAAGGCTAATCTTTGTCATCAGCTAAAGTGGATTTGGGAGAACCTGTAAGTGCATCTTTGAGGGAAATTCCCAAGATTTAACATGTTGGCAGCACCACCTGAAGCACAGGGTTCCAGAGCTGAATAAAAAGAAAAAAGGAAAAAGGCTAGCTAGCTTAGTACCAGCATTCTTCTGTTTCTGCTTCCTGATTGAGGAAGAAGCTGTCTCGTGCCTGGGCCACCACACTTTCTGCACAGTGATGGAGAGTACCCCACCAGACAGTGAGTCAAAGCTAGCCCTTCTCCTTTCAGCTGAGTTAGTCCGATAAAATACCCATCACATCAAGAAGCAAAACAAAACTATACCAGGTGGTGTTTGATAAACTCGTTCTTACAGCAAAATGTATAAAGAAAGTGATAGTCCATAAAGCACAACATTGTTGACAATATAGATAATTTAAATATACATACCACACATACAATGTCTAACAAGCTACTGGACTTTAGAGTTCAAATACCAACCACTGTGGTTGTCTATTTATAATCCAGCCCCCTCAACTTTTGTACGTTTTGAAAGAGTAACAAAGATATTTCTGTTGTACCCAAAAGTTTGAGAGCCATGATTAACCAATAAATAAACTGTCTATATCCACCAAGAAATTTAATTTTAAGACCCATAGCATGAACAAAATGACTCTGTAGCATGCATTAAAAACATGCTTCTGAGATGCTGCTGAAATTTCTTAGATATGTTTGTTGTGGGATCACACTAGGCACTGTGCTGTTACTTCATGCAATGTGGAGCAGTAGTTCCCAAGCAAAAATACCATCTACATGATGAACGTTTACTAAGGTTAATAGATTGTAACTAATATTTCTAAAAGAAGCTACTGAAATATTACAACTACTATAACTACAAATGACAATGTCATATACGAAATTAAAGTTTTAAAATGTCTATTTTAAGGTTATGTGTCAAGAAATTATGTCAGTGAGTGTGTAGAGACAAGTTGTCGGAAAGTTCTTATTTGGAAAAAAACAATGAGAAGCTTGCATGTGCTGAACGTGGATGGAGAGAAAACATTGGCAGTATACAATATACACAGTTAACATTGTTGCATATACATAGATAGATGATAGATAGATAGATAGATAGATAGATAGATAATGATAGATAGATGATAGATAGATAGACAGACAGATAGATGATAGATAGATAGATAGATAGATAGATAGATAGATAGATAGATAGATAGATAGATGATAGATAGAAGATAGATAGATGATAGATAGATAGATAGATAGATAGATGATAGATAGATAGATAGATAGATAGATAGATAGATAGATAGATAGATAGATGATAGATTGATAGATAGATAGGTAGGTAGGTAGATAGATGATAGATAATAGATAGATAGATAGATAGATAGATAGATAGATAGATAGATAGATAGATGATAGATAGATAGATAGATAGATAGAATGGAGATCTATACCCTGCTTTTACCAAGGTTATTTTAAGAACTAGGATGTGATTCTGTAATGAGCTCTTGCCCATTCTACACAAACCCTGGGATTAATCTCCAGAACTGAAAAAAATAACACCCCCCTTAAAAAATGGGTAAGAGTCTTTCCACATGTTTCAACTTTTTTCAGTAGTTTTATGAGTTTCTACCTTTTTCCCTAGGAATAATCTACAGAGCAAATGCTGGGAAATTTATTCTATGACTAGTGTGCTTTAGCCTGTGACATGTGGGTTGTTCAGCAACCCCACAAATGCTGTGAGCCTGTCACTTAGAACTGATGAGCTGTTCATAATCCTACTTTAACCATCAGGTCACTGCCAAGTAACAGGGATCTAAGACTCTAAAAAGCCAAGGTTTCACAGGTAATTCCTCTGCCAGAAAAGCCACTGTCACCTCTGCTTAGCCATGTGCCTCTGCGGGGCTATAGCAGACTTCTAGACTATGTTCCGCTACTTCATTTGTGCAACTCTGAAACAAATGAGTCAATAACTTTTTGAGTTCACAGGAAAAGAAAGTATGGAGTATGAAGCTTTGCTAAAATTAAAAAATACCAGAACAATTTCCTCCTATGCCTACAAACCATACCATCCTCTGTTCTACTGAAATACAGCCAAATTTGTATTAATAGTGGAGTGATAAAGAAGAAAACATACTAGTTGGTATATTTGAGATGTTGCTGATAGAAAACCAGGCATCAACAGTTTCATGTTCAGCATCTTTCCCTATCTGAAAATGGTAATGTGCCCCCATGGACTCTTGTGATGAGCAAATGGTTTAACTCATATAAGGCACTGAAAAATTGTCTGGCATAGAATAGGAAAATATACAGCCAAATCAGCAATTCCAGACAACTATCTGACCATTTTCTTTGTGTGATAGATATCGCAAGCATATGATATAACCATTATTATAAGTGCCCATAACATTTTGAAGACCACCATTGAAGAGACCTCCACAGAGGCCCCCTTGCTTATTCAGGTGTAATTAACTGTGACAGAATGGAAAAGGAAATTAAGCTGTGTTATATGAAAAGATACCCAAGAAGATTTGAGGGATTAAAAATTCATACTGGCAAGAATTATGGAGAGAGAAAATAAGACGACAGGCTCAGTTATGATTACTGAACAGTCAGTGTTAGTATTTGCTTCTGACAGGAGTTATACAAGATCAAATGAATTAAGTATCACGGTAAAGGAAGAAAATAATCAGATCAAAAAGAAAGTCCAAAGAAAATGGAAAGATACAGTTTCAAGTTGGAGGTAAAGTTGAGAAAAGTGAGCAGCTCTGAAGTCAGCCCACGAACGTGAATGACTTCCATAATGAAGAGCTGGCTGAAGATCAAAGTCAAAGTGATCAAGAAATTTCAAAAGAAAGAAACAGGGCTAGAATTTAACTAGAGTTAGACTAGAGTCCTGTGAATTTGGGAGGAGACTGTAGAGGCCAGGTGCCATTCTGATCACAAAATTTCAATGGTGCATACATGCCATCAGTATAATGTTTCCCAATGGATGTAGCCTGCATTCATTTTCTACAGCAAGTTATCACACAGTTCGCAGCTTAAACAAAATATCTTACAATTTTGAAGCCACTCATCCTACATTGGTCTCACTAAACCAAAATCATGATGTCAACAATTCTTTCTAGAATTGATAGGATGGTATCCATTCTCTTTGATGTCCAGCTCCTGAACAACACTAGGCTTATCTTGTTTTCTCAACCATCAATATTAGTACTGTCTCTCTTCAAAGGTACATCTCCCTCCAACTTTCCTCCTTTCTTCTGTTGGAAGAGTCCCCTGGGATTACATTTTACTACTATAAAATATTCTCTCTTTTTTAAACTCAACTTATAACCATTTTAGTTTTGCCTGAAGCTTTAAATCACATTGCTCATGACCTGTAACATATACATAGGTCTGGCAACTATGAGGCCATCACTCACTCTACCTTGTTTACTTGCCTTGGTAAGACGTGCCTTGAAGTGCCATGCTTGTTAGGTTTCTTTATATATGTTTTGCTCTTTGGGCCCCTATCCCCCATATTTTTTACCAAAATGTTCATAAGGGAGTTGTTATTTGCAGTCCCCTCCCAAAGAGTATAATTAGTGTTTGAGTGTGGCTCTCTGGTCAATCAGTGTTTATGTGTGGGCACGTGATCCACAGGTGGTAGTATTACCAGATGGGGCCTTTGGGAGGTGATTAAATCACAAGCGCTCACCTGCCTGGAAAAAAATGATACAATATCTTTTTGAAGGATTTGAAAGAATGTATTCTTCCTTCTCCTTTTCAGCCCCTTCTCCACCAGAACAGAGAATTCCGTCTGTAAGGAAGAACTCTGTTGACAGTTTACTTGATTCATCCTTGGGAATTACGGTAAGCAACATGCTTTTATTTTGCATAAATTTCCTGATATAGCAACACAAGTAGACTAAAAGATATTGAGAAGTTATGTTACAGCTTAGGAGCATAGTAGCTCCATAGATTATTTGAATATTTTTTCTCTATTATCCAACATTTATTTATAGACCCGGTAAGATGTGTTATTGGATTTATAATCTAATACTATTAGTATACCTTGTTCCTGAGGTTTTCATGTTTGGCTACTGGATCTTCTTTCTGTAAAACCCAAATCTTTTAAAACATGTCTGTATGTAACTGTGGACTTTGCTTTTATGAATTACAAGATGTGCCAAAGTCATTGTCTATCCTTCTTCTCTAACTAGTTCATTTCCCTTCTGCTGGGTCTTAATTCTGAGTACCAGAGAGGCCTGTTGTTGTTAAAGTGTCTTTGATTCTGGGTCCTCTTGACTGGTAGAGAGGAAATGGATGTGTGTGCAAGAACCTATGCATAGATCTCCAGATGATTGCATATGGAATCACCTATATCTAATCTGTGTCAAGGTAACTCTAAGTTAACACTGCTCCCTCCCTTTCAAATTAGCTACCATGCGGGTTGTTTTAATTTTCATGTTTGCTTATGAATAACCTACCTGGAGAAACATCCCAACCATTCTTTTCGGTTTCCTTAACTGTTCAGTACCTATGCCTGTGGACAGAGGTTTCTGAATTTGCCAGCCTATTATCCCAGGAGAATAATTTATTAGAGGGCACTGTTGATGAATAGCTACATTCGCTTGTAGTCTTACTCCATTCATTTTTACTCGCATCCAAGAAGGTTGTTTCTGATACTTATAATTTACTTACATTCTTTTGTACCATTTGACATTCCATCCTGGGCTCCTCCAATACCTTAAATGGGTTTTTAAGCATTGGTGTAGGTTAAAACATGTTTAGATCTGAGAATTAATCAATTCTTAGCCCTCTTCAGTATTTTAGCTGTCACTATTGAATTAAAATCTGCCTGTTCTTTAATGTTGACAGTTGAGCTACTGCTTTAAAAAAATGTATAACTTAAAGAAGACCTTCTGCCATCGTATTCTTGGTAGGCTTTTCAAAATGAACACGGTAATCATTGTTAGAATTTAATTAGGTATCAGAACCTTTTACTTATTGATATACTAATAATTTTTTATAAAGCTGCCCACTGTGATCTTTACCCAGTTGCTAAATAGCAGAATATCAAATTTAAATACATGAGTAGAAAGATTAACAAAATAATGTGTAAAGTTTTTGTCTATTTAAAAACTGTTCTGTGTAAAAGTTGACTTTAAATAGCACAGGCAGTAGTTTTCCATTTGAAATTGTTGCTTTTGTTTGCAGTAAAGTTTGGGGTAGTGTGCAGTACTGGGTTCTGACTGACTTGCTGAAAACCGAAAGTGATTAAAACATGCACAACCAAAAAAATAAATAAATAAAAAATAAACTGTTTGTACACTAAAAGTATGAATTTTGACAAATGTCTAATGCCTTTTGTTAACCATTAGAGTATCATGCTATGAATCTGCCAACTTCGTTCTTCTCTGGCAGTTTGTCAACTATCCCAAATTAATTAAATTGATATAATTTTTTATAATCAGCCAGATACGGTGGTACATGCCTGTGATCCTTGTATTTGGTAGGCTAAGGCAGAAATTTCAATACAAAGTCAAGGCCAGTCTGCAACATTAGCAAGACCTAGTATTAAAAAATAGATTTATGTATTAAATGAAAAATGCATTTTAGAACAAATTTAATATTCTCTTAGTAAAAGTATGCTGGCTGCTTGCTATGACTGCATCAATCTTCAGATCAATGTGTAAAATAGCAATATTTTAGTAGTCTATGTTGTCTAGTAATACTAATTATCCAGTAAAGAAAGCAACATCCTTAATTGATTGCATTACCTTTAATATAATTGCAATTCTATAGAGTACTATGATATAGAAAGAAGCACGTACTAGACTGTCCCAGAGACTTACAACTGAAATATACCCAAGGAAACATAAGCTGGACAATCTTTGAAACAAAAGTAGTGTTGGAATTTTCAGGAGTGAATAATATGTAGAGTCTGATAACAAGATATAACTGCAGTGGGAGATGTTGACGAGCGAGACTGGCATCAAAGTCACTGCCCCCACTGGCAATCTCAGTGAGTTAATTTACCTCTCCAATCACCTACTTTCCAAATTGTTAAATGGGCTAATGTCAGTGTTACGATGGCAGTATAAAATACATATGAAGACGTTTTTATGGTACCCTGCTTATAATAGAGGCCTATTTAGGCATTTCTCCTCTCCCAGTTATTCATCTTTATTTTTAAACTGCGGGATGGAGAAACTTAGTATCTCCTTAAGTAAAACATATGTAATAAACCTTTTTAATGTACATTCCAATATATATATATGTGTGTGTGTGTGTGTGTGTGTGTGTGTGTGTGTGTGTGTGTGTTTGTGTGTATAGTCTTAATAAATAGGAAGAAATTTTTCTGTAATGGTTTAGAAAAATACTTTCAACTTCATCAGCCAAATGATCTTTCATAATTGTTTATTTCTGCCTTTGATTTTCAAAACCCATAGACAATGTAAAGTTAATGAAGTGCTCCGAACCTTCAAAGTATGTATAAAAAAAGAGTCGGAGGTTCAAAGCTGACTTTGTTGCTGGTCTGCAGACATCTAGTTTAGAACCGTACCATAAACAAGGGTACAAGTGAAGGAGAACTAATAAAAACAAATCATATTTTTGAAAGAAATAAATAGATGAACTAATTCTATTCATAATGATGGTTTAGGATAGGGAGAAATATATATGACTTTATAAAAGAGATAATTATTAGAGAGTAGTGATAATTTGATATAAATAATTAAAAGTAGATTATCACTAAGATAACCCCATTAAGAATATACTATATATGCTTTTAGTCACTGTTCTCTGCTTATTCTATGTAGTTTTATGTCTGTGTAACATGTAAACTATGATGGAATAAAAATCAACTTTAATACGCTATTTTAACTTAATGGAAGGTTCATTTCAAGGTGCAAGCATAGTTCACAATATCTGATTGTAAGCATAATTATCATATTTGTGTCAAGATGCATTGAGCTAGAAAGCCCTAATTACCTTAACAGGTCTTCTATCATAGGGCATTTAGGTTGTTTCTAGTTTTATAATTATTTATAAATGTTCAGCAGTGTCCTCTGGGACTATAGTTTTAAGTAAACTCTATTAGTACTTTTAAATATTCTCAAAAAGTAAGATTGACATATTAAAATCAATACTACGAGTTACATCATGACTGGCACTAATGATCCTTCTATCATAAATATTTCGCATGCATGTATTGATACCCTTGTTAATTTCATAATGAAAATGGTGCCTTATTTTTACTCTACTTGTACTTATTTGATCAGTGTTTATGTGAATTATTACTTATTTGTATTTCCACACCATCCCATTTATTTCTTATGAATAGTTGTTATATATAATACTGTTTCATAGGGACTATCATTCAATTATGTAGTATATTTTGATCATATCTGTGAGAGTTTTCCTCCCACCCTACTCCCATCAGTCCCCTTTGTTTCTTTAGACAATTTGTTTTCTTCTTTAATGGTGTCTATGCACACATAATTTTCGGTATCTATATAAAATCCAGGACCTATGAATAAAAGGAAACATACTTATTTTTCTCATAGTAGCAGTTCCTTTGATACAATAACTTTCTGTTTCAGCAATTTCCATATGAGACTGTTTTTTGGTTCTTTATGGCTGAATAAAATCCCATTGTGTGCACATACACTTTCTTTGTCCATTCTCTGATGTTAGCCTCTCAAGTTGATTCCATAGCTTTGCTATTGTGAATAGCACTGCAGAAAACCCTGATGTACAGGCATCTCTGCAATCCATGGACATGGGCACCTTTGGGTAAACACCCAGTAGTTTAATAATCTGGTCAGATAATAGTTCTACTTTTAGTTTATTGAGAAACATGCATACTGATTTCCATAGTAGCTGACTCTAATTTACACCCCTATTCCATTGGTGTTATTTTTAGGTTCATATACTATTGGCTGTGTGGTCTTGTATACTAGAGATAATAATTCTTTTATGTGTTTAACTCATGATGTTATAATTTCACATGCATACATGTATATATATGGGGACATATTTGTTATGTTGCCATAGGTTATTGAATTGCATTCTTATTATCAGTCTTTTCTGAA
The DNA here is from genome assembly GCF_037038515.1 of Microtus pennsylvanicus. Taxonomy (NCBI): domain Eukaryota; kingdom Metazoa; phylum Chordata; class Mammalia; order Rodentia; family Cricetidae; genus Microtus; species Microtus pennsylvanicus. Next base: position 18,888,341 of record NC_134598.1, read on the forward strand.
TAATCATTTGGTGTATTTATGACAAATTTTCTGACAAATTGGATATTGAGAATTATTTTTTGCATCATTGTTTGAAGTTTACATTTACTGCTGTCAAGTAAGGGAATCATTTCTATTTTTTGATTGATATTACCATAGATGATATTGCCTTTATGTGAATGTTTTGGTTTTATTCGTTAAAACATGATCTTAGCATTCAAATCTATTTAGAGAAGCTCAGGAAATTATATCAGCTACTAATATAGGAATATCATTGATCTGGTAAATACAAACCAATCTCATTTATATTTGACAATCTCGGTAGCTAAAAGCACAAGAAATTGCTATTACCCCTAACCTTCAATGAAGAATGTAGATTTTTATAATTTGACCATAAACTTTTAATCTAATGTCTATATATAATAAGTTTTCTTTAAAAATGTTTTATTTGTCATATATGTACATATTTATGGACTACTGTATATTCAATACTAGTATACAATATACAGTATATAATAAACAAAAGTTGGTAATTAGCATTTCATTTAATGCAAGGGTTTAGATCCAATTCTTGTTGTAATTTAGAAGTTGTATAATGATTTCTTGTGATAGCGTTAGCCTTACTGTGCTCTTGGGCACTGAAACTTGGTTCTCGTACCTAACTGAGTTTTGATACCTACTATCTAGACCAGTCATTCTCACCCTGTAGGTTGCAACCCCCATGACATCAGATATTGACTATTTACATTATAACTCATAACTGTGGCAAAATTACAGTTATAAGTGACAAATCATTTTATACTTGGAGTCACTGCACCATGAGAAACTATATAAAACGGTTGCAATTTTAGGAAGGTGGAGAATCACAGGTCTAGACTCCTTAGCTCCCCCATCCTGTTTATGTGGCCCCCATTCTGTTTTCTACTTCCTTAACTCAACTCTCATATCATCTTACTCCAATCTGGAAGATCCCACCCATTTTTTCATCCTGCATCAGTGGCTATGTATAGGATATGCACATTTCTCTTTATTTCAGTTTATTTCACTGAAATATTTTTGACGTGTATATATTTTGTTGCGCATATCGTAGTTCAGCTTTCCGAGGTTTGAAAGGGTATTAACATAAAGTGCCATTTATTCGCTCTTCTGACAAATGATGTTTGAATTGTCTCCAAGCTTTGACTATTACAATTATTAACAATGAAAAACCACTGACAAACTGTTCTCTGCTGTGTTTGTACCTGTTATTTTTCATTTGAAATGCATGAATGTTCTTTTAAACCACATTGCTATGGCAACTTTGGATATGTGTAGTGTTTTATCTTAATTTTGACAAAATCCATAAAGCACAAAATGATAAAATCCATATAATGCATTAACAAAATTATACGAGACAACCATAACCAATGCCTGTTTCTAGTATAGTCTGTCCCTCTAGGAGAAAGCCCCAAAGTAGGGACCCACTTAGGAGTTACAGTTCAATGTTAGCCTCTTAGCTCTACATAACCATCAACTCCAAATTTAATTGCAGCTATTCTAATACTGAAGTAGCATCTCTCTTTGCCTTATCTTTGGTGAATAATGATACTGACTTTGTTTTATGCAAATGGGTCTTTCATTTTAACACAAAGTTTTTTTGATGACTTCTGTTCAGTGTTTTTTCTTTGTGCTGATTTTCTCATAACATTGATTATTGTACTAGTTCATACAGTTTTAAAACAGAGTACAAGTCAGGCAACGTCTAAATCACTAAGACTACTCCCTCAAAAGGGTGCTTATGCACATTTCTTTGAAATAATGTCTTCAGTTGGGGTGAAGAGATGTCTCAGTGGTTAAAGCATCAAGATTACAGTTTAGATCTTGAATTTGGATCGGTAAGCAGACAACCTGCTGTTCTAGCCTTGGAAGACAGGCATGGGATTCACAGATCAAGCTAGCTAGGAATACTACACATATGGAGGAGAACAGGGTCTGGGTTTGACTTTAAAACCTTGCCTCAATTATAATGTGAAATAGTGACTGTATTGTGCCTTGACACAGTAATGCTGTGGAGAGACACCATGACCAAGGCAACCGTCATTTAAAAAAAAAAAAAACATTTGATTAAGTCTTGCTTGCTTATAGTTTCAGGGGATTAGTCCATTATCATCGTTGTGGGGGTTATACTGGCATACAGGCAAACATGGTACTGGAGTAGTTCAGAGTTCTATATCCAGACTCCCGGGCAGCAGAAAGAGAGAGACGCTAGGCGTGACTTGGGCTCTTGAAACTTACCCAGTGACACTTCCTCTAACACAGTCACATCTTCTCTAACAAGGCCACACCTCCTAATCCTTTCAAACAGTGCCATTCCCTGGCACCCAAGAATTCAAATCTATATGCCTTTGGGAGTCATTCTCATGAATTTCTGATAGAATTAATTTTAGTTGCTTACTTGTAAGTTATTAATTTTTTTCATTCTTTCACCTCTAATATGCTGTCATTTTGGTAGTTATTAAAATTGTTGGCTAATGTATCTTTTTGTACTATTTTTTGTTATTTTTCTTTATACTTCTCCATTTCTCTGCTGAAAGCATATGCGTGTATTTATACTAGATTTTATTTAACACCCTGGACATATTTATAATAATGAAAGTATTTGAGATAAAGTAACCAACAAGGCCATCATGACAATTGAGTTCTGTTAACTGTCATGTCTATTTTGGTCCATATTCTGCTAAATCTGCACACTTCTAGCATCTTCAAATCACAGTCTACATAGTTTGGTTATCCGCTATGGGAATATGAAAGGTATCATTCCTGAAGAACATCACATTTTCTGTACTTGTGCCTATCAGTCACCCTCAGATGATTAATGTGTGCTTATTATAATGTTTTTCTCCCTCCCCCACCACTGTGTGTGTGTGTGTGTGTGTGTGTGTGTGTGTGTGTGTGTGTGTGTGTGTTCAGAGCTCGAGCAAGGCTGTACTGGCAGCTACATTCAGTTCTATCAGCATCTCTCGGTGTGCACATTTTTCTCTTGGTCTCCTGCCCGGCAAATTCTGTCCACCTCTGCAGCATCTCTGACATCTGTCTCCTCAGCTTTGTAAACCTTCTGTGCTTTCCTGATTTCTAAATCTTTATAGCATGATCAAGGAAGAAACCACAGGAAGTAAGCAAAGATAAGGGTGCTTTTATTTCTCCTTTTCCTTCGAGCCTTGAAACCCATGCACAATCCCTTGAAATGTTTTTTTTTTTATATCTACCAAGGTTTAAAGATGTTTGCTGAAGATAGATAAATTGAGTAGTAGCATTTTACATAGTAAATAAAAGAAGTCTTCATTAGGGAACTTTATATAAGACCATATTACACTGTGAAATTATAACTGATGTTAATATCACACTGCTCTTTCTCTTCATGTAGCATATTTTACAAGTGATCAATATTTAGCCCTCTTTTGCCATATTCCCTGTTTTAAGCATGTTTTACTATGTAGAATATTGTTGGTGAAAAATCAATTTAGAAAGGCAATTTAGAAGTCCCATAAAAATATAATTATATTCCATAGCAATAAAATGAAAGGAAGAAATATTAAATATTGGACAGAGTAAGTTAAAAACGATTATGCACAGAGCTAGGGAAGTAGTGTTAGGGGATTGATAGAGAGAAACCTGTTGAGGGGATCATTAAGTGTGTAGGTTATTGCAAGGTTGTAAGTTGGTGACTTGGGAATAGAGAAAGAGTAAGAGGTAAGAAGTGTCTGCTGGCTCAGTGTACTTATTTATAACACTGAATTTCAAAGACCTCTCTATCACGTTATAGAAATGTGAACACTGATAGAAGAAAATAGATTACCAATTCAAGGAAAATCTGCGCATATATGCAAGTTAGCTTCTGAGATCCTGGAGTACAAAGACCAAAAAATAAGCATAGCATCAGAAATTCCCAAACCCAAATCTAGACGTTTTAAAAGAGCAGTTAACTAAGTAGAAAGGTAATTCATTTGTGTGTGAATGTATCTCAACATCAATCGACGCAATTGCAGGTGGGGTCTCACCAGGCTACCATATCCTAGTATGTTTTTGACATAGAATACCGTGTGTTTAGTCCCATGATTATTTCTATTATTTCTGCAGTTATTTGAGGATAAGAATTCCTTTCTTCACACTCTTCATACAGTCTAATAAAGTAAACTCATGCTTATTACTGTTACTACTGTAAAATATTTTTTGTATGGCCTGCAGTATTTGATGTGCAATGTTTTAGCCTTTAAACTAGCTACCAGTCCCCTTCATCTTGATATTTTCTGTATTCCAGCCATATTCATCTTCCTTATCTGTGGATGTTTGTTAATATTTAAAGCCTACTGGGGGATAAATTAATATCTGAATGAATAAATGATTTGAGAGAGAGAGAGAGAGAGAGAGAGAGAGAGAGAGAGAGAGAGAGGGAAATACCAAAGTCTCCATTTTAGACTTGGCTAGAAGCAATATCTTTCCTCTGCAATGGTTAACAATAACTTATCAATTTGTCAGTTAACCAAACAGGAGACTTCAGAGCCACGGCCTCCTAGAAAATCTCTGCATCAAAGGTCCTACGTGACCTTTTTCATATGTGTTACACCTCAGACTTTTTGTTCCTTGGCTTTCTTTTAGACTCTGAACTGTTGGGACTAAAGTAATCTCAGCAGAAACTTTATGGCTTTAGCCTTCCCAGATATGAAGTATTTGCATAGCGTGAACTTTATATTTATTCTTAAATTCCTCAGATAAATGTCATTGACGTATTTTAAAATGAATAGAATCCATCCTGCAAAACTGACATGGAAAAAATTTAAGGAAAAATAAATATTAGTTTGAAACATTTCCTTAGAGCAAGGAAAATTTTCAGCATTCTGAATCTCAAATCGTTTTGATCGTCTTCCCAGAGTGAGTGGGTTTTACATCGAGACTCCCCCAAAATGAAGATTTTATTTTTATTTATCCATGTGTTGCCTTCTATTTTAACTATATGTCATACATTATTTGATGTCGTTTATGGTAGATAGTTAAATTGTGATCCAATACAGAGATGCTTTGGAGAGATCCGTGGCAGCAACAACTGAACTCAGCGGTTTTAAAAAAAAAAATATGTCACTGGGAGGAAGATGGGACAGGGGAGAAGTGTCTTGCAAGGGACTGGAGTTGATATGATCAAAACATAGGACTTGCAAATATGAAATTTCAAGGATTAAATAAAAACATTTTTAAAAAGATAGATTAAGCAGAGACAGGAATGGAGACTAGATTAATGAACAATTTTAAGAACTCAACCTGGATCTTCTGTGCTGTTTTCAATGAGCTTCAGTTGACCCTCTGTTCATACTTCGAGGAACTCAATAAAACCCTTCTCAGGGCAGATTACAGGGCAGTTACGTCATGAAAAAAATGAGTAAGAAAGAGTTATAATTCGTGATGGCACTTGATCCCATTCCTGGTTGGAGTAGACCTCTTTTGAACCTTCCCCCCCCCCATCTGCTTCCTAGGGTGAGTTACATGAATGAAGGTCCTGGAATAAGCAATATTTGGATATATAACAAATAGCCCTGCCTTGTCAAAGTTATTTTTACAGTCTTAGTCTTTTATTGATAATTGGGTGTCTCTAAATGAGATTAGTCTGTGTACTTTAATTGCATACCTTTTAGATAGGCTTTTACATCAGTGATAAGCAAGATTCATAACATTAACTAAGAAAGTTGCCTATATTTGTAGTTCCTAAATATTGTGTGGTATTTTGATTTAAAATAATAGGGCAAGTTATTAAGAAACAATCCAAGGAAACTTCTAACATTTAATCTAGTTCTAAATAACTCTAAATTGCTTATAGTCTACTGAATAATTTTATTTTATATCTTGGCCATTTATATTTTCCTAGAAAATTTTTGGTCTGGGGACTGGGCTCAGTTGGAAACATAAATTCTCACAGTACATAACACCCTATGTCCAAACTCTAGCAGTTTATTCCCAAAGAGTCAATATTTGTTATTATTCTTTGAGAACTTCATAACTGTGTTTTGATCACATCCATCCCCTCCCCCCAACTCCCTCCAAATTCTCCCTTTCATTTCCTTAACTTGCTATTTCTCACACATAATTGGACATGCCTACCCCAAGATATCTGTAAACACATTGTAAAATGATGACTTGTAGACCAACTGCTTACAGATGTTAACATAAAAGCACAAAAGTGATTTTATGATTATATTTGCCTCTTTATCATCTATAGGTTATGTTTTCAAACAAACAAGTGGATCTTGCAAAACATATACAAATATTAATGTGGATTAAGTTCATAAAAATGCTTTATATTTTCCGCTCATGAGACTTGATATTCTAGAATTTGGAATGGAATAACATTTCATTTTCTTAATTCATTACACAACACAACTGAAAAACCTGTTCCTGATACAGAGTTTACTGCAACATTTATATTCTTAATTAAAAATTATAATTCTCTAATTTTTTATAATTTATAACTTAATCATGTGATTATTTTACTACAATAATAGATGAGAAATTTCTTATTTAAATGTTCTCTTAATGGCCAATTTGATACACTGTATAAATCTTATATTCACACATATTTCTCCATCTGGAATTTTTCAATTTTTAAAGTTTGCAGTACTATATAGTATTTTCATTTATAAAATATTCAATAAAATTAATAATTTGATTATTAAGTCATATTCTTAAAATGTTCATTTAAAACATAATAGGAAAATAACCAAGACTGAGAATGTCCCAGATAAAAACTTTGAAAAATGCCATCATATATAGAGTTTTGAGAATAATAAACCATTATAGCTGACATGATTTTTTTTATTTTAAACATTTATAATGTATCTGTTTGGGCCTAATTAGTCTCTCTGAATGTTAAATGACATCTTGACTAATTCAACCACATTCACTTGTTCTTCAATATTTATTGAATTTTAAAAATATTTTTATGAAAGAGTACATTTAATTCAGCAATGTTTACTGACTCTTATATTTCTGATGTGTTTCTGGGTAATAAGGGTATACCATTAGTTAATACAAAAAAAATAAAACTCCCAAAGTTCTTGCTGTCATGGGGCCCTTTTTCTTGAACCACACTTTATCTTTGGTGTTGTGATATTTGACAATACAACATAAGGAGAAGAAAGTATTGATTTCTCTTGTCTTTTTTTTATTAAGATTCCAGTCCTGTGAAAGTTCTTTTTAACTAAGATTCCTAGCTGTGTGAGTTGACAACTATTTATATAAGCACTTGTTCTTTATTAAATTTGAAATTTTTTGGTAACATTTCCCTGTATTTTGAAGTAATTTTTCTTTCTCATCTCTTTATTGTTTGTTCCTATAGTACTATACCATTCTGTCACTCTAGATTTTGTCACTTGCTCTACTTTTATGCTTATTTATATCTTTGCTTTGCTTTGTGTTTGTCTTTCTTCTATGTTGGAACATATCTTTGAGTAATTCATTTAAGGAAGTCCTTTAGCTTCTAATATCTGAGAATGGTTATTCATCTTCACAGCACTGACCACTTAGTTGGAAAAATATCTTTTGAATGTGTGATTTTTCCATTTTTAATTTTATTGCTTCTAGTTGGTATTGTACAGAGATCTGCCAAATATGATTTTGGTTCAAAGCATACTTTCATAGTTTTATTTTTGTTTCCTCTATCCACCATCCTTTATATCACCAGACTTACCTGTCTCTTTTGCTTAGTTAAAATTGCAGCCGGGCGATGGTGGCGCACGCCTTTAATCCCAGCACTTGGGAGGCAGAGGCAGGCGGATCTCTGTGAGTTCGAGACCAGACTGGTCTACAGAGCCAGTTCCAGGACAGGCTCCAAAGCCACAGCGAAACCCTGTCAAAAACCAAAAGAAAAAAAATGCGAAGAAATTCCCCTGGGGGGGGGGATTTCTATTCATATGCAATTGAATTTAATCTATATACATATATTAGTTTTTATTCTGAGAATCTATTATATACCAATTCAAAGTCCTTATTCTTTGAAGGAACTTTGTTGAAATTAAAATATTTCATCATGAAGGCAAGCTTATTAGAACTTGGTAAGTAAACAAAGCTGACAAACTCAGGAAGTAAAGAAGAGTGGTGAATTTGAGTCTAAGGATATGTTGCTTTAGAAAAGAGGTTTTGCTATTCTTTCCACAGAGGATGAGAACCTGTGGATTCCTTCAGAATAATGTGGTCTGATGGAACAAAAACCCTGAAAGGTCTCTGTGAACACCCAAAATTACTTCACCCAACAAAAGCAGGAAGCAGTTTGGAGAGAATTGCACCCAAATTCCCTAAATTATTGTTTATAAATGTTTGTTTATATTTAAAAGAGTCAAAAATTCAAAGAAAAAACAATAATATACATAATTCCATCTTTACATGGCTTATTTTTCTTATTCTATTACATTTTCTACAAGTTTAATATTTATTATCTTTATTCCTTTAACCTATAACTGTCAGTACTCTTTTATATTATAACTATTTATTCTTCATATCTCTCTCAAGCCTATGTGTATCTATCTAACACTGTGACCTTTTCAGATATTTATTTCTGTCTGAATTTGTCTTTATTGAATATCTGTAATCCTTTTCTGACCAGGACCACTTCTTAAAATGCTAAGCAGCATGTCTAGGACCAAGGTTATTTAGCCTTTTGGCTCTTCCCAGTCCAACATGGCAGAGGTCTGTTCAGCACAAGCTATGCTCACAACCCTATTTCCAGGCACACAGTGAGTCTTTGTTGCCATTAAGCAAGTTGTATCACTATGCTCACAAAACCCATTTAAATGCCACAGCCAGACCTCCCAAAAGAGTCAGAGTCATTTGTGCTGGAAAACCAGGAAGCTGCTCTTCTTTTAAAAGCTGTGCAGTTTTTACTACACCTCTCTTAAAGGAGTCACAGCACCTCTGCTCGCTGTGAGCTTATTTGGAAAAATAAAATATGACTACCAAGAAGCAGCACTAAACTCTGTGTGTGTGTGTGTGTGTGTGTGTGTCTAGAATTACTTTTCAAGCTCTCTCAGGTTTTTATAGATGTAGTGGCCTCACATTGGCATGCCATTCTGTTTGTGGAGTCTGCTTGTTTGTTTCCTGGCTGCCAAGACCCCCAATAATCACACAGAAACTGTATTATTACAACACTGCTGGACTATTAGCTCATGCTTCTTATTGAATAGCTCTTATATCTTAAATTACCCATATCTATTAATCTGTGCATCACCATGTGGTTGTGGCCTACTGGTAAGCTTCCACCTGGCACCTGGCATCAGTCTCCTGTGGCAGTTTCAAGACTTCTCTCTGATTCCATCTACTCTATCTATCTATCTATCTATCTATCTATCTATCTATCTATCTATCTATCTATCTATCTCTTATCTCTCTGTCTCTGTCTCTCTGTCTCTCTCTGTCTCTCTCTGTCTCTGTCTCTGTCTCTGTCTCTCTCTCTCTCTCTCTATATATATATATATAGAGAGAGAGAGATATATATATATATCTTCTGGCCTGCCTATATTCTGTTAAGTCATTGGCTGAAAGCAACTTCTTTATTAACCAATGGCAATAAAACATATTCATAGCATACAGAGGGTACAGAGGGTAATCCTACATCACTTGGTTTTTTTATTTTAATTCGTTCTCATGTTTCTCTTGGTTCAATGTTTTGATAATTTCAATAACACTTCATCACATATTGTCTAATTTTTAAAAATATCTTATTTTTGTACTGTTTGTAATATTATATAGATATTTATTTTGGTATATTTATCTTTGACTAAGACACTTAGCTTTTCATCCATTTCTAATATATAGAAATGAGTGCTGTTTGTAAGCATTTGTGATTATGATTCAGGGTTCCAAAAGTTATAATCAATATATTTTATCTATGGCTTATTGATTTAATAAAACATCATGATCATAATTCTCCTGTTCTTAATCCAAATTATAATAAGGTATAATAATATACTAAGTATTTCTAAACTATATATATCTATATATATATAATGTAATTGTATATATTATAAAGTAAAAGATGGATAAAATATACTCCTGCTTATTTCTCATATTAGTCTTACAATTCCAAGTTTTCAATTGACAGATTATGAACAGTGGAAATTCCAACAAATCTCTTAGGATTACATAGCAATATTTAATAACACTAATGAACGTGAATGTCCTTATTACTCATTTAAATCTCTAGTGCTTTTATTCAAACCAACCACGTTTTCTCCTATCTGTTATGAATTCAGGTGGTTAGTTTTCCACTCTTTTATCTACAGTCTCACATCTTATACTACAGTGGAGAGACTTACTAAATCTATCCTAAGCCTCATTTGTACTTTGAAAAAAAATAAATAAAAATTCTTTCATGTGATATTTATGGGCCTCTGAACCATATTCAATTTTTCTTAGATCATTTCAATGTGAAGTAATTTCTCATATTCTTTCCAAATGCTTCAATGAATCTGCATGTGAAATGTTACAACTGGGAATTTTCTGAGTGACAAAATAATAGAGGACTTGAACAATGAGGAGGTGTGAGAGAACCCGTTCTGTTTAGATGTGCAAGAAGCTGAATTAAATACAACTAAAAGAAAACCTGGAGATTTTGCATATCAGTGAGTTTTATAATGTCAGTAAATAGTCTCCTAAAAGCAGAACCCGAATAATTTGTTAGAGTTGTTTAATAGAGACTCAATTAGTCAAGTAAAATCCAAGAGAACTATAAACACATAAAATTAATAAGCATAGCATTTATTAAAATCACGTATCAATTTTTTTAGTTATTTATACACTTCATTCTAAATTTCAAAAGAAATACAGTGAAGAATTGCACACAGGAAGAAAACTTTATTGATAATTTCCTGATAAAATTATAGATAAACCTATGTCATGAATTAGATTTGCATTTTTTTAAAATATCTAAATGAATTTTACCATTGATATGCATTTGAGATTAAGTGGTTAGATTAGAATATGTGTGTATTGATGTATGTTGACTATTTTACTCTTGAGTTCTAGGCTTAGTTTATTTTGTCTATGTTCATTATTCTGCATAAGCTAGTTATTGCTCCTTTTTATTTTCCTATGTTATTCATTGAAGGGTATGATTATTTGAACAGATAGGCCATAGTTTAGATGTCAATTACTGTTATTACTTCCAATTCCCCTATAACCATGTTTTTCATGCCTGAAAAAATTTAAGTGGACCCTTGGCCTTGATGTTATACATTATTTAGTGGTAATTTTTAACCTTACACAGAACAAAATTGCTGATCAGATGCGAATATCCTGCTTTAACTGGTCATCTGGGAAAAAGAAATATTTGATAAATGAGATATATAGGTTAAAAGTGAATACGTTTAAAGTTAGTTTAGCCTTATTACATTTTAAGTATTCTGCATTGAATATTGCATCTACTAATCAATGGTTTCCAAGCAGCTTCGATATCTATAAATAATGCTAGATTAGTAAAGATAAGGATGAGTACTGGGAAGTATGAATTAATTAATTAGAATGGATGTTGTTACATGAATTCATGTAAATAAACAGCATAGTGCTGAAAACATTGACAATATGAACAGTATTTCTAACTTGCTTCTAAAGCTGTATGATTTGAGCCTGTGAATTCAGGTAATTTTCATTGTGACTTTCTAGAGAGAGAGTGGTAAATACAGAAACATTTATGAGTACTACACGCGCATGGACAGCAATAAAACATAATGCATATATGTATATAATATATAGAGAATTGTTTTGAGAACTAATTTTGAGGATTTGAAACATACCTGCTTTTTGTGTTTTATTTTTCAATGGCTCTATTCTTAAGCATTGGAATTCTAAATAGAAGTTGATTGGATTAGCCAATGATTTATTATTATTAGCATATATTTATTAAAATTGAGTATGTTTTAGATGGCAAGTTATTCACAGAGAAACATTTAAGCTTAAATAAATGTTTATATCCCAATTAGCTATTTATTATTTAAAGAAGTAGAAATTAACAATTATTGGATCAGGTATTTTTACTATAATTTTTAATTAAATTGGGTGGGCAAATCCTTGATAGCTAGCCGAACTTGTATTTTCTTTTAGTGTTCCGATAAATGTAAGAATTCTAGAACATCAGAGAAAAGTACTACCTTTTATCCTAAGCAAAGGACTTGCTTAGGTCACTCTCTGAGGCTACATCTGTAACGGACAAGTAATTCTTCTTCACACATTTCCAGTGACCTCGGTAAACAGTGGAGGAATTGGCAATCAAGTGGAAAAATTGGGCTTTGAACTCCTAGAAATTATTTTTACCATGATCACCCATCTTGATTAAAATTTGAAGTTTTTCAAGTGTGGATAATTTAAATGGGGCTTTTGTTGTTTCACCAAATCCAGTGAAACATTCACAATGACTGGATCATTTTTTTTTTCTCGCGCCACTGCACCACTGGTCTGACACAGCCATTATAAAACAATTCTTCCTGTTTTCCAGTGGCTTAAGCAAAACTGTGTTGAAATGTAGGCAAAATGGATAAATTGATAGAAATGAGAACAAAATACTTTAGTCTTTACAAGTTGTGGATTTTCTGTCTAGCTAATAAAGTTTTTTTTTTTTTAATGAAAAGGTGCTGACAAACAGAGATAGTCATAGTTGACTACTGCTAAAATTCTTACAGGTTCTTCAACAAATGTACCGGTTATCAACATAAAACAGATATAGTACTTATAGATAATTAAATACATGCTTAGAAAATAAATTTTCTAATTTCCAAAAGAGACCATGTCCTCAGCCTTCATTTTCCCTGCTTCTGAAAATAGATGAAAGTAAGTGGGTAGAATATGCTTCTCTCTGGGATATATTTTATAGGGACTGTTTCTGCATTGGTGCTCACTGAGTTCCCACTATACAGTTCCTTGTGGAATGAATTTTTGATGTGTAGTGATGAACAATATTGGTATAAACAGATATCTTGTTTTTTGTGGAATCTATAAAACAGAAGATAGAAATTTAACAAATACATAAGGTTTTTAAAAAACAAATTAAATTTATATAGACTTCTGATTCTAACATGTGTGACCAGTCAAGACAAATCCTGCACAAAGAAGCCCATTTAATACTTTAATGTATCATTTGTGTGTATATAGATATGTATGTGTATTTGTGTGCATGCGTATATATGTATGAATGTATGTACACATACACACAACTACATATATGCATGCATTAACAATGGAAAAGAGGACAGTGAGAGGTTGAATGGAGAAAGAGAGGGGAGAAATGTAATCAAATTATAATATCAAAAATAAAAGTATTATACTAATAAATACAATAAAATATTATATATAAATAAATGTATAATAAAATAATATACATAAATATTATCATGCTGATAATATTGTAGGTATATGATAACTGTTAAGGTAATAGGAATTTGGAAAGCACAATCCTGAACAAGGAGAACTCGCACAGTAACTGAATCCACAGTTTGCACGGGATATTTTTTTTCGTTCAGGATCCTAATCACAGGGCAGAAATGAGAAGCATAGATTGTGCCTGGGAGAAAGTCCTCTACTCATAGGTCCTGAAGCAGCAGAGCTTTGAACAGCACCACAGGGACAGAGACAAAAATAAAAACCTATGGTGCCATATTTAAGAAAGAAAGAGAGAGAGAGAGAGAGAGAGAGAGAGAGAGAGAGAGAGAGAGAGAGAGAGAGAGAGAGAGAAAAGATGCTATGAAGAACTGACATCCATACCCTTCCAGAAGCAGTGAAGACACTTGCAAACTGTTAAAGCCACATATGGTACAGTCTTAAGAAATAAGGCAGAAATGTAAAAAAACAAAGAGCATATTCCGAAGTCGGTGTGTGATGGAAACCAAGATGAAGGTTCACAGTTCAGTTGTGAGCATTTCAGATTTAGTCAGATTGCTACACCCGTGATTGTAATAAGCCAAAATGAGAAAAAAAATGTCTCTTTGTAATAATGAAATTACACTCAGCATAGCACCTGCTTGAATTTTAAGAGTCGTGTGCAATCATAAAAGAATTAGACACTTTCGGGCAGACTTCAGCTCTACAGCCTTCTTTATTTCTCTACTTTGGGTGTAAAGGAAGGAATGGTGTTTGTTTCTCATGGCCCTAACTATCTCTGGATAGTGTACTGGAAGTGATCTTGAACTTCTTCTCCTGCCTCTCTTCTGTACAGGGATAACAATGTGTACCATGTGTCCTTTTAGTGTTTTGTTGGGCCTAGAACCTGAGCCTTCATGCACACTAGGCAAGTACTTTACCAACTGTGCTGTATCCCCAGATATAAATAACATCTTCTGCATCTTCTTTATTATCCATCACACCTAAAATGTAAGTTTTTAAGAAAAGAACTGTGCTTTTGAAAATGAAAAGCTCTAGACAAAGATGAGAAAATCATTTTTAAAAAAGGAAAAGATCCAAGAGGAAGTGGATTTTCTTCCACAGACAGAACTTAAAAATAGCTCCGATTAATCTTCTCAAGGAGGACAGGGAAAACAGATTTTTTTTCCTGAGATCCTTGGACCTGGTAGAGGTAAAGTTAAATTCTAGAGCTGAAAAAATCCTTCATTCTGGACGCTGCCAGGAGACAGGAACACAGCCAGCCATACCTCCAGAGACAGCCTCAAGGCTATTCATGTTGGTCTTATTTTGATTTCACTGCAACTTGTGAGAAATAAATCTTTTTAGATCCTTTCCGCAACATGTAGGAGTCTTTGTATGGATTCATACACCCAGAAGGAGGTATGAAAAGAGGGCAAAATTGCTGAAGAATAGAGGCAATGAATCTGATGATCACAAAATCATAATCCTTGACTATATGAAAATTGCAAGTCTTTCTATTTGAGAGAAAGAACTAACTATGAAAACCATAATCACGCTTAACAGAATTTCTTCCTATTTTATGCACTGAAATATTAAAATGAACTAATGTATGTTGCTATTTACTGACAATGATGGTAGTTTTATATATATATGTATCAACTAACCAGAAAATTAAATTAAATTAAAAAAACTTAGTGAAGAACTTTTTCTTCTGAGATTCTTTTACTGTAAGATGATACAATCATTGTTATTACTAAAAAATAATATTTAATTTTATCAAATGCTATTATTGCATCTTTTAAAGTCACCATACAGGCTTTGCCTCTTTGAGTTTTATTTATGAAGTTTGTAAATATCTTTGTCCAGACTTATTATTGTGTATATGTCCAGCTGTAACAAGAGAAAAGAACCTTCAGTGTGTGTGTGTGTGTGTGTGTGTGTGTGTGTGTGTGTGAATTAAGTCCTCATTGCCTGGAAAATATGCCTGATATACAGAAATCTGTTAATAAATGTTTTAAAGAATAATGTATATCTTAGTTCATATATTAAATAATTCAAAAATATAGTTGAGCATAAAAAGTCATGATTATGATTAGAGCACTGTCTTTTAATATATGGTTCCTTCCATATGAGGGCAATCTGACTGCAGAATCTGTTACCCCATTCCTCTGTAGGGATGATTCACTGGGTCTGGCTCACTAAGCAAGTATAGTCTTCATTTCTCACTGCTTCATATATGTGTCCCTCATGTATGTATGCTTGATCAAAGACAGTGGCATTTCCTAATAAAAGAGGACCAATCAAGACTACAAAAGTTGTTACACTCCCCTGCTTGAACCTTCAAATAATCTCTCACTCTATGAGAGATTACTTAAAAGAAAATGGGTTTGTACCCAAATTTAACTTATTGTGTATTTCTTATGCTTAGTTTTATTTTTTGTTTTGTCTAAGAAATAAAGTCAGGGATTTTGAAGAGGTGGTTTTCCTGAGGTGGGATTTGGCAACAAATCCTCTTTCCTAGAAAGAGGAAGCAACAAAATGGATATAGATATAGATATTTTTCTAATTCATTAGGTTCCAGAAAATATCATAATAAATAGAAGCTTGTCAAATATCAGGTGTTCATAAGTGTGTGGATAGATATCCAGATCTTTTATTCGGTTCCATTGGTCCTCCTGTTTGTTTTTATGCCAACAACCAGTCTGTTTTCAGTACTGTAGCTCTGTAGTAGAGTTTGAAGTTAGGGTTTGTGATGCCTCCAAAAGTTCCTTTACTGTGCAGGATTGTTTTAGCTAGCCTGGAAATTTGCTTTTTCATATGAAGTTGAGTACGGTTCTTTCAAGGTCTGTGAAGAATTTTGCTGAGATTTTGATGGGCATTGCATTGAATCTGTAGATTGCTATTAGTAAGATTACCATTTTTACTATGTTAATTCTCCCTACCCAACAGCATGGGAGATCTTTTCATTTTCTGGTATCTTCTTCAATTTCTTTCTTCAAAGATTTAAAGTTCTTGTCATACAGGTCTTCCACTTGTTCGCTTAGAGTTACTCCAAGATATTTTATGTTATTTGTGTTTAATGTGAGAGGTGATATTTCTCTGATTTCTTTATCAGCTTCATTATTTGTATATAGGAGAGCTACTGATTTTTTTGAGTTAATCTTGTACCCTGTTCCATTGCTAAAGGTGTTTATGAGTTGTAGTATTCCCTTGGTAGAATTTTTGGGGTCACTTATGTAAACTATCATATCATCAGCAAATAGTGAAAGTTTGACTTCCTCTTTTCTGATTTGAGTCCCTCTTGATCTCTGTCTTTTGTATTATTGCTCTAACTAAAACCTCAACTACTTTATTGAATAAATTTGGAGAGAGTGGACAACCTTGCCTTATTCCTGATTTCCGTGGGATCGCTTTGTATTTCTCTTCATTTTGTTTAATGTTGCCTGTTGGCCTTTATTATGTTTAGGTATGTTCCTTGTATCCCTGCTTTCTCCAAGACCTTTATCATGAAGGGGTGTTGTATTTTGTCAAAGGCTTTTTCAGCATCTAATAACATGATATGTGTTTTTTTTCCAGTTTATTTGGTGAATTACATTGACAGATTTTCACATGTTAAACCATCCCTGGAATGAAGCTTCTGGAATGAAGCCTACTTGGTTATAATGTATTATCTTTCTGATATGTTCTTGGATTTGGTTTGCCAGTATTTTATTGAATATTTTTGCATCAAAGTTCACGAGTGAAATTGGTCTATAATTCTCCTTTTTAGTAATGTCTTTGTCTGGTTTTGGCTATCACAGTAATTGTAGGTTCATAAGACTTTGGTAATGTCTCTTCTGTTTCTATTGTGTGCATCAATTTGAGTAGTGGTATTAGTTCTTTGAAAATCTTGTAGAATTCTGCACTGAAACCATCTGGTCTGGGATTTTTTTTTGACAAAGAAGCAAAATGTTTATAATGGAAAAAGAAAGCATATTCAGCAAAGAACTGGATATCAGCATGTAGAAGAATGAAAAAATCCATATCTATTGCCATGCACTATACTCAAGTCCAGAGAGATCAAAGACCTCACCATAAAACCAACCACACTGAACCTCTCAACAGAGGAATCTAAAATGGCTGAAAGACACTGAAGGAAATGCTCAACATCCTTAGCCATCAGAGAAATGCAAATCAAAACAACTCTGAGATTCCGTCTTACACCTGTAAAAATGGCCAAGATCAGAACCACTGATGCCAGCTTATGCTGGAGAGGTTGTGGGGTAAAGAGAATACTCCTGCATTGCTGGTGGGAGTGCAAACTGGTATAGCTGCTTTGGAAATCAGTGTGGTAATTTCTCAGAAAATTAGAAAACAACCTACCTCAAGACCCAGCAATACCACTTTTGGGTATATACACAAAGGGTGCTCAATCATATCACAAGGGCATATGCTCAACTATGTTCATAGCAGTACTATTTGTCATAACTAGTCCATGGCTCTTGGGGGAAGCATTATCACCCCTTATGCTATGACTTCATATATGTGTATATGTGTGTGTATACATACATATATATTAAACTTTTGAAAGTGTGTGTGTGTGTCTGTGCGCACACACACACACACGCACGCACACGCATTCACATGAATCCAAGTCTTTTGAGAGTCAGAAGAGGACAACAAATC
This sequence comes from Microtus pennsylvanicus, assembly GCF_037038515.1. Lineage (NCBI taxonomy): Eukaryota > Metazoa > Chordata > Mammalia > Rodentia > Cricetidae > Microtus > Microtus pennsylvanicus. The sequence continues at coordinate 18,906,350 of NC_134598.1, forward strand.
CTCCCTGGAATTGAAGTTACAGGTAGTTATGAACACTGACATGTGTTCTTGGAACCAAACTTGGGTTCTCATGAGAAACAGTGATGTCCCTGTATCTTACTGTTCCTCATTTAGATTTTTCTCCTACCCACCCCCCAGCATTGCTATCTATTTCTCAGGATTTTGCTCCTTAAGATTGTTTAAATTTTGGTTAAATTGTTATTCCTTATCCATCTATAATCTTACTTTTGCATTCCATCACATTTGTGCCAAAAATGGTGTAATAAGCAGGTATTCATGATAAGAGTCAAACCAAGATGCTTCCAAATACTTCGCCAGCATGTCTAACGTATAGTATGTTTAGAATACTACAATTTTTGCATTTATATATTTGCAGTAATAAGTATTTGCAATATAACCTATTGATAACTCACTACCTAAGTTTTAGAAGTGCTCTCAAACTCTATTAAATTCTATTAAATTGCCTTATTTATTAGAATGATGTTTGTCAATAGTAGTAGAATAACTTAAATTAATTCAAAATTGATTTTTATGAAATTTTATATTGCTCATATAAATGAGCATTTACTTTAAATTCTGTGTTTAACCCAAATATAGTGGTTTATGTCTGCTGAGGTAGAAATAGAATGATCAAGACTTACTTGTTTTTAATGATAGCTCTACAATGTGCATATAGTACAAAATTTTTGTGAAGGATATATTAAGCATGATTAAATGAAAATGATTAATAAAATCTCAGGGTCAGAAATTGGGGTTCAACCTGAAGATTCGAAAAGCAAAATTGCCAGTCACTGGCTCTTACCTCGACCTCAGTCTGAAATGGTGATTCTTCCTCCCGGAATGTCAGAATGAGACTGTGTTTGAGAGCTGTTTCCCCATTTTATATTCCTCTCTATAAAGGCTGGGATTCAAGGCATGTACCACTGGAATTAAAGGCATGCACACCTGATTTCTGTGGCAACTAGAGTGGCTACTGGGATTAAAGCTGTGTGCTACCATAACCTGGTCTCGAAGGCTGACCAGGGGACTGTTTTACTCTCAGATCTTCAGGCAGTCTTTATTTATTAAAATACACTTGAAATGTCACTACAATATATAACTTGAAAAGAATGTGTAGTTTTTGAACCAAGATGAAGCAAAGGAGTAATGTTGGAATTGTTTTTAAAAGACTGAGGTTAGGGTTGCTATGCAGGTCATGTACCAGTGAAAAATCTAATTTTATTTTCCTGCACTGGTTGTTTTAGCATCAAAGCCACAAAGTCGCAATTTTATTTTTAATTGTGGTCTTTCAAGTTTTATGCTTTACATATCTCAATATAATCCCCCTTGCCAGTCTGCACCCCAGAGTGACAGTCTCATTTTCTGTAACTTGTGGTAACTCGTGAACCATACTTTTTCATGAGTTCTTAAAATACTCTTTTCTTTTGACCTGCCATGTGAAAATATTGGAAGCTGGTGATAATGGTAAGCCCATTTCTATGGTAATGGTGTGGCTATTATTTAATAAATCTTTCTGGATACTGAACAATTCATGAATGGCTCGTTGAAATGCAATAAGCAGTTTATGAGTGCTTAAATCGCAGGATTCTGTTCTTGCAGGAAAAAGCAGAAAGTGGGAAATACCGTCAGAGATGAATATTGCCCCTTCCATCTCAAACTGTTCCTGAAACACCCAGGGTTTAAACTCACCCTGAATACATTTTCAGCGGGAAGAAGGATGCTGTGTGACTACAAAGTAATGCCATTCATTTTTCTTACGTTGCTTAGGAAAGCAGCTCCTCTACCCACAACTTAAGAGCTTTGAAAAGAGTTCAGACTACAGTCATGTTCTGGTACCCAACACTCAGCCTCTCAGGGCCCTTTCTAATGTCAAGACTCGTTGTGGTATTGGTTAATCGTCATTCTTATTATCTTATTGTCACACCTTGCAAGCTGGCGTATGGCACTTTGAAACTGAAGGCATGCCTCTCCCATGCCCTTGGAGAGTACGGTGCCAGGAGCCTCATTCATGTTTGAAGAGGGCTGGTAGAAGAAAATAAAATCCCATTCCTTACATCATCAGAGTGCATCTCCATCCTGCCATGGATACATTGTTAATTGCTTCCCTAAAAGCTTGTTCTGAGCTCTGAAGTAAACAGCTCTCTGCCATTATCCCATTAGAAGTGAACAGCCTCGAGATCCTACCCTGATTTTTTTTTTCAGAGAGAAAGAAAGGGGGGCGAATAAGCATTTAGAAATCATTCTGAAATATAGTTTCCGCTAACATTTTCCTGTGGGTGATCTTAGTAGCCTATTAGACACTGGTGATCACACGGAGCTTAAGCTATGGAACTGCAGGCACGTTAGCACAGCAGAAGGCAGCCAGATTTCTCAGTGAGCTGGTTTCCAGAACTGGAGCTTACCAGGTCTCTGGGGAGCTGAGGCTGCCAGTCGACCCTCCTATCTCCCTTGGAGAAGAATAGGAGGGAGCAGCAGTCCATGTGGGCGGAAACTGAAGAGATGGAAAGGTAAAGTGGAGGAGGAGGGGATGGTGGCACACGCTCCACGGCTGTGGAATAAATGACACAGCTTGAATTCCACCCTGCTTCTCTCCCTGTCCTCAGACTGATGATGTGAATAAGCTTTTTTCCACCTTCCTTCTAAATTAGCAAATCTAATCCTTACTATGCACCTGGATGCCTTGCTCCTCAACCGCACATGCCTATCTCCTTTTAGGTTATTTTTATACAAAATAGAAATACAGTTCTAACGATTCAGCATATTCACTGGGAGACTATTGCCGTCCCAGCCTCCAAAGACTAGAATACTTAGAAATACATCTTTGTATCAGAATTCTAAGAATCAGAATGATGAAGTAGGGATGACAATAAATACATAGTATATGAGAAATATCTCAGTCTACCTGATCTAAAGTAACAGCTTTAAGATTTCTGAGGCTAGCACAATGTCAGTATGTAATAGCAGATTCTCATTAAATGCTGTAGTCCAGCTTGTGTTTCTTTACTTCCAAAGGAAGAAAAGAAATCCATTGTATAAATTCTCTGGGGTAACATGAATAGTCCAATTAGACAAATATATTTTACTTGGTTTGATAACTACTCAAAGTTTTGTTTTGTTAGTCACTCAGATGCCCGTTTCCTTCATTAGCGTGAATCCAAATGTTTGAATTGCCTTTGACAGTTATGTAAATTCAGTCCAAATATTAGTCGTGTGCTCTGTTGCAATTAGCCATAAAAACACAATTCCCAAGGTTTATAGTTTGAGGCTGAGTGGAAATGTTTTAGTATTTCATCAATACAATCAGATGGGCTTGCTCACATCTCCACAGTCATGTATAAAGCCGCGGTGGTTTAGTCTACCTACGATCTTCTCTGGTAACTTGCTTCAATAGGCATTCATTAGTTAAATTTTTTTGAGTCTCAATACAAGGAAGGATGGGAAAATGTGAAAGCTTTAGTTATTCCAATCATTTTAGGCTCCAGAGACCTCACAGAAATGACAACCCAGCCAGGTCTGTGTCTTGGCCTGTGTGGTTCAGACTTACTGTTCATGTCACATGGCTTCTTCTCCTTCTCTCCTTAGCTAAGACTTTATATATCAACATAGCTGACATGTTAGGCACTCTTTGGTGTTGTGACAAAATGCCACAGAAAATCAGCTTAAGAAGGAAAGACGTCTTTTGACTGATAACATCAGAGGTCTCAGGCCAGGGCCAGCTAAGTCCATTACTTTGGCCCACAAGATAGGCATAGTATGGCAACAGGAGTATGTGGTCAAGGGAAGTTGCTCACTTTATGGCAAACAGGAGGTTGAGAGGCAGGAGTAAAGAGAAAGGAGAAAATAAAGGCTCGGGACGAAGGATACCTTATAGGCTCCATTGAGCTACTCTTACACTGGCCTCCATCTCTTAGTAGGACATTCAGCTCTGAATGTAACCGTGTACCAATCTGTGGATGAGGTTATAACATCGAATTAGGCTTGCCACAGGCACTAGCTAGAGGTTAAGCCTCCAACAAACACTTCATATTCAAGTACATCCGAAAGCCGGTTTCTTATATACTATCCAGGATACATTTAATAGACACATAATCCGAGTGTGAACTTGGTTGTTTTTTTGTAAAAAAAAAAAAGTCTAATTATTACATACTGGAGAAAATATCCAAATATATGGGTATTTCAGAATGTTTAGGGAAATTCTCCACCCAAAGAGGTAGTGTGAAGTTCTATTTAGCCTCAGAAAGAAGGACTGTGAGTTTGGGACCAGCCTGAGCTAGGGATCAAGACTGTGTCTCAGCAAACAAGCAAAGCAGTGTTGGTACAGTTACCACCTTCTCATCTTTGGGGAAGTATTTTAACCTGCCTCATGTTTCAAGTGCATACTTCACAAGTATGCTGCCTGGCTGATGTGAAAATAGCTCAATTCCAAGTATGAACTCTCATTGCTGCTACTGCATGCCTCCATTTCTGAACGTAATTAGATTGCTTAATATTGTGAACATTTCCGTTAAGAAAACTTCATGAATAAAATATTTACCAAGATTGCCATTTGACAATGTGTGAAGTTACGAAGCCTACTGCCACATTCGGGAGATGAAATTAAAGTCTTGCATCTGATGAAGAGAATTCCAGCTGCACAGTGGAACTCTTTGCGTTATTTCGTTTCTTTAGCTCTACTAAGCACCATTGTCCTCATGGTTCTGATAAAGCTGACTCAGTTACACCTCTGTCTTCGTAGGAAAGACTTGAGTTCATCTGAGCTGTCCAAAACCTTCAATACATGATGTCAGGATCATAGGAGCAACCATTTAAAAGGTAGCGCAATCCCTTATGCCGCTATAGTAGAATGTGTGTATTACTTGAAGGTGTACACTATTAGTCATAGACTATTGGTTTAGAAAGACTGAAATTTCACTTGATGGCCTATTTCAGAGCTGCCTTTATGGCCTGAAAAATCATGAAGTAATCAATTTCATATATTTCAGAATTATAAAATGATGATGGTAAAAAGTTTTGAATATGTTATTTAGGGTAGTGGCTACTACATATTAGATATGACATGTCTAACTGTGGTCTTTTCTCTCTCTCTTGTTTTATTTTGTCTTTATCCACTGATACTTTTATTGAGATGAACAAGAAACCTCATTCAGCCCAGGATGATGTGAATCTTGTATTTAAAAATTACATCCCACTTTCTTTTGCCCAGCCATGAAAGAAATAAAGTATTGTGTTGTTTTAACTTTGTAATCAGTTAACGTCTTTTTTGAATGGTCCAAAACCCAGAATGGCTATTTCAGATAGGAGTTAGCTAACTGATTTACCATTTAGTTTTGTTAACTTTGGGCTGAGAAGGGTTAGTTTAGCTGTTAAGTATGTGGTTTTTGTTAGCTCAGAAAGTGAAGAAACGACCATGAACCAGAACAAGGGACTTGAACTGGTAGTTTCTTTCAAATGCTAACATGTCAGCAAGCAGTTTGAGGTTTCGCTGACATATTAGAATTTGAATTGTTTTCCACTTTTTAAAAAAAGTTTTACTTATTATTTTTCACTTCTATTGAAACAGATTCTTTTCTCAAACAATATATCCTGATGATAGTTTTCCATCCCTCCTCCCAGTTCTCCCCACCCATCTCCAGATCCACTCCCTTTCTGTCTTCCATTAGAAAGAACAGGTTTCTACTTTCTAACATTTACCAAATAAAATGTAATAAGACAAAACAAAAACTATCTTATTGAAACTGGACAACCCTACAGAATGAAAAGAGTCCTAAGAATAGGCACAATAATCAGAACAATTTGTCGCACACTCAAGAGTTACATAAAACTACAAAGCTAAAGGCTGTTATATATATGCAGAGGACCTAGTACCACGTAGGCCCTGTGCTCGCTGCTTCCTCTCTGTGAACTCATGTGCAACTTGTTTGTTGATTCAGAGTGTCTTGTTCAACAGTCCTGATGTCCTCCATCCCCTCTGGCTCCTAAGCTCTTTCTGCATCATCTTCTGCAGGGTTCTTTGTGTTCTGAAGGAAGGAATAGGATGAAGACCTCCCATTACAACTCTCTCTTTGCATAATCTCTGGCTGTGCATCTCTGTATCTCTTTCCTTCTGCTGCTGGGGGAAGCCTCTCTCATGATGACTGGATAAGGCATTGATCTACGAATATAAGAGAATTCTGTGATATCCTCTTACATGCATAAACTCCCGTTTCTCCCTAGTTTTTAGTCTTTTAGATTGTGTTTTAGTAGACAGTTTTCATAACCTGATGCTCAAAGACAGCAAGAATCTAAGATGTAAACACAAAACTTGTTTGAAAGACAATTCTGTTAGCATGAGATGGAAATGAGGTAGGTCTTTGAGAATAGGTTTAACATTCCACCATTAGAGAAAAATAATAAGATGAGGAGCAAAGAATATGAGTACCACATGATTCATCAGTTCTCACTTGGAAATTTGAGTCTTCAGGTCAGTAGATCACAGGTGATCTCAGGTGGTTTGAAAAGACTAAATATACCCATTGTTTTTGCAATAAACACAGCAGAGTGTGATTAAGCTCTCTTCCCACCCAGGGCCACAGCAAGACTCGACCCACCCAGCAATGATTCACTTGCTCAGATGCACTGATTGCCCTGTGCTGAGCCAAAGCAGTGATTAAATAGCTCAGAGCTTTGGAGCTAGAAGGAACCTCTGAACTAATTCTCCTTCATGCTTAAACTGAAGCCGATTCTGGAGGATAGCCAATGATTGCTCAGGATTTAGGAGGTTGGTCTTCTGCAAACCATCCCCAGGATTTACGCCAAGAGGCTCTCCTCCAAGCAGATGAAGTATGAGCTAGGGAGCCCTTGAGCTAATTTGTTTTTCATATATGGCAAATGTTTTCAAATATAAATTATTAATTGAACTTTAAAAGGTAACTGTATAAAATGAATTTTCAGCTAACCTTCTCTCCAAATGGTCTGCAAAAATAACTGAGAAACAATATGCTTCTTTACTCAACGTATGACTAATATATCCCTTTAAAATATAACACTGTTGTCTCTACATGAGAATAGTTAAAACCAATTTTGTCACACAGGAAAAGCATTATCATAATCAAACTGAAACTTCCTTTCTAAACTATTCAAAATAGTAGATTAAAAATGAAATGTCAAGCAGGTTGTACTGGGTGCTAGTCAATTTTATTAGTTGACCTTTGTGACAATATTGTCAAGGTTGGTTTAAGTTCTGTTTGTAGGTTGCCAGAGTTAGCCATGTATTCATGTCCAGGTTATCCGCGGATACCCATAATTTTATTCCCAGCCTATCTATATACTCAGCTCTACATAGAGGAAAAAATCTTAGTTCTATACATATTTGTGCACAATTTCAAAATTCACATGAATGTTTAATTACTCAATCCTGAAGCATACTTATGGGTAAAAAGAACTTTATTCAAACCATCACCACTGTAAAAGATATTTAAAGTAAATATATCTTCAAGGGTTATGACCACAACTGCATTTGCTTTGACTTTGTTGTGATTTTTGAAATCACATCAGATTATAATGAGATCCCCTGCAGAAATGGGTAGAGGTAAACCTGACCTCCTTCTTGCAATTGTCCAGCCTCGGGCTCCTGAATCGCTGGAATTACAGCAATGTGCTGTCATGTCCAACACATACTGCATGCATTAGCAAGGTCACTCAGATCAAGCCAGAATTCTACAGGCTTATAATTAATAGCAAACCAAGAAATAACAATGTATATTATTACCGCGGTAAAGGATATATTAAATTCTTCCATTTGAATACCATTATGTTATGAAGATTTTGAAGAAATTCTTCTAGAAAGATCAACAACACAAAGAGAACAGTTGGCCTTACCTAGGATCTCTCTGACTCATAATTCATCACTCCATAGGTACGGTTTCTGAATCTGTTTTGGTGCCTGTGACCATGCACAGTAGACTCAATAGACAGCTGTAGAGTAGAATAGGGATCTGAGCTCGTTCTCAGAAACTCAGTTGTTTCGTTGGAAGAAAAGACAAAATTTCTCTATGTCTTGTGTTTCTCTTTTGACAAAGAAGTTTGCAAACACCAAGTATTGCTTAAAAACAAAGTAGTAAAATATGTAGAGCTCAATAAAAATCAATTAAAAAGTAGTGTTTTCTGACTTCCTTTATGCCTGGCAAAACCTCAGATAATCACTAGATGAGTATGGGCCATGAAAATTACTTTTTATCATTTTTTATTTATATCATTAAAATAGTCTCATATTCATGTTTACCTGAAAAAATCAAAAGTAGGCTTTATATACCTGGCTAATAAGACTCATAAAAGATAAAATAATGTAGGAAAACCTTAACGGAAAATAAATGTTCATGCCAAGATTTTTTTCATTGACTACATTCATATAAATGATAAAACAAACACATATATACACACATCCAATTAATATATTAACAAATCATGAGCAGATTTTCTCTTTTCCTAAGTCATTTAGTACCTAATTATTTCATTTTTCAATTTTATATTATAAAATTGCCAACCATTCTTATGAGTAAAACTGCATGTATTAGATAAGGCATTCTTTCTGTCCCCTTATGTTGCATAACAGAAAATACGGTCTTATTGGTAGACATGTATTAAAAGTTTTTTCCTCAAAAATGTTGTGGTATACAAACTGTGTGTGTATATATATATATATAATATGAAAAGATATATATCATATTTTATCTTTTCATTGCTAGTAAGATAGTATAATATGGGATTAAAATTGATTTTCATATCACCTCTGGGATGCGACACAAATTTATGATTTAAATTGAGATATAAAAATAAATTAAACTACCAGTCTACAAGCCTGTAGCTTATTCTGAACTTTGCAACAAGATATACAAAGAATACCTAAAGCAATGCTGGGCAGATAGCTCAGCAGTGAAGCGTCTGAAGTATGGGGACTTCAGTTTGGGTTTTTAGGAAAAACTCAGGTAGGGAGGTGGATGTCTGTAACCCTGGTACAGGGTACAAACAACAGGGACAATGTCTAGAGTTTACTGGAGATCCAGTCTACCAATCTTTGTGCACTGGGCTCAGTTTCAAAGGTAAAATTTGGAGTCATAGAAGAAGACACATAACACAGACCTCTGGTCTACATACACACACACGAACACATGTACACAGACACCGAAAAATACGTTCACATATTTACTACATAGAAATTTTAAAAATTAAATAAATAATAAATATTAAAGATACAAAAAGCTGTCTTAGCTTAGTAAAGCAATGCATAAGAGCATATCAATGTCTAAATCTGATGAAATTAAGAAAAATTGTGTGTGTGTGTGTGTCTGCATACCACATGTGTAGCTAAAAGGCTAGAAGAGGGTACCAGATCACCTGAAGCTGGAGGTACAGCCAGTTTTTTCTGCTGTACCTGTGGGTTCTGGGTACTAAACCATGTTTATCTGAAACAAGAGTTCTGAACCACTAAACTGTTTCTCAAGCTCTTTAAGGTGACACTTTTCAATTGAATTCTTATAAATATTTGGTTTCTATTTTACAGCATTTTCTTTATTTTCTAATATTTGACACAACTCTAATTTTTACGCCAACACATGCTCCTTCACTGGTAGTCTAGTGTGGCCCACAGTTTAATAGGTTAAAAAAGGAGGATGTTGTATTGTTTATAATATTGCTAGATAACAAGATAGGAAAGTGTTTTATTTTCTCTTTTAAACTTTAACCTAGGCCTTAATTCACCTCACAGAACTTTGCCAATTTTTATATATTTTTTCCTTTGTAAAAATAATAAATGTTGAAAGGTTCTATAAAATACAAGAACTTCAAAATATGCTTATCAAAGACAGCTACAAAGAGTACATAGCACAGACATGACCCAATTGAGCATGAGTTCTAGCTGTAATCTTAGCTGACATTTATTTAAAATTGTCTCCAACTTCATCATTACCCTATTTCAGGTACAAGTTTTGAGTGGCCCATAAATCAAATGTTCTCTAATTCTGTCTGAAAAATCAAGGCTGATTTGTTTAAATTTAACTGAAGTCCCAAGGTCCTCAGAGAATGGATTACTAAATGGAGATGTATGGCTCTCTATGGGGTAGCAGACATTTGCACTATGGTCCATAAAAGTTCCACACTTGCTCTAGACTCCCCATTGATCAAGATTCTGTGTTGGAATAGAATGTACCCATACTGTGTTTGAGAAATGCCAATCCATCTCATCCTATTTCCTCATGCAAAATATCCCTTAAACTCATTATTAGAAGTTTTGTAAGAGAATACATGTGTGCATATGTACATACATATGTGTTTATATATTATACTCCAGTGTAGGGTCACTACCAAAGCTCTGTCTCTCAATTTACCCCTCTGATGGTGTTTTTCATTCAGCATAGGTAAGCATGAGAAGGAAATTAGATATTTTCACATATATTAAATTGCTCTCATTCTTTGTTATATTTCTAGATCAGTGGTTCTGAACCTATGGGTCACAGCCTACTTGGGGGTTGAATGATTCTTTCACAAGGGTTGCATATCACATGTCCTACATATCAGAAATCTACATTATGATTCACATTAGTAGAAAAGTTGCCGTTATGAAATAGCAACAAAAATAACTTGATGGTTGGCAGTCACCACAACATGAAGGACTACTACCAGGTCCCAGCTTCAGGTTAGGTTGATAACCACTGTCTAGATCAATTGTTTTAATTTTAGAATAAAAAGATCTGGGCATTGAAAATGATATTCAAAAACTTACTATTGACTACAAAATTCTAGTTTTTAACTTAAGCCATGGATAGAGCTGTGGTTGAACGATTATCTGTTTATATGTCTTCATAGATTCTCTGTTACCTTATACATTTATATGTGAAATTTTGATCTGAGTTCATTAGCTTTTATTTCACAAGATTTATATAAATAATTTTAGTTGTTTGGTAATTCATTTAGTAAGTCAGTGGAAACAAAATTCACTAATATGAAAGCTTCCAGAAAGCATATCTTTTGACCTAATTGTGCCTTCAAAACAAGAAGCTATAAATTATGCATTTGAAGAAAAACGTATTTTAAAACTCAGTAGTCAAGATTATATTCTAAACTAAATATATTGGTGAAATAAACCCTTCTTCTTTTTTTTTAAATTAAATCACTGCTTGGTGTATTATCTGTAGCTGCTTAATTGGCTAACTCTTACATCTTCAGTAATCTGTGTATCTCCATGTGGCTGTGGCTTACTGGGTAGAGTTCCCAGCATCTGTCTTTGGTGGCAGCTCCATGACATCTCTCTGACTCAGCCCTTTTTCCCCAGCATTCATTCCAGTCCTCCCCACCTGCTCTGCCCCACCCTGCTCTGCTATAGGCGCAAAGCAATACTTTATTCATTAACCAATAAAAGTAATACATAGACAGAAGGACCTCCCACACCATTTCCCTTTTTCTGTTTAAACAAGAAAGAAGACTTTAACGTTGTAAAATTACGTATAACAAAACAGGTATCAAACAAGAATTACAGTTAAAATATTTATATCTATTTTATCTTTTATCATAACTAAGAAAAACTATAACTATAAATTTTTCAACTCTATCAAAGACTCTGGAAGGATATAATATTACCTAAGCAAATAATAAGTTCACTGTAAACAACTTTCCAAACTCTATAATTGACAGATATATCTCACTACTTGGACAATCACCGAAAGTTCTCCTGAACTGTTGGGGCACCTTCTTCTTTTTTTTTTTCTTTTATTACTCTAAAATTGTTTGCAAAATAAATGTAAAAATATCACCTTGTTCATGAATTCCTGCTGTTTACAGTAGCTCCCAATAAGTTATTCATGGAAAGTTCTAAGACATAAACTTTGTGCTGAAATTCTACATTAAAAACTCACCAAGCCTAGAGACTTCACATTGTAAAAGCCCTGTTGGGACTCATCAAATAATCCTCTAAAGGAAAAGCCATCCCAGGGATCCTCATTTAGAACTGTATATTGAAATCACCTGTATCTATGTGAAAACTCAAATTTCCTGATTCAGTTTACCTGTCTCTTGTATGTTTCTATTGGAATAATTAATTTTGGATACATAAGAATTCTGATCATATAAAGATCTTGAATATCATAAATGAGGTTATGGTGGTTTGAAAGAAAATGATTCCCAAAGGGATTGGCCACACTAGGAGGTGTGGCCTTGAAGTAGGTTTGACCTTGTTGTAGGATTTGTGTCACTGTTGGGGTGAGCTTTGACGTCTCTTCTGCTCATACTTTGTCCCATGACCCTGTTCACTTCCTGTTACCTGTGGTTCATGATGTAGAACTCTCAGCTTTTTCTCCAGCACCACAGCTGCCTCCATGTTACCATGCTTCCTTAATCCAGGATAACGGATTAAGTCTCTGAAACTGTAAGCAAGTTTCAGTTAAATGTGTTTCTTATAAAAGTTGCCATTGTGATGGTGTCTCTTCAAAGCATTGAAGCCCTAACTGAGACAGATATACCCCCACAAAGTTGCTGAAGTAAGTCCACCAACCACATTTTAAGGAGGTGAGCTCAAGAACACCTGAATTCTTGCTCATTGCTCTGTTCAGCACATTGATTCTAGTCTTTTGTTAATCTCTCCTTTGCAGTAGAAAACAGGTAATGCAAGTGATGTGGGAGTGTCATATATCAATCTGTTGATTTCATTGGTTAAGGAATAAAGAAACTGCCTAGGCCTTTTGATAGGCCAACCCTTAGGTGGGTGGAGTAAACAGAACAGAAGGCTGGTAGAAAGAAGTTGAGTCAAGGAGTCGCCATGATTCTCCCACTCCAGGCAGACGCAGGTTAAGATCATTCCTGGTAAGCCAGCTCGTGGGCTACACAGATTATAAGAAATGGGCTAGTCCAGGTATGAGAGTTAGCCGAGGAAAGGCTAGATATAATGGACCAAGCGGTGTTTAAAAGAATACAGTTTCCGTGTAATTATTTCGGGACATAAGCTAGAGCTAGCCATGTGGGCAGCAGGGTGCCGGGGATGCAGCTCCTACTACTACATGCAAGGACAGCCCACATGTTGCCACATCTTGCTCATAGTTTTCTTAAATTCTGCAGGCAGCCTCTGGAGAGAGAAGGGGAAGAACTGTACCAGCAGTCTTTCAGGGTGTTTTGTTTTTCTTTTTGAAACAAACTCTTATGTAGCCCAAGCTTTCCTCAACGTCAAGTTCACCATGCATCTACCAGAGCCTGGCCTTGAACTCCTAATCCTCCTGCCTCTACCTCTTTATTACTAGGTGTATAACTCCACCCATCATTTTAACCCTCATCCCAAACAAGGAGCTTTCACTTTGTTCTGATCAGTCCTTGGCTACATCCCAAGGCTTATTTATGCCTAACCATAAAAGTTTAGGGCTTCTAGACACATTGTATGCCACCTATGAAAAAAGTAAATATCAGTAGATGGATTGCTTGATAACACTTTTGTTATATGCAATTTTACTATGTTAAAGTTAAAGCCTTCCTTTTTATTTAGACAGAAAAAAGAATAATCTGGGATTCCCCTCTGTATGCTCTGAATACCATTGGTTAATAAAGAAGCTGCTTTGGACCTATTTCAGCACAGATTAGGGCAAGGTGGGTGTTCCAGGCAGATAGAGGAGGAGAGAGTAGGAAGAGTCCGAGAAATGCCATGTAGCTACCGCAGGAGACAGACGTGCCAGAACCTTGCTGGTAAACCAGGAGCCTCGTGGTAAAATATAAAACGGAAAAAAGGGGTTAACTTAAGATATAAGAGCTAACTAAAAATATGCTTAAGTGATTGACCAAGCAGTGTTTTGGGCAGCCAGGCACGAATGAGCAGGCATCTCCCTTCAGCAATTGATTAATTTTGTATTATATTCACACTACCTTCAGTAAAGTAAGAAAGCAGAGGTTCACTGTTGAAAACCATGGAACACAACTTATAAAAAGGATATGAACTAAGAATCATCATTCCTGGAGTCAGTCTATCTGTTTCTACCTTAATAACCAGGTCAACAAGCAAAGCATTGACTCTGTTGAATATCATTCGGAGTATTTTTGTGGTTGGATCAGTTAAGATGAGCTACATCTTTGCACTGTTCTATGGATATTTTCACAGTTTCAGAGAAGCACAGCTTAACTGTACTAAATAAACAGCAAGTTGAAAAAAACTCATGAACATTTTTGGTTATATGTCTGATATATTAATGTCAGAAATTATATATTCCTTCTTTCAAATTAAAATAAAAGTGGGTAATGAACTTATATACCAATTATTTTAGCCACAACTTCAAAAATTCTATCATTTTAATTGACATAATTGGACATATTTGTAGACCAGATTGCAAAATTAGAGATGTGTATATAGTGTGTACTGATCAAATCATGCTAATTAGCATTTCTGAGGCTTTAAACATTTATCATTTCTTTCTATGAGAAAATGTCAAACTACATTTTTCTAGCTCCTTACAAAATAAAAAGCAATTTGCTGTGAACCACATTCACTCTTTCCTCCTGGACACATGAATGTAATTCTCTTATCAAATTATGTTTTGGTACCTTCTATGATGATGTTCCTCTGTTCCCCTGTGCCATAGTGTTTAGGCTCTAGTTTCTACTGTTCTAGTCTCTGTTCTATGAAATCCACTTACTTTCATTTTATTCTACACATGAATGAGATCGTACATTTGTCTTTATGCACCTGGCTCATTTCATTCGACACCATGTCCTTCAGTCACACCGAAGAAATAAGTTTTGAAGCATTGCTTGCTGTCACCATTCCTACCAGCACATAGTGGGCCCTAAGTCAGTATAAACTGAAAGAATAGAAATGGAAATATTAAGTTAAATTAAATTTAGCCCTTATGACCTAACTTGGTATCAAAATTTTATATTACATATAAACCTTACCACCTTAGGTACATGGAAAAAATTGAAAACCCTTCTATAAAATCTTATATTTATAATGCAGGTTCTCTGAGTTTTCTGTCAGAGCACTTTAAATTAAATTCAGATTGGTCTAATTATTAAACTACCTTTAACAGAAATCTAAAAATGGTAATTCCACAAATGGGACTGGTAAATGCGTAGATATCACATAGTTCAAAAGAAAGGGACTGCATTTCCCACAACACATTATATATCAGAATTGGTATTTTCAAATGAATTTCCTAAGGGAAAGAACCACAGACGGAAAATGGAATATGTAAATGTTAGTCCTATTTTTATTCATTATTTAAAATATAATAGCAACTGAGTGAATAAAGTGAGATGACCTAGATTCTGAATCTGGCAGAAAGTTTCCAGACTTGACACATTGACACATATTTCCCATTCTTTTGTACAACTTTATACTGATGCCCACCATCTAGAGGATAGTCTGCATTCTCAGATACTTCTGAGAGGGGATGATTTACCTATGGAAGTGCAGGACAGTCCTTCTATAAGCTTATATAATTAATTCCTACTTTATCTCATTTTTTTTAACAACTATTCACCAGCATTTACCTTGGGGAAGGCACAGCTTTAGATCTGATCACACAATATGAGCTACAGACACATCAGTCAAAGAGAATCTTGACAATCAACAGTTGTAGAAAGCTAAAGAATCCATAGCCTAAAATTAACATGAAAAACAGATAAAGTAAATTAAAGGAAGGTTGGATCCTAATTCCTCTGAATACTGATATTCAGATGTATATGAAATATTAGAAAACTATGCATATATTATAGATATAAAAATTAAGTTTGAAAAGTCAATATTATATATTAACTCTGCAAATATTTATTAAATTCCCATTCTGGGACAAATACACAAATGTTTAAAATACAAACCAAGCGTCTTGGGTATGACACGTGTTCTGGCATATAAACTAGTGTTAATATTACTAAGAGAGTCGTAAGAGGAGTCACAGATGCTCCAGGAAAGGAAAACATAAATGGCGAAGATGTAAAATAGTAAAATCCTCAGGTAACACTTTGGGAGCTAGCAAGTAGTCAAGTGAATGCAGGAAAGGTTTTGTAAATAAGGAACCTAGGAAAGTAGAATGGTAGAAATCCAAGAAGTAAGGACATGTATGATATGGGAAGGAGCGAGCTAGGACTGATTTGTGTTATAGAGAAATTATCTTGGTGAACCCTATTGGGTAAACCAGAGATTAAGGGGTATTTTCAATTAGAGAGACCATAATGGATACATGAAGAATGACCTCTTTATTCCAGAAGAGAGTCGAGCTGCATTGCAATGACTTGAGAAGACAAAGACTGAAGAATGAGAAGGGGATTTGGGAGAAAGTTTGAATGTGTGATTGAGAACACATGACTGAATGCGTATGAGATACAGGAACCGGGTTGCTCTCCAGTTTCAGAAAGAAGCACGTAGGTGAGCTAGAGGAGCGCCGTGATGGAGGAGCAAAGACCGCTGAGATTCATTTCAGGGCTTCACATGTTTTATTTTTTACTTTTTGTTGGTGTGCCTTGATAGGTAACACCTCAAGATAGCCTTATGCTTGATGAAACAAGCAGATGTGAAGTTGAATAAAAAGCAGAAATTTTTATTGTAATGTAATTTGATGTAATTTTTCTACAATTTTAAAAGTTTAAAGTAAAAATTTACAGAAGACATAGTAATGGTTCAGCTAAAATACTGTAAAATGCTATAGCCACTAGCTACAGGGAGCTATTTAAGCTTAAGGTAGCATGACAATTTTTTGTTACATTTACTTATTTGTTTTTTTTTTTTTCTTTTTCGAGACAGGGTTTCTCTGTGGTTTTGGAGCCTGTCCTGGAACTAGCTCTTGTAGACCAGGCTGGTCTCGAACTCACAAAGATCCGCCTGCCTCTGCCTCCCCGTTTTTAAGTGTGTGTGGAGCACACCTGTGCCACGGTGCATGTAAGGAGGTCAGAAGACAACTTGAAATTGTGGGATCCAGTTCTCTCAGGTGATAGGCAACATCTTTAACTGCCAATCCAGCTCACAGGCTCCCTAACTTTTTGTTTGTTTGTTTGTTTGTTTGTTTTTAGAGACAGGGTCTTTCTCCTGAGCGCTGGGATTAAAGGCATGTGCCACCACAGCCTGGCTCATACCTTACTATTTTAAACTTTAGCTTTTTAGTCATAGAGGTCATATTTTCACTATTCAGTAGTAATACACATCTGGTGACAGCCCTATTAATTTAAAATGCACGAAAAACTTCATTATGATGGAAAATCATTGAGTAGGACTGGACTCGTTCATGGACTAACAGAGCAGTACTGAAGGATGGAGAAGAAGCATTACTGAGAATTATGTTACTGGACCTTGTGGAGTCATGCTGGGTTGTACAGATATTTCTTTTTTATGTGGCTGTTGACCAAAAGTTCTTTTCTTCGGAAAAGGACCTTAAATATCAGTTCATAGAATATTTATTTAGTTCAAACTTGTTACAGTATAATTTGCCAATAGAGTAGAATACTTATCAACTCAACATCATGTTTCCCTACTAGACTGGTGCTGATTTAGGTGTACCACAGAAGAACCCGATTGCCCATCCATAATAATCATCCAGATTCTCCAACCTGTTAACATTCCACAGGAGATATCATTGCACATCTGATACAAAGTTTACAACATGTACACTTTCCATTTATGGAATAGGCATGTAAGATACCCACTTGGACAGATTTTCATTTCTACGCTTCTGCGTATTATGTTAGAGCAACAAACACGTTATGGGTTTCCTAAATGACTTATACTATCTGATAGTGAGAAAGTCTTTGGCCCAAGAAAATTGTATTATGAGAAAAAAATTATGAATCATTGGCCTTCCTCTTACCTGTTATTAAGTTCTCATTCTGGGACAAGCATATAAATATTTAAAACACAGACCTGTTACCTGACTTCCCCAAAGTGGTTGGTATTATGGAAGAATGAATTGTTATTAAATATTTATTTTCTAAAGTCAGAGAGTCAAATGCTTGGATGGTGCCTATCACGACACGTGGTAACTGGTTTGTCTATATGTTGAGTTTCTCTCATTGCCAGAGCTCATAGTGGAGGTCTTAACTAATCTTGTCCTTAGGAAATGCAATGATCTCATTGGTTTGCTTTTGTTTGTTTGTATGTTTTCTACTTTTCCTTTATTGAAAATAGATTTTACCATATATTCTGATTACAGTTTTCCTCTCCCCAGTTCTGCCCAGATCCTTACCACTCTCCACTCCCATTCAAATCCACACCCATTCGTTTTCTCTTATTTGAAAGCTAACAAGCACCTAAAAATAATAATAAAAGAATATAAAAACAAAATAGGCCTCATTCTCTTTAGGAAACATTCCCTTATTTAATATCTCCTAACATTCATAGATCCTCACTGATAGAGACTCTGAACCCATCCTAGGATTTTTCTCCCTCATGCCCTTCTGGCTGGGTGGAAGCATATAGTTTGGTAAACTTTCATTGGAAGGGCTATTTGTTATAATAAGAACTATGAACTGCTTTCCAGTATGGTCTCTTCCCTTTCTCTTCATGTTACATTGATAAAACTCCACAGAGTGGTTTGATATTCAGTCTTATAATGTGGCAAATAGAATAATGGTATTGATTCACCTCAGGCAGGGCATGAAAGAAAGACTAAAGAAACAATTCCATGCAAGTCTCACTTAGTCAACCAGTGAGTTTGTTGGGGTTACTTACTGGTCCACAAATGGCTCAAAAGCAGATCTATCACCAAAAAGTCTACCCCAGAATACCAGAAGCTCCTTATAGGAATTACAGACAGCTGAGCCAATGGCATAATTTCCCTAGCAATTGCTAAGTGCCTATAACCTTGGGTAGGGGTCTGGTGAATCCTGTAAGTTTTGAGAGCTCCCTAAGTCTTGTAAGTTTCATTTACTTCCCTTCCTCCAGTAGAGAATCTTTCAATTAAGGACAAATGGTTGCATATCAAAATAGAATATAGAATTAAAAGTGGCAGCATGTAGCTGCCTTCCAGCCAACTCACTATGGACATTGCCACAAGCATAAAATATATCTTTATTATAAAGAGGGTGAGATGTTGGTTCATGATCAGAATACAACCTTCTCTAAATCTTAAAGCCATCTCTCAAAGGAGTCTTCAGAGAAGACTCTTCAACCCAAAAAATCTTGAGAGGCAGAGACAAGCAGAGTTCTGTGATGTTGAGCAAGCCAGGTCTACACTGCCAGTTCAAGTCTAGCCAGGCCTACCTAAGGAGATGTTAATAAAAATATAAACAGCAAAAAGAAACAACAGCAACAAATAATCACACACAGTAAAAACACTCCAAGTCAAGCCATTAGGTAAAGTCAAATCTAAACTGAGGCATCCAGGAAGCACTGTTGATGCTGTGTGAAATGAGAGTGTGCACAGTACAATGTACTCGTGTTGCATTCAGAACCAAGGTTGCAGTGTATCACTGTGATACAACAGAGGCAAGCCCTGGGAACGACAGCTCGGTTTCCTTGTGTGTTTGGATTTGAAATTACTTCCTGGTTGTGGGCCTTCCAGAGACATTTTCCTGCCTTCTAAGACTTTATGACCTCCAACCGCAGTTATCCTACCCTATAGGACATTACAACTCTGTTTAAGAATCTGTGCAAGCTAGACATCTTTTCTGGTTTTTTTTGTTTATTTGTTTGTTTATTTTTGTGGGTTTTTTTACGAAGGCATTAAAAGTAGAAGGACATCAGTGCAATGCCTTCAAAGCCCTTATGATTTAAGTCGTAAATCTCAAAGAATGCTAAATACTAGAAAAAGATAATACAGGGGTACTTTGTTTTCTTTGTGATGCTAATCTCAAATAAATCCCAACACTGTCTAGTCCGCAGCATCTGTCTTCTATCATGGTAGGATGAAGAAAATGGATTCTGAAAACCCTATTTTCAGTATTGATTTTGAAGTATTTTCAAAAGTACTTAAACCTTCAGAACTCAATTTCAAAGGCAACAAAAGAAAACCTTTAAAAAAAACCAATAGTGGGTTATTTTATTTTAATAAAACTACTGATTACTTTTCAAATTGGCACTTGAATGAGTATTTTGAAAGTAAATTGACTGATTGTATCCTGACCATCAAGAAGTAGTGTGTCCCTCCAAGATTTCTCAGATAGAAATATGCAATTGTCGGAGGCCTAAGGAAATTTTCATTGATTTAGACACCAGCTCAATCTGCATCACCTCCAAGAGGAACAAAAGTGTTATCAATTCTGTCTTTCACTGCCTACTTATGTCAATTTTTTAACCTGAAAATAATGAAAACAAAATAACAATTTTACCCATTGCATATGAAAATCGCAGAGAAAGTCCTTTATTCTTTGCACATGTTATATGCTCTTCCTAGAGACTCCAGGTCTAGATATTGTTGTAACAAATAAACTACACTTTCTGGTTTTTAAAGTTCCTAGGATAATACGAGGCAAGCAGAATACAGAAAGCTAATTTTGTTTTAAGTCATTCCGAAGAGAGAAGCTACACCTCGAAAGTCTATTCTTCTGTGTATGTTTCATTTTCATGTAGGAGTTGAGTGCTATTTCTACCCACATTTGACAATTTTAATTTTCTATTAATTTTTTGAGTTGTCTATGATTACATTGTCTTCCACTTGTTTCATAGGAGATATTAAAAGGGTTAGGGTTCCTAAGTAACTTGAAAAAAATGTCAGTACGCTATTTTTTTTATTTTTGTAAAATGTACATTTGAATCTCTAATTTACGTAAAAAAACAATTAGCATATGAAAATTGCATGACAGTTTCATTTCAGATTTGCTGCCTAGCTTGTTGTCTTAATCCTTTTCAAATAGGGTCTATCCTTTTGATTAAGATCTAATAAGATGCCTAGTGACGGTGGTGCATGGCTCTAAACCCAGCACTTGGAAGGCAGAGGCAGGTGGATGGATCTCTGTGAGTTCGAGACCAGCCTGGTCTACAAGAGCTAGGTCCAAGATAGGCTCCAAAGCTACAGAGAAACCCTGTTTCGAAAAACCAAAAAAAAAGAGAACTACTAAGATTGCCTAGCAAGGACATTTGTTTATTAGTTTATTATATGTTATTGGGAATAAATTTTTAGGAGTTCCATGAGTAAATTTTTGCAGTTTAAAAAATTTTGTAAATCTCAAAATGTAGGTTTTTGTCATAAACTTTTCCCAGTAGAACATGCTAGAATTTCTTTAGCCTCTTGTTTTCACCCAGTACATACAGGGCTACAACAGTTTAGATGCCCATGGCTGCTCACTTGTGGAAAGCGTCAGCTGAAGCAAGTGCAACATGGCTTGGATATTATTCTTTAAGAGAATCTATAATTGGGCATAGCCTGACTTCAAAGGTACTCTCCAATTTGGGTAACCCACAAACTGAATTAACTCTTATTAATTAGAATCCAGTAAACAATAACTAAATGTCAAGAAACGAGACACATTTATATCGGTGGATTACATATTCCAACAGGCTTTTGCTGATTGTTTTGGCAGTGCCAATGTTCTATTAGTCTCATTTTCTTACCAAAACGCATGCAGTGAGATCATTCTATGTAGAAGAATATATCAACGGAAGTATACTATAAATTACAAACTAAGGTTTTCTTTAGGTTTGTCAGTTGTACATTTTATTCGTTTCCAAAATGAGATAAATCATAACAGTGTTCATTTGCCTAAAAGGACAGGAAGAAACAAAGTTTAAAATCATGACTAGGTATACTGTAGTGAGCTTGATAATTCATGATGTTTTAACAGACACTGGCACTTGGATAAACCTGTGACAAGGGAAAAACAAAATTATGCTGGAAAATAAGAAGATAGCATTAGAGGATCTTGGGATCCAGGCTCGTGTGAGTTTCTGGCTGGCCATCGGTTTGTCTTGTACTTTGCTATGAGCCCACACTCTCTCCTGCTCCTCTGTATCCTTTGTAATTTTTGTTCAATGTTCTTGCTTATTTTGCTTGAAAACTCCCCAGTGACTGTGGACATTTTTCTTAACGGGGAATTTTTCAATGATGTGTCATTTTGGCTTTGTGAGTATCCTTAGTGGCATGTACCAAATGACTCATTTCATTTGTGACCAGAGCCAAATTCAAATTTAATTTTCCAGAGGGGACAAGTTAATGTATAACCTATTGTGCCACCTGGCATCCTAAATTCAATTTCCTGAACTGTTCTCACTGACAACAGGATCAGCTATATTGTTTGGTAAAGGCATCTCCAAAGTGTCAGTTGCATCTGCATTCATACTTATATCTATTAATTAACTTTTTTTGTTATAATTAGCAAATAACAAATGCCAGGAATTGTGATTCAGAAAACGGCTATCAGATTCTACAGGTCTGTAATTCTCAAGCACTGAACATTATAGAAATTTCAAAGCCTTTCAGTTTAACGCCAGTCATAAATCATATATCCAGATGATGAGCAACCTGAATACTGTCGTAGATGAAGAGTTACACTGAAATAGATTAAAATTTTTTAAAAAAAGAATCCTGAATCCCAAGGTTTCTAAAACTCATACTTTCCTACTGAATAAGAGTAGGAATTTTCATTTTTGCAGAATTTCTAAACAGCATTTTTTTTACAGGAAATAGTTTTATGTTACACTGTTAGGAGACACAATATTCTAATAACATATACATAGGATAAAACACAGAATCAGGCTCAATGGGCTTCTATATGAAGTTCTGATTGATTAAGACCCCTTGCTGTCTAAGCAGCCTGGCATGCCACCAAGACACAGTAATTATCTCCAGGATAATATATACCCTGTAACCCAACAATTTACATACCAGCAGTAACTAACTCAATTTGTGCAAAATATTATTTTTTCTTTATTTGCTTGACTGAAACAAAAAAAGAACCATTTCTAAATAGCAAATGAATACTTATCATTGTATTTAAAACAATTAGTTAAATAAGAGTTGCATTAACTAAAAAATGGTATATTATTTTATCCTATTCAACTTCATTTTCTATTGATTAATTTTGTTCTTTGTTACATACATGTATACAACATATTCTGATTATTCTCTCTCTCTCCTATCATCTTTACTTCCTGCCAATCCTAGCCTTTATCTCTACCAGTTTCTTCCTGCTTCTTGACTCTTTGTTTGGTTTTGTTATCCACTTAGATTAACTAGGGCAATCTCTGTGACCATTGAAATCAAACAGTTTGCCTTCTCTAACCATATCAAGTTCAGGATCTGCTGCCTAGGGAATTGTGCCACCCACAGTGAGCAGGAGTTCACGTGTGATCATCATAATTTCCTATGAACATACCCAAAATCAAACCTGATAAATTAATCCTCTACTGGGACGCTCTTGGTGATGGACCCTTGGTCAAGTTGAAAAACAAGATGAACTATCAAATAAAAAGGTAGTTGAGAAGCTAGGAGAGAAGAGGCATAGGGAGTATTAACCAAGAGAAAAGGAATATGAAAAAGCCATATTAGCTGAAAGAAAAAGAAAATTATTCTCAGAAACCATGGGATATTAAACAAAAGCCCCAATGCCAGGTCTGTGATGCTTCTTACAAGTTGTTTATCAGGGAGGTACCAAAAATCTCCCAAATAATACAGGCTTTTGTTATTCCTCTTTTCTGTCCACTCCTCTCTTTTTTTATACTAGATTATAAGTCCCTGTTGCTTAGGATACTACATATATTATATGTATAATATAGAAAATTAAACTGGAAATAAGCTAGTTATGTTACTATGTGGACTGCCAGAGGAGAAACAGCAGGCACCAGTGGCCTTCTTCCTTCTTATTTCAGAAGCATATACTTCCTGCCTTTTTCTTACCTCAAAGTTAAGACACTTAGTGAAAGTTAGACACATGTTCAAACTCCAGATCCACCTTTTCTTAGCTTGGTAACCTTGGAAACTCTACCAGTCTCTCTGACATTTCTATAATTTGGAAATTACAATCGTAATAGTTAAGTTGAACAGTTAAGAAAATTTGGCAACTTCATCTCATGAAAGTACTTCGAGTATTTCTGCATATTGTGAGCACTCACAAAAGCCCAAGTGCTGTTATTGAAGACTTCATGTTTGCATCATTTTAGCATGGCAGGTGATCACTTTGTGATATTGAATTCTAGTTCTGTTTCTTTTAGTCCCCTTTGTTTAATTTCTTCTGACAGAAATTAGAAAGAATAAAAAACATAATCCATAGTGTTTCCATCCAAACTCATGGGCTATAAATGTATAGAAAAGGAAATGTTCTTCAGTGCCTCAGGAAAACAAATATATACTCATAATCATAATGTAATATAATGCTAGCTTTTGCTTTATTAACATAGCATTCAAACAAGAGAAAATTCTACTTTTCAAAAACCATGTCGATATTATTTTAAATATTTATGGGACTGATTAAGTCATGAATATATACAGTTATTCAACTATCTTCATGCTGAGTATCACTTATTTCCAGCTCTCTGCTTAGCATTATAAACAATACTATGGATCACTTTTCCACAAAGGAGTCTTTTGGGAACAGAATATAAATATATATAAATTAATATAATATGAGGTCTATACATTGAGTTTCAGGAAAGCTAGGTGAAGGCAGTGAAAGAAATCATTAGAAACGGATAGCTGGCGAAGATGTAATCAAATGAGAGCCCCATGTTCCAACCCCAGAAAGGAGCAGAACTTGGCAGTTTTAGCAATGTGGTTATGGCTTTAGAGTGAAAGATAAAAAAAGAGGCGGGGTATGGAATCTCCCTCTTGACTAAAAAGCCACTGAAGCAGGCATGTGTCATGTGTGTCCCTTCATGGAGGCTTAGAGAGACCATGTGTTACACTGTAAACTTGAAGCCACGATTGTGTTGGAGACCCCAAAATGTTGGAGTTGCCAGAGCCATGGATACCTGCCCAGGAGAGCTGCTACCAGGTCCAAGAGAAACAAGTGTGTTGTAGCCAGCAAAGCTGAAAGGAGCTGGGCATGGGAAGAGAATTTGACATCAGATGTGGAGATGTAGAGTTTAAAGTTTTCCCAGACGTTATTTGGTTTTGCTTTGGTCCAGTATTTTCTCTCTATGACCCCTTTCCTCCCTTTGGAAATGATAATGTGTGTCTTGTGTCACTGTATGTTGGAAGTATGTGATCTGTCTTTTCATTTTGATTTTACACTGGATTACACTTAAAAGACTACATGAGTCTCAGAAGAGACTTTGAACTTTGGATTTTTAAACAAGTTTGAGACAGTTACAGACTATGTGGACATTTGAAGTTGAACGAAATTCATTTTGTTTTATAAGGCTATGAGAACTAAGGAGTGGCATGTGGTGGTTTGAATAAAAATGGAGACAAATAGCTCATTGGAGTGGTAGTCTGAGGAGGTGTGGCCTGCCTTGACTGAAGTGTATCACTAGGGGGCGGGCTTTGAGGTCTAAAATTCTCAATCCAGATCTAGTGTAAAGTTCACTTCCTGCTGCCTGTGGATCAAGATGTGGCACTCTAACCTCCTTTTCCAGCTACATGTTTGCCCACTATGCCCATGGTTCTGGCCATGATGATAATGGACTAAATCTCTGAATTGTAATTCATTCAGCCCTAATTAAATGTTTTCCTTTGTAAGACTTGCTGTGGTCATGGTATCTCTTCACAGCAATAAACCCTGATTAAGACAGGAAGAAAAAAAGCAGTTAGTGTACTGATGCTCTTTTGATGTTGTTATATCTTGTATAAAGAATGTGAAATCCTTTATACACATGTAAAATAAATGGTCAGCCAAGATATGGGTAGAGAAGATGATAAGGTAGATTTTTACATAGGGTATATTTTCAAAACTTCTTTGATGTGATATTTGAATAAAAGACTCTGGAATAAAATGATGATTCATTCATAAAAGTATAAAGAGTAATTTAACATAAATCTCTTTGAATATATCTATACTTACGCAGGACTTTAACATCAATAAATGCAGAAATCCCAAATAAGTGCTCTTTATATCCTAAAGTATCCTCAGAAAGCATATAAAATGAGAAAATCAATAACATGACACCATCTAAGTCATTACAAACTAAGCATATTCAATCACAGTTGGTAGATGAGACATACAAAGTATGACTCAGAACGTTATATAATTGTGAAGCTGACTTGCTTTGCTAATAAGTCAGATATCTGAAAACAAACTGTAGATTTATATTTAATAGCAATATCATCATCACCTAGCCTGGTGAGGTGTTATATACCTGCAATATTAGAATTTGATAAAGCGGAAGGATTACTGTGAATTCAAGACGAGATTTGAAGGCATAGTAATATCTCTTATCAACAAAGGTAACTAGCTAACTAAATAAACAACTGTTCAACATCCAAGTGTGGTGACTCATGTCTGCAACCTCATTTGTCAGGCTGAGACCGAAGAATTATAGTGAGTTTGAGGCCAGTATATAGGTTACACACTGATTCCTAGACTAACCAGGTTAAAGAATGGATTTGCACTAGATTCCCACCCCAATTTTTTTCATCTCTATATAAAAGAATTTGTGAAATGAGTATTCATCCCTAGTGCATGAGCTGGCTTTTTGGAACCCATTCCCTAAGGAGGAATAACTTGCTCAGCCTAGAGACAGGAAGGAGGGTCTGGATCCTGCCTCAACATGTAACAGACTTTGTTGACTCTCCATGGGAAGTGAGGTGGGAGAAGGTAAAGGGGGTGGTAGGAGGGGACAGAGAGGGAACTGGGATTAGTATATAAAATAAAAAAGATTTTTTAAAAAAATAAGAATTTGTGATTAAAACCTCCTGTTTGTGTTCCTAACAAGCTGATCTTGAGTTCACTGGCAGTGGCCTAGTTTTATATGTATATATTTATGCTAATAAACAATCTAAAATCTGCCTGTGGATAGCAGTAGGTAGAAACCTGTTCTGTGGGTGAGGTAAAGCCCACGAAGGATTTCTCAGTTAGGGAACATAACGGAGGATGTCCCCGCTTAGAAGTTTATGTAATCACTTAGTCAGCCTTACTGCAAACTTCTTACATTCAGCACTGTGAGTCTTTGATCATAATGCAGTAGGACAAACGTCAGGAAACATATTCCTATAAAGTGAAAGACATCTCTGTCTTCAACCCAGAAATGACTACAAACATTACCTTCAGGAGACTCTCATTCACTTCCATATTTTTAGATTCTGTAAGGGAAGCATTGAATGGTAATTAGGAAGTGGTGTTTTTTAATTAAGGACAGATTAAACTTTATCAGATTCTCACTTAGTACAAGCTGATAATTTTCTCCTGCATGCTACGATAAAAAAAACATGCTACTTTGACCTCAAAGCATTTGGTGATTTTTAAGATTTTTCTTTGTCTAAAAAGCATGAAAATGATTTTTAATAAGTTCTCATGATAAGTAGAGTACATACAATAGCTGTGCACATGTTCTTCTAGGGCATTTATGTTTGGATATGAGGTCCAGCACATGCTTGGCTTCCTTTGTCATAATATGGCACAGGAAGTTGCTGAGCTCAAAAACTAAGAGTCCTGAGTTCATATCTAAGTCTTAAACTGGAAACACGTTGAATCTGAGAGTGGAAAGTGCGAAATCAACAGAACATGTTTGCAAACGATAGAAAGATGCTGAAGGAATGATGGACGTATAGGAAAAGAAGGAATCAGTGACAGAACAAGAAAGAGACATCAGTCTTGAGCACATAAGTATAAATACCATTACACAGACTGAGCAGGTTGTATTTGTGTATTAAGCATTTCCATAGTCACTATACAAGTTTGCACTTCCACCAGCAATAGTGGTGTGTTCCCCTTGCTCCACACCTTCTCTAGCATGAACTGCCTCTTCTGTTCTTGATCTTAGCCATTCTGACAAGTATAAGATGGAGTCTCAAAGTAGTTCTGATTTGCATTTCCCTTATGGCTGAGGATATTGAACATTTCTTAAACTGATTCTCAGTCATTTGTGATTCTTCTATTGAGAATTCTCTGTTTAGATATGTACCCCATTTTTAACTGGATTATTTGCTATTTTCATATCTACTTTTTTGAGTTATTCATATACTTTGGATATATGAATATCCAAATGTAGAGTAGGTAAAAAATCTTCTGTAGGCTGCTGCTTTGACCTGTTTCCAGTATCCTTTGCCTTACGGAAGCTGCTTGTTTTATGAGGTCACATTTATTGATTGTTGATCTTAGTGCCTATGTAATTGGTGTTCTGTTCAGAGCTGGTTTAATATTGCTATCTTTGATCCACTTGGATTTGAGTTTTGTGTAGGGTGATACATACGGATCAGTGTTCAGTTTATGGCTTCATGTTGACATCTTTGATACATTTGGGCTTGAGTTTTGTGTAGCGTGATCTGTATGGATCTATTTTCATTCTTCTACATGCAGATATCCAATTTGATCAAAACCATTTGTTGAAGATGCTGTGTTATTCCAGTGTGCATTTTAACTTCTTCAAAAATCAGTTGTATATGGGTGTGTGGATTTATGTCTGGGTCTTCAATTCAATTCCAATGATCACCATGTCTGTTCTTATGCCATCAGACCTCAAAAGTGAGTAAATAAATATTATCAGCAAAACATACCAAGAGAATGTTTCAGAGAGACAAAAGAGAAAGTCTAATTCAAATTTATTTCCATTCAAAAAACTACACAGAACCTCATTACAACTAGGTTGATAAAAAGGGAAGAAGATAAATAAACAAATATCCCAGAAGGATTCCTAAGGATTTGGGAACACAAACCATGGAAGCTCTAGTGTGTCTTTCTGAGGACCGACTCCGGGCCGTGAAGTCTGACAGGACCAAAATCTCTTTCCTTGCTCTTCCTGATACTGGCCCCAGACTTCTGTACCTTCTCTTGGAAGTTTGGTTTTCTCACAGTTGCCAGTTCTTTTTCTACTCAGGATCATTAACACCGAAAATGGGATTTTTTTATTCATCCCCAAATTATCCAGGGATTGTTGTTTTCATCCTCTTGGTGTCTAGGCTCTACTCTTTCAGTGAATCAGCTAAACAAGGGAATAATAATTCAAAGGGTGTTAATCTCTGATCTATTATGGGTCCATTCTCCAAGAAGGGCCTGAGAGAATAGATAGGGAAGTCTCTTCTTGAATAAGAGTTAGGGAAATTAGAGGTTTTTTTTTTTTACTTATTAACTCATAACATATTCTTCAGGACCAAGAACTCTTGAGGACAAGGATTAATTTTTGCTTGCTTTTGTGTCAATTCTTTCCAGAGTGCCAGGTATGTAATGAGGCTGAAAGAACAAATGCACCTTCTCATCAAGATGGAGAAAGAAAGTTCAGATGTGTTGTTTGTTTTAAACAGTTTCACAAATAAATTAGATAAACACTGTTTATAGACAGTAGTAAGGTTTATTATAGGAGAGCAAACATTGTTGGTACTTCTATGCAATACTTAATCCTATAGATATGGGTCATCTTCTTTAAAAGGCCCAGAGAGTTGACTTAGCAGGTAAAAGCACTTGCTACCAAATCTGCTCACCTGAGTTTGAACCCTGAAGAACACATGGTAGGAGGAGGAGCGAACCAACATTTCAAAGTTGTCTTCTGACTTTCCCAGGCATGCCACTGTGTATGTAGTATCATGTATGCACATACCTAGACAATAAATCAAACATGCAGTTTTTTGCTTAACAAAAATTAAAATGTGCCCTCTCTTAAGTATATATCATTTTCCCATTAGGAGAGAGTTTACTTAGGAAGTTGAATACTCAGTGGCCCAAGGCACAAAACGTTGTATCAGTTCCCTAGATAATCCAACAGAGTTTCATTTTGGCATGGATACTGAGCAAACTGAGTGGCAAGATCAAAGTAGGGAGTATGAAGAACCAAATCATCCTCACTATCACTGACAAAAGTTAGGGGAGGATACAATTAGAAAAATCCCACTGCCTTGCAAAGGAGACCCTGAGAAATGGGTCACTTTACCTAAGAAGTTATACTGTTCAAGGTCACCCACAATTGCAGAAGAACCTGTGCCACCACAGGGGCAAATACATGGCCACTCTCCACACTGAGTGTCTTTAGTTCTATAATATTCTGAACCTAGCACACTTATATAATAAGTAAAATTCATGAGCTGAGACCATATCTACATGGTTTACAAAATAGCTCCAAATTATAAGAAAAATTAGACAAAGCCCAAACATTTTGCTAAAATGCCTGTAAATAGGTAAAGATTTAAAATTCTTCACGAATTATACTATTGATACTTACTGGTAATTAATATATCATTATAATTTTTATTTCTTAATGATAGCAGCTAAGACTCTGGTTGTAATTCTTCCACATTAATTTGGTGGAAGCTCTCCAACAGCAATCTATTAGATTTTTCCCTGTTAAATTAGGGTGATGGACTTTTAATGAATCTTAATAAACAGCATGATGATCAAGAATATTGTGAAATCAAAATAACTCTCAATGACATCGCTCACTTTGTGTAGTATGTCCTCAAAGTCACTGATGCTTGTCCTCTGAGAGTACCTCACATGTATTATTAATATATTTTCTGTGTAACTAGCAACACAGATGACAGAGTAACTAGACTAATGCAAATCTGGCAAGAGTTTAAAAGGCAACTTCTTTAGTAAGAAAATACTAAGCTTTAATTATGATGTCCCCCTTTTATAACCTTGCCCAATAAAGAACACATAAACTAGAGGGGTTTGAAGATGATACATGAGCTATCTGTTTATATTTAAGTGTTATGTTTATTTGTCAATGATCCAGATCGCCCACGAAAACAAATCACTGGGAAGTGTCATTTAACCTGATTTCAAAATGGCATTTCCTCTGAGCAAGGTTTCTTTAAGATCTCAATGCAATGAAGGCTGATAAGAAGCCAAGGACAATGGCACTAGGTTTCGAGCCTACTGCATGAACTGGCTTGGTGGGAGCCTCGCCTGTCTGGATGCTCACCTGGATGGAGGGGGAAGGACGTTGGACTTCCCACAGGGCAGGGAATCCAGACTGCTCTTCAGACTCAGAGGGAGGGGGAATGGAGTGAGGGGAGGGGGAGAGGAGTGGGGAGAGGGGTAGAGGAGTGGGGGGAGGGGGGAGGAGGGAGAGGAGGGGGAGGGAAATGGGAGGGGGGAGGAGGCGGAAATTTTTTCAACAACAACAACAAAAAAGATCTCAATGCATAGTCAGAGGCCATTTCTCTTTGCTGCTGTAGTAATAGAAACCCTTGGATTGGTGTAAGCGGGACAGCTTTGTTAGTTTAACCTGGTTTATGCTCTGAGACTCCTGCAGTACGTGCTGAGGGTCTCCTAGGGTGTAGTTTAAAGAAATTTCTGCAGGTAGCTGAGCGCTGTCCTTTATGCAGCTGCAGGAAGGGAAATGGAACTTGCTTGCTCTGGGAACAACGACTCTATCATGTGCAAATGATCTGAGCTCTACTTAAACAGCTTATATTGCTGCAGGGACAGTAGACCTTATTGCTATTTCCTCCCACAACCACTGCTGCATGTAAGCATTGGGCTTTTAATATAGGAAAAGCATATTGCATCCCAGTCTTGGGTGGATTTTAATTACATTTTTGTTACTGATGTACCATATTATCACTAAATAAAAATAAAATACATATAGGAAGGCAAGAAGAAAATGTTCTTCCTTAAGCTAACACTTCATGATTTTATATATATATATATATATATATCAGTTTTACTGAAGTACAATTTGCATCCAATTAGATGGATTTTCATTCCATAAAATATCTATTTTATTGTCTTGACATTGGACACGTCTGAAGAGTCGTATCACTTACACAGGACAGTTTTAGAATGTTTCCATCATACCAAAGTTTCCTTGTGATATTTTGCACCCAGTCTGCTCTTCCCACCCCTGATCTCTACTCTACCACTGATTTATTTCTAAAATGCTATTTAAATAGAATCATACCCCATGTAGACCTCTGGGCCAGGCATGCTGCTGCTAGCATAATGTATTTCAGAATCGTCTGTACCGTTGCATGTGTATGAGTAGCATGTGACTCCACGATGGGTGGACTGTATTTAATTGAATGGATGTGCCATGGTTTGTTTGCTCCCTCACTAGCTGAAGGACTCATTTCCAGTCTGTGATTACTAGTATTCATAAGGTGGCTATGAAAACTCTCTCACCCATCTTTATTCAGACAGTGTTTTAGTTTGTTTCCATAAACACCTAGCATCGAATTTCCACATCCTATAGAAGATATATATTTCATTGCGTTAGAAGCTATTTAATTAATTTATTTATTTATTTTATAAGAAGCTATTTTCCAAAATGTTTATAACTTTTTTTTCATTCCATAGCAATTCAACTTGCGGCAAACAGTTGGAATTGAAAGTTTATAATTATATTCACCACAGGAAATATATGCCATGTCACACTGTGTATTGCTATTATTATTATTATTATTATACAATGTGATATAATTATACATCCATTTTCCACTCAATTTTGTGATTATGTTTTCTTTTTCCTTTATTTTTCTTTTACAAAAAATACATTTTTCATACAATACCTTTTGACTATGATTTCCCATCCTACAACTCCTCTGAGATGCTGGCCTTCCATCTAAATTCAAACCTTTTCTGTCCCTACTTAGAAAACAAAAAAGACATCTAAAGAACAATAATAAAATAAGGTAAAAATAAAAAGAAGAAAGAGAGACAAAGAAGAAAGCAAACACAAGAAATACGTATGGACATGGACGTACAGAGAAACAGTTTTAAATACAGACATCCCATAAAAACACAAAACCAGAAGTGGTCATATATCCACAAAGGACCTGTCAAGTTAAAAAAAAAGTAGTAAATAAATAAATATCCCTGATGAAACAGTATGAGACCAATAACCTCCAAAGATGTCATTGAGCTCACTTTCTTTTGGCCAATTACTGCTGGACATGGGTCCTCTCCGTAAGAGTGGTTTGTATCTATAGTGAGACTCCATTGGAGAAAACTTATTTTTCATTTACAAGTGGCCATCAGTTGGGTTAACTTCAGGGTTAGGAATGGGGTCTTGGGTCCCTTTCTCAGCACTGGAATCTTCATCTGTTCCAGACCCAAGCAAGCCATATGTATGCAGTGACAGTCTCTGTATGTGTATATGTGTGTCAGCCCTGCTTGTTCTGAAGGTCCTGTTTTCTTGGTGGCCTCCATCCCCACTGGCTCTCAAAATCTTTCTGCCTCCTCTTCTGCAGGGTCCCCTGATTTATGAGAAGATGGATTTAATGGAGACATAACCCTTAGGACTAAATGTTTTAAGGTTTTTCTCTATCAGTCTGTGGGTTTCTGTATTTATTAACTTGTACTACAGGAGGAAGCTTCTCTGGTGACAGCTGAGGAAGGTACTAATCTATGATTTTAGCAGAATGCTGATAGGAGTATTATATGGGAGATCTATCTGTCCCCACATTCCCTTGCTCTTTACTTAATCTTTTTGGTGATATTGATTATAACTTGATTATTAAAGACTTACAGCTACTATCCACAAAGAAACAAATACATACCATATTTGTCTTTCTGGGCCTCGGTTACCTCACTCAGCATGTTTTATTTTCTAGCTCCATCCATTTACCTGGGTATTTTTAACAGATGAGTAATATAGTTCATAGTGTAAACGGACCACATCTTCTTTATCTGCTCATCTGTTGATAGATATAATCTAGGTTTTTTTTTCCCAATTTTTGGCTATTATAAATAAAACAACAATGGATACAATTGAGCAAGTGTTTCTGTAAACGTTTATATTCCAGTTAATAACAATTAAGAGATTTATATAAGACTATACACTCCTTTAAAAAACATTTTTCAACGAGTAATAAAAATTCAGAGACAGATATTATGGTTCAAGTTGAAGATCAGAAAAGCAAAGCAGCCAAGCCACTAGAGGGTTCTTACCTCTATCGAGGCTCAGACAAACAAAGGGGCTATCCTGTCCTCAGAGTGACTCTAGACTACAATGTTCTCTACCAAACCTCAGACTGCAGTGAGTGTTTGTCTACTTCTGCCTTATAAACCTTTCTTCGCCCAGCCATATCACTCCTGACTCTGCCTCTCTAGTACTAGGATTAAAGGCGTGTCACTCCCTATTGCTGGGAACACCTTTGTATGAGTTCCATTTCTGTAGTAGTGGAGGTGTAGGCTGCATCCCGCTCGGCTAGCTTACACCTGATATAATCACATAAAAAAAACTGTATTAATTAAATTACTGCCTGGCCCATTTAGTTCTAGCCTCTTATTGGCTAACTCTCACATTTTGATTAACCCATTTCTATTAAATCTGTGTATCACCACATGACTGTGGCTTACCTGCAAAATTCTAACCTACGTCCGTCTCAGGCAGGAGATTCATGGCGTCTATCTGTCTTATCTGTCTCTGCTTTCTTTCTCCCAGCATTCTGTTCTGTCTGCTCTGCCTACCTAAGTCTGCTCTATCAAAAGGCCAAGGCAGTTTCATTATTCAACCAATGAAAGCAACATATAGACAGAAAAACCTCCTACACCATATTTCTCTTTTCAGACAGAATCAATCCCCTGTAGCCCAGGGTGGCCTTGAGTCCTGGATTTAAAGGTGTGAGCCACCGCTCAGCAGCTTCTAGTGTATCTCTGCAGTCTCTTCTCCCAGCAAACTTTATTTTCATTGTGCATGCTAAAGTGTTTTCACTTTTTAAAAGTTTATCTTACAACTAAATTCTTTATAAATGTATCTTCATTCATCCATCAGATTATTTTCTTAGAATACTTTGCTAGAGATTGGAAATCAGAGTATTTGAAGAATTTTAGGAAACAAAGGAATCTGCCTACTTAAAAATATTTTAATATTTGAATAAGTACAAATAAGTATCAAAATACTTTTTGATAGCAATGGAATTCTTTGCTTGCATTTTTATATAGAGAAATAATAGAAGAAAATCATTTAGTATCTTACATGCTTATAAATAAAAGAATTCCTCTCTTACCAAGTTATTTTCTAGCAAAATTTATGTCGTGCCTCTTATGTCTCTTAATTACAGGTTAGTGAAATATTTAGGCAGACATACAAATCATGCAGAACATAAGAATATGAAAAACTGCTGATACATAAATGTGCTGTGCTCAGAACTTAAATCCTAGAAGTACTTTTTGTGATTTAGAACATAACTGTCCAAATGAGGCCCTAATGACAGTGCATTCCCAGACTACATTCGAAATGTTTTTCAAGGCCACAATGTATCAGAAATTCATGACAACTGTTTTTCCTGATCTAGTACTGAATGTAGTTTCTCACAGTGTGAAGACTATAATATTCTTATCTCTCTCAATTCTCAATACTGGTACTAGACCCTTGGGAAAGTTGACTACCAAAAGAAAGTGTATCACATGATTATTTGAAATTTGGAGTAGGAGAATTAGGCGAAGCCAGAAAAAAAGAAATAAAAGCAAAAGAAGGGTTTAAGAGAGAAATCATTTATCTGACAACTTTTTAAAAATCTGAAAAGCCATTGGACAAAAACAATACATTCTATAGCTCAGTGTCTTCTCCTTTTTGAGAACACATGTTGATATATTTTACATTCCCACAAAATAAGAGAACATAAAATCCAAGGAAGGTGAATAAAAGTAAAAAAAAGAAAATGAGAGTAACGAGAAAACAGTGTACAAGACACTATAAATAAATTTATCAGTAATTGTTTTTACCTTCAAGGACACAGACAAGCTTATCAAATATTGTTGACATACTCTGACCTTGGTTTTTGAGATTTACAAAGTAGCTTAGGCTGCTCTTGAACTCAATGCTTAGCCCAGATTAGTCTCAAACGTCCACTATCCATCTGTCCATCTATTGGGACTGCAGACATGTTCCACTATGCCTTACTTGATCATATTTTTTTATAATGCAGGTACTTCTTTTGTTAACAGATAAACATCATCAACCTGCATAAGAACCAACAAAACAAACCTGACTGCCAGAAAAATAATGAGATATAGGTGCTGACTTGCACAAATCTGAAGATGAGATCTTTGATGCAGCACACTCAGAAATGGATAAGCAACAAGTACAAGAGGCCAGGAAGTAGTAAGGTGGAATATATATAAAGCAGAGGAAGTCTTCACAGCAAAATTAGCATGTTTGATCAGATTTCTTTTCATAACTTTTTCACTAAAAGATTGCAGAATGCATATTTTCTGTTTGTTTAATATTTGGTTTTTGTTTAAGTTGTTTTGGGTTTTCCCAATGACTTAGAACATTTACAAATTAGAAAACAGTCAATAGCAATAAACAAAATATGTTTTTAAAAAGTTATAATATTTTGCAGATTAGAAATGACCTTTTCCACTGGAACATATACAATTCAGGAAGAAGCAACTAGCAGTAATTTTAGAAATGGCATGCTTTTGTAAACTGAAATCACACTTCCAAATTACTCAGTGTTGTACAATAGGATATAATGTAACTGTGAAATAATGAAGAAGGAGAATGGAAATAATAGCAAACATTGAAGGACAGAGCTAGAGTGAGCACTCATGGGGAATATACCAAATGTCAAAGGTTTATGTAAGAAAAAGTATTATCTGAGCCAATAATATGGCTCAGTAAGGTAAAATTCTTGACTCTTTAGCCAGTCAGATGCCAGAATTCAGTCCTGATGATCTGAGTTCCATCACGGGAGGAAGTAGAGAAATCATTCCCAAAACTAATTCTCTCAGCTTCACATGTGTTCCAGGGAACACAGCATTACACACAATAGAAATAAATAAGAATAAATAAAGGATATAAATAGCTATATACAAATAAATAGCTATAAATTAACTAGTCAGATATTTTTAAAGTGTAAAAGCAAAACCAGAGATGGAAAGAATAAAACAATGAAGATGAAAGTAGAGACTAGATACAAAATAAAGATGCAGATAAAATATATTATTCAAAAATATAAGATAGCATACATGGAGGCATTAGTCAAAAAGAGAAGTTATAAGGACCACTGCTGACAGATGGAGTGAGCTGCCTGCAAGTTGAAGTTCACCTGAAATTTAATGTGCAGTCTTCAAAATGTCCCAAAAGCATCCAGTTGACTGGCAAAAAGAAATTTTCCATAAAGTAATAAAAGAATGTCTTTTAGACCGCTGCACAATCAACACCACATTTACTGTAAACTTTGTGAATACTAGTGCAAGACTGAGTAAGAAAGGGGTCACTGCTTTCCACATAGTGAAATCTTGAGCAGCCAGGAAAGGCGGGGAGTGAGAGCCGAGCTAAAAGGCACAGCGTCAGAATGCTGAGCTGCAGTTCCTGTGGCTTGTCGAGGAGAGGACTGAGTGTATAGTAATCATATCTGCAGGTAAATCCCCAGAGTTGAGGAGAGTTTGCTAGACTGTACAATACAACAGTCAATCGTACTTTTCTGGGGAACAAAAACATGGTTTGAAGAAGCAGCGTTGTACAAAAGCATGAAAATAGTTAACATATTCTAATATGTCTAACAGGCGAGAAAGACTTTGTAGAGAAAAATAATGTTGGGATACACATATTAAATTACTAGTGCTGTCTTCACTCAGCCTTTGTTCGTTGCTGTGTTGAATTCAGGTCGCCAGGCTTGCTTACGTGGCAAGTGCTCTTTCCTGCTGACCTGTCACGCCGACACAGCTATTATGTTTTCCTTACATAAAAACCTTAGAGAATCAGTGTCTTCCCATGCTTGAATACTTCCACTCAACCCTTCAATTCTTACTACTGTTCCCATTAGTATTATTTCATATTTTGAAGTTCCAATGTGCTTTTCTTTACAGCACAGAGTAATTGAGAAGTGTGATTCTTGCACCACAGAAGTCTCCAGAACATACTTGTATCAACTAGTATCTCACTGCCAAAATTACTGGAGAATATCAACACAGAGGAGAAATGATGTATTTTTCCCATCAGAGACCCAGAGGTTGATCCCATGATCATTTGTCTCATTTGATCGTGGACCTGGGTGAGGCAGAACATTGTGGCAGGGAGCATGTGGCAGGAAATTTGTCAGGAGAAGGAGGGTCAAAGGAATGGAAAGGGTGGAGCAGAGGAAAAGAGAACAAAACTGTAATCTCCAAGGACATGACCCTTTCTGTGGATCTCATAACTTAAGTTTCCACTACTCCTCAGTAGCCCATCAAATGAAGAGCAGGTCAATCAGTTCGCATAGTGATGTGCTCATAGCATCATGAGCCAGTCGTTCCACTAAAGCCTACCTCTGAACACTGTGTTCTTCAGGAACTTCAACACATCATCATCTTGGAACATTTCTGGTCGAAGCCATAACAAAAACATAGGCACAATAAATACAGTTAATGAAAAAATAAAAAAAATAAACAATCCAAGTTATTTGGAGGTAGAGTAAGGAGGCTCATGGGTTGAAGGCCATCTTCTGCTATATAGTGAATTCATGACCAGCTTGAGCTATATAAACAAGACAAACTACTTTTTTTCCCCTGAACACCTTCATTGAAGTTCTGCTTTACCATATCTATATTTTATATAACTTAACAAGATAATGCTAAAATGTGTTCAAGGAATATAATAAAATGCAAGATACTTTGGGCGACAACCAAGGAGAAACCACTTGATGGAGGGTTTGGTTTCCACGGCAATTGCATTATTTGTCTTGCTCTCAGCAGAACACGAAGGTTGTGATTTTTCCATGTCATCACGGGCAGCCATACTAGTGGATGTGAGATAGTGTGTCATTGCGATTTTGGACTTAATTTCCTCAATAATCAATCTGAATGTACACTTTCAAGTGACTGTTGGTTTTATCTGAAAAAGTCCTTGTTAAATTTGGGGCTTGTTTATTAATGTGGCTTTTCTTTCCTTAACAATGATATTCTTTATACAGCGTGGATCAGACTCTGAGACAGGATTTTTTTTTTTTTTACTTCCTCTTATTGTCTTTATTTTTTTTTTTTTTATTTTTTATTAAGGATTTCTGCCTCCTCCCCGCAACCGCCTCCCATTTCCCTCCCCCTCCCCTGATCAAGTCACCCTCCCTAATCTGCTCGAAGAGCAATCAGGGTTCCCTGACCTGTGGGAAGCCCAAGGACCGCCCACCTCTATCCAGGTCTCCTAAGGTGAGCATCCAAACTGCCTAGGCTCCCCCAAAGCCAGTACGTGCAGTAGGATCAAAAACCCTCTGCGATTGTTCTTGAGTTCTCAGTATTCCTCATTGTCCTCTATGTTCAGCCAGTCCGGATTTATCCCATGCTTTTTCAGACCCAGGCCAGCTGGCCTTGGTGAGTTCCCGATAGAACATCCCCATTCTCTCAGTGTGTGGGTGCACCCCTCGTGGTCCTGAGTTCCTTGCTCGTGCTCCGTCTCCTTCTGCTCCTGATTTGGACCTTGAGATTTCTGTCCCGTGCTCCTCTGTCTCTGTCTCCTTTCATCGCCTGATGAAGGTTAATATTCATGAGGATGCCTATGTGTTTGTCTTTGGGTTCACCTTCTTACTTAGCTTCTCTAGGAACATGCATTATAAGCCCAATGTCCTTTATTTATGTCTAGAAACCAAATATGAGTGAGTACATCCCATGTTCCTCTTTTTGGGTCTGGCTTACCTCACTCAGGATAGTGTTTTCTATTTCCATCCATTTGTATGCAAAATTCAAGAAGTCCTTGTTTTTTACTGCTGAGTAATACTCTAATATGTATATATTCCATACTTTCTTCATCCATTCTTCCGTTGAAGGGCATCTAGGTTGTTTCCAGGTTCTGGCTATTACAAACAATGCTGCCATGAACACAGTTGAGCATATACTTTTGTTGTATGATAGGGCCTCTCTTGGGTATATTCCCAAGAGTGGTATTGCTGGATCCAGGGATTTACAAATATTTTTCTCCCCAGTCTCTGGACTGCCATCAACTCTCTAGGTCAAGATCTTTGTATGTACAGTGGCTAAGTTGATGTTGGTGATGGTCTACTTCCTTTGGTTGTTTGTGCTCTTGGTGTCATCTTAAAAGGATTGTAAAATCTAGACATGAAGGTTTACTTTTGCTTTCTTAAAAATGTATGTAGCTCTCTTATCTTGACGTGTTTGGTGCATTTGGATTTGCATCTCACTTCTAGCAAAATTTACTCTTTTCCACATGAAAATCAAGCTGTCCCTGTATGGGTTAAAGACAGGATTAGATTGATTTCCTCAATGAATGATCTTTATACCATTGTCAAACATCAGCTAACCCTAGGTATTTGGTTGGCATACCCTTTCTCGCTCATTCATTGGTTTATATGATCAGGCTTAGAATAAAGCAAGGCTGTTTTATTGCTGCCATTATGCCGTTGATTTCCAGGAGTGTGATTCCCTCTGGGGAACTTCTGATACTTCTGCCTTATTGTCTGGATTGCTGGGATTACACGTGTATGTAATCCTATGTACCATATGGAGTTTATGTGGTGCTGGGAGTTGAACCTTCATATAAGCTAGTATTCTACCAACTGAGCTATATCTCAAAACCCAGGCCTTTGGCTTTTTGGTGTAGGAGGTCCTTCTGTATTTGTGTTGTTTTCATTGGTTATTAAAGAAATTGGCTTGTCCTAGTTCATAGGGCAGAACTCAAGTAGGTGGGGAAGACAGAACAGAATTCTGGGAAGAAGGGCAGTATGGCAGATGCCATGGTTTTCCTGCCCAAGATGGACACTGGTTAGACTCATGCCGGTAAGCCATAGTCAAGTGGAGATACACATTAATGAAGATGGGTCAAACTATTTTGTGGGAGTTAGCCAATAAGAAGCTAGAGATAATGGGCCAGGCAGTATTTAAATGAATACAGTTTCTGTGTGATTATTTTGGGTGTAAGCTGGCCGGGTGGCCAGATGCTGCCCACCCTATTTACTACAGCTTTTGGAAAAAATGTATTATTTGATGTATATATTAATCCAGTGTTACCATTTTAGCCGTATTAAATTATCCAATTTATAAACATAGAAAGTCTTTCCATTTATTTAAGTGTTTTAAAAATTCTTCTGGTGATATGTTTATAGTTTTAGTGTACAAGATTTCTAGCATTTTTGTAAAATTTGTTTGAAAATTTTATTTTTTTGTGGTTCCATTTATTTCTGTGCTTCCTTTGTAGACTACTCATTAATGATACATGGAAATGTAATCGATATCTGAATATGAAAATTCTTTCTAAATTTTATTACTTTAATTGTCGTAGTATGGATACCATAGTGTTTAACATCTTTTTTAGATTATTTTGTCTGAGGAGACTGGTAGTTTTACTTCTGTCCCAATGTGTTGACCGTCTATGTATTTATCTACCCAGATGCTTACGTTTTTAGTTCTCTTACAGCTCTGATGGGATTGCAAAATGGATGTTCATGGCAGACTGACCAGTTTTATAAAATGATTTTGGAATTTTGAAGTGCAGTCTGTGTATCAGCTGAGGTGATCATGTGGATTTCTTGTGAATGCTTTCCCTTTCTTTAGCGGGACTTAACATGTTACATTTTCCGTGTTGAATTCATGTGCATTCCAGGAGCAAATCTTACTTGGCCAATCATTTATTTCTCATTTGGTCAGAGTGTGTAATCTTTTCAGCATGTCGCTACATTCTCTTTGCTACTTTATTCCACAGGACTCTGTTCATACAGGGTCATAAAGGCTATTGTCCAGCTCCCTTAGGCTATCTTTGTCTGGTATTTTATCAGACTGACCTCTAAGAATGGATTACAGTGTTCCTTTCTTCTTTTCATTTTTGAAAGTGTTGGAAAGGAACAGAAATAGAATCTTGGTTAAATCAATAAGTATAGTTATTAAAGTTGAAAATTTAAATCCACTCTGGATAAATAGATTAATCGGAATTCCTGCATTCACTATAACAAATGAACTCCATTGTAAAGCAAATAAAGAACAAATTATGTTGGGGGAGGAGATCAAATTACAAATGTCAAAAAGTATGGGGAAAGATTGCACAGAAACCTTGCAATGATCCAAATACTGAAATTAATAGATAAGTGTATGGAAACATTCAAGACTGACAGCTAAAGAAATCAAATGAAGAATTGGGGTGGAAGAGATATAACTTAGTATATTATATAAAAATATAAGTAGAAAGGAAAGAAATCAAATAAAAAGGGATCTATATGAATAGAGAGGAAGAATGAGGAAAAGAGAGCTGGGAACTGTCAAACGAGTCCAGTTATTTATAAATAAATCACAAAACGTACAGAGA
The DNA here is from genome assembly GCF_037038515.1 of Microtus pennsylvanicus. Taxonomy (NCBI): domain Eukaryota; kingdom Metazoa; phylum Chordata; class Mammalia; order Rodentia; family Cricetidae; genus Microtus; species Microtus pennsylvanicus. The sequence goes on from NC_134598.1 coordinate 18,948,471, forward strand.
AACCATGTCTTGATTTAACTGTAAGTCTTGGATTTAGTATCTAACATTTTTTTTAAAAAATCTAATGTATATGTAATATGCCTATCATTATATATAATTTTAAAACTAAAAAAAACAAGGGGAATAAAATATCATATGTGTAAGGATCATGGACATATTTTTATATTGCATTAATTAGAATTTGAACAAAAGATATGGGAAACACATCTCACAGAAATGAAATTAAGCATTCTCAATAAGCATATGGAAGTTACTGCCAATTTTCTCAGAAAGCAGAATACAGGTTAACAATTCAAAAGTGTATGATTGATATTCACTAAGTAATTACCATGAGTTGTCATTTTCTATTCTAATTCAAGTAAATACCCACATCAATGCTTAAGTTCTTGCTACCTTGGTCTTTTATAAAGAGGAAAGTAGGTAAATTTGAGATCTATAAAACCTTATACCAGCCCTTTAACTTGGGTGTGCTCAAGAGAGACTTGTGCAGGTGAAAAACAAGGGGCGCTGGAAAGAGTAATGTCCACTGCAGCTTGGTACATAATACAAAATATTCAAAATTAGAGCAACACCCCAAAGTGGGGAGAAACTTGGAGGAGTTGAGACAGGGGAAATGCATAATCAAAATATATTGAATGGAAACATCTTAAATAAAAATAAACTATATATATAAATGTGTGTGTGTTTGAATATATAGCACATGAGTCATCTATAGAAAATAAAATCCAAAGCCTATTGTTTTCATTTTATCGTATTAGAAGTTTATCTGTGTGTGGTGTGCATGAGTCTGTCCATGCTTGTGGAGGTACATGAGTGTGTGGAGGCCATCACTTTCTGACCTTGCATTTGAGACAGCATCTCTCACTAAACATAGAGTTTGCTATTTTAACTAGGAGTCTGACTGTCAGCATTTTTCTGTCTCCTTACCCAGAAAGGGGTCTGAAAATATGAGCTGGTGCTGTACCTGGCTTTACGTCATTGTTAGAACAAATTCAGGTTCTTATGTTTACATTGTAAATACTTTACCAGCTGAATCATCTAGTTCCCTTAAATCCAACTCTCTTGTGTTTTGTTCTATATATTCTCTCCCTCCCACCCCCCCACAGTGTGTGTACTCACGTGCGCATGTGTGTGTTTACCTACAGTGGATGTCAGAGGACAACATACAGAACCAGTTTCTTTCCTTTTTACTGTAACATGAATGGGCCTGGCTTGTTTGTGTTTTCTGTCCTGCCCAGTACTCCACAGCTGGCAAGCCTCCCCCCCCCCAAATATCACACAGAGATCTCTATAAGTTATAAAGCTGATTGGCCTATTAGCTCTAGCCTCTCACTGGATAACTCTCATATCTTGATTAACCCATTTTTCTGATCTATGTTAGCTATGTGGCTCAGTACCTTTTTTCAGTGGAGCAGATCACATCCTGCTGCTTTGGTGATCTGGGCAGGAGTAGGAGGAATCAACTTCCTCCTTCCCAGAATTCTCCTGTTCTCATTGCATCATTTCTACTTCCTGTCTGGTTTTCCCACCTATATTTCCTGTCTGGCCAATCAGCGTTTATTTATAACATGATTAACAGATTACAGACAATTCTCCCGCACCATTTACCATGTGGATTCTGAGGATCGAACTCAAGTCATTGGTGTTGGAGGCATGCAACTTTAATCTACTGAATGAGCCATCTTACTGGCCTTTAAACCCTACAATTAAATTAAAAAATATGTTGGTGTTGCCTTTGTGTGTGTGTGTGTGTGTGTGTGTGTGTGTGTGTGTGAATCCTTATACATATGGCATAATTCTATTTATAAAATCTTCAAAAACAGGTACACCTAGAAATGACATTTTTACATATACATATATACAGATGTGGTAAAACTGAATAATAGCTAATCTATAATAAGTACAAAATACAGAACAGTAGTTCACCTGCTGGTGTAGGCTGGAAGGAATTGAGGGCAAAGATGACATTTAATATTTGACCTTTGAATATGCAAGGTAGACTTACAACTAGTTTTAGTATTCTTTATTCTATTCATACTGTTTCATGATGAAATTTCCAAGACTTCGTAGGTCCACAGCCACCACTCAGTTGGAACCTCATTCATTAAGAGAGTGACTAATAAAAGATCCTTGTCCTTACTTGAATTTTCCAATAAAGGGATAATTATACTAATACAAGTTTCTGTTTATTATTGCACAAATTTCCTAAGTTATTGGGTATTTCTGGAGTCTCCAAGAGAACTGGCAGGCCTTGACATAGTCACAGTTATTTTTGGTGCATCTCAAATGTCTATTAACCTTGTCAAGTCTATGTGGTTGAAATGTGAAAGGTGGATCATTTGCCAACTGTTGATCTCTGGAAAATTATTTAATATTTCTGTGTCTCAGTTGCTGTGAAAAATGTTTGTTATTTATACCCTTGGTATCCTGATCCCTCAACCTACGTCTCCAGCTCTACTTGGCACTGATATGAGATATACATACAAGATATAGCTCAAGCATGATCCAAGAGATGCTGTTATTACTAGGAACATACACAGCATCCAGCAACAACCTGCAATGAAAGTATGTTTTAAGGAAGCTGAGACATCAATCTTCCATGGATCTGTTACCCTCAGGATGTCTTAAATATCCCAAATTCTTGAAATGGGAGTACATCTTGATCTAAAAGAGATTTGCTTTTTATTTACTACTTTGTTACATTAGAAGAAATGAGACCAAGATTTATATAAACAAGATGGAAACACATAGGATCCAACACTTTCCAAAAGCAATCCAGAATGAACCAGATCTTCTTTGCTTTTTTGAATCTGACCACGAACCCCAGGACAATCAAATCATACGGTGCAGGCCTTCATTGTCTGTTATCCTTTATCCAAAAATAATATCATTAAGTCATTTTAGTTTGTTGAGAACACAGACTCTTGTCTTGTCTGAGATCTGGCCCTTTACAGCTTTGTATAAGTCAATTACTCTGTATAGTCATCCTTTTTACATGACTTGAATACAGCAGTTGAGCTATCATTCTCTACGTTCAGTCGAACAGAAACCTTTCCCTTGATTTCTCATATTGTTCTTGCTTTATTAGCAGAGCCGGGTTTTTTTTTTTTTTGTAGAGTTTTCCTTGAATGACAAAGTATTCCAAAAATAAATGCTTCCTTTCTTAGGCTGTTGCTAGCATTAGCACAAAATACTTTTATTCTGTCTTTGAGATATATCCACCTAAATATTTTCTTCGCCAACCTCGGCAGCCTGACACAATATAATACTTTTTTGAGTCACTGTTCTTCTTTTCATTCGCAGTATTTTCCTACTATGTCTTTAAGAAAAGGCTTTTGTGAAGCCACATTGAATACTGCTTGTTATTTATTTTCTTATTTCTGGAAATTGTAAAGTACTGTGATTCCGTTACGGGGCTCCAACTCCACAGCAGACTGGCTCTGTCTGACTTCATTTTCTTGCCATTTCTTTCCAATTCATGGTATCCTATCTTTAACACCATGAGTGTTCACTCAGAGAACCCATAACTTAATTTCTTTTCATTTAATCCTGACATTGAGAGTTTATGTATCTGTTACTCAACTGGCTATAAAATCATTGGTGGTCTTGGGCATATACCCATAGGAAACTTCATCTTACTACAATGAACATGAATCAACTATGTACATTGTTGCTCTCATAATGGCCAGATACTGGAAACAACCTAAATGTCCCTCAACAGATAAATAGATAAAGAAAATGTGGTACATTTATTTACATAATGGAATATAATGTGACCAGTAAAAAGGAAAAATCATGAACCTCACAGTTAGATGGATGGAACTAGACAAAATAATCCACCTGAGAAAGGTAACCCTGGCCAAGAAAGGCAAATATGGTATGTGTTCACTTACAGAAAGATATTAGGTGTTAAGTCAGTGATAAACAAGCTATAATCCATAGAAACACAAAGGTTAGATATGGAGACAGATTGATCTTCTTAGTAATGATAAATAGAATAAATACTTCTGGGTAGATGGGGGTGGCGGCTGGATTGAGAGGATCAAGAGGAAAAGAGGGAGGGAACAGGGGGAAGAGGAAGGGACAGTTAAAATTGAGGGCTATTTGTGGGGGTAGTTAAGAAACCTAATACAGTAGAAGCTTTCTAAAATATATACAATTATGGAGGTGATCTAAATGAAATTGCCAAATAATGGGGAATGCAGAGCACCAGCTTTAGATCCCTTGGCACCAAACAAAGCTTCCTGTACAATGATTAGATTATATCTAATCAAGTTGTTGGGCAAAGGGGTCCAGTGGGCATCCCAAACAAACCAGGATTATGCCAAGAAAACAGGTTGTTCTCTACAACCTGACAGCAAGGCCCTATAGCTGAAGACAAGACCTAAACAACTGATTGAACATAGGGATGTTGAAAAATGGTGCCTGCGTAGAGCCTTCAACCCGACATTCTAGCCTCATTGGTACAAGAAGGGATATTGAACACCCCCACCAAAGTAGAGATGTAACCCAGCTACAAAGCCTTTAATCTATTATGGTGCCTGCCTTCAAGACAAAGGTGTCACAAAACTTGGGGGAGTGACCAGTCAATATCAGATTTGACTTGAGTCCTGTTTCATAAAATGAAACCTTTATGTGGACACTGCTTGGGTGACCAAGAACCCGAGACTATGTAGCCCAGGGTCCTAGAGTAAAAACTAAATGCTACTGATCTAAGGAAATAAATAAAGTAGTAATGAAATGACGCTTAATGACATTCTGCTATACTCATCAATCAGTGCCTTTCTCAGCCATCATTAGAGAAGCTTCCTCATGCAGCAGAGGGAAACAAACACAGATGCCCACAGTGAGACATCATACAGATAGTGAGAGATCTTAGAACATTCAGCCCTAAATAGAATTTCTCCATTAAATCCCTCCCTTCAGTGGAAGAGGAGACAGAAAGATTGTCAGAGCTATAGCAGATGGAGATCATAAAGAAAACAGGACCCTCTAAATCTAAATAAAAAGAATCAAAGCTCAGATGAACCCACAGAGCCTGAAGCAGCATGCAAAAGGGTCTTTCCAGGTCTGCACCAGATGAGGCTGTAGTGCTGAGAGGAGAAGCTGACACATACCGCTATCCCTAACTCAGAATATATCCTCAGTGGATAATGACTTGCAAATAAAACTGTGTTTTTCTCCAACACAGCCTCACTGGAGAAACACACTACTCTTAAGGTTATGTCAAATGTCCAGCAGTAGATAGCCAACAGAAAACAAACTCAGTTGTGTCTTTGGAGGTTCCATGTCTCAAAATGTCATATAAGGACTTTTTTTTAATTTTTAAAAAGTTACATCTTCATATATATTTACCCTACAGGAGTCTTTGCTTATATATTATGACTTCTAGTTTTTATAGGATTCTACGTATACAAAGCAGTTGATCTCTGCATCTATGCCTCTTTCTTGTGCCTTTCCTTGGGCTTTTCCATTGCAGTTTGTCTATTTCAATATGTTTCTGTTTTATTATGTCATATTTTATTTTATTATTATCCCTTAGAAGCCTAAAGAGATTGAGTCAGCATGCACAGGACCTGCATGGGCCTTCAACCAGTCCTCTCTGCATATATATTTGTATATATATTATGGCTTCCAGTTTAGTGTTTTATTGAATTCATGAGTGTGTGAACTAGTGGGTCTTTGATTTTTGTGTCTTTTAATGGGCTCTTTTCCATCTTTTATTTGTTTGTTTGCTTGCTTGTTGTCTTGTCCAACTCTGATGTCCTGGGTTTTGTTTTATCTTATTGTATTGTATTTTATTATTATCTCTTAAAAGCCTGTTTTTTTTTCCTAACGAGAGACAGAAATGAGGTAGATCTAGACGAGAGGGGAGGGGAGAAGGAATTGGGAGGTATAGAGTGAAAGGAAACTATAATCAAGATATATTATGTGAGAAAGAAAATCTATTTTTCATACAAGAGAAAAGAAGCATCAGTGGTGATCCTAGGCCCAATGATCTTGAAAGAGAAAGGTAGAAGAGAAATCAGCATAGATGGCTGCTGTTGTCTTTAAAATATTTTCCAGGCAAAAATAGTGTTCATCATTATTTTGCCATTAGAATAGAATGTTTCTTTGTTTTAAAGACTAATTCCAACTAAATTCAACAAGAACAAAAAATGATGAAGCTTATCATCTCCACGAACTCAGATAGAATTCATCTCCTGGACACTTACGTCCTTAAGAACATCACAAAGAATGACAGGAGACGGTTGCTATTTCCTTATACGCAAGTTGGACTTGTTTCTTTCTTTCTTTGGTTTGTTTAGTCTTTCTCTCTACTTTATATGTATGTGTGCACCCGTTTATCTGTTTGCATACCATAAACAACCACGTACCCATGGAGTCCATAGGGTGTCAAATCTTCTGGAACTAGAGTTGCAGACAGTTGCAAACTGCCTGACTATGATACTAGGACCCGAACCTCTATCCTCTACAAGAGCAGTACAGCTCTTCACGACCAAGCCATTTCCTCAGTCCCCAATTAGTGAGTTTTTGCAGTTTTTCAAATTTAGGCAAAGAGTCTGTGTCAATATTGGCTTAAATAGATGAACGATAGTAGAAAAATGCACCCTCTCCACAACCTGGGGGAAAAGAGCATGCAGTAGCAGCACTGAGAGCAATATAATAATAAAGTAATTAAAATGGTTAGTAGCCCTCATTACCTTGTGATGTGGTGGGAATTAGCATCCTCTGTGCTGTGTTTTCTTAATCTTTACAAAAATCCTTGAGGTATATGTTATATATTATGTACACATGAGAAACGAGAAACTCAAGGCTTGGAAAGGTTTTGCAAATCTTTCAAGGCTATACAGCCAATTAGTTGTAAGGCTGGGGTTCTACTAAATTCTCATGCCAGAAACAAAAATGCTTAGTCAATTCTGTTTTAAAAAGGAAAACCGAAGCCGGGCGATGGTGGCGCACGCCTTTAATCCCAGCACTCGGGAGGCAGAGGCAGGCGGATCTCTGTGAGTTTGAGACCAGCCTGGTCTACATAGCTAGTTCCAGGACAGGCTCCAAAGCCACAGAGAAACCGTGTCTCAAAAAAAAAAAAAAAAAGGAAAACCGAGGAGAAGGAGGAGGAGGAAGAGGAGGAGGAGGAGGAGGGGGGGGGCAGTATCTTAAGAAGCAATTGTAGAAAATGAAGTTAAAAGAACCGGCTATGAATCTATATAAAGAATGACAAAATTTTAAAAGTTGGTCATTTTTCATTTTTCACAGCTCTGGGTAATGATCTTTCTGGATAGCTTTTAGAAGATTACTGGTTTAACAATTAAGGATTTAAGGTTTGATGATATGTGAAAGTCCCAATGAACTGGAAATGTATGTGCTATTGATCAATTGGCTACCATAGCTATTGACCAATTGGCTATCACAGCCTTTCCACCAAAATGCAAATTGTATTGATAGCCCTCTCATGCAAGCAACTTCTGTGGTCCATAGAAAACCTTGGCTGGTTTGTGCTTATGAATTTCTAGTTTCTAAATTCCAGAGTTCCCTCTCTTCCAAGAAGATACACCTCTCTACTCTGTGTCCTGGTCTAATTTAGTTTCTATTCTCATCTTGTCGGCTAAAATAGATGGCAAAGAAATCATTAAAATAGGAGAAACAGAAGACTTCAATGAGAAAGAACGTTTTGGCAGTGAGACTTGGTCATAGTAAAAAGTACATAGATTAGATAGATAGATAGATAGATAGATAGATAGATAGATAGATAGATAGATGATAGATAGATGTAGATATCTCTATATTTAGAGAGAGATACCTGTGTGAATATATATATATACAAATCCCTGCATGCATATACATATATATGTATTATTTTGTGGAGTTTTTTTTATGCCCAAAAGTAACAAAATATTCAAAGTGGAAAGAGTGTCAAAAATAACAAGTAATTAAGAAAAGAATCAACACCATAAACTCAAGGAAGGAGTTATATTAGTGGTAAAGGAGATAGACATGCTAAATATTAAAGTACCTATAAACAAGCTAATGAAACCGAACAGAATGAGACATGTTTGTTGAACCTACCATTCTTTTAAAAAAAAAAAGAGCAGCCTGATACAAATATGGGAAACAATTTGCAAGATCTGCATCAGAAATATATCTTGAGATTAAGGAGATACTCCGTGGGTAAAGTGTGTGGTTAGCAAGCTTGAAGACCTGAGTTCAATTCCCCACAACCATGTGAAAGCCAGGGTGATGGTGTGCACCAGTAATTGTAGCACCAAGGAGGTAGAGAAAGGAAATTCCTGAGGCCTAGCAGCTTAGCCAGTGTGACCCATGAGTTCCAAACCAAAGAGAGATCCTGTCTCCAAAGAAGGTGAGTGGTATTCCTGAAGGCAGTATGTATACCTGAAGACGATAACCACGTCATCGGCTGGCCTCCACAGGCTTGTGTACTGGTATGCTTACATGTGCTTACGTAGAAAACAGACACATACATACATGCTCCACACTCATGCTTGAAAAAAACATGATGTAATACCCACCAAATAGAGCCTGGCAAGGTCTTCAAAGAATTCCCCAATGTTGACAAGAATAGGCAAATAGAAGGGAGAATTTTAAAAGTCCTCAAAGGAGAAAAAACAAACAAAATACTTTATATCCATAATATACAAAGTTTTCTTCATATTGATAAGTTAATTCTAGAATTAAGTGCAGTGAAATATGTCCAAAGTTTATTTCTTACTGTAGGCAGCAGCCTCCTTCAAGAAACATTGCGATTTAAGAAAAAAAAATCTGACATATTCATGCCCTGTAGAATGGTACCCACTGAAGGACACTGTTGGAAATGATATTATGTGAATAAAAAAAAATAAATGAACTAAAATGATGATAGAATCAGGGTCTAGAACAGAAACTCAAAAATGACATATTCCTATGTGATTCATTAATATGCTCTTCTTTTCTTGACATGTAGCTGTTGGTAACTAGGAAAAGCATGTAGATTTATGTAGCTTTTAACTAGAGACCCTAAGGAGAGAGATGGGAATATTTTAGAATTAAATGTTCTATTCGTTGAATATTATAAGAATAGTGTCAGGCACACATCTTTATTGGAGAACACAGATAAAATTCTACCTCCTGTTGCACCGTCCCTTTCCTTGCTCTGCCTCTTCTGTCTCTCCTCTCCTACAACAAACATTTAAAATCAACTTTAAATGTTTATCATCTCCTCTTTTCATCTATGAATCTATTATTATAAATAAGGCTTATGGACTGTTTTTGAAAGCAGAAGGTAGATATTTACATAAAGTTACAATTTGAAGATGTTTCCTTTTCTTAGTTTGCCTCTTTCTAAATTCTTAATAATGCAAGCAGAGCACCAAACACAGACATTTGTGTCCCAGAAGGATATATTTATATGATTCTCTCCTTTTTTCGTATATTTGGAATAACGTTCTTAATCTTAAACATTATATAAATAGAGATTTAATTAAAAACCTGAAGAAATGTGTTACCGTTAATTGAATTCTCGCTACAGTTACCTTCGCACACCAGTGTTAATAAAACTCCAGTTCAAAGTGGATGAGTTTGGGGAATTGGGATAGCTATTTATTTCCTTACCTGAGATGCCAAGATCACCCTGTCGGGGAAAATAAAGAGCCCAATTAGGGGAGTTCTCATTTGTGGCTATTGATCAACTTTACACAAACTGCTAAGATTTCTAAGCAAAGCAAGAGGTTCAGAGGGTACCGAGAAGGTCAAGTGAATGAGAAAGGAAACATCCCTTTTAGTGACGTGAAGCCTTTCACCTGTGGAGCATGGGTCCCTGCCCTCGGGAGATGGGCTCCACCCAGGGCTAGTCAGCCCGCCCTTCCCTTCAAGCCTCTGAACCTCTCTGTTTGGCTTCTCTCGGTAATACCTAGCTATAAATTGCTGGAGAGCTTAGAGACAATCAGGTCACCACTGCTCTCACAGGGGAAAAGCTTCTTATTTCCGAGCAGAAGCGTTCAGCTAGGGAGCGAGGAAGGAGGGAGAAAGCCCTTTAGTTCTCACCGCGCAGGGAATGGGTGGAGAGACAAGCGGACGGGGGCGATCACAAATACAAGAAGATAGGCAAAGCATGCCTAACAGGGTTGCACTTGACCCAAGTCTCCAAACTTATTGGTCGCTGCATGGAAACTCCCCGGGCACTCCACAGCCTGCCAGCCGCAGCTGGGTGGAGCCGAGCTCCTCTGCCCCACCTATGGGACGGACCTTGCTTACATCTCTGGTCCACCACACCCTTCCAGGACTGTCTCTAGGCTTCTAGCGGCACTGACATTATCCGAGGCTGGCTTTCCACCCCAGCCCAGACGCAATGATGAGACTGCTCTCCCAAAGCAGGCAAGGCCACCTAAGTCTCAGTTGGTCCTGCTTCCCCAACTCCGCCGGGTTAAATGACCAAAGACAAACTTCTGCCTCTCCCGTCCCAGGTCCCACCTTTTCAATCTAGAACTCACACATCAAAAACTCCTACGGTGCTGTGGCAGTCTGGGCATGCTCAGTATCAAGGCAGGTTTTGATTGAAAGTAAAAAAAAAAAAAAAAGCTTTGTATTATGCTTGCTTCTTATACTGTGCATATGGTTTACTGAACAGGTTGTGGACATTCCCGAGTCTGCTCACCGGGTTTAGGAAATATCTTTTGGTGTTTCTCCTTGGGATCTGGTCCCCTCTTAGTTCACCCCACCCCGCCACCTTCCTAAACCCCTCTCTTCAGGTCCCCGTCCGCTGTGGGGATGGAGAGACACTAAGAGAACTGGGCTGGGCTCCGTTGCCTGAGAGGATCCACCTATTATTAGTGCTCTCTGATTGGCTCCTCTGAGCAGCGTACCTTTGTTGGAACCAATCAACAGCTGGGGCTGAGAGATGATGGGCGGCCGCCTCCTCACTGGAGGGATTCCTGGAGAAGCTGCAGTGTGGGGATGCTCTGACCGAGTTCAGCCCCCAGTGTCTTTCCTCCTCCTTCTCCTGCAGCGACCGCATCCGCAGTTAGCAGTCAGCAACTTGAGGCTGTACCCGGGGCAAGCCCCCAGGGTCCTGCTCATCCGACAGGGGGCTCAGCGCCCCAAGGGGTGTGTGCAGGGTGGGGGCGGCCAGCTGGGACCAGCTGGTGGCCCTAGAAAACCTCCCCCACACCCACACCCACACACCCCTTTTGTGTTACAGGCTGCCCCTCTGAGAGCAGAGGCAGCGAGAGTACTCGTGTGCCTCGCACCGGTCCGCGTCGAGAGCAGTGGGGACCAAGACCCGCACCACCTCCCGGTCCTCGCTCCAGGTAAGGCAGCCCGACTGGCAGCGTGGCCACCTCGGGTAATACCTTTAAGCTTGAATCTGTCGAAAAGACCTAGGTACACTTGGGTTGTGGCGGTGGGAGACCTAGGGAGGGGATCCCCCGGTAAGCCTATTGTGAAATGCAAGACCACAAGTGCATCTCCGGGAAAAGCACTTTGCACAGGGCTGGCGATTCAGAACCAGGAGTTGGTGTTGGGCATCCCCCATCTTCTTGTTTCTTCCATTCTCTCCTCTGTCCTCCAACCCCCTAGCCCCCCCCTCCCCTTCCTCCCATTCTAAGCCAGCACGGGGATTCTTTCTCTGGGAAGATTGTCTTTCTTACAGGGAAGAAGGGCAGTGAAGAAGAGAGAAAGATTTCCTTTCTGTTGGAGGGCAGGGTAGAACGCAACCCCTGTGCAAATATGAGTCCAGGAAGCAATGAAAACCGCACAGGGAATTAAACTGAATGAGAGTAGACAAGGAGCCCAGCTCCTGTTCTCAGAAAGGAAGTGTCAAGTTTGACTCCATCTCCTCCTTGCAAGGGGCTACAAATGGAACAAAAATAAACCAACACTCCAGCCCACTTTCAACTGCTTAATTGCTGCTGCTTCCCAGCCCCTAGCTGTCTGACTCTTCTTGTTTGAAGCTGTCCTATGGGGCTGACAGTTTGGGATTGCACATCCGTGTCCCTGCACTCTGAGGGTTTCTTGAGTTTATAAGATGAAAACTGGATCATTACTCTCCTGGGGTTTATCCATGTGGCCTCTACAGTGGGAGGCTAGAAACATGGGAAGTTTTAAAACGTTTACAAGTAACACTAGAATTATCAGGAGCCTGGGGTTTTACTTTGAGATTGCTAATCTGGTTAGCTTTTGTGTATGGGTTGACAGGCACTTCCTTCCCCCAGCATTAACCCTTTGGTGAAACACAGGAAGTTTAACTTTTGAGTTAAAGCCACTGTTGTGTAGCATTTAATTCCATTTTATTTTACCCCTTTTTTGGGCTACATTTGCATGTTAGCGTCGGGATATTAAATTCATGCCTTGACACACTTTCTTTTAACATGACAACATTTAATGGATAGAAAGTGATGTTTCTCCGGTTTCTATGCTGATTCCTGAAGATAGCTGTAGGTTCAGTTGACAGAATCCTCTTGGACTAGAAGAAAGTTTAGGAAGTAATGGCAGGAAGGTAGTCTCAAATTTAAAAGCTCTTAAGGGGGAGAAACATTTTTTCCTCTCACATCTTGTTCAAGGAAAGACAACTTCCCCATAACTGTCAGGATAACAGGTCAAGCACATCATACTTGTTATGCAGTCTCGACAACAGCCTCTCTAATTCCACCATCTCTGAGCTAAGCTTTGTTTTCCTATTATTCCTGGGAGACTGATGAGCGATTACCGTCAGCTGGGAGGGGGGTGAAGAGAAATTTCCAGTTAAATAAAACAGCAAAGCAGTGCAAGGGGGGAGGGGGTCCTGCATGAGCAGAGAGAAAACAGCAGATGCTCGTACCAAGATAAATCATTTTGATTTATCAGGAGAAGCCAAGTCGTAGCTTTTTCTAGATGTCCATTAAAGATAAGAAGAAATCTTCTTTCTTAACTCTATCTCACCTTCCACACCAGCCTGAGTACCCTAGAAAGTCTTTTTCAATCACATGCATTTCATGTGTAAGTTTCTACACAAACTTAGAAAAGAGCTGGGTTCAATTGCCGTTGCTAATATTGATTTGGGCATTGACTAATATTAACATTGTATATTGTTTTCAAAACCATTTCCCATTCTAGGCAATTATCTCACCTACCCAAACAGACATCACACACACATGCTTGTGCGTACACACACACACTCCATACCACAAACGCCACACATACATACTCACACAAATGCACACCAGATTTTTCCCCCCTTGAGGTTTAACATCTAAATGACTTCTTAAAAACATACTGTCCCTTCTGAGCTATTGCTTTTCAGAGGTGACACTTCTCGGTTACAAGAACAAAAGGATAACCCCTTAATTACCTCATGCGTGTGTACAACTGAATTAACAAGTTTACACATGAAAACACGTACAGAAAGGAAAGGAGTAGCTTTCTGCCTGGACAAAATAAGATTCTGTTTGCTTGTTTTTCCACTGTACTGGGGAAATGTAAAAGTTTGGGCTTGGTTCGTGACGTTTATTTACCTGCCTCTCTAAAACGTTAATCATAGCACTAGCGTGTACAGAGATGCTTATGTATGTGGAGTTCTTTTTATACACCTCTGAAAATTTGAGCCTTTATATACTGCAAGTCATATCTAATTGTAAGATGATATGTAATGAGTGGATTGAAGACTTTAAATGGTATAGAAAATTTATGGTCACAATTTTATTTAGTCTTCATTTTTCTCCCTTTGAGATGATGTTTTGGTAAATCATAGTAATGCTTGAGAGTGGATATGGTAATTAGAATTGAAGACATCTTTATCAGAATTGAAGATTGCAACTGCAGAAGGGAAATCCTAAAGTACTGGAATATCACATGATAAAGAGTTGTCGACATTAGTTGTGACTCGTGTGTCTTGATAGAAGGTGTTAGCTATTCTAGCTGGTTAAATGATCAGGTGAATGTAATCTGGTTGTTCTAAAAATTTACTTTCTACGATATGCTTATTAGACTTGATGTTAATGAAAATAAAACTAGGAAATGGTAGCTTGTCTTAATTACGTTTGCAAAACGAGCTGTAAGACTAATAAAAAATGAGGGATGCCTTAGGAATCTAAACGTTAATTTGAACTTCCTGTTAGTCTAGTAACACATTGAAATCATAACAATTAATCTCTTTTGATGTCAGTGTCTTAAATCAATTTAGACTATATCCCCAAAACAGGCTCTCAGAGTTACCTAATGGAGAAAAAATTCAATTTAAGGAGACAATTTTATATGACTCTCAAACCCTTCTGATTCTTTTGCTTTTCAGTTTATGCAATACCTGGGAAGGATTATCATTAATTCTAATTTGTAACTTGATATTTATCTTTCTAATCCTAATGATTACGAGGTTTGAGGTAAAAAAGAAAAAGAAGACAATTCGATTATATAATAGAGAATTTCATCTAGTATTAAGGGTAACCCAGATGAAACATAGACTTTTTGACAAAGTATAATGTTGTTATGGGTTTTACAAGCATTTTGCAAAAATGCAATGTTTTTTTCATTAAATATCAGATCCACTTGTGATTTAAAATTTTTAATGATTTATTAGTCATAAATGTATCTACACTGAAAGTTTAATAGATATGAGATGACTCCTAGCTAAATTTATTTTTATTAAAATTAGCCAAATCTATGTATGAAAAGATAAAAACAAGCGAGTATAAACACCTAATTTTAATTTGAATTCAAATATATGTTTTTTCATACACATATTCTAAAATTATGTAACACTTTAAAAACGGGTGAGAATTTGATGGGCAGTAGATTATAGTATGTTGAACCTTGGGTGGGTGCTCACCATGTACAGGCAAAGATAGTAACATGTTAGGGGTGCTTTAGTGAGTCGTTGGTAGAAAGACTATTAATATCTAGATACAAAATTTGTGTGAGCAGAGAGCATTGCTTTTACTGGCATATTCTTCCTCAGGTTGGGAAGAAAAATCTGGAACAACTCCTCGGTAGAAGATATTCCCTTATCTACATTTAGCAAAAGTTGAAATCATAATGTTGTTTGACTTTGCATATGATCAAGGATAAAGTCCGTAGGGCTTTTAGCAGATATTTCAATCACCGTTTACAGTTAGGTAAACTTCCTCGTTCATTTTGTAATTTTATGTAATTGATGCCATGATTATCATGGCTTCTTCAAATAGGGGAACATAGGGAGATATCTTCACATCTAATTCTTCAAGGAATGATTGATATTTTTCATTTTGCTTTATAAACTCAATCCAAACCTTTTCATTTAACATGTGCATTTTCCTCAAGAGAATTTTAATATTTCTCAGCAGAGGGGAAAGAGCGATGCTCTCGCAGTCTCTCAAAGGGATCGGAGGCACTACTTTCAGTAGCTGTGAAGTAAACAACTGATAGCTCTGAATATGAACAGCAGCAATGGATGGATTACAATGATAGCCTGGTACTTGAATAGTACCCTACTCCAATGTACACATTAGCAGTGGGAACATAAACTTCTTTAAAATTAAGTTCCGATATTATACTTCAGAAAATGCTCATTCTTTCATATCTATTAAGTGAAACGCTGAGTTTTGCTGCTTTAATAAAAGCTGAACACTCCTCTTTTAAAGCACGATCGTCCACCATTGTAAGATGGTGTTGTGATCTATAAACGTGTTTTAGACTGAGTTCATAGGTACCCTAGAACTCATCCAATCTGGCTACATGTTGAACATACATACCTAAGAGAAAATAAATTGCTATGCTGTAGAAATAGCAACCACTGAAAGTGTTGTTTATGGAATTTTAACTGTAATCTTCCAAACCCACTGCAAAGGAATCTTTGAAAATGACATTCAGTTTTCTTTAACTTGAAAACAAGACTGAAGACAGTTCTGAATGACTGTAAAAACTAATTTAGAGTTTAAAAAAGCATGATATGCCTCTGAGAAAGGCAAAGCTCACGAAGAACGGCCATTTCCATATTTTTTAAATTTATTTTTACCCAGATTTCGAATTGTGTAGATCAATTCTAACTCTCTTTGATATGTTTTGTCTCTCCAAATACACTTAGCGCGTAGACAAGGTGTTGGCTCGCTGGCTGTGGTATGAGAGGAGCAAAGGAAGCATGCTGATTGTTTTAGTGAGGGCTTTGACAGCAGACGGCTTGGCTGTTGTTCTGATTGTGCACATAGGGAGGCAGTATATTAAAAGGGGTCTCCGGATAATCATGACGTATGTGAAGATAAAAAATGCCACCTAGTTCCTAACTGTCCTGTACTCAACGAGAGATGGAGAATTTTCACAGGCAGTGAGAATGGCCTTTTAAGTCAGCATCAGAATCAGATCAAATTATTTGCTTCAGTTGTAATTTAGTAGCTTTCTCAGCCGTCCCGTCAGACAGCATTCCACAGCACACACCAAGTTACGAGCATGCTCCTGAAACCACACGTTGCACATATAACTCTTAGCTGAGTGCCTTAGTCAGGAGTTAATTCTTGATGGTAACATCTGATGAATGCCACCCAAGATGGCACAGAAATGGGTATCCCCTGTCCTTGTGAACTTACGGCTGTTATCTGTGAAATGTATCTTCGTGAATAATTCTCACATGCCTAGGATTTGTATAATTATTTTTGCCAATGGATATCTTATAAGGGGAACTAGTATATTATTATCTGTGAGAACTGTGTGATTTCTTTTCCCTCTTAAACAATTCAGCTACTTAATCAAGAATAAAACGTGCATGCACACACAAGACAAATATAATTGACGATTTTTTAAATGTCAAACATACTTTCCCTGAAATGCTTAAATGAGAACTACTGTCTTCATGTTTTGCCGTTGCCCCCCCCCTGACCACAGCCATCATATCAGTGACACAGAAACAGAGAGAAGAGCAGAAAAGCCCACTTCGGTCCTCTGGTGCATTCCCCGGTGCCCTTGCAGGTTGCAGCATCCTGTTTTGCCCGTGGCTCATTTCTTCCTTACCTAGGATCCCATGCCTACCCTAGATAGGAAGCAGGTAATTGGATTTACTAATTGCTATTTTGAGATTCCTCCATCAACAAGAAGGCAAACGCGCATGGAAACACTCTGAACCTACACAGCTGTGAGAAACTCATATTAACCCTTTGAGGTGTGGTGCAGACACTTCTGTAAAATTTAAGGCCGTTTATGAAACAACTTCTCTTTCAGGAATTTCTTTCCATTTCTCACAGGTTATGTAAGGCAAGGTCAAGGCCATTAAATCAGGAGTTGCTAGAGCAATTTTACTTAAAATCTGAGGATAAGACTGAAATACCTATAATTAAGGAGTTCCAAGATAAACGTGGTGGTAGACAGGGGCAATCTCAGTACTAGCAAAGTTGAGATGAGAGGATCAGGAGACCAAGGCCATTCTCAGCTACCCAGGCTAGCCTGGGCTACAAGAAACCCTCTCCCAAACCTCACTGCTACCCCAGAAATGATTTCCAAATCATCTTTTCCAAAACCAAATGTGTCCAAGATTAAGACATTTAAATGGTAACATATTCACCATCGTGGCAACAAATAATTGAGATTAAATTTGCGCTTCCAGATTTCTAGGGTTTACCTTGAAGCAGCGCATACAGCAAGGTTGTTTTTAGGATGCATACTCAACAAAGTATCTTGGAACACAGATAAACATGCAATTTATTTTGTAGGTTACCAGCAGCAAAGCAGCAGGGCACAGCTACCGAGACTCACATTAGGTATTGTGTGCCGATAAAGAGCCGACTGAGTGTCCTGTTCCCGGATACTGGCCTCCAGTAGTCTGTACAGTGAAGTTGGTGATAGCCCCCCCCCCATGTATTACTATGAGCCACAGAAACTGCCTAGCTGCTTATCTTTGAGAAAATTAAAATTCAGACTTGCTCTTTAGACAAATGGCTTAATGTCCTTTAAAGGAAGAGCAAGTGGGATAGCAGGGTATTCGGGCATTGTGGGACAGATCAAGATTTTAGGTTTTGAGTTAGCAGCATCCTTTAGAAGCAAGGTTGACACAGTTTTTCAGTAGCAAGGCTAGGTAGCAAAGCGCTGAAATCTCTTTCTGGCCTGAAGTGTCTGCCAGATCCTGGCTTACCAAGCTGGCTTTCTGCCTAATCCCTAGCATTTCCATCAGATTTGAGGAAAGAATAAAGCCAGCCACTGGGCATTAGAACATATTTCTAGAACATCTAGGACCGCTTCTATAAATAGAGTCACCTCACCATGCCACGTTAGCAATCATTAAGCATATAAGGCCACAGATTTTGGATTGAAAAGTATGTACACATGAAAAGGACCGCTGTGTGCATAAAAGTGATTAGGTTTCAACTCTGTGTATAAATGTGTGTGCCACAAGCTCAAACTGCATTGAAATAAATGTCTTTTTGTATGTCATTCCAGCTTATGATAATTTTTTCCAAGGAATCATAGATGCTTTCTGAGCACCTTTTAGATAACACAAACTGAATATTGATGGTAGAAGAGAACTAACTACTCCAGAGACGGGGGGGGGGGGGGGACACAAACTCTGCTACGGCTTTGAGAATCTTCCATCTTATATATATTGAACACATAGCAACCATTTTATTTCTCATGACTTCTGACTTTTATACCTGTACTTATGCATAATATCTGTATTATGTTCACTGTATGGGCAGTGTAAAGAAAATTATTTCAGCTCTCTGGTTGTGAGAATACTCCAGGAATTCCCTGAAGTTATTTCCTTCTTCCTTCCTGTATGTTTCCTTCCTCTTCAACGTTACCCTCCCTACTCTCTCCTTCCTGCTGCCCTGCTTTTTTTTCTTCCCTCCTCACGATTTTTTCTCCCAGTGATAAGAGGCTCCTTAATCTTTTTTATTAATTTTTTTCATGTTACATATCAACCCTAATTCCACCTGCCTCCCCTTCTCCCACCTCTCCTACTTCTACTCTTCCTGCCCCCTTGTCCACTCCTCAGAGGGGGTAAGACATATGTGGTTCTGTATTGTGGAACCATTTCTGCTGCATTATTTGATCTTTACAGTAGATTTTCCCATTGTACAGATGCAATAAAGAAGACTCGGGTGCTAAATCAAGGGGGCTGCAATTACATACATAAAAAATTAAATGTGTGTGTCTGTTTTGCCTATTGATTGATCTTGCCTCAGTACTTATAATGAGGACCACATGATTCACAGTCATCTCCATACAAAGGACTTAGGTTGTTCTTGTTTATCAGAAAAAAGGCACAAGAAATCTATCACCACTGTTGAAAATTAAAGTTTGTGTCTCGTCGAAAGGTCAAGGAAGTTTTAATAGTCTGTTGTTTCTGCGATGCTAATTTTAAGGGTATTAAGTTTGTGTCTTAAAATTAATCCAGGGTGTTTTCTTAGTCTATGCTATGAAGAAAAATCTCACAGCCTATGCCACTAACTCAGCTTTCTTGCCGTTGCCACTCCAGCACTCTGATATCAGATCAGCCGTCTCATGTTCCTCTGCATTTCTAAACTCCATAGCTCTAAGGCAGCTAGTAGGGTACAGATATCTGTGATTAGAAAATAGGATATTATTTATATTATTAGTAGTATTTATATTATTATTATTCATATTTTTAGTAGTATTTATATTATTAGTCTTTATATTATTAGCATATTATTAGTAGGATACTATTTATATTATTATTAATAATAATATTTATAGTATTATATTTTATTATATTATTATTAATAATATAGCTGTTCCATAGCTCCCTGAAGTTCCACATTCCCCCCCGTGTTCTCCTTGGCACTCATAGATACAGTTTCTCACTGTTCTTCACCTAACATTAATGGAAGCTATAGAGTCTGCTTGATCATTTCCTTTCCTATTCCTATTTCTATTTTACCCCAAAAGTACATCTTCAAACCCTAAGTATAATTTCCCCATTGTGTGAAGTCTCTCTGCTGACAGCTTCTATGTTCAAGAGGAAACACTAGTACTCGTGAGAATTGTAAAATGAATTAATATCATTGACTTCATGGTTACTCTTAAATAAGGAATTGGGGATTTTCATTGAGAATAGATGATAAAAAAATGGAAATTTTTTTGAAGTACAGGCTAGATCTTTGTAGGAACCTTGT
Source organism: Microtus pennsylvanicus (assembly GCF_037038515.1). Lineage (NCBI taxonomy): Eukaryota > Metazoa > Chordata > Mammalia > Rodentia > Cricetidae > Microtus > Microtus pennsylvanicus. Next base: position 18,968,531 of record NC_134598.1, read on the forward strand.
ATGAAGAAAGCCCTCACTTGTATTGTTATTTCTCCTTACAGTCCTTCCCCACAGTATTTGAAATCTGACCCTTATTTAATATCACTGATATTATTAACAGTATATCCATATCTTTTGATGAGAAGATTATGAAAAAGGTCCTTTAAGAAACTTTCCCAGGGTCATAAGATGCAGTTTGACATTGGAACCAATCCAAACCATCTGTCCACCAAAGCAATATCCATCAATAAGTTTCACGTTATCCTTGAACACATAAATGGGAGATGATGAAAGAATAGATAGGTGGTGGCTCATTTTGGCTAACGATACAGACCAAAAACCAAACGCTAATCAATCAAGCAACTGTAGTTGGAAATTTGAGAAAACAAGCCCCAGGACTGTCAGGCAAAGCATTGCTGTCAAAGGAAAAGTCGGTGCAAATGTGAGGGGAACCAGCTCTCAATACTTATATAACCAGCACTGCTTCAGTGAGTTTTAATCTGCCTTAATATTGTAATTAAAAGCATCCTGCAAAGAACAAGAAATAGCCAGTGGTATAATACGATCTCACTGTGTTTTGAATTTATCTGCCTGGTTTGTATATTGCTGTAGTGGCTTCAGAGTTATAGAGATGGAGCGTGAAGCGAGTGGACAGTTTCTGTACATTCTACACAGACTGAAATCCACTCTTGAATGTTTTATAGATGAGTATTTTATTCTCCGTTATCATGTGTTGGAATGTACTCCATATACATATTCCATACATCTTTTGTTAACTCTTAGTATCCTTTCTCCTAATTTCTAAGAGAAACAAGTGTATGTCTTCACCCAGTTTTCATGGATTTAAGTAAACATGGTAGGTTTTTTTTTTCTTATCACAGTAATGACTTTTCTCAACGTAATTTCCTCTTGAATGCATTTTTCTGTATGGCCTACAAAACTCTAATTTAGATTTCAAGACAAAAGTAAATAAATATGGAGAACATAATAAAGCAAATCATTTTGTGTCGATTATCATTTAGACAACATGGGTCTTGAAACATTAACAGGAAATTATTTTGCCTTTATCTTGTTTCATATCCTGGTTTCAAGGAGATAATAAACCAAGCCTGCCTAGGTCACTCTGTGATGGTCCAACAGGCGCTTACCAACGCTCATTGCCGTGTGTGAAACCACACTGTCATTTAATCTGCTGCAGCGGTATTAAGTGATAATTAAAGTGTCAATCTTAAGTGGCCCATTTTTATCTTTCCCTAGGGTTCTCTATAAGCTTAATAATAACAACATATTTTAAAAATAGAGTTAAGTTTGCTAAACTATGCTGATAAATATGTGTGTGTGTGTGTGTGTGTGTGTGTGTGTATTCCTATTTGGTAGAATTAAAGAGCTTTATTCTTTTTCTCTTATGCAAGCATATGCATTCTAATTTTGAGTCTTAGTTTGTGTGAAACTAAAGTGAGTTTTAGATGATTTTTCAGTATTTTTATCACTTTGATTCTTAACTCCCTGTAAGACAATAAAAAGGAAACATTTGACAGAAACTTCAATAAATGAATCTCCTAATCATGTTTGGTAATATTTTTACAGTCATTTATGCTTACTAAATCATCAAATATACACATAAAAATAATAACAAATATCTATCCTAAGAGATATTTCTGCATACACATTCTCACACTTGATTTATCATTTCTTTACCTTGTTCATTAAAAAAAATACCCTGGTCACTACCAACCAAGATGACACTACAACATACAGAACCTTTAGGATATTTTTTTCTTGGAGGCCATAAGAGGGCATCAGATTGCCTGGAACTGGTGTTACAGGCAGTTGTAAGCTCTCTAATATGGATGCTGGGAACTGAATCTGGGTCTTTTCCAAACACAGCAAGTGCTTATACACACAAAATAATTTTAAAACACCTCCTTAAAAGTACTACATTTTTTCAGTGACAAGCAATGCATTTAAGGTATCTTTAGCATGTGGCTGCAGTGTAAACCATAGGAATTTGCCATGGCAATATATTTTAATATATTAACTGTGTATAAACAAAACGCAATGAGTCCTTTGTCGAAATGCAGTATTCATATGTTGATGATTTAATGGGAATTTTCACATTTATTTTTTTTCCTAATGTCCACAGTCCATCTGGCACTGTTGTCCAATAAACAGTGCCGTGTTCTTCTGCTACCTACGAGACTTCAGCTGATAACATTCAGCGGCCTTTGTTTAAACAAGGTCAATACTTTGAACTCCATTTTACGATTATGGATAAACTTCTACAGAGCAGAGAGAGTTTACACAGAATAAGTGATTCTCTTCCTTTAAGGCTCTGACTGGAAAAATTTGTCTATGAAACAAACAGGGAAGACTGAGCACAAGCATTTAGAATTTTAAATATTAATGGAAATAGTTAACATGGTCTACAAGGCCCCTTATGACTTACTGGCCTAGAATCTCTACATCATTTATTACTCTAAAGACTTCCCTGCTGTTCATTCTCCGTGAACATTTTCTATTCCCCACATCTACCATGTCTGCTTTATAGGGCGCCCATTGTGTATAATTCAGTTTAAATGTTTTTCTCAAATAAAATATCCTACACTACGTCTTTAGTTCAATGTTTATGTAATATGCTTGATTTTTTTAACTCTATATGTATCTATATTTTATAATTATCTTTTTATATGACCATCTACTTGTTAGTCAATAAGCCCACGAGGGTTAGAGAATGTGTTTTATTCATGTTTATCTTCTCAGACAGATAAAGAGTGCTTGGCCTCGAATACGCACTCTTAAACCTTTTTATATCTTGTTGAACAGAAAAAGGATCAGTCTTCTATGGTAGGCATACAAACTAGGCAATGTCTAATTTTTTTCTAAGGTAAGCTGTATTCTTCCATTGCTCATCATAGTGGGAGACAGAAAGATTCTACCATGGCCGAAGATGCTACATAAACCATGTGACTGGAGCTAAGTAAACATCTTCAGATAGAGAGACGGGACAGGGGAGGAAGCAGATAGGGGAGAGAGAACTAACAAAATGCTACCTGTTGATGCATCTCTACCTGGAGATAATTTTGACACGATTTCTCTTTATCCCAAACTTGATTCATCTCTCAGGCATGTACCTCAGTCATAAAAGATGTTTATGAACTCTTTATGAAAAATTTACTTCCTATTCCTTTCCCGTAGCGTCCTGTATTTTTTAGGGCTCTTTCATTTTTGTCATTATCTATTTATTTATCAAACACTATCGAGAAACCACTAGAAACAGAAACTATCAGATATGAGGGGCCATTTATGCCCCATGTTGTCTTCTTCAATGCCAGCCATAATACTTGGCTTATTAGTAGATATTTAAAGTATTTTCGTTGGAGGTCATTCCCCAGAACTCACACACTAACCCTCCCACATGCACACACACACACACACACACACACACACACACACACACACACACACACCAAATAAGCCAATATTTGTTTAAAAATTAAACAAAAAGAAATTTTTGTCAGGGATTCTATGTCAATACTGCTCAGTTGGTAAAATGTCTGCCTAGAACTCACATGATCCTGGATTTGGTCTCAGAACTTAATATAGTAGATACGGTAGTGCATGCCTAAAACCACAGTACACCCAAGGGAGATGCAGGAGAATCAGTTCACGGTCATCCTCAGCTGCATAAGTCATTCACGACCAATGTGTCCCATATACTTTATTTCAGGAAAAATGGATGAGAGGATGCATCAAAGCATGGTAGAATATGTGAACTTTGAACCAATGTCTTTTCTGTTCCCTGTTCTTTAGATAGTAGGTTCCCCTCTGTAGTAACAAGAGGAGATAAAATATTTGGTTAGAAATCTTTGAGATAATATAGGCATGCATTGTTAAAATAAATTTTTGAGCATTTCACTGTGACTTTACTGTACTTCAGTACAAGTTCAAAATCTGTTTGGATGTCACTACTATAAGTCATCACTAAGATTATAATTTTACACTTGTACGATGACTCTTTAACTGTGTACGGTTTCAGCGGAATCCAAGGGCACATGACTGTAATTTCAGCTACTTGTGAAGCTGAGGAAAGAGGTTCCCGATATGAAGGTCTACCTTGGAAGCTTTGTGAGACCCTGTGTCTGAAAAAGAAGTTAGGTGTAGTGTAGTGGCAGAATGCTGGCCAAGCACACAGAAGGTTCTGGGTTCAATTCCAAATGCTACAAAGAAAGCAAATAAACATGCACCAGTCCTCACATTTGCTGTAGAAATGTCAAGGGTTGGCTGACATTGTGTGGTAGAAGGCCCATGAGCAGGCTCTGCAACCTTTTCATATTTTTGGAAACCCTGAGTATAATTGACGTCTGAAAAATGTTGAATACTTAGCTGATTTTAAAGAAATATATTACAGATCTATATCTAATAAATGATAAATCTAATGAGACTAAACTAATTGAAGGAAATTTGAAGTAGCGTGTAGAGAAATGCTCTAAATAAATGTTGTTGCCTTTTTAACTTAGGAGTCTTCCACAATTATTTTGATAACGTGTATTCTCTCAAAATCAGAGCTTCTCGGGTTTCTTTTTCTTGTTTGTTTCTTTCCTTTGTAATGGGAACAGTCTGTGATATTACATTCTCTAGGTGTGAAAACACATCTTCAAAAATCTATCCGGAAAACAGATCTTCTAGATAAAGATAAAATTGGGAAATTGTTAGAGAAATGCAAACAGATATTGTTTTTTTAAAGTATTTCTGATAACTTGATTTTTTTTCACTTGAGAATAAATAACTGTCGAATGTCCCCAAGAGACTGTGTGTTTTTCTCTATTTTTCTTCCAGCCAAAGTACATCGAATTATGAAATCAAATCCATGCAGAATCCATGCTTACCACACCAGCACACTGACTCAGACTAGGCTGTGTTCTCTAGGACGTTGGGTTGTTTCCATCATACACAGATGCCCACCTCACAGAAAGAACACTGGGAATTTACTAAGGAAGCACGTATAGCCCTCTGGTGCATACTGCTGAGTGAATTAGCCTTGTTGATTTGGTTTTTTCCATGCCTGTCATACTCATTTCTAACTTCCCTCTAACCCCTAGACTTCGTGTGTAGCTTTCTTAACAGGAACCTTCCTGAACTCAAATTTGTTAGTCAAGTCTTCTCTGCATCCAAGGTAAGATGTGAATTCTTCTCTCCCGTCTGTTTACACTGTGTGCCTGTTTGGGTACAGAAGAAGGACACACTCTCAAATAGGGCCATCAGTACATGTCACAGATGAGTGTAAGTCTGAAGCAGAGGCACAGTGGTCCAATGCCTCCTGGCTCACATCATAACAGAGATCATGTGTGTCTAGAAGGAACTGAAGAAGCCCTGCCAAAGTCATACAGATCTGTGTGGTGCTGATCTTATTAGCTTTCATTCTAGTTGAGATATGGGGAAAGCATGGTGGATTTTCAGTAGAACCATAATTCTTCCCAACTTAGCGCCTTGAAAAATCATTTAGAAAAGACTATTCAGGGCCAGACAGTGGTGGTGCATGCCTTGAATCCCAGGGCTCAGAAGGCAGAGGCAGACGATGTCTGTGAGTTCAAGGCCAGCCTGGTCTCCAAAGAGTTTCATGACAGTCAGAGCTGACAGACAGAGAAACCCTGCCTCAGAAAAAAAGAAAAGACTATTCAGTAACTAGAGCCAGGATGGAAGTGAGGAAAGAATTTGCTTTTTGTGGGTTTGTGTGGAAACAATGTTGCTACAGATTTGTTCTCTGTATGATGTCACAGCCTCTGGATTGACAGACAGAGCAGTGGGCAGCCCAGGAAGGTGCTGTCACAGAACCTTGTTTCTGTGGTTTTATTAAGAGCACAACTAACCATCTCTCATATATGGCCCAATTTATAACATTCGTTTGATTTTATTTTTAGCATGTGATTTCCCCATCCATGTTAGCAGCAAATGTGTTGCCTTTGGGTAAATAGATAAAAATTGGGCTAACTTCAAGGCCATGGAAATGTGAAAAAGTGGCAGAAAAAAAAATCACCTTTTGTTCTATGACTGAAAGACACTCAATACACTGTCTGACGTCAGAAAGGAAAGCATTAAGCCTTCATGAATTTAGAGTGAGTGCAATTGGTTCTGAAACCTCTCCTCCACAAAGCAGCTGGTCTGCTATTGCTTTTCTAGAAAATTATATTGAGGGAAATGCTTTTTACTTTTCCCTATTTTCTATTTGGCTTCACCTTAATCAAAAAAAAAAAAAAGGAATACAGCAGTATCAAGATTCTAAATGGTATTCATTCTAGTGAATGCTTTGGAAACTTCCAAGTTATCTGATACAACACTTTAAAATTAACTATCACCTAAATGTTGCTCACTATATTCAAAGACAACTACTAATTGGTAGTTATAATATATCTAAGATTCTGCTATATGTAAGGATCTGTTTTTTTCATAGTGCCTGGTTGAATTTGTTTTATTAAGTCAATAGAAAATTATCTAAATATCTATAGTTAATACATGCACAAGTATATACTGAATTCTTAATTCAGCATGGGATGATGATCAAGAATTAATTCAGTTATGTCAAATTATTTATTTATTTATTAGTGTGTGAGAGAAAGCGCACGCACTGGGGATAGTTTAATGGTCTGGTTTCTCTCTTGAAATACTTGGGTTCTGAAAATAAACTCAGGTCATCAGACTTACACAGCAAGTAATTTGACCACTAAGACATCTCACCAGTACTAATTCAGAAATTTCTTAACCAATACATCACGTTTCCACAAGAATTCGGAACATTTTTCTTTGAAACTGTATGTAAAACTGAGTGTGTATGTTTGGATAAGCATGTTTTCAGAGAAGAAACTCTGAGGTTTTGTCACACCGCCAAACCCTGTGATTCCAAAGTGCTGCAGGTGAGGAAAAATAGACATAACACATCCCTCCAGCTGAAGACCTTGTGAGGGAAGGGAAGTTTATACCATCAAGTGGCAATTATGAAAGTGGTTATAAATGGGTGTACACTATGAAGAAAAGATTTACTATTCACAAGGGAGATGAAAAATTCAAGCCACATAGAAGTATAGAAAACATCTTTTTATATAATATTTATATGAGATGTTTATTGTGTGAGGAAATGCATTAACAGAACCTTGAAGTTAATATTGATCAATGTTTCTGAGCATAATAAAGAGCCTATGATGAGTGCAATACTTTTTATAGTGAATTAAAAGTTATTGAACATAGGACACTAATACTTTTCATAGATTAAAATATTGAATAGTAAACCAGTACATTTATAACTCACCTACTATGATTCAGACTGTAAAATGCTGATTTTGAAAATATAAACCATTATTTGTAAAATAAATTCTAATAGCAATGATCATCATAAGAAATATCATTAAGGACACTAGTCCAATTACCAAATAAAATAAGCACAGTTATTTAATAGCAAATAATATCTCATTTATATTTCAGGTATTTTTATCACCAGTGCATTTTCTCACTAAGCTTTTTTTTAACTGGTTTGAGGAAACAATGTTGAAATTTCGCACTTGATTGCTCCAGCATCATGTCAGAACTAATATATTTTGAACTAGACAGCTGCTCATAATGTTCTCCTTTCTTCTCATGCATCTTTTCTTTCCTTGCTGCATAGTTTTGTCAATTGAAGTGGCTTTTGGGTCTCAGTCTCTCATCTCAGCAATGCTTCTCCCCCTTTCTAGAAACTTCTTTCTGAACATTTTAGTTTTTTCCATCTTCTCATTCTTCCAAATCTATTAGCACTTCACTTGCCTCTCCAACCTCCAGATTCAGACTCTTTCCTCAAGATCATTTATTTCTTCATCTTCAATGATTGGGTGGAAAAAAAACCTATCGACTAGAATGATGCCAACATTAATGCTGCACATTTTATCTATTGGTTGTTTATTGTTGTGTTGAGAATCAATTATACTGATTCTTCGTGTACTTATTCTCTCGCCTGTATCAAAATATCGTAAGCAGGACTAAGTGTTCCATGTTCTTAGTTTATTGATGACCTTGCTTTGTTTTGTTTTCATCAACCAGGTCATTAGGCACAAAATGGATTCTTATATTTTTGGTTGTGAGCCTAGCCTTTAACGGCTCAGCCATCCCTCCAGGCCTGAAATAGATTCTTGATATCCCCTGATTTCTTAAGATACCGGCATGGTTTTAGGGGGGAAATGAAATCGCTAGTAACCACAAGCATATGTTGCAACTTGCACTGTGAGAAATGCTTTTGCATATTTTTTCTCAATTAGTGGAACAGCATTATGTATCATCATCTTCATTTTTATATGAAAACAGGCTTAGAGAGACTCATTATTATGATTAAAAATAAAAAAAGAATCTAGTTACCAGTCGATGCAAGAATTCAACCTAACAGGAGGCTAACTGGGATCCCCATAGATGTTATGTAAGGTAGAAGTTTAGCCAAGAAAATTTTACATGTGCCTAGTTGTTAACAACATCTAATCAAATGGAAACCTGGAACAGATTTATTGAGGCAGCTAATAGATACACTGTGTTGGTGGGTTTTTAAGTAGTAACAGGGAAATAATAGTTATTGGGTATTTATTTGTATCCAGAAGTCTATATTGGGAGCATTTAACATTATAAAACTTAAGACACGCTAGAGCTTGGAGCGTGGATGTAAGATGAAAGGAATCTCAGAGATGTCAAAGAGATCTGTGATCATTTGAATTGTGCCTGGGAGGAAGGCCGCAGACCACAGCTTTGGTGACACCTCTTGAGTTGTCTTTGCCCATCATCCCCTCTTCAAAGGCTGAGTTAAAGGCTATCAGGCTCACCCTACAGACACATATCATCTCAAGAATGGCTTACTAAATCTGCTAAGCCAGTCCTGGGGGCTGGGGGTTTAAGTGCTGAGAATGATTTTAAGTTGCTTTTCCATGTGTAAAATATGTTCAGAGAAAAATGTAGAGCTCAATAAAAATCAATTAAAATATGTGTTCAGGAGATATTAGAACATCTAAGATAGCAATAAATAAGGTCACAACTATGCCATGTATGTATACATTGGCTTCTGTCTATGTTATTTTTGATGTGTATTAGCTGTATCTCCATGTTATGAATTCAGGATTAAGGTAGTCTGCTTGGTTGACCTTCCATATCTTGTGAGATATACTGAACTGTGTGTTTAAGGGGTCCTTGCTGAACTTGAACCAAGTGGTATAGTTCGAATTGGAAGGATGTTTTGCATAATTAAAAATTCACCTCTTTTCTTGTATTCATTGCTATTAACATATCATATGTAAATATCTTAGCTTTAAAACTTAGTGTTATTTTCTAAAGGACGAACTTATCAGTACTCCGATTATAGCACATCTTGAGTTCTGAGCATTATATTCTTTAAAAATTAGTTTGATCATCAACAACCCAGAGATTTGTCAATCTAATTAGATGACAAAAAATGTTTTAACCCACTCATCAGTAATATAATTTATAGAAAACATTGGTGACACAAGTAATGTCAGTATTTGGAAGAGCAAAGCAACTGAATCTTCAGCTGAATCTGGGCCACTTACTAAGCTGGATGTCAGTCTTGAAAAACCTGTCCCACCAATAGTCACTAGCTCTGAAGGCAAGCTCTCAGTTCTCCTCCCTCTTGCCGAACATATACCTTAACACGGAAGCTCCCAGCATCCTAGATTCCGACAGAGAGAAGACATGGTTCTGCTACAGAAAATGACACGTTGTTTTAAAGGAAGTGCACAGAGTGAAACTGGGAAAGAAAGGGAAGCTGAACTCGGTATTTGTAAGATCCAAGTTCCTGTGTGTCTCAGCTGCACATTCGTTGACTCTGTTCTCTCAAGGAAAACCATTTAAAGATGCAGAACAGGGAAGGGAGTTTATTGTGAAATTTTCATAACATGGGAGGAATCACTGAAGGTGATTCCCAGTATGAGAAAAGTCACTTTGAAAGCGAATTCCAGGCATACTTACGTCCAAGTTTTGAATCAGAAAAATAAGATATCCAGTATTGTTGTAATGCTGTCATTACATTAACTAAATTTTCAGATGAGTTGCTCTGCTAATGAACTAAAACTTCAGAGTGTTTGCCAGCCCTCATTATAATTCCCATCACCATTACCAGTATGCCTGCTAGGCAGGTGTGAATAAGTGGAAACAGTTCCTGAGAATTTATAAGCAGTTTATTAATAGCAATAGTCGTAATAGTCATAAGAGTAGCAACTTTGTTCCTTCTTTAAATCTGTAGATCGGAATTCTAATCATAATCTATTTTTATTTTCCTTTTAATTGGCCTAGAACAGATTCACTGAGGTGGTTAATATATATGAAGTGAGCAATTGTCTGACGCTGAAAAAGTTATTGAGAATCTAAACCTATCAAATTTCTCAACAATGTGTTTCTATTCTTTCTTTTGTTGCACTTATTTCCAAATTTAGGGCCTTGGACATACAAGGTAGACTATGGCAGTGAGCTATACCATCACCTTAACAAACATATTTGAAAATTGAACTCTTTAAAACCCCATTTAATGCAAGACTTGAATCAATTTTAAGTGTAACTTTCAAAGCCAGTTCATCTAATCGTATTCTCTTCCATCTGTATTTGGGAAAAATCTAAGTAGTAACATTTTCTAGCTATTCATGAGTAAAAGGAATGCAAACATCTTATTAATCCAAGCTATTATGAGATAGAGACAATATACCAAGGCTTTCATCTGACTAAAGTTCAATACAAGCACTGTTAAAATTGGGAAAGTGAGTGTTGATGCATTACTGGAATTAACTTCTCTTAACTAAACATACAGCCTAAAGGGACAGGTAGTTTTAAAACTGGAATTTACCTTGTGTTGCATAGATAACCCATGAAACACACACCAGGATATGGCAAAAGAGGTTTAACATATATTTTTAGACACATGTTCCTGCTTTTGCCAAGACAATGAAAAAACATAAAGAAGGCTGTTCTGTTGGTTTCTCCTCTTGAACTCAGTTGTTAGGGTTTCTCGAGAAGGAGCCTTTCTAAAGATGTAGGCAAATAGAGTTAGCGGTTGAGAATCCTTTCATAAACGAACAGATATGTTCCAAAGTTAGCAAAGGTATAATGCTCTTCCCACCTAACTTTGCAGCCATGTTGCTTTTAATATTTTGTTTTTCTAAAGGGTCCTCAAACCCGTGAAATATAAGGAAATTCAGTACCTGCCCCAATGTCTACATGCCTATATTCTGCCTTGAAATTTTCTTTAGCAAACATTCAAGGTCCATCTATCCCAAAATTTTCTCTCTCAGTTGATGTTATGTTTTCTTTGCAGCACTTTGAACATATTTATTTTGATAATGTATCTTAGCCTTAACATATTATTATTCATGCATTTTTGAGACAGTATCTCATGTAGCCCAGTCTGGTCTTGAATTGGCTGTGTAGTGAAGAAAGACCTTGAAATCTTGATCTTTCTGCCTTTGCTTCCCACTTGCTGGATTTATTGGTGTGTGCCACAATACTCATCTTAATCTTACTACAAATTCATAATTGTGACTTTTTAATTACTACTCTCTAGTAATAAAATCTCATAACAATAGCTCTCATCCTAGAGTTACCCTGGCAGTGCTTCCTCCTAAGCCTCCTGTATTCCTCACTATGCGACATGGAGTCCCTAATGTTCCTACTTTCTCCCAGCAGTGGTTTCTTCACTAGCAAATGAGCATCAGAATAATTCTATATGCTTCAGTTGTCAGAATTGAATAAGAAAGCCCCCATTAAGTGCTTATCAGAGGGCAGACATTAGTAAAAAGTAATTATGAACTAGTGATTAATATAACAGCATTTAATGCCTGATGGGGTAGATAAACATGACTCCAGGTGCATGTAGAATTCAAAGCAGAATTCCAAGGAACTGGAGAGGTAACACATATGCTATCAAGTGGTTGCTCAGTAAGCAGAGGAATCTGAGTTCAGATCCCCAGCATGCACATTTTAAGCTTGAGCTGAGCTGTGATTCTAGTGCTGCACACAGAGACAGGTTGACAGGTAGATCCTGGGACTTGCTGGCTCGCCAACCTAGCCTACTTGGGGAGTTCCTTGCCTAGGGTTGGGGACACTGGAGAGATGTTAGTCACATAACACAATTCCTATTAAAGACTAGATTGAGTTCAAGACTATATACCATCATGACTATACTTTGAAACAGTATGTAACATATTTGAAGATTGATGAGAGTCAATTTTAGTTTCATCACTAAAAATTTTAGCTATAGAAATGCACATAACCTTGATTTAGGTATTCTACAACATAATTGTGTATAAAACATGATGCTATGAATCATAAATATATATGTATATTTATGAAGTTTATATTTGATTAGTAGTATTCATGTTTATTCGATTGATTCAAATGTTCCAAAATGTATTCATATGTAATAAAACATGTTATATACTGTGAATATATTTAATTTTTCCAGCTCAAAAATACAAGTTAAAAATTAACATGTTGATTAACTTAGCCAGAAATGTTAGTATGTCCTTTAATTTTTCCCAGGGAATATTTTAAAAAACACATTAAAAATTGCTATTTATTGAAGTGAATTACTCATAATAAAATGGATTCTTTTGAGAAATAAGATATTAAATAGAAAATGAGAAAAGATAATAAACTCTTACTCATAAAACTGGTTTATGGCATTTAGGATTATAAGTTTAAGCAATCAACATTAAAAAACAACAAAAAGTCATAATTATAATGTTTATTCTATGAAATGCTTAATGTAAAATATTTGTTTTAGCAGTTACCAAAGAGTTAACATTTGTGTATTTCCTCCGTAACAAGAAGAATCTAAAAGAGATGTTTGGTGCCTTGAGTTACAACATTTTGATTTGAAAAGTAAAAGAACCATTTTTATTTTGGCTATTATAAATTATAAATATTTGTAATGCTGAAAAAACACATTCCACTGTTGGTTTGTGTTTTTTATACTGTATAGAAAAATATTGCATTTGAAGACATAGGGTACCCAAATGAATGATTATAATGCATATAAAACACTAGAAAATGACAGCTAATTTTATGTTTCCTAAATACAGAGAAACAGGAAAGTTACTTTCTTTGGACATACAGATATAAATTACAGATCGCAGCCTCAATAACTAGGTGGATTCCATGTGTACCACTAGACTGATGCCTTCATAAGAATGGTAATAATAGAGGTGAAAGAAAAATGGGCAAAAGAAATGAAGGGTGGGAGGAAAGCTCAGGCATTTAGTTGTCAAGCAGTAGAGGATTAGTTGGATTTGGTTTTTTTTTTTTTGAGCCTTTTTCTCAAGTATAAAATGAAGGTCATATTACATGTTTTAAAGGCAAATACTACATAATGCACAAAGACCAATTTCTTGACTAGTCTCAATAGTGGATTTAATGAGAATGTCCCCCATAGGTTCAAATATTTGAATGCTTGGTACCATCTTGGTGGAACTGTTTGGGAAGGATTAGGAGATGTGGCCTTGCTGGTGAGGCTTTGAGGTTTTCAAGGCCCGCATTATTCGTTCAGTTATCCCTATCTTGCAGTGGTGGTTGGGTGAACACTCAGTTACTGCCCTGCTAGCCTGCCTGCTGCCCTGCCTCGGCAGCCCATAGACTCTAACTCTCAGAAGTCATAAGCCTCAAGTTAAATGCTTTCTTTTATAATTTGTCCTTGCCACGATGTCTTATCACAGCAGTAGGAAAGTAGCTAGGACATTCTGTCTGAACTGTATGGAAAAATGAACGAGTTTGTTTCTAGAAATTCAGCTGTTCCTAACATAAAGTCCTGCTATTAATCTTTGTTCCCAAACCATTTAGAGCAGTACTAGTGCTCCACATCTTCTTTATGTGGACTTTGGTACATTTAGATTGGTATGGTTCTTTTCTGCACACTTTCATGCTTGGTCGCACTCTTCAAATAAAGAACTGGCCGTTTCAACTGCTGAATCTAATAATGAATGCAGTATTCTCAGTAACATTACAAGAAAAACACCCTGAAAAGATGTTTTAAAAAAGAAAAGAAAGAAATGGTAAATGACCAGGAAGATTCCTTTGCATACATACCTATGGCAATAGTATAGTTATTATTTTGTGTTGAAAAAATAAAAATTGAGGCCAGTGAAGAAGAGTAACTCTACTGCAAGTATTTACTTTTAGCTACCCCAGTTTAATCTGAATGTTATTCTTCATAAAACAATAGGTAAACATCCTCTGAAACATCAAATTGGGAGCTTAATTGAAATTACTCAGCCATCTATCTCAAGAGATAAAATACCTCCCATCTATATAGCTTCATGAAAATTCAGAATTTAAGAGTTAACAGGAGTTCCATTGAGTATTTATATTATGCATATTTAACTCATTTAACTTTTTACCTCAAATAATATAACATAATATTTCTTAAGATATTAAAATTTTTAAAAGAAGTTATCTGAAATATCCTTACTTCTCCTTGATGAATATGAACAGTAAGGGCAGTAATGTTTAATTTACTGTTTGGTACTTTTAAAAGAATAATGAGGAAATTAAAATTCAACGTATCAATCTTGCCTTCCTTCTGTGAAATTAACAAAATTTTCAGTTACACAGTTTATATTTCCTCGTCTCAAACCCTTAAATCCAAAAGCCTATTATAAATCCTTCTTCATCTTATACTTAATAAATCCATGACTGTGTTTACAGTCCACTGAAAAAGAATTTTCAAGATCAATTTTATTTTAGACTTGTATTTGTTGCATATGTTTTATATAAATAACAAAAAACCTTTAAATTAATCCATAGCAACATCCTCAATAAATAATACGTGACACATAGAAGCCTTTGTTCTTTTAAAATATATCACATGAATAATATTTGGGTCTATTATGTCCTTAACATAAGTCAAATACCAACAGAGTATTAATGATGCTTTGGAGCTGGAAAGAAAGGTTATGTTTCTTTCTCTTCAATTCAAAAGGACCAACTTAAGACTATGCTTAATAGCAACTGGAGTTCATTGAGTAATTGTATTAGTTTTTATAGTTTCTGTGATTAAAAATCCCTTGACAGGGGCAACTCTAGGGAGAAGGACTTTATTTTAGACCACAGCTCAAGGGTTCAGCCCATCATGGTGATGGGCAAGTCCCGAAGAAGGATTTTAAGGCAGGTGCTTATACTGCATGCACAAACAGGAAGAAAACAAAAATAACTGCTGTTGCTCAACTTGCTTCCTCCCTTTCTGCTGCTCAACACCCAAGCCTATGAGAGAGCTGTCTGTAATCAGAGTGAGTCTTCCCACTTCAATGCAAGAAAATCCTTCACAGGCACAACTAAATAATCCTTCATGGATCTCCACAAAAGTTTATCTCAGAGTTGAGCCTACACCCTGTTTATAGGACAGTGTCAACCATCACAAACAGCTACATGTTTGGTTTTTCTTTGTTTCATTTTATTATTTACATACAGAGTTTGAATGCTGTACATATTAGGAAATGGATATTTTTATTACTTTATGAAACTTTGCAATCCTGAAAAGCAGTGATCTATGCTTTTTATGTAGATACACAGTCATGGTTTATCTTGGTCTCTTAAAAGGAGAATGATGATAACTGAACACCTATTCACCTTACATCCCAAACACAGACAATCTACATAATATATTATGCATCTTAGGCAGCTTTTGTGGTAGGACACTACATGTATCAACTACACCTCTTCCAAAAATTATCACTGACCAATTAATAAGGAAAGATTTGGAAGCATTCCCTTTCCACCTGGAAATACCACGTGGTCTAGGAGATGTAGGCCCAAGCCTTTGCTCTCCCCTTATGTTGTATTATGCAGACCCTGTAAACACAAGCCGTTTTTCTGGGCAAATCTGAGATTACCAAGGTGGAAAATGAGCCAAGTGCAAAGGTCACTCCAAGCTCCTGCTTAGTTTATCTTTCTTATTTCCTCCTCAAGAATATGAACAATGCAAACTTGGATCATGAACAAGTTTTTCTAAGGCATTCATGAATGCTTAGATGTCAGTGACTGTGGCTTATAAATCCTTCTGCTGTGTGGCAAACTGTTCCTGGATTTTTACCCTTATTTTGCCATGCTGAGTTGATTGTTCGGTCTGCCCTCATCTTTCTAGTCTGTGAAATTGAAATAAGCCACGTACTACTTCATAACCTTGCTTTGTGATTAGAAGTGCCTTAATAAGCGCCAGCATTCTTGGAGAAAGGCTTAGCAAAAACCTTGTTAATCACTTCTCCTCTGGGGCATTCCTGTAGCAAGCCTAAAACAGTTCAATTTGAAGAGAGGAAATGATAGTTAAAAAGAAAAGTTCATTCCTGAATTCCTGAATGTTTACTCTTCTTTTGGTTGTTTTATCATTGTGTCAACGACTGACCAACAAACATAATCCCTATTCTGAAAACTTCCTCAGCTCTCTGATCTTCCTGGAGTCACAGAAAGTAGGATCTGAATGGCTTTAATCCAGTTTGTCTTAGTAATAGACCCACAGTCCATCAAGAAACAAATGCCATTCTATGGCTCTCGTTAAACAGAATTCATGATTGTTTTTTCCCTCAGGACCACATTGCAACCTCAGCCGACAATGGCAGGCAGCCAGCGGGCTCTGCCAGCTGGCTCACTGCTGTTCTCTGAGTTTTGGGAGAACAGGAGCACAGATATTTTTGATCCTGCAGGCGAATTCAAGCATGATCTACAAAGAAAAAGCAAACCTTTGACAATGATTTCACATAGAGGAAAAAGAAGATTTTAACATCACAGAGTCTCCTAATTTCTAAACCCAGATCTGTCCCTTCAAAATGGACCCTTGCCAACCGTCAGTCAGCGTGGATATTTGAAACACATCACCTTTTCCAAGAGTTAATTCTAAGTCTGTGAAAGGAATACAATGGCAAAACTTTGAATACTGAAATATTATTCACTCTGCTTTAATTCATCTCCTCAGTCCATCTCCATGAGGGACTACAATATTACAGTTATTCATTATTGGTGACAGTTGACTTTTGGCCAGTTCTTCTGTACTAGTGTTTATAATTACCAGCAGGAGAAACTCCTGTTCACTGTATAGAATCACTTTCAAATGAATAAAAGATTAAAAGATATCTTTGAACTCTCTTAATAGTAGAGATTACTGGTAAGTTTCTCCTGAGTGATTTTGTAATAGCGGGTCCTTGTTGAAGCTATAGCAAACACAGTCCCTGGTACAGAATAAAAATCTTCCAAGGCGGTATACAATTTGGTGAGTAAATATGAAAATCTAAGCAATATAGAATTTTAGTAAGATGAATTGCAAGCAATAGAAACTGTAAGCACTGGGCAAAAATGTGTTCTTCACAAATCTGTGATTTTTTTTATAAATAATTTCTTAAATTGATATTAGGTACAATCAGTATTTAAATCGTGAAAGCAGATGCCATCTTCCGCAACTGCAAGTTTTTAAGATGTACTGCGACATGCTAGTATTTTTTTCCATAGATGATTTTATGTGTTTGTATGTGCATATGTGTTTTTATATGTGTGTGTGTATGTGTGTTATTCAAAAAGGTTTTTCTTAGAAATTTGATGTCTATCTTTAAGATAATAAGTTTTTGTTTAATATACAAGCTTTATATAATTGGTATTTCTGAGTTTTAAAGCATGTGTGAAACTATTCCATACTTAGTATGCTTTATATTTTTAATATTATTTTAGTGAAATTACAGAATCATTTTAAATTTCATTTCATTTTATTTGGTCTTTTTGTATGTTAGTAAACACAGCACCCTGCCCTTGAGCTACATCACCAAATTCTCCAAAGTAATTTTATTAATGGGTTATTTTTCAGGTAAGGTAGATTATTTTTCAATTAAGAAGGCCCTTTGAAGAGATCTTTTTTGTTCTACAATTGAGTGTATCTGCTAGTTTTTTAAATGTAAGGTAATTTTTGAAACACAAGCTAAGAAAATTACATGAGAAGGCAGTTTCCTTATCTAGATTAAAATTGGCATTATCATCCATTGTCAAAAGCAAGACCAAATACAACATTATGAAACATATTAACCAATATAGAGCAGTTACTAAAAATTACTAGTATATGAATGCTAGGATTTGACAAAGCATGCTGTAGGTGAGACAGTTGTGATGCCATAGTTTCCTGGAAAGATACCCTTCTTGATAAAATGAAATCACTGAAAAATATGTTTATTTATATAGTTTTTCTTTTCTGTTTAACAAAACTTCAAGTTCATTGTATTGCTCTTTTCTGTCACTAAGAATGTATTTATAAACAAGGTATATAATATACCCAGTCTCTTGGAACTTATATTAGAGAGAAGACAGATACTAATATCTATTACAGATATGATGAAATCAGGTAGATTAACCTGTGAGAAGGAAAAAGATTGGAGATTGACAGAGAGCAAATGAAATTCAGATAATTATCTTTGTGGAGACAAGGAAATTGGAAGATCTCATGTCCTGTTCTCTCAGTGAACTGGGATATAAAGGTCCCAAGGGAGATGTGCTCTTGATGTTCCTGTGGAGAGGGAAAGAAAACAGGTTTGACTAGATCTAGCAGTGAATGAATGATTAAAAGGACTGGTACTCATCCTGAGTTTTGTTCTCTAGTTCTTGTAGGCCACAGTAAAGTAGACTGAACACCCAACGCAGAGAATTGCAGATCACCTGTGGCAACATCTTGCTTACATCTTAGAATATCCAAATATGGAGAAGTTAATTGTTCTATAGAGCTTATAGTAATGTGAATTTGGGTCTTTGTTGGTGATACATTCTTGTTTCTTAATTTAAATACTCAACACCGTCAACTATGCTTACAATTTTAATGGATTTTCGGAGAACACTAGAAAGCAATTAAAATCACTTGACATAATATTTCCCTTTTCATTCTAGTTCATGATTGCATTTTTAAGTTCGTTTATGAGATATTTCTATTAAACAATACCCATTCTTTGTGTCTTTTCTACAAAAACCTCACATAATATTTTAAAGGTGTGTATATGTTTCTCTATCTAATTGGAATGATATTAATCCATTACTTCTAGAAAGAATATGAATATTGTCTTTTAGATTAAAGAATCTATTGTATTGTGAATATTTTTATGAAAATAAAAATTAGCTATTTTCTAGAGACAATAATTTTAAGTTAAATGTGGACCTCTTAGGAAAAATTTTGCCTAAATGAGAGCATTCATCTATGATGAATGCAGATTAGCATTGGTTACTCAATCTGAGATTTTATTTTGGTGTGGTATTTTCCCTTTTCTTCATTTTCAAGACATGAATATCTGCCAAGTAAACACTATATTTAAACCCCTGAGAAGTTCAAAAGAGATTGGAGACAGCAAAGGGAGTTCTTTTATATTTCAATATCCTCTGTAATTAACATTTCTGTCTCGGCATTAAGAAAACTAAGCTTTGCCTGCTTTTGATTTTCATTTTAGTGGTTGAGGCCATTATTATTTGTGTGAAAGGACAATCTAGCTGTTAATAGTAACACAAGTGTAAATTGGAGAGTAATTGGGAGAGATAATTTGCTGTTATGAAAACATGTCCAAATATTTGTTCGCGTAGTTGTCAACAAAATAGTGATTGTAAGACCAAGCAGTATTCCTCCTCAAACTCCAACTGTGTTATTGAGGGCTTGGCCTCTAAAGAGCCATGTGATCAAAACCTATCACTTGTCATTTAAAATGAGGCATACTCTTAGTAGAAGACATATGGGTGGGTCTGTTTAAGCACTTTCTTCTTCGAGAACATCCGAATTCTTTGCAAGATCTCTATCAACTATGACAAAGTAAGATGCTTAAATCTCAATGTTAGGTGTATAATAGCCACTGATTCTAAAAATGAAAATACACATGTTTCGACAGATTGTTAAAGTTTCAATTAGAGACAAGCTCAATAAATAGAGTCCATTTCAGAGCATCTCTATATATGCTGTATCAGGAAAATAGTATGTAGGGATTACGTATACATTCTCTAGAGTATGGAAACACTAGTGGTTCTCAACCTGTAGATCAACACTCTTTTGGATCTTATCATATATCCTGCAAATAAGATTTTTGCGTTATCACTCATGACAATAGCAAAATTACAGTCATAAAGTAGCAACTAAATAATATTTTGGTTGGTGGTCACCACCTCATGAGGAGCTGTATTTAAGAGTTACAGCATTAAGAAGATTGTTATAGACAATAAAATAAGGTTTCAGCTATAGCTGGTGGTAGAACAGTTAGCTACTATAAGTTAGATCCTATATTTGACCCACAATAATGCAAAAAGACAGCAAGTAATATCAATTTGTAGAGCAATTAAATTGTAGAACAATAATATATCATTCATAATAGCTGTTACTGAATAATATTCTCTTTTGTTTTTTTTTGTTTTTTATTATTTATGTATTTATTTAAGATTTCTGTCTCTTCCCTGCCATGGCCTCTCATATCCCTTCCACTCCCCCAATCAACTCCCCCTCTTTCATCAGCCCGAAGACATATCAATAGTAGTGTGTGTTTTCTACAATTTTTGTTTTTTCTTTTTTTTACAAAGTAGAAGGCCATCAGCTGGTACAGAACAAATATGCTAAAAAGAGATATATTCGATTAGACTGATGATAGACAAGTGTTTTACATTTAGTTGGGCATAATCATGAAGTACTTTTTCATTAAATAAAAAGTAGTTTAATTGGCAATTCCAATGACAACATGATTTTTGCCCTTTAGAAAGTCAACTTTCCATTACCTGACATCAGCCAGGGAATGTGTAGCCTACTCTAAAAGACATTACCTGGTGTTTTGAACCTTTAGATGAACATACCTAATACACCGACTTTTGAAAGCCATCGTGGGATTATGCTATCAAGTAGTGACCATCAACTAGAATCTCACTGCTGAGACTCAGCTCATAGTTTCTGATCATCCACTCAGAAACTGGCTACATTTGGCTACTGTTGTATTGAGTGAGTTCTGTACAATTCTTAACTCAGAAAACTGACAGTAGTCATTTATATTATATCTAGTAGAAAATTAATGTATGTGTTCAAAACTATAATTAAAATTTTTAATTGTCAAATTTGAACACTACCTTCAAAGTAAATATTGCCACTTTTTTGTTTGTTTTATATAAAATAACACTAAGGAAAAATGTATCTCTTTTGCCACAGAAATACATGTAAGTGCACTGAACTCTTAAACTGTCTGTGGTTGTTGTGGTTGTTGTTGTTCTTGAGGCTGGTTTCTCTCTACATCCCAGTCTAGCTATATGGTCCCGTCTAGCTTCAGCCATATTGCTGTCCTCCTGCCTCAATCTAGATCTTATTACGTGCATGAAAAAATGTATTGGTTAAATTGATGAATATAATATTTTAACCCTTTCAAAAATGCATTAAATTACATGCTTTAGAATAATCTAGAATATATACTTTAATTTTTCACACTCTTGAATTGATAAATAGGACTTTAACCCAGTGGTGGTGCATGCCTTTAATCCCACCACTCGAGAAGCAGAGGCAGGTGGATCTCTGTGAGTTTGAGGCCGGTCTGGTCTACAAGAACTAGTTTCAGGATAGGTTCCAAAGCTACAGAGAAATCTTGTCTCAAAAAAAATGGGACTTTACTCATATTTATCTAAGAAACCATAGCATGGTTATATGTAAATTAATATAGTATGCAAGAATTTAGTTCTCAGGAAGAAGAGAGAAGTCAGCAATTAAGAACACTTACTACTTTTCCAGTGGGCAAGCATCAGTTTCCAGCATCTACTTGGTGACTAACCACAATCCAGTTGTGAGTCACATGGTGAGTCACTCCTGTTCCAAGAGATTCAGTGTCCTTTTCTGGATGTTGTGGGAACCAGGCATGCATGTGGTACACAACTATACATGTTTTTTTTTTTAAAAAATGCCTCTACATAAGAAATAGTTTTCAGCAACATTTTCTTTTTTAAAAAAGGAATTTTATACTTTATACTAACTTGATAATATTATACCATTCATACATGTTAATATAGTCTTGTATTACATTCCTTAAACCTACCTTGCATGAAACGTGATTTATCTGAGTTAGATAAAAAAAAAAATAAGTTAAAAAGAGAGAGAGCTAAAAGGAGCCTAACATATAACTACATATCATAAAGAATATCAGAATCATACTAATTAACATTTTATTAAATGCCAAATTTTATAACCTTATAACTATATAGAACATGGTAACAATTTAAAAAAAATGATAATTCTGTGTGCTGTTTTAGTTGTCTTTTTCATAGACAGTGTTTATCTCTATATCTTTGTAAGCTTTAAAGTCAGTTATAATCTATATATGACTATAGCAGATGATATTTTTATATATTTTGACATATATAATCTGAGATACATTGATGAGAATCACTATTAGCCTATTAAAATACAAGAAATAATATTTTAGCACATATTTCGTAAGTAGCTACTCTCATGAAATCATTGCCTTGGCTCTAAGGTAGATAGTAAGGTTTGTATTGGTCTGTTTTTGTCAGTAGAACACAAACATAGACATATCTGGGGAAATCAATTTTTCTTTATTCTCTCATACAATACATCCCAATCACAGCTTCATCTCCTTCCACTCTTCCAAATCTCCATTCACTTCCCCTCTCCTCCAGATATACCCCTCTTACTTTCCCCTTCAGAAAAGAGCAGACCTCCAAGTGCTATCAATCAAACAGGGCATAAAAATAATAATAAGACTATACACCAACCCCCATATGAAGGCTGGATGAGGTAACCCAGCAGAAAGAGCAAGGAAAAGGGTCCTAAGAGCAGGCAAGAGAGTCAGAACTGTCTCGGCTCTCACTGCTAGGAGTCTCACAAAAACACCAAGCTAACAACTGTAACATATATGCAGAGGACCTAACTCAGACCCATGTGGGCTCCATGGTTACCACTTCAGTGTCTGCGAACACCTAAGAGACCTGCTTAGTTGATTTCTGTTGGCTGTTCTCTCCTGGTGTCCTTGACCCCACTAGCTCCTATAATTCTTCTTTTGCCTTTTTTGGCATGGTTACCCAAGTTCCAAGAGGAGGGACCCACCTGAGATCTCCAATTTGGGTGTTCTCTCTGTTCCTCATGTTTAGCCATGAGTCTCTCTGCATTTTACTCCCATCAGTAGCTGCAGGAAGAAGCCTCTTGGAAGAGACAACCTTAACTGAGAAAAACCTGCCTGTAACTAAGTCTAGGAGATACTGTTTTAATTTATGATTGATACCTACTGTGGATAATGCCACCTCTGAGTGGTGGCCCTGAGATCTATAATAAGGCAGGATTTAAAACCTAGAAGGAGCAAGCTGGTAAGAAGGATACCTCCACGGCCTCTGTTGTAGTTCCTACCTCCAGCTTCCTGCCCCTGGCTTCCTCCCTTGATTTAGCCTCTGGGATGAACTGTAACCTGGAGTTGTAAGAGAAAATGAACCCTTTTCCCCACAAGTTGCTTCGGTCATGGTGTATTATCACAGCTATAGGACTAGAGCATGCTATAGAAAGCCACATTGCCTCTGCACCCCAGCAGTCAGCATTATGTTTCTATAACGCCACCCAGAAATGAAATTCACTAGTTCTAGAATTCATCATTACATGCATATCAGCACCAAACACAAAGAAGCTTTCTTTGTTTAGAAACGCTTTAAAATAAAAAGCTGCAGGGTATTTTCTTTGACATTTGAAGACAAAATACCAATATTCCCTGCTAATAAGAAGCAGTTTGCATTTAGTCTTGTTTTATGAATCACGCCACATGAACTGTAATCTTCAAAACCTAAAAATATACAAAGGCTTTGTGTCCTGCTAATGTACATAATCTGACTTCTACATCAGATTTTAATTATCGGCTTAACTATTGGTAAAACTTGGTAATGTTATTGATTTGACTTATTAAAATTGCTTTAGAAACTAGTTTCCAGAAAACTCCAATTTTTAAATAGAATGGATTTGTTTTAGTTTTAGAGATACTTGATATACTTTCTCAGTCTTTGAGTCTTGGTACTCACTATAATTTTGAATCCTAAAACTGGAAAAGCAGAAGATTAATTAAACCATCCACAAAGTTAAAAAAAGAAAGAAAGAAATCTCATGTAGCTCTCTCGTATTGTCTCTCAGTTCTTTCCAGAACAAATGAAAATCATTCTTTTAATCAAAAGTTAAATTAGGAGGCACATTAGTATGCAGTTAAAATTATGTAAATAGCTGGCTGAGGTAGCACACACCTGTAATCCCACTTCTTGAGATGCCATGTGAAGAGAATCACAACTTTGTGGCTGGCTTAGCTACCTAACAAATTGTTCTAATAAAAAGACTATTGGAACATATAACCCACATGTTAAGTATTAATATGGAGCAAAATACTTTAATTTTACGTGATGGAGCATCAAAGACATATTCTTCACTGCCCCTAATTCAACAGATGCTCATATTTCATAAATGATGGTGATTTTTTTTTCTTCTTTGGATGAAGATTGAAATGCTATCTATGACTAAGGATTACTTATACTATTTTAGCATGCATTCTTTCCAATGAGTGAATAGAGATACTGACACATCTAAAATAATATAAATGAGATAAAGACATCTTTGTGCTTATCAAGAACTATTATGGATGCTGTTTCTTTCTAAAATAAGGTTTGTTTAATTACACATATTAAGCTCTTAAAATTTATTAAGATCTGTGTTTATTTGTGTGTGTGTGTTTAACAATACTTATACAAGGTTCTTATGACTTTGGTATGGCCATTTATATTCATAAACAGAAAAGGAAGTATTGTGAAACTTTAAAAAATGCCTCATAAGTGCATAGTTATACGTCGTTTAGCAAATATCCATAAATACCAACCCAGCTTCAAATATTGGGTACACTGAAGACTTGTCAGTAATAAAAAAGAAAACGATACCTGTCTTCCTAGAGCTTATATGTTAAAAACTTGGGGAACACCGAGATATGAAAGCATCAAGTATTCAACAGATTAGATAGTAAATAAGTAAGGAGAAAAGAATAAACACAAGGATCCATGTCCTGTGTCAGAATGAGTGATCTACGGGCTACCATTATTAGTAAGTCTGGAAGGTCTGAACGGTAACCTGGAAGCCCAGTGCACCTGAGAGGATTCATTCTGCCTTTGAATAGGTCGTGATCAGACTGGAAGCATCCAGACAGAGGAAAGGAGAAGATCTGTGTCCCCCTCATACCGAGAAGGCAGTGTTCTAGACTCCATCTTCACGCTGCTAAATGCACAGTCTTCCTAGATCATATTGATGATTCTGTCACTTCACTTCAACCTCTCATCACTAAATCATTGATTTTGGAGCATGTCACACAATAATGAAGACTTTACAACTGCTCCTAAAAAACAGCTTCCAGTATCTTCATTTTCTACTGGCATCATATTTTACTGTCATTATTGAAAAATAATTTTCCCATTCTGGTTAATGTAATTATGCAGTTACGGCAAAATGGGCTTATAAAGGGAAGCCACCCTTGAGGGCTGTCACTGCCGTGCAGTGTACTTCCTAAAATTTGGGCTGTCAAACCCACTTACGGTAAGATCCTAAAAGTTATATGCAAGCTCTGTAGACAACTGAATCTAAAGTCATTATTTATTCTCTGTGTAAAAATGTGCTGTGCATTCGAACCACCCTGTGAAGTAGATTCGCGTCTCTCAACGATATTACAAACAACAGGGAAGAACTGACAAGGTTATAGGAAAATGAATCAAACCGTACGATGTTGCACAATGAATTAATATATTAGTTCATGGAATCGTCGCGTTCTCTGGTGAAGGACCAAGTGAGGGAGTTTGTTGAGGCAGTGATGAAGTTGGATGTTGCAGCTGAGGGATTTATGGCCTCAAAGCAGTTCTTTTTTCCAGAAGTTCCATAGTTATTAGAGCATTAAATGCTAAATTCTGCATTTATGTACTGATGGAAGTCTCAAAAGATGAGCTGTCTGAAGCCAAACTATAAAATGCCATATGTGGTTAGGTCAAACACTCTAATCTGCTCCCCAGTTATTACTGTCACGAAGCTACTTTTTATTGTGTCAAGTGAAATAAAAATGAGAGGTTGCCTGTGCCTTACAACCAGAAAAACATCACCAAACCACGCTTTCCTGAGCTTAATAGAAGCAAAAGCATTTAGGAACCCTGCATATACAAAACATCTTTCCCATTCTCTGCTCTATGATTGGAGGGGTGACTTATTTTAATTACGTCTCAGGTATAGAGGAAGAAACGCTTTTCTCCAAATTTCTTCTTGAGTCTGAAATCACAATTCGCTTACCCAGCAACCCTGTTGCTGCTGCTGCTGCTTGGAAATATATGCAAATCGTGTTGCCTGCAGAAAGGTCAAAATAATTAATTGGATTGGTTAGTAAGAAACACTTCCACATTTCACGATAGTCTTATTTTTAAAATTCCGTTTCTCTCATCTTTCTGTTTACATGCAAAAAAGACACACATACCTTTGTATAAGCAATTGTCATACAGTTACATGTGTACATGAATTTACTGTGTCCCTGGCAAAACACAAAAACCCACGGAAAAGAATATGTCTAGGATTTTCTGGGTTTCCAAACTAACCTTTACTGGGTAGAAGTTGAGCCAGGAGGAAATTACTTCATCTCCATTAAGCTCTGTTTCCTCTTATCTATAATCTTCAAATTTTCTTTCTCAGTCAACTAATATGCATGGATCTATTTCCATATACAGCAGATCTTTCTTATTCCGCGGTTTTAGGAAAATGGTCATCACGAACTTGCAGAACCTGAAACTAGGCGTGTTTTATTTGCGAACTTGTTATGATAGATCCATATACAAAATCACTTTAAGGGTACATGACACAACCTCAGGAATGAGACAATCATTCCCTGCCAGTGTTGGTAATCTGGTGCCTCTGTGACTTAGAATGGAGCAGAAGCACAAGGTCCCTTCTTAGATGAGAATTTGTACCAATAATTGTATTCTACAGATATGAACTGAAAAGTCAAGATTTCCCCAATCACTAAGACACAATTTGCCACATTCCTTTTGGTGTTGACAATATTTCCAATTAGTCCTATAATATAAACCTATTTCATAAACAAATTAGCCCCAACAAAAACATAACTACTAAAAGAGCCAAAGAAGACATGAGCCAGTAGAAGGGAGGGGTTATTCTTTTCATCCATGTCAAAAAACACCTCAGGATGCAACTGGAGTTTTCTGTTATTTCTAGGAAGTCAGTTTTGTTTTTGACCTTGGGGATAAAACATATCTGGATAACCATCACTCTTGCATACATCTATAAAAGACCCATTTAAAATTAGATCACAATTTACTTACATAAATAATCACAGAATTATAAACACAAATAATCACCATAATAAAATGGTTCTGAAGTTAGTGGTAGTGGTTCGGCAGACTCAGAGCCATGTTTTGAACACTGAGGATACAAAGCAATCATGTAAAATTTCCTCCTTCATAAACGCTTCAGGCTCTTAAGAACAGGGACAATGTACCACTTAATTATAGCTCCCAAGATGGATACACTGTCCGTCACGTCACTGATACTTACCAAATAAGCTAAGACAATAAATGAGTCATTTAGAACCAGTCCAGATTTCAACTGCATTCTCGCAATGACAAGGTAAGGTCTTCTCTTCTAATTTCTCTCTATTACTAATAGGTCAGGAATGAGACAGGTTGAGCAAGTGTCACAGTGACAGGAGGAAGCATCCTTTGGGTATACGTCTAAGAGTGCTATAGCCAGATGTTTAGGTAGATTGAGTCCTGTCTTCTTTAGGTACCACCAAACCTATTTCCTTAGTGGTGGTACCAGTTTTCAGTTCACCCAGCGATGGATGAGTGCTACCATTGCTTTATATTCTTGCCCACATGGGCTGTCATTTGTTTAATTGATTAGCTACTCCGGTGGTTGTAAGATGAAATCTCAAAGTAGTTCTGATGAACATTTCTCAGATACTGAAGAATAATGAACATGTCTTTAAGTGTTTTTCGGTCATCTGAGTTTCCTTTTCTGAGAATTCTCTGTTTAGATCCATATCCCATTATTAATTAGGATGTTATTTCTTGATTATCAAGTTTCCTGAGTTTTGCTCTTGGATATTAGTCCTCTCAGATGTATCGTTGATAAAAAAAAATCTCTTCCCATTCTGTGCATTGTTGCCTTGTCAGAATGATAGTTTCCTGAGGTCCCATTTATTAATTATTGATCTTAGTGCCTGTGCTAATGGTGTTCTGTTTAGAAAGTCTTTCCTATGTCAATGAGTTCAAAGCTATTCCCAACTTACTTTTATATCAGATTCAATGCATATGATTTTATATTGAGGTTTTTGATCCCTTTGGAGTTGGCCTGTCTTTTAGCAAGAATGGGATACTGCAGTCTCCCACTTTCAGATTTTAAGAGTCAGTTTGTGATTTAAGCTGTAGAATTGTTTCTTTTATGAACTTGGTGCCTTCATGTTTAGTACATAGATGTTAAGAAGTGCACTATCCTCTTGGTGGATTTTTCCTTTGATGAGTATTCAATGTACTTCTTTCTTCCAATTTGTTTATTCTGAAATCTATTTTGTGACATATATAAAGGCCACACCAGCTTGCTAATTAGTTCTATTTGCTTGGAATATCTTTTTCCATTCCTTTACTTTGAGGAGATGTGGTTTTGTTTTTCTTTTTCTTTCTTTCTTTCTTTTTTTTTTTTGATGTTAAGGTACATTTCTTGGATGCAGCAGAAGGATGGATACTGTTTTTACATCTATTCTGTTTTTTGTACCGATTCTATTCCTAATTTTATTGGTGAATTTAAACCATTGATGCTGAGAAATATCAGTGAGCAGTGTTTGTCGATCCCTATTATTTTATTGTTATTGTTGCTATTGTGGCGGCGGCGGTGGTGGTGGTGGTGGTGGTGGTGGTGGTGGTGGTGGTGGTGGTGTGCATGTGTGCACGCATGTGTTACCCTTTAGATTTGCTAGTCTGGTTATGTACTCCTTGTGTTTTCTTGGGTGTGGTTAACCTCTTTAGGTTGAAGTTTTCCTCTTAGCACCTTCTGTAGGAATGAATTTGAGATAGATATTACCATAAATTTGGTTCCACCATGAAATGTCTTATTTTCTTTATCTATTGTGTTTGAAAGTTTTCCTGGGTATATTAGACTGGGCTCGAATCTTTGGACTCTGGAGTCTGTTTGACCTCTGTTAGAAGACAACAGATGACTCTGGCCAAAGAAGCAGGTCGACTAACTGCATAGCTTCACTTCCTCATTGGTTCCCCTGAAATCAATCCCTCAGTCTTATCCCCTGCTTATAACAGGCCACCTGCTTTAGCCTCTCCTCATCCCCTTTTCCAATGGATCACACAAATCTTCCTTTCCAAACTTCCTTCCCCTGACTCATTGTTTTATCCCAGTCCCTACACCAGTAGGCATTTCCTGGGAACAGGAAGGCCACTCCAGAGAGAGAAATGCTACCTAATTGCAGACTGGTAGCAGACCATCACCTCTACTTCCTCTTCTCCAAATCCAATCCCCTGCCCCGGAGTTTCATCCCAGATCTGTACCAGACCTTTTTCTCTCTGCCCCATTCCCAAGAGACTAGGTAGATCCTGGTGGAATACCTTGCTTTCATCCTCCTGTGAACCTCAGCCCCCCTTCCTAGCCTATTCTCATTCCTAAGTGTCAGTTCCCCAAATCTAACAATACACTTGACCTGGAGCCCAAGTGGGCACAACTATCTGGAGCCAAGAAGGATATCATACCAGGCAACACACAGTGGTCACATTCTCCTAAGAACCAGAGAGAGCAGTAGAAACAAAGGGATAAAACATCCACCAAGCAAAGACCATGCCAGACACCAGCACCTAGAATTATACTCTTCCTAAACCCAGATTCCTAGAGAATAATATTAAAACACAGTCAATAACGGTAAGGAACAGAGTGTCTGCACTAGAGCCCAGCAACCATACCACAGCAGACTGTCAATATCGCAACATAGCTGAAGCACACGAAGAAGACCCTAAGGCCAGATGGTGGTGGCACACAGTTTTAATTCCAACAGTTGGGAGGCAAAGACAGAGGTCAGTTAGTCTGTGAGTTTGAGGCCAGCCAGGTCTACAACAGCAACAACCAGGGCTACACAGAGAAGCCCTGTCTCTAGGAACTGGAAAAGATAAAAGAAAACAAAGAACCAGACCTTAAAATAGCAGTAATGAATATGATAGATGCCTTTAAAGAGGAAATGAATCAATCCCTAAAGAAATCAATGAAAACACAAACAGTAAAGTGAATGAACAAAATCGTTTAAGATCTGAAAGTAGAAATAGAATCAATAAAGAAAACCAAACCTGAGGGTAATCTGAAAATGAAAAATTTAAGAACTTGAACAGGAACCATAAAGGCAAACTTCACCAACAAAATAAAAGAAATGGAAGAGAAAAATCTCTTGTATTGGAGACATGATAGAAGAAATGGATATCACTGTCAAAAAAAATGTTAGATCTAAGAAATAAATTCCTGGCACAAAACATCCAGGAAAACTGAGACACTATGAAAAGAACAAATCTTAAGAATAATAGGAATAGAGGAAGGAGAATAAACCCAGGTAAAAGATACAGAAAACATTTCATTTTTAACAAAATCATACAAAATATTTCCGTAACCAAAGGAAGGAGATGCCTATCAAGGCACAAGAAGCATCCAGAACATCAAATAGACTGGACCAGAGAAGGAATCTGACTTGGCACATCATATCCCAAACATTAAATGTGCAGACTAAAGAAAGAATATTATAGGCTTTAAGGGTAAAAGACCAAGTAGCATATAAGGGCAGACCTATTAGAAGAGCAGCTCACATCTCGGTGGAGACTGTAAAAGCCAGAAGGGCCTGGACAGATGTTCTACAGACTCTAAGAGATCCAGATGCCAGCTCACACTACCATGTGTTTTCTTATCCTCCAGTTTGTTTGTTTGTTTCCCCAGGAGATAGAGTTTCTTGTGCTTCTTAAGATTGTAATTAAAGTCCGGCTGTGACAAAAATAATGAATACAAGATTAGTTTGTATACAAGGGGAAAAATAAAGTAACATCTATGTTTTATGTTCCTTCTGCCTGAAGATATCGGCTATTAAAACCTATCAGATATACTTGTTGACACATTTTCCTATGCTGAGGCCTTGCTGGTACAGTAAGCTTGAATAGATTGAGATTCCATTTTGCTTTCAAAACCTTATCTGTTTTTCTACAGTCGATAGTATTCCATTTTAACTTAGCCTGCACTGTCAGATGTTGCATAGAGGGTTGTTATATGGTTGTTATATTTAGCTGTTTTTTTTTCTTTAAAAAGATATCCTTTCTTCAAAAAGGAATCAATATGCCATAAATATGATGGCCCTCAAAACATGTTACCTGATTCCTTCCACTTGTGTTGAAGTATAGCAGGTCTGAGCCCACTTCTATACCAGATTCCACGTTGGCTACATGTTTCTCCCAGAATCAGTAAAACCCAAACCCATTAAGAAGTGAGAAGCTCTTTCCCCACTTTGGCTGTGAGCTTGCAATGGTTTGCTGATTGGACTGTAAGCTGCTGAGAGGCAATATCCTCTAATTCTTATCTAAAATTGGTAGCATATGATAAGGTACCCGTAGGTGATTGATGCTTGTTAAGTAGATGGCAGAGAGATTAACTGGGGAAACAAAAGGATGATTCTAAGCTGGTGTGGTCTTCCAGTCACACACTTGTTAGTTCTTTCATCAAATATTCCATGTCTCAATTAGAAAATATTGGTTCTCTACCGAAATCCTTCTATTAAACCCAGTTAACTTTCTTAGAGTCTAGATGTCAAGGAAGGGGTGGCTTAGTGATTTCTCCTGCCCTCCTTATTGATTCAGCATCTCATCTTAAATCCCCAGATCCTTGTGTGTCTCACCAGTTCAGACAAGCACAATTCATTTAGCCATTCCTTAATCTTGTGTTTGTTTATGCCTGATATATTCTGAGCATCTTTGTAATACGGGAGACTAAAAACAAACAAACAGACAAGCCAGATCTTTGTCTTTGTGAAAATTATAGTCTAGAAGCAGAAAAAGTTAATAATTAGAAGAGGATCATAAGAAATGCCATGTTGTAACTCCAAAATAAATGCTATTTCAGGTCAAGGACTGTTTGTATTCTGAGAGCTCATCACAAGGTAATATGACCTTATGGGGGAATTCAAGATTCTCTCAGTTAGGTAAAGGTGTCCTAGTACCTGAAGAACAAACTGGAATTTTGTTAGGTAAAACCACAATAGGGAGAATGCAGGCAAACTCTTGAGACAGAATAAACAAAGAACTGAAAAAGGCAACAACATGGTTCAGGAAATGCAAAAAGACAGACCATGAGCAAAGATCACATCAGTAGAATTAGATCATACAGGGCATCTCAGGTCATGTGGGAGATTTGTTTGAGAGCGTTGGGAGGCCACTGAAAGGTGTTGAACAAGGGACGGAAATGAGCAGATTTCATTTTTAAATTTTCACCAAGCCTCAGTGTGATGTGCAGACAAAAGGGCATGAGGTGGATGGGAGAGATTAGTTTGTTGTCAAGGTGAGTTTTCAGGCTTGTGCAACTAGATGGATGTGGGTGTTATTCATTGTGATAGAAACACACTGAGTTGTGTGGGAAGACTGTGAATTTGATTTTGGACATGAATGTGTGTTGGGAAATAAATCCTAGGAGAGGTGTCTTATAGGAAATTGAATGCATTGGCCTGGCATACAGAAGGTATCTTTTGTGTTTGTATCATAAGTCATGTTGTGGAAGGAGAAGATTATACAGGATAAAAAGAAGGGGAGCCTGAGACTGAATTTAGGATAGTCCAGCATTCAGTGTCTTTGTGAAAAAGAAAAAACTCCTAAATGACAAGGAGCTGACACAGAAGAGAAAGTGAAATAAGGCATATGTGTGCCAAAAGCCTGGGATGTTCTGTTCCGAAGAGAAAAGATGGTGTTTTAGAAACTTGATAAGACCATCTGAACGCTGGAAGTGTCTAAGAGAATCAGTGACATAATGATCTCAGGGGTATCAGCAAGATTTCTTTCATTGGAGTCAGGGGGGCCGAGGTCATGAAGCTGCAGGAATGAGACATGCCTCATAATTAAAATGGAGACAGCACAGACAGCTCAAGCCTCACTGAGGTTTGCGAATTGGGATATTGGCAACACCCTGGGGAAGTAAGGGACGTAAAAAATTAGTCTCTAGGAAGTTGCTTGTGATGAAAACAAACAAACAAAAATCTAGTATACTTCCTAGAATTCTCCTCTTATTTTCTCTTCCCTTCCTCTTTTCCTTTTCCTTCTCAGCTTTTTTCCTTCTCTTCTTCTTCTTCTTCTTCTTCTTCTTCTTCTTCTTCTTCTTCTTCTTCTTCTTCTTCTTCTTCTTCTTCTTCTTCTTCTTCTTCTTCTTCTTCTCTCTGTCTTCCAAGAAAGGTAACACGAGCTGGCTTCCAAATCTCTATCTCCCTGCCTGCATTTCCCCGGTGCTGCGGTTGCAAACATGCCTGCAATAAGCTATTTAGTGTCTATTTGTGTTGTATTGGAGACAGAACCTAGAGCCTAATGCATGCTAGAAAGATGACCTCCTATTTATTCACATCTTCACCTCTGGTTAAATTACCAAGCAGGATGAACAGTTTATCATTATATTTCCTACTGTGGATTAATAGAACCTTAATGTCCAACAGGAATCCCAAATACACAGTAATTCATGACACTGATGTTTGACTCGAATATTTTTCTGCATGTTTCTGTGGTATTTTTGTAAGGGAAATTGAATTAAAAGTGAAGGTCAAGGAAGAAAATACTCTAGATAAACTATTAGGATTCAATGATTCAATTAGGATTCACTGATTTGTGATAAATCTGAAGAAGAAAATGGATTTATTATTGAATTTTAATTTTATTCACTTTTTTCCCTTTTCTTCCTTCTCTATAGTCTACCTTTGCTTCTTTACTTTTCTTTTTCATAAGTGAATATCTGATGCTTATTCTGTAGACTGCAAGGTACTAGCTGCCAAGAAGAAATGAAATTAAGAAATAATAGCAAGTACATTGAAGACTGTACCTGCATAAAGACAGAAAGAAACAAAATAGAGGAAATAGGTGGGAAACATAGTTGATTAGGATGTGATTAATACGTGGGACAATCAGAGCACTGTGGAGATGACAAAGATGAACAGAGATTCATTTACAAGCTCAGTGGAGATCTAAAGGAAAGAGATATTGATCACTATAATCAGTAGACACATATTTTATAAAGGAACAATAAAGGAAAGTGAAGGTAATGGAAGCATTCTCAAGATTCAATCAGTAAAACTGCAGATGTGCAAAAGATAAATGTAGTAAAGTGGGGGTCATGTAAATTAGAGCATCTTAAAGGGAGCTTTGTAGTAAGTATGATTATCATTATCATGGCCAATCACCCATTAGACATTGGTAGGACATCCATGCATGTGTGTACATATATGTGGACTTATACATAGGAGGCATTAGAAAATGGCAACAATAAACAGTAGTGAAGATGCTCTTGAATTATTTTTAGGGGTAGAAGGTTATACTAATCCTGAAGACTGAGACACAACCCGGGGCACAAGAAACACAATGAAAAGAATGTTGCCTTTGCTGGTTTGCCCCTCAGATCTATCTGTGCAGCTAACAGTCATGACCTCTCTGCCAGCTGTTTTCAAGAGCCTTAGCCACAGAGAGTTTAATGAGTTAAGCCTACTTTCACAGCAACAAATTATACAGTAATTTGTTTTCTTTTATTGATGTACATGTTATATATGTTTCTACTTTAATGTCCTCATTTGCATAAGCTTAAATAGGCATGTGAATTACAGCTCTGAACCTGGTCTGACATAGTTAATGGGCCCCTACACTGTGGGTATCTGCTTAAAAATACATGCGGCAGGAATTCAGTATTAAAAGCATTTCTGGCCCTGTAATATAGACTATGAACTTAGCCCTGAGTTCAAAATATAGCACAAAAGGAAAATAAAAAAGTTAGAGAATAAAATAGAAGTATTTTTATTATTCACAACCATTCCATTTTAATCTGAGTCTATTTTGTACATTATTTATGCAATTGTCTGTTTCATAATATGTATATATATATATATATTTGTCATATCAGAGTCCTCATTATACATGCACAGCTAATTATGATGCAAGTGTGAAAATTATTAATAGTGTTATACATTAACAGAGAAGGTGTGGACATTACAGAGAAAGTGGCTTTGGAGTTGTGCCTTGAACTATCACTAGTAATTTTATTTTTTTTTATTTTTTGGAAATGAGACTATATCAATGACCAGTGCTTGGGGGTCTTGGAACTAGGAAGCTCATCGCAGGGATGTTTTTGAGGCAGATTGAACTGAAAACTGAAGCCATGTAGATGAGAAGGCAGTGGTAGATTTTCTCGGTAAAGGAGAGCTTCCACACTAATCGCAGACTAAAATGTTCCTGCTACAGAAGCCCCTGTACAGACATTTTTTAACTGAAATTTTCAGATCCCTCATCTGGGGCTGATTCGGGATCTCCAAACCATGGTGACTTTAGAGGCTGTTGTTAAAACCCAAGGAACAAATACGGCACACAGTCATGTCTACAAGCCACAGGGAAAGGTGATTGGCCTTCACGATAAAAACTAAAAACAGGATAAGGAGGAATCGGAAACAAAAGAAGAAAAAGAAGTTGCGCTGAAATGAAATACTATTTATTAGAGCTGTGTTAATTGCCTCCTGTTCCCTGACAATCTATGGTCACTTGAATGTATAAAAGGCTCTCTTCCAAAGTTCTGCCTTGCTTCATTACCACATAATGTCCATTTCCCTCATATCTTCTCTTTCATTTTGACACCACAACACATTTTGTCTAAATAAATTCAAAATATTTCTCATTTCTACATAGAAATGTCTAGAATTTTTAAACATCCTTTTACAGCTACGGTCACATTGATAATGACTCTATTGCTATCGTGAATATTTTAGGAAGAAACATTTTATAGGAGAAAACAATTTCGGCAGCGAGAGTTTTAAAGGCTTTGTTTTCTTCTTAGAGTTTATATTAGGATTTCGTGCTTCTCAGATTCTGTGTTTATTAAGATCCCCAAATGCATAAAGATAGGCGCAGTGATCTATTTTTAAATGTTCATCTAAAGTATTGCTGTTTGCTGGTGTTGCATCAATGGAGTGTAATTCTAGATTATAATCAGATGTTTCTTTGCCTAAATGAAGTCTAGTCTTTTTTAATTAAATAGTAAGACATGCTAAAAAATAATGAGGAAGCTACAAGCACAGGAGTCCAGTGGAAATGCAGGTTTCCATGATTGCTTTTGTAATTGTAAAGTAGACTTGTTCAGCCTTCCAGGCTGGTTCTGAAGTCATGGTATAGGACCCATCTGTTGAGTTATAGTTTAATTTTGCTTACATATCTGGGTAAATGAACCTACTCTACAGTTTCCTGTTTAAAATATCAGTACCGTGACAAATCCTGGAGTTCTTAGGTAAAGCAAATAAAATTCTTTAAAATGTAATTTTTATACAAGAATATCTGAAGAGGGAAGATCGGTTATTATAACTAACATTTCTTTTGGAATGTATTTCTCATATTTACCTCAAATTCACCTTAGCTAAATCCATTTATTAACTCCACTGTCCTTCTCACCAATTTTTGCCAACCACATGCATTTTGTTTATTACTTATTTGTCCATCTTTTCTCTCCAGTGACTTCTTTTGCACTCATGTGCATTTGAAATGGCCAAGGTGTTCTCTGACATAAGGGCCTCGTTAGTTGTAGTTATTGAGACTATCTACCCCAAATCTTAGAAAACTATCTCTGTCAGGGAACACATTCGATGTTTAATATTGATAGGTTAGTGTCAACTAAGTTCTTTTGGTTCATTTTTATGGCAATTCTATATATGAGCAGTTTAAATTTCACAACAAAATCATGAAGTAGAGATTTGCTGCATGGTTTATGTGTTCATATGAACATTTCCATTTTTGTATAAGATGTGGAAACTCCTCAGTCTCAATATCAGTGTTCAAAGCATTTACTTGTCTTTTACTAGAAGGTTCTTCTTATAGCAAGTTGAGCTGTTTTCTTATATTTCCATTCTATTGCTCAATCCCTTGTGGCTATAAAGAGCCAATTTTATTCCACACAACAACCCTTCAAGTATTTGAAGACAGTTAGATTCATCCTGTACATCTTCTGCTCCAGGCAGTGTTTCATGAGTCATGGCTTTGATTCTTTACCATCCTGTCTTCTGGATGTATCCTAATCAGTCTCCACACTCAAAGGTGACTCCAGAGCCCCCAAGTCATTCTCAACATCATAGGATGAAGTAGGAACTGCTCTCGTGAATTCTCATTCTTGAGAATATATTAACAAACCACCCTATATCACCCCCACATTTAGTAACATACCTGCTTGATCACATTAGCTCTTCAAATGATTGTTTCATAATCTTGATTTATATTAAATTTAAATCTGATAGGAACTGGGCACTGGAATAGAACTCAAGATTCTGCTATGGAACAGTAAAGAAAGGGGAAAGGGATCCACTTTTTAAAAGAATCTTTTAGGGATTTAAAACTTCATCCATTTATTTTTAAAAAGTTTCTACGTTTTTGCTGATGTTTTAAGTACGTTCACATCTCATCTTATATAAAATAATTACTTCAGAAGTATACA
Source organism: Microtus pennsylvanicus (assembly GCF_037038515.1). NCBI lineage: Eukaryota > Metazoa > Chordata > Mammalia > Rodentia > Cricetidae > Microtus > Microtus pennsylvanicus. Next base: position 19,006,266 of record NC_134598.1, read on the forward strand.
AAGGAGAGGAACATGGGTCTTTAGCTTAAGTAAGACACGAGTCTCTGGAACACACAGCATCTATTAAATGATGACAGGATCCTTCCTCTTGGTTATTTTTTGTTGTGCCTGCTAACAAGCTAAAAATGAGATTGCACTCATTCATTCTCCCGACTTTTGTGAGAACAACAGATGCCATGTTTCTTATGAATAAGAGGAAAGGTAGCTTGGGTAGGGAGGATGGAGCACATCTGTGGACTCTCCATGTTCAGAGAGGCATGTTCCCCCCAGGGAAACGATGATGTGAGGACAGCTTTTCCCTTGCAACTTTCTCCATTCCAGGCTGGTCATCTGCCAAAAGGCTCTTCCCTGTTGGTCCGACTGCCAACATTAGTTCTTGGAGCATGCAAATATAATTTTGTTTTTTTTCTTCTGGAGAGCTGTATGAGGGCAGAGTTGACCGTTTGAGGGAATTAAAAGATAGAGGCTCTGGTACAGGAAAACTGCCCTTTGGGCACATGAACTAGTTACATATTGGTTCCTTTTCAAATCAGAGAATTGCCATTCTTGGTATGCACAGAGAAGTCTGAACTAGCTGGTTTTCAGTCATCAGAAAAATGCAAATTAAAACAACTCTGAGATTCCATCTTACATCTGTAAGAATGGCCAAGATCAAGAACACTGATGACAACTTAGGCTGGAGAGGTTGTGAAAAAAAAGGAACATTCCTGCATTGCTGGTAGGAATGCAAGCTGGTACAGCCCCTTTGGATGTCAGTGTGGTGATTTCTCAGAAAATTAGGAAACAATTTTCCTCAAGAACCAGTAATACCACTTTTTGGGTATATATCCAAAGGATCCTCAATTGTGCCACGAGGGCGTGTGCTCAACTATGTTCACAGCAGCATTGTTTGTCATGGCCAGAACCTGGAAACAACCTAAATGCCCCTTGATCGAAGAATGGATAAGGAAAATATGGCACATTTACACAATAGAGTACTACATAGCAGAAAAAATGACATCTTGAATTTTGCAGGAAAATGGATGGCGCTAGAAAACATTATTTTGAGTGAGGTAACCCAGACACAGAAAGACAATTATCACGTGTACTCACTCATAAGTGGTGTTTAATCATAAAGCAAAGAAAACCATCCCACAAATCACAATCCCAGAGAACTTAAACAGCAATGAGGACCCTAAGAGAGACTTATATAGATCTAATCTATATGGGAAGTAGAAAGTAGAAAAGACAAGATTTCCTGAGTAAATTGGGAGCATGGGGACCTGGAAGAGGGTTGAAGGGGAGGGGAGAGGCAGTGAGGGGAGCAGAGAAAAATGTAGAGCTCAATAAAAATCAATAAAAAAGAGCACACACACATTTGCCGATCAATGCAAATGATCTTCCTACTATTGGTTCATTGTTCATATGGGTTCAGCAGAACCCGACCTAGACAAACGCAAAACACAACAATGGAGACCAACACTATCTGGCTCCAAATTTAAGAGAAAGCATGTTTTGCCTAGAATTTTATACATTAGTTACAAAACTGCAAAGAGTCAGGACTATAGACATTCATAGTATTAATTGTAGCACATTTACAGCAGAAGCCTTTAAATATGTACTCATGTGGCAATAAATAAATAAAGAACTCAAATATCTTCATGAGAAGAGCTTGTGAAAAATCAGGAATTAACACAACATGCATATTAGTATTTCATTTTTATTTATTTTATTTTTATTTATTTATGGTTTTTCTAGACAGGGTTTCTCTGTAGCTTTGAAGCCTGTCCTGAAACTATCTCCTGTAGACTAGACGATTTCTGGGTATCTTATAACTTCAGTCTGTGCATATGTCTCCTACAAACATCCCACAGATAATAAAATTACTACTTTTATTATGCAAGTGTCCTTTGAATTTTTAGACAGCAATTATGACAGGCATAAAGGTAAACTCTTTAGGTTGCAAGCAATCAATAGCACCTCTGAGGAACTAGAGCAAGAAAAGGATGTATTACGTGGCCACTCAACAATACACAGAATCTGCTAGATGGCTTGATCATGCTTAGAAAGAAGTCTAGGAAAGAATGAGACCAATGCAGCCAGGTCAATATTCATATTTACATGACAAGTAGAAGTCTATCTTCTTGCTGCTAATGGACTTGAAAGACAAGTGAAAGCTAAGCTTTAATCATGTAAATGCATGATTATATTAACAATGTGGCAATAGCTTCGTTCAAGAATAACAACAAATAATGACAACATTGAATGAAACCATTGTGTTCACTTTTGTGAACTGTTTTACTAGGCCACTAAGGAAGTTGTAGACATTTGTGCCTGGTATTGTTATTTTATGAACTAATAGACAAGAACCAACAAATGAAAATCAAAGGACAAAGCCATATCATAGACAAACACCTCATAATGTCAGTTATGACACGTGCTGAAGACTGATGGCTTTTACACGTCGCATTCACTCTAATGGCATTTAAGCTCAAGAAATGTCTCAATTCACACATTTTAATTTCTTACTGTTACCCATTCAGATGCATTTTATAAACTTTTTTAAATTTTTTTTTAAATTTATTTATTTATTAAGGATTTCTGCCTCCTCCCCGCCACCGCCTCCCATTTCCCTCCCCCTCCCCCAATCAAGTCCCCCTCCCTCATCTGCTCGAAGAGCAATCAGGGTTCCCTGACCTGTGGGAAGCCCAAGGACCACCCACCTCCATCCAGGTCTCATAAGGTGAGCATCCAAACTGCCTAGGCTCCCCCAAAGCCAGTACGTGCAGTAGGATCAAAAACCCACTGCAATTGTTCTTGAGTTCCCATTCTTCCTCATTGTCCGCTATCTTTTATAACCAAAATATTTTCAAATAAGAAACTTTATTTAAAATGTATGCAACCACATTAAAGAATTGTTTTCAATAAGGAAAATGGGAATACGGATAGTTCTTTAAATATTGTTATTTCTTTAGTCTATGTAAAGGAAGTCTTAGCTGTCAATTCAAAGTCTCAATATGATCTATCCCATTGAAATCAAATTATTTCCTTCCCCTTCATGTTCCAGTGAACCTTCCATTTATCTGAGTCACCTGATTCAAGTCTGAATTATATGGATGATGATAATAAGGAATTTTTGATAATTAGCAGATTAAAACTTAAATAGATTAGGTAATTGGTTCAAGTCCATTCACCTCATAAATAAGGTTTTAAATTCAATTCTGAGAAGTCTGAATATATTTTTAATCTTTATTTCTTGTATATGTTATATCTTTTTTCTCTGAATCATCATTTTGTTTTGAGTTTGAGGCATCCATCTTTGTTAGGAGTATGATTCCAAAAAAAAAAAAAAAAGAAAAGAAAAGAAAAAACCTCATGATCATAAAAACTTTAAAATAAATTAAACTACAGGGAAAATGTGCTAAAATGTTCACTCAGTCATACAGTGTGGTAATAAATAACTAATCTCATCCCATAACTGCCTTAATGTACTTTCCTAATATTCCATAAATGAATAGATGTCCATATAGGAAAAAATGAAGGACAGAAATCTTGGTCCTGTTGGCTTTTATTTCTATTTGGACTATTAATCTATTAGATATAACATTATGTATTACATTGAATTACAAACACAATTTTTAATCATTAAAAGAATAAAGTTATTAGTAAAGGAGCTGCTCAGTTCTAAGACAGAACGTGCATTATTTGCAAAACTGAAAAATATATACTGTAATTAAGGAGATATATGTAAATGGATTTTTATGATTGTGAATGCTAATTTCTTCAAAGTTGTTTCATGGCAGAGTAATAGTGCCACCCAAATCAGGAAATCATAGACTCTGTACTAAAGGTGACCTTCAAGTGCATTTAGTTCAACCACACCTCTGGCTACCTGTCATTCTGCATAGCGCCTGATGGATCTGAGAAATGTATTTAGTTTCAAACATAAGAAATCAATAGCTGAGCCATCAATATGCCTGAGGCATGCTCCGTGAGTCATAAAGGTGCAACCTTTTGAATTCTTTATTTAAGTCATTTAATCCTCTCAAAATTCCCTAGTAAAGAATTAAAAAGAGAGAGAGAGAAGGGGGTAAGTATATGTGTGTGTTTTTTCCTGGATCCATTGAGAGTAGGTTGCAGATATGATTCTTCCTATTCTTCCTTCCTCTATGACATACTTATCTGTGTGTTTCCTAAAAAGAATGACATTATCTTATATAAATCAGAAAGTTAACATTGACTAGTCATAATACTATTATCTAATTCACATATCTTATTAGATTTCATCAGTTGTCCCAGTAATGTCTTTCACATCCTGAGAAGATACCACACCATGTTCTGCCTTCTAGGCTCATGTTGGGGTTCCTAATCTCTTTGTCTTCTCTCACATTCATAACTCCCTTCTCTGAAAGATCAAAGCCAACTCTCATTATCCATGACATACCTATCTATTCATTCATCCCACAGTAATTAGAAACTTTAAACCTCTGTGTGTGTGTGTGTGTGTGTGTGTGTGTGTGTGTGTGTGTGTGTGTGTGAGAAAGAGAGAGAGTGAGAGAGAGACAGAGACAGAGACAGACAGAGACAGAGACAGAGAGAGTCAGAGACAGATAGACAGAAATTGGGGGAGGTGTAAAAAAAGAGTTGTGACCCCACTTGTGGAAATCAGAGAATGACTTGCATCTTGGTCCTTGCCCTCAGTTCTGTTTGAAAAGCTCTGTGTTGTTTACCGCTGCATATGACAAGCTAACTGTTCTACCAACTTCCTGAAACTGTCTTTCCTCAATGCTCCACCTCCACCTCCCTATAGGAGTATTAAGATTATGTATGTATGGTTTCTATGAGTTCTGGGGATTTGAACTTGGGTCTCCACAATTACATACCAAGCAGTTTGCCCACTGAGCTTTTTAAGTAGCCCCAGTCTCAAATTTTTATATATATATATATTATTTTTATTGAGCTTTACATTTTTCTATGCTTCATCCCTTCATCTCTCTCCCAAGGTCCCCATGCTCCCAATTTACTCAGGAAATCTTGTCTTTTTCTACTTGCCATGCAGATTAGCTGCATGTAAGTCTCTCTTAGGGTCCTCATTGTTATCTAGGTTCTCTGGGATTGTGATTTGTAGGCTGGTTTTTGTTGCTTTATGATTAAAAACCACATAATTCTAAAGCAAAATGAACTTGCTCTGACATGGTGGCTGTTACTCACTTGAATTACCTTTGTCGTGTTTTTGTTTTAAAAGTTTAGATTGAGCTCCCACCCCAGCTCACCTCCATGCTTGATAACTTTTCTTTTTCCTTAAGTATGTGGAAGCTCAACATTTTCTTGTTTAGAATTATACAAAAACTGTGCTGGGGATTATTCTTTTCCTTCCTTTATCCGGTGTTTCTTTGGAGAGTATGTGAGATTACAAGTAATTGGACTTATATTAAGCTCTCAAAAGGTCAGTTTATCTATTTATTTGATAATTTTGTTTTAGCTGTGTTTAGTTTCACAAATGTTGAGTATTTCACATCTGTAAAGCCAATTATAAAGTTAATGTTGCAGAAATTCTTCTTAGATGTTGGTATCTTGACTCTAGGAATAATGGAGTATTTGAAACCTTCTCACAGGTGTTCACAAACAATATTGTATTTACTTTTCCAGGTTAGAGCCAGTGGTCCGTTTTACTCCTTAAAAGAGAAATGAAATTGAAGCTTATGGCTCACACATAATGTTATTGTAAGAATAATGTAGAGGCCATACCAGGGTCAGATCTCTTTTCTGTGGTGTTTTTCAATTGAACAAAATGGATATCATTCTGTAGGAAGGTTATAATTGTTCGATTGGAATGAACCAAAGACTCCTCAGGCATGTCTGAAAAGATGCGCTCATTACACACTTAATAAATCCAAGAAGATAAGATTTCTAGATTAAGTCATGCTCGTCCAGTAAACAAACAAACAAAAAGAAGCATTATAGCACGAGAATCAATTTTATTTTAATTTATTTTATTTATCAAAAGCTTTGTTTCCTGAATTACCTAATATACTGTATTTTCCTCCTGAATTCTTTTGTACATAAAAACTAGTGATTCTAATATGTGTAGTTCACCAGTGTTAATAATAAATGAATCAGAACTCATCCCTTTTCCTGGCTAAATGTTTGCAGTAAAGTTTATGGATCAAATTTTATATATTTCTCATATTTCATGAATGTATATATTCTTAATAAAGAGTTCTTTTACATTTTTATGATCATGCATTAAAGCTTTGAGTTTTATAAAAAAATTATGGCACATTTAATTTTACTACAGTTTCATAACTGAGGAGGAAAAGAAACAAAAAGGAAAGGTATGTTAATAGACTATTCAGAAAATAGAGAAAACAGATCCAAATTGTATACATTTATGCAAAGCAAATTGAGATGGTTGCGTATGAAGAATCTAGCTATACAAGTTGTCATCAACGTGACAAGGGATTAAAGAGATTCTTTTTAGATTTCCTTTTTATATTAATAGCATTTAGAACCATACTTTATTTCCCAGAGCTTAATGAAAGCAAAAATTTATAGTTAAATGATCAGTAATATGCACCTACAAATCTGTCTCTTAGAAAATGTCTATATATGTATACATAGATTTTTAAATAGACATTCCTTTTACAAAGACTATTCTTTAAGGTGGATATCTTTGCTTACTGATTGGTTCGTGCTCAATTTTTCTCATTTTGAGGTCTTGTCTTCCAAAATAAAGCAGGGAGTAGCCCCTTTCCAGTAAACTGTCTCAGACTTAAAGCACGTCTTTGCAACATATGCAAGGTATATTCATGATACTTGTTTTTTATTTATCTGTAGTAGATATTGGGATAATGTATGGTCTTCAATAATCTAGCTTTTCTCTTTTAGTTTGAAGTTATCATGAAGCAGGGAAAGCTGTCATCCATCTGACATGCATCTTTAGCAGGATGTGGCTGTTTGCTTTTGCATTTGGTCGAGTGGTATTCATCGTGGCCCCACTGAAATAAAATCAGTGGATCACCACATGCCTTATTTTTCAGTACTTCCCCATTTCATATGCCTGGAGTGGAAAATGCACAGTTGAATTCAAGTAAATTATTCTAATTTGCAAAAACCAAGAAAAGTATTCTATTATAAGGAGAGAAGAGAGCTGAGAAAAAAATGTAATTTGCAACAATAATAAAGAATTTTGGACATTTTCTCTCTGAGCTGATCTCCTCAGGAACTGTTATTCCATTTTAAAGTACAAATGTTTGACTCACTCAATTGAGAGTAATTTATGTAAGATATTATGTAATATTTTACTTTTGAACACAAAGCATTACACATGTTTAATATTTATAAAAGATAGTACAGTTTTAGAGTATAGATAACTTTATATGTATTTCAAATCTTACTCTACTCTTAGATCAACTAAATAATTTAATATGCCCAACATTCAATAATTTAATAAAATTATTACTCCATATTTCACATATGTAGGAAAACTTAAAAAGATACCGTTAAGATCTTAGCTTTAGGAAGAAGTTAGTAGGAACTGCTAATAATCATACTGTCATATAAATGAGTGGTGTTATTTTGGTTGTGTGATCTGAACATCAGTGTTTGAATGTGACACTGTTGTCTAGTCCATATAAGGAACCCACAGAAGGGAACCATTTGAAACTCTGTATAATAGATTTTGACCCTACTCTAAGACTGTTGTATTCTAAGAGTGGCTCTTCTGCCTGCAAGCTACAGTGTAGTTTTAAGGTGAAAGCCAAAGTTATTATCTTTAAAAAGCAAACAAGACAAAAGTTATGAAAAATTGCATGTATCTTTATAGTCTGTCTGAAATATTAAGGATAACAAATTAGAGAAGTTGAGGCAAATAAATAATTTTGCATCAATAATTATGAAAAACACAGAAAAAGTTATTTGTTAATATTGTATTTTTTAGTTTGACCATTTATATCATATTTGGATGGCTTATAATAAGTAATTCTTGTCTATTTTATTTAGAAAAGGCAAGGTAAAGCTATAGAAGAGTCTTACCACATAAAGAAAAATGTAGCAAGATACAGTCAGTTCTAAGGTTGTGCAACTTATAGAATCCTAGGTACTGTAACAAAACAAGTGAAAGCCAAGACCAATATTGAAACCTCATGTTTCAGTGAGATTGATAGAAGAAGATATAGATCCAAGAGTACAAGGTTTCCATGAGGTGACAGACATGTTAATTAACTTGGTTGACTCTTTCCACCTTGCATACTTAGACAGTGAAAGAATATAAACATGGAGATCATCTAGGAGGAGACGGAGGAGGAGAAAGAGCATGATTAAAATATTGCATGGAAAAAATTAAAAATGCTTCCAAAAATAAAACCAAAACTCATTTTATATCTTATAATTATATAGTTATTATTTTAATTAAAACAAATTAACATAAAACATTTTAAAAATTAAAGATAGACATTGAGGAAAAACTATAGTGAAAGTATATTGGAACCCATTCTGAAAACAGGTAAAAATAGCTGCTGTTTAGTTCACAAATTAGGAAGAAGAGTAATTGAAGAAAATTTAACATAGTCAACAAAAATTGTTAAAATTTAGAAAATAACTAGGGGAAAATGACAGTCTGATCTTGTAGGAATAGATGTAAAGCTCAAGAATGGCCTCTTAGATTCGAAGAGGACGGTGGAGGTCTCAATCCCTCTCAAATATTAATAGTGAGAAAGACAGGTTGATAGTGTTTTCTAAGACTGTCCATTTACTTTGTACATATTTAGAACATATAATAATAGCTGGAGGCTGGGCAACAGCCAGCAGTTAACTATAGTTTAGTGGTGGAGGTATAGCTTAATCTATTGAGCATAAAAGATGGTCCATGGCATTTGGTTACTCTGCACATCAGGTGAAACCCAGGAAGCATTACCGTGTGGTAGACCAAGCGAAGTTCACATCCACCTCCACTGCTGTGCCCTCTTGTAATTTTTTTTTCTTCACTAAACTTCAATTTTTCTTACTTTTAAGATGAGGATAAGTAATACAATCACCTAAGGGTATCAGAATGAAACACTAATGTTTTAATATTGATATTAAATATATGCATATATGTTTAATATACCAATATACTGGTATACCAACACCCACTAAATGAAATATACTTGCAGTCGTTGAAAATAGGCCAGGGTATAGGCGTCTGATTGGAGAAGTGAACTATTCTCAGAGCTTTCCTTCTCCCCATGGACTCAAGACCTTTACTATGTATCTGGAGGAAGCACATTGGTTTTTTGGTTATTTTGGTTATTGGTTTTTCATAAATGAGTGAACATGTGTGCGGGTATAGTATTGATTTGTTTGTTGGTTGGTTGGTTTTTGCCTTGGCGTTTTTCTCTTTCTGTTTTTCTCTTGTTAGTTGGATGGTTTTGTTTCCAGGATCCTGAACTTTCTGACCTATCTGTCTTATCAGTTAGTTTCCCTCCTTTCCTATCCATCAGTGGATAGTGCTGTCTTAGGGCAGACATCTGTGATGCCCCTCCAGAGAAGACACAGGCCCTTCGGGTACAAAGTTTGCCTGTCATTGCCGAGGACGTCCCTAGTCTAATGAAGCAGAGAGCGGAGAGGTCAGGACCCAGTGCTGGCCACAGCAGTCTGATCCCTGCCCTCACTTGTGCCATCGGTGCGTGAATGGGTAATACAGATTTCTACAAACGTTCTTAAAAGTTGACGTGGCTTCACAAGAATGACATGCTGTGGATTCCTGCACCTGGGTCTGCTCATGACTGGACTTCTCAGAGCCCAGACAGCAATGTTCCCCTGCTGTAAGCTGATTTCCCTTTTGATTCCCTACAGACAACTGACTTGATAAATATTTCCTTGTCGGTGAGGTTATAAGACACTATAAATATTGTTCATCCTCATAATTATATCTTAAAAATATAATCTAAATATACAAATTTAGTTTTCAGTTTTTTACCTATCTATTATCTATCCTATCTATCTATAATCTATTTATCATCTGTCTATCATTTTACTAAGTATTGATCAATTAGTGATCAATTGACCTATCAATTGTTTTGCCTATGTCTGTCAGTGTCTCTACTCCTGTCACTATAAGGGCTTCCACAATAAGAACATATCTGATATTATATATATAATATATACTGTATATGATGTATACATATATCATATATATATACACACACTATTGTGGTCATAGTAATGAAGAGAACATATAAAACCTAACTCCTTTATCCTTTCAATGACTCCGTATATCCTCATATATATAAATATGACATGTCAATATCTTTTACATGTTTAATAGGATTATTTTGAATTCCAGGTGTGCTTCTTTTTAAAATAACTTTGAAACTTTAATTCCATCATTTTCCTTCCCACTCTACCATGTAGCACCTCTACATTGCTTCATGACTTCTTTCTCTTTACTTGTTATGTACGTGTGCATGTGTATGTATTCCTAACTCTATAAATGCACCTTCTCTCGGTCTATCTAACATTACTTCTTACATGTTTTAAGAACTGACCATTGGCATTAGGTAATCAATTGATGTGCTCTTCCTTTGAGAAGGCTGTTTCTCCTGTTCTCCCCATTCTTTAGTTACCTGTAGTTCTTAGTGTAGTGTTGAAGCCTACTGGGCTTTCCACAACCCATTTTAGCATATTTGTTGGTGTCATCCTTGTTCAGGTTATATTTCAGCAGTCATGTAGGTGAGACTTCTTAACTTTATTGAGGACCAGCAGCTCTTTATTTGGACTTAAGATCCACTCAACGAGAAGGAAGTTCTGCCTAGTACTGGAGATCTAGCCAACTAGCAAGGGCTTGTGCTTCTTTAAAAACCTTTCTAAAGGTTGTGCACAGTCACACATTCATTTTATGTCAACGACTAAGGACTTTGATACAAGAGAATCAAAGGTTAAAGGCCATCTTGAACAATTTAGCACGACTCAAGCTCAAGAAATTCTTGTAAGAAGGTAGGAGTTACAGACAGTATGTGTGAGCTTTCATCTTAGTGATCAGTGCTGGAAAAAAAGTATAGTGATATTTGTCATTTAGAACTATCTGTTTTTAATTAACAACTAATTTTAAATAATTATGTAATATGCCATTGGTTTTAATATTTAAGTTGAGTTTTTGAAAGAATGCAAAAAAATCACATCAATATACATTTCCTCTATAAATTTTTGTAATTTTTTTGTGTTAGGGGGAAGTAGGGGGAAGGGGGGAAAGTAGGGGGAAGGAGAGAAGAAACATTTAAGAATTGAGTTTAGAACCGCACTATGCTAAGCGAGCATCCTATAGCTTGCCCAGCTATGTCTCCAGCACTTTTCGTGTTCTATTTTGACACAGGGCTTCGCCAAGCTTCTCTATCTTTGCCTCCCATCAAGAAGATCAGGAGAAAAATGTTTAAGTAACTGCTCAGATAGGAAAATAAATAAGTCTATGAGATTTTGGAATTACGGCTAATTAATAAAATTTTATGAATTACATTCTAGTGATTTAGTAAGTAAATATTAATATCAGAAAAGAGCATTTTTAATCTCATTTTTGAAACGGAAAAGACCTCTCAATCAGCCAGACCAATTACTAATCTCCAGGGGCCTAATATTTCTACATCTCAGCTCTTACTAGTCTGTTTCAGGGGAGTAGAGTCCCACTTATTTCTAGTCTTTGTCTACTATTGCAGTAACCTTGAATGGACTTTTCTTTGTTGAAGCAGAACAAGGCTTAGCTACAGAGAAAATGATTGTTCATAATTTATTATATGATTTGGGTAGTTAAAAGAGAAGCTGCAACAGCTAAAGAACAAAGGTTGAGGCTAGAGAGATGACTCACAGCTATTGAGTGACCAAAACAAAGTAAGCTCTCAACTACGGATACACAAATCACAAAATGGACTCAGAAAGCTGCATTTATACATTTGTGCATGCATGTGCATACATATGTTGTAACAATAATAATCAACAAAAAGAGATTACCAATTTTAAGGCTGGAGATTGAGGGTACCTGAGAAGGGCTGAGGGGATGAAAAGAAAGAGGGAAAGTGATGCGATTATATCATAATTTTAAATGTATTAACATTTTTATGTAAAAGTGATATTTTGGGTCATAAGAGTTCGTTTCCCAACTCCTGGATAAAGAGCTCAAAGTGACCTTCTCTAAGTTGGTGAAATCAGTAATGATAGAGTACAGAAGAGTATGTCTATGCATAGACACATAAAACTATCTGCTTGTAATTGATGAATGATAGAAAACCCTGACGGCCAGGATTCTACCTTAAACTCCATAGGAATCTTGTGTTTAATGAATGATAAATAAGAATCCTAAAATAACTGAGATTGAAACATAAGATTCAAGGTATAAAAACAGCATGCTCTGGACTTGGGAGAGTTGGCTGTGTCTCTAAACAGGAGCATAAACATGGAGAGTAGGTGAGCCCCTGTGGTGTAGGGAGAAAATTGTCTTCCCTGGGTGTATTCTTGGCTCCTTGGGAGGCATGCTTTGAAGTTCCAAGTAGACATTCTCAGAGACTGGCTCTGGGTTTCATTGGCTCACTGAATTACGCACTCAGTTAATTAATTTTTGAGCTCCCGCTACGGTTCAGGCAAGATATTCAGCCCTGGAGCAGCAATGGAGGCCTGGTTCATGTTTTCTGCAACCAAAATTATATTACTTTGGTAAAATTAATGTTATTAATCAAGTGAGGCTAAGGACTAAATTATAGACGAGAATAGAGAGGGGGCGCCCTCCAAAAGTGGAAATAAATGCTCAAGATTGGAAATTAGAATGTAACGTTAGCTCAGGTCAATAAAACTATAGACGAAATTAAGTCTTTCCATTGACCTGATAGCAAAGAAAAACATTTAATCTGTCATTTCATCCTCTTTAAGACTAGTGCTTTTATACATCAATCAAATTTGGCATTTACCAGTACGTGTCTTTTAACTAGAAATTTTAGAAACAAAAGCCAAGATAACGTGCCTGTGATGCCAGGTGGTTAGGTAAAAGAACATATATAACTGAATGTCTTTTTGTAAAGTCATTTGGGAAAGGAGACTTCTCTACAGGTACCTTTGAGCAGTGGTTCTCAACCTGTGGGTCACAGCCACCACAGGGGCCGCATCACAATTCATGACAAAATCATAATTACACCTATGAAGAAGACACAAAGTAATTTTATGGTTTGGTGGTCACCGCCACATGGGGGATGGTATTAAAGTGTCTCATCGTTAGAAAAGTTGAGATGCTCTGCTTTAGGGCTATCAGAGGAGAGTGATCACAACTTGATCATTTATTGTAGACCTCAGAACTCTCTAGTCCCATCAAATAATCCAAAGTATGAAGAAGTGACTTTTCCTTTAAGGTGATGAATGGAATGTGGTAATTAATTCTTTGGGTGCGGGATAGGAAAATAATGAAGACATTTTTTTCTCACTGTCCTTAAAAATCAATTATTTGGATTTATTGTATTTATTTTTTTTTTTTTAGAGAGATCAATGGGTGAAACTCAGAACTTGGGCTTTTCTTCACTTTCAAAGGTGAAATGATTAAAAGATGCAATCGTATCTGGCAGTGTTTGCTGGATAAAGACATAGTGCTTACCATCCCTCATCTGTAGCACCTGGTGTTTAAGTCAACCTTTCCTGTTTCCTAGTAACCTGAACAATGAGTTTGAGAGCCCTGGGGAGTCAGAGCTCACAATGACGGATGTAGTTACTACATACTCAACACAAGAAGACCCATTATTTTAGACTTCTTAAAACCATTCCTTTGGTGTTACAGCTTTTGGACAGCTCTGTTATAACTCATAGATTGGCCTTGAAGTTATAAATGTTTATTGTTTTAGAAGTGGATTAGGAAGAGTATTATATTTAAGTATAATTTATCCTCGATAAGTAAGGAAGAAATCAGGTTTCTACTTTCCTCTGGAGATTTCAAGACATTAACACTTTCCTCTATGGTAATGATTCAAAGGGATATTCCCAGACCCTCTTTTTTCTTTTATTTTTAAATGCATTTCTAGTTTATAAAACTGGAAAAAGCTTTTGAGAAGATTTACATTTCAAAGGAGGAAAGCTTTTGCAATTACAAATGTTCTATAGGGATCGCTTGCAGGAAGTGGATCAAGGACTGAGAATCAAGGCCTAGCCATCTGAAGTACAGGGACTGCTGGAGTCAGCTTGGTCGCTAGCTGTGTTGTGATTCTGTTGTAATTTATTTTCTAAGGTCTCTTCACTGTGGATCTTCTGGGTGTGATCCTTAGACACTCTAAAAGAGAAAAAAGACTATCGATGATTCATTTCTCAACTCTCTCTCCCCTCCTCCTGTTCATTATTTATTTCTTCAGAAATAAATGGCCTTTAAATTTCACTGAGTAGATATTAAATATTTATCATAGGAACAGTAGCAAACACATACCTTCAGTCATGGAGATTGGGTGAAAGATTAGCATTGAAACAGAATTAATTGTCATATTTTTAGTACTTCTGTGCACCAACACTATGTCGGGGACTAGGAAAGGGGTATGGACGCATTACAAAAATTTTATCTTCAACGTGAGTGATGATGCACAATGACTCCAATGGAATACTCACATTCTTACGTCACCAGCTGATTACCTTCAAACTGGAATCCAAAGGCAAAGGGTGTTTGTAGCTCATTTTCCTAAAGGATCTCTGATAATAATAAGTCTTCTTTAGGTGTTTGGGTTTTTGTTGTTGTTGCTGCTGCTGTTGCTGTTTCTGGTTTGGTTTGCTTTGGATTTTTTTTTTTTTTAGCCAAGATCTCAGTATATTTCTCTGGCTAGTCTGGAATTTATTTTGTAGCCCACAATGCCTCATAATCACAGAGATCTTCCTGTCTCTACCTCCCTACTATTAGGATTAAAGACACAGGGAATTGACATAACTTTTGAAAACTGTATTTATTTCTACAACACCAGAAACAATTAGAAAGGCATTTTTAATTGTCAAAAAATGACTCAGATAGTTCTCTGACAGTTATAGATTTTTTTAAATAAATTATTTTATTTGGAAACTCTTTGGGGCTAATTAATATGCTTTTCCAGTTATTTGAACAAGAGCAGCTGTTACGGATATAGGTGAGGTCATAATTTTACGTCACTAATGTGATGCTGATGCAATGGAATGGGATGGTGAGATAGTTAACTACTCATATGAGGTTTGGAGATGGTAGTTAACACACTTACAGCCACGGATCAAGACCCCAGTACTTTCACATCCTACTTTTTCTTTCTTCAGTCTCTTTCTCCTTTACAATAGTAGTGAAATTCTTGGGATATTTTTCTTTCTTTTCCACAATTTTTCTTCCATTTTTTCTCTATATTTATATTTATATCCATATATTTCCTAATATGTATTAGAAATATATTTACTATATATAAATGTATATGACACAAAAAAAAAAGAACATATGGTTTCCAACAGCCATTAGGGAGTGACTCCTAATCATGCTAGCGCTCAGCAAGCCATGGCGCAAGGCTCAACCTCCCATCTAGGTTTAATAGGATAAAGCTGTAGTGGAATAGAATTGAGAAATGTGGCTCTAGTGATAAGAAAGCACTGCAATAAGGTGTGAATTAGCATCAGTTCAGCAGATTGACTCCTGGAGTGTTCCATTGCTTTTGTAATATCCCTTTTATCCTTGGCCTTCTGTGGACATATGATCTGACATAATGGCCCTCCCACTATTTACACAGGTGCAAGGGAGAAGGGCGGGGGTCAAATGGCCACTCCTGTCCACATAGATGTAGGCATACCAAGTACACTAAATTATGCAAAAAAATAATTTATCAATAATGTGTTTTGAGCCCTGTGACTATAATTCATGATTTACTCAAAACATAAACTAAAAGATAAAATTGACGTAAGTTGATAACGTAGAGCTAGGCTGTACAGGAAGTGCCACTTTGCACAGTAGCACTATGGGAACATCTGCTGTTTTGTGTAGCTCACGCGGCAGTTGCTTTTGTAAACTAAGAAAGACAAAGCCGATTAGCAGAATAGAAATTTCCAAAAATCAGAGGTCTGTTTAAGAATGTTAAAAATGAATCATATTTCTGGCCTCTGTTATTCTTTGTTCCTCTGAGGGTTTATTGCACGAGGGTGTTGCATGTGAACACCTGCCTCTTAGGGGAAGCAACTATCACGCCATTACCAAACACCATAGTCAGAGGGCCAGCTTATCTATCGGGAAAGCCGCAAAACTCGCCTCTGAACTTCCTGCCCCAGTGTAAAACTTTTAATCGGGTGTTTCTCTAAAATAAAATAAACCAAGTTCATAAAATGAAGCGTTGAATAGTTTTTTTTTTTTTAAAGAAGAAGAAAGCCTTTCAAAAAACATTTCATTTAAATGCAAATCTGGACCATGAGTTATTAAAGAGAATGTGGCTTTTCATATCCTTGTTTTCCAGACACCTGGGATCAGAGTCACCTTCTGAACTTTCACAGCTTTTGCACTTAAATCTTACTGTCAGGATTTAGGTTCTTTATTTTCAGTGTGAAAAGCCAAGTGCTTCCTAAAGCTTTATCAGAAGCATTAGCTTTCGTATAAAGACAAGGGAACTGAATTAACGGGGAGAGGGTAGGACCCTAGAACATTAAGGTTATGGCTTTGGGAAGAGATCCCCATAGTTTCGTGCATCGAGGATAATTAAAATCAATACAGAATAATTACACAGCTCCAAGTAGATCCATATACTTAATCCAGTACCCTCTTTCCAGGAGAAGCTAACTCTAGTCTGAACTCATGTGTACAGACGTTTGCATTGTATGGAGAGAGAAGGACCTGTGTATTTTCTGTACTTATCGGGATACTACAAAGGCAGTGATCCTGAGAGAGGTTATTGATTTTGGAAGGATATCATTAGTGTCATCCAATGATCTACATTTGTGAGACAATAGACCAAGATCATCACAGATTTTAACATTTCCCACAGGTTAAACAGGTCTGTTGTGTTTGGTGTATTTTACATGTCTGGATCAAGTTGCATGCACCATTGCTTTCTTTGCATGGGAAGGCTTTGGGATGTGTGCATAGCTCTGCAAAATAGATAGGCCATAAAGTAATGTTGGTCAGTTCTCCAATGAGAACTCCTTGAAAACTAGTCTCCAATTATTGAAAAATATAATTTGCTTAGCCAATATCCATCAGATACTCACTGATGATACTTCAAAATCTCGTTGAAACTAGTTCCTTTTGCTGTTCTCCAATCACAAGAAAGGTTGGGTCTCCTGACAGATTTCTCTACTCCAATATTATGCTTTTCCTTCCTTTTTTATGCTTCCTCTTTTGTCATATAAGATCAAACATCCTGAGAACAAATTAAAGCTAATATTTCCAAGTGAGTTCAGTGATTTTACTTTATCTTCCTAAAACATGACAAAATTACTCTGCAGCTGAAAATCATAGATGATCCCTTGCAGTTCAATTTTATTTGGGGATGGAATTTTTTTCCTAAAGAGAGAGTAACGGTCATCACAGTCTTTTATAATTCTGTAAAATTTAAACTCTCTAAAGTAATATGTCAAAATAGATTAGCGAACTGGTCCAACAATACTTCTCCTTTCAGAAAGGTCAACATTCAAACCTTATGTGCATCTGTCTTACTAAATTTAACTGGTGATGTTGAATATTTAATTGTTCATTATGTAAGAATAATTTGACCAGATTCATACTATTTAGAATATTCCTTAATAGAAGATACACACACGCAACACACACACACACACACACACACACACACACACTATGTAATACCTTACAAAAGAAATAGACGTATTTTTTTATTTGTGAAAGAAACTCTTAGAAAAATTTCATGTGCTCTATCTATGACCTTCTTTGGAAAGACAGAAGATAACTCTTGGTCACAATGCAACAGCAGTCCCCACAGGGAACTACATCATATCTAGTCTGTCTTTCCATAGCCCTCCTATTCTTTACTGCTCTCACAAATGAAAAACTCTTATTAGAAGAACTGATCATCATTTCTGCAATTAAATGCCAACAGTTTCCTTTTGTTTTCTCTAGTCTACATTCTTCATTTCTATCTAAAACATTTTTCCTTCTTAAGCGAATTGAAATATGTCTACTTTACCTGCAATAAAGCAGAGGCAATCCAAGTAAAGGCTGACCACTTCCTTCCAAAGGGCAAGGGTACAAGGGTGGATTTCTTCTCAGTTCCCTTTGCCACTCAAGTATCAACAACTATTTCTCATGTAATTTTCAGATCATTAAGGACAGTAGAATCTGGCTTACTGCCTGTTGGCTCCAAACCCAAGAATAATGTAGATTTGTGGAGAAATGATCAGTTTATCCCAACAGCCTGCACCAGCAAATACTTAGGAAGCGGGAACAAAGGTCAGGCAGAAGGGAAATAATCCACTTAAATTTAAGCTCCTTGTTAGAATCCACCCCCTATCTAGTTAGATTGCTCTTCTCTCCTCTCTATCATCTCTTCTCTCTCTCCAGTCCTTATATTGTTTAACCCTATAATTACCAATTCCTCGTCCCAAAGCAAAAAAACAAAAACAAACAAAAAAAAACCAAATCAATGGAACATGTTCCAGCTCATTATATGGCAACCAACAACCTTCAGAGTTGCTGTGTCTATAAAATAATCCAATAATTTCCCAAATTGACCTAACTTTCCAGACTGAGTCTTCATATGACCTAGTTCTTTCTTTTCTAACATCTAACAGGGAAGAAGAAAAGGGGGAAAAGTGACATTTTTTTTTTCAAATACAAAATACAGTTCTAGGTTTTAATATGGCTTTTTAAAACATCTTTAATGTAAGTTTTATATCCCCATGCCCCTACTTGCCCTGTCAGCTAGTAAGATGCATCCAGAGCAGAGTAACATTATAAATTATGAGCTATGACTTTTGAGTTTCTTCGGAAACTTTGAAGAATAATAGAAATATTACATGTAGAAATAGATGGAAGTTAACAAAATGCAGAAAAAGATATACATTTTCTGCATGTGATCACCTGCAAATATTTTAATCACTTACCAAGGTTAAAAACACACTTCTCAGGTAACTTTTAAACCAGATTTATTATAATACACAATATTAAAATCTTTCAAAATGAATAACTTAGTCATACAATAACACTTTCTGCAATTAATGACATATTTAATCTTCATTTTTAGTCAGGTTGCTATCTTTACTCCTAATCAAAATATAATTTAGAGAATGTATTAGTTCATCCATAGGTTAGCAGCTGGCTTGTAAGAAACACTCAAGTCAGGTTAATTGCTGCCTTTAAATTTTTATAATACACTGCAACAGAAAATTAATGATGCTTGCAGTATTTAGTAGAGTTCATAACCTACATTTTAATGAAAATATACTATTAATACACATTTTACAGATATATGCCAATTGCTGGTCACTTTATGTATCTTTTATATAATACCACAAATTCAGACAGATTTATTCGGCTTATTAACTTAGAATTCATGGAATAAAATCTGCATTCATTATATTTGTGAGTATGTAAGATTATATGAATTTAATCAGTCCAGGCTTGACAAGCAGTGTTGACTGGCAGCTTCTCACTATTCTAATCTGGTCAAGAATGCTTTTTTCCTTTCATCTTATCAGAGGCATATGAGCATCGTGAATGAGACTGAACATGTTAGCATATCAAGTAGTACTTCATGTGCACTGCACTGAGCATCTACACAATGTTCTGAAAGATGCTTCCACAACAGATTCTAATAGCAAATGCCTGCTCTCTCTAGCACTGCTTTCTCAAGTAAAAGTTTCTTACAGACGCCAGAGTTAAACCCCTTTGTAAGAAAGACTGGGAGAGGAGAGGAAAGGAAGAAGGAATATGAAAGGAAGGAAAGAAAGTAAGCAAGCAGAACCCTTACGTTATAACAAAACAAATTTAAATGTTTGTTCTTCAAATAGGGTCACGTCTACCTTTAGTCCCATGGAATTCAGTGGCTAGCGATTGGCTGCAGGACTTCTAAGCAAATGACAATTGTGTAAAACATTCATCCCGAGGCTAATGTGGGTAGCTATTTTGGAGCTGAAAATATAAAAGCTCCAAAGCATATGTTAGAAGTTTTATTGTAAAAGATAATCTTGGGGGATACATAATTTTAATGGATACTTGTGGGAATGTTAATTAATTCATTGTATTAATCATAATTTCTCTATTAATGAGTATGAAATAAGATTTTCACCACCTTTGCAAAGTAATGTTGAACAATTCCTGGGCAAGGATATGGTAATGAGTAAAGCATGTTCACTGGTGGGAAGACCCTTCCAAGTGAGAAGAGAAGATGTGAGTTCTCACAAAGTCATACAACTCAGCCTTTAAAATCTAACACAACTCACTTGAGGGGACCTCAAGCGAAACCCCGTTTCATTTGCAGTTCCTTTTCAAGCATCTTTGCTCTCAGGACTAATGGACAATGTGTTTCTAAGCCACTGCCAGAGAAAACACCTAGGATGATTTACAACAGAAGTGATACATAGAAACAGTAAGAGATCCGGATCATTTTTCTGTAGACATGGGAATTTTACACTATGCTTCTGGGAGAGATTTTGACTAGTAGCTGCATAACTGAAGATGTCCTGAATTTCATATCAGCCTGGGTTACTGTAGAAACCAATTCCTCTTAGTCAAGAGAGTTTCTTGAAATTCATTCTGAAGGGTGGAATGTGGTAGACATTCAACTCTTTCTGTCCTTACTCTATACCTTGAGGAAGAGAGTAATGAGAAAGTATCCATAGGGAAGAGTAACGGGGTTGGCTGTTTGCTAGCCTGCAAGGGCAAACAGGAGACATGAGGAAATGGACAGCCAAAGGGATGTGTGATTATCTGAGGACTAACCATGAGATATGAATTTGCTTCTTATGTAATAGAAAGATCCGGGTGTGGAAATGTAGCTTAGGGAAGAAAGTGCTTGCAGGTGTGATTACCAATACTTCATCCCCAACCAAAAGCAAGAGTAGAGGACATGACTACAATTACCAGTTTCTTCATGGAAGAAGATGACCTTTATCTCAAGAGTTATCGCTATTTTAGTTTTTTTATGTTAAATTAGTGTTCTCCATTAAAAAGAACACCCACACACAAGAAAAAAAACCTCACTGGAATTATGTCTCATCAGTTTGATATAAAATTCCCCAAGCTCTTGATAATTTATAAATAAATAATTTGACACTGCTGACATTTTTCCCTAGTAACTCTGCTGCACAGAGCACCTCTGCATTCAGTAATTTAAGGCATGAACAGTGCACGCCATCATGTTAACCTCCAGCATTGCTCTTCATTATAATGTTTCATTGGGTGTATCCATCATAATCTAATACAATAAGATGTATTTCTAGAATATACTCTCATGTGCTAAAGTGATAGGTAATGAGTCAGTACATATATTTCTAGTCAAATTTATACTTTGACAGAGTCTCCAATACACCTAAGTGATGGGATGCAAAGAGATCACTTTTGGTAGTGGGTACAAAATGTTCGTGGCACTTTTAAATGTATTACTTCTTGAATACCCAGCCACGTTTGTTTGTAGAAACTCTGAACATCTTTTTATAGCAATAGATAACATGTTTCAAAGAGTTTAAAGCCATCCACTAGAAGACACTAGGTTAAAAACTGACAAATCTAATACACAAAATAGTTGTGTTCAGATGCTTCCTTGCTTATCCCAAGTTCACAAACCCAAATAAAGGTACTTCAAATATGTAATATCAGTTTATTAGATAGCACCTCCTTAATTAGTTGGCTTGACTCAAATTGGTTTCCTTAACCACAGTTTTTGATGAACATTGTTATGGACACAATAATTGTGTTTTTCTTCTAACATCCCTAAAAGATGACCTGACTTTTTGCATCAAAATGGAGTTGCCATTGCACCAAGGCACAGAGGACCAACTGGAAGCTACTTTGAGGGTGAATAATAAGTTTTTGGTTTCTATGATTTTAATTTTGAGTGCAAAATACATTTACTCATGGACATTAAGACAGGTACTTTTATTGTGTAATAGAGCTACATGGTCTAGATAAGAAATTAGGTAATTTTGTGGGAATAATTAAACCTAGGCCCTTATGTGAGTTGATTTCTTGTTTAATTTAGTCATCAAATTATTCCATGGTAAATCCTTAAATTAAACTTTTACAAAATGAAATTTTTGCTTTGTGGCCAAATGTTTTCACCGTCTCCTAATTATTTAAATGTCACTCTGTTATGAGACCAACAGCTTTATCCCCTTATTTTTAAGCAAACATATAGGATAATTACTATAGACTGCACTCTGGAACATAAACATGGGTGAGACAATGCTGGTGTGTTTGTATAGTAGATACCAGTTCAGTAGGCAAGAATGATACACGAGAAAGTAACTGATGCAAATGAGATGTCGCCAAATGAGCATTCAGAGGTTATTTGGGGTTTTAACATAAAAGTCAATGACTGACTGGGGTAGTGGGCCAGTGGGTGAGAGCTCTGGCTACACAACTGTGGGGACCTGGGTTTGAATCCCCAGTCAGCGCATAAAGAGCTCTGTGTGGCTGCATGCTTGTCTATAACCCCAGTGATGTGGGCTGGAGGGTGGAAGATAGTTGGGCCTTGCTGCCTTCCAGCCTAGTTCTAGGTGTATTGAGAGACCTTGTCTCAAAGAAATAAGGCAGAGAGTGAACACGCCCTAGGGCCTGTTCATGCCCGTGTATGGGTGTGCACATTGACCTACAATCAAGTCAAGTGAAAATCTTATTTACAGTTTTCAGAACAATCACTTGAGATTTAATAATGGAAAGGTTCCTGAGTGGCTGGGATCCTCTAAGGTGTCTAATAGCCCTAAGTGTATAATTTCATATGTGGTGTCCCTCTGTAACTGTATAAAAGATGTATAAAAGCATAAATAAGACTGTTCATATATACGAGTCAGTGCAGAGATGGTGATCTTTTGTCCACCGTTGAGCACTGTGGTAACTAAAAGACAGATGAATGACCTGATATTTGTGTTCACCTGAGTGAGTGTTTTGCTCTGTGACACGGCAGCTGCCACTCTACACCCCGTGACTTGGCTACGAGATGGCCTGCTGGAGCCTGTGTGTCATCTAGGGTGTCTCTGGTGTCCTCCCTTCTGCCTGCTCTAATGACCACACTCAGCAAGCCCCGGCTTTGGAAGGAGACTCCACTAATTAGCTTAGTCGACAGAGCATCTGGTAACTGGTTGGTGGAATAAACAGAAAAGACTCCTGAAGTGAAGGGGAGAAAAATGAATTATCCATATATAAAGACCAAAATAAAATCACCAACAGACACCCCAAAATCATGAGTTCCATCGTTGAATTTGCTCCCTTTTACCCAGGGCCCAGCTCTGAAATCCCGGGCCCGAAATGCAGATGGTGAGAATTACATAACACTTAGGACTTCAGTTAGACATCAGCTTCATAATGTAATAAAACTTATCATTCATGAGTCTGTCTGCTTTTTTGACAAACAAAACAAAATCAAACTGAGAACAATTTGATCTGTCCTGCTCCTGCAGACACTGATGCAGGTGGTTTGAAAACAAAGCATTTAATCAGGCAGAGTTTTACTTAAGCTACCTGATGATTCATCATGCGGCCCTGCTCAGTGTCAGTCGGGCGTCTCCCAGCTATTATTTATAGAATATTTAAAGAGCCTGGACCACATGGGCCTCTGTCATGGGTTCTATTGTACTATAAATTATAGCTCCAATTTGCTTCCAATTCAGCACGAGTTGTCAGGACGCCATGACTCATCCTCTGTTCCGACGAACATTGTATAGTGGCTATACCAAAGAGCACAGTTGCCACTGTTAATTTATTGGCAATTCTAGAATATTCCTAGACAGCCGTTTTGTCACATGTCAGCACAATAAAGTCACTGTTTCTACTACCCAGATATTTTCTTCTTTTTCTTTCCCAACAGGGCAAAAAAAAATCAATAGTTTAATGTACACTGTAGCTTCTGGTCTCCTGAAATGGCCCACAGCTGTACAAAGATGTCCCAGATGTCATTCTCTTCCTCTGCCATGAAAAGAGATTTGGGGTTTGGGTGGTATTTGCTGCATTGAATGCTTAAATCACATTTTGTATCCTGGAGTGGTTTATTGGTTTTTGTTTCCTTAGATTGATTTTTTTTATCCATTTGTATGTGTGTGTGTGTGTGTGTTTGACTGTCTGTCTCTGTCTGTGTATGTCCATGTGTGTGTGTGCTATGTATGTTTATCTTTCATGTGTCAAGGAGTGGTTTGGTATGTGTATGGACGTGTGAGACTGGATGTAGGCACCAAAGTTTAATGTCAAGAATCATCTCACTTCCAGAATTTCATGTCCCTCCTCTGTGGTTGGGATTACAAGGCATTGTTTTGTTTATCTAGCATTTGGGTGGGTTCTGAGGACCCAAACTCTGGTTGTTATGTTAATGACGAGCTGGGGAGGTGGCTCATTGGGAAGTGGTTCTCTGGGAGATGGCTCATCAGTTACAACACCTTAATCGATGAACTATCTCCCAAACCCTCTTAAACTGATTAACGACAAAATAAAGCAAATTAGAGTGGGATTAGAGAAAGAAAAAAAATCTTTGAGAAGTCAATAACCACAAATAACCACAAGAATAGAAGTTTTACTTCTCCTTTTAGCATCTACTGATTATAATGAAATAAGTACTTGGGTTGACGTCGCACCTGGAAGCATAGTATTCTGTTTTCTTTGCCACTGTGTCTTCAGCCTTTGGAATATGGGGGGGGGGGGGCGGAGTAGTAAATGCTGATGGTTGGTGTTCCTGTATAAATGGATGTGTCTGAAAGAGAAGTCAATCCTACGTTTGGGTTGTAGCATGGTGAGGCAGGACAAGGGGCTCAGAAGACTAGTAAGGTTAGCGTTAAGAGGAAGTGATGCTGGAACAAGTGACAGAGATAGTGATACAGACAGAAGCTGGGGAGACTGTGTGCACCTAGTCTATCTCTGTCTCCTCAGGAGAGCCCCTCTTCAGTGCAGCGAGGTGCGCATGCTCTGTTGCACCCGTAGCTTTCACTGGCTATAGCTTGAGGGGGCACTTAGATGCAGTGTGGTCCCTCTCTCTGTAGTTCCACAACCCTGCATATTTCTGAGTCCTGGAGAGCCTGACCTATATTTCAGTCCAGCACCATCATCATCTTATTCTGAAATCATGACCATTTTGAATAGAGTTGAAATCATTATCTTAACATAATATAAGCTGGACTATACAGGAAGCACTGTTGGAAGGAATCTTGGCATCAAGAAAGCACGAAGTTTTACATTGTTTGAAAACTGAAACCACAGAATGAAGTTGACTAACACAAATAATACTTTAAAGGTGGAAATATTTTTGTGTTTTATAGAAAATTTAAGAAGTAAGGAAGAAAGAACACAGAAAGTAAGAAAGAATGTAGGGAAGGGAATGCAGGGGAGGGGCGAGAGGGGAGGGGGGAGTTTTCATGGTGCTGCTCTGGGCTGCTGGGGGTCCTTCATCAGTCCTGGGTTTTAAACCCACTCAGACATCAAAAGCAATCCTCAGCAACATTTCTATATATGCTGATATTTTGGTTATATCTTAAGATCATTGATATTCAGGTAAAGTTCTAGATGTACATGGAAAACATAAGCTCTTGGTATATTCCTTGGAAGATTTAAAGAATAATAGATATATCTCTCCTAGCTACTTCGTTGGTGGCACTAAAGAAGAAAGGCATTAATCTGCAGTAAACTGCGTCTTTCCCAGGATGTTTACCTGAGGTGAAATGCGTAATTAGACATTTTAAATTGCCCCGTCCCTTCCACCCACAGGGTTGACACATGTTGTTTTCTCTGTGGTGCAGTTCAGTGTGAAGATTCACTCAGTGTGTCCAGAAGTCACCTTGACAATGGAAATAAGGTTGCTGCACATTATAGCTCCAGAATTAACTCCAAGAGTCTCATGTCACTGCATTCTCCACCTGAAATGAACAAATATTTGATTTTAAAAGAACCCCTGTGTTTATTTGCTCTTACTCTTTTTACATAAATTTCACATTTGAAGATATAATAATTAGTTCTGTATGATTAGTAATAAATGGTAGACATAAATAAAATGGTCTTACATCGAGTTCTTTCCAGCTTTCACTATGAGAAGACAATACTGGAACGTAGAAAGAGAATATAGATGTATATAAGTATAATAATAGCAAACTGATTTTAACTTTGCTAGTACTTACAATGCCGATGATGGAGGAAACTTTCGTTTTCAGTAACGGAATGTTTGTAAAAGTTAGTCATGCAAATTTATTTGGTTGCTTAATTATTTAATTTTCTGAGGGAGGTCTCTTGCAGCCCCAACTGGCTCTCTCCTTTAAGAGTAGCAAAGATGGCTTTGAACTCCTGATCACTCATTCTCTACCTCCCAATTGCTAAAATTACCTACAGGCAGCACAATGCTCAGATGTTATTTTAAGTATCTTTAAGTATATATTTTTTCATTTAAGATTTTCTTAGGTATAATACATGAAGCAAAACATATAAGTCATATATATCTTACACACACAAACACACATATATAAATACAA
The DNA here is from genome assembly GCF_037038515.1 of Microtus pennsylvanicus. Classification (NCBI taxonomy): domain Eukaryota; kingdom Metazoa; phylum Chordata; class Mammalia; order Rodentia; family Cricetidae; genus Microtus; species Microtus pennsylvanicus. The sequence goes on from NC_134598.1 coordinate 19,032,831, forward strand.
AAACATATAAGCCACACATATAAAACATGCACACGAACACACACACTCACATATATATAATGAATACAGAATATTAAGTTGGTAACGTGCTAAAATGCAATAGTGCCTGTATTGCATTTATCTACCCTTGAATTGCAATGTGAATCTGGGATTTAATTTCTATTTTGGGCACAGGATCATCCTTGAGGACTGTGTGAAAAGGAAGTGATGATGGAATTTTTATTTCAGTGTTAACAACAGTTTTGAAGGGAGCTAATTAAAATCTTTATCTGTACCTTAAAGATGGGGAAGCTGTGAATGTAGGCACTCGGTTCGCACTCCTTTAGAGATTTTCTTTTCAGCTTTATAATTCCATAATTTAAGGGCTTTTATTTCGTCCTTTCTCATCGTTAATTTGGCTTCATTTTGTGATGACAGTTAAATAGAGTTTCCAAGATAATTTTGAAATAGTTAAAAGGCAAACATTTTTTTTCTCAAATATATAATAATGCTTTAGGAGTTTCGTGCGTTTTCGGCCAGCTGTTGTACAACGCGACATATTGAGGTGGCATCTGGAAAACCAGAGGGGTCAGGAAGCACGAGGTGAGAAAAGCATTACTTGATCTGTGTTCAAACACTCTCTTCTGGCCCTGATGGTAGATCTTGAGTAGTATCAAAATCAAAAAAAAAAAAAATGAACTTCAGGGAGAACCATGTGGTGTCTTTGTCATACAGGTTTCTAGGCACTTGAAATGCTATAACAAAAGACTTTAAGGCCGGGTAATTTATAAATGTATTCATTACAGTTTTGGGAAGTCTAATATACAGACACTTGCTTGCTGACTGAGTCTTTTCCTAAAAAGTGGCATCTTCTGTGTGTCTTCCCATCATGGAAGGTTTGACAGATAAATTCCCCAGACCTGTTTTGGATAGGCACTAATCTCATGCCAGACGGTAGATAGAATCTTTCCATGATGATCACTTTCCAAAGACCCTCACATCTAATCCAATCACTTTGGGGGGTAAATTTCAATATTTAAATTTTTTAAAGATTTTTATATTTAATTATGTGTTTGTGTGAGGAAGAGGGGTATGTGTTCATGGTGCATTGAGGTGTCTGGGGTGACCAGAGGAAGAAAATGGCTCGCTGGAACTGGAGTCATAGACAACTGTGAGCCTTCAGATGTGTGCACTGAACTTAATGTTCTCCAGAAAAGCAATATATGCTCTCAACTGCTGAGCTGTCTCTTGGGTCTCTCAATATTTGAGTTTTGAGGAATACATTCAAGCCATGCTGCTTGGTGAAATTGATGACCTTGGTGTCACTGACCACAAAGAAGAAAACAGTTGTTTATTGCCCTGTGCCTAGCAGATTTAAGCAGGGGTGGGGGGTGAGGAGAGACATACATTGTTCTTCTGCACTGCAATCATTTCACAAACCAACTACAACTTCTCGCATCATCTGAAATTTTCAAAGTCGACATACAGCTGAAGACTAATATTGTTCTTTGGCTAAGGTTAAATTGCTCTATGTGAATGATTTGGTGTAAGAGGTCAGGGTCCAAGGATAAAAGTGGAAACTCCCAGGAGAAGAGGAAACTGGAAAACTAGTGTTCACAACAGCATATTGTGTTTTTATTTTTGTTATTTTTTTTTAACGTAGACTTTTTTTCTCTTAAACGAATGGAGATGTGTTACGAGAGAGAGTTCCTTAGTGATGATGGGGTAACTGGTACCACATGTGCATTTAATCATGTTTCACACAAGGTAAACATATTGAGAAGTATCTGTAGCATAAATTTTTTATTCATAGTAATTATTTTTCATACAATATATTCTAATTGCAGTTTTCCTTCCCGCATGTCCTCTCAGATCTCAGATATTATATATATATAATATCAATTTGCTATCCAAGTGTACATCCTGGCTTCTACCAGGCATCTACTGGTTGGCAAAAGCTAAAGCACAACTGTGCTTAGTGTCCATCTTCTGAACAATATTTACGTATATCCATTATTATAAATACACCAGATGCATTTGTTTCTTTTCCTCCTTATTTATATGCCATTTATTAAAATGCCTTTTTTTGAATCTTAGAGAAAATTCCCCTATGCTCTCATTCATATTATTTCAGTTACTGTAAAAACCTCTGGGATTGAGAAATATTACTTTATATTTGCAGCAGCTATTCAATGGGCTGAGAAAGATTAAGTAATTTACCTGTGGTCATACAGCCAGTAGGCAGGCAGATCTAGGATTATGTTTTTCTTTCTTTCAAAAGGAAAGTTGATGTTCCCTGAATTTCTTTGAGAGTCAGAATTTTCTGATTAGCCTAAATGTACTGTATGGTTTTTTTTTTACTTTATAAAGCAAAATATACAGAGAAAGAGAAAAAAATGATATATTTTTTTTTTTATTTTCGAGATAGGGTTTCTCTGTGGCTTTGGAGCCTGTCCTGGAACTAGTTCTATAGACCAGGCTGGTCTCGAACTCGCAGAGATCCGCCTGCCTCTGCCTCCCAAGTGCTGGGATTAAAGGCGTGCGCCACCACCGCCCGGCTAGAAAAAATGATTTTTAAAGGTATTTTCAAGTATTTAACAAATAAAGACTCAACCGCTCTAAAATGGAGTAAATCCTTAACAGTATATGAACTCTATGACTGAGAAATCATTTTTAAAATCAATATCTGAATCCTTGTTTACTTCTCATCTTCTAACATTTTCTGACGTTCCTCTTATTCTTTAAATCATATGGAACTTCATTTGAGACCAGACACTTTCATGATTCTGTGCACATTATAATGTCCAAGGGAAAGAATCGTCATGAGGGGACACGTTTGACATCTTATCTTGTGATGAAGGTTGTAGTCTGAGATAAAGGTCTCTTCATTTCCAAACAGTCTTCAGTTAAAGGAATGCCCTTTGGAGACACAAGTGGCCCCAAGCAAGACAATCACGGCTCACAGGACCAACTGTCTAACAACCAAGGAATCAGCAAACACATTGGCTTTCTCTTTGACCTCGCAAACAGAGCAGAGGCTTTCTGCCATTTCCTTGTTATAGTTCATTTCCGTTATTTGGTTTGGGTGATGCCTGCCTCTCCCAGTTATACTCAGGGGTTTCCCAAACCTCTGTGGACATGTCTGCACTTCTGTCAATGTTCAGTAAATTTGGCTGCTTCCTGTCTTGTAGGTATAATTTTAAACAAAGGAACATGCACCATGCTGAGATACATTTTGTTTCACTTACACCAGTATGAATCAAGATCTTTACAATTCCCATTCAGAAGAATATTCATAGGACCCAAGGATGTTATAATTGTACGGTCTATGTGAAATTCTTTATATATATATATATATATATATATATATATATATATATATATATATATTATCAACCTTAAAGCTCATTTTGTCATCATACCATAAATTATTCAGTCACTTCGCTGAGGTTTTTTTCAAATATAAAATGATGTCTTCAAAAGTGCTCTTACGTATTGACTGACACACCTAAAGGAAAGATTTTTTCTTATTAAATATGTGAGGTTTTATTTTTACCAAGAATAAAATTACATGTAACAGTGAACTCACTCATTTAAGATGTCTGCTTAGGGCTTTTTAAATTATATTTTTAATAATATTTGTAATCTAAGAAGTTGTCTTACATAAAAAGCAGGTTTTATTGAGCTTCAAATAGTCTTTAATCCCTCCCTGTACAGCTGATATCTCAAAGACATTATTTAGGTATTGGTGAGGCAACTTTTAAATGTAAATGAGGATATTTTCCACTGGAGAGATTTTCTCACAGACTTTAAAGGGGAGACATTCTTAAGCACAGTATTTCAGTGAATAATTCTAGAAAGAGATAAAAATAAGAAGAAGAATCAATCAAATATACAGGGTTTAGTTTACAATGCAAAACAATAGATTTAAGGGCTTCTTAAGAATGGGTTTCCCCATCAAAGAGTGCTACTGATGTCTACTGCCTTTCAGACTAATAACAACAGAGTCGTGCTAGAAAGGGACTCAGTTCGGAAGAGACTCCATGGAAAAGTGAGATAACAGTTGGAGGTGCCTTTATGTCCCCTGGAACTCTAAGTACATTTGAATGTGATGTCTTGATCAGAGAGGCCCCAGAAGCAGGCCGTGTTCTGAGGGATGTTTTTCTAAAGAGTTGGAACTACAGGATCCAATAAACAAAGAAATTCCGCAGCGCCTCTGAAAACAAGTCACAGTCAGAAAGAACTGGCTTCTAGAATGAACAGCTTTCACGTTTCATTTGAAATCACAGTAATCTAGATAGATCTGAAAAATCTTACATTTGTTTTGTGGTCTAATAGACACACGTTAGCAAAGAAATTTAGGAAAGTGGCAGATCTCCCACTCATATGCACTGGGAGTTTTGTTTGTCATAAAATAAAATAAAAAGTGACGTTGAAAGAGGGCTTAATTGTTCTGCATTTTAACCATGTTACAGTTCATTTCTTTATAAGTCTTGTAGACTTCCTTGATTTCTCTAAGTGACTATGTTATGTAGCAGCATGAATTCCAGAACTTTTTGTCACTTTTTTGCTGTAATTTAAATATATAATCAATCTTTAAAGTCATGATTAATTTCCTATGTAAATAAATGAATGTATATAAAACTTAAAATGGGAACATCTTTCTGACATGGGCTTTCAAACTTCCCCATTTAGTGTCCTTCCCCAAAAGAAAAAGAAGAGGAATAGCAATAAAAATTAAGAATGAGGAGGAAGAAAGACGAGGAAGGGGAGAAGGAAAAGTCCTTTAGTAACTAATGAAATCATAGATAAGGGGCAGAACGACTTCCTCCCTGACTGAGGAGCATCACTTTGTCCAAAATAGAACCCTAGATTTAAAAAAAGCCAATAGAGAGTGAAACATTACTGTCTTGTTAAAACAAGGTCATGTTACATTAGGTTTACAGGAAGATCCTTTTCTCCATCACTTCAGCTAAATATGGCATCTGGGAAATATGAACTGCAGTGATGGACGACTTAGAAATTCTTCAAAGAACCAATAGGTCAGCTAAAAATTACAGAGAAAGAACTTCCATGTGTTCCCTGGAGAAATAAGAATATTAGTTTATACTGTAATGATAAAAGTTTTATTAAGCCTAATGGTCTGTGTCTACATAGTGGCCCCAAGGAACATGTGGAAGAGGTTGAAAGCAATAGAAAACTATTAGGATTCTTTCTCTTATAGCCAAATATAACTTCTTCACCCATTAATTATCTCAAAACTTTCTTCAATTACACATATATCTTCATTCTTCCTCTCGAAAGTAGGTCATGTCTGTGCCCGCAGGCCCTTTGTTTGGATAAATTAGGTATTTATGACATCGCAGTAGACTTAACTTTGTGACTTTAGTCTTCAAACATTCTTTTCTTCTTTAATTCTTGCAGAATAAGAATACTGTGATGAAGTTCTCATTGTATCAATCAGTTGATTTATGTTTAGGGAATTTGATCTTATTCCCTTTGTTTCCTTTAAGATCATTTTCTCTGTGCTTCCTTGGCTCACCAACACTGCAGCAAATACACATAAGAAGATGGTTGTAGTTTTCTTCCTTAATGATGAGGACTTATTTAAGCTTTACTAACACCTTGCAAACTATTCAGGCAGAAACGTTTTTAATACCCCATGAAATGATAGACACGCAGAGTTGTAATCTCGCCAATAGAACTAAACCGATTGGTCTGTACGTGCGTTTCTGCTTAGCGTGTCAGTTCTGGGTAATTGTGCATCGTGTTTTCTTGTGCACCAAGAGCTATCATTCTTCACTGATTTGACGGAAAAATCTCCTGCATTCCTTTCACTCAGAATCACTCCAAACCGAAAGGAGAGATTAAGACGCCCCTAAACCTTTGTAAATAGTTCGTATTTTCTATTTAGATGGACTTAGCTGATGATGAAGTTGTATTTCTGCTTTATTGCTTTCCTCCCATTTCTGTTACTGTTCTGTGTGTTTATTCCTTTGTTTCGGGAATAATGCTATTTCGTTTGTTTTAGTTTGGTATTAATTTGCTTCCCTTAAACCTTAAGGTTGTGCTCATAGATGATCTCTGAAGTTTGAGTCATGTTTCTGATCTAGGTAATTATTTCATGAGGTTATGTAATGAATCACCTTATAGATACACAGAAATTTTTGTCTATGATTCTCACAAAAACTAAATTACCTAGTAGTATTTAAGGGACTTCCTAGAATATTGCAATCACTCTGTAGCATTCTTTCTGGAATCTTAAAATTAATATACTACCTCTAGAAATTGGGTATTTTCCCTTTTTTCTGTTCATACTTAACGCCTATGTCCTACAAAGAATGAACAGTGACCATCAGCACTAGAAAACTATCTCAAGGATGCATCTACCAAGATGAAGCAAATAGGTCAACTTACTAAAGAAAGTAGTGGCCTGGAATAGATGTGTGTTGGTACAGATCCATAGGTATAGACACATGTGTGAGGGTTTGCATGTGTATCTTGTCTGGGTGACAGGAGTAAAGTTTAGCCTGTGAGTATGCCTAGTCTTGATCTCCACAGTCTATGGTGTGAGTTAAGCTGCCAGAAAAATCATTTTTAACACAAAGCCATATAAGAAGAAGGAAATTAATCCTGAGTGTAAGTCAATGACTGTCACTTTCCTCCACCATCATTGTGTCCCTGAAGTCTACTTACCATACCATACTCTGCCCTCAGAAAATAAGACATGTTGAAAATTCAGCATCTGTGAAGGTGCATCTTCTCATGCCGCTTGAAAATCTTTATTCCTTTTCGTTTTGTTACATTGTTTCAAGAACTCTTAACACAACTATATTGTCTCAGGAATAATTTGGTTTGAATGCTGTGGATCAAATCCAGGGTCTTGAGCATGCTAAATATGAAGTTTGTCACTGACAAACTTCAAATTATTTTAATAGTATTAAGCAATATTGTTGATCATGGACATAGCATCACTTAGAACTCATCTATCCTACATAAATTCAGAAAAAAATGCATTTCCTTCCTTCCAGACAGTGTTATCTATCATTCTAGTTTATTTACTATGATATTGACATTGTTGTCTCCTGTAAGGGGAGTCATACTGATTTTGTCCTTCTGTGACTAATTGATTTCACTTAGTAGATGTTCCTATATATCGTCTGTGTTATGTATATTTTGAGTTTTCCAGGTTTTTTAAAGCCGAATAATATTCCATTCTATGTACACACCATATTTCAAAAATCTTTTTCTCTCTGTATTCTGAGAAAAAGCAAAGAGACATTCAACATTGGTCTCTTTAATAGATTCATGGATATGAAAACATTACAGAAGCAGCAAAAGCAAAAATAGATTCAAATGGCGCTACAATCAAACTAAATTATCTGTGCACCACCAAGGAAATAATGAAGAATGGAAGAAAGTGCTTGCCAAGTATAAATAATAAGAACTTATTTTCTAAAATAGATGGGGAAACTCTTGGAAGCCAACCGTAAAACAAGTACTAACCCGATTTAAAACCCTCCTAAAATCTTAAACAGATATTTCTCTAAAGCTGACATGTAGACAGCCAAGCATGTGACAAATTACTGCACATCTCCAACCCTCAGGGCAAAGCAGAGCAGAGCTACAATTATGTACAGTATCATCCCACTGAAAATGGCTGTTTGCAAAAGAGACAAGTGAGAGCAAGTGTTGGTGAGGTTGTGGCAAACCAGAACACTTATACAATACTATTGATAATGGAAATAGAATAGCTATCCTTAAAAGCTACATAGAAGTGCCTCAAAAATTACAGTTACCAAGTGATGCCGAAGTGTCTCTCCTCGTTTTTTTTTTTCAGACAATGATTGAAACCAAGATCTTGAAAAGTTATCATTCATTACAACACTCTTGATGATATCTGAAATGCAGAATAACCCACCGGATGAATGGATGAAAATTATGTGCATACAGTGGGCTCGTATTTAGCTTTCAATAACTTCCTGCAATGTAAAGATAATGGACCAAATCCTGCAGTAGCATGCAGTGCTTGGGATAAATTCCTCTTCCCAGCTTTATGAAGCAATATTCCTGACCGTTCTCTGGGCTTCAGCTCCTCTGGTCTCATTCTCACTGTCTTTGGTATTTCTATCCACACTGAGTGTCCCTGGAGACATTTTCCTCTAAGCTCCACTGAAATAAGGTCCAATTACAACAGAGCCTGTAAGAAAAAAAAAGTGTTACTATATTATATAAACAGTTAATTGAACATGTATTTTCTAAGAAACATCAGAAAGAATAAAAATTTTCCTCATTCATATTCACCATATATTCATCTTCCTCAAATTTGAAAAGTTATAGTTGACAGAGGAAATAAATACCTTATGTATCATATTATTTTTAGCTTTAGGGTTAGTATATTGGCTATAGGATAGAATACATGCTATTTTTAGGATTTTGGAATATTTTTATAATATTCAAAGATTATCTAGGTGAATTGAATTAAATGCACAACACACCTTTATTGTATGGGTATTACTGAAAAGATTATTCTGTATATATCATTAAAAATGGTTTCCTAGTTGAATTCTACAGAATATTAACAGTGGTGGTGCATACCTTTAATCTATGCACCTGGGAAGAAGAGGCAGATGAATATCTAATTTCCAGGTCAGCCTGTCTACAGAGAGAGTTCCAGAAAGACAAGGGTTACTCTAAGAAACCCTGTCAAAACAAACAAACAAAACATATAGAGATAACGTAAGTAGTTTTTATTTAATCTTTTATATTTATGTATTTAGTGTGCACGTGTGTGTGTTTATTTGCCATACTGTGTGTGTAGAATTCAAAAGACAAATAACAAAGTGTTGATTTTCTCTTTTTACCATGTGTGTCCTAGGAATTAAACTTGGGTTTTCATGCTTGCTTGGCAAGCACCTTTACTCACTAAGCTGTATCACTAGTACAAACTAAAAATTCATAAAAAGAAATGCAAATGTATATGTAAGTGTTATGGCATTAGTTTCCTGCAATGTCTGAGTGCCATCTCACCATAATTTTGGTGTTTTTGTACAATGGAACTGTGAATTTTCATGATAGAAAAGATATCTGTTTTCCCCTATTCCTGGAGTATAGCAAAGGAAGAAGCATACAGTCCTGCTGTCTTTCTTTATATATAGGAAATGCTGACTGAGAGCAACTGAATGTAAAGAATATGACACAATGCACAAGTCTGAAATCCTGCCATGAATAATAAGATTTCAAAATTAACTACTAAGGGATAATTGTTACTGACGACATGGACATAATTTATGCAAACTAAGTAGGTAGATGACTCAATCTAATAATGAGAAATTACTCTTAATTTTATTTTAAGACATGAATTATAATTTTAATATTATATTAAGCTTTTCTCTTCTATATCATATCCTTTTTTGTTATATCATAAAAACAATATATATATAATTCATAAAAAATGAGAATTAATTTTATAAGATGTTTAAGCCTTTAAATGACATTTTCTTAAGTAAATGTTTACATATACTGCTATGGCCGATATTGTGGGCATGAGGGTGGGAATATTAAACAACTGATAAATAACCCAGGGTATTTGAGTGCACACAGTCTCTAATCCTCTATTTTAGCTTGCTACTGGCTATACCTAGCTATTTACATGTTGATATTTCAAATACTCCATATTTAAGTTTAATGAAATATGTTTCCCCCTTCAGTTCTACCTTTACTATTGCCAGTAATTAACATTTTTAAATATCATGTCAGCTTCTCTTTATAGGAGATACTTCTTGAGGGTTTTCATTGGTGAGAAATGAAATATTAGTGGGGCTCAGTGACTTATCAGTGATCTTGTAGAGCACAGTCATAAGGTTAGGTATAGAATAAGGGATTAGGGGGAGGATTGGATAACCCTAGGAAGGGGAATTAAAATAGATAGATATGGATGTATGGATTGGGGCAGAACAGGAGGACCAAACAGGGAGGGGAAAGGAATAGAAGAAGACAGAAGGGAATATGGAGGGACAGCTAAAATTAGGGGCCATTTGACAGGTCATTTTAAAAAAGACCATAGCAGATTCTTGAATCAGTATTGGTTCTAGGTCTCTTAATCATCATATGAGAGCGTATTATCAAAGAGACCGCAATTCCTGGAACCAGTTAGTGTTGTAGGAGAGCTGCTTGTTTGTTCCCAGCTACTCAGCCCCGAAATAATTGCACAGAAACAATATTATTTGCAATACTGTTTGGCCAATAGCTTAAGCATATTTCTGGCTAACTCATATCTTAAATTAACTCATCTCCATTAATCTGTGTACCACCATGAGGCTGTGGCTTACCAGATAAAGTTTCAGCATCTGTCTCCAGTAGGCACGCACGGCTTCTCTCTGACTCTTCTCCCATCATTCAGTTTGGTTTTCCACGCCTAGCTCTGTTCTGCCCTGCTATAGGCTCAGAACAGCTTCTTTATCCATCAATGGTATTCACAGCATACAGAGGGGAATCCCACATCAAATTAGGTCATCAGCAAATTTTCTGAAGTAAATTAAATCATGATCGCTATCTAAATCAGAAGTCACAGTTTTTAAACTTGTATGCTGTATGTCTTGTTTGTTGAACAATTATACACCTGAGTCATTCATCATACTCCATGTCATTTTATCCTTGTGACTGTAAATTAGGCACCTGTACTATTATTTTAATGATGAAAGGCTCCGTAGTTTAGTGATATTCTCCATCTGTCTGATCTAGTTGTAAAGTAGCAGTCACAAAGAAATCCCTCTAAATCTCCAGGTTTTCAGTCTTTCTTTTTTTCCATCTTGTTTCATTTTGCATAGTAATTATTTTTCTCTTACTGAAACTTTTCAACTTTCACAGGGATTACATTGCATGTATCTACCATATAATTTATGTCAGATCATGTGTGGACTTACAGAGCTTTAGTCTGAACTCAGAATTCCCAAACTCATAAAGGTAGATTAACCCCCCCACACACACACTTCTGGCATCTGATGTGATGTTTAAGAAAGTATTTGTTTCTATTTGTGTTCTTCATCCTCATGTAAAGCACAAGTTAGTATTCATGAAGATCAAGCTTAAAGGTAATTATCACTAGTTTTTTAATGTAAATGGAGGTAGCACTTACATTTCCCATCTGCCCAGACCCGAATAATTGCACAGAAACTATATTAATTACAACACTGTTAGGCCAATGGCTTAAGTGTATTCCTAGCTAGCTCTTATATTTTAAATTAATCCATTTTTATTAATCCATGTATCGCCACAAGGCAGCTTACCAGTAAGATTCTAGTGTCCTTCTCCCTCAGCAGTTACATGGCGTCTCTTTGACTCTGCCTGCTCTCTCTATATCTCTGTTCAGATTTCCCACCTGGCTTTACACTGCTAAGGAAGTAGCTGAAACAGCTTCTTTATTAGCCAACGGTAATAAAACATTTTCACAGCATACAGAAGTGAATCCCACATCATCACTTACATATGAGATCAGTATATGCTTTCAAATTCCCTTCACTTCTCCAGCGTGTTACTGAATAGTTTCTTGAAAAGAAAAGAGAAGAAAGAAAGAAAGAAAGAAAGAAAGAAAGAAAGAAAGAAAGAAAGGTGGCAATAAATAAAATATTAGCTGACAATTGCATGTAAATATTAAATATGACAAGTTTCTTTAACTTCCTGTGTCAAAGCAAAGAATGGCTTCTCAGCCTGCCTTATGTACCATAACACATGTTTGAACTATCTTTTCTCACATATCTTATAGTCAACTTAACAAAAATTTATTGAGTTCATACTGTGGTCATGGTAACAGTATGGGAGCTATGAGAAAGACTAAGATATTATTTGTGCCCTGGAGGAGTTAATAACCTGATAACAAAAGTTAACATGTATGCAACCAGTGCGGTACTTTCAAGGACAAAGTGGGTGCTTTAATAGTGACAGAAAAGGTCCTGTGAGTGTAAAAAGTGCAAGGCTAGAGGGTAGAGCGATGCAGAGCTGGCGTTAAAGTGGCAGGATATTAAAGGTAAGACATCAGTCACAAACCTGAAGTACAAACAGACCTGAATTAGTTAGGGGGCTGATGGTATAGAGGGAAAACTATCAGGGTTATTTCTTGGAAAGCATCAATAATTCATGACACTTAATCAGATTTGCCAGTGAAAATTGGGAGAGGTCAAAGGTCGATTCTCATTTCTTATCAGATTTCGAGATAGCACACAGAAAATTAGAAAATGCTCTGGAGTAACTAGACAGCTTTTCATTTGAGGCGAAATCTATGAGTAGATCGCCGTCGCTTGGAAATTTGGGTCAGAGGTGCAGCAAACACAATAGCCCTAAAAATATAGTGTTGAGATTGTTGGTGTAGAATAATATCTGAAACCATTAGAAGATTATGGAGTCAGAGCAGCACTAACGATCAAGAACTTGGAACTCAAATACAGATGTAATATCAGAATAGAAAGTAACAAAAAAAAATACAGATCTAGGAACTCCACAAAGAACACATACTGACACATCAGAAAATATTTGAAATGGATCAGAAAGGCATCTAAAAGTTTTACCACGTGGGAGCATTCAGAAGGGAGAATGAGTAGTAGGTTTGATAACCAGGAGGGCTGATGTTGATACAACGTAATGGGATAGGGAAGCAAAATGGTAGAAGATTTTTATAGATACAAGTGATTAAATTTAAGAACTTACTTCAAAAGATTTGCTTTAAGGACAAGAACATACATATGTGGTTGAATGATTAGGCAAAGTGAAATTAATATTTTGGCTTAATTAAAAAAAACCATGAGCATACTTGTTTACTCAAAGGGAACAAATATGATGCAAAAGAACCCCATGTCCAGAGAACCTAGTCCTTATTTGGGCTTTAGATTGTTTATTTTCTGAGAATAGAAACAATGTATCCAGAATATTTAAAGCTTTTACTGAAAGAGTAATCACATTTTCATAATGCCCTGTACACTATATAGCCCCATAATTACCTCCAAAAGTGAAAGAGGAGGGAGGGAAGGAGGGAGGAAAGAAGGAAGAAAGGGAAGGAAGAAAGAAAGGAGGGAAAGAGGAAAGGAAGGAACTGAAATTTCAAAAATTTTCTGAGCGGTGGTCAAGGAAAGAGAAATACAGTGCAAAGAACTGTCTGATTGATGTACAGCATTTTATTCAACACTCGTCTATGAAACTACGTCCCAGGTACAATTGTGCCTGTACATGTGTTTATATGTATGCATATACATACATGTGTGTATGCACAGTCCCCATCATGGTTGAAAGAGGATCCCAGATCCTATGGAGCTAGACTTACAGGAGGTTTTGAACCACAGTCATGAATGCTGAGAACCACTCTGCACTCTTAACCAAAGTCATCCCTCTGAATCCCACATCCGCTGACCCCATTTGTAAGATATTTGGAAAGACTGATCCTAATCGTTCTTTCTGAATATGAGAAGAAACTGGATCTGAAAGGTCTGGTGATATGTAGACATCTGTCAAACTGTGGTCTTTATACACTTGCCCTGTGCCAGGCATAGAGCTGAGTCCTTAACCAACACCACAGAATACTAAGCAGGGCTTCAGGGGTTTCTTGGCAGTGTCTTATTTAGCATTGCTTTTTAGCAGACATGACAGTTAAACTGTGGTGTGAAACTTTGCTAACTCACATTTATAGAGAACGTCTTTGGGTTCATGCATTGTGTTCCAGGAAGAAAGGAAGTGAACAAGCGAACATCATCTATAATGTCGTGTTGACACTGTGAAGAACATGTACATGAAGAAAGATTACTGGGCTGATAAAGAACAGCCCTATACGAAAATGACTATTGAACAAAGACTAGGATAAACTAAAACAATATATTGCAAATGTCCAGATATAAATAGATATATGCTAATATAGTAGTAGTTTAGGATTTGCCCATTCCTTTTGCAAAAAGATTAAAAGGCCTGAACGAAAATGCTGCATTAGTTTATCTATACACATTCCAAAAGAACATGAAAATAATAAAAGACATTTAACATTTGTTAGTTTTATATAATGTTCTAAAATTTTATGTTTCTCATTAATTGGGCTTAATTATAAACACTATGAAACTCTAGCTTCAAAAGTCGGAGTGTCTCTTCGGGGAAATGGATGCTTCTCACCTAGCATGTAGGAAGTTGGCTCCATGGCCAGTGCTACAAACAAGTAAAGGCTCTCCTCCTAATGCTTTCAGAGGTGTGGAGTGACGTTAGAAGGCAGAGGCCAGTTTCCTAGTCTTTCTTTTATCCAATAAAATCAATTAACTAAAGATATGGGCTTGCAGAAATCGAAGTTGTTGGAATCAATTATGCCTTTTTACATTTAATAGAAGAAACATGTAAATTGCTCGAAAAGAGTGAAGCTAGTTCTTTTCCCTCCATTGTTATTATCTAGAGAATATATTCATTCCCAAAAGAAGTGGATGACTTAGAAAGCTGGGAGAGAGAAGGTTGCTGCCATTACTCAACTGCAGTTTTCTTTGGGGTGATACCAACTGTCTGGTTTTCTAGCTCGGCTTCTGAGGCTTTAATGTGCAAAGTAACAGCTTAGAGTGGGCAAAATAGTTTATACAAAATACACAATTATATGATAGTAAACTTTAAAAATGACTGTAGTTGTATATTTGTTTACATTAATATGACTTGTTTTTCTCTTGGATTAAAGCCCTTATGCAAATTGCAAAATTGTTTACAGTCACCTATACTATCTCCAACATGGTTTCTTTAAAGATTACTTATTTACATAAAAAGCTTTAATTTAATTACTTGAAAATAATACTTAGCAATTCAGCCAATATCAGTTCAATGTAAGTACACTATGCCTTTTTGTGTTTTGGCTAATATTTTATAGGTTTGTTTTTCCTTTCATGTGAATGTCTATGTTCAGTTGGGTTAATTCATTCAATCTTCAAAGCAATGATATTGGAAAAATAGTTTAATATAGTTTTGGTGTGAATTATGAAATCGAAGCTTGGACTAAATTCAAGTTTTCAAGTTGTATTTCTAAAAAGAAAGGAAGAAAGAATTCCATGGCAACCAAGACTAACAGCATCTAACAATCAATCCGTGAAGATGAACAGAGTTCTCAGATTTGAATATCATTCAGAAAGGGCTTCCCTATTGGCTTTTCACCAACTGTTCACTAACTTAAATCTATAGCAAATAAATAGTAAAATGCATTTTAGTATATATTATATCACACTATTTAAAAGTATTAAATTGCACAAGCAGTGTGGGTTTTAACTGTATTGCTCCAAAGGCATCTTTTAAAATCATTTGGGTGTGAGGGAACTTCGTGTCAAGCTGCTGCAGGTTTTACCTTTGATTGCCCTGCCTTCTCATCTGGAGGAATCGCTGTTCATCCTCTTCCCCATTTCCATTCACTGCTGTCCCTTGTTCTGCTGTAGCTCTGAGCTGAAAGGGTTGATTGCTGGGGGAGTGAACTTTTCATCCCTTTGCTTATTCAAATGAGACTGTGACTGGCTCTGATGGTTGCTGGCAGGAAACTAATTACTGGGAGAATCAGCTTGCAAGCTTGTGTGAATTACTGGGAGAATCAGCTTGCAAGCTTGTGTGTTTTTTCCAGCTTTGTGGCATATACTTTGGCTCAGTTTACCTACAGGCTTACAGGATCACTACAGCTAGCACGACTGTGCTAGGTTACCTGGTGGCAATAAGTCACTGTGACTCAACTCAATGGAGCCACGGTTTAACAAGCATAGCTCTCTCAAAAGAGGTGTTTTTTTGTTTTTTTTTTGCAAAAATCTACATGCTCTTTTGCCAAATACATGTATTCTACAAAGGGGTCTAAGCCTCTTTTGAAATATTTGGAATCAAACTTTAAAACGAGTTTACAAAAGAAAAAAAAAACATGTCCATTAGTTCTTGCTAACAAAGGAATAGCAAAAATAAGCGAAGCAAGCAAACAGTACAATTTTTTTAACAATTCTCAGCATAGTTGTGTGACGATTTTAGGATTCAAAAACTACAAAAGCAGATGAGCTTTTTTCATGGGCTCAGTCAGGCAAGAAAGACAAGCTTTTCAAAATCTCTTTTTCTTATAATTGCACAATGAAAAAGTATACGAAATACCCTTGCGCTTTTCATCTCACAAAGAAAACAGTTATAAGAAATTTTTTTTCTCCAAAACATTATTGTTGAAAAGACAGAACACCTTAGTTTTAATAAAGCAAAATTTCACAAGCGTTTCTATGTTTGAAATCCTGAATTTTTAGAGCGAGGTGATGTGCAATGCTGTCTTGGTGCAGCCTGTGTATAGTTGTGGAGGCCATGTACAGTCTACAGGACAAGGGTGTTTGTCACTAGGCTGAAAGGTAAAAAAATGGGGCACATGTTTCAGTTATGCCACTAGCCAGCGGTTCATTTGGGCATCTCAGTTTTCACTTATGATCATATTTCTCAGGATCAGAATCAGGAGGAAACCTTGTTGAGTCTGTAAATAAGCGTATCAACACAAGCAATTCTGCATGCTGTATTTGTAGTTTACAGACTTGGTGTTACAGTAGCTAAGTGGGCAGTGGCAGAAAAAAAATGTATAATTCCGGAGGTCTTTTTGCTTGTTTGGATGTGCTGGTTTGCTTGTTTTTGTTTTCTTAGTTTCTAATACAATGAGAAAACATATAATCTTAAATTATATACGTTCGTTTGTTAAGAAAAAATTAAAACCTTAGCTCTGACACTTTCCCCCCTCCATTTTCCCTTTGCCTGTTGTAGACAAGACTCCTCTCATACAAATACAGAACATTATGGAAAAAAATGAGTAGTTATTTTGAAATGTTCATGTCTTGGGTAATTGGCTGGTCTATTGTCTGTGATTTATTTATCTATGAGGTCAAATACTTGAGGTCATGCATCCCAAACTAATCATCTCTATTTGCATTTTGAAGGTTCACTGAATCCTTACTATATTGACTTCTATAAAGTTAATTTTCTATACTAAAGTACTATTCAAATTAGCCTCTTAAAAATTACACTATACAGCGATTTATGGACAAATGAGACCCCATGGAATTGCAAAGCTCCTGAACAATAAAGTGAACAGGTAACTGAGTGAAGAGACAACCTATGGGATGAGAGAGAAATCTTCATCACCTGTGCATCTAAAGTATACAAAGAACAAAAAAAAAATCTAAACAAGAGAGCAAAGAATTCAATCTAACAAACTGTTTACAAAAGAAGGATTATTTTTGGGTTTGTTTGTTTTTCGAGACAGAGGTTTGAAGCTTTTTCTGTAGCTTTGAAGCCTGTCCTGGAGCTAACTCTTGTACACCATGCTAGCCTAGAACTCAACGAGATCTGCCTGCTTCTGCCTCCCAAGTGCTGGGCTTAAAGGTATGCACCACCACCACCTGGCACTATTCAACATCTTTAATTATCAAGCTAATGCAAATTAAATCTACTTTGAGATTCTATCCCACCCTTGTCATAAAGGCTGTCGTCAAGAAAACAAGTAAAAGCAAATGCTGGTGAGGACTTAAGGAAAGAAGAACTCTACATCCGTAAAAGAGTAAATGGGTTCAGCCATTATGGAAATCAGTGTAGAGGCTTTCCAGAAATAATAGTAGACCTTCTGTGGTCCTGAGCTCTCTGACTCCTGGGCATATTCTTAAAGGTCTTTCTATACTACTACAGAGCTATTTGCTCATTTTTGTTCTATTGACAACAGCGAGGTACTAGAATTAATCTAGTTTCCCATCAACTGATGATAGATAATGGAAATATGCTGCACAATGGAATGTTCTTCTGCCATTAGGAAATATGAAATTATGCAATTTTCAAGAAAATGGAAAAGATTGGGAAGGATGTAAAGTTACCCAAGCTCTGAAAGGCAAACATGCCATAGTATCTCTCATATGCAGACCTTAGCTTCCAAGAGTTTCATATGTATGTTTATGTAGGTTGAGTATAGGTGGTAGGAAACTGGAAAGGATCCCCAAGACAGCAAATAAAAAGAGGCCTTAAGGGAAAATTGTAGGGAGAACATAGAACATATGTGTTGTGGATATGAAGGAGGGTACTGGGGATAGAAAGGTTTATGTCAAGCTAGCGGGGAGGAAGATGGGAGAGAGAAAACAATTGGAGACCAAACAAAGCCAAGAACGTGTAAAACTGCCATAAGGAAATCTGCTACTTGGATGTCAAAATAAAATAATAACTAAAAAATAGAATATGGAAAAATTGAACATATATTAATATTGAGAGTATCCTGAAGAAGTCATTTGGGCAGTTTTTCTTGGAGAGAAAATGTATTTTAAGTACATTCCCTCAGGTTATTTTAGATTCTTGGAATATTAAGATAATCCATTTCTAATCCAATGAAATAGGTGAAAACAGTTGATAAATTAAGAGGCATCTCACTCCTAAGACAAGCTGTCAATCATCCTATAGTGGCATTGGAGTAGAGGCAGCATTTGCTATCTTTTGCATGCCTTGGATTCTAGCAAAGACTCAGCTTCAGGTGATTGTTTCTAAGAGAAATGAAGAATGGATTTGTATAGAAAATGTCTTCAGTTGATGGCATGTAGTTTTATGTAGCTCATGGCAAAGCAATTTGTGGGTGGAGCTGGGGATTTTCTTTAACCCTGTGACCATGTAAACAATTCTTCTTGTCTAGTCTGTGTATTGAAGTCTGTGCTACCACTGTTCTCAGTGTAGACTGGTGGAAGTCCATGGCTTGTGAGTTGGCCAGCATTCCCATATGACAGAGGGCTTTTAATCTCTACTATTTGACTTCCAGAACTCATGTGCTTTGCTCACTCATACATTTTCCTCTATTGTGGAGAATCTGATGCAAGTGGCCCCTTTTCTGAGGAAGTAATGTTTTTGAGACACGAAGTCTTAAGAGAAACATTATAGACATTTGTTGGTGGGAAAGCCTACTTTATGTTGGAAATCATTGTGGAAAAATAATCCAGTTATGAAGGGTACAATTGGGTAAACTATCAAATAAACCCAGGTTGTAATAGCTCAGAAAAGAAGTGTTTGATTACCTCACGCCTGGTAATATACTGAATCACACACAGACACACATCTACCTATATCAGTGATAATCTTTTATACTTCATTCACAGTGAGCAACTGGAATTACCCTTGACAGTGAAAAAATATTCTCTGTGCCCCTTGGCATATCCTAAACATGCATTGAGATATTTTACAAGTTATAATCTTTCTTTCTGTATGTCTTAATTTTTAAAAGAAAGGAGTATCTGTCTTTTTTTTTCCTTTTAATGTCTAAGAACTGACAGCCCCCAAAAATGCAAGGTGAAAGTAGCCAAATATCATTGAACAAATTACAGATGTTTAAACATCTATTTTTAAACATCCAGAGATAGCCTGAGCTGGAGCTTACTAACCCTGTTCTGTTGTAGTCAGGAAACTGACTCAAAAGTCACTCAACAAATAAATTTTCATATAACATCAATTATTATAAATCAAGGGTTTTGATTTTCCCAAACCCAGAAAACCAGCACATTTTCATATATGTTTATGCCAGGGTGATCCTGGCCCATTAGGTGGTAAACAGGATTCTTAACAACTGCAAATAATTTATTAAATTGTATGTGGATTGTGATGAAAGCTGCAGGGAATTACATATTCACTTATGTACGATGTTATAGGAAAACTCAAATCCTCAAATAACAGGGTGTTACCATGTAAGCCCCCCCCCAGAGAGTTGAAAACCAATCTGCAAAGAGTGTACAGTGCTCTGGTTGATAACAGCACTTCCATCCATTTTTTTTTAAAAAATTAACTTATTTAGTTTAATTGACAAATGACAGGTTACATCTATTTATGGTGTCCAACATGATGTTCATGCAAGACCTTAATTCAGACTTAGGATAAAGCCACTTGAATTCTCCATACTTAGGGTTTTATATCTGAAATAGTAGGTGTGATGTGTAGAAACAGGATGCAAGGCTATTTGCATATCAACTAGGTTAGATAAGTACAACTGGAAGTGATTAAAGGAAACAGAAAATAAGGTGCAAAAGAAGAGAGAAAATACATGATAAAAGGAGACAAGGGAGACAAGAGACTAAGGATGGGAAGCAAGGACGGGAGCCGCTAGAATCTTTGCCAATCAGATGCTTATGTACAACACACAGCATTTCAATATCTTCCCTGGGTAAATAGCAATATCTTCCTTTTTTATTAATCCTGCTGCGGCTGCTGTTGCTTACAAAGAGATGCACACATCAGCACAGACTTGGTTTGCTTTTCAATAACTCTAAAAGGGTGGGGAAACATTGCCAGAAAAGGATATCTCGTCAGTCTCCTAACATGGAGTCTTGTTAGCAAAACAAAATGTGAGCTGCTTGGAGATAATTCCCTGTTGCTGGTAATTCCACTGGGGACCTTCTGTGGCAGCGGAGGCTGTTTCTCCTCTGTGGACCCACGCCATTGAACAGGATAGATCGGAAGAAATAGGAAAAAGTTGCCCTTATAAGCCAAGCTACTCTTCTGAGACTTTGATTCTTTTAGCTTTTTGTTTGTTTGCTTGATGGGTGATTGGAGATTTTTAATGTCAGCATGAGTCATACCTATGGGTTCTTAGCCTGGAGCACCCAGTACAACTAGGAATCGAGGAAGCTGGAGCCGGGTATGAATAATGAATGGGCTGCGTAAGCAGAAGTCTATATCCAGTCAATAGTAAAAGCATGTGCTGAATTGCAAGCCAGCGTGTTCATGGATTCTTTCTGTGCTTTCTCTCTCAAGGAAAACAAGAGCCAGAGAGTGCTTGAACAGCCACCACCTGCAGTCAGATCAGAAGACCGTGCCCTTGCCGTCCTGAAAGCTGCACTGGACCATCTCGTTAAGGTATTCAGAAAACAACAACAGTGTTTTTGATAGGTTTTTCTTCTTACCAATGTGCTTTCCATCTTTATCTGGATGTATGTTGGGGGGGGGGGGGGCAGGATTTGGAGAGACAATGAAACTCTATTAATTTCTTTTCTTATTGTGTTTACAGAATCACTCATATAAACAATTTGCCACAGGAAGCAGTCTTGTTTTGCACAATGGCCTTTCAGGTGCTATCTTGTGCACTATTCAGTCTATAGTGTTAAGCAGGGCATCATCGAAAATTTCACTCTACAGCACAGTGGCCAGGAAGCAGATACAGGGGGCTGCTGGTGATGTGCCAGCTTTCTCCCTAACCCTCTTTTGTTCTTGTCTGGTCCACATCTGCAGTGTTGTCCCCTTTCATGTGGGTCTTCCCCTGCTCTGCTAATCCGCACAGACCCAGAGATGGGGTAGCACCAGTCTCTGAAGGGGCATTAGATTCAATCGCATTGACAGTGAAGATTAGCCACCGCAAACTGTGCCTTAGCCATCCAAACTGTGCCTCTTTACATTTCTTTCTTGTGTTAAAGGGGCATTCATATTTGTCATACATTCTGGAACTGTGACAATTTTTAACGTGTTCCAAGGGCTAGATTAGCTAGCGGGGAACTTTGACAGCGCTTTCGATGTTTTTTCCCCCAGTTCGTTTGGACTTCGTCGATTTCAAAGTTGTCACGGTTCATTGTCTGCCGATGATCTTGAGCGGCCTTGCGTTCTGAAAGAATATGGCATGGCATCTGCCTCTGTGCTTTGGGGGCCTGCTACACAGATGATATTTTCGCTAGAATCCTGGGCTGGGGGGCAGGAGGTGTAAGACAAATTTGCTTCAGAGGAGCGTTTTCTGGGGCCATGGCATGTCTCTTCCTTTCATTCGGTGCCTAATCCAACACGGAGGTGAATGTATCACGTTGCCACGATTACTTGTGTGAGAGTGCATAGCGCGGTTGTAACGTAGCGGCTCGAATGTCTTATCTAATGAATGCCATCAAATTCAATTATCACTCTTAGACTCTTCATTAGCCAATCAAATGACCCCTTTGCTCTAAGACATTTCGAGCACACTTTTCCTAGGCATAAACCAATCCTTCATAGCAAATTGATGACGCTCAGATTTTTATTTGGGCTTCTGTGTTCCAGATGTTTAGGATTTTAAAGCCTTGCCTCTGACATTACTGTCACCCTACGTAGGAGAAATACTGTTATTATGAGAAACTTTTACCTTCATGTCTTTACTACTTATCTCCATGCTAGGAGTTATACAGGACGGGTATGAAGGCTCATGTCTGTAATCCTAGCACTCAGAAGGTTGAGGCAGTAGGATAGCTATGACTTCAAGGCTGTCTTGGACCACTGAATGAGGTTGTCTCTCACAACAAAAAAACAATAAATAAAACCTTTAAAATAAAAAGAAATGAGTAGATAGGAAAATATGATTTTATATTCAATGGAATCATGCGGGAAAAAAAAAGTTTTCAGCTTTAGGGATGAACGATTTTGGTCCTAGAGATGTTTGTCTTCTTTATAGGAAGATGCCACTGTGCAGGATCACAGGTGTTATTGTTGAACTGTGCTTTTCCAAATTATCATAATTTCTTCACATGGGTTATTAATAGAGTGGTACCCAAACTGCTCATACCTGTTGTAAATAGCACTTTAGTTTTCTACACAGTGATTACAGCAGTACTGACGAGTAACAGAAACTCTGAGCATCTTATAATAAGAGCTGCCTGACATCATGACAGTGGTTCTTACTGTACAGAGCTTGAAATATGTCCGTTTCTCCTCCACTTTGACACCTTTAGTGGTCCCTGTCTACAAATATTTTGGAAGCATCTCAACATGAAGGCTAAACTGAGACCACAGAAATATATGGTCCCAGATCCCATGCCAGACATGGATCAGAATCTTTGGAAATGGACAATAGAGTCATTATTCAAATTATACATATCTGATTATTGCTCTGCCACAGCACTCAGTGACCACTGAATATGAAAACAGCTGACAGGAAACCACAATGAGAAAGAAAAAAAGAAATGCTGGAATTAGGTTTGGATTTAAATTCTCTTTCATTCATACAATTCCTGAGACTACACTAAGCAATATGGGTGGCTTAACTTCTTTCCCCTTTACTCATAACTTAATATTTTAAAATTAAAAATTTTGTATTTGCTGTTATTTAACAAACAAAGGGCACACACATTGCTTTCAAAGCTTCTAGCCTGTCTTTACCACAGTGAAAAAAAAAATTCAGTTCATAATTTGTACAGCCATTATAGTCTTGGACTCCGAATCTTTAGTTTTATTCATCTTTCTGAGTAATTATCTTGATGCTAACATGTTATAAGACCAATAAGCCCTGTTTCTTCAAGAATTCCATGGCCAGGCTGTGGTGGAACACGCCTTTAATCTCAGTACTCAGGAGGCAGAGGTAAGCAGATCTCTGTGAGTTTGAGGCCAGTCTGGTCGACAAGAGCTAGTTCCAGGACAGGCACCAAAGCTAGAGTGAAATCCTGTCTCGAAAAACCAAAAAAATAAAAGATTGCACCCTGTCCTTTTTATTGATCTGACTGAGCCAACTCCTGTGAGTGTCTAAAATGATGCACCACTGGTAAGATTAAATCATTGAGACTGAAGCTCACAATTTCTTCATAAGTAGTCATTTTTATCTGGAGGAATTTTCTTATTGTTTTGCAAACAAATTAGATGATGTCTTCCTGCGTAGTATGCCCAACTCCAAAGTAAGTACACATGTAAATGTGAGTTAGGGGACAGAGCACTGTCTTCTGAACGGTGAGAATACAAAATGCTGTGGTTACCTCGGGCACTGGAAGAAAGTCAAAAAGCACCACTGGTGCCAGGAGGAAAACAGCAGAGAGTATTTGATCCGTGAAATTAATTCTTGCTACCTACACCGTGAGCCCATTGAGGCTGAGATCTAAAAAAAGAAAATGACCACAACTTTACTTTGCAGGATAACTGACATTGTAAACATCATCATTCCTATAAAAGATAGGAATGGGTTAAATTGTCTACCAAATCCAGGAGCACCCTTGACAAATCAAGCAGGGAGAAAGGAAGGGGAGAGAGGAGTAGGAAGAGAAAAGGGTTGTTGTTGGTTCCCTTCAAGATTGCCTTTGGAGAGAAACACAAGTACTAATTTCAAGTGTGATCTTTTCTAAGTTTTATTCATAAATTAAATATTTGGGATCCAAAACACATTCTACATCTTAAAAAAACAATGCTGTAAATCATGTTTGATATTTTGATTCATTTTTTAAATTGACAAAATTTTACTTAAATTTTATCATTTGTAATATTTGAAGTAAAGAGAAGTAGAAAACAATGTTTTCTGATTCCTAAAATTATATCATTTAAACCAAATGCTTCCAAACTTATTTGTAGTAGATATCAATACCAAAGGAAAGCAGGTTTGATTATAACTAAACTAAAGATTGACAAAGAATATACGATATTTTTCTAAACTGCAAGGATTTTCTAAACAATAGATTATAGCATGAATTGTGTTCTCCTGGGCAGAGAAAAGAGAGATAGAAAAGGGAGATGCTGGTAGAGGTACAGGAGGCGTGGCAATGCCCACACAATCCAAGATAGTATTAATATTAAGCTAGTAAGTAGAAAAGATGAAGCTGGTAGTTGTTGATCCTCCCTGGAATTCCACCACTCAAACATCGGAGGCAGAAGGATAATAAGAGATTTGAGACCAGTGTGGGATACTTAATGAGTGCTGTGTCAAAAAAATAATGGTTATGTCTATGACTTGGGGAAATTGAAATCATAGAACTCTCATGTAGCAGTACCACATCCATTTAGAACTCAGGTAAGGACACATGGTGAGCACAGACACTGATTTGGGGGTTCTCAGTGGACCCAGTAAAGAGAGAGTCCTTGAGTTTCTACTGATGCTGTTTCTCAGAATTCCTCAGCTCGCAGCTCAGGCTATATAACCACCATTTTTAAAAGAGATTTGGTCATTTGTGTTTTTAAAGAAGTAAATAAAGTGTCAAGTAAACAAAACCCACCAATTCCTGCCTTTATCCACATAGCTGTCCATGTAATGTATCAAATAATTGCTGAATATATACCGTTTATTAGGATCTCTGCAAATTTTCAATTTTCAATTGGCATATTAAGACAAACACTATTTTGCCCTATCATCTTAATTTCTATGTTTTATTTTACTATTTGTTGTTGTGAAATATTTGTTTACACTGTAAAGATGTGTCTCTGCCAAAGGTACCTTCTGATTGATTTACTAAAGAGCTGAATGACCAATAACTAGACAGGAGAAATAGGCAGGATATCCAGGAAGAGAGAGAAAGAAAAGGGAAAATCTAGACACTGGGATTACACTCGGGGAACACTAGTGAGACCCTAAAAAGATTGGACATACTGTACAAGTATGAGATAACCAAGTCACACGAAAGAACATAGATTAATAAAAACAGGTTCATTTAAATTATAACAGCTAATGGGACGCGTCTAAGGTAATGACCAAGCTTTCACAATCAATTATAATCTGTGTTATTATTTGCAGGCTGACAGGCCCAGGGGAAAAGTCCTGCTACATTTTGTGCTTATTTGTGTCTATTAAATCTGAGTAGGTGGAGGGAATAGGTGGTGCTTCTGTTTGGGAATGGATGGCCAGGAGTGTGATTAATTCAAGCAATAGCTTTCACCTCAAGTACTGTCTTAGTTCTTTTATATTCAGACTTTTTAAGGTGGTCATGGTGGTCCTATTAAGAGCTCCTATTACTTCTGTGTAAACGAAACAAGTTGAGAACTGTAAATTAACAGAAGTATTGTTCATAAGTAAAATTCTCCATCCAGAATGAAGAAAGGTTAATAAATTCAAGCTGAAGCCCTTCCTGTAGCATCTCTTGTATTGGCCTAAGCCTCACTGTCTATCTATGGGATGAGACAGACAGAAGCCAGAGAGCAATCCTGGAAGAGACAGCAGCTTGCGAATTGGATCACCTCTAGCTTAACTTAAAGAAGGCTAGAAGAATCTATGGTCCTGGTAGCCTCTTTTATTTTTCTGTTTTTGCATAGGCTTTATATGTAATAGACCAGTTTTTCTTTCCGTTACAATTAGGCAATGAACAGAATATGGCTATAATCAGATTTGCAAGAGACAAAGACACAGCTATAAAACTCTACATTTTTTCAGATAGAAAAAGAGTACAAACTCTGGGCTGTAAGAGTTGCACATCTCTTAGTAATGTGCTCCTGAGTGTGGAGAGTGGGGAGGGGACTCTCAGAACAAACTAAAGCTGGAGAGGATCACGGTCCTCTGCGCCTTTGGTTTCCCACTTACCTTGAGACGTTTTTTTTCTTTCTTGTGGTGATATTGGTGTTGGGAATCAAACCCAAGGACTTGCCCATGCCACAGCAATGATTTGTACTATCGCCCCTCTTACATTGATCTCCAAATTTCGAATCAGATTTTTTCTATTTCACATATAAGTTATTTGTATGTATACCTCTCCTAAATGCAAAGGAGAATTTCAATGCTAAAAGATTTCCTTGTGTTTAACAAAAACTCGTGTTATTCATAATATTTTTGTAGCTTCTATTCTGGAAAGTTGTCACAAAACTTCCTAAATCCCTCGGTGTTCAATGTGTCTCCCACTTCATTAAGAAACTAATGTCTCTCCTCTTGAAGAAAATTATCAAGTAGGATCTTTAAATGTGACCCAGCTCCTTTCTATCATGTCTGCAGGAACTATAAGCAAAATATAGAATGGACACCTATAAACATTTGAGGTGTTGGGGGGGTAATGTTTTTTCTCAATCTCTTTTTGGTAGCTTCCAGAAACTGCTGTGCAAACCTGGGCTGAATGAGATAACAGTGTTATTGCTTTTAGCCATATATAAATGTCTAGGGTGACTTCATTACTCCAGTCTTTGGAAGTGAGGCTTCCAAGTTACATGAGCAATGCTATGACATCAGTATTGTCACTGCCACCTAGGAAATTCCTTGATACTGTTCCTTGTATTTAGTTAACCAAACAATCTGTCTTTGTTTTAGTCTTCCCTGATGCAACCAGTCTTGCCCGTGATGGAACCTGACTCCATCATGCTTGAGATTACAACAATAATATTGCTAAGGTCTTACATGCAGAGGTTCCACTAGCAGTACCTTTGTCTGGCAGAGTGACTTTGGCATGTATTAAATTGGGCTACTCAACTCCAAGTTCAGTCGGGACTGTGTGTGACTACTCAATATAAAAATAACAGGCTGGATTTCTGAAACTTTGTTCTGGTAATAGGAAAGAAAATGGTTGAGTTGGGAAAATAATGATAAATCAGGAAACTGATAATAAAACGAGACATACGTCAACTTTTGAGAATGTTTATATTCACTGAAGCGAAACAATGACTTGAGAATCTAGAAATTTAATAGAATTGTTTCATAATTTCCATTAAACTAGTGATTACTTGAAACAAAATAAATTAAAAGGATCTAATTAGGTTAAAATACAAATATTTTGAATACCATTTTAATAATATTTTTTATTTTTCATTATATTGATATTTACTTCAACCAAAAAAGTATTTTTTAAAAGTTTTCTATTTTTGAAACGATAAAAGAAAAAGTTTTATTTTTATTAATTGGCTTATTTGGTGTTGATTGATATTATTTGGATGCAGTTTTGCAAAGTACCTGAGACATAAAAATTGTCATTTTGCCATATATGTAATCTCCTTAAATACTGTGCCACTAAAAATAATTTGAACACCCCAGAAGTTTCACATGAACATGGAAAAGAACTTCAGATAATCCCATGGAGAGGCATAAAGGAAGCAAGCGCAAGATCAGACAAATGGAAGAATATTTTCCAACATTCAATAAGAACATGAGGCAACAAAAGGAAGCATTGAAACATAAATTTGCTTGGACCTCAATAGTTATGAACTTTGAGAAGCTGTGTGTACTGCTCCCTGAGGCCCACTCTAACACAACACCATTAGACAGAGTAGTTTATGAATTACAGAAATGAATTTACCCCTGTTCTCTGGGCTGGGGAGTCTAAGGTCAGAGTGCTGGCAGATTAAGTATCTCTCAATGACCTATTTTCTACAAGACTGTTTTTCTGTGGAAGCCTTCCAGAGCAGAAAGGGCAAAGGGTCTCTCTTAGGCCTTTAATGTAAGAGCATTAGTCCATAAACATAAAGCAGATTGTGAACTTATCACCTTCCAGAGACGAAGGGATTTTAACATATGAACGTGGGGAGGCAAAAGCATTCAGGTCATAATACTGTCTTTCTAACATTGGCCAAGTGCAGCATTGTCTGATTTTTAGTTTGTGTCTAGATTCTAGAATAGGCCCTGCCAACTAACTTGCTTCCTATAGGCAGTTTTGGTATTTAGCAATAAGATTAATTATCACCTTTATTGGACATATCCACTTCTTTCTTAGAATGTAAGACTTACTGAAGACAAAATTCAATTAGAAATTAACAAATTGCTCTGAGGGCCAGAAAAGAAGTCACGGGCAGGACCCAATGAGTAAGGGCTGATGTCACAAGCACAAGAGGAGAGGTAGGTTCCCTTATCGGGTCTCTGACAGCAAAAGGTTTAGTGCTAAACTGGTTGGAAATCATGAACTGAAAATCTTGCATAGATAAATTTCCTTAGAAATGTCACTGATGTCTAGAAGTGACAAGTGAAATGAACACAGTAGCCAAGGAAGGTGTCCAAAGTCTGGGTGCTTGGACATCTTAAATGCAACAGAGAAGGAAAAGGAGAAAAACAGAGTTAACCATGACAAGTTCAGTCCTAGCCCTACACATGGTGAAGCTTGAGTTTTATGTGTGTGTACATGTATCCTTCAAAACCTCACATAGAGAAACTAATAGAAATCCCCAACTATATAAAGAAACATCTTTGATACAGAGCACAAAGGACCACTTTAGAAGAAAACCCTAACAAAACTGAGCTTCTTGTTTTACCGTGAACCAGGTAAATGATACATGTTCTGGCTGAGACCCATAGTAACAAAGACTAAGCAGGTTGCAAAAAGGTAGAACTGTTTAAAAAAAATGAAAGCATATATGAACCATTTTAAATGAATATAAAGAAAATAATAAATGGAAATCATTATAAATAATAGAATGCAATAAAAGCAAAGTAGTTTTTTAAAAAGACAAACTTTACATAAAAGAAAGATACAGTTTTGAAACTTCAAATGTAGTGGAAAGATCTATCAAAAAAGGAGAAACAGCCAAATAGAGTATAACAGAACTGCGAGTCATATCTGAAGATCTTTGTGGATTTCTTGCATGTGGCAAAAACAGAGAATGAAGTGAAGAGACACAGAGGGAAAGCTGACCACATATCTTCTATTTCCAAAAACGTTTTACGGTGAGGTAATTCCAAAGAATTTGAAGATTAGAAGAAAAAAATTACTTTACCTAGAGAATGATTTCCAAAATCATTTCATCACAAACCAAATTTCAGGGGAGGGGGGAGATAGATTTTACAGAAAATTACAGATATCCTATGACTAAGATCACAGAGGTCAGCACATTTAGACAACATAAAAAGAAAACAGGGGGAGAAGAAATAGACACCTTGTCAATAAAAAGATGATATAATAACCAAAAGAATAGACACAATGAAAATGGGAGGTATCCTTGAATATTACTCGGGGGGTGGGGCAACTCAGGTGTTAAGGGCAGATCATCAAGTTTGAAACGCAAGTTCCAAATATACATGAGCATATTACCAAGGATGAGAACCAAATAAATTTATCTTTTCAGAAAGTGACTAAAGAGGTCCTCCACTCACAAATAAGTTTGTCTTTTTTTAATTTATTTATTTATTAAAGATTTCTGCCTCCTCCCCGCCACTGCCTCCCGTTTCCCTCCCCCTCCCCCATCAAGTCCCCCTCCCTTGTCAGCCCATAGAGCTATCAGGGTTCCCTGCCCTGTGGGAAGTCCAAGGAAGACCCACCTCCATCCAGGTCTAGTAAGGTGAGCATCCAAACTGCCTAGGCTCCCCCAAAGCCAGTACGTGCAGTAGGATCAAAAACCCAGTGCCATTGTTCTTGAGTTCTCCGTAGTCCTCATTATCCGCTATGTTCAGTGAGTCCAGCATTGCTGGTGGGAATGCAAATTTGTGCAACCACTTTGGAAAGCAGTGTGGTGGTTTCTCAGGAAATTCAGGATCAACCTACCCCTGGACCCAGCAATACCACTCTTGGGAATATACCCAAGAGATACCCTATCATACAACAAAAGTATATGCTCAACTATGTTCATAGCAGCATTGTTTGTAATAGCCAGAACCTGGAAACAACCTAGATGCCCTTCAATGGAAGAATGGATGAAGAAAGTATGGAATATATACATATTAGAGTACTACTCAGCAGTAAAAAACAATGACTTCTTGAATTTTGCATGCAAATGGACGGAAATAGAAAACACTATCCTGAGTGAGGTAAGCCAGACACAAAAAGAGGAACATGGGATAAGTTTGTCTTATTTGTTGTTGTTGGCTGGCTTGAGACAGTCTCATTCTTTTGCCCAGCCAACTTTAAGCCCATGGAGACCTTCTAGCTCTGCCTGTCTAGGATTAGGGAAGCCACACTGAGCTGCCAAACTGGATGTTAAATAATTTTGAGTAGTAGACATTTACCTAACATTTTGGTGACACTCTGGGTATAACATATGATACATTACTTGTAATTAGATAAACAAAATATTAGGAAGTTTTGTTTCATGATCAATGTGAAGCTCACAATTTAAACTACTAACATAAACATCATTTTAAGGTAGTCAAATAGAATTATTAAATATGTCCACTTTTTTTGAGACCTGACTCTTTAAGTCTCATAATTGAAATATAAGTCTTAATTAAATCTAATAATTAAAGAAAGAATTAAAAGGAATACACAAAGAGAAACATGATCACACTTATTTTTAGGTTGTAACAGCATTGCAAGAGAAGAATAAATAAGTTTCAGGATGCTAAAATAATAAGAAATAAAAATATATTAAATGGGAACTCATACCATCATACACACATACACCCCAGTATATACCAAATACCAAAGAGATTCAAAGCAACTTAAACAATAGAAAAGAATAATGAACATTTGCTGGTGAATGTACTTCAGGCAAGTCTGTTCTTATCATTTTTGAATGAGAATGATTTAGCTTTTGTGAAAAAAATCTTTACAATTCTGCCTGACAATGGAGAAATACATTTTGTAATACTTTATTACTCAGACATTTATAGATAAGAATTGAGACAAAACAGTGCAGGAAGCCCGGGGATTTCCTGAAATATTAACTTGTATGATAAACCTGAAGTTTCTAAAGTATGAGCACCATCTAACAATTCTCCAGGTGAAGGATTTTGTTGTTTCACTCCTTGGGAATGAGGACAGGATGTGAGCAGGCAGAAAGAGGAAAAGAGAACTCTAAATCTGCTCCCTGTGGTGATGGCTGCAGAGCCCAGGGGATAATCAGCTTAACTCTTCAGGTATTGTAATTGTTTTGATGTTAGGTAAGACAAAGACTGGTTAGTCCACAAGGCTTCTCGAGGTCTCTTCTAAAACAGTCTAGAATCAAACTGATGACCACTCTTCACAGTGGCTTCTGTGTGTCATTCAAGGACTTTTACTTGGAGGGTTTACCTTCAAAGCATAATTGTAAGAAAATTCTAATTATATTTGAATTTATAATTTAGACTCTGGTATAAATTTATATAAAGTGATTCATAATCCATATGCTCAAATTTATTTGTACTGCCTGATGTTCTCCCATATAGAACCAACTGTACTCAACCCAATATATCATCTCAAATCATATTTATCCAATGAAAATATCAGTAATTATCATTTTCAATCTTGTTTTATATCAGCTACTCTCTTCCTTTAAAAAAAACACTTTGGAGGATGGGGAATTATTTTTAAAAGTAGGCACAAATTTGAAGATTTTATGTCCATGACCTGCATCTGCTTAGCCAATACTCAAATTTACATGGTCATCTCTGATTCCAGTCTGTTGTAAACACAGGATATGTTTTCCCAGCAGTTCCTTCTAACAAGATGGAACATTGAAAACAAAAGGCTAACACTGTGTTCTTCCCGTGCCAGAAGCACATTGGTGCAGTATGGGAGATGATTTATGTACATATACTTGACCTAATAAAAACACTCCCTGTATTTACTATAAAGCTGAATCATATTACCATCAAACATCCCTTCATTTCTTTTTGTTACATCTAACATTCTGCCTAATTTGTAAACTCTAGTGCCTAAGAGCATATTCGTGTTTAAAGAAATACATTGGTTTCCCCAGAATTCGTTTTGAGAGTTCTTCTTAACAAAATAACAATGATTTCTCTCATAGTTGCTCAAAATTTTGCAATTATTTAGTCATTATATTATGCTGACTAAAAATGACCATAGTTTCCTTTTATTGTTCAGAATTATAATATTAAAATATACTGATTAATTAACATTTATATTTAGAAATTACAGTGAACTATATTTGGTTTCCTGTTCCAGTGATTCTTGTTTAGATATCATGAAATTTACATTTTTGCTGCTCGGAGAAAATATTACTCTTTCGCGTTAACAAAACCTTTCTATTCATATCCTGAAACTACATATTTTAGCTCATGGAATATAAATCATCCAGTTATTTGATATGGATGTTGAAATTTAGTTTGTGAAACAGAATATCTCCTAATATTACAGAATCTGTAATAGGATTCTGGATGGCGGCAAGAGATTTTCATATATGCATGAAGGAATGCATACATATCTCTCTCCTTTCCCTAACTCCCAGTGGTAGTGTCAGTCTCGCAAAGTAAGTGGAGAAATGCCTCTGTGTCTAGTATTCCTTATTAAAAATAAACATAGTGAAGACGTGAGAAATACTAAAATATTATGCAGCATAACAATGAAATAATCATATTTTTAAAATAAATGCTCATTCCTGAATCTCATATATAAATGAGTTTTGACTTTCACTGTGGTCATCTTTGATTTTTCTTTCAAAATACTTTCTTATCATGTCTTTTGAAGTTTGTAAGGCCCACTCTATGTACCAGGAAAAATTCTTCGACAAAAGTAAGAAGGTATTATGTATTAAAATCTGTGCCACACATGGAGGGGTCTTTCTGAAGGCTGTGGCACCTTATTTTAATGTGTCTATTATTGTGTTCTTATTATATCCTTATATTTTGTTCTTATATTCTCATTATATTCTTCAAATATAATGGGGTTTCATTAAACGCATTTTTATTTAAATGGTGCTTTTCGTTCTAGACTATAAGATAGATTTACCACATAGCAAGAAGAATCTGAGGCATGATAAAGTCCCAGTTTGGATAGCCAACCTCATAGGCTCATAAGTTTGAGGTCTGATTTGGGGTTCTAGAGCTCCTAGACTGCATCCAGATTGTATGTTTTTAAGGTGTGTGCAGAGGGGAAACAAAGAAGAATAGATGTTGTAATAGGAACGGCGGGCTGTGTCCCACCACCCAACCAGCTTTACCTGAAATAATTACACAGAAACGGTATTTTTTAAACACTGCCTGGCCCATTAGTTTCAGCCTCTTATTGGCTAGCTCTTACATATTGATCTAACCCATTTCTAATAATCTGTGTAGCCCACAAGCTGGCTTACCAGGGAAGATCTTAACCTGCGTCTGTCTGGAGTGGGAGAATCATGGCGACTCACTGATTCAGCGTCTTTCTCCCAGCATTTTGTTTTGTCTACTCTGCCTACCTAATTTTTTGTCCTCTTTGGGCCAAGCAGTTTTCTTTATTAATTAACCAATGAAAGCAAGAGATAAATACAAGACCCACCTCCATGAAATAGATTTCAGGCTAATCAGTGAGAGTATGCTCTACAAGAGGTAGCTGACAGATTTTCAGTAGACTAGCAGCTGTGTAATAGCAAGAAGTTAATAGAATTGAGCTAGGCTTAAAGTAGAAGCTATATGACTGGTAGGGTTAGATGAGGGGACTATGGCCGTAGAAAAATCATGGCAATGATCCCAGGTAAAGAGGAGCTGAAGGATGACTGGCACCATGTACTGTGATAAGAAAGACCCTAACAAGAGCAGAGAAAGACGTGGAAGTGAGCAGTTTTGTCTCCACACCCTATCCTTGAGCCTTTCCTTGGACTTCTAGGGGAGACACAATGACAAGCACAGGGAGCTACATGTGACAGGAAGGTCAGCAATGGACATATCAAATGAAGATTTCTGTTGAATAGTATGTTCTCAGCAACATACTGGAGAACACTTTAGTAAGACTGCTTAAATATTTCCACGTTATTTGTTATCAGTTTATCACATACGCTTTAGGTTTATCTAGCAGGTGAATAACATCGAATCTTTGGGTCAACCTCGGGGAATTTTGCTCTGTTCCCCAGAGTTCTGCTAATTGTTCAGCTCCTTAAGGCTCGGGTTCTCACATAGTAACATACAAAGCAGGGTAGATGACAGGAAAGTATGCAGCAGAAATTGTATTCTTATTACAGAAGCTATTATTTGTCTTAACAGAGAAAATTGTGTGCGTTTATTATGGACAATATGATATTTGGATATAGATCTGTGAAACATTAATTCTGGGTTATTAACATGTATGACTTCACATAGTTATTACAAATGTGAAAACTCTTTATATCGACTTTGTTGACACTTTTCAAGAATACAGGGTGTTATTAATTATAGTTATTATTTTTTTTTGGTTTTTCGGGACAGGGTTTCATTGTAGTTTTAGAGCCTGCCCTGGAACTAGCTCTTGTAGACCAGGCTGGCCTCGAGCTCACAGAGATCTGCCTGCCTCTGCCTCCCAAATGCTAGGATTAAAGGCATGCGCCACCACTACCTGAATAGTCATTATTTATAAATAATTAATTATAGTAATTAATTATAAATATTATATACATGAACTTATTCTTCCTAGTAACTTAAATATCTTAGCTTTTGTCTAACATTTCCCCATGTTAGAAAAAAACTCAGACTCTGATAACCACTATTCTGCTTTCCTTCTATTTCTGTTCAATGAAATTGTATTTTTCATATGTGAATGACATCATGAGACACTTATATCTTTTCTGACTCGCTTATTTCATTTAATGTCTCCAAGTGCTTCCTTGTTGTTACATATGTCAGCATTTCATGCTTAAGGCAAAATACTTTTCCATTCTATGTGTGTACTTGCTCTCTGAAATCCGTCACTCATGGGTACTTCCGTTGCTTCTGTTTCTCACCAACTGCAAATGCTTTTTCATAATCATGAGACTGGAAATAGCTTCTTGACTTATTGTTACTTGAATACATCCTAAGTAGCAGGATTCCTTACCCATCTGGTAGACCCATTTTTTTCTCATGAACAACCACATTGTAAAATATTTTATAAGTTATGTTTTGGTACTGATCCAGCGGTAGTGGGATATGGGAGAATGGAGCAGATAAATGAGGCTGACTGAAGTATTGTTGAAATAGGAGCGGCGGGGCTGCGTCCCCGGCACCCAGCCGCCCCCACGGCTAGCTTTACCCGAAATAATTACACGGAAACTGTATTCTTTTAAACACTGCTTGGCCCTTTAGCTCTAGCCCTTACTGGCTAATTCTGATAGCCGATCAACCCATCTCTAATAATCTGTGAGCACCGGTCTTACCAGGAAGATTCTAGCCTACGTCCATCCTGGGTCGGAGCTTCATCGCCTGCGTCTGCCCGGGAGCGGGGCATGGCATCTCTCTGCTCCAGAGAGCAGAACTGTCGAGTCTCTGAGCTCACTTCCTCTTCCTCCCAGCATTCTGTTCTGTTTACTCCACCCACCTATGTTCTAAGCTATGAGCCAAGCAGTTTGTTTATTACTAAACCAATGAAATCAACAGATTGATATATGACACTCCCACATCAAAGTATCTGTAGATTGCCAGCTTTATTCAGAGCTTCAGACAGTTGGATACTTTGCTGGCTAAGAAAGGTCACTTGAGTAAAGCTCTCATGAGTTTGAACAGTATACATTCACAAGGACAAGCCGCACATGACAAAAACATGCTTTTCCACCGAGGAATATACAGGATCATTTAAACCTTCAGTTAACAGCAGCAAACAATCATGAGTAGTCTGAAGTAAACTCACTCATATACACACATGGGAGGAGCACAAAACATATCCAAAAAACACTGTTTTGATTTGAAGAAACTGAGGTCACAAGACTCATCTCTTGTTTCTTAGACCATTCTCACAAGCACTCAGAATTCTCCTCATGTGACTCAATTCTTGGACCATGTTCCAACAATGCTTGTCTTCTAGTGGAGAAAAAAAAATGCTCTTTTGGATAACTATCAACGGATATATTTATGGCTCCATCAAACCCCTTCCATGTTCCATTCCTCATAAAATGGAGGAAGAGGAGGACATTAAGACGAGCATGAGCTCCTTTGGAACAAAGGCCCACCATCAAGAAAAACGCAGGATGAATCAGGACATAGCCTGCTACATGACTCATGCCCTTAGAGATGGCTTTTACAATCTGGAAATGTTACTATCATAAAAAATAAGACCACTTTATGCGCACAATACCTTCATCGTCTTTCTAGTGCTCATTTTGTAGCCAGTAGAACAATAAAAATCTAAAATTTTAAAAATAAAAAAATCCCCTAAACCCTATAATTTAAAATATCGATGTGACCTAAACTTTGATTTAAGGATTTTTTTATTAGATAATTATCTGATTATCTAATACAGCTGACAAATGATAAGCATGAAATTGTATGTTATAAATATTCAAATGTTGGTCAATACTTTTGAGTGTTCAGCAGTCAGTTTATGGGGATGTGAACTGGGATGAGTAGATGTTTGGACATAAAGCATCCAAGGAAAATAAAACACGGGGAAGAAACATTTTTGAGGAGAAAAAATGCATAGCAGTTTAGGCATAGCTATAACTGACCTGAAACCACACTGGAGAGATCAGGAAATCAGTGAGAAAATGAGAAACTACATCTGCCTGATCTTGGACAGAGGAATTTTAAATAGGCTTCAGTAGAAGTCATAGAGGAACTTAGAAAATTCCCATGAGAATTCACGCAGGAAAAACTGATTGGTACAAAGTAAGCATCTAGCCATGGCATCGACAGCACATTACTGGACATCAGGCAAATTCGGGCTCCTGATAGGAAGGAGTGGGTGGCCGATTGCTGCTGTTACTGAGTGGATTTAATATGCATAAATTTCCCAGTTATTTATTGAGAATCTCCAACGTACCAGTGACTAAGCCCTAAATAAAGGTCAGAATCCTTGATGAGGAATTGATTAAATTAACAAACTCAGAAGATTTTTGTCCCAACAAGGAGTTACTGCACTTTTTCCTGATTTTTAAAAGCTGCAACACAAGCCACCCACTGTCACATAAATCATGACTATCTGGCTTCTGCTGTCTCTCCATACAGTCATGTTGTTCTGTTACAGAGCAGACAATGCAAGCCGCTATCTGCACGTCTTTTAAGTACCAGCTCATATCTGTGTCTGCCATAGCTCACTATATTATGAGAAGCCCAACATTTAGATTCTTTCTTAAATTTAATTACGTGGTACTTTTCCTACAACAGCTTGTCTCCTATCAACATCTCAAATTTCATTTTGTTCACATATCTCTTATGTGTGTCCCCTTGATATTGATAATGACGGCTGGTATAAGTGCTTATCTCACTTCGGGACTGAAAAATATAATAAAGAAGGAAAACACAAAGTAACAGCCACAAGTACCAATTATCCAAGTATCCATCCCCTATCAAGTGGATATTGGGAGAAATATGGCAGGCACGCCAGAGTGTCAGCTCTGCGGAATAAAAGAGAAAAACCTGTGTCAAGGGACTGTGAGACGAAACTGGGAAGAAATGAGCACAGGACTGGAATAAGAAAGGATAAACGGGTCTGGTGAGACTTTGTTCTATGTTGAAGGGACTCTAATATTTGAAAGTGGCTCATGATCCGATTACTCTTCATAAGCTTCGCCACGGTACCTTCCTTCTTACCAAAATCTCGTGAGTACACACAGCAAGAAATTTAAATAATTGGGTGATAGTTTATTCTTCCTTTCTTTTGATTTTGCTCTGTTAATATTTTCCCAAGCTAATGTCATCATAACTAATCATCAAAATTAAAGTTAGATTTTCAAAACCTACATCTCCTCAGAGAGGGGACTTTTAGATCTTGCAGAAACTCAACTTTCCTCTTAAATCAAAGCTTTATGTTCAGATTGCTGGCGGGTTCCTCCTTTTGTCCTAGGTAATTTGTAGCAGAGGATCATGTGTCTTTGGCCCATGGCCAGTGCCAAAAGCATGAGAGGTAATTAGCACAGAACTTAAAAATTCTGGGCCCCTTGGTAATTTTGTTTCCTCTGGATTTCACAGATGGAAATAAAGTTTTATTTGTACCCAGGGGAAGAGAAGGATTAGTCATTTGGAATCACTGTATGCAAAAGAGGAAAAGAAAAATGTACCACTATTCATGAAAATCAGAAATTAGAGATCCTTACTCAAGAAAATTCCACAGAAATAATTATCTCAATTACGATTTTTAAAATGCAGACATTGAGCTGTGCACTTTCCCTGAACCCTGCCTTCGGCTAGCAAGTTTTTGCAAATGGATAATTTTTTTGATGCTACTTATAAAACTCTTACCCACACACTTAAGGGTTTTGTAAGATACGCTCCGTTTCTGTATATATAATTTCTATTTATGACCAGTTGATGTGGCTGTGTGTCGACTGTTGATTGTGGAAAAGATTGGTCATTTTTTAAATTAATTTTTTTTATTGATTTTGCATTCTGAGCACAGTTTCTCCTCCCTCTTCATCTCCCATTCCCTCCCCACATCTCTCCTCTCCCCCCATACCCCTCCCCAATACACATCTCCTTTATTTCTCTTCAGAGAGGGGCAGGCCTCCCGTGGATATCAACAAAGCATATCAAGTTGGGGTAGGACTAAGCACCTCCCCTTGTATTAAGGCTGTGTAAGGTAGCCTAGTATGAGTAATAGATTCCCAAAAGCCAACCAAATGTTAGAGACGGTCCCTGTTCCCACTGATAGGAAGGAGTCGCACAAGTAGATCTACACAACTGTTAATATATGTACAGGGTGTGGTCAGATCCATGCAGGCTCTCTAGTTGTTAGTTCCTGTGAGGTAGATTAGTTGTTTCTGTGGGGTTTTCATGGGATGATTTCCTTCACCCTTCTGATTCCTACCATCCTTTCTTCCTCCCTTCAGCAGAAACCTGCTGAAGACTGATCATTTTGTAGTAAG
Organism: Microtus pennsylvanicus; assembly: GCF_037038515.1. Classification (NCBI taxonomy): domain Eukaryota; kingdom Metazoa; phylum Chordata; class Mammalia; order Rodentia; family Cricetidae; genus Microtus; species Microtus pennsylvanicus. The sequence goes on from NC_134598.1 coordinate 19,072,005, forward strand.
AATTAGTATGCAAACAGCATTTCTTTTCTGGAATAATTAATCTGGGGATGGTGACAAGTCAATGGGGCACCCATGGCACATTGAAATATAAGCTTTACGTGCAGGTTTGTGTCAAGCTCAGAACGATTTCCCTCTCCCCGACTCGGAGTGAACCTATAAGCCAGGAAGATGCACTTACAGAGAAACAAATAAAACAGAGAGTTGCTATTTATGTCCTGAGGACTACAAAAGGCAACGTTACTTAGTGGTGCTGTGCAGAATTGGAGTACTTAAGAGGTTTCCATGTGGTTAGGTCCCAGCATAGGTTCTAGTTCTACAAGTGTCCGCTTGGGAGAGTGATGAAAGTCTCCTACGTATTATATTTTATGACCAATAGTCTTAAAATATTCTCAAAATATGACCCCAATACACACCATGAAAGTAGATATGATTTTACTAAAAATTGACTTTTAGTTACTAGTGGTCAGAGGTCATATTAAGACATGTTAAAATAATACTGACCAAACAGAAGAGGTTGACCTATTTGTGAGTCATGGAATCAATTATGCGGTATAAGAATATCATTTGAATGAAATAAAATAGAAGAATGTCAGAACTATATTTTACACCAATTAGAATACCCTCATTACTTGTATATCTTCTGCTGTATTGCTGCCCCTGTGTTCATTAAATTTTAATCCCTCACAATTATAAAAAAATAAAGAAATGTCTACAATTATTTTCCTAAGAAACCAGGATAACAATACAAGTTAAAAAGGAATCAAAAATGCATGGTACATAGATTTCAGACCAGCACTCTGGATAATGGGGACAAAAAAAATGTCGATTGTCTTCCTATCTGTGACTGCCTGAGAAGGTCTATGTTACCTTATTGTATCATCATGGTCCATGGACACTCACCTGTGACATCACTGGATGATTACAAGAGAAAAACTAATGGATTTGTGCATCTTTACGTATGTAGGAAGCATTTTGGAGCATTTTTCCTCAAAACCCATGCCATAGTGACGACTACTGAGAGATTCTCTTTGTCTCCTCTGTGAACTCAGGCACTAGGGCTTTGGCTGTTGTTTTTGTTCTAAGAAAACGGATGGCTACTTTATGCTAATAAAGCATTGGCACTTTGCCCTGCAATTCATCCATCCTGGAAAGCTCTATAGCTAATTATTTAAAGTCTATAATTAATATCTCTATATTCTGAAACAGAATGTAAAACTGTCAGCCCTATATTATCCTGGACCCCAATCTGTGTAAGAGCGCATAAGAACCAGGGAGATATATTCCCTTATCAGAAAAAGCAGCTGTTACCAAATATTGACTGAGCTGCATAACCATTTGGACCTCGTATATCTTGCAAAAAAGGACAATCATGTCCCAATGTCTATATTTTTTCCTGCGATTTTTTTGTGTTTTCCTTTGGGAATAAAAATTGTTCAAGTTCTCAATGAAATCGGGTTGATGTGTTAAATCATCCATATTTGAATTTATGAAGGCTTTGACATTAGATCAGGAAATGTTATCTCTGCATATTGTTTACTTATACTGATTCCAGCCAGAAATTCAGTTTTTATACTAGAACTCTTATTTGTGCGCACGCGCGCATGTGTGTGTGTGTGTGTGTTGAGGAAGAGTTACACAACCACAACATTTTTTTTTCTAGAAAGAAAAACAGATATTCTGCATTTAATTTACTCTAAACCCTTTAAATAGAGAAAATTGTGCACACACACACACACACATTCACACTCAAAGAAAAACAGATATTCTGCATTTAATTTACTCTAAACCCTTTAAATAGAGAAAATGGTGCACACACACACACATTCACACTCATACATACACACACAAGCTATATGAGATTGCTGATATTTGACATTTTTGTCCTGTAAAGTGGTGATTTCGTGTTTATTACAATATTACCTTTCAAGAAGTAGGATAATATCATATATCCAATTTGCAGGACTTGTAGAAAAAATAGTCTAGGTTCTCTGAGATCAGGCAGGATTACATGTAGCCCAATCCTTTCTCCGTTTTTAATATTTAACATATACTTTTCTAAGTTACTGTTCAGCTTGGAGCACCAGTCAAAGAGATAGCAGATGTACACTCTTAAGGTTTGTGGTGCTTTTTAAATTTTTGTCTTGATCAACAGCAACCGGGGAACAAACAGATGTTACATGCGTCTCTTGCTCACCAAGTGACACAAAAATTAACTCTCACGAATGCATTCTTGTTTCTTGAACATTCTCCGAGCATGGTGCCGCCACCATCTAGTGTTTTTCTTTTCTTATCCCTGTATTTATTTGTCCCTGAAAAATATTCACCTGACAGTCAGCCTGCCAGGGCAATTTAATCTTTCTCGGGTTTTGTTCCCCAATCTTTAATATTGATGGGTTTCTGCAAGTTTTTAACAAGCTCAGTTCTCCCTGTACCTTGAAGACTCTCATGTAAGTGTTTTAACGTTTTAGCTGCACCAGTATTGATTGAAAAATAGTAGATGTTCACCTTTTATTTTTTTTTTCATTTGTGGAAGTAGAATAACACGTAGTTGGGGTTGCCTGCACACTCTTGTCTTTGTAAGACATTCCCTGAAATGTCTGCCTTTGGTCCTGACCCGCTAAACCATATTAACATTAGAGGTTTCCTCGCATGCTATTTCCTTTTCTGGTTCCATGGTTGACAGCGCTGAAATGGCTGTATCTTATTGCCACTCCCCGATGCTACACATCTTTTGTTTCCCCTGAGGTCGTCTCATTGTGTTCCTTCATGACTTTCCTGCCTATGTCTGCTGTGCTGATGCTCCATGCCCTGGACCAGTACAGCAGGATGATGTATAGTAGCAAGCCAGAGATGCTCAGCCTTCACAGCATGTAGAAATCACTCACCCGGGAGCTTCAAATACACGACTGGCTTCAAACACAAGATTCAAGCCCACTGGTCAGAGCAGGCCGTTAGGAATTTAAGCAACACTCAAAGGGAGCTTAATGCCCAGAAAACACTAAGAGCCACTAATTTATGTTTTAGTAAGACTCCCCAGCATAGGTATATGTCTGTAGTTCATTAAAGCCAAGCCCCAAATGTAGGGTAGACAGAAATCTAATATTTGTGTTCATGATCAGCAACCATTTTAGAATCATGCTGGTTGTCATTACAAAGTTTTCATCATTCGCCATCTGTGGCAGCCCCATCAGAATGAGGCTCGGGTTTCAACTGGGTGAGAAACATTATCCTTAATGGCCTTCAGGACCCTCTTTGGTATCCACGCTAGCCCATTTTGCTCAGCTGACAATTTGGGCAGCTTTCTCCTGAGAGTAATTAGCATCTGTGTAAAGATGCAATCACCTGAAGCAGCTATGTAAGCAAGGCCGCTCTCAAGAGCTTTTGTTTCCAACGGCAGAGAAATTGTATTACAGCAGCATTCGCCGGCATATCTGAGACAATCAATGTAATCAGTAGGAGAATGAAGCATTGTGGGACCAAATAAGAGAAAGAAATTAATTTCTATTGAATATCTACAGCGGGTTGGTTCTCTTAAACTAAGGAAGACTGATACAGGATTTTACCCAAGCTCCTCTGAGTCTGTGCCAAGTTCCTATGGTTGCTGTTGGGGTTCACCAGACAGAGGAAATGAGAGACAAGAAGTGGCTCCAAACACGTAAGTGATTCCTATGCTAATCACCGTCCATCCGAGCTATAGCATTAATTGGAATGCGTCTTACTTTTCATGGACGGTAACATGTTGATTTCCAAACAAAGATGGCTTTCTTTCTCTGTGACATTATTCGCTTTTCTTGGCAGTCATCACAACTTCATTAATAATCCAGGTCTGTGTGTTACGTTTGTCACACAGAGGACTAGCGATGTAATCACGGTATACTTTTACCTCGTGCTCCCTTTGTGCCTTGTACGTGGGAAGGGTTGGAAGGCTTTTGTCAGACTCAGCAGTGATGTTTCAGTGCCTCTACGCATCAGGTGCTCTTCACTAAAAGGCATTAAGAGACTGGTTCAGCAAATGTATTTCTTTTCCATATCCTAATCTGTCTACTCTCACGAGAACTCTCCCAACCCCTTGTAACTTTGATAAAATATTTCTAAACACTGACTTCCACCAAGAGAGATTTTATTGGGGGAGGAGTCATAGGGGAATCACCCAAAGACACAGCCATTTAATATTGATATCAGTTATAAGAGGAAAGCATGAAATCGTAGCTCTGCTAGGCTTCTGCTTTGTTATAACATCAATAAAACTCCTGGTAAGGCACTTAGAGACTCTTGATTATTGTTGTTGATGACTGTTTGTTTTCTCGGTGGAGGATAAAGTTTTATTGACAAGTTAAGGAGCTCTAGTAAAGGTATCACCAGAGTTCTTCACCAAGAGCAGCTCAGATGGCATGGGAGTGGGTAGGTTGTCATAGTGATCTTAGACTCCACCAAGCTATGGTAGGTGACAATTGCCTGATCCAAATGTGACTTGATATCCACACTTCTGATGCTGCCTAAGTCAGCTTGCACATCCCATGGCTCAGCTGGGCTTCAGTGGGGCTGATCACAGCGAGATCTGCTGCAGCTGGCATCCACCGTGGGCTGCTGGTGGTTGTTTTGCAGCTGATAGTAGATGGGGTTTCTAAAGGAAGGTCCGTGGTTTTTCTCCTGGTCACAAGACTTAAGTTTCTATATCAACACCTGTGTGGAGTAAGCCCCAGACTGCTCTCTGAAGATTCTTTACAGACTTATGCTGTCCCTTACAACCCATGCTCGCTTGCTCTCTCTCTCTCTCTCTCTCTCTCTCTCTCTCTCTCTCTCTCCCTCTCCCTCTCCCTCTCCCTCTCCCTCTCCCTCTCCCTCTCCCTCTCCCTCTCTCTCTCTCTCTCTCTCTCTCTCCTCTCTCTCTCTCTCTCTCTCTCTCTCTCTCTCTCTCTGTGTGTGTGTCTGTCTGTCTGTCTGCCTGTCTCTCTCTCTCTCTCTGTCTCTTTCTGCTTTGTCTACTCAACTCCAATTTAGCAAAACCCAGAAAACAAGTCAGGGAATCAGAAAGGCAAAGAGCAAACAACGCAGAAATGCATCCTTGGGAATCCCGTGCTCCAAAAGAAAGCGAAATGGAGTTTGGCCTTTTTACAGGCTGCACAAATGTGTGGTCCCAATATTCTCAATTCCTAAGGCTCAGAAGCCTTTGGCCATGCGTAAATTTCTGTGGTTTGATCAGAAGAAACCAGGAAATCTACCCACCCCAAGACAGCATGAAACTGTATCTCAGATGCAATGAGGAGCAACTTTAGTATGTCCTCTTAAGAACCAGCAATAGAAGATCATCTCTCAGGTCAGTTTCAAGGTAAGCAGAAATCTGTTTGATTTTCCCATTTAGGATGAAGGGCCCATCTCACAGTAATTAACAGTAGTCAAGAAAACTATATTGAGAACAAAAATAAAGCTTTTGAGAGTAACTCCCATAAGTTTCAACATTTCTCACCCCGGGACAATTCAGATAGCTAACTTACTAGGATTCTATAATCATCTTCAAAGAGACATTCAACTGATAGACAGAATGACAAAGAACCAACATCCCTGTTAGTTCTAATCATCATACGTTTCTACTTTGCCAATATTTTTTTTATATCATTGACCAGTGGCTTACTGGGAACAAAGAGGAGGTGCCGATATCATGATTTGCTAAAACTGAGTGCAAGTAGCTCATGACCCACCCAGAGAGCACAGCTGTTTTGTTTCTATTGCTTTTCTTCGCCCCAGAGAGGAAGAAAGAAAAGGCTCCTAGAATTTGCCTTGCTGTGCTCTGGTTTTGTCTCCCTCTGTTTGTTTTTCTTCCCTATTTTAGACAGAAAAATAGGGAAGGAAGCAATCAAGTGAGGGAGAAAGAATGCCTGGGAAGGAAGATAAAGAGAACACTGAAAAGGAGAGGGTGGAGGAGAGAGGAGCCTCCTTCAGAGGCCTTATGATCCAAAAGGCATTCCCTTACCCTGTAGCCAAGTGGTTCTCAACCTTCCTCTGCTGCAACCCCTTAATATAGTCCCTCATGTTGCGGTGCCCCAACTATAGAATTATTTTCCTTGCTACATCATAGTTGTAAGTGTGCTACTGTTATGAGTTGTAATAGAAATATCTGATAGGTGGCTAGCTGGTATGTGACCCCTATGAAAGGGTTGTTTATCCCCCAAAGGAGTCACGACCCAGAGGTTAAAAAAATGCTGCTGTAGCCTAACAGAAGGTGAAAAAAGATACTGCTTACAGCAATGTGGCCAGACAGCTGAAGCTGGCCTAGTCAGAGCTGTCCATTCTCACGACCCTCATGTCCACAGTGACTTTAGAGAAACCTCAGAAACCAAGTCGCTTTCAAATCAAAGCCTTGAAGATAGTTTCACACAAAATCTTGATAGCTTTAAAAAGGAATAAAGAGGAACAAACACTACCCTTTCTTTCCCTAAGTGAGGAGTCGGGGGAGAAGCTTTGAAACACCCCAGCAATAATCTTGGTTTTCTTCATAATTTGTCTGATGCTGGCCTTGATTAAAAGAGAAAAGCTGTCTGTAAGAAGCTAAAATATCGAAATTACAACTAACCCAGCAGATATCTTGTAGATATTTACGTTAGGTAAAGGAAGAACTTTGGTCACACACAAGTTAGACTTTCAGTGGGCTTAATTTCCCTTCCCTCCTTGAGTATTCCTAAAATGGAATTTAGGGCCACAGCTCTCTCCAGTCTTTGTCAGGGATGAACAACGGCTGCCTTCCTATTGGGTGTAGGATAATATAAAAGCATCTCCCATGCCCTGCCAGCTTCCAGTCCCCAGATGCTGCCACGGTACTCATGTATGCAGGCACCGAGTGGCATGGGCTAAGAGTATAAGAAGCCTTGAAGCGAAAGTGAGAGGGTTCAAGAATCTTGAAGAACAGTGGTGTGTTCATTCCACGTTGGAGGTGGAGAGAGGTGGGAAGCTTTTAGTTCAACTAAATTATTCAAATCATGATTTCGCCATTTTCCAGCCTGATGATCCCTGCTGATGTGTTTAATCTTCTGAATCTGGTTTCTTCCTCTGCAAACCTGGGATAATGGCATGCGATTCCTGCCTCATGGGGTTGTCCTTAACAATAAATCAATGATTAGACATGAAGCATACAGTACATCTGGCCCACGGTCACATGCAGACACTAAGTGTAACCAGCAAACAGGGCTAGATGTAAAAGCTCACGGAAATATGATAAATTTCTTGAGCTCCAAAGTTGGTCATTTTTTTTCCCGTTTTGTCCTATTTCTTTCATATCAAGGAGTGGGTGGAATGAAGACCATGATAACAAAAGATATTTTTCACTGATTGCATTGATATTCTAAACTGATCTTCAGTGACTGACAGAATAAGGCTTGCTGTAGTCCTCTGGTCTGTCTACTCACCAATGAACTGGATTTGGAATATTCCAGTAGGAAGCCCTGATCCAGCATGTACTTTGGGAATGCATATGCGCTGTTTTTGTTAGATTCGCGTGAGCTGGGAACACGACCCTGCTCGTGGCTGTGGTCCTGCTGCCTCGCTTTGTATCATCCAGCACGGAAGGTGGTGTCAGTCACACCATGATGATAGGTTCTGGAAAAGAGGAGGGGTTTTTCTTTAATTAATTTATTTCTTGCTGCGGAGGGAGGCACACACCTGCCACGGTATGAATGTGAAGGCCAGGAGGCAATTTAGCTGAGCAGAACTCACATCTTCAGACTCGGGGACAAGTACCCTCGCCCTTGGAGTCCTCCTGAGGCTCTTGCTTTGAGGGTTGCTTTTTGCTTTTGTTTTCCAGGGCTGCCAGTGGTGCATCATGGGCTCCAACCCCAGCTACAAGGGAAAACTGTTCTGTGGGTCGATAGTGACACTTTATTGTGGTTATTTTCAAAATCCACCTTTGACATGTTTTCTATTTTATTTATTTATTTATTTATTTATTTATTTATTTATTTATTTATTTATTTATTTATTTATTTTTGTCTCAAAGTAGGAAGCTAATGGTCCTGTTCAAAACCAGGATAGCCATGCTGAAAACCCCTGCCAGCCCCCTGACGACAGGCTTAATTCTGATTGGCATCATCCTTGCTATTTTAATCCCTCCTGCCTGGCAAAGAGCCTTTACTTTGGATTAAAATTGTGTCTGTCAAAACACGAGTGATTAATAGGAACTAGAATTAAATTAATCCCACACTCAGTATTTGAATGAGCATGTTATAGGAAGGATAGATGTGTACAGGGCAGGGCCCAGCAAAAACACTTCTGCCCACTGTGTTACAGATAATTCAAGAATCAGTCACTGTCATAAGTAAATATATTCGGTACTGGTGTGGGGAGGGGACATCAGTGACTTGTAGAAGCTAGCTAACACTCCTACCGAGAATTCATTAGCTCCAACAAGGTATGATACAGGCAAGAAAAATTCTATCAACACACTTTAAAATAAGTACTCGTACTTCCTTGGTGGCAGGGCTGGATTATACAACTGGGTATTTCATAAGAGAGGATTGACTGCTTGAACTGTATCAGGGAGGTTTGTGAAACTATGCCAAAAATGGAGAAATTAATGAAAGAATTAAAGGCGTTGCGTGAGATCATACTACATTGTGTTGGGATGTGTTAAAATATAGCAGTGCATGTCTAAAGCAGCTCAGAACTTCTTCACCATTGCTGAGATGTGATCCAGCTCTAAACTAAAAGGAAAATAGCTGGTTTTTTTTTTCATAGAAGCAGTGGGAAGATTCAAAATTATAAAATTACCTCTTAGAAACAAAACATTCCTCTTGCTTCTGAACATAAATACCATGAAAATTACCTCTTAGAGTTCTGTTAAACCCTCTTAGAGTTCTGTTAAACCATCTTTTTAGTTTTTTTAAACAATTTTATTTTACACACCAATCCCAGTTCCCTCTTCCTCCTGTCCTCCCACCTTCTCCCTACCCCACCCCCCATCCGCTCCTCAAAGAGGGTGAGGTCTCCCATGGGTTGTGTACAAAGTCTGTCACATCGCTAGAGGCAGGACCAAGGTCTTCCCCCCATATCTGGGCTGAGCAAGGTATCCCTCCATAGGGACTGGGCTCCAAAGAGCCAGAACATGCACTAGGAATAAGTACTGGTTCGGCTGCTAGTGGTCCTACAACCTGCCAGAAACAGTGAGAGCTCACTGACTCTAGACCGACAGTTGGGGAACCAGCATAAGACCAAGCTAGGCCCTCTGAATGTGGGTGACAGCTGTGTGGCATCTTTTTTTTTATTTTTAGTACATAAAGCTCTTTCTTTAAAGGGAATTATGTCTCCTCTCTATAGGTCAAGCTATCAAGGCTGAGACCGGATTTACTGATACATACCATCTTGTAGCTAAAAGGTTCCAATCTTTATTTGTTTCTGACAGAACATTTTGCCATCATATTTTTGTGATATGAATCTTGTTAAGACCAGGCAGTGTAAACTTGGTATCAATATACATTAGTAAGATATCTATTTACTTAAACACTCCAAAAATACCCTAGCTTAAATTTTCCAAGATATTTTTTTTCCTGAACATAATGAGGAAACAGTAAATATCTTCTTAGCCACATTTTTCAGATGAAATCATTTAAAGTAACATAGTCAAGATGGCAGCTTCCCAAGAATTCTGTATGCTGATGCCCAACCGTAAGCAGACACCCAGTATTGTTCCTGCTTTAATCCCTGCTCTTTTCTCCAGTGTAAATGAAGCTGCAGAATAATTCTAGAATAACCTTTAATTAACTGTAAGCACTTACGACATAAACAGGTCACCTGTTTGTCATATTTTATGGACTAGAATGATAATAGATATACCCTCTATCCACTATACAATTAAATTCTGTTAACAAAATATAAATAGAAAATAAATTCTGAACACAACCACCCCATACTGCCCACAAAAGCCAAACTGAAGTAGCCATAGAACATCTTGAAATGTTGTTCAACATTTCTGGACAACTTAGAAGATAACTAATATCTTAAAATCAGAACTTAGTGCTTAGTAAGCTATAACAGACATGCAAATAAACAGTAAAAACAAAGCAACATGAGATCAAGTCTACAAAAATGCCATTTGAGTTTGTTTCTGACCATCTAATACTAGGCGTGGCTCTACCCTTAATTGTGGTTTAATATAATCAGCAAGACTCCATGGAAGCAACTAAGTTCTTAGGATTTTTGAATTTTTTTGTTTGTTTGATTTTTGGGTTTTGGTTTGGTTTTTTTGTTTCTGTTTTTCAAACATTTTGGTTTTGTATTGTAGTTTGCTTTGTGAGCATTTATTAGCAAGAGACAGCTTCTTGGTTAATGGTGGGAGCTAGTGTTCCTATACCTCTCTGGAATCTGGGACCCAATAGGCTTGAAACTGTGTGGTCCCTGTGTGTGCTTCCACAATCTCTGTGCGTTCATTTGTGCGTTAGTCTGCGGTGTATGGAAGATTCCTTGAAGTCATCCATCCTTTCTGGCTCTAACAATGTATGTTTTTGGTGTTGTTTTGTTTTGGTTTGTTTGTTTGTTTTGTTCGTTTGTTTGTCTGTCTGCTTGTGTGTTTTCCAAAGACAGAAGTGGGTGGGGAAGTGAGGAGGATCTGGGAGGAATTGTGGGAGGGGATGCATGATCTCAATATTTTTGTATGAAAAATAAATTTTTCAATTAAAGAACTCAAGGCTTAACACCCTGCCCCCTTAGAGCAAATTTTAACTCCAGATTATTTTATGAAGAGAGCATACAAGATGGTACTGCAGCAGGGGACACTGAAGGCTCTCTCCCCACATGCCATCCTAACGTCTGAGAAGTTGGTGTGCAATTCGTGACTATTAAAAGCTATCCAGAGTCGGCATACCACGGTTATCTGACTAATTGCTTTGTGAAGTGCTTTTAGAAAAATTGGAACTGAGAAGTACTCTGTGCTACCAATTTATGGTCTATTCTTAGTGGCAATGATGTCCCGAAGAACGGCACCGTGTAGAGTCTGTGTTTTCGGATACTAATATTTCAGTCAAAGTGATGCAGATTTTAAAGGACTCTCTCCCTGAAAAGCATGGTGTTCTTTTTTTGGTTTTTCTGATGGGAAGTTCATCATCTGACTGTTGATTTTCCACTTCAACTTTCTTCATCAAAATAAACCCTTTCCCCCCCTCTTGCTCTGAATTTAAATGAAGCTAAGGTACAAGTACTAACTGAGAGGTTTTGCTTTTGGTAATTTCAAGGTCCTTTAATTCTATTTTAACTGTGTTCTCTGCTTTAATCGCCTGCATGGCAAAACAACTAAAATATTTAAAGAAAAATACCGCCTGTGGCAGGGTGCATATGAATGTTTACATATCTTCTCTTTCATGGACAAAAATGTATCTTTGATTTGTCCCTACCACTTTAAAAACATTCAATCAAATTTAACAAAAACTTCTTTTAATCCTTTGGTGGCTAAAAGTTTGAAGAGAGAGATTAATTAGATGGAAAAGTATGTTTTAGGGATAACAAACACAGCCCAAAGACTAAAATAAAAGCCATAATGGTGATTGGCTTTCTACAAATTTATTAAAATTTTCACCTCTATAAAATTTGCTCTTAGTTCAGGCTTCTTTTTCAGGAAGGCAGTGGACTTTTGAACTCACGGTGAATTACTTCTTCTTGGCTTTCTCTCCCACGCTTGTGTTTTTATTATGAGGCAGCATTAGTCTTGAAATAATGCTGTCTCATAGTTGTAAAATGTCTCTTGCTAATGAATCAAATCTGGCTTTTGGACCACAGTTTGAATAGCTAGGTAATGATCCCTACAGAAAATAATGCTATGCTGCGTTTGTTGAGATGCCCTGCTCTCTTATACCTGAGCTTACTACATTTCTGCCCCGTGTCTACTCTGACTAAGAATGTAGTTTAACAGTACTTAAATGCATTACATTCCCTTAATGACTCTGTATTCCTAGAGTCCCGAATTCACTGAGTCTTTCCCTTGGGACCGTTCTATTGTCAAACTAGTTAAAGAGGTAAAGTAAGACAAAGAAAAATGTCGGAAGACAGGAAAAACAATCCAACAGCCTTGAATGTTTGCTCACGTTGTTGAGAAAATTATTTCATTGCACATTCAATATTGGGGTTTTAAAAAAAAACATATCTTGTTATATTGAGATGAGTGTGGCATGCCCTTTTAACCGGAGTACCTGTGTCCTGGATTTATGCAGTAGCTCTCACCTCCTGAGGAGTGTGTTATAAACTACAGGGAGCCAGGAAATCACCTTACCCACTGCTGGAGTGAGACAGAGCAGTTGTTTAACAGACTACAACCACACTGAGAAATCATTTAAGAAAGGAATTGAATAAGACTACAGCATCCAAAAGGAACTGCAGGGGGGTAAAGAAAAGCAGACTACAGTCTCTTGAGTTGGAGTTTGGCCAGGATATTCAAGTCAAGCACTTCATTCCATTTTTTTTTGCCCTAAAAATAAAAAAAAAAAGATAACTAAATAAATCTCAGCAGTTGGTGTCTTGAAATTTCAGCGCTTCTGTCATATGAGATCTGTTAGTCCTAATAACTTGGCAACTGCTGATCAAAAAATTGACTCAAAACAAAAATTCTAGTCTATGATGTTCTAGTATTCCCTGTCCTGCATCTGGGGTCCCTCGTTTATTCCCCTTCAGTATTGGGGTTGAACCCAGGGTCTGGCATATGCTAGGCTAGCTCTTCACCTTGAGGAAATATCCTCAGCCTTGAGTTCTCTCTGTGTCTCATTGCCAAATAGAAGTCCTAGACAATCTAAGTAATGAGCCAAAGTGTATGTTATTTAAAATCATATTCCAGAATACAGATTTTTCTAATGCCCTATGACCAGGAAAAGACATAAGCTTAAAACTCAGTGCAAAATTAGAGCGAGGCAGTGGGGTTCATAGACTTGCGTAGTGGCAAATCAGTCTACATGCCATTGATTCATTTTTGCTGCTATTTATTTTTATCTTATGTGTATTGGTGTTTCCCCAACATGGATGTCTGTGTGAGAGTGTCAGCTCACTTGGAGCTGGATTACAGACAGTTGTGAGCTGCCCCGTGGGTGCTGGGAATTGAACCTCGGTCCTCTGGCAAAGCGGCCAGTGCTATACCTGCTGAGCCCTCTCTCCAGCCCTACTGCTTGGCTTTTCAAACAGAAGAATACTACATGACAGATTTCCCCAAATATAGAACAGTAAAGATCATTTTCCTGGTGAGTTACATAATTTTCTGGTCCCCTTGGGAAGAAATATTGTGCACTGTAACATGTTTAGAGCTCTACCTTTGGTGACATAACCTTCTTTTGTCCATTTTTAAGTATGATTGACAGTTCATGTCATCATATATAATACTATAGATACAACTAATTTCTACAAAAAAAGAATATAGGCTTGGAGTCAGATTAGAGCTTTTTTAAAATTTGGTAATTTTTAATCATTACTAATTCCTTTAGTAGGATTAATTTCTTTTGTTCCATTTTAAAACAACAGTTGTCAGCATCTTGAAAGATGCCCATTATATAAGGAACCTCTTATGAGTGAGAGAGAATCAAACATGAGTGGAGATACAGTTTAGTGGTCATGTGCATGACCGACATGTGTGAGATTCCAGGTTCAACGTATGGAAGAAAAATTTAAAAATAAAATAAAAAATGAAGTCATAATAAAATCGGTAACCTGCATCTTTAGAGAAACATTATTTCCAATAGAATGACATTTTCACTATTTTCAAATATATAATGATCCTGCTAATTGAAAAAAAAACTTCAGTGTATTTAATGCATATGTAGAGATGAATGTATACAAATTTTGATTTTTAGGTGTTAGTGATGAAAATTTATGATGAAAATAAATGAATACCCATGAGTGTGACTTGGTGGTAGAACAACTACCTACCAACAATGTTTAAGGGCCTGTTTTTAGTCCCAATACTTCCAGTTAAATAAAGAAATAACATAAAGATGATGGTAATTTCTGTCATATACTTCAGCTAGTTTTATCTTCTGTTATGTGCCTAATAAATTTCATGATTTGGATACAATGGGCCTCCATTGCATGATTCCTTAGAAGAGGGATGGAAAATATTGAGCTCCATACAACATTTGCCATCATCTTTATATTATTGTTTCCTTGAGTTGACATAAGTAATTGTATGTGAATAAAATTCCAGTAGCATATTATGTCTAAGATATGTTTTGTTGTTAGCTTGAGGCTAAAGAGAATATAGATATGATGCTGCTCTCGGTTTGTGGTAGCTCATTAGAAAGTTAGCAACTACTAATAAACACAGGGTAAAAATAATTGAGTTCGGTTATATCTGTGAGAAGGCTCCAGATCATTTTTTAATAATTATGTTTCAAGTTCCTTTAAGCTTCTTATCTTGTTTTGCTTCATAAAATCATTATAGTGAAAATATTGTTTCTGTAGCTGGATTAAAATAAATGGAGCAGTAATGTTTTGGGGAGCACCCTCTTTTCCAGTTGTAAGTCATTGATTAAACACAGCAGACTCTAGAATCTATTCTATGACACTAGTTTGGTGAGTAATAGTTCAAATAACGTCAACTTCCAAAACACTGGTTCAAACGGTAATGCTTCACTGCCTGTGAAGATCTGAACCCTCATAAAGAATCTCCTTGCTCTATGATCCCCAACCAAGCTTTCTGGCAGCCCTCTGGGTCCTAAGAAGCAACAAGCCCTTCCTTCCTGTGACAGTGCTAATTTGATTTGTCCTACATTCCATCCAGGGTTTTATACTGCAGTTAAATGGTGACCACATACAAAGATCACTTATACAAGGCATAGAAACTGAAGTGTTAGATTACTTGTACCGTCCCGGGAACTTGCTCCAGGCCTTCCAGTGCAGCAGCGTGCCAACCGTCAGCACCTGTTTGACTGAACTTGCCAAACGTTGGCTATTTATCAGAAATGGTTTCCTTAATCCTCTGGAGTTGCAGTGCACCACGAGAATGCTAAGAAGGGAAGGCAGAAGCTACACCGTCCTCCCATGATGCTTAGGCAGTAAATACATCCATGGAGAAACCAGGTGTGTTGCTAGGAATGGTAGCAGTTCAGACCTGTAGGTCTGGCTTTTCTAGTCATTTGGCTATTAGGAAGGATGAACAGTATTTGTTGCCATCTTCTGAGTGTCCCTGGAATGGCATCTAAGCCATTTTCTCTATTTCTGTACATATATCTTTTGGTATGTTATCTGTTTTTTTCTTGGGGGAGGCGGGGTAACTGAAAGATGCTATGTTAAGATTAGGAGGAGGCGCAGAAGGATATTAGGAGAAACCTCCAGAGTGCAAAGTGTAACTTAACAAGAGTGATATGGTAGAAGATAAGGAGAAGGACCAGACCACACTCTTCATCTTCTCCATGATGGTGCACATCAGAGCTCATGGTGATATTATCTCGGTTAATTTTTTCTAAAGTACAGTCTAGTTATAGATGG
This sequence comes from Microtus pennsylvanicus, assembly GCF_037038515.1. Taxonomy (NCBI): domain Eukaryota; kingdom Metazoa; phylum Chordata; class Mammalia; order Rodentia; family Cricetidae; genus Microtus; species Microtus pennsylvanicus. The sequence goes on from NC_134598.1 coordinate 19,087,443, forward strand.
TTAAAATGTTTTGCAGTGATTAGTGAAGTCAATTAATAAATAGCTACCGATATTTTGTTGCTCTGTACATTTTGTAGCCACCAGGATAGTTCTAAAAAAGAAAAGTAAAAGAAGTAATTTGCATCCACATAAATGTATTCCTAGCTCCTATGCTCATTAACATTTCAGCTTGTGAAATTTGTGTTTTCAGCCTGAAATTATTCGCGGTTACCTTGTTGGCCATTTTTCAGCAAAAAGGCTGTTGCCACTGACAGCCTGGCCTGAGGCCAGGAGAAACTGGGCTCTGAAGAGAATCAAGCTCCTCCTCCTTAGGTGAGGGGAAATTGTGGGACTAAATATAGCAATTATTTAAATCTCTCTGCGACTCACAGGCCTTCTCCACCCCCGCCCCTGCTCTCTAATGCCACTGTAATTACTCTAGGCTGTGCTGACCTCTCTGTCCCCTGTACTTCATGACTCATAGTTGGTTCAGCAAGACTTGAAATTAAGATGTTCTCTGTAAGGTCATGTGTAAGTTCATCAGTTAGCTCATGGAAACTATTTTCCCAGGAGAAAAAAAAAGTTTTACATAGTCATATCTTTAGTGTATGTTTTCATTATTATTAGTATTATTATTATTATTTTATAGAATCTATAAAACTATTAAAGATCATATAGCAGAAATAGCTGAAACTTGGTGTATTTGAGGTAATATTTATGTCTCAGTATCTAGAATTCCTCCTTTGAACAGATAGATCATTTGAACTCAAGAAATATTAGAAGGTTGAGAATGTAAAGAAAAATGGGTAATACGCATACATCTCTTCATACTAAACTTGATACTTATTGTTAAGAAAAGGTTTCAGCATCAGAAGAAAAAGAAGATTTAAAAGCTTAATTATTATTAGAAAGGCAACAAAAACAGTTCAGTGTAGAATGTCACTAAAGATAGATTGTAGTTTAATGGTACAAGAGTTGCCTATCTTGTATGGGGTTGTTATATGGATATCTGATCATCCAATATAGGACAATAGCAGCAGACCAAAAAAAATAAGTATATTCAAGTCCATCATGGAGAAAGAACTACTTTATTTGGGATTACCTCTAAGAGCATGAGTGAGGGGCATTTTGTGGATGGCTAAACCACTGAAGGAAAAACAATCTCCTGTCCCCAGGAATGGCTGTCTGTAAATCCTTGGGGAGAAGAGAAGCAGTCTTGTGAACTCCTCTGATCATGAACAATTAGTAGACCCAGTCCTGAGAAGATCTGCTATGGCAATCATAGTTGCTGATAGTTCAAGATAACAATTGCCTGACATTCTCAGAGAATCGCATTCCATAATCACCCTTCCTTCTGGCTCAGATAGCCTTTCCATACCCTCTTCTACAATATTCCTAGTGTAGGAAGAGGTGACAGAGATGGCCTGTTAAGAGCTAACCAGTCACCAGTGGCTTATGCTCGGTGCTTTGACTTGTAGTGGGTTTCTGCAGTTACTGTTACACACTACATACATACATACATACATACATATACATACATACAAGATAGATGGATGGATAGATGGATAGATGGTTCGATGGATGGTTCGATGGATGGATGGATGGATGGATGGATAGATGGATGGAGAAAGAGAGAAAGAGAGAGAGAGAGAGAGAGAGAGAGAGAGAGAGAGAGAGAGAGAGAGAGAGAGAGAGAGAAAAGAAAGCTTCTCTGATCAAAAATGACAGCAGCAATGATCTATGGACAAAAACCAAAAATGTTTGGAAGGCAATTTTTTCAGCTATCCATATCTACCTAGCAGAACAACAGAAATAGCTTCTGCACACCAGGCTATGACCTTCCTAGCTGTAGCACTGGACACGAGTTCTCTCTTGTGGAGAAGATCTTGGGTACCATCAGAAAGCAGAAGGCTACATCCATAACTGTCATGCCACTCTTGTATAAGCTGATGCATCATGCCTGGCATGCTAATAGTATGGTACAAAAGGTTCACAGCCAAGTAGGACAGTTGGTGTCATTCTTCCCCCACGACATGCTCAGTGCCTTCTGGCACTACAAAAGCCAGCCAATAGAGAAGAAACTTCCTGTTTATTTCCAGTCTGACTTCTTTATGTCCTATAACCTAAGCATTCAGCATCTTCAGGCATGGGGTCTCAACATTTATCTCAGGCATGCAGCCAGCTGTGGAAACAGTCTTTATCATTTTAGGAGTCTCTCAGACCTCAGTGGCCAACCACCTTTAGGAGGATAAATTACCCCTGGCACTGAAATTTTCATTCTGTAGGCTGTTGGCTGTTGTGTTCCAGCACAAATGACTTACATACACACTTTAAAACTATTTTTTAAAGTTTACAAGCACAGGCTGTTGAAGGATTTTTTTTATTCAAATTGTTTATCATCTGTGTCTTAGCAAGTCATAACAATTCCAAGATTTTCATGATATGCCTGGCCCTTGCACCCTGTGTTAACAGATTTCCTATCCACACTCTCACAGCTGTGCTTGCCTCGCAACTAAATTCTTTCCTAAACCAGTAAAACACTTAGAGTTAGTGTCATATCATCTATAAAATCAAATATTTTTGCAGAGGCTGGGCAGGGTCTCCGAAGACCCATCACCCATCAGTCCATACAATTGCCAGTTGAAATCAGGAATCAGCAGCTAAGGGGATGCCAAGGAAAAATAATAACAATGTCCGGTATATTGTGGAAATGATATACCACATTTATTAATTATTTCTTCAGAAGATCAGAGGTCGATATGTCAGTTATCAGTGTAGAGAAGAATACCCCATCTCAGCTCTCAGAAATACAGTCATTTTCCATTTCTCATGCCATCTCCTCATCCTTGGGTGGTAGGTACCACAGTGTTTCTGTTCATCTCCCCACCTCCAAGAGGCTGAGCTGGCCCATTCTAGCCTTCCTTACTCTGATTGGCCTACGACCAAAAGGAAGCACAGCTATGTTCTTACATGTTGAATTCCTATAAACTCCCAGGTTCTGAGAGTCCCTGAGTCTGGGATGGGGCTCACTAGTTTAACGGTACAAGAGTTGCCTTTCTTGTGTGGTTAAACTTAGCTGGAAAGAGGGTGCTGAGTTAGATGGCCAATTTTCAACCCTAGTATTCTCTCTTACAAGAGAGAAGTGTCCCGAACCCACTCTAGGGATTAACTGCTGTCTCAGAGAGTAAACTGGGTCTTTTTCATCTGCACTTTTCTATCATTCAGACCTTCATTAAATTTTTACTTAAGCTTAAAACCTTCCCTAGGCTCATATCTCTTAATTTGACTATAGTTTTTTGTTTTGTTTTGTTTTGTTTTCTTCAGAACTCAAGATCAGCACACATCTTACTACATTTGCTTTGGATGACCAAGACAGACCCCTTTGGTCTACATTTTCACTTTCTCATCTCTTCTCCATTGCTTTAGCATTTTACAAATCTAATTTAAGTATCAGTTAATCACACAGACCTCCAAGAATGCCTTTCTCATCTCTCTCACCAAGATTACGTCCCACCTGAGGTTCAATGAAGCTAATCAAACCCCATTCCACTCTTGTGGTCCCTGATGATTCTACCTTTCTTAGCTGTCTTTTGAACACAGTCCTATCCAACACAGTAAACAAGGCATCAAATACTGCCTCTTGGATGCCTACTACTCTCTGTAATGCCTGCCCTTCCCCTATTGTTCTTCCAACCCTTGATATTCCTGGGAAACTTATCAGAACAAGTGCCAGTTTACTCCAGATGGGACACCAGAAGCAGACTGAAGAAATTGTTTCACTTACGTCTACCTTGATGAAGCAATGAGTTTAATTAGTGTTGCAGGAGAGACAGGCACTTGTTCGTCCTGGCAGCCCAGAACCAAAATAACCACGCAGAAACTATATTAATTAAAACACTGCTTGGACCATTAGCTCTAGCTTTTTATTGGCTAACTGTTATATTAATTTAACCCATTTCTATTGATCTATATATCGCCACGTGGCAGTGGCTTGGTTAAAGGAATGGGGATAACTTATTGGTAACTAAACTCCAACACCTCCACCTAGCAACAGTTAACTATGTATAAGTCTTCGAGGAGGATATTCCATGGCGAGCTCTCCTGATAACTGTTAACCATCTATAACTTCCAGGAGAGAGTGTGGCCTCAGATGTCACTATTCCTTCTGTCAGACAGAAAACTAATGGGCCCAGTCGTGTGAAGGTCCCCTTCAGGTTGTCACTATTTAAGAGAGAAATGGCCATGTCTTGCCAACAGGAAAGTATTCTATCACAAAGGCCCTGGGTTCACTTCTCAGTAATGAAAGAAAAAAGTCAGAATTATGGTAATTGAGATTGGGAATTTATGTGAGTGAATTAAGTTTGGGTAATGGCCCCTTCAATTATTTTATATTCTACTAAGAGATGCTTCCTGGATGTGAGGCATTTTTAAGGGAGAACTGAGCGTGCAGTAGTAACAATGTTACCACTATCCCTGTGTTTTCAGAAGCTGTACTTTGTGGAATATAAATAGTGATTATGGTACTGGCAAAACCACATAAAGATAGATATGGAATAATAACGTGTAGCAAATTAAGGGGTAATAAGGCCCGTTTATGTAGAAGAGAGTGAGAAAAAGGCTCCATGAGATTGTGGACTCTGAGTTGAAACCTAATAGAAGCAACCATCCTAATGTATCTGCAGGAAGATGATACAAGAGTCTTCATGAACAAAGATCTTGAGGCAGAAGTGATTCTGATTGCTTTAGTAGAGACAAGAGGATGCCCCAAGCTTAGTATCAAAAGAGAGAATACGAAGTGATAAAGAATCCTGTGGGCTGACTCCTGAATGGTTGGGTTCTAACTGTAAAGTAAATCGACTGAAATGCTTTAAGCAGAAAAACATCAGGACTCTACTGTATGTTTGAGAAGCTCACTCTAAATATTGGGTAGAATGTTGTTAGGAAAAAAAGAGAAAGAGCGAAGCCCTCACTCATAATTGCCATTCTGTCCTGATTGTGATAGAGCGGGGGGGGGAGGGGGGGGGCAGATGATGAGAAGTCACGTGACTCCAATGCCTGAGCAGAGGTCGAATACAAACGTCCATGTAGAGGTGGGATGGCGGAGAATGCTGCCTGGTCCTTGGTCTCAACAGCACATTGAGACTTCAGAAGCTCTTCCCAAACAAGTCTTACTATAAACTTGCAGATTTTGCTAGCCACGTTCTCCCAGATCATGTCCTTGTGATCTGGTATCCCCAATGTTTCCTGGGTCTAGGACAGAGGGGACAACAAGAATGAAGTTTTGCACACAACACCAACTCTGCCACCTAAGAAGAGAAAATACTATTTGAAAGCATTTTATTTCATAGGAAAAACGGTGTGGTGGAATTTATAGAATGCTTCAGCTTTGCTCTACACATGCTCCCATGATGGCTTGGAACATTATTATGCCATCTGAGACCTTGCATCATGCCTAAAACCCAAGTTGTCACTTTCATTAAATGTTGATCTTGCTTGCAGATGCCTCTTTCATTATCATGTGACAACTTCTATTGTCTATCATAACACTTGTGAAATTGAACATAGTAATTTAACAGCTTTGTGAGCTTTAATGTGTCCCTTGAGAAAACAAGCCGAAGTGAATATTTGTATGTTTTATATTTCTGTATTATTAACTTCCATCGTATAAGCTTTATCCTTGAGGTATGTATCAACAGCCCTCCAGTTTTCTTCCAGTTGTTTTGTTTGGTACTTAAAGTTGTTTACACAGGTCATATACTCCTGGGATTATTAGAAGCTGTGGATAATCCTATTATAGTTTCCTGACATCTCGGATAATCTGAAAGTTGTCTACCTGCTTCATTACTGATGATCAGCGGGGAAAAACGTCAAAGTCATAACTATTCATACTGAATTACGGGTAGTAAATTCTACTGGCACTGAGATAGCCACTTGAATGTTTTATTCCATTTGCTCAAAGCAAACAACCTGTGGTGTAAGTTGTATAATTTACTCATTATCCCGATAAAGACTGAAACTCAAAAAGGCTAAAAGCCATGCCTAATAACACTCATGTCAACCGCCATGTATCTGTGTGCTTCCAAAACTCAAGGTCTGGCATAGGCTCTTCTCTGTTCAGCCAGCCATCCACATCTATAGCCTCCAACTAGGTTTAAATGAGACAAAAAGACTCACAAAAATGTGTACAGGATTTTTTACTTATCATTTCTGAGTAAGTACACTCTAGACAGAATAATAGAGATGTACATAGATAGCATTTGCTTTCTTTGGGAATTTGCAACTTTAAATCAGAATAATTTTAAAAAAGCCAACAACTCAAAGACTTATCTGCAAGGCATATATTACTGATTGGTGCAAATTCCATCCTCCTGATAGTTCCTTTTATCGTAGTTTGTGTTCTCAGTGTTTTGACATTCCATGCAACTTAACCTTCATCTCTTCTTCATTTTCCCACCTCTATCAACTGGACTTGTTTTATTTTCTAATCAGATAATAAATGCTCCCTTGTGTTTATCATATTTTTCCTCCTTAGCTCTCATTCAAAGCTATACTCCATAGTATTCTGTAACTCAGATAGAAGGCCCTCACTGTGTTTCAAGCCATTTCACAATCACATCAGGATCCTCTCTCTTCAACTGACATGTTGTTAAGCCCTGGCCATGTTTCCAAAGTTTATTCTTCCTTTTCAGACTCTGTGATGATACGTTCCTGTGTTGGCTTCGTGGTCTGTGTAGTAGACGGGATGGGTTCGTTTTTATGGCCAGATGAAATCTTTGGCATTTCTATTACTGTAGGCTAATTTTTCTTTATCTTGTTCTTTTGCTATTTTCTAGTACACTGGAGAAACAGGTTAAAGCATCAATAAGATGAGATGGGGAAAGAGACCATGACACGATGAAAATTGGAAAGAAACAAATGAAATGTTTTCCCCCCCAACCGAAGTTCAAGATTAGACTAGACAATTCTCATTTCTCTCAAAAAATAAGGCAGAGAGACTAACTCATATGTGGGAATATTGTGTTCTTTCCTCTGCTTGGTGCCTTTTATGAAGTCTTTGATTCTATTCCACTCTATTGAAAATGCTGCTGGACAGATGGCACCATGGTTGGGAATGGGTACTATGCTTTTAGAGGCCTCAAGTTCAGTTCCCAGCACCCATGTCTGCTGGCTCACAGTTCCCTGTAACTCCTGTTACTGGGAGATCTGATGTCTCTTGACTCTGGGGGCACTGTCCTCACACATGCGTGCGCATACACACACACACACACACACACACAAATTAATTCATTAATTAAATTTAATAGCTAAAAGAGCTCCTTTGTGTTGATGATAAAAACACAGTGTTTTTAATAACCCATTTCATCTTCTTTCCTTCATGCATTCTATACCTTTATAGACCCTCAGGACATGAGCGAGCAGAGGACTCAACAGTTGAATATTGCATTTATCACAGTCCACAGAGCTGATCTGCTATAGAGTGCGGCTTTCATATTCACAGCCTCTGAATTCAAGAATTCATCCAAACATGGATCAACACCACTCAGGAAAAGATTGTCTCTACTCAGCTTGTTTAGATAATTTTTATTGTTCTCCCCTAAGCCACACCGTACAGCAGCGATTGACACAGCATTTACATTCAGCTCGGAGTAGATCATCTCAGGATGATTTAAAGTTTAGGGAAGGGTTGCGTAATTTATAAAAGAAACTTGAACATCCTTTGCTTTGGGTATCTGGAGGATGGGGTCTCTATGAATCCTTAGGGTTGACAGCAATCATTTAATCTTTCATCGAAATCTCAATTTCTTGTTGACAACCTCAGGGCCTCCTACAAACCTACAACACACCCAGTTACCATTGACCTTTAACCTCTCTTCGTGCCTCTCTTGTCTCTGCACAAATGAGAGAGCCCTCCTCTGTTATTTCTTTGATGACCTCTGTGACCATGAAGACTTTTTTCCTGAAGTCTACAGTTCACTTTTTGTCTGTTTCTCACAGTTCATTTCCAACATTGAACAAGATATTTTTATCTTAAGGGATACTGTCTGAGTGTACCCTTTCTCAGTGACTGGTCATTTACTGAACAATCTTTTTCCCATCAGAATTTCTTTGATATCCAGAGATATTCATTCTTTTTCCTTTAAAAAAGGAGAAAGGATGCCTAGCAAGTTGTTTTGGAGCCTAATATGAAACAGAAAATGAAATAATGTTTTTCTTGATACTATTTTCATTCACTAACTATATGGTGACAGGATAATATGGGACTGAGCATGTGATATATATGATGTTCCTGAGTTACATACTAGCTTAGTAGTTTATTTGTAATGTTTATTATAAAGAAATGTATAGGTGCACAGACAAGAGCACCAATATACAACATAAAGCCAAGATGGAAATAAGAATCCATTTGAGTCCTGAAAAATGGGGAGAAGGGGGTTTCTGAAAAACAAGACTGAAAGAGATAGTGTGCACATCCTCAAATAATTTAAGGTGTGGGCTGTGTGTGTTTTCTGAGAAATCTAACTGAAATTTTCTTAAATAAAATTGAAAGACAATCAGACTAATGGCTTTCAACATAAAATATCCCTGATCTTTTTATTTTTTGCATTTATCTTATTTTTAAAGTATTTCATACATAATTTCACATCATTTATTTATATCATTTCATCCACTCTTCCCCTTTTCAGCTCCTTCCATGCTCCCTTTCAAGTTCATGATATCTTCTTTAAGTGTGTGTGTGTGTGTACCAAAACAACTCCTATTCATTTTGAAACACATTTATGTTTGTCATCCTAAGTCTCTTGACTTAAAAAATTTAGGTGTTGATTCCTTTGAAGGCTCCCACGTGACTCTCATGGATTTGAATATGGATTCATTGAATGTGATTGAAACAAAGGTTTTTCTTGAAAATAATGATCCATGGTTTAAATCTGCAGATTTCCAAGTTCATTCCAAAGATCCAACAAGGCTAGAAATAACAGATCTAAAATTTTCACTCTAAGGAGTTATCTAGGTAGTTAGGGGAGGTGTGATATATGAGCCAGACATGGAAAAGCAGAGTTCCAAAGTTTTATAGGATGCTGTTAGTCACAGAAGTCCATGAAATTCATAGTAACAGTTTTGGTTTGATTTTGTTTTATTTTGTTTTCTTATATAGACTTTATCCAGTCCCTTGGATACTTACTGCCTTTCTTTTGCTCACATCTAGTACAAAGCCTCTCTCTGTGTCTGTGAAAAGCTCTCAGGCTGTTTCTTAATATTGTGACACTTCAGGCATCACAGTGCTCATGACAATATTATATTGCTCTTGTTTTCAGAAGCCACGGTAGGCATTTTTATTATCATCTCTTCTGGTTCTTTGAGAAGTGTGTGGCTGACGCTGACAGCTCTCTCTAGACAGGTATTCAGGGCCACCGAAACAATAATGCTCTTTGTAGCTCTTCCTTGTTACCTCTTCTCAGGCAGCCAGGGGTCTGCAACCAGAGGATTGGGTTCCTTCTGTGGCTTCTCCTCCTTCTCTATCATACTATACCTCCCAAATGTATCTGGATATGCTCAGTGAGCTGCGGCTACCCACCCCTTGCATCAGCATCCCCCTCTTCCCACGCATCCTCAAATCTGCCCTTGCCACTTTCTGCTACAGAGCCCTTTTTCCCAGGTAGTATCTTTATACCACCTCCGCTTCCTTCCTCCTCAGCCTAGGTACCATTTACCTTGCACATGCCAGATTGGGAGTAACTTAGTAGAGAAAATCGTTGTGAGTTGTGGTCAAGGTCAAGGTGAAGGTCACTTTTTATTTACTAATTCTATTTTCGTTCTGGTCAGGATTTTGTTACTTTGATTTTGTGTAGTCTCTCGTGGGTGAATTTGTCTGGCATCACTTTTGTTCTTAAAATGATAGATGTTCACTAAGTATTTGTTGAAGAAGTGATAAAGGCCTGTAGTAAAGTGCGACCTATGACTCCACTCATTGGGTTTATCAAAGAATTATTCAATATGTTCTCTGTGCTGGATGCAGGAAAAAAAAAAAAACAAAACTCCAAAGAGTCAGAGATGAGTTAACGGTTTATCTGATGGAACCCACATCAAGTAACCTCAGTTTTAGCCAGCATTCTTGGGAGTAGATGTAATTGTGTGTGTGTGTGTGTGTGTGTGTGTGTGTGTGTGTGTGTGTGTGTGTGTGTCTGTATAAAATCTTATATTTAAGTGGGATCCTTTCCTCACCAAATCATTCTCCTCATCTTATCTACAAACAATGAAAAAATATTCCTGCACGTCTTCTGCTGACCTCTAGAAAACTAGGAAGTTATAGTGTAAATATAAACAGTACATGAATGCAAAAAAAAAAACAAACCATAACATCAGATCGCTTCTTCAAATAATATAGGAAAAAGAAGTTTTCTTCTGTACAGTCAGAGAATATAAGGGCTGGGAAAATATGTTAGGATTATATGATATATAGCAATTTACATATGATATGTATATTACATGCTTATGACATAATGTATTAGGGTTATACATTGTGTATTAGGAAGCTAAGGTCATGAGAACTTTCTCCATATAATACCAAGATTTTATCACTGTACAATTTTTCCTAAAAGTAAACCAAGGATATTTTAAAAGCTTAAAGTGAAAACCTACTATAAATTCATCAGTGACAACTCTTATGCCATGCACAATTCAGTTTTTCTTAAATTAAAAGTAAATTGCACACAGCAAAGAACTGTGAATACAGTTCCTTGAATAGTTCGTAACTTGTAAAATCGGCTGCTCAGAATTCTCCATCTCTTGGACCATTATTTACCATGCCTTTATTTAATACACTTCTTTTGTATTCAGAAACATATTTTAGAGCTCTCATATTAAGTGAAATTAACGATTCACAACCAAAGATATACTTTGATGGAAACTTATGCTATACAGTGCTAACCCCCTTTTTATCATTATCTTTAGTTTAAATAGCACGGAGTAACCAACATCTTTCCCTCTTTCCAGATTGTGCACATTAATTCATACTGTGTACTTTCTGCTTGGCAATTTATTTGACGTGATTAATTTTTATTGCCTCTATCTCTTATTACTTCACAAATGGTTTGAGCAAAACAAGTCGGAGCCTAGATAGGCAGAAATATAAAAGTTTATACATCAAATATATTTATTCAAATGAAATTGCATTTCTACTATTCCAGTTTATGCAGCCAGAATGTCTGTATCTAATGGACCAAAGATGACAATAATGATAATAATAATAATAATGGTACTCGCTTGTTTAAATGAATCCTAGATACCCAACTATTGAAATACTTAATTCTACAGGGAAACAGTTTGTCCAAACACTTACCTGAATGACATAGTAATATTCATATGCTATTATTTTTCATCCTGCATATCAATACTTCTCACACTCATTTAATATAATAAGTAATTTCATAATATAATAAAATTTAATATGATAATTTAATAGCTATTATATTAAAAAAGTATGAGTATAAAAATAAATATCGTAACAATGTTTATTTTTCCATGTCAGGAAGACCAGGATTTATCTATACTTCTGGGGTGAAAAAAAAAAAGCTCTATGGTAAGAAGAGGTTAAATGACCTTGCCAAGGTCATATAGGAAGTCCACAGCCCATGTAAGAGGAAAACAAAGTTCAATGAGCCATGGTGCCTCCTTGTCCTGGGAAGTAATTTATCAGGCACTTATCCCAAATCAAGAATAATTGGGTCGGAGGAGAGTTCCTCCTGCATGGAAGCCCGTTCGACTAATATGGTTGAGTGCTGTTATTTGCGTGTGTGTATCTTCCAAGCAGTGCTAACGAGACAGCACTATTCATGGCAGCATGTCTCTCTCTTGAACACATCAAATAGTGATACCCTTTCATTCACACCATCTGTGTGAGGCAGTGGGTGAGGAGTGGATTTTCTCACATACTGCATCCAGAGAAGAGGCCGCCATAATGACTGAGGCTTTGGGTCTTCCCACTCTTCCTCTCAGACTTGTTTCTAGAGTTAAACCACGTCCACTGTGTCCTCCAGCAAGATGCTTTCCTTTGAAGTCCTCCTGTCCCTATTTAAACAGCTGTCCTCGGAACAACCGCTGTCATCTCGGCTGTCATTGTACTCCGGTGGCAAGCCATTGTCCCGCTTATTTATAACTTTGCAAGAACGGGTACCTTCAACTCTGGAGAGGTCAGTTCTGCAGAACTGAAATCAATTAAATTATTTACTGTGGGTGTCCGTGTCAGAAAGATTATCCTTTGCTATATTTATACTTTTAATGGGAAGAATTCAATTGTACATTCTATGAGTATCAAGTGGAAGTCAGCGCTCTGCGGTTTAATTTGAAATGGAGTTCTTAAAGGAGCCCAAGTTACTTCTAATGATGTCATGGGGAAGGCACAGTGATCATAGGATATTTCTACCCATGCTCAGAAGTCAAATAGCTGTGTTAGTTTCCTATTCTCTATGCAGCAGCTTAACAAATAACTCCCAACTAGTCGTGAATTTGTTGGGGGAAAAATGGTTCTTTGTGTTAGTGAGATAGCTGTCTGATGGATAACAGCAATCATAAATCTTATTCACTGCTGGTCATCTTACTAGCTTCAGTGATTGTCAACATGCATAGAATAACAGCATTAGATTCTTCCATTATAGGCTCTCAGGTATGGAAAAGGGACATAGTTTGTTTACATAAAAGCACTTAATTCCCAACGTCTACTTTTCAAGTGACCAGCTGTGAGGATTTGTTGACCTGTTTGGAATCCCCAGTGCGAAGACAGGAGAAGTGTGACTGTAATATGTCATACAAATCCCAGAGGAAGGTTACTGGCAGAAACCTAGGGTTATTCTGCTTTACTTTATGGGAATTTCCACACGTAAGGGAAATAGTACCCCACATCAAAAGACAAGAATATTAGAAAGACCAACAGGGCATAGTGGTGCATTCCTCTAGTGTCAGAAGAAAGGAAGGGAAGGCAGGAGGGTCAGAAGTTCAAAGACAGCTTAGACTACATGAGACAACACAAAAATATTAAAAATCATACCAAATACATTTTGATGAACTCTTAAGGGCCCTTATTTGAAAGCAGGTCTCATGCTAAATGGTAAGATCTTAAAATCATGGTCTATGTCTTCACGGAGCCTACCATCTGTTGAAACAATGAGGCCTCTCAGCAAACCACCAGATGTAAAAAGTAGTATAGTCTACCAGTGGTGCATATAACTAAACATCAACCAGAGTGGCTTGAAAAATATGGAGCTTAATTGATAAAAATTCTTGCCTACCAAGCAGGAACCACGGCACTGCATAAAGCAAGGCATGGTATAATAGACAGGCAGGCCAAGCATCCTTGGATGGAAGCCAGGAGGATGAGCACTTCAAGGTCATCCGTAGCTACGTAGCAAGCTTGAGCCAAACAGGCTACATGGTACCCTGCCCCTGTGCCAAAAAAAATAAGGAAAGAAAGAAAAGAAATTTTCATTTAAAAAGATGGTGGCTTTCCAAGGTTAGAAAATACAAATGGGTGTGACTTCAGCACAGTCAAGAGAAGTGCACAGATTGGGTCGATAAAGGAACCATGTGCTCCTTCCATTTTCGAGAATAGCTGCCAAAAAACATTTTTACCGGAAAACTGGTATAATTAGAATGAACTTTGGTTTATAAGAAGTCTCTGACAGGTTTTTCTATAGACAGAAAAAGTAGTATCATTTGTTTGGATCTAATGGCAGAGACCCAAGTAAGGAAGCCCTGCTAAGAGATCATGTAATGCACCTATAACCATACAAATTTATTTGAGAGGTGGTTGTTAGTTTTCTTTAACTGACATGTTACAAGTGCCTTGAGAAGACGGAGCTTCTAGAAATCGATCTTGTGTGCTTGGGTAGACCAGAGCTAAGTCATAAGCAAGTCTGCTGCAAACTATTTGCTCTCTGTAGGTGAAGAGGAGTCTACTATAGTCAGAACTCTTCCTGCAGGAGGAGTTGTCCAAATGAGTAACATCCTGTTACCATCAAAAGTTAATGAGTTAAATCAAAACCCCTACTTAGGGTTTGTCTATATAAACTAATTTGTGTAGTGTTGATGCATACAATTATGCTAAATATTTCAAAGTTTAGAATAGTTGCAAATCACATGATTCAAAGGCCTTCCTTACACAGGAACTGCCCGTACAGATAGAGTGATCAATAATACTGAGCATGAAAATATAATTTTCAATGATTCATCACCCCAATATCGTTAGTTTCTTTTAACCTTGTTAAGTCAAAGGACATCGGCAAAAACAAGGCTGTAGAAGACTACCAGCAGCCCGTGCCTTTCTTGACAGCAAAAGAGAACATTGCTCACTAGAAATTTCAGTAGAATTTACAAGTGGTATTAAGCAAAATGCTAATCAATTCTTCTTATAACGGAACCAGTCTGACAGAAGATGCTTCCTGTGATGCAGTTACATATTATATGTTTTTTCTTTCTGCACCTCCACAAATTGCTTTTGCGTGGTGTACTGCACCAGAGGATGCTTAAGCAGGGAAATGATACAAAAACTCATTTTTAAGAAACAAAACGGCTCGTAGGATCCAACACTTTGACACTTCACATTTAAAATTATTTGGAAATCCCACTGTCTCTTCCCTTGACCTCTGAATGAACAGTTTTGGTGACCTTGAACAGGAATGAAATACAATGTGAAGCCCATTCTTTACCCTGATGAGTTAGCAGCTTTTAAGGTATGTTTCTGTAATCATCAGTTTATTTTTCAACGTGTGATTTCTATCTCCCTTAATCAGTTTAACCAGCAGCATGTTGTGACTGTGACTCATACCGTCTGTGCCTGTGGTTTGTGTTATGTTGCTACGACAGGGCCACCTGACAAATTTCTAGGCATAGGAAGTTGTCCATTTCAATTAACAGGCCACCGGGACATTTCCCTGTCAGTGAAAGTGTACAGGAATTTACTTCCTCTCTTAGAAAGGCAAAAGCACCATGTACTGCGACCAGGGAGTCAGTTTTTATTTTTCTCTTCAAAACACCACAGCTTAGTAGGAGACCAATATAAATTATAGAGAATGATAATGCATGTCCTACAACTTCAAGAAGTACGGTTTCTTCATTCTCTGCTTTTCT
Source organism: Microtus pennsylvanicus (assembly GCF_037038515.1). Classification (NCBI taxonomy): domain Eukaryota; kingdom Metazoa; phylum Chordata; class Mammalia; order Rodentia; family Cricetidae; genus Microtus; species Microtus pennsylvanicus. Next base: position 19,102,542 of record NC_134598.1, read on the forward strand.
CTGTGAGCAGCAGACAGAATTTATCTAATTCTGTTATACCGGTAGCAAGAGAGACAGGCACAATCATGGATTTGTGCTACTGTGATTGTCTCTTGCTCCTTTTCCACAATAGATGTTGGTTTTCCGTGCTGTGTTGTTCTAATGTTGAGATCTTGTTTACTCTGTGGAACTTACAAAAACTTCTGTTGTTTAAAATTTAAATTAATGTAAAAAATTAATTCCTGCTCCAACACTGAAGAAGACTAGCAAACAGGTGATGAGACCCAGATGCAGACTGATCATGACTTTCGACAACAGCTTTTCAGTGATCTGTGACGAGGCTAGACACCTTGGTATTACCACATCATTTGCATGGCACATGATAAACTTTTACTATAATTATACGTGCAAACCATGGCTCTTTCAGTGCCCATGTATGTGTGTATTTATGCATGTATGTATTCAAATATACGTACAAATATATTTTTGTTTATAGTTGCAAAAATCCGCATCAGAAAGAACAGGAAAAAGAAAACAAATGGAAGCAAAACCCCTTTCAATAAGTAACATCCTTGAAGGAATGTATGCGGGTGCTCTTCTGATAGACTGTTTCATATGGTTAAGCTTCACGGGCTCCTCTTTGAATTGGGCTGCACATTTCACTGGGAGACAACTGATTTATAAAATTGGTTTTGTACTACTGAGAAAAGAAAAGGAGCTAAATAAAGGGTAGAGAGTCTATTGTGTGCCTTATAAATAGTAACTATTTCTTCTGGTAAATTCTTTCTCCGATTGGTTTATTTTCCTTGATGTATATAGAATGGTGATTTAGAAAGTCATCCAATCCCATCCCTCATATATAGTAATCCTTAAGCTTATTTATGTAATCTTAAAGTACTGCCAAGACCTTTCTTTTAAAAATCCAAGTATTAGCTGGGCAGCAGTGGTTTGTGCATTTAAATCAGCACTCAAAGAGGCAGAGGTAGATGGATCTCTGAGTTCGAGGCCAGCCTGGTCTACAGAGTGAATTTTAGGGCAGCCAGAGCTATGCAGAAATACACTGTCTTAAAAAGCATAATCATCATCATCATCGTCCAAGTATTGTTTTAGAAAGAATCATAGCATTGTATAGTTTAGAAGTTAAAATGATGAGCACTTAACAGCAAAAACTGATTTTAAAGCTGAATATTATTGGCAAAGGGATATTTTATATTCCAAACAAGAAAATTAGCCCCAAATAGAAAAATTAGTAGGATGCTACCATCTTCTCCTTAAAAAAAGAAAAGAAAAAGGAAAAAGGAAAGTATTTTTCCCTTTAGAGTGCTGTGTAACTCCACAATAAATCTAAATTTTTAAATTTTAGAGTGTCCAAACCTATAGTTCATAATCATTTTGTTTTCCTAAAACATTTGCTCACAATGCAGCCTAGCATGGAACAACATTCATTCTACAGAGCCTGCTGAACTTGAACTTGTGGCTTTGCCTCCTAAATGCTGGAATTAGCACCAAGTAACACCATGCCAAACTCAAACCTATCCTTTAAAAGGAAATCACTTTGAGCATTTTACATTTTTTTAGCATATCTCCTGAAAATTTTGATTACTTATAAATAGCAAACAGGTTCATTCGCTAACAAGTTTATTACTTTGTTAAAATGAACATACCTCCTCAATATGTCCCCTTTATTCTTGCAAAGTAGCTATTGCATTTGACCATCAAAGGTGACCTACAAGATCAAAACAGCTGTTTGTGTTTGTGTTTTTCTCCTCCTGAACCTTGGGGGAAAGATAAAATGAGCTATAATATCTCCCATTATCAAATAATTCAAGAGTCTTAAACACTATTGGTCCTGTTGACGTTGACTATAAGACTGTGGGACTAATAAGCTTGCAGAAGAAAAACTAGAGAGCGAACTTAGATTTCATGGTCTGCACAGGCGTGTTCGCAGCTGTGAGGGAGTTGTATGTTTGGCACTTCAAGAAATTCCCGATGGAAGGCATCACTTCTGTTTCCCAAAAGACAGACATGTCGGACAGGATACCCATATTCAACCTAAGATCTCCTAATTATTTAGAAGCAAGACTGGCTTTCAGACAGAAGCCGCTTCTAAACATGCGTTTGGTGTGCTCTATCAAATCTTCGCAAGTGTGATCTCAGAACCTCTGTGGGCCTCGGAACATTTATTGTGATGCCTATGGCATTAAAGGGGTATGGTTTGTATTGCTAGGGTTTTTAGGGGCATGTACATTTGCTTGTATTGATTATTGGTTTGTTTTGTGATATCAAACCCCTGAAAATGCTAAGGAAGTGCTCTACTAGTGAGTGATAGCCCCGCGTGGAAAGAAAATCAATCATGTGCAAAGTTTTGAAATCTCACCGTAACCATGGTGTAGTAGTTTCTCAGAGTTTATATTAACAAGCTGACTGAAGAATCTGAGCCCCCTGGAGCTTTCCTTGAAATCAGACATTTTAAAAGTATGTAAATATTTAAAGTATTATCACTCTTTTTGATATTTTTATTGGAATATAGTTTTGTCATAGCAATTATGTTAAGACACTAGGCAGCTTGCTTAATTAAACGAGAAGTGTGGGACTGATAAACTTGAAGAAAAAAAGCACTATTTTGCCCTTCCTACTTTTAATTTTTAGTTGGCTGTGCATCTCCAGATATAGCTCACATACCCTAAAGCTTTGAAGGAGCCTTAAGTTTTAAGGATAAAAAATGAGAAGAGCAAAACCTCTCCCCCGACACACCTCTCTCCTCTCTCCCTGTCTCTTTACTTTTTGAGATTATAAGTACATCTCTGCCTTCCTTTTATTTCCTGCAAGCCCTCCCATACATCCCTCCTCATTCTCCTTCAGGTTCATGGGCTCTTTTTTTTTTATTCTTTGTTACTGAATGCATATGTGAATATAGGTATATATCTCTCACTATAACCTCTTCAGTCTGTATAACGTTCCTTGAATGTATGTTTTGAGAACAATTTTAGGCTTAATCCTCGCTGAATGAAACAGGGGAGCTGCAACATGCAATACCACAGCCCCGTAGCAAGCTTTCTAACAAAAAAAAATCTATGTATTAGTGCATTTTCATGCTAGAAATGATCTTGAGAAAAATCCTGGTGCTGGACTGGATTGCATTGGTTTCCTTACCTCATTCTATAAGGCAAGACGTAATTATTGCTCTTTTAGTGGAGGTTGTGACTGATGAATTGTTGCTGCAATTGGGTATTTAATTAAAAAGGAAGGAATTGGTAATAAAACACATATTTCAGAATGAGGGATTAGAATCACCAAAGACCACCTAAAGGGTTTTTTTTTTTCCTGGTTGGATTACACATCTCCTGCCTAAATGATGTAAATAGGCCATGAAGCATAAAGAAGCCATCTTAAAGGAAAGTCAATCATTTTTTTGAATATGGGTGACTTTAGAGTGGCCCATGTCTTGGAGTAGAAACAAAGATGGCCTCCCAGTCCCTCAAACATGAAGAGCCAGACTTAAGAGAAACCCAGCTGCAGATCCAACATGGAACTGTCACACCTTTGGTGACACCTGCCATGCAGTAGCAATGGCTGAAAGAGGGGTGCTGTCAGCATGCACAGGGGACTTCCTTGAGCAACATATTCTCACGAGAGCCAAGGAAGGTATTTCCTTTGAGCCAGAACTGCTCCAGTCTGGACTTCTCTTCAGTGGATTCTTATTTACTAGTTTTAAATTCATTTTTACTACTACATTTATTATGTAATTTTGTTTGAATTTTTAAAATTGAAGCCAAAGGAAACAGAGCCCACTTTCTTTCCCTGAGATGATGATCAGTGTCTTCTTGAGATCCTGCCTGTACGTTACATATTTTAGCATCTTGACAGCTAACAGGTACTTTTCCTGTATTTCCTGTGACTAATATATAATTGTAAAGCAGTCGTCCTCATTTAGAGTGTGTATATGAAACTGAAGTATTGCTCAATCCCTATGATCAATTTCCAGCATTGATTAATTAATTGTTAACTAATTAATTTGCTTATGTGATAGCTTTTTAGGTAAATAAAGATATATTCAGAAGATAAAGTTCACAAGAGTGAATTTTGAATGTGAAGTTTGGGTATTGAACTTTATTCAAAGCTATACACTGTTGTGGAATATTATTTTGAGATACATTTGTTTATGTTGTGGAACATTTGTTTTAATGATGCAAAAATGTGTTGCATTCTTTTATGCTGCATTTGTTTAACTCTGGGAAGCTGTGATTCTTTGCCTGTCTAAAACACTTAATGGTCTAATAAAGAGCTATACGGCCAATAGCAAGGCAGGAGAAAGGATAAGCAGGGACGGAAAACAGAGAAAATAAAAAGGAGGAGAAATCTGGGAGGAAAAAAGAGGAGCAAGATAAAACAAGAAGAGAAGGATATCAGGGGCCAGTCACCCAGTTATATGGCAAGCCATGGAGAAAGAAGTAAAGAAATATATACAGAAATAGAGAAATATAAAGGCCCTGAGGCAAAATATAGCTGGCCTAATTTAAGATAAGTAAAACTGTCTAGAAACAAGCCAAGTTAAGGCCAGACATTGATAAGAAAGACTGATGCTCCTGTAAATGATTTCTTTGAGAGCTTGGTGGCAGGCCCCCCCAAAAGATCAAATAGTAAAAACAACAACAATACTCATGGTGTCATATTTAGGCAACTGTGATTTGTCTAGAAGTATTTTGGCATGACGCACCTTTTCAACATCTCTTAAAGACCTGAATTCAGAATAATTTCCCTTTGAAAGAAATACCACACAAAAGAGTGTTGCACACAGACACATACACACATGAGCCACCATCTCTTCAGTGTGGATCCTGAGCCTCATAAATATTATTCTATTTCCTTTTAGTTGAATTTAAAACTTCTAGACTAAAGCCATCAATGTAATGGTATTTGCTTTATAGAATTGCTGCAAATCCTGCAAATGATGTTTAAATTATACTGGGTTTTGATATTATAATGACTATTTTTTAAATCAAGAGTAACCAAATTGAAGAGCTTGCTTTGGGAGTATTACTCCAGATTCTCAAAGCTAGAAAAAAAAGAATAATAAATACATTTTGTATCAGACATCTGATTATTGAAATAGAATAAAATATTATTTTCTTAGAAGCACATATATAAATGACCTATATGTAAATGCATATTTGCATATATGTGAGTATACTCTATGCATAAGTATCTATAGGCAATGAGTTTACCATGCAATGAATGTAAGTTTGCATATTCATGCGTTACTATCTACTAATAGCAAGTGGCATAGGTTGTTTGATTCTGGGAGTATTTCTCTTTCTAATATGTCACACCAGAGCAGCATAGGTGACCTTCTGAGATGACTGGCAATAATAATATATACTTATATTACCAAATAGCTTGTTTCCATCTTCTTACAGTTTTATAAGTCAGTATTAGTGAACAACTACTTCAATATGAATCTTTCTCTCTATTAGATACTATAGCTATTTAAAGAGCTATTTAAAATACCCCTGGAAGGCCTTTGGTATATTATTGCTTAAGGAATTGCATTCTGAAGCTTGATTTGTTGAATTTATGCATCATTTCTTTGAGTTTCTCATTATTTGAAATGGAATATTATTCAAGCATTTATAATCACTTTCTTTGTAATTTTAAGTTAACGAACTGACTCTGGAAGTTTATGTTCTGCTTGATTATTCTCAAGAAAGAAGGAAGTTATTTACCTACAGAGATGAGGAATGATATCTATTCCATAAATATATTTTCAAGGGCAGTTATTAATGTTCCCTGCTGAATCATTGTAGATGTTTAATGCATTTGTTCATCACCTTGATAGATTAACAAGTTAAGAGAGCCTGATAAACATGAAGTTCTCATAATTCAATGGCCCATGTCTAATGATCACATAGTTTGTCTATGAATTAATGTATCTCACTATACATTCCTGGGTCACATATATTTAAATTTATCCATTTCTTATATGCAGTATAGTGGCAAAAGGTCTTCACATTTGATCAGAGTACCATAGAAAATGGGGAGGTGTTGAATATCCCCAGGTTTATTAAGTGACACTCTCTCAGTTTATTTTTGTAGAAACATTAGTTCATTTTCATTGTCTAAAAGATGTCTTCATTGATGAATGCATTCAAAAGTTCAAAAACTTTAGTTTGATAGAAGCCATTTTGTATCATTGGTTTTATTTATGTCCTAATAACCCTGTCAGATATTTATTTATTCTGATGAAAAAGAGTATACTTTGAAATGTAGCTTTACTTTATTCTTCTTGTGAAAATGTAAGTGTAAACACTGCAACATTAGGCAGATTCCTAGCCAACCTAATAAAACAGAAGTTCAAAAATCCAAAAACACATTGATGAGATGATAGGAAAACAACTAGCTTCAATTTTTTCCATAATGAAAGATAAAGTACACATATTTATTTCAGAAAAACTGACGTCCATGTTTGTACTGTGAGCCTTAGCATCTGGACAATTATGATTTTCTTGGTTACATAGATATCCACTACCTCTTAGGAAATCAAAAATATTTTCAGGTAAGACAGGTATAGTGGTGCATATCCTTAACCCCAGTGCCAGGGAAGCCGAGGAAGAAGGATTGACATTTTGAGGCCATACTGGGATATAGCTAAACTCTCTGCTCTGAACAAAAAAATATAAGGCTTTATCAGTAATTCTTCCACTCAATAAAAAAATTTTAAAACCATATTAGGCCTTTTTTTTATAGATGGTAAATAATAATGCAACCTTATATTTAGTGTAATAAATACCTCTTCATTAAATATGGTATTAGAAAGCAATAAAATATAAAATATATTCAGTAAACAGTAAAGTAAATAAGCATGGTTTGTGTAATTTTGCACAGATTATATTCTTTCTCTAAGTAAAAAAAAATACATTTCTTATGGCCCTTATCTCAAGAGCAACTGGGTGTTAGAAATGGGTAGGAGAAATAGAAAATGCATGTAGGAACAGGTTCCTGGCATTCACGATGGAAGAACAGTAATAGATTTCCTGAGAGTGTCATATTAAAAGAGTTCTTCATGTGAATAGTACTTACACAAATATCTCATTTTTCATTATTCAGTGGTTTGAACATGACGCTTTTATGCAGGATGCATTAGAAGACGCACGCGACTTTTGAAGTCCGACGTGGTAGTAGCATTCATTCTTATTCGTGGGTAATTTCTGCTAATGCAGCGATCAATTGTGCTTTCAAAGTTTTCAATGCCTTTGCCCTTGTGTGTTATGAGTAGGGTAGATTGCTTTTGCTTTATAGCCATTGTTAATGCGTTTGCAGATTGCATGGAAAGAATCTGAGAGAATGACTCCATACATCAGCATCGTCAATGCAGATTGTTTTCTTTCCTTTGCTTCTTTAATCCGACCACTATGCTAGTATGATGCCTTGTGCAAATAAGTTCTTTTTTAATGATTAAAGTTGTCCTGGGAAGTGATAGTATTGGGGGAAATACATTTTTTTTAAACTTCGCAGAGTCGAGCTACAGAAGTGGTAAAGAAAATAGAAGATAAAACCAAACATTAACTTAGCTCTCTTCTAACTATACAGATTCAGAAATATTTGCAATTTCTGACTTGGTGACTGATTCAAACTCACTTGTAAAATTAGTGTAATTAAAATATTTTCCATGCATGTAATGCTATTCTCTAGCTAATGAACCCTGGATGAATTTTTATTTATTTAGACGTGCTATGTATGAATACACAAGTTTACAGGGTAATTAGAAGTTAATTAATTAGTTACAGCTGCAATAAATGTTTAAGAACTCCGTTTTGAATAGTATCTAGCCCAAAGCACTAAGAAATTTTATAGTAATACTTTTGCAAATAAAGATAATTTTATAACTAACTGTGTTGTCAAGATAATGGTTCTCTATTCAGTTCTGGAAAGAAGTATCAGCCAGATGTTGAGTTACTAACCATGTACACAGCATCAGTTCTAATACATTTAAGTCCACTTCTTTCTTTTTTATATCAGACCTGATTTGCTGTCCTCACTTTTATTCTCTGCGTATACTTGTCAATGCTAGATACATACTAAGTCTCTTTGAAAATTATTCCCATATTAATTAATTTATTAAATATTGTTAAGCAGGAGGGGTTTTTTTTTTTTTTTGGATTTCTGAGATGGGGTTTCTCCATAGCTTTTGGTTCCTGTCCTGGAACTAGCTCTTGTAGACCAGGCTGGCCTCGAACTCACAGAGATCCACCTGCCTCTGCCTCCCGAGTGCTGGGATTAAAGGCGTGCGCCACCACCACCCGGCTAAGCAGGAGTTTTAAAATATGTATAAACTAATAGAATATGTTCAACCAGATTCTCTTTCAAACGCAGAAAATGTGGTTTTCCTTCAGGGACCAGGTATTTCCAGGACTTGCTCGTCTACAGAATTTAGTTTGTATATATTGGGAACTTACCCTAGTCTGCCTCAAGCAGAGAGTTAGCAGTGGGTTTACCACCTCACTGAGTACTTCGCCTTCTCAATTAATTTTTTTTGAGAAAAAGAATTTTTTCAGGTGTTTTCCTCTTTGAATAGTGCCTTGCCCAAAGCAAATATTTTGAGCAATGAAATATTTTGAATGAATACATGTGGTGAATGAATCAATCACCTTGGAGAAGCAATCACTCTACAAAATAAACATGAATAGTCTTTTAACAGTTTCTTTTTAATTAATTGTTAAGACTAAATGATATTTCAACTTTTAACTTGTCTTAAATGTATGGGTACATATTCTTTATTGACTAGATTTAGATAAGATTGGTTGATTCCTTACTTATAATATCATGTCAGATAATTACACTATATTTCAATTATTGTCTCTGGAGTATAATAACTCTAGCAACTTCTATATACATATGAATATATCTCTTATTCATGCATACTTTTAGAAGTGTCTCTATCTAAAATCACCTATATGCAGGTCAATAATATACATTCATTGTGGTGGTTTGAAAAAGATGTTCCTAATAATTTCAGGAATCGAATCTTTGGTCCCCAGTTGGTGGAACTGTTTGGGTAGGTTTAAGAGGAGTGGGCTTGCTGGAGGATATATGTGTCTGCAGATGGATTCTAGTTCCAGCCACCATGCTTGTGACTGAAATGCTTCCTTGCTATACTGATGATGGACTCACCCTCTCTTACCACAAGCCTAAATAATCACTCTCTACACTAAGTTGCCTTGGTCATTGTGTTTTTATCAAAGCAACAGGAAATATTTATCTGTGGTTAGAGACATAACTCGATAGTAGAATGCTTGCTTAGTATTAGCAAGACTCCCAAGCTTAATCCCCAGCACTTCAAATAAGAATATAAGCAGAAATATAATTTTTAAGGATTTATATAGTCTCATAAAATTTAACTTACATAAGCTTCGTATATAAAATTTAATTTGACTGAAAAAAATCGAGATGTTTTTAATTATATTGATAGCCACTTAATGCCATAATTATTGATTCTTCTTATATTAAAACTGTTTTTAAGCCAGTCTTCAAGGACTTTGCTGTGAGATGTATCTTCTGGAAAGATCTGTAGCTATACCCAGAAAGTTTCACCAACATGACTGTCCAAATGTGAGCTCTATAAGGACAACACCAACGGACATACCAGTGTAGACAGAGCCAAAGAACAACTGGCAACTGAGAAAAACTGGGAATGAGAGAGAGGAGATTCCAAAAGAAGGGCACACCAATTGGTTGTCCAGTGCTAACGATCATTCCTGAGACCATACACACAAGTAACTAAGTAATGTTAACAATTAGTGAAAAATGAGGCCATGCATATTAAAGAGCATGGGAAGTGGTTTGTAGGAAGGTTTGGAGAGAGGAAAAGGAAGGGAGAAATGTTGTTAATTATGTTATGATCTCAAAATTTAGAAAAAAACTTTTAAAAAGCCAATGCAAGCATTTTACTAAGGGAGATAAAAGTAACGTATCAAATATATTATTCCTGTATTTGGTTCCAACCTGCAATTTTTAAAAAAAGGTATTGCCTTAGTCAGTGTTCTATTGTTTGAGGAGACACCATGAGCAAGGCAGCTTTGAAGAAAGAAAGCATTTAATTGGGGTTGCATACAGTTTCAGAGGGTCAGTCCATTATCATCATGGCATAGAGAATGGGTGGGGCAGGAGCATGGTGGCCCATATGGAGCTAAAGTGGTGGCTGAGAGCCACATCCTGATGCATGGGCAGCTGACAGAGAGAGGACGACCGTGGGTTGCTATGAGGGCTATGAAACCTCCAAGCCCATTTTCAGTGTCAGGTTCCCTCCAACAACACCACATCTACACCAAGACCAAACTTCCTAATCCTTCTAAGCCTTCCCAAAGCCTTCCAAATAGTCCCACTGCCTGGTGACTAAGCATCCAAATATATGAGTCTGTGGGGTCATAGTTATTCAAACTACCACAAGAAGAAAGACAGTTTTGAGTGGTAATAAATTGTGCCTTTGTGAGCCAGGTCTCCCCTGTCAGTGTACTTTATTGGCACTTGTTTATTTTTAAAAAATGAACATGAATACTACGCCATACAGGAAGAACCGTTTAGGATTATAGGCAGTCTGGTTTTAAAAAGTACAAGAGACTTGTCAGTTTGTAGGTTGCTTCACCAGTCTATTGATTCCAATTCCCTGTTCAGGTGACTTTCCTTGAGAGTTCTCTACTATATGTCCCTTATGATATATCAAAGAATTAATTCTGGCTCTTTATCTTACTTACTGTTATTAATATAAAAGCAAATGAGCAAGATATAAGGTACAAGGGGTAGCATTTATCAGACAACTGTAGGGAGAACAGAGGGTAAAACGTAATATGTAATAAGATGCAATATTCTAGTTTTGCAATTCCTACCCATAACAAATATAAAGTATATACTCACAAAGGGAAAAAAAATCTACCAGGACACTTTTACCATCTGTGATCTCAAAGAGTATTGAATACACTTTATATATCTCTGTATAGGATTAAAAATGTTTTACACTTAAACGCATAATGTCATGGAAGTAATAAATAATAAAATAATAAGTAATAAAATAAGCAGCTGATGAAGTTTGATTTGAAGCTAGGCAGATGAATAGGTTCCCAAATAAGACCTGTGATTCAAAGTTGTAAAGACGGTAAAGTTTTTAAAAAATGTAGTATCTAGGAAGATCCAATTACTAATTTTTATTAAACATTTTCATATAGCAAAAACTGTAGCTCCATTTCCTAAATAGCTGGGCTATAAAAGAAACTCCATGGGCCTGCGTGCACAGAAATGAGATGGAGCATTAAGATTAAGTCCAAGTGCAATTCAAGACCTGAGTCAGCTGTGCCACCAAAGGAGCAGAGAACATTGTCAGCAATACAATGCTATTAGTATGTAGAGAAAGACACTGACGGGATGCTTGGAATTCATTCCGCTCAACCGGTGTTAATTCAGAACGTCATACGTGCAGGACAATGTGCCGAGGATTGTAAATTGAATGTAGTTAGAGAGATTCTCTTGAGCCCCCTCCATTGCCCCAGTATTAACTAACAGCTGTAACAGAAAGAGATGTCAGTGTAGAGTTAGTACGCTGAGTGGTGATGGTTGTGATTGTAATTGTCAAGATCGGGCAATGACTTGTGCTCTTTTATATACCAGAGAGCTTCTAGAATGGTGCCTTAGAAAAGTTGTTGAAATTTGCCCGCGAGAGACACGGAACCTTCGTGGCACTGGAGGACGCCTCCAGTTTTAACATTAAGACTGTGATTTGTGTTTGTCTCCAGCAAGGTTCGAACTTTCCGGCAACCTCTGTCAACCATGTTGTACCATTCTTAATGTAGTTAGAATTTAAACTATTTAATGGCCTTCGCGTCTTGGTTTGGATTGCTCTTGTGAGTAAAATTACAAGCCCACATTGGTAGACGCCATTGAAGTTGTGAGGGTGAATTATTATGTGGTAGGGTCTGTTGTTGGTGTTCTCGATTTCAAGAGTACAGAAATGGTTATGCTAAAAATAATTTTGTTCTTAAAGGCTAAAAATGAAATTGCAATAAGAGATCATTCAGGGGATACTTTACAAATACATATATATATATATATATATATATATACACACACACATATATACGTATATATACACACAAATACATACATATATATATAAATAAATAAATAAATACACACATACACACACACACTCTGGCTATAAAGCACGTAATTCCAAAGTAATTATAATTTCACATTGAAGGTTGGTTTCCCATTGAGCTCTATATCAGAGAGCCCCAACCCAGACCTTTACAATCCCTGCATAGAGCCCTATCTCCCAGGAAATCTGTGTGCTCCATAGGAATTACTCTGATATTCCTGATCACATTCTTTTGACAGTGAAAATCAGTTGCCTTTCACATTAGACATCTGAAGGATCAGAGAACGGGAGCCGAGAAAACCGCTCAGCCATGTCATTGCCGCACTTGATCGGCTTTTATTCTGTTCATTATTTCATTTCGTGGGTGAAAGGAGCCTCCCTTTCATACTAGGCAAAATAGTGTCAGTTTTTAATGCGAAATTCTATTGAACACTGCCGCAGTTCTCAAATGGCCGTGCACCTAACTGCTGCTTCAAGAGAAAAATTTAGTGTGAATTATCTGCATTCCCCATCCTAATGGGGTAGTCTCCATTTTTTCAAACCATAATTGTTTGCCCAAACTTCCTCTCGGAATAAATGACTGGTTTAGAATTTTGAAGGATTACATTTATGTCCATTCTAAGGGGAAAAAATTAATTGAAACTGAGGGGTTGGGTCTTACGCCTTCATGAGCATGTCCTCCTACACTTTTACTTTCTACACATCCTCTCTTCTTTTCTTTGGGTGGATAATCTAAAGTCCATGGTTCTGAAACAATAACTGAAAACATATCCAGTTTCAGAATTAAATTTCATCATCTTCTTTGACAATTTTCTCATTTAAATATGAAGTGGAACTTTCTTTCCCAAATTTGGGGGACGGAGAATATTTTGGGTTTGACGATTTGTTTGTTTGTTTGAGACAGGTCTCACTATGTGGGCTTGGCTTTCCCATAACTCTTTATTTATACCAGGCTGGTCTCAAACGCATACAAATCTGTGTGCTTCTTCCACTCAAGTGCTGGGATTAAAGGTGTTTACCACCATGCCAAACAGTAATATATAATCTATCCAAAGTATATTTGAAATCTTTTTCTTCTAGGGCTTTTGTAATGGAACAGTTCCCATTTTGTAGACAAGTATAAACTTTTCCTCTACATATTTGACCATTGAATCTGTTGAATAAGTTGGCAAAAGACAGTTATTATAACCAGACAAATAACAGGACAAAAACCATACAGATTTAATTGATCATAGTTTTACAAGACAGTGGAGTTCTTGAAAGACCCAAAGACACTGAATGAAAAATCTGTTGCTATGCTTGGGTTTGGTAAAGCCTGGGTAGCTACATAAAACCTGGTTGAACAGAAAGGGACTAATCCAATAGTGATAGACCTAGGGGCAAAAGTTATGAGCAAGCAAGGGCTCTCTGAAGCTCTCCTTCCACCCACAGGGCTGGCCCGTTTTAGAATGTGGAATTTATGACCTAAAAAATCTAACAAAGCAACTCAGAGTACTCTTTTGTGCCTGTCCTTTACGTAGACAAATCAGAGCAATTTTACGGCAATGCTTTTAAGTAGACTGGTTTTAAGGAAGAGGTTGTCTGTTTTCTATGACCTGAATTGGAATAGGGAAGTTGGAATTTCTGCAGCTTGCCTTTGGGGAGAATGAGGGATGACAGGGTCAGAGGAAAACTTAGCTTCCAAGGCTTGACCAGAGGATCTTTTTCCTGAGATCTAACAGTCTAAAAAATGTCACATGTAGCTGTTTGGTGGGTGTGGACTTATGCTTCCCAGCCCTGAGATGATGATTTCAGCTTTGATTCATGACTTATTGACTGATTTTGAGACAATGAATCTTTAGGGCTCAGTGACCATGTAGTTTTATTTACTACCAATATTATCTTTTGGGAACTGTGTGGAAATATATAACCCATCATTTAAAACACGCATATAAAATGTCTTCTATATCTCATGATACATGTATCCTGAGAACCATCTGATTGCATGGAATCTTCTTCCCATGGCGAGTAATATGCTTTGTTAATTTGCAAACTGTTTAATTTAGAAGTTGTGATACTGGGCATGAATCCCATTGTGACTACACTTATATGTGGATCTAAGTACAAATACTTAGAATGCAGTTAGGGATTATGCTGGTTTAGAAATGGATGTAACAATTTATTTAAAAAGAGAATATGAATGTGAAAGAAATCAAGGAGGGTAATATGATAAGGAAGGGTTTGGAGAAAGGAAGGGGAAGATGGAAATGATACAATTTATTATAATCTCAAGAAATAAATATGGCGGACAATGAGGGCTTCTGAGAAGCCAAGGACAATGGCACTGGGTTTTGATCCTACTTCATGTTCTGGCTTTGTGGGAGCGTAGCCAGTTTGGATGTTCACCTTCCGAGACCAGGATGGAGGGGAGAAGACTTTGGACTTTCCACAGGGCAGGGAACCCTGAGTGCTCTTCAGACTGGAGAGGGAGGGGGAGAGGAGTGGGGGGAGGGGGGAGAGGAGTGGGGGGAGAGGGGAGGAGTGGGAGGCTGGGAGGAGGCGGAAATTTTTTTCTCTCAATAAAAAAAATAAAAATAAATAAAGTAAAAAAAATTAACAGAAAATCCATATTACACATTGCTTGGAAACCTTTAATTTTTAAAGGCTTTATTTAGTTCCTTAGCTGTTATGTAGATCCAATTACTTTCACAAATTCAGGATATCTCAATAAAACCATAGATTGAGTTCCTTTTACTACATTTTCTACATGTATTGTAGAAGCTGTGATAATGACAACCTTTTGCCAATGGTTTCAAGATGATTCGCCCAATCCATGATAGATAAAGACATAGAAAATTGGTTTTCCAGCTTCTCCAAGTGCAGCGGCAGCAGCTCCGGCACCACAACCATGTTGCTAGTTAAAAACTGGATCTCGATCCTAACAGAACTGAATTTAGATCCTGGCTCCAACACTTACTTATAAGGAAGTTGTGAATTTCACTTGCTCATATGTAAATCAAGATATTTAACACCTACATTACCTCATCCCCGTGACGACGGGTGTGATAAACACATGCGGTCTACTGAGTGTGTGTTATTAAGTAGCAGTAATAATTTTTTTTAGCTCTGTTGCTTTTTCCAAACTAGGAATGTTAGCGCTTACAGGATACCCTGAAGAGGTTAACGTCTACCATATAGTTTCTGTGGTGCTCAACAGAGGCAGACCAAAGAACCCTTCCTCTATGGCTACGGGATTGTTGTGGTTGACCTAGCACTGTAAGCCCTATACCTGGGTACCCTGGCCACCACAGGGGATGTTGCTGAACTGCACACAAAGCACAAATGATGAAGCTACTGCCATAAAAATGGAGATACCTCATGCAGTGTTCTAACGCCTCATTTATATAAAGTCTCCAGCACAGTGCTGGTTTTGAATTTGTAGCAAACCAGGTCTACATACATCGTTTTCTTCACAGCAACCTAAATTTTGGTAGAGAATTGCAACCCCACCCTCCCTAGTGAAACACCCAGGAAGTCATGAAAGCGAAGTCAATGTATCTTCATTTCTTATGATCTCACCATCTTCTGTCCTATCATGAAAGGTATATTGTTTATATAGTAAATTAGAACACTATGTAAAGATATCTACAGACTTTCAACTTTCTTTATAAAAACTATTCATAAGACTAGAGCTGGCACTCAGTGGCAGAATATTTGCCTGCCTTGTACGAGACTCTCTGTTTTAGCTCCAGCTACAAAAATTAATAAGCCAGAAATAAAGCTCTGAGCTTGGACCTCTTCTTACAAGTCCTATTCCCCTTTTGTGTTCCTTTTCTTTTGCACATCTATTACCCCAATACCCTCTAGCTCACAGATACAAAGTGCTGCATCCAAATATGTATTTGCTACAGTGGTCTAGGTTTGAACATAAACTCCTAAGACTTACTCCACTCGGTTCTAAAATGGCTAAGAAAACAGCCTCCTCCTCTGTCACCAGTAGGTCAGATCTCAATGTCCAGAAGTCCTGTCATATCGTTGTGTGCTTTGAAGAATTAGTTGGGCTTTTGTCATTAAAAATCCATGTTCCTTTCACCACCAAGTAATAACCACCATGACCCATCTTTCCAAAATGCCTGTGATAATTGGACAATGATTAACAAGACAAGATAGGGACTTTAAAAATCACTAGTTAGGCTTGATAATGGAAAGACATTTGTGGTGGCTGCCAACATTCCTATCCATGTCTGAACTCAGAGTATGCCCTTTCTTTTTCTCCACCTATATGGAATATTGACTCATTAAGTACCTCATTTAAAGGAAACATGGACATGTACGGTATGTGGCCAGCTCTAGTTAGAAAGACAAAAGCATCACAGCTGGAATAGAGACATGGAGCAATTATGTGTTATGTGTATGCATTGCTAAATGGTGTGATAGAAGGTGGGACGAGATGACTGATCAGAACAAAAAGACACAAGGAAACCAGTATTCGGACAGAACATACCATGGATATGATGCTCAAACTCAGCTGAGTTTGAGACTGGTCCAGAGAATTTATATACAACTGAGCTTCTCTTCTCCAAGATGGGCATTCCCAGTTCTGTAGGGTACACTAGCAGTTGTCTTAAGCTTCTGCAACTTGATGCTTTATTTTGAGCACATTCTCTTCTCTCCAGGACTCTAGATGAGGATGCGAGCAAGGAATGACGTCATTCTAGTTATAAATAAAAATCAGCAAGTACAGAGTTCTTTGTCTGCATATCTTTGTCAGTTGTCCATGTAAATGTCACTTCATACAAAAACCATAAGCCGCCCCTACATAAAAATCTTTTATTCAATAGGATTTATTTTTCATTACTTGAATGAATGCATTACTCCATTATTCATCTTTTCTGTTTTCCCCCCGATTCTTTTCATGTAGAACTCATATCAGAATATTATCTCCTACCAAAATGTTCCCAGCTGACTATTTTACTAAATAGAACTCTATATAGCAGTGTTTAGAGCTGGAAGGCACCTTAGAGAATGACCTTTTCCCTCTTTCATTTCACAGATGATGAAATTGGGGTCAGAACAGATTAAGTGATTTGCCTAGGGTCAAACACGGGATAGAGAAGGAATCAAAAATGTATAAGATGAAACTGGATTTTACTTTTGTCAATACACAATATTGCTCGCCCAGCAAACATTTATTTGTGTGACAGGAAGTATTCTTAGGAGCTGTGAAGCCAACCGAGGCACCCCTAGGCACTCTGCAGCTCATGCTGTTTATGAGTCTGCAACGATTTCCTCTCCTAGGTGTGTGCAGTGGGATGCCCCCCCCCCCGATATTTTGTTATAGTTTCATTTCTTTATGCCTTAATAGTGCCCTTATCTTTCCTCAGCCCCAATTAACTTCTCCCAAGTTTCTCGTTTAATTAATTCCCATCCTTCTCTTCAAGGTACAGACTGGTTCACCCAATTTAATATCATTCTGCCTCGTTATCATCCGCCCCCCCCCATTCTAAAACAATTATTTTGAGTGTAATGAAAATGTTAAACACGGTGAACCCAGCGTGTGATTATTATAACTCCAACTGCCAAGAAATGTTTTAATATTTGTTGACTTGGAAAAGAAAGTGTCATAACAACAAAAATAAGTAGCTCCTTTATCGTTACCCTTCCTTTTTCTTCCTTGTTGTTGAACATTTGCTTCTATAACAACTAGCACAGGCTCATAGACACAATCCACATAAATGGTTATCAAAAGAATTAGATGAGGAGAAGGAGGAGGAGGAGGAGGAGGAGGAGGAGGAGGAGGAGGAGGAGGAGGAGGAGGAAGAAAATAGATAAGTTCCCCTATTCTAAAATCTTCTTTTTCAAACAAAACCTATACTGGTATATTTTTGCCTTTTTCTGTACCTACAAGAAGTACCATAAGTATGTGCCATGGTAGCATTTATATAGGAAGCATTTCTTAGTCCACTGCTTCACTTGATAAATTATTTAGTTTTCATTGTCTAATACCATCTAATAAGCATTAGCTTTTATAATTAAATACAAGGCAATCGTATACTTAATGAACAGCCTAAAATTAGTCACAGTTCTCTGTAATAATATAGAACTGGTAAAAATGGTATTCTGCTTCCAAGTGATGTATTTTGAAGATAGTTTTATTGTCTATTATTTATCTTTGTTTTCCTGTGACTTTAAACACTTAACAAAAAGCTACATGAACGTTACACGTTCCCATATGCCCCTGTGTGGATTCACCAATTGCTTACTTTACTATCATACATCATCTTTCTCTTGCTCTTTTCTCCCTATACATACATGTGTGTATGTCTATATCTATAAATATGTATGCAAAACAGTCTATTTAACAGTAATCAGAAATTGTTCACAATGTGTGATTCTTATTTTTAAAAATCCATTTATTAAATTAAGCAACATACAGCATGCTTAGGTATTTTAAAACTCTACAAGTATCTTAGTTTTGCACTGAAGACTTGGGATGTCCTAACTTCTTTCTTTATTGCATATTTCAGTTTCTTTTCTTAACCAGGATATATTCTTACATTGCAAAGAGTAGTTATCAAAGATGGGCATTTTCCCACTGACACGCTACCATTGCCTAATTTACAGCCCACAACTAAACTGCGTTATCTCTGTCAAAGGTGTTGACAGTGAGTTGTTGCTCACCCCCACCTTTAATCGTGCACCAAATCTGATCAGGCAATGTGCGATGTTTTGTTTGCGTATCTAAAAGCTTACATCTATTCAGTCTGTAATGACCTGAATAATTGTATGTTTTCAAGTAATATCTGCTTGCTGCCTGTCATTCTAAAAATCTCTGACCAAATCCCTTAGGCTTAGAAAGATCTGTGCTAAGAGCATTGCGACTCAGTCTTACAACTCCATCCTAGCCATGAGTTTCAGCAGCTCTGTCCGATGCGGTCCAGGAGAGAAAGCTGTGAGTGCATCTTACAGTGTTGACACATAAAGCTTCAGGACCACTCTTCTCTTGTGAGTCACTTGACTTAGAGCTAAAGAGCTAGCATTTGTAGGTACCTCCTTGCAAGATTTCAGAGTGTACTCCCAATTTCAGCCCTAAGTGAATACTTAACAGGATGCAACCTTAGAGAAATTTTAAGATTAATAACTCCAGAATGCTTGAGATGTCTAAAACTAAAGTTTGTACATAATTGTTGGTTTTAGTCATTATATAGAATAAGTATATTTTAAAAGCTTTATAGCTGCTGCTTCTGTATCTCCAGTATTAAAATTACTAATGTTGTTTCTCTGACCACAAAAAAATGGCAAAAATGTAAAGCATATTCATGGTGTCTAAAACATGTCAGGTTTGGCTTAATTCTGTAAATTGCATTATCATAAGGGCTACAAGTTAAATGGCTCACTTTCTGTCTGCTTCTACCAAGAACAATCTGAGTCTCATAGTTTTTCTTCCCCTTTGTCAAACCTACTTCTAATACTAGATGAAAATAAGACCTCATCACCCATATTGACTTTTAGTATATCTAATATTTTATGAAAAACCTACCAAAACCGATATTATTATTTAAGTTCCATGCCAAATCATAAAAGAACCAAGCCTCAATACAAGAAATTAGCTGAGTGAACCTGAGGATTGGGGTGGCTTTACTTCCACCAGCACGCAGATAAGTGATGAGCTGGCTTCGGCAATGATGGAGCCTGCCTTTTGTTTTTTGTTCCTTCTAGATTAAAGAGAAGGCATTTATACAACCAAGAGACAGGAATTGGCTACCATAAAAAAGAGTGTATATAACCATATTCCGAGTATAGATTAAGTATAAAATAGTTATTTGTGCCCTACAGTACAGCAGGCTTACCCATTTATCCTTGTGACAGATTATATACGCAAAGCCAAAACAAAATCAAAGCCCTGTAGACAGAATACGTCACAAAAGCTGTTTAATCCTTTCATGACATCCCTTAGGGAAGCCTGACCCTTGGTGAGTAATAAGATTAGGTACATATACCATCAAATCATCTCTTATTTTTTTTTTTGGTGAAATGATTTTTTTTTTCGTAACACATTTTTCTAATTTCTTACAAAGTGTTGCCTGTCACCGTCTCTTCATGTGTACACACAGAAACTTGCTGTAGGTTTTGCGTCCATAAAATATGGCAGTATACTCAGACAACATACTGAGATTTTACATGAAATTGATTATGGCTTGAGATCGCATGTTTAAGAGGGAGTCGGGTAAATGTAAGTGCGTCCTCACATCAAGGTTGCTTGTGAATTTTACTAGAAAACAGTCGAGTTTCAGGCAGCAATCAAAAGGAAGCAGACCCTGGAGACTAAACTGCTGAACAGATGCAGTGAACGTGGCTGGGGAAGCAGAGCTGTCACTTCGGATCTGTTCCACTCAGCACCTCTGTGGGCCAGGAGCGAGAGATGCTGTCATTGTAATATTTTCATAGTTCTGGCGAACAGACCGGAATGCCTATCGGAACCCCATTTTTAATTTTTTTTTTTTGTGGTCTCTTGGCTTCGAACTTAACATTCTGAGAACTGAAAATAACGAGAACTTGTTGTAACTGGTACTTTTCTTCAATACTGTTAAATTTTCATTTGTGAATTTCTAGCTTGTCAAACCAGATCAGAAAATTTTGATAACATTATTTACTGCATTAAAGCAAGTCTGCTATTGACTCTTGAAAAGAACTTTATATTATTATTCTCCGAGACTATATTGAATCCTGTCCATTCATTAGTATACTTACTTTTCTCCTAATGCTGGATAGGTTTGTATGTCTGTATACATGCATGTTTATAGATGTATTCAGTGTGCTAGAATAGGATTAGATTGTATCTAGACCACAATTAATCTCTGAAAATAGTAAAATAGTAATGATATATTGAAGATTTTCTAACTCCAAGAAAATGTTTAAGATTGATTTGAAACACTCATATAAATTTTTGGTATAGAAATAAGCATGAATGCTCTGGAAAATGTATGAGACTTATGAAAATATTATAGCGATACAATATTATCTCTGATTTCTTGTTTTCATTGTAATCAAAAGCACAATAAAGAGCATAATCTTGTAATTTACCTTTTATAAAATGAGTATATAAATTATCCACACAGTTCTCATCCAAGTTCTCAAACCAATTTTAAAATTCTATTATTTTCTGCATACTAAATAATATGCATACTAAATAATCATGAGAAAGGCATACTTTGTATTTAGATGGACATATTGCAAGAATATAAGGTAGAAATATCAGTAAAATTGATGTCTTATTTAAGACAGTCTCAAGTTATTGTCATATGTCCTGTTTTTCTTTTAGATTGAAGAAAGGAGATTCTGAAAGAAGCAAATACCCCGAAATATTCCAGAACACTACAGCAGAACAGTAAGTTCTTTAATGACAAGATAATCATACCAGAACTTCTGCAAAATTAGATCATCTTTTACACAAATATTTACCTTCCTAATTTCTAAGATTCGAAATCAGAATAGCAAGCAAGTAACACATTCTGAAACTCAATTTTTATTCACTAGAGTCCACTGGAAATGATTTTTTTCCTATAATCCTCTTAGATAAATGGGAAGGTAATCTGTGCGCTGAAATATTTAAGTTGACTCCATATATTTTTAAGTAACATTGGACCATTCCCATGGGGACAAAAAGCACAAGTTATTAGTTTTCTTTTATGTGATAGAAAATTTACTCCTCTGGACAAATTTGAAAGGTTAATAGGCATGGCTTATTTATAGTCATTAAACATAATTGTGTCAAATAATAGAAGTCTTAAAGTCTGCATTTTATTCTCATTATTTCATTTCTTTCTAATCTTCTCAAGGCTTAACTGTGAGATGTATTTCCATCTTTAGCTATGACTTTATACCAGCAATACTTTTTCTAAATACATTTTCATTAAGCAGAATTATGTATATCTTGATGCTATCACTTTGATTGATTTGTTGACAATATAAAGGTTCCTGGGATGCGAAGAACTATAAAATTTGAGTGTGTGAATATTAAAACCAGTACAATAGAGAAGTAGCATCAGAATCAACATTAGTGACCCACATCATATGACTTTAATAGTATGGTTGATTTAAAAAGAGCTAAAAATGGCATTCCTCTAAAAATATCTACAAGAATGTTATCATTTCTCACCTTCTAACTGTAATATCATTGTGAAGAAATATCAGTGACCTTTCTTCTGATCTTTTTTATATGTACTTGATCTATGGCTTGAGTAGAATGATAAAGCTCTTGGTATTTTCATTTGTGAGTTGAAGTAGGATTTAGTGAAGTGCCTGTTAGAAGGTTCACATTCTTATAATGAGACCTATTTATTTATTTATTTGGGATAATCCTGAAGAAAATAGTTTCCAAGGAAAGAATTTGTGCCTTTTCTTGGTGTATTATTTTAGGGCAGTCATTCATCTCAGCTTTTGAGTGTCTTCTATTTGACAAGTGTATACTAAATTACTGGGAGATAGACACAAAAACAATGAAAACTCTGAGTCTAATCTAAAGTTGTATGCTTTTTCGAGACAGGCCTTCTCTGTGTGGTCCTAGCCTGGAACTCTCTCTGTAGACCAGGCTGGCCTCGAACTCATAAAGAGATTCACCTGCCTTTGCCTCCTGAGTACAGGGATTAAAGGCGTGGGCCACCACTGCCCAGCTTAAACTTGTATGCTTTTTTTAAAAATGTAATTTATTCCATTTATATATTAATATATTTACGGATAAAGTACTCTGATAAAGTGAAATGATTAGAAGATTGATAATTAAAAAGAAGTTGATAATTAAAATATTACAAGAAAAAAGCTTGGAGTACAGGCATTTATATTTCGCAGAAGTCTTGTGATTAAAATAAGGACTCCGGGATAAAAGGCTGCTGAAATTGTTTTTAAATTATAATTTGCTTCTCAACCTCTAAGTGCTTAGTAACACTGTGAAGAATACCATGGTCCGCACTCACTGATTACATTAGATAATCATAATAGCAGAAAGGAGATGTCGAAAAATCATTCAGACACTCAGGCATGCTCCTTGGGAGCTAGTTGTATTATCCTAGATTTGCTAAATCTCACTAAATACCTGTGGGAGTTGATGTTCTCACTCAAAGAACGACTACTATTAATGGCTTCTCTTTCCTGGGATGACAGATAGAGTGTGAAGTTTCCATTCGGGTAAGAAACACTCTCCTAGAAAGAAGACTATAACCAAAATGTTTTCTTTCTGTGGATTACCAGAGAATAAATATTATTTAGAAATGACACACACAGGTTTCACTGAGTGAAATCTTTCATTATCAGAAGTAATAAATCACTGTTAGCCAATATAAGTCTGAGTGGGGTGTGAGGGTGGTGATGTCGCATTTGGACTAGCATAGTGCCATAGGGCTCGCAGACACACACAGGTCTCTAGCCTAATATCCTCATTTTACCGACTGTCCCCTCTAATGTATGGAGAGTAAGGCAGGCTAGCTCCTTTACCTGAGCTCTCTTACCTAACAACAGAACTGAGAATTCTAGTCTAATAGGTCAACTAACATTGACTATAAGTGCATATAGAGAGAGATGGTGGATGAGTGGATGACACACAAAGAAAAGAATGGGGGAGGAAAAAGAAGAGGAGGAGAAAGAAGGGAAGGGAGAAGGGAAACAAGGAAAGCCATTTATTGGTCTTTTATTTGTTTAAAGATACTCTGTTAGACATAGGATTTGTTTCATTTAGTTATCAAAAGGACACTTATGTCCCATGCTTTCACAGATGATGAAAATGAGGACTAAATACTATATGAAGTCAACCTCATTTGTAAGCAGTAGATAGAGTCACTGTTAAAAATCAGTCTCCGTTTTTCTCTTCTCAAGTTACCACGTTTAACACAAACTACTTGTAAAGGCAAGGCATTTTTTATCCTCCTACATAAATGATGGTGGGACAGGACTAATAAAAAAGAAAAAGAAAGAAACAGGAATGTTATGGACTTATAGTGAATAATGATCTTCTCAAGATACCCATCTTATAAGCAGTCATCAAATTACTTAATATTTCATTCAGTATTTTATTTCTAATAACCAAAAATGTATTTTTTCCTTTGTTTAAAAAAGATTTCCTATAGTCATTGATTTGGGGGGAGCTAAAGCGTATTTCCTAAAGCAAGGTTTTGTTTTTTTTTTTTTTATTTGGAACACCAAAGAATTTTCTTCAATAGATTTATTGCAGCATACTAGGTTTGGGAAATTCTGTGGGTTCAAATCCCAGGTCCAACACTTACCAGCTCTGGTATTTAGGGCAGTGTATTATACAGCAGCATGATTTCAGCCCTCCACTGAATGCCTGTGATAAGTAGTGGCTGTGAGTAGATGGGCCATCCTTGATGGGGGTCTGTTTGGTGGAGTTAGCACCCTCTGCATCATAATTTCTTAGACTAACTACTTGAAATAATCTAGTCCATTTCTACAAGTGTGTATTCATTTCTGATTGGTGCTTTCATTAGCATTTTCTTTTGTTCTGAAAAGCTTCATCCTCCACGATTCTGAAAGCTACAGGAGTTGGAAGGGAGATTCAGGGGAAATTCATGCAAGTATCGTTTGTGTTTTAAAACGTATTGTGTAAAGTTCAGAGCTGCAGAGGTTAGACAAAATGTCTCAGCTCTCTGAACAATCAGCAACCAGTTTTAATCCTCTGTGTTTCTGATTGGGTGGTATTGCTTTCCTTTGTAATTATAAATCTTTATGCTCTTCAGGTCCTATTCCTATCACCTGCTGATGCTCTGTCTCCAAAAGGAGGTTACAAATTCTACCTTCGTCTCCTCTACAAAAATGAAAATAGCTTTTGTTTTATATGTTTTTATATGAGAATGACAAGACATGTTTACTAACTACTCATTATAGATGTTCATATGACAACATCAGTAAATAGTAATTTTATGATTGCTATTAATGTCTCCTTTGGAATATCAAAGGGATCATTCCTATAGAACTGCAGAATGTTTACACCATCTGCATGGGCTAAATAAGGAGGAAGCAATGAAGGGAGAAAGAGCCTCTTTGAAACCCTCTTCGTCCTTAAAGCAAAAGTAGGTATTAGACATGGAAGGAGTGTATCTCCTTTTGCTTGCACAAATTCTGTCTTTGATTGTTCTCTAGGCCCAGTAGTGAGCTGATCAAGAGGCACCATGATGCAAAGGATGCTGGGAAGGCTTTCTCCCTCATTACCAAATTATTGCATGGAGACTCCTACATCGCATGTCACACCTGTTACAACTGTCCAAAGTGTGGGGCAATTTGATGGCACTGCCAGGCACATTTCGTATACAGATACAGCACATTTTGTGTGTGGTATCTGAAGCTAAAACTGCAGAATTATCCTACCAAAAGTAAATCTCAGATGCTAAAATTATTTTTATAGTGTGCCTCTTTGATAAAGAATATTTACACATTTTATTAACATTTTTGTACTCCAGTTAATTATCTTCATTGAAATCTTTAATCACCAAAGTAAGTGGGAGTGTTGTTTTAATCTTTTTCATGAAAATCTCTTTTTTTTAATACCTTCATGGGCTCTCAGTACTAACCCCTCTCCCCATTCAGTGTCAGATCTTCTGCCTCTGGTGTACCCCAACTTTAAAAGTTACAGCTCCCACTTCAACAGAAAGTAAATTCACGGAATTTTTTTATTATTTTTTCCTTAAATTTTATCTTTGTGTTTTCCTTATGCCAGAATACATACAAAACACAGCATAGGATCCCCTGTATATCTGAACAACTTCTGCACCTTGCTCTTACGATTTTTTATTCTGCCATTATTCTGTTTTCTATTTTCACATGAATCCTACAAAGATTATTTTTGTGGATTTATACAAAATGTTTCAGGCCAAGGGAAAGCTGTTTGAAACAAATGTTCAAAATACATTGGCTTGTAACTCATATGAGACGCAAAGTCATAGTCTATGAATTTTCAGTAGCTTGAGATGTATTGCAGAGAATAGTTCTTGGCAGTCTATTAGGAAGCTGTGATTCTCTTATGCATTGTATGCTCATAGGTAACACTGACACTATTCTCTTTATCATTTCTTAAGTAATTATTGTTTATGAGATGTGTAATATTTCAACTATAGTGAAATTTTTCCCTTTGAAATTGTAAATATTGTATAATTTTAGAAATTATACCTTTGAGCATGAATATGTCTCTAAATTTATCATTCCATTGTATTAATAGTGACCAGGAACTTTTTGCTCTGAATCTTGCCTATTGACATAACTCTATAAAAATGAGTTTGCACAATTAGATAATGCTGAATAATTCCAGTCTCTAGCTACCTAAAAATTGAGGAATTATCAATGTGGTTCATCAAAGGCAAAGCCATAGACAAATTTATCATTAAACAAAAAGGCTAAGAACCAAGAAAGATGAGCAGGCCAGTTTTGTGAGATGTTACATAACAAATCCATTTTAAGATATTAGCTCTCATTTCATAAGATGGGTATTTACCCAGAATGGCCCCACAGCAAAGCTGTGAAAATCCACAGTTCACACCCAGACACAATATTTATAGCTTGGGGCATAGGGACTGTGAGAATGAGGGAGAAGCAAACAACAACGTCTTTCTCCGTTTCTTCTAACCTAATCCAAAATTTGAAAAGCATCTCAGGTTGATTACTCGCAATGGCCTCTTTCTTTCTAACCTTTGCTGTATTTTTTTTCCTGATATAAATCTACTTCAAACCAAATATTCTTCCTTAGTCATTCTGTCCTTAAAGTGGCTCGTATGCCACGTATCATTACATTGGCCCTGATCGAAATGCCCTTTGCAGAGGCATGTAGAAAGTACAAAGAAGTAACAAAGTAAGTCTTCATTTCCCATCATCCCATGCACTTCTTCCTTCCTCCCTTTTCCCACAACTGTCAACCCGAACAGACAACTGTGGGCAGAGATTTTAGGTCGTGTTAGGACAGGACAGAAGCTGCTCCTTCTAGGCAGCATGCCTCCACTGTCCTTGTGTTGTTTCATTGTCTTCTAATCCTCTGCTTTGGGGCCCTGGAGATCTTTATTTTAATATGAATACATTGTCTCATGGGAGAAGCTTTTCAGGAAGGTGCAATGGACTAGAGATTACCTTTGCTTTTCATATGTAAGGTAAGATTTCAATACATAGTACATGACAAAGGCCATACATCTGCATCTTAAGTACCCCACATATAAAATTATATAGTAGTAGAATAAAAATATAATTGTCCCTCTATATAAAGGAGGACCTTTTTTTATTTTTTTAGACCCCATTTGCAACTGAAAACTCAGGTAAATAATCTTTAATTTTTAATGTGCAGCTTTTAGCATGACTTTGGGCACAAATATAACTAATATGGCTTTGATATTCTAACCCAACTAGAAATAATTGAGAAGTGTGGGTGCCCTTCCTTCTGTACCTGTGTCAACAATTATGGCCATGACATCATAGGTGACCCAGTCTGTTACACAAAGTTATGCCCAGCTGTGATCTGGGAGCCCAGCCAGTGCAAAAGTCTTCTGAGAACTTATTGCCACACTAGAGGATGCTATTAACTGAGCCCTTACTCCCTCCTTTGCCCTTCATGTGCCATTGCCTGTTTGTGAGGAAACCTGTCACATCCTCTTTTTCTAAAGGAGGACAGTGAGATACTGAAGTACAAACTGACTTGCTAAGACAGTACACATATACATGTAGAGACAGATGCTGATCTCATTCTGCAAAATAGCTATACTCAACCCGAGGTCCTGGGCATTCTGCAGCTCCCTCCATGGGCATAGAATGGAATGATAATTTGATGAATGAAAATTCATTATCTCTGCAGTATGTACGCTTCTAGGTGTGGTGAGATCATCTTTGATCTCAGATCTCGGAACAACAGGGATCTCACTCTCCAGTGATCTAGTGGCATTGGCTCAACCCAGATCTGTCATAGCCGTGAACTCATTAAATGTCTTCACGCCTGATTTCTTCCTCACTGGAGCTACGTTAAATGCACGCCCTAAACAGTCCATTACAAACCCTTTTGTTTTCCAAAACTGTAACTCTGGCATTGCACAAGTCCATGATTTATTTGAGACAGCGTTTTAACTGTACTAAGATATATAGAAGGAAAGCTTTGCCATTTTAACCATGTTTGGGTGTGCAGTTCAGTGGCATTAGCCACACTCACATTGTTGTGCATGCATCTCTGTGGTTCGAAACCCAGACACACCAAGTCTTCAGTTCCCCACAGCTTAACTTCAGACCCACTAAACAACAACCCTCCATCCCCTGCCCCACCATTCCCAGGGAACTTCCGGGTTTTGGAACACAGATCATTCTGCTTCTGTGACTTTGACTGCTCTCAGTACCTCATAATATTAGAATCATTTGCCATGCAATGAGTAGCTTACCTCATTTAGCATAGTATGAAGTTTTATCCATGTACGAGTATATATCAGGACGTGCCTTGCCCCCCCTTTCTGTACACTGACTTTCCCAGGCCTGTACACTCCCCCTCTAATAAACTCCTAAGCAGGTTAAAAAAAAAGGAGTATATATCAGAGGGTCTTTTTCCAATACATGTAATTTCACCTTGTTAATCTATTCAAAGTATAATTTAATAATGTCACCATATAAAGTAGAATCGTACTGCCAATTCCATAAAGAATAAGATTAAAATACAGAAGTATAATACAGTCATAATTCATAGGATATTTCTCTCATTATAGCATGGCTTCTGAAATTAATGACAGAAAAATAACTCAGGATAGGCAATCAGCAAAAGTAAGAGATTAGCTTGATAATTAGGACCTACGAATCACAAGTAACACATTTTAATGTTCAGATTGGAATTAGACAATCTTCCTTAATTTTCTGCTTTATATACTGATAGTTCCTTAGAAGACATTTTTAAAGCTAAACAGACGTTTGTTTTGACGTTTTTCTAACAATAAATAGAATAGCAAGTGAAGTGTTGATCTAAGGAAGAAATGTAAATGCCTCACATTCAAGTTTGCTGTTGTTGGTTTTAGTTTTACTAAGATTTATTACCTGTCTATTTTATAATGTTATTCAATATTACTTGAAATCTTAAATCAATACAAGGAAAATGACCTATTCATTCCTCCCCTTCGCATTTTTAACAAGTATTCTTTATGTACATGTACTTCATAATATTTTCTTAGCTAGAATTTATTGGATATAAAATACTCACATCCATATATATATATCTTTTGATACAAATGTTACCTTTATTCTGTAAGGCAAATGTAGCAAATTTATAAATAACGAAGCTGGGAATTTGAAAGGGTAAGTGACTTTCACAGTTAACAACTGTCAGAATCGGAAAAGGAGAACAAGGATCGTACTCCATTAGTCCACATGCCCCTTTCCATTAGAAAAGAATGGAAGGCCACTTTAAATTGATTATAACACAGTTGTACAGAGAGAGTATGTGTTTTTGGAAGGTAGTAGGTGGAGCGAGCTTACTTAGTGCCTGAAAAGCTTTACAAAGAAAAGAGCGTTTTGCATTTCATCCTGACCCTGTGTGACATATTTCCACACTGGGTCTCCAGTTTAGCAGATATAAAAGCTTTAATTAAACACCTAGTATTGTTTGCTTGTACTATTTAAAAATATATAATGAACGTGCTTATGTCTTTACACTATGTCAGAAGTTATTAAGTGACCATAAATTCACAAAATACAGTGGTTTCAATGATAGGAACTTGCTAGATAATTGCACTTCCCTGAAAAAAATATCCTGCCTGCAGTGAACACAGGATCTTTTATTCCAATTTTAATTACTGATATTGATCTTTTATTCCAATTTTAATTACTGATATTAACTTCAAGGTAAGGCATTAAATATTATGAAGTAAATGCATATGTATATATGTACATATATATGTAAGAAAATGACTACAAAAGATTAAAGAAACAAGAAATTTCAGAGATATTCAAGGAAGCCTAAGAAGCAAAATTTGCAGGAGTCCATTGATAGATTAACAAACCTTGGATGGTATGAAACTATAGACTCTGGAAAAGCTGGGAAAAAACTCTGAGTTGGGCCATGGAAGGTCCCAGGTTGGAGAATGAAGCTGCAAAGTAGAAAACAGCAAAAAGTAAAAAGGGCAGGCCTGGGTCCCTGAAAAGGAAATGTGGGTAGATGGAGTTGGGGTCCAGAGGAGCACAGGCAGAAGACAGCGACATAAGCGTATCACCACTGAGGCTGAGCCAACCTGCCGTGCCCAAGGGCAGTCAGAAGAGAATTATATACCCTTTCCTCGATCTGTTGTATCTGATGCACTCTTGAGCTAGGTTCTTTGAGGTGACTGTGATAGAATTGTGTGGTCCCTCAGGGCATGCTGCTAAGTTCATGGCGGGGTGGGGGTGGGGGCACCTGCTCCCAGGGAAAAACCATTCAAGTCAGTCATTCCGTGCCCCGTGGGTGGAGCTGAACAGATGGTGCTGTCCGCATGCCCACAAAGGTGCAAAGGTGCAGAGTCATCCTCTCGTCTCAAAATAGGTTAAGAAGCTGCTTATAAGATAGAGACATTCGGGCAACATAGAATCTGAAATAATAAACAAGCTCTTAGATGCAGCACGGAGTCACTTAGAACATGGCCCCGCCTAACCTCAGCTTATGGTTGGTTAGAACTAAGGCTGTATCGAGACCATCAGGGTTTAGCACATGAAGCTTCGGTGAGAAACAACTGTGTTAGTGCACTTTGTTTCTCACTCAGTTTTCTGCATAATACTCTATCCTGTAGAAGCCTGGATAATGGAATAGTAGGAAGAGGAAAGATGAATCTCGGAAAAGTCATTTTCTGTTAGTTTCTGTTCTTAAACCTTTATGACCTTGTATCTTGTCTAGAACCTTCAAGCTTCTTGAGCGATCCTCAACACAAAAGCCCATGATGAGGTTTCATTATTGCTCCTTGATGTGCTGAGTGAGACCCTAGAGCCCGCTCCCCTGCTGCTTGAAGTTGCTGTAGTGGAGAAATTTCACAGTTCGGTCATGCTTTCAGCTAAAACAGTTTTGTGGTTTGCTTGGGAAAGACAAGTCTAATAGCGTCCTATTGATTCCGAAGGCTTCCTGACGGCGGCTGCCTGCCAGGTTTGCCTTCATTGACTTTCCAATGTTCTGTTACAAATAACTTGCATGTACAGCCTGGTACAGTTGAGCGCAGAAAGTTCTCCCACTGTGCAGGAAGTTGAAGCAGCGCTGTGTCTTGGGAAGGGGATTGCTGATTATCATTCTGAAAATCCCCTGCTTGTCCTTCACCTCCGCCATGAAAGACTTGTGTTTTCTCTCTGTGCTTTTTCTTCTCCTTCTTGTTTTAGTTTCATGGACCTCAAAATGTACCGCGTACTCTGGAAGGTTAAATTTCACTCTTCAAAATTCCCCATGATGACAGAAATTTGAAGTACAAAGTCAGACATGTTTTTTTTCTTTTTCTTTATAGACACCTGGAATACAAGACAGCTTGAATTTAAGCATGGTCTGGGTTCATAAAATTCAAAAATCTTTTTTATAGGATTTTTCTAAAATGATGGAGGGTTATATTATTGTAAAAAAATAAGTATGTTTATATTGAATAACTAGCATTTTCCACGATCTGTTCTTACCAATTTTCACATGTTATATATAATTTTGACAGCCCAGTCTGGTAGATGTCATTACCTTATCTTACAGATGAGGAAACTAAGACACTGAGAAGCTAAGTGGATTTCTCTTGATTATAGTAATTATCGCTTTTATCTTTCTAATCATGATTGACTTTTTAATTACCTCATCAATGGTAATAGTGTTCAGATTGTGGTCAATTTCACAAGAGTATAGTTTGTATTTTACCGTGCTTTGTGTGATCACACCCAAAGCTCTAAATTCCTAAGTGGATTATAAATTAAGTTAGCACCATCTGTGATAATAGCTTCTTTTCTTCTAGCAATCATCTATGTTTATATTTCATCAGTCAACTGCAGAACTTACATGTTTATGCCCTTGAAAAGTGAGTGGGATTATGTTTCTTCAGTCAATAGCTGCCTGAAGCAAAACAGTAATTGTATTTGAGACTAACTTGTGTTGGCCCTAAAAGCTATATAGAAAAATGCTTAGGTACCCACTCTTTTCTGCTGTCTCCTATCAGGATTCCATCTGCACCCTTTAAGATAGTATAGCCAGTGCAGTCTGTCTTCATGTTGTCATTTAACCCAAAGCTTTCATCAATTCATATGCAATAATAAATGTATGGAAGACTTGGCGAAGGGAGGAGATAGAAAGAGAAATGAAGATTTTATTGTATAAGTATACAACTCTCTCATCACTAGAAATTTGCAAAACCAATGACACCATATTCTCTGAAATAATTTAGACTTTTAAATTTTTAATTAAGTTAAAAACTAAAAACAAAATTTGTAAGGTTAAAGTAGGAGGATGTTAAAATACATGAAGCAATACATGGTCTGTCTTCTGTACCCTACACAGGAAAACTCTCCACCGTTGTCTAAGGTCTCATGGTATTTGTACTTGGAATATTTCAGAACTTTAACTTCCTCTCTGGCCTTTTCTTTCCTATGCTGGCCTTCCCTGTTGGACGGTGTGTGTTTCTACTCTCCTTTCTTCCTTATGAGATGTCCCGCATGTGGATGGCATGAGCTGTCTTCTCGCCTGCAGCCTCCAGTGAACATGGAGCCAATTGAAAATAAAGTTTGGATATGATTCTTGTCAGTCATGAAGCAGCACTGGTGTTATAACTCAGTGTTATACTCACCCAGAAGATTATCTGTAGGAAGGTGCAGAGTACAAGACAGTGAAATAGATAGAGGATGGAGGGATGAAAGAGAGGGGGAGAAAGACTCAGTGGACGGGGCAAGAGAAAGGGGTATGGGTCAGAGTTGCAAATTTAAAAATGTGAAGAGTGATCCTGGCATAAAGCATTTCTTCCAAATCTTATTATTGTTGTTGCTTTCATCTAAGAATTTTGACAGAATAAATATTTCAGTACAGAGGAAGAAAATCGCTATAGTATTATACATATGGTTATGTCTCAAAAGTCTTCTCTGCATTTGGAAGTTCATTGTTCTTATCTGTACAGTGTTTACCTGTCCTTTCATATATGAGGTGAAGCCTTTGCTTTTACTTCACTAGGAAAGCTTGGGAAGGGTATGATTTCTTTACAGTTAACAGATGAAGCAAGCAGATATAAAAATATACTTATTACTAAATCCAAACCTACCATGAACACATGTGTCTGGAAGTGTCTATACGGTCTCTATGAGATTAGTTACACTAGCAAATATGTAGTCCTATTGCTAAAAATCCAAACACATTGCAAATACTATTTCCTAACTCCCCCCCACTCACACACATACACACCATTTAGTATGCATTCCCAACCCAGAAACACTGGAATTTAATTCCGATCTTTCTATTTTTCCTTGCCCATACCTCTTCTTACAAAAATCCCAGATAAAAACAAATCATAATGGAACATCAAGTGATTCATCTAAAAACTCAGGGCCAAACACATATCCATAGACCAGCTTCCTTGTTTGACTTGATCAAAATTCTAGCCAAAACTTTGGTGGGCAGAGAAAATATTAAATGAAGCCAATTCTGCCTTTTTCTTCCTTTGTCTTTGACACCTGAAGTTATATGCCCAAGTAACACTAGTCATCAATATAATCAATGAAATAACAAGATAAGCAGGAAAATAAAAACAATCATAAAATATTAAAGATGATTTTGGATATTTATTATAGTTGCTTAAATTTCATCATTATCATTTCCCAACAATTACTCATAATTTTAAGGATATGTGTTCATGCCCAGTATCATAGTTATAAATAGTCAACTTGACAGAATCTGGAGCGCCTAGAAGACAAGCCTCCAGCTATACCTGTAAGGGATTATTTAACCACTTGGTTAAATTTGGTAAAGATGCCCGAAAGACTTTCTTGGTTATGTCCATGGATATAGTAAGACCCATATTAGCTATTGGGCAGGATCATTCTCTGGACTGGAGTCCTAGACTATATACATAAGAGAAAAGGAGCATAGAGTTAGAGTTTGCATTCTTGTCTCTTTATTTCCTGATGGTGGATGAGAAACACTTTAATCTCTTGCCACCATGAGTCCTCCATGTGGTGATGGATTAGAACCTAAAACTGTGAACCAAACTAGATCCTCTGTCCCTTAAGTTGCT
Organism: Microtus pennsylvanicus; assembly: GCF_037038515.1. Classification (NCBI taxonomy): domain Eukaryota; kingdom Metazoa; phylum Chordata; class Mammalia; order Rodentia; family Cricetidae; genus Microtus; species Microtus pennsylvanicus. Next base: position 19,136,847 of record NC_134598.1, read on the forward strand.
TTGAGCAGGTAATTTTATCAACAGGGCGAAACAAAACAAAACACCATAAGATAATGAAAATGATGTACTGAGAAAGAAATATTTATTAGTCTTCATTAATTTGGGGGCATTGAAGACATTATGTAAGTTCACTCTAATTTTCTTTTTCATTATCCTGGGTTAGTTGGTAATGAGCAGAAAATTTAAAAAAAAAATGAAAAGTGAAAGGAGAATGAGGAACCAAAAGCTAGTGCCCTAGATAAAAGTGGTAAAACTTACTAATGAGCTAAGCACATTTTAACAAGATAGGAACAGCTACTTCATCTTAATGAATTGGATCATGGGAAGATCTCCCATAGACATACCCCACACACAAAGCCAAGCCCACGTGGTTAACCTCCATCTCAAGTATCCCACCAACCAACATTCACAGAATCCACCCTGGGTTCTATGCCCACAAACACACTCATAGCAAAGTTATGTTCCCAATTAAATTGGGTAAAGATCTGTTTAATCAGAAACATGGGGGTCACACAAGATGCAGGATGAATTCAGTGCACATTTTGGTATTCGCCACGCTCATTTAGCAGTTTTGTCTCCAGACTTTTGCTGCACCGATTACGTGTCCAGATAGCAAGCCAGGAAGGAGGCTGAAAACATCCCCAGGTACCTGGGTAATTCAAGTTTAGTTGCAAACTACCAGACTAGATAGGACCCTTGGTTGTTTAATAAAACCAAACACACTTGTCTAACCCAGCTGTACACAACAGCACCATGTAGTCAACTTCCACTTGGGTTTGTGACTAGATAGGACCCTTGGTTGTTTAATAAAACCAAACACACTTGTCTAACCCAGCTGTACACAACAGCACCATGAAGTCAACTTCCAGTTGGGTTTTGTGCCAAGTGAAATAAAGCTTCCTGTGGGCTACACAGCTGTATTTCCTCCTTTTTGGTTTTGGAGAGTCAAATTAGGAAGTCAAACTTTTAAAAGCTGTCTACAATAGTTAATTTAGTCATAATTCCTCACAAGCACTATTATAGTGTACTGTAATCTAGTGTCTGGTTTAAATGCGTGAACAGGGTATCGATTTCATTATTAAAGAATTAATTATAATTGGGCCTAATCCTTTGGTGACAGAAGTTAAATCAGGACTCTGGGGATCATCTGTTCACATACATGAAGTGGATAAATTCTTCCAGATATCAAGAGTGCTAAGTTGTGCTCTGGAATTATTTTCTGTTTGTCATATTTTTCTTTGCAAACACTACATTGGACTGGGGAAGGAGCTCAGCAATTAAAGTGTTTGCCATTCAAGCAAAAAAAAGACCCAGGTTCTAATAATGCAAGACAGAAATAAATGCCCAGTTATCAAAGTGGTCCACGTATAAGTCCAATGTCAAAAGGCAAAGTTGGGGGATACTGAGAACAAACTAACCAGAATCAAACTCAGGCCTCCAGACATGCATGTCCACACACATGCAATCACACAGGTATACCCACCACACGTACACATGTAAAGGAGAAAAAAACACTGCATATGGCACCCACCAATGATAACTTCATAAAAAAAAGCCATCTGGGATGTGCTTTGTCGCATGTGGCCATTTCGCTGTGAAAAACCCTTCATATTCCACAGAGTCATAAACTTCCATCCTGAATTACTATATAGAATATTCCTTATAGACTAAAGTACTTTTAATTTCTCAATCTCTATGTCATATTTTTTCACAAGCACCAATGTTTTTTTGAGATTCTACTTACCTCAGCCTCAACACTTCTGCAAAAAAAAAAAAAAAAAAAAAAAAAAAAAAAAAAAAGGAAACAAAAACCACCTAGTCATGGACTTTTAAGTTGGGCTTAGATTGCTGGTTTTTATGAAAATTTCTATTGAAAAAAAGTCAGAGGCCAACGTGAACATCTGAAAGAAGAGCAACTATTTAATCAAATGATTGTTAAGGAAGATAATTCTTGCTATTCTATGTGTTTAATGTTATTGTTATCTAATTTTAACCAGACCACTGAATTATCTTTTATGTATTGTTTATCCATTCCTGGTTTACATGCATTTTAATGAGTTCCTTGATGTCCGGAATGATAATATCTTTCTCTCTTTCATATGCCAGTACAGTAACTTTTTATTTGACAGGGTTTTTTAGACTGGCATTTCTAACGCCACATTTACAAGAAAACAAGGAAGAATTCTGAGCACAAATTATTTTGTCAGCAATGCAGGGTTCTAAAGAGTTCTTTTTCTATGAGGAAAGCTACATAAAAAAGATAATATGTAAGAAATAGGGAAATATCAATCAATAATACATCATACCCCAGTATTTATATAGAATAACAGTTTCCTAACAATTGAAAGTAGGGAAAAAAAACATGTTTTCTCTTAGTGATATTACATCATCTTCTAGAAGCTAATTTTCATTTTAATTAAGGTTCAATAATAGAAATCCTCTCTGCAAATTAGCCCAAAACTTCTCATTTAGAGCAACAGTCTACATGCGGGTGGGGATGATGTGTGTGTGTGCGTGACTATTAAAGATTCTTACGTTTTATGAAAACCCCAAAGGGTTTTCTTTCCTGGGCTACAGAGAAGGAATGTCAACAGGAAACACATGATTTCTTTATCGTCCTTCTTATCTCTTCCCAGTGTTCCTTCATGATCTAGGAAATCAAATTTGAAACCTTGACTCATAAATATTAACACCACTTAAGATCTGTGCTTATTATTGCCAAAGAGAAAAAAGTAAAAGCGGATCATTTTAGACCCCCTTCCTGCTAAGAAAACTATAAATCCGAAACAGCATATTTCGGTAAATAAAAAACTGTTTATAATTATAGTTTTATGGGTAAGTTGTTGCAGTGAATTAATGTGTTTGCAGAAGAAAGGACGGGTGTAGCAGATGTTCCCCTATAAATGGCAATGAGTGATGTGAACGAGGCAAACAGGTGAAGTTTCTGGAAGGGTTGTGCAGCATTAAAAAAGAGAAAGGAAGAGGCAAAGAATATTGTTAATGTGGCAATTTTTCTACATTTTAGGCCATACAAAATATATTACACATACAACTGATGTTCTAAGTCATTATGGACCATATTAGAATATTGTTTGCTGAACTGATTCAGATATGCTCATTTTATCATTGATTTGTTTTGTATTTTAACCCAGATTCCGATGTTGTAACAAGTGATAATTATGTGTTTTCTTTTTGTAGTTTATATTTATGGATACTATTTTAGATTATTAATATTCAATATTAATAAAATATTAAAAGGCTGCAGTTTATAGAATCATGTCTACTAAATAACATTGACATTATTCTTGATACCGACACAGAATTATACATACATGTCTGGCAGGCAATGCGTGTAAGTATAAGTATAGATATTGTCAGGTAATTAAATTATTTACTGATGTTCAGTGTTCTTTTCAAGGATTGATGTAATTCTTGATATTTTGATGGGAGTTTAGAACCTAGGTGAAAGAATTATTTTTATTTCATCTCCTTTAAAAACTGCATGTTCTGCTTTAGGAGATGCAAAAATAGAAAAACTGGATAGAATTGAATTATCTCATTGCCCTATTGATTCCATAAATAGCAAATAAATAGAATGAGAAGTTCAAATATAACCTCAAACGTGACGTTTTGCAGGGTTGTATTTTCAAATGTCTCCCGTTTTCATCATTTTAAATGTTTCACAAGCTATAGGGGAGAGGGGTGGGAGGAGGGGGAGAAGAGTGGGAGGAGGGGGAGGGAAATGGGAGGCTGGTGGGAGGAGGTGGAAATTTGTTTTTTTTCTTTTCTTTATCCTCCTTTTATCAATAAAAAAATTAAAAAAAAGAAAAAATAATAAATAAAGAAAAATAAAAAATAAAGCATCAATTCTTCAAAAAAAAAAAGGTGTCATAGATAAATAATGCCTGCATTATAACCAAAACTTGCCTATTAAAGGCAGTTTAGAAGCTACTTCATAAAACTGTGATGGTTCTGCCCAGGTCCACCTTGAGTGACAAGCTTGCTGGCCAGGGCAGAACTGGAAACAGAGTTATTCTTAAATGCAAGAGTTCATTAGTTAAACCTTGAGAAATTTTTTGCAGACAAAATTCTTTAAGATATTAAAAAAAATATAGTAATACCCCTGAGAGGTAAATAGCTGTTATTGAAATATATGGTGAGAAATTGATGGCTAACTAATGTGTTTCAGGATGAAGAAAGTCAGCCCAGAGTTTCTGAGCTCAGTTTTCCTGGTCTATTATAAACAATTATTAGCACTGCTTGAGCCTTCTTTATTAGTGTTTTCTTTCAAGAATGTGAAGTCATCTGTGATTGTAAGTTTTGTTGTAGGTTTATTTTTATGCTGCTAAGTGCATTTCGAGTTTAATGACGGTTTTCTTTTTTTTTTTTTTTTAGTTTTATATTCCCCAATGTAAGGAAGCTTAACTTTCTTTAAAAAAAAATAGTAATTTTGAAAGTTGTATTAAAACTGTTTAAATGATCCAAAATTTGACCTAATAATAATAAAAAATTATACCTTAGCAGAAATGGTACTAGTCAGTAGTCAGTTTTACCTGTAAATACTTAGTATATAAATGCATGTTTAATCTAAAAAATACTGATTTTTTAATATTTTGAGTTTTCTGTGGCCCTAGTTATGAATAAGTGGAAAGGAAAACATTCTCTAACCCTGTCCTTACTATACCTGAAGCTTACTGTATTAATCAAATTCCAAATATATTGTATGGTATACTCTGCCGAGAAAAGAGCATTTCTCTTCCACAAGGAGCTTATTCTTCATGCATGTGCTATATTTGAAGAAATTCTAGCCTTAAGAGATTTCACCACAGGCTTGAAGAATGGGAGGGATATTTTAGGAAAATAAATGATCCCACAGTCAACTCAGTCAGTATGTTCTAGATCTTTCTCTTTAGCAGGCACTGGTCAAGGCACTGCAAATGCAGCTAAGGTTTTACACAGAGGTGATGTAACAGCCCCCTGAAGTAGGGTAGGTTCCTCAAATTGCATTGTCTGCTCTTGCCTTTGAGTAGAAGAAATTCTCATTGGAAGGAAGGAGTGGGACTGGGGGAGCAAAATGTAGGATGGCTGATTGAATTTGAATTCCAGATAAACTGGGTTATTTTTCTTTCTTTTTTTTTTTTAGTGTAAATACATTTCATGCAACACTTAAATACTTGATCAATTAAACAATAAGTAAGTTTTCAGTGCAGGTAATGTAAGAAAATTATCAATATTTTAGTATAGGTAAGTCCAATGCGTTATTTAATACATACTAAAGTTTTCAAGGAATCTAAAATTCAATTTTCACCAAATGTACTATGTTTTTATTTGCTACATTTGGTTATCTTTGTGCTGGGAGAGACAGAAAATAAGGGCACAAAAATAGTATGTTGTATGGTACTGAGTTCAATGAAAAGAAAAGGAAAATTAGGGAACCTGAGCATATCACAAGAGAAGAGTCAACATCACATATAAAGAAAAAAAAATGACCAGTAAGCAGGTATTTGTGACAGAGGTCTCTGAGGGTATATTCTCCTCTAAGCCACAGAACCTCCCTCGTGAAAAAAACAAAAAATCTCAGGAAATTGATAGAATTTTCATGAGACAGAAAATGTCCAAGGAGCTGGAAACAAGGGCATAAGAGGAGTGGTACATTTTTTGTTTGCTTTTTCAGAATGTGCTACCAACCTGGGTTAATAACTCTGGCTATAATCAAATATGACTATTAATTCACCCCTCTAACTACCTCTCTCTGGGTCTCACTATCTGAGTCCCTTTATAAATGAATCTATACATAGTTACAGATGAACTTATAGACTGAGCACAAAGTACTCTCTGCTAAAACGGGAAAGATAATGAACAGCTTAATTATTCTGGACCTTATTTACTCCGTGTTATCAATTTTGATCACTTGCTTATTTAACTAAAATGTTCAGCTTTCATCCCAGTCAGTAGCTCGATCCCATCTGTAAATAATAACGTATTCACATTTTATGAGTGTGTTAGAGTTCCACGTGTTTTGTATATTGCAGTAGACACACAGGGAATATTTTTATTTAACGGAACCTCTAATCAAGTCCTGTGGATTTACTAGCATTTGGTTAGCCTTCACAATCGCACGGCTCATCGGGATCTAATGCCCAAATTTGTTCATCTCATGCTTTGTTTTGAAGATCGCCCTCCATTTAACATTCTGTCACGCTGGATACTGACTAGCTCCTCCAGCCCTCTTCTACACACATCTGTGGTCTCCATGGGCCCAACATGTGAATTCAGCGCAGTCCTTGATTTAAAGTGAGGACTTCAATAGCTCCAGATGCAGATGGCACTACACAGCAATTGTACTCAGCCAAATGTCTCCCTACCTTTGCCTGCTGTCTTTCCAACTAGACATCTACCAAGCATTAGGTAATAATTAACATTATTAATTATAGTGGTATATTATCTTTGTTTTAATAAATAAAGCTTGCCTGAAGAGAAGAAAAACATGGCGGCCAGCAACTGGCTCTTACCTCTACCTCAGACCGCAATGGGCAATCCTGCTTCCATGAATCCTCAAACTGAGACTGTACTTGAGAGCTGTCCCCTCCCGTTTTATATTCCTCTCTAGTGCTGGGATTAAAGGTGTGCCCCACCACTGTTGGCCCCTATGGCTAACTGCTGAGATTAAATATGTGTGCCACCACTGTCTGGCCTGTATGGCTGACTAGCACGACTGATTTGTATGCTAATCTCCAGGCAAGTTTTACTTACAAAAACACAAAGAATGTATCACTATAATTATTCTAAAACTCACCTCTTTTCTGATCCCTGCTCCAGTTACTGGAGTAATTTTACCTGCTGATAAAATTTTCGGAATACAGTGTCAGCATTATAATCACTCTTTGCCCCTGAGTCTTACTAAGTCATTAGTAGTGGTATCCAAATCAGACCCTGCCTCCTATAAACTCCCCCAGACCCTCCAGCTAGCTGCATACATAGATCAAAGCTTACCCGGCAGGCTGAACTTTCTCAGCTCAGGACAAGATGGGTCTGTTCTTGGGGTTCCCTCAAGCCTAATGTGTGAAGTGGTTTCCCATCCCTCCTTGGGTTGGGCAAGGAAAAGGTATTTAGAATTAAAGTGATCTGTAGACCTGTCCTGAGTAATGAAGATGGTTGGATGTTGCTCTTCAATTTTTATGTCGCAATCAATGAGAATTAAACCAAGAATATGATAAACTTCACTTTGTACAGAACTATCATTATAAATATCCTGTATTCAAGGTCTCTGGTTGAATATACCATGCAATATTGGTTTTACGCCTAGACCCAATCACTAGACAAATGTTTCCAATATTTGCAGAAATTTGAAAACGGCATGGCTTATTTCTTATCTCTTCACTCTTGCATATTCTCACAAACTGGGTTCTTCCTTCTTAGTTTGTCCTCTCTGGATTTAATCATCAAGGCTTCAGAACCCCATAGTACATTTATTTTGGCACATGAATCCTTTCTCGAGTTTCTTTTTGCTTCTTCTTTGAGTTTCTTCCCTTGCCTCCACAACACGATCTGTCTTTGTTTAAGCTAATCCACATGGAGTTTCCTGTCAAAAATAGCGTACATTTTTTCTTCCCAGCAGGTGTCTGTCTTTAAAGCCAGATACATAGTTGAAAAGAAAGACCTTTCGCTGGAGAGTGGAGCGATGCTGCCACATTAAGTGATGCTCAAACTGAAACAAGAAACTGTGCTTCATATTGTGAAAAAATAAAATTCTGATCCTTTCACATTTATGCTCTGTGGCCAACATTTTAACTCTGAGATGTATGACTTGAGTCCCCAAGACAAAAAGCTCCCATTTGCATAATAAGAATTTGATTACTTGACCAAGGATTGCCACCACTCTGCAGTCTATGATACAATCACTCATTATATGTGGAAGATACTGTCATCTGCCAAAAAGGTACTAGAAATTTTAAATTATTACAGCCATGATTTTGCCCAGTATGGATTTATATCTTCCCAGGCATGTGCATAGTTTAAAAACAAACTATAATAAAAGAAAATACTACTAAGGTCAATGTGTATGAGATTATAAGCCATAAATTATATCAACTTTGTAGGTGGGGATTCCTTTTGTAGCTTATATCTGGCTCAAGACATACATTTTTAATGAGAGAAGAGCAAACAAGTGTGTTTGCAGAAACACCTGATTGGACAAGAGCTGTGATGCTGATTTGGTGATAATGAACTGGGGGGTGCTTACAGGTCCTGTTTGTTGACAGTATCCTCATGCCCCTGTCTTCAATGGTAAGATTGTAAGGCAGACTCTTCAGAAGTGAAGAAAGGAAAGGAGAAGGTGAGAGAGCTCTTCCTGCTTCTCTCATTTTCTCAGAAACTATGGGGCTATGCTTTATAGTAACATGTGCAAGCCTCAAACTTGAAAATAAAAATAAATAATGCCACAAGTAGGGATGTGTACTTTTAATCCCAGTATTTGGGGACAGAGAAGAGCGGCAGTGGACCTCTGTAAGCCTGAGACCATCCTTGTCTAAACAGAAAGTTCCGGACCAGGTAGGGATATATAATTAGACCCTGTATTTAAAAAAAAAGAGAGAGAGAGTATTCATCAGATCTTCTAAAGGGATCGGGATCCTATAGCATTTTATGTTATTGTTTTTTTATGTTCTATTTTAATTCTTACTGTTTAATTGTCACAGAGTGCATAGCTTCAGACTTTAAAATTAAGCCTGCCAGTTGACATGTAATTCCTAGTCTTCTTCCTATGTTTTTAGTTTCTGTATTGAATGGCATAGGTAGAATGAATTCAATAGACACCTAAGGGTTCTGTATACTTCAAAAGTACTAAAGAAATAATGCTACCCTCTTTGTTTTACTCCCTGGACGTTGTCCAGTTCCAATTTAACCTCCTGAAGATGACCTGATGTTTGAGGAAGACGCAGTGGCTTAAGAGTCAGGCAGATGGGGAGCCAAGTAGAGCTTCACTGCATATCCTCACTCAGATTCCCTCATCTCTAAACTGGATGAGTACCAACATCTCTCTTATTGGAGAGTCGCCATGAAAACCTTAAAATCAGGCAGTGTATATAAAAGTACTCAGTCTGCTTTCTGACATGTAGTAGGAGCTTAATAAATGAATTATTTAAAATGTCATATTAATTATATAGCTCTGGAGGAATGGAGGCAGATGTGATAATTAAGTGCTTGAATCTATCCTAATTATACTCACGCTTTTATAAAAAGCCTATTATATTTCTCCTTTTTTCTTATACTTAAAATTGCCTTTGAAGGGTGGAACCCCTGACAGTGTTTTAGGTGGCTAAGTCCTTGTAAGAGCCTACTTTGTTCAAAAGCTCAATATATGTCGATGTAAACAAAACACAGCGAGGGGGAACAATGGTCAGTTCCAGGTGTCGATTCTCAAAAAGTTCTTTTCACTACTGCTTGTCGCAGAGTAATAATGAGCACACTGGACACGTGACACAAGCCCAGGGGCAGCGAAACATATTTATAGTCATATGTTATGAACACATTCAGCTGTATTTAGAGGTAAAAGCTGGAAGTGGCAAATATTAAGGTGTGAAGAATAACCAAGTTCCCCTGGAAAATTTGTTCTAAAAGGGGATTACAGTGCAGTGTGAAATCCCCAAGACGTTTAGCCCTGTATTGATCGGAGTACCCTATGAAAGCTAGTCAAGAGATGCTAAGGTTTAAATCTTCAGCTTGCAGTCGCAGTAGGATGAAAATAAGGCTAACATTGAAGCCGTTGTCACAGCTAGCCAGAACATGGGGAAGATGTTCCAAGGGCTTTATTTCATTTCTTCTTACCAAGATGTTGAGTAGAATAATAACTATACTTAGATAATGAATCCTCATTAAAAAGACAGTGATTTTAAATGACTTCTGTGCCATATGGAGCATTAGATAAACCAAAGGCCGTTGAATCCAAGCTCCAAAAATCTCAGAACTTTATAAAATAACTAGCATGTTTAAGATTATATTTCTCAAACGTAGACTAGGAAATTTTTACTAGCTAAATTTAAGTTCCCATTCATTCAGATTAGCATCCTATTGAAATAATGACCTATGTGTTGATGAGTGAGATGTTTCGTGCATACATGTATCATATGAAATTACTCTATTAGTGTGTGATACTAAAAATGACATTTTCAGATTTTTTTTCTTAATTACAGCAGTCTTCTCTATCAGCCACAGAAACTCTGACATATGCATTTATCCTGTTCTTTTGAAAGCCCACAATAATTTCACACAACATCTTCAGCTGACAAACATTAATGCAAACCACACTAGTGGGGTAAATAAACAGGTTGGGGTAGATGCTGTTAACAACAAACAGATTCCTGAACATATAATTGAACTTTCTCTTTTTTCTGTTGGCTCGAGGAGATCTTAAAACTAAATCACTCCTCTCAAATATCTTCTAATTTGCTTCAGTTTAAAGAATCTTAAGCTCCAAGTACGTTTTCTATTTTGACTGTGTGAGTCATCGTACCCTTGTAAAACCTTCCTCTCTTCAAACATAAACAACACTCTTTTCATGGGATCAAGCATTTGGCAGGTGACTCATTTTTCTCTCTCTCTCTCTTAAAATCACTTGCTGAAAAATACTCTACTTTTGGGATATACCACCAGCCCCTACTCATTATGTATTATATATTTAATTATATACATTATATATTTAATTATAAACCATTGGTGTTATAGGAAAACAGCTAGAAAATGAGTATATAAATATAGGCACAGTTATGATATTGATATATTTAGACAGAACATGAGGAATATGTAAATGATTTTCTAACCTTATCCTGAACATCTGCATTACCTTGGGACACCTGGATATTTGACAACCACCAACCTCAACATGATTAATCATTTCAGGTTTTTAATATAAGTTATTTGGCACCAAGGCAAAATAATTTTAATGATTATTAATTAGCTTTCAGGTGCAAGGAGAGTTGGAAAAGATTCTGCTGCGAAATGTATGAAAAATCATGCAATGCACTTGGACTTTGCAGTTGAAATCCAAATCTAAAATAAATTACGGTGACTTCTGGAAGATATGCTCAAAAATAGATTTTTCTTCTATTTACAAAATAGAAAATGAGACACAAAATGAAGAATGGGAGGAGGGGGAGGGAAATGGGAGGCTGGGAGGAGGTGGAAATTTGTTTTTTTTTTCTTTCTTTTCTTTATTCTCCTTTTATCAATAAAAAAAATACAAAAAAAAGAGATAGTCTTTTAATCCTAGTTAAAATTCTGATAATGAATATTATTATTATATTTCTTTCTAGGAATAAACTGCCTCTTTGAACATTGATAGTTTGTTCAAAGTCATATAATTTGCAATACATTCTAAAATTATTCCCTTTTTCTTTGATCACAATATTTTATTGTAAAACCATCTATCAGTGAGTAGTGATATTCTTTATATTCATATTGTTAATCTTTATAGGTTATGGGAAGACTAGAATAAAAATTGTTGTCAAAAATTCTTGAAATAAAAAAGGAAATTAAATTAGACTGAAAAAAAAAAGAAAAGGACTGAATATTTAAGGTTGGTAGGATGAATATTAATGGTAATAATTTGAGGGGAATGACTCATTGATATCATTTTTAAAAAAAAGCAGCAATCAGATCTGTCCCAATTTAGTCATTATCTTTACATCAGAATCTGAGTAAGTAAGTACCATTTAACCCATTTGCTTGGCCGACACATTACTAAAGAAATGAGTGACGCCACAAGGATGCCCTTAGACTGATCAAGTTGGTGACTTCCTGTATCATTACATTGTCAACAATTTTAAGACAAATGGAACACAGAAGTTAGGAATCCTGATAATGAACTCAAGTTTGGAGAGCATTCCCAGCCAATTGATAGCTCTAGGGCCAAAAGGGATTAGAAGGAAACCTGTTGTGACCAAATGGGAATTTAGACCAGGCCACATGCTGTTAGCAGAGTGTGGAACAATGCAACTGGGTAGTGTTGATGCTGAGGCTGGTGGAAATAACGTGTTAAAATACCATTGGTGCGATTGCTAAACGTTTTTGTCAAATTGAGTATGTATGCAGTCACCTAGGAGACACAGCTCTCAGCAGGTCTGTGCATATATTACAAGAGAAGTTTTACATATGCGAGAAGATGTGCCTATATGGGTGTTGTACCAGTCCATGGCGTGGGGTCTTCTTCTAATAAATGAAAATGAAGAAAAAAGAAAGAGTTTTGGGAACCAGCATTCCAACACAGTGTGACCAGCTTTTTCACACTTCTCTGTCTTAAATCCTGTCAACTGGGCTCCTCAAACTGTGAGCTGAAATAGACTTTTCCTTTATTACATTACTTTCGACGTGTGTTTTTTCACAAGGATAAAAAAACCAATAGAGTTTGGCATTGCAAAGATGAAAAATCTAGAGATAAGTAACTGTATGCTATATGCTATAATTTCAAAGGCATATACACACTGGCCTCTTTTCTCATCAGCGCCTTGTTGGCCATTTTCCAGAGTAAGTCACACATCTGTGGATGTTTACCATTTATGTGCAAGATACGCAAAGGGAAGAACATGAGTTGCTAGACTTTTCCCTTCACAACAGAATGTAGACATTGCTGTATGTTAGAAACCGTATTTTATGAAAGTTCGGATTGGACCCTCTTCTCATGTCTCTTGGAGCTCATCCTCATATCTCTCCACATTCCTCTTACTTCTCTCTCTTCCGTGCTATATGTTTTTCTGTGATGTGCTCTGATGGCAGTTCAAGTGCCTCAGCCCATATTCCTCCAGAGGGCTGTGGAACACCAGTGACTGATTCTGAGATCTTCCCACTGCAAAGAAGCGATCACTTAAAGCCTTTGTTTTTCCCCCTTACATTAAGTTCATGGGATCTTAAAGTCTTGAGGGGGTTGTTGTTTTAAGGATTTTTTTTTTTTGCATCTTAACAGAATTAATATATACATTGACAGTAGGTTTTTCTATTTTTAGTAAATTTATTATGGCTAAAATTAACATAAAAAGTTGGACTTCAATAAATAGCCTAGTAGTAAGCATGGGCAAAGTCAATATGGAGGTAGGAGGCCAATGTTGGCTCTTTGGTAGGTACTAGATCAGAAAGACAGTCAACAATCTTCATTCACAGCTGTCCTTCAGGGTCCATCATTTTGTAGTTATTTAAATCCATTTTCCACAGGGCAGTGTTCAAGAAACAGCTTCAGTCAGCATCACATAAGAGTGGCCCTGCAAGTATAACCATCAAACATTGATTCCTTTGCTCTAATTGTCCACATACCTGCTCTGTCCTAGATAGTGTTCAATATACAGGCCCTTAAACTCTGTTTCTCCTCAAGGAACTGTCAAAACAAAGCAGAAGTCAGACAATCAATAGGAAAAAAAAATAAAACATAAGCACTTCCGGTATGAGAAACCCCCTCTGCAAATACTACTTTGTAAGAGAATTTATTTTTTTTATTTTAAAAGAATAAAGTATATTCACACATGCAAAGAAGTGACGTGATGAAGAAAACAGACTTAGTATTACTAGAGACTACAAGGGGACTGCAGGAAGAGAATAGTATGAGCCCATCTCTGGGAGACATTTTGCTAATGGATCCAAGACAAACAGCTGCTGAAGCTTTGGGCTGTGCTTGGATCTTGAAGAAAAACAGGACAGCTACAGGAATCCTGGCATCCCGAGCCAAAGAGGAGGCAAGGAGCAGTTGAAGAGAAGCTTGAGGGCCGCCTCCAGAGGAAGTGATGGATTCTGACAAAAGCCTGGCCTGAAGGGCAGATGAGCAAAACCTGCCAAACAGAGTGGTCCCTGCCAGGTGGACCATTTCCCCTGGTGTTGGGCGGTTTCCAGGTGATGGACTTTTTAATCGAGAAACAAAAGTAAACCTATCAAAAAAGGGGGGGCACATAATTCCAATGGGTTTTTGTAAGTCCTTATGAAAGAGTAACTCAAAAATTTAATAACAGAACAAGTCAAAACTATAAAAGTAATATTCTAAGCCAGAGGGGGAAAATGAAATGAGTGAATAATAAGAACAAGCCTTACCTTGAAAAGTTAAGATGCCTATAAGACCGCATCAAAATATGCCAAAGCTTGGTAGCTGCCTCTGAAATAGTACTTGGCTAAAGGAAACTAGCCAAGGTTAACTGAACAATGACAAGATAACAAGGACGCCATGGGGGGGACTCACACATTATTGCTTGGAGAATGAGTTCCCTCTGCAAAGAGAGGTCAGGTTTGAAATTCTCAGATCTGATCGTGTTCCTGAGTCATGACACAACAGGTGTTCTGCTTAGGGATGGGGTTGGGTCCCCAGCACATCTCCGTGGGGACTTATCTACCATGATGTTCCCGCCAGCTCCCTTTGAAATAGGGAAGCATAGCAGAAAGGTAGTCATTCCTCAGCATGGGGAATGGATGTGCTATGTCCACACACTAAGATAGCAACTGAAATTGAGAGAAATTAGCCACATTTTCATATGACTACACTGGCAGTCACCATGACAATCCTTTAAGTAATTTGCCAAACATGTGCTATATCAATAATATAAGTTTAGAAAAATGTAAAGAGTGTGTTTCCTTAGCAAGCATGAGGACCTGACCATTGTGTGGCATCCACCTGTAGTATAAGATGAAGAGGCAGAGGCAGGAGGTTCTTGGGTTTGAGGCTAGCCTGGGGCAAGCCTGAGGACTCACACTTGAAAAGTGTGGTATGCTGGTGTGCACTGTCGTCTCAGCTGTGTGGAGATGTAGACAGGTGGATTCCTCAGCTCGCTACCCAGGTCAACCTCATCTGCTTGTGACTTAGAGGCCAGAGAAAGTCTTTGTCTATCATGAGAAGTGTCTACAACAGAGGTTGTTCTAGAGACAACATGGAGGTAGCCCTCTGGCCTTCATGTGCACACATGGAGATGTATACACACACATACACTCACACAGACACACATGAACACATGTATGCACAGGCATATGCACACACATGCATGTACACACAGACATATACACACACTATTTACAATACACACATATACACATTCCTATTTAAAATGTTACAGTTTGAAAATATCATGTACATTGCTCACACAGGTATTTATAACTGGGAACTACAAGATAGCTCAACTGGATAAAGATGATTGTGGCCAAGCTTGCTGATCCACATTTGATCCCCAGAACTTACATGGTAGAAAACCTACTCCTATAAGTTGTCCTTTGACTTCCATGTAAGCGCTGTAGAATGCTTGACACACATACAGAGAGAGAGAGAGAGAGAGAGAGAGAGAGAGAGAGAGAGAGAGAGAGAGAGAGAGAGAGAGAGAAAATAAACAAATGAAAATAGAAAATATGGTCTCTATAGAATCTAAAATTGTGCTATGACTCATACATACCTATACACATAAAACATACAAAATAAGTAAATGTAAATGATCCTAGGTACCTATAATTATATATAAAATTGGCCATAATTCTCATACATAGTTGAGGAAACTGATTAGATTTAAGGGAAGGGGCAGCAAAGTTCGAGCTGAGGAGCAACATCTGATTATTAGGAAGTACACAGTCTGTCACCCTACATCAGCATATCAGTATCTTTTTATTGTTGCACGAGGACATCCTTTTACTGTAATTTTTATATTAGATGAAATCAAAATTATAGTGGTGGATTTCACAAGCAGACGCATCTCATGACAAGACAAAATCACAGGTTGTTGAAGAATGAGGGGCGTTGAGGTTGTCTGATACAGTAGAGATGTAGACATCGTGGCTAGGGGTCTGCTTTGAGAACTAGTGGGAGACAATCCACTTACTGCCGTTTGCCAAACAGGATCTTTCAGAGAATGGTTCTCCCTCTTAAAGATTCAAGTTCTTCTGGCATAATGGGTCGGGGTGACAAGTGAACGTGCTTAATGGCGAGGCAAAGTAGAATACATTATTGCCTGCACATTAATATAGCATGCAGGTAATTATTTGCACTGTGCCTAAAATAAATGCTGACGAGCACATGCTCCATTCCAGTCATTGTTGCGGTTTCTAAGATAAAATGCAAATATCATGAAGACATTCTGAAGGTGAGTAGAATGTATAACTTAATAGTGAGCTCCAAACACTTTCTCTGAGTTCTTTGCCGTCCTCTGAATAGCCATTAGTGGTACCTCTAGCATACTGTGTAAGAAGACTTGGTATCTAAAAGGATGGTGGTTTTCCTAAATTGCCAGACTTGTGGGAGGTCCAGATTAAAGACAACTTCTGACATGTATTCACACTGGGTTAACAAAAGCTTAAGAAACTTAGAAATGAGAGCCATAACCCTAAACATTGCCTATTAGAAGAGTAAGAGATAGCTCCTATGTTCATGGGATGGCATATATACCTGGTGAGTGTGTGTTTGTATGTGTGTGTGTGTGTGTTCACATTGAGACAGTATATTTCATTTATAAAGCAAAAGGTAAACACTAACTTAAGTAACACAATGGTTTAATTTGGAATGTATGAACTTAGACTGCTCTCCAATGCATTTTACAGAATTCAGTATAGATAACTGACTGAATGTCACTTTGGGTTTAATAAAGTTGGCATAATAAATAATACAGCAGCGAACATCATGCTCAAAAATCTAAAGTTACTCTCTCCTAAGTTTTAAATTAGCCAAAGGCTCCTGTGGGGTAGAAAATTCAGTTTGACTGTGTTCCAAGGTCAAGTCCTTCAGTGTTCACCATAGAACCTGCACACTTTGTATTCCTCCCAGTAAGATCTAATGGTATAGAAGGCACTAAGAACTAATCACAAATGTCAGTAACTGGGAATGAGGCCTCACAACTGAGCCTCAGGGCCATCGCTCCAGCTATCGTTTCCCACACATGTAAATGGAAGCGTGGAACAAAATAATAGTAGTTCTCAAATCTGTTTCACTCTTGTGACCCTCTGTTCTGTTCAACTTTATGCAAAAATGAAATATGTAAATTTGTACCTACGAAGGTGATTTTGAGCACCTTCTCCAAGTCCTTGGAGACATCTCAAGGAGCTAATTGGAGCATCTCATAAATTCTTGGGGGAAAGAATGTGGACAAGAAGAACTCTAGGGTTAAATTAATTAAGGAGAAGATTGTAGGCTACACAGTATGATCACTAAGGTTGATGATTCCACCGTATTAGCTAAATTGCTCTAAAACCATGTAGACTAATTTGCATGTTTGTGAATACTAAGATAATGCCCATGAAATATTCACCAAGGTAGCTAAAATAGAAAAAAAAAAGAAATCAAAAAAAATGTGCAATCATTCACCTTCTGCTAGGTCCTGAAGAAACCTGGGACAAGTCTCATTCAGTTCCTTCTGCTAAAACTTCTTACCCACCCCTCCCCAAACCTCTCCAGCCTGGGTTCTGGCATCCCTTTCCCCAGCTTCAATTTCTATACAGCTTCTCCATCTTTACTACATGCTCTTTCTTGGTTCCCATGCATTCTCTTGGTTCTCTTCCCCCCCCCCCCACCTTCTTCCTCTTTTCTTCCTCCCTCTCTCCCTGCCCCATGGCCCGGTTCAGTCCGCTGACCCCTTTCAGTCTGGACCCTTCCAGATGCCTCTGGCTATGTTCTCCCACACATCTACGAGAAAAACCTTCTCCTCGGGCATATCTAGAAGTGGCCATGTCCTCCTTTTCATTCACCTTCATCTACCATTGTTAAATTAATCAAATGTGTAAAATCATCAGCATCATCCTGCCAATTGCTTGATAACATGTATGTGTAATCATTTTAGTCATCATAAATTGTTTTTACCTACCAAGCTATTCCGTATCAAGTATTGGAAATACAGGTTAGAATAATGGATAATGAGGAATGACTAAGCAGATTTCAGCATAGAGAAGTAGCTGTTTTCGTCAGATGAGAATGAATATTGAGCACATGGTATTTGCATAAGTCACGTTGCTCAAGCCCAGCACTTTCCTATCTGACTTTCTGAATAGTGTATTGATGGCATCTCTCCTGGGAACACAGACTTGTGAAGTGCCCATCAAATGAGAAGATGTCATCACTGTCCTATAAAGACGACTCTCAGACTCAGGCTTTGTGAACCATTTGTGTTGGCTCACCCTGACTTTGCACAAGTTGGCCACTGAGGCAGAAAATGTACCACCAGAAATATCAAATAGCAATGTTGCCGTGTGTTTTCTATGTGCTTGCCTGTCCAGTGTCCAGTGTCCAGTGACCAGTGACAATGGTGTTCTCCCAAGGCCGGTGCACTGTATCCAGCAAATCCAGGCTAAAAA
Organism: Microtus pennsylvanicus; assembly: GCF_037038515.1. Taxonomy (NCBI): domain Eukaryota; kingdom Metazoa; phylum Chordata; class Mammalia; order Rodentia; family Cricetidae; genus Microtus; species Microtus pennsylvanicus. The sequence continues at coordinate 19,155,129 of NC_134598.1, forward strand.
GAGTCACACCTGGCAGGGTATTTTTGGTAGGCCTCCAGGCATTTTACGTTCATTTCTAAAACCTCTTCTCTCTCCATCAAATTAATCTTATCTTCTTCCCAGTCACCATAGTAATATGCTTTTGACTTCATATTCTGACAAGCTTGAAATAGCGTGTGAGAGGCTCGAAGTATAACCTGGAGTGGCAGCGCTCTGAAGCGAATGAGAAACACAAACCAGATACGCACTTGCCGTCACAACTGGGCTCATATGCAATCCAGCCTTCTGCCAGCTTTATGTTTCTAAGTTATGCCTTTGTGTTGAATTAAATTGAGGGTATACGATGCTTGCCGAGCAGTTAATCCATCTCCCAAATTTGTAACACTCCTGCTAGCTCTGCACCTTTTATTGCAAATAGAACTTCAGTGTCTGGTTTATGGGAGAGCTACCAAAACAACAGAAGGCGTGTTACCACAAATCCTTTATGGAAATTGCTAGCTTGCGGTAATTAATCTGAGTAGGACATTTGTTTTAATTCTGTCTAAAGAAATCAACTGCAATTTCCTTTTCCTGACTATATAATTTATGCTTAGAGTCATATTATATATATATGTGTGTATTTTATTTATTTAAGTTATCAATCACTATTATATTGCTAGATTATCTCTTCTTTTAATAAGCATATATTTGCCAGCTTGTATGCAGTTGACTTTTGGGTTTCAAAAGACGGTTGGGACATTCTCTCAACATTCAGAGAAGTTTCAGCCATGCTAAGACGCAATGAGGAAAATTCAGGAAGCCCAGTAGTAGCCAAGTAGTAGGCATCCAAGTCACGGCAGAGAATGGGAACTGAAGGAAAGCTTCCTGGGGAAAGAAATGTCTGAACTGGATGAAAAGGAGTAAAGCATTGGCAGTGGGTGGATGAAGTCAGAGTTAGATCTTTGCTAATCAAAAGGATCTAACTGAAAAGAACCGAGCTGAGGCATGAGCACATCTTGTATAGGGCTTAGATATGTTTTGATTCACTGATTATTTCTTTATAAAAACCCCTTAAGGCCTGTGACCTGATTCTCTTATTGTTCGAGCTAAGGAACTGCCTTTCAGAGTTCCCCGTTAGGGACAGGGCATTGAATAAGATGACACAGCAAATGTTTACTAAGGGACTGTTACTCTCGCTGTCTTAATTCCTAATCTGTAATGTTAACCCATCAGTGCGCCTTTCCCTTGGCATTACTGTACTTACCGTGCCGGTTACTTGTTTAAACACTGAGCAAAATGAAGGCTTGATTTCATGATGTTCTAGCCTAGTGAGAGAGGAGTAACCCAGGGGAAGAGTAAAAATAAATGGAGCTGAAAGAATATCTGGAGTAGACAAAGGCACAGATTGCAGGGGGATTCGTAATCTGTGGGATGAATTCAGAATTTTAAGCAAAACAGAAGCAAGATCTCACTTTAAAAGAACTCCTTATTCTAAACAGATTGAAAGAGTGGAGGAAAAGAGGAGGGTGGTTAGCACACTGAAATTCTTGTGGCTTAGGACCAGATGGGTGTGTGTATATGAGGAGTTGTTCTGTGCACAAGAGGGGTTGGGAGAAATGGAACAAAATCTGGATTCATTTTTAAGATTTACCAGGCAAAAATGACTAATAAGTTTAGCATGAATACTAGAAAAGAATATGGCCAAAGTAGACATATTGCAGCTGGGAGAAGACTTGATAAGGAAGAAAAAACATCCCCATAGAAATCTAATTTACAATGAGGGAGGGGGACTTGATCGGGGGAGGGGGAGGGAAATGGGAGGCGGTTGCGGGGAGGAGGCAGAAATCCTTAATAAATAAATAAATTTTAAAAAAAACAATAAATAAATAAATAAATCTAATTTACAATTTAGACATGTTAGCAATAAAGAGATTGGTGAATATAATATGGCATTGCAAAAGAACAAGGAGTTGGTTTGTGTTAGATCAGTGTAAAGGGGGGAAAGCAAGAGAGGAGGGTGTTTAGATATTATTATGAACTGAAAATCTAACCTAGGAAGTGGGAGACAGGACGGCATATAAAATAGTGATTGTATCTGAGCCAGGATTTCCATGAAATGACAAAAAGAAATAAAACGAAAAATAAATAACCAGAATTCAGAGCACTAACATGAATAGCTTGAGTGCATTTACTTGTTGGACAGCAGTTAAAATGTAAAAGCAAGGTGATTTGAGATAAATGTGTTAGCATTTATCATATTATGCAATACAGACCTATCCACTTACATACGCTCTTTGTATTTTATTCATCTTTGCACTGTGACTGGATATCTACCATGGTGCCAGTTAAGTGATCCATATTTATTGTGAGAGTAAATTCAAAAAAACAAAATGGCTTGTACCAAAAGATGGACCCTAATAAAGAGGGTGGAGTCCTTGGTACAGTCCAACCACAGAGGATCCACCTTAGCTGGGAAATTCCGGACACCCATTCAGTGTGACACAGGCCACTCACACTACTCATCACACTTGATAATAATTTCTAGTACCCAGCTACTACCGCAATTTCCACCATCCTAGGGTTGACAGCCACATTTCAGGCTTCTCCCTTCCTTGGCAATTTCCAGCCGCCAAGTCACACTGAATCTTGGGCTCTCTAGAGAAACGACAGAGCTGTCATTGTTCCTCCCAGGTTCAGGTTCGTTTATCTGTACACTAATTCACCCAAAGCCCCGAGGAAAATGCCTCTGTATTGAAGCATTTCTATGGCATTGATTGCTCCCCGTGTGATTATTCCAATAGCAACTGTGGAAAAGCATGAGGGTGAAGGAAATCACTGTAGTTTGCCTCACGTAGCCTATAACTGTGGTGAGAGGAACAGTCTGAAATACATCTCTATTTTCTCTGCTGCTGTCTTTCAATACAAGTTTATTTACCATACCCCCTACTTGCTCTTAGTGAGTGGTATGTCTTGAAGAGAGAATAAATTCTGTCTTTCCCTTTGAAAGCTCAATTTCCTTGTGCTGTAGTAAAACGGTCCCACTAAGAAAGCTCTTTGAAAGATTTAAAAATAAAAATCCCTTTAAAGTGGTAGAATCTGTTCAAATTTGATAGCAAAAAATTAAATTAAATTAAATTAAATTAAAGGACTAGGAGACTATTCTTTTTTCTCTACTCTCACTGAGGCAGCTCACTCTCCAAAATATCAGCTTCCATATTGTGTTTTTCTTTTATGTGGGTCTACTAGAGTTCCCTAAACAGTAGTAGGGTCCATGAAACATGGAACCTGCCTGATGACAAGCAGGTGGTCATCTGGGAAAGGTCATTATGCCTGTAAGGAGCATCCATCTTTTTCAGAGAAAGTTACATGAATAAACCATGCTAAGGATGTTCCATCAAGACTTCCTGAGGAAGTCAATGAATATTTTACCTAAAGGCCATAGTCGGCATGTTCTTTAAAGATGCTAATAATTTGCCAATGAAGGAGGCATTTTGGGAGAAAGAAGCAGAATGTTATGGAGGATAAGCAAGCACTAAAATGGAGGGGAAAAATTAACTATAATGAAAGAAAGAGCTATGACTGGATAGGAGTAATGTTGATTGGGCATTTAGCATGCGTGAACCATCTTAACATTGAGAGCAGTATCAAAGACAAATTATCTTAGGTACCAAGTTCAGAAAAAGGCTATCATCATATCCATGAGAATGGACAAAGAGACTCAGACAGAAGAGAAGGCTAGGAAGAATCAGGCTATTTTTAGAAAGCAGAATTCCTATCATTTACTGGCAAGATATTGGAGGACAGGTCAAGGGAAGGCAAGGGTCCTACCTAGGTGTCTTTCAGCAAACTAGAGAAGGAATGAGATGTTGGTTGGGATTGGATTGCATCAATTAAGAAACATGTTCTTTGAGTTGTGCTCATACTTGGGACTCTGAGGTTTTAGAAACTAGTTTTTGAGATTCATAGAAGAAAATCTCTCACCTTTATTACAACTACCCATAGGAACTGTTATCACTATGAAATATTGAATATTATTTGAAAGTTCTTCTGGAAAACTAACATGTTCATAAAATAAGTTAAGATCTTGTCGGGTTAGGCCATACTAACTCTGTTGAAGGAGGAAAGCATTTCTTCAACCTCTAAAAAGAAAGACCCGTTTGTATTCTCCTCTAATAAGTACAAATTTATATTTAGTAATAGAAAATTGTAACTTTTAAGGATCCAGCTTAGAGATAGAAAAGGCAGCCATATCAAAGCTGTGTTATCCTGATTGGAAATCTTATTTCTTCACCTCCTTCAGGATGACTTTGCTGTGTCATGCAATTGCTTAGTTGGCTCACAGATGGGCGCATTTATCTGAAACCCGCATAGACATCCCATAGTCTCTCTCTAAAGTAGGACTAGGAATATGACTAAGTAATAGAAGAGTTTTCCAGCATGTTAAGACACTAGGTTCAAACCCTAGTACCATATGTAAAATAGATAAATGAAGAGTTTTATCTCCCAAAAATCTTTTTCTGTTCTGTTTTTCCATGCCTTCTCTGGGCTTGCCTATCACTATGGAGTTTCTTTGCTGTGCTAAATCCTAGGCCATGTCTCGTATCCTTTCCTTTCACTTCTTGTAGCTCTACAAATGAGATATTTGTAACATCCGTGAATCTCTGTGTGTGAAAATCTCAACAGTATTCCCAGCATCACACAACTAGAAAGAGGAAAGGTTCATGTTCAAAATGGAGAATTCCTAACAGAAAATCCCTGCTTCACTCACTGAACTGTCATCTCTAAACAAACTAAATAGAACAATGTCTCTAGTAGCTCTTAGTTACCTAGACTCTGTCGGTTCTAGAACTCAGTGCCTATTCATAAAATTGGTGTGTTCCATTAATGAAAATAGTTCCAAAATCTTGGCAATAAGCAGACAATAAATAACTGGGCAGTGGTTGTACACACCTTTTATCCCAGTATTTGGAAGGCAGAATTCAAGGTCAGCCTGGTCTACAGAGCGAGTTTCAAGACAGGCTCCAACATTACGTAGAGAAACCCTGACTCAAAAAAAAGTACAATAAATATAAATATAAGAGCTGGAACCTCTTCCATGATGCCATATAAAGTTATATATGGTACCCCAACCCAAACACTATAATTCCAGGTCGTGAGACATTTCAGTTAAATTGTTCCAATGATCCTCCAAAATATATTTTTTTTCTTGAAAGTAATGGAAATAAATGTTTTACAAATTTGGAAAGATAATAGCATATTTTCAAGATGAATAACATTCTAAAACTTGTATTAAATGCAATGTTAAATATAGCAATAAAAATGACATACAAATAAATTATAGTATGGCCAATGGAATGGTATATGAAAACATTTAGCAGTCTGAAGAATGGTCACTGGGTCAAGGTATTCATCCTTGAAGACCTGCAGAGGGATCAGTGGGTTAGGGTGTTTATCTCTGAGCTCTTGGCCCTATAACAATTCTAGAGCTGCTTCCCTCTGAGATGGTGGGAGAGAACTACACAAAGGAGAAGGCTGCTGTCAACACCTGAAGAGGGGCTGAGTGTTAGCAACTGATAAACAGCTCATAATGCAAACCCGTAAAACAAAGCCTGATTGACCCATCGCTTATCCATCACTCATGGACAAGACTATAGGTACACTGACTAAAAGGCAAGTACAACAGGCTCAATTTATTGCCAGTTTTTTTCCTTGGGGCTTTATTGAAGCCACTCAATGACAGAAAAAAAAATCATTTCAAAAATGGCAGTCAATAGTAATTTTCTTTTTTTTTTTCTTTTTGTTTTTTTGGGGTTTTTTTGTTTGTTTGTTTTGAAGACAGGGTTTCTCTGTAGCTTTAGTGCCTGTCCTGAAACTAGCTCTTGTAGACCAGGCTGGCCTCGAACTCACAGAGATCCACCTGCGTCTGCCTCCAGAGTGCTGGGATTAAAAGCGTGTGCTATCACCACACAGCCCTGATGGCAATTTTCTACATGAACTACAAACACAGGAAAGAGATAAATAGCAGAAAGAAAGAGATACGTTCTTAAGAGCATCCTGATGACCCTTGTTTAAATTTGGCAGTGACAAACTTATAGACTTTACCAAATCTGGCAACCTGACCAGGTGGTAAATCTCACTGACTGGCTTGCCTTTCATTTTGTTAACAACTGTGAGATTTTTCTCTTTTTATGTCTGTAGTGCTGGGGGATTACTGGGGGCCTTGTGCATGCTAGGCCTCTACCACCGAGCTATGACCCCAGCTTCCTGGAACAGTGTTTAATTCCTCAATGATACCATTTAATCCCTCTCACCAATTGAGAAATATGCTAATTCAAAAAAATCCATTTCTCTCATAAAAGAAAAGCTTTCTCAACATAAATGTTCCTTTGTCTTGCCATAATTTATTCATTGCAGCTGGGAATTTTTCAAACAATACAATTTGGAATAAACATATGCCTGGTTAATGTTATCCTTCAGAGAGAAATAAGAGATTAATAATTTAGACCCATAGAGTTGGAAGGTATCTGGATTGATAGAAATGTATTCTTGAAGCAGAATAACAAAGGATTATTAAAAATTCTGAAACATTGGCAGAACTACCACTTCCTAGAAGGTAGCAGAGCCCTTTGTAAGCAAGAAGTAGGATTTTTTAACCCACATGTAGGTTGTCACCCTTAATGGGAAGAAAATGCTAATAGGTGTCTTTTTCTGTAACCTACATCTGTGTTAATGACAAACACTGGGACACTTAGAAATAAAACATTAGTGTGTCATTGCGGAGTCAATGGCCTAGACACTGCTCACTGGTTTTGGCAGGAGCTTTCATACAGAATTCAAATCCCAGAACTAAGACTTTGGGGTGTCACGCCAATCTCTCTGTCCAGATCCTTCCCATCAGAGCCTCAAGTAATGCATTTCTATTCAACATCCTGCTAACTCTCATTGCTTCTGAAACTTCAAGATTCCAATAGTTCATGTGCTGCCTAAGAATTTCCCCTTTTTAGTTACATACTTGGTTGAAAATTTTTATCTAATTTTCATCCCTTAGGTACTAAAATACTGCTATATATAATATAATCATAAAATGAATTTCATATTAAAGAAATAAAAATTTGAAGTCCTTTTGGTCCCAACTATTTTCCTAATTAGTAGTCTATGAATATTAAATTGTTGAGTTTCATAGCAGCTGTATAAACGGTTACATTTATACATCTTTCAAGAAAAGAGAAGAATGCAGAGAGAGAATGAAGGGCTCAAGTCCTACAGCTCCACAGGAGAATAGCCCAGCTGTGGCTTCATGCACACCAGATGCCACAGCCTCATCTGAATCTCCAGGCCACACCAGATAGGAATTTTTTTTCCCTTATAATCAGTCTTCCTAGAAAGGTATAATGGTAGACATATCTTCCCAACACATTGTGGAGAACAAGAGAGAGGTAAGAAAAAGGCCACACAAGACAATACAGGCAGACGTCTTTTATAGGTATTTATGAAAATGTGCACAAAACATTGAAATAAACATAAAACAAAACCCTGTTTTCTGGCAATGAAGTTGGGGTATTTTCTGTGTTTCCTTTAAGGAAATGAGTGGTTATGAATCATTCTCATAATCAGAAAACATAAATCGATTCAGATTATAGAATTCTTAAAATAATTGTAGTTGACCTACATTATGAAATATGAATATATTTAGATTGTAGTTTTATTGTTTTCATACTTAGCTAACCTAAGAACTATACAAATATAATCTGTCTGTAATTCCTGTAGGTTTTATTGCAGAGTAAATTAAACTTTGTGTCTGGATCCTGCAGTTTTAATTTTAGTTGTTCCATGAAGAACAAAATGCAAATCACTTTTTTCATGCAAAGTAAACAAGCAGAACTCAGAGCACAGCTCAGGCAGATAACACAGGACTGACATACATGAAGCCATGGGTATAGGTCCTGGTATTAAAAAAATATATATGCACGTCTTAAAGGAAAAAATAATCGTAATATTTGTATACCACTACAGTGAAAATTTTACAAATCTTGAAGCACAGGGAGGCATTTTGGTTCTTCCCTATTATCCTGGAACTTAGTAAGCAGAACCTAAGTTGACATCAGGCCAGCCTAACCTATACAAAATGGCCTTGTCTTGAGCAAAACAAACAGGGATACTAAAGAGCAAAATGTGATGAAGGAATGAGGTTCTTAATTAATGTTTGCAAACAGAGACTGTGCTTGCATTTCCCAGCTACCCAGATTGGAATAATCACACAGAAACTGTATTAATCACAACACTGCTTGGCCAATGGCTCAGATGTATTCCTAGATAGCTCTTATATCTTAAATTAACCCATTTCTATTTGTCTTTGTATTGTCACATGGCCATGGGATTACCTCATTTTCTACATGTCTTGTTCCCTCAGTATCTGACTGGTGGCTGCCTGACCCTATCTCTCTCTCTCTCTCTCTCTCTCTCTCTCTCTCTCTCTCTCTCTCTCTGTTTGGATTTCCCACCTGGCTTTATTCTGCTAAGTCATTGGCCCATACAGTTTTACTTTACTCACCAAGTAATAACAACAACACATATAAGAACTTTCCACATCAAGTGTTTGTATTTAATTTTTAAAACCAGAATTTACTTAGATGTTAGGATCAATAAAAATATGTCAAACCTTAAACTGTAAGACCTATCTATACTTATAGCTCATTATTCACAAAAACCAAAATATGGAAGCAACGTATGGTATTAATTGGCAGACAGATGGACTGAAAAGAAATGTGAAGTAGCCATAAAATGGACTGAGTACATTTCATTCTTCCATTAGCAGAACTCTATAAAAAGAGGTGAATCTGGTGGGAAACACCATGCTAAGTGAAACATATGAAGAATACAAGGACCAATGCTTTAAAGCTACTCTTCTGTGGGGAAACTAGAGTTATCAAATGCACAGATCCAGCAACTAAAGTAGCTGCCTCCAGGCACTGATGGAAGTGAATAGCTAGTTAGAGGGAAGAGGCTGGGGGAGGAAGAGGACAGTGTTTTGAGGAAATGGTGGTGATGTTTGCCTAATAATGTGAATTTATTCGATGCTCCATTATTGTCCCTTTAAAATCAGTTAAAATGGCAAAGTGTGTTAGATGTAATTTGACTCCATAAACATAAAATAGATTAAAAGGCGTTAAAGTACGATTTATTCAATTTATTATTGCCTTGGGGAAAGATATTTAAAGCTTGGAAACTGATCTATTAATAAGGGATGTACTCAGAAAGATTAGCTAACACACACAAATGGCATCGATTCCTAATAGTTACAAAATGCTAAGACCTCTTAGAGGAAAATTGATCATGAGCAGCATGATAGAAGAGAGAGAAACCATACGGTGTCTTCAAAGTGGTGACCTTGTCTTTGACCTTGAGTTCTTGGTAGGACAGGGTCTTCTTATGCATTTGACCAAGGGGTAGACAGGGAGATTGCACAAATGCAGCTATGCACCAACTCACATAGCTTTAATAAACAAGTTGGTCATTAGATAAATTCTAATACTGATCAGATGACCTATTATATTAGTAAAAGAGAGAAATGCAGTCATTTTGAGGTTAACAGGTTGTCTCGTGTCTCAAGAAATCTTTTAGTGAAGCAAGGCTTTAGAAAGGATGGCAGTAAGTAAATACTAATCATCTCAAATATTCAGGGACTAGTGTTGAGGAAAGGATCCCAGATCCAAACATCCCCACGTGGAAACTGTGCTGTTTCTGATTCTAAAATACAAAAAGACCACTGTGAATCCTGCAAAGGAGAGGTGGTCCAGGATTATTAGTTCAGATCCAAGAAGTCGGCAAGGCGGGATTTGGGGATCGGTAACTAAAGGTTTCCCAGTTGAAAAAGAATAGCAAGAGCCAGGGAAGAATGGCCAACACAGATGCTGAACAATGGGATCAAAATCTGTGCTTTCAGATCCCAAATTTCCTGGGTTTAAAATGTTGAGCAGTTGGCGGGTTAGGTATTTCTTCAAGCCCCAAGCTCCTTGTCTTTATGCAAAAGTAGTGATGATTCTCAAGTTGCCATTTCTGATAAAAACTATTTGGAGCAATGAGTGTACAGGGCTTATTAAAGTGTCTTTGGTAACTCATGAAAGTTAGCATTTTAGAGTATCTGGACAAGAGAATGTGGACCAGTTTTGACTGCTGCGTGGAAAATGAAAGGTAAATCTAAGTCTACAGGCCACTGGGCAGCAAGGTTGGCAGATGCTGGAGAGCCAGACCTGGTAGAAGCTTGAAAGATGATTACAGTTTGGAGTTGCGGAGGGAGGTATCAGCACAGGCTCTGGAAAGTTTCGTGTAGCTATTGTTTGCAGGGAGTAAGTCACAGAGCAATTTAATTCGCTCTATAATAGAAATGAACTAGAGTAAATTGATTGCCGACATTGCAGAAGGCAAGTTGACAGGACCTTGTGAGCAAGTGAATGAACTTGGCTTCAGAGCAAGCAGCCTCGAGCCATAACTGATAGGCATGGGAAGGTACCAGTTTGAGCCTGGGAAAACTGGCTTGGCTGTGGGCATTCTGATTTCCTGGTTTCGGAATCTAACAGACAACCAGCAAGCAGTGGGACTTGCAAAACTTAAATAAGGGGTAGAGTGGGGTGGTTGGAAATGCTACTTTGAGTGTCCACATTTATCATAGCCTAATTGTCACTGAGATCACCAGAGAGAATGGAGGGAACACACAGTACCCAATGCACAAACCTAAAGTCCCGAATCTATTTCCCCTAACCAAGCCAGAGGAATGAGTCAACGGCATTACTCACTGGAAAGGCAGGGATCCCTCTGTGCGGTCTCAGTAGAGACAGAACACAGAACAGATTCAGCATGCCACGCTGGATATAAATGACACCTAAGTAATGAGTTTAAAGTTCTTTAGTTTATTCATGCTGTTTACAAGATGCCAGACAAATGACTTGGAATTGTTGATAATGGTTTTGTCTCATAATAAGAATACAACAAAAATTTTTGAAGTCTGTGTCACTTCCCTGTATATTCTAGTTCAGAAAGCCTTTTTTGTTTTAATGCTCCATTTTGTAAGCTTAGAATAACTTCTCAGGAAAGCTGTAAAATATTCAAAACCCAGAATACCTACCTAGAAAATGGGTCCTGTTCACAATAATAAAAAAGTTTTCTTTGGCATCATAGCTAAAAGTGATAATTTGGTTTTTTTTTTATTGACTCCAGTCCTGTGGTGGCGTTAGACTTGCAATTAAATAAAGTGTTACCATTTATTTAACTTTTTTCTTCTTTACTCTTAGACAAAATTTCTAAGTATTCAGAAATTGACTGGAAAATAAAAATTTATCAAAATTAATGAAGAAGTGTAAAACATGAATAGTATCACAAACCAGAGTGAAATTGCAATCTTTCTTAAACAATGGTAGAGTCAAAGAATATGCCACTTGGTGATAGTAAAATTGAGGAACTGCTTTTTTACTTTAATGTAATTCAGAAGAAGGTAAATAGCTATAGGTTATTGTTCCTTGTAATTAAATTACTAACAGTATGAATAAATATAGTATAAAATAAAAAAATCTCAATTTTTAATAAAAGGTAATTTGAAAATATTGACAAGATACTAGCAAATAATTCCAGTAATGCATTGAAATTACCAATGACATCAGGCAGTTTTGTTCCTCAAAGGAAGAGAATATTGATTGACTCAGTGACTTTGATAAAAAATAAACAGAGTGTAGTTTAGTCTAATAACCTGCTTGTTTCCTCTTTTGGTTTTCAGCCAGTAAACGGCTCTTTTGAGAGCATCTTGACCTATTTAGAAGAATTGCTCACAAGCCTAATAGACAGATAAAGGCATCAGCTCTAAGAATTTAGGTACAATGTAAATACCTGGACAGCCACAGCTTGATGCTGGGTTACTCGAGCCTGCTTTACCAATGGAAGTGATGCATTAATTCAAAGAAAATGCCAAAGTTTTTCCCTCAGAAGAAAAATAAAAGAAAACAAAAGACCCCTCAAATTTATGGGAGCTATATCTGGAAATAAAGGACTTAGATGGGCCTCTGAGCTATGCCACCAAAACCCCAACTCTAAATTTACAGGTTTGGCATGCTAACTACTTGCTCCTTGTCTCTGCAGGAGGCTATAAAATGGTTTACTAGAAAAGTTAGCTTTTCACTTCTTTCTGTATACTTTTAGTGGTGGCCATTTATCTTTATCCTGACATATTTATCAATTAAAACAGTTAAGAAATTAAAGTTTAAAATCTTGGAAAATACAACCAATATAGCCCATACTAAAAATCAATAGCTTAAATTTTATTTTATGTTAATATTGCTAACAAATTCATTCTAAAAGAAATTTTTATATTTTTCAAGCAATGGACAGGAAAAATAAAATATTTACAGTTTTTTAAAGGTCATTTTATTTGATGTAGAGTCTTTTGTAGCTCAAATCAACCTTAGACTTACTTTGTACCTGAGGCTGACTTAAAATTCATGATATTATTGCCTCTGCCTCCCCAGTGCTATCACAATGCCTGGAATAATATTGCTAAAAAAAAAATAAAATTTTTAAAAGTTAAGGCAGTCATTATTTTTCCCAATAAGTTATTCATAATATTCAGTATTCTACATGAAACTACATAATTTCTTTATATGAGAATACTAACTGGTGGGCACAGCAACAACAACAATAGTATTAGAGTAGTTCAGTATTGAATGTGTCATGTTCTGGATTCTCTATTACACTCTCTGGGTGCATCGACTATTTCATCATCAAGCCCTTCCTAGCAGACATTGCTGCTTTCACAATTTTACAAATAAAATCTGAGGGTCAAGAAACCTAAGTAAATGCCCAGAACAGCATGGAGCCTCAGCCTTACGGTCTCAGCAGTAGGGTTCAAAGCCTTGTACCTGGCTCAGTTACTTGCTTGCCCATCTGCCCTGAGAGCTTTCTTTAGCCAAAAATGCCCTCAGCTTGGCTGTAAAATGAAAATAATAACTCTGAGTATCGCTGGGAAAGCATATGGTGTCAAACAGGAGCGAATACTCTGAACGGTGAATTACCTGAGTGCTTGAGATTGTAGGAGCCTGGAGGTTCACTTTAATATGTGAGTGAAGCTGGTTCCCTAGAAACCTCTGTCTTCATCTTGCCACCGATTTGGGGCCAACATTCTAGAAAGGCTGTGATGTTAATAAGAATGGCAGGTTCTCCACCGGGTCCAGGGCTGACCCTTACACTTCCTGTTGTTTTCATCTATCTTTAATTAATGACTGACCAATGAGTGGTTGCCTAAAAACCTCACATCCACAGATATTTTCCTGTATATAATTTCACACACAGTGGATCATAGTAGCAAATTCAGGAAAGGTTTTATGATACTCATTATTATTGCCAAAGGATGGCAGACAAGATAAAAGTAGGCTGAAATTAGCTACCTAGAAATAAACTGCAGTGAACATTTTACACACAGTGTTTTGGACACTTTCGGTAAATTTTGTTGGAATTACATTGCATTGCTAACACTTTGTTTCACCCTAAATTTTTTGTTGGTTAAGATGGTTTCCTGTTGATTTTTACTTCACTTCACAAGAGGACTGCAGAGACGTGATATTTTTTTCTTTAAATTCTCTTATTTTTTAAATATTTATTTATTATGTATACAATAATCTATCTGTATGTATGTCTGCAGGCCAGAAGAAGGCACCAGACCTCATTACAGATGGTTGTGAGCCACCATGTGGTTGCTGGGAATTGAACTCAGAACCTTTGGAAGAGCAGGCAATGCTCTTAACCACTGAGCCATCTCTCCAGCCCCCATTCTCTTCTTTTTTCCCATTTATGAGCAGAGATTGAAGGAAGGTCCCGCCATGAATACTGAGTCTAACATAAGAAATGGTTAGAGACACAGATGGATTCATTTGGATAAAAAAATAAGTGAACTTACCTTTAATATTTTCTGTTGAATTTTTGCTGTGATAAGCATAAGAAGTAAAAGGAGATAATACATGAAAAAAGAAAATATTTTAAATTTTCAAAATAAGTTATGAATACAGATTTTGGATATCTTTTGGAGCCTTTAAAACTGTGTATGGATTTTAAGTTTATTTTCTAAAATCTGACCTGTTTTAATCCCATGCTAGAAATCTAGTAGGCATCTTATTACCTATATATGAATGACATATTTACATTTCATTCTAATGTTAGTTGTTGGTATCCCATTTATATCTGTACTGCATCTAATTATTTAATAAAATGGACTTTTACTCTTGTAAACTTTAATGTTTTATTTAACAATGCAATGTAACCAACACATAGTAAACACTTATCTATCTGTGAAGGCAGCATTTTAATTGAATGTTAAAGCATTGATATAATTATATAGAAAAAGGTTCTCATCATTGGTTGTCAGAAAGTTAATAGTGGCTAACATTTGTTGAGTTTATGCCAAGTGCCCCATGGAAGTCAGGTATGTGTTACTTCTTTTAATGTTCACCGTCCTTTTATAATTAAATCACTACTGTTATTTCCCAGCCACATACTTAAGAGGTCACCTGGAGAAGAGGTAGCAAGGCAGTGATGACGTCAGACTCCACCTGTCAATTTTGACTCCCCAAGCCACATGCCTCACCCTAGTCCACACTGTGGATACATTTTAACTTACTTATTTTCCAAACTATCCACTCTAGAAATTGTAGCCATGGAAACTAGTGAATTTTAAAATCTAAATTATGCTCACCTAAAGCAGAAAAAATATTATCTCTACTTCAAAGAACACCAGCGTGTGTCTCGATGACCTAGAGGAGGGTTCCTAACAAAATGTGAAGCAATGGCGACCTCACACGGTACAGCCAGTATTTTATGCCACGCTTGCGCTCCACCTCCCAACACCAACATTTCTAAAGTTCTTTCTCATTCCCTACCAGGTTTTGCAAATGTTCTTTTTTTCAGACTTACTCTTTCTGCTTTGACTCCACTTAGACTATAAGTTTATCCTGCATGCATGGTGAACGTGTGATACTCCTACTCTGAGAAGCCTTGGTTCCATAATTCCCAGTCTTCCCTCTTCTAACCCTGCTCATTGTAGCCTTAATAAATACTTACACATGCACACACACACACACACACACACACACACAGAGGGGGGTATTATAATTTTCTATTCATAAATGAGTTTCTTCTAAGTTATTTAAAACTTCTAAGCAGGTATAATGAGTTTTTCATTCATCTTATTCATCAAATTACAGTGATCATAGTAAATTATAAAGTAGCTACTCAATGGCTACCCCAGGTTAACATGCCAATATTTGTTGAAAATAGATTTCAATGCATCTCACCATTTATAATGTGTTTACTCTTAAGTTGTCTTACATAAATTTAATGTAAGTCCCTTTGGTTCGTGCAGTATTCTTTTTTTTTTTTTTTTTGAGTGTGGAGTTTAAATATTTAAGTAGAGGGAATAGGAAGGGAAGAGAGAATGGGAGAAAGAGAGAAAGGGGAGAGAGAGAGGCAAAGGCCTGCTTACATCTTCAGAACAACAGCAGGAATAGAGAGTCAGTAGTCTCATTTTTTTAAATAGCAAGGAATCATAAGACAAAGAGTTAAGTGATACCCAAGGTCACAGATACGCAACAGAAAGAGCTGGAACTCTAACTCAGCTGAATGTTTGACCCCATATGCTTTTCCCTCCAGCTCAGATGAGGAATTGATCTCCTGGTGAAGAGCAGATTTAACAAATTTCATGCTCTAATAAAATTTTACTACACTGAAGAGGTTGCATTCTACAGAAATGTTTTAACCTTGCATTGCAAGTTAACTATTTATTGCAGAGCAGAAAGGTAATAAATAATAGATACAGTATTTGCCCTTGAGAACATATAAATTATTTTAGCAAGGACTAGAGTTAAACAAAAATAACTCATTTAAGGCAAGAAAGAAATGCTGCAAGAGTCAATGGTTCATTGAATACATATTTATTAAGTAACTAGTCCATGTGGCAAGCTCAGCATACTTTATAAGGATTTAAAAAGAGTGAGTGTGTACTTGTCCCAGAATGAATGTCATCTAAAAAAGTGATTAAGAACACTCAACAGAAACAACAGGTTCTTAGAGGAAATGTGAAGAGCTGGTTAACTTTTAAATATTTTTAGTGTGTATGTGTTGTGTGCTTGCATGTGTGTATATGTACCACATGTGTGCAGGATCCTGTGGAGGTCAAAGAGGACATCAGATTCTCTGGATCTGGAGTTATGTGTTGTTATGAGCTGCCATATTGGGTAGGGGATGGGAGGCAGAACTGGGAATCAGACTTTGTCCTCTGCGAGAGCAGGAAATACTGTTAGCCTTCTTTCCACAACCAACCAGTTAACTTTAAAAGAAGAGGATAGAAATGATCATTCTGAGAAGGTGGCGTGACAATAACCAAAGCTCCACACAGAATGTGGGGCGAATATTTTGGAGAGAACAAGTTCAGTTCGAGTGGTAATAAGATGGAAACATTCAAACCCTGAATGCTTGCCTGGGAGACTCATTTAACATGTGATGAGCAATTGGGAAGCCGTTGAGAGTTTTGAGTGTGAAAATATCACTATTAGAGCCTGAATTTGTAAAGATTGATCTACCAGGTAGATGCTCCATGAGATGAGAAGCTTGAAGCAGAGATCCTAGGCAGATGTTCTCTGATAAAGATGATAAAACAAATGGTCTCCTCTAATCGCATCATTGCATTGCAGAAAAATATCTTGAAGTTCTGAAATAAAGACATTCTTTTGGTATATCCTCAAAAATAGATGAATCCCTTTTGATGGAGTCTCCACGTGTGAGTTTTCATATTAAACAAAATGCTTAATAGAGTGAGGGATTGCACTTCAGTCCGGTTCAATGAGATCTGCTATTTCTTAGAACTAAAATCCCTTTGGTAGTGGTGGAGAATGTCTATTACAGATTTAAAAAGAAGGAGAACATGAAACACACAGCAATTTTTCATAGTTATTACAGGTGACATCTACACTGGCGACTGCAGACCACGGAAAGTCAAATAAATTAGACAAATGAAAGTTTCTTCAGGCTCATCAACAGACACCAACAAAAGCCCATAAAGAGATAATGAAGATGTCCAAAGCAGTTGCTGCTGAATGAGAAAGTCCAGATAGCCAACCACTCCAGAATGTATTCCACAGAACAATTACTTTCAATTGCTATTTTTATGTAGAACCATTTTTTAAAGATATTTGTCTTTCCCATACATTAATCAAAACATTTGCACATGTGTCAATTATAATGGGGTCAATGATAACTTTAGTCTACTAATTATTATATTTGGGATGTGTAAATACTTTAAAGGATCAACTTCACCAGTTCAGCCTGATGTTTTTTTATTAAGTGAAATAGAAAGATTCTTATCTTCCTATGGACCCCTGAGGCTGGCACTTTAATATGTTAAATAAAGAGTTGTTTCATGATAGCTATTCTGTGCTGAAGAGCTACTGCTTTAAAAGTATGTGATACTGGTTGATCAAAACAACGTCTTACTTATCAATTCTGTGGGATGATTTATGAAATGCACTTTCCTCATGAATGCATTGTGACGATTTGCATACTTTTACTTGACTACATTGAAGAAGGCTATGACTTGACTGGCTATAAAACCAGCTTAATTGTTTGCAATGGTGTGTGCTCTAAATGTCTTTGGCCAAATGCTCTGTTCATTTTTCTTTGATTTCTATTCATTTTCCATGTAGACTATGAAGAATATTTCTAGGGAGCAAGGAAGGCCTCCGGATAAGAAAACGCAAACTCTTCATAAAAAGTTCTGCGATCATTAACTATACATCTAAAAAATTCTGATTTGAGTCTGCACAATGGCTACCCAATACAAGTGGTTGTGGAATTTCCATATTCCTATCTAGTTGTGACGCACAACTAAGATTTGATTTTTTTTTTGGTCTCATCTCGGCTGCCTTCATTTCACCATGTTCTCTGTCCTCTGACTCCATGACAGGAAAAATGGTGAATGCAAGAGATGAATGGCAAATAGGTCCCAAGAGCCCCCAGACAGGCAGCGTCACAGAAAAACTAAAATGGACAAGGATCAAGACTGCCAGATTTTTGATGGGGAAAATAAATTGCATTTCCTTAGTGGATTAGTTAGATCCAGGAGCTAGCTCAGATTTGCACTGTGAAAATGTGGGAGGTAATGAGTTTCCAACAAAGTCTGTGTGTAGAAGAACATGACTTTTACAAAGAGCAAAAGTAGTAACTGCCCCTAAGCACGCAGTATGGAGCCCTGGGAATGCCATTCTCAGGAGAGCTTAGAAAAAATATCCAACCCTTGGTACAACTAGCATGAAGTAGAGGTCAGTGGAAGTGGATCTTTCCCTCCTAGAAAATTGGTCTTCTTCTTCTGATTGGGTAGCTTAAAGTACCCGGAAGACAGAGATTTCTATTCAACTCTTTTCAAACCACTAAACCCTATGATTGAATCTAAAGTCATATAGGACAGCATAGTTCAATCACAGGTCCCCTGGATGCCATTCAGTCAGTAGGAAATCCTTCACCCAGCCCTTGACTCAGCATGAGTGTAACCACACCATAAGATCAGAAGAACTCTTTACTGAGAAAGATTATTATCTCTTTGAAATATGTTCACAAAGCAAGGTCGAGTTAGAACACTGGCCCAAGCCTATAGGGATTTGTTTACCTTCATTAAAAGCATCAATTTAAGGAGGAAATCCAGTCGTTTATAAAATATCTAAATGTGTGCCATCGGTAGGCAAGTTTAAGAATTTGAAAATGGCAGCATTTCCTTACAGATTCATTACATGAGGCTGGTCGCTTTATGTGCAAATGAAATTTTTAAAAAAGCATTAAAAACTGGATGGCTGGACAGTATTGTGTCAATTGTCCATTTTTTTAAAAAGGAAACAGTTGCCAGATGCTGTAGACCATCCATCATCCTGACCAGCTCTCTCTCTCATTCCTTTCTCTTTAGAGTTGAAAATGGTGCAATTATTCTGTTATGCCTCACAAAACAGTAAATTATCTCCAATTACTGTAAATTCATAGTAGCAGTAAAATGCTTGCAGAGAAGAACATTCTCCCCATGGCCATCTTGAAATTTATTAGAATATCATAAAATTATAAATCTGAAAGGAGTTTCAGAAACATGTTTAGCCCTGTTTGTCTTGCCTCTGGGCAGGACTGTGCTACAAATGATTCCAGAGAAGCAGCTAAAGAAAGGATCCAGCAATTACTTCTGCTAGCTATGGGGTTCCATTACGTTTATATAGCGACAAATATTTCATCCCATATGGTACATTTCCTACATGTTTTCTTGTGTTGATATTCAGCTAAATTCACAAAAAGAAAATACATCCTAGCATCAAGATACAAGCGAATGATCTCTCAGCAGCAAATGAATAAATACATCAATCTGTGACCAACTTTGCCCACTTGAGCTTTGGAAAAGCTCTCCATTGCTTTGCCTTGATATTTCTCTCTTCATCAGAAAAGACGGCCCTGTCTACACAGACTTTTAACTACCTTAGAGGGAATATCAAAGTAGTATTTGAAGAGCACAAGGACAATCTAACCTTTGTGTAAGCCGTTTATTACTCCATTAGAACAATCAAGCAGGTAGAGCTCCATCTAGGGAGTTTGTTAAACATTAGCAAACTTTAATATTGTAATCAAAAAAAAATATTGGGGACTAGAAGATGTCAGTTATCTTGTATGAAATTTTAACACAATCTGCTTTTACTTTGTTGTGCATCTTACCAGATAACTTGACATCCGGAGCAGGCCCTTCTGTAATCTAAGATTGCCTTCAGTGTTTCGGAGATGCTCGGAAATTGTACTCTATCAAACAAGATATAGTAAATCCCTATGCCCTTTACCTGAAGGCTTTAGAAAAAGAAGAATAAATGAATTCAAAAATTATTCGAAGGAAAGAAATAGTAACGATCAGAGTTAAAATAACTGAATCAGAAACAAGGGGTGAGTGAAAAGTTAAGCAGGCTTGGCAAGCACTTCCCTGTGCTCTGAAAGCTAGGAGGGAGGAACGTCCATGGAAGTGAGAAGTCCAGCATACAGACTTAGAAATTAGATCTCTGTTTGATGCTTACATCTGGAAAATATCAATGATTATCTAGATTTTGGCTCTTGAAACAGGAATACCCATAGGTTAGAATAAAGATCGAGATAAATTATGGAAATTAATATATAGCCAAACAAGCTGGTATTCAATACATGTTTACAGTTCCTAATGCTTTTACTGTTTGTAGTATTAGTGTGTCCTTTTTTACTTTCTTTTTATTTATTCGTCGTCTCTTTTACATCTTGTATCCTGATCCCTTTCATCTCCCTGTCCCTTCGTAACCACCCTCTGCCCTTGCAACTCCCCACAAAATAAAATAAAACTTAACAGAAAAGAAAGAAAATGGGGTGGGCGGGAGAACGTGAGAGGGAATCTGTAGTGGAACACAGTGAATCACAAGTATACCATTTAGTCCAGATATCTTTACTTGCAAGTGTTCATTGCAAAGAGTCCTTGTTTTGGTTCAAGGCCTGTGGTTTCTGCTACCCTATCCATACTGTGACTCCTCTCGGATATTCTGTTGGTGCTCATTGTCATGGAGATCCTGTAGCTTTAAATTTCAACAGGCCTTGAGAAGTCTCAAAACATGACAGAGAAATATTAATGTTTCCAAGTATTGATTGGGGTTTTACACCATCAGGGATGTATGCAAGATTTAAGAAGACTCACAAAACCTAATAAATGAAAGACGGCTGGAGAGATGGCTCAGCCATTAAAGACTAGGCTCACCGCCAAAACTATAAGGAAAAGACAGAAATGCTCTTACTTAGACCCAAACTAGATAAATGAGAGACGCTTAGCTTACAGTGTCGATAGAGCTGACCCAACTTGAGTCATCTGGGATCTGAACCCAAGACTTCTGAATCTAAAATCAGTACTTCATTCACTTAGTCTTCAACCTCCTTCCAAGGTCTCCTGCAGCTTCAATCACTTACATTATGGCATGTTTTGAATTTCCATAGTGAGTTATTGTCACACAACTATAGAATAATTGTTATATTGTCTCACAGGGTCCAAGAAAATGTATCTTTGCAACTTAGTAAATCTGAGTTATCCTCCAAAGGGCTCCATGAGAAAATTGTTCCTCTAAGCAGGACTGGCTTCTGCCCAGGATCCTATGAAATAGACATATCCCTGCCAATATGGAAGTGTCCAGGTAGGCATCTATAGGTATCGGTGGGTCGATGAGAAATGGTTTTGTAATATTGCAAAACCATTCTGTTCGAAACTAAGGATAAATTCTTAGGCTGCACGATAACTTCTTTATAAAAAAAAAATACTGTTATTGAAGAACATCCTCTACCAGCAATATAAAGAAAAAAAATAGAGAAAGGTTAAGGTCCCAGTAAAATCATTCATAGCCTAATTAAATTCCCTCTCCACTTTTTTTACTGTAATTATAATGTAAAAGGCATGCTTATGTTTTGATGCCTTGATACATATTGAGAAATACACTATTCTTAAGTGGGTTTTCCCTCTGCATTTCTCTGCCTTAATATAATGCAGTCATTATCCATGTGGGCCCACAGTGCACTGTGTTATATTCACCAACTGCTGTTCCGCACATTCCCTTGGCCAATTTATTTCAATTTCAGAAGGAGCAACCACATCCACAGTGGGTGACTGCTGACTGCGGTTCCACGCCATCTCTCTTGGAGAGCAAACTTGTATCAAACAAAAAGCCACCATGTACAAGCGTGGGTAAAATCAATCCCCCTGTTAGCAGCGGCCCTGGAGGCTGGTAGACCCTGGCTCTGGTACAATGGCTATGCTTCTATAGACAGCTCACCTGCCCTCCAGCACGGAACTGGTTTCAAATACACACAGTACAACATGTAAGCAAAAGAGCTGGGCAGTGGTAGTGCATGCCTTTAATTCCAGCGAATAGGAGGCAGAGGCAGGCAGGTTTATCTGAGCTCGAGGCCAGCCTGGTCTATAAGAGCTAGTTCCAGGACAGTTAGGAGAGTTACACAGAGAAGTCCTGTCTCCAAAAATCAAAAAAAAAAAAGTAAGGAAAAAGTAATAGGTTCTTAGGGATTAGTAAAACCAGTCATTGCACATGTGAGAACCAGGCCATACCTATGGCATTAGTAATGGAAGTCAGAGGTAGTAAATGTTGCTGTGTTCTATGGAATTTTAACTCAATCACTCTTAGGGATATAGCTTACACCTCACAGTTTTCTAAGTTGTGAACTGGGAGCCTAATTGTTCAGAAAATTGCCACCACCAACTTAAAATAGCTGTATTTACCGAATAAATATGTTCTGGGTAGATACGTGGGTAGGAAAATCGATAGCACAGTTTAAGTAGAGCCCACCTTCCATCCTTTTGACCTCTTTGCTCCTGTCTGCTCGACATTGTGATTCCATGTGAAAGTTTTTATCCTAGGAAAGAGGATCTAGACAGGGATCTGACAGCACATTTACCATTAGCCTCCATTATCACAGGCCACATTACATTGCACTTACGAATAGCATATTAGAATGACTCATTTTTTTCATCTAAGATGAGTATTTGAATTAATTGGATTATTGCTTAGTGTTGTCAAACTCCAGATTAGACTATGAATTGAATTCAGAAGCTAAAGATTCTAGTTTATATAAATATAGTCATAGGTATATAAAAACCTTCTACTGTAATTTTTCAAGTATCATATTGTTTCATGTAACCTGAATACTCAAGCCATTTCTTTCATGTCAAATACAATTCCAAAGCACAAATCTTCAGTAAAAAAAAAAAAACACATAGTATACTCTTTCTGCTCTCATTTAAAAAGATATCAAACTTGCTAGTTTTGAAGACATAAAACTGTAAAACCCCAGAGCAAAAATTAAGAAGGAGACGGGAACATTGAATGAGCAATACCGAGTCAAAACAGGGTGCGCATTATGGCTTATATTCAACACCATGGAAACTAAAGTAGTTCTCATCTAAGTTTAGAGATGCTCAATGATTTATGAAACCTACGTACCTGATCTTTTAAGTGCTCTACTCCACAGGCTTCTATTTTGAACAGTTTTTTTTTTTTTCTGTGCCGTGTAATTCACCCGGTTGCTCTCATTTTCTGGCTTGGTTTTAATGGCTACTTAAAGCTCTGCTTACTGTCAGTCCATTATTTTCTGAGGCCACTTTTGTGTGAAACCTCAGACCCATATGTCCAGCGGCCTCTTGAATCCCTTCGTGCTCCTTTCGCTTGGATACTTCAGCCTCCGGTATCTACTTTTACATTCCCTATCTGCTCTACCACTGATTCCTCAACGTTGCCCAAGTGCTTCTGGGAGAGCCATGTTACCCTTTCAGCCCAGCCTTCCTCATCCCTCATCACCTCTCCCTGCACTCCCCACGGGTCTTGCTCTCGGCCTTAAGCTGAGCCCTGTTTTCCACTGCACCTGGAGAAGTCTATTTAAATCCTGCAAATTTGTCATTCTTGTTTCTTCAAACCTTTAAGGGCTCCCAGTTTTCTGTAGGAAGCAGGCCAGGCGCCCCACCAAGACTCTCTTGGATCTGCCATGCCTTTCCTTCCAGAAAACCTCAGCTCCCCTCAACCCCTCCTGCTTTGTTCGCTTGCTATACCAACTTCTGACATAGCCTTAGTGTTTGAAAGTCATTAATCCTTCTTCCCAGAAGGTTCCGCTTATTTTCCTTCTCCCCTGTCCCTTTCTACATGATCCCTCTCCACTCCTTATGAACCAGCAAATACCACTGTCCTTCTCTGACCCATTCAACAATTCATAGTTCGTGTTTGTAAGGTTTTGATCTAGGTAGCCTGAGAGCTGACATTACATCACTGAGGTTTGAGCTTCCTGGGAACCAAATGCTTGAAAATGAACTCAAACCCCTTAGAACTGCAGAGGAGAAACAAGTCACATCATTTAGTCAGATCCCCTTACTTCCTAAATTAATTCATATGTTGTTGATGTTGTTGTTTTTCCTAAGCTAAATTACTTAAATAGCTTTATTCTCCCCTTGAGAAAGTACAGGAGATAATTAGACATCCTCCAAGGCACAGATGGGAAAATATCATCTCCCTTCCTCTTTTCTTAATCCCAAATATAGCCAGATGTAGTGCAGGTCCCAGCTGCCTCTTAAAGACTTACTCGGAACGACAGGATCCAAGCAATTGGGACAGCCACTCAAGCTTAGCTTTCCCATCCAGAAGTCTCCCCAGAAACAGTGAATTAAGCTCCCTAAATCCCTATCCAGTGTACCTCATAAGGAAAATACCTCCACCACAAAGAGATAGGCCTGTGCATGGGAAGGAAAGCCATTTACAAAAGGCAGAATGTTTTCTTGCAATGGTGTGAATACAGGCAGTTTAGGAAGATAGAGCAATTGATATCTGTGTATTCCTGAGAGCGTGGCATGGAAGACCATGAAGACCTGCTTAGGTGATCTTCTGGGTCCCTTTTTGAATTTTTATATTTGATACTCAGTGTTTTGAAGTCTGAGTATCATTCAAACGCTTCCCATGCATCTCTGGCGTAGACATCAGCTGAGTGAAATAGGAGCAATCAAAGAGAACCTATACTAAAAATTAGATTTTACCAAAAGTGATGTAATATGTCTGTGCTTTAATTTGTCAATTAAAATTTTCCATTGTCAGAGGAGGAGGAGTACTGGCACCTTCTGATGGAAACTTGTTGCTTTTGCACATGAAAATCTAATTCATGGAGAGACTCAGTAGCTCTCAAAATGGTCCAAACTGTATCAGCCTCCAAACCCAAGTTCCATGACCTCAGAGGGAAGCACACAGCTCCTTGCCCTCTTCCTCTTATCAAACTTTATTAATGTGATACACTGTTGATTGTAGGGTTTTGAGTCAGAGGAAAACACCCAGCCCCAACAAGTTTTAATGGAATTCTAGAATGTTGGTCCAGAATGTCATGTGCTTATATATATATATACATATATATATATATATATTCTAGGGTGGCACCTGTTTTTCTTCCAGTAAGCTGTCTGCTTCTTCCCCTTTCCTCTGGAAAACCTACCTTCTACTCATGATCATCATTGCGTTCCCATAACCACTTCTCTTTACCCTAGAATTTCCATATGTGGCAATTGAACTGCATGTAAGGCTTCCTTGTTCCCAGTCATTCCTGGACTAGGCACATGATTTGGATCTTCAGAAATAGTCTCTTCTGAAACATTTTGATATCTTTTGGATTTCCGCAATGTCTGATCTTTAATAAGTATAAAGTTCAAAGGCATCAAACAGACTTGTTTTATTTTAAAAAAAGGAAAGAAAGAAAGAAAGAAAGAGAAAATTGCTATTGAATTATCCTTTAGCTAAACCCAGAATCAAGCCCTTGGTCATAAAGAATGCTCTTCTACACCTGCATCCCAGTCCCACTTAGTGGCTTCCTGACATAACTCCCAGGGACAGGAGCAAGCAGGTCAGAGACTACTGACAAGCACTGAGTCTGATAGACTAGGGCACTTGGCTACCTTGCAAGCTGAAAACCAATGGAATACTTGAAAAACCATTTCTGGAGCCCGACTTAATTCCCTAAGGACAGACCTTGTATAGAGAATCCAAACCAGTATTTGCTTAAATATCATGAACCTGATTATATATTAATCATACTGTAATTTAAATTAAAATGTGATTTAAGCCAATTGGCTTTTATTGAATTCCTCCTGTGTAATAGTCATATATATACATATATATATACATATCTATGTGTGTATATAATATATATATATAATTAAAAACATTCCCTAGCAAGGGAGAATTTTTAAAACTGCACTTAACCACACATGCTAATGGAAGTGTTCCCCCCTTGTCACTGCTTTTAGCACTTTTCGAAGTGGCTGCCTTCCGTCTGTCACATTTCCTGGTAAGATTTATTTGATCCTTCAAATTATAGACATATTACACGTGTCTTGAGTATACTCTCATTTCCCCAACTCCATCAGTCATATAATTAGATATAAAGGGCTGTAAAGAGATATTCATTTCCTTTGAAAGAAGGTCAGTGGATTAAGTGTATGAACTTGTAACTAGTTATTAATGGTATCCTATAAAATGGAGCTCTTGCTGCATTTGAATATCTCTGATTCAGATTCCATAGGTGATTATTAAAGCCAGTTGTTTTCTAACCATGTTCTATTTGTATCATCTTGTGGCTCATAAATTGCGTCTAGCCACTTTGAGACATATATGAAGTACTGTCTTATTAAAGACAGTATATGGTGTTCAGTAAGTTCTTATTAAATACTAAATTTTTTCAGAAACATAGCTGTTATCATCCCCATTTTGCCTGAATCTCTACTTTAATATTATAATTATCAATCTGACTTGGTACATTATTCTTAACAAATGATACCATATCATAAATAAGGTGATTGTGAGCACCTATTATTAATAAAAATTGCTTCAGTGCAAATGAAGATTTATGCCAAGAGAGGACCATGACTCTACAAGAGCACTGTCAACCTTCCAGAATCTATGGCTATCTGCAGAAACATGTTTTTAATTTACTGTGATGGGAAAATGGAATTTGTTTTAAGTTTTTCCTACTAATATGTCAATTTTTGCACATGTTTCTATGAGGCACCAAGCAAGTTCCTTTCTATCTTAAATATGTATCACAGGCTGACAGCCTTGGCATTGGCTTTCTTAGCTGTGTGTTCAGCCCTCTGAGACATCGTATTGTCTTTAGAGGATACTATCAATGACACAGAGTGTACATTGATGTGCATGTATAAGGTGAGTGTGACAAAAAGAAACTAAGAGAACACGAAGAACCCTTAGCAAATTAAAATTGATTTTGAGATTCTTTAGCTAGCTGTTACTGTAGAGTCTAGTGAAGTAAGTTCTAGAAGAAACAAAATAGATACATATACTTTTAAAAAAAGCCCCTGAAAACAGTCAACTTCATTTGTTTCAGGAGGCATTCACATCACTTCCATTCTACAGACAAGCAAAATGAAGCTGGGGATTGAGTCATTGGTTAAAGGCTACACACACTATTACCAATAGCAATTCATAACTGCATCAAAAACATTTTGCTTATTTATAACTAGTTCATCGAGCAGCGCTTTTGTGCATATAATCTTACTTTATTGTCCCGTCCCCTCTAGCTGAAATAAAATCAAAGTAGTTTACATTAACTCAATTGCCAGCAGGTGTCTAAAGGTTTAGTTTTCCAATTTCGGTGTTAGATCATTATGAGCTCCTATTAGTAAATCCTGATAAATCTGAAACCGATCAATAAGGAAGGGCTTCGAAAGTCAATTCTCATTTAGTGACTAATTAGTTATGCTCGTTTTGATCCCACGATCCTTCCCGGATTGTCTCTCATTGAAAGTCAAAGGTGAAATAATTTCTGTAAAAGTTAGACCTAATTCATCTCAAATAAAGCCAAAGGTGAGGGGTGGAATTGATAAAATTGGAAGTTAAGCCACAGAAGAAAGAAAGGAGTGAGGGGAGGGTGGGAAGGAAGAAGAAAGAAAATGAGGGAGGGAGGGAGGGAGGGAGGGAGGGAGGGAGGGAGGGAGGGAGGGAGGGAAGGAAGGAAGGAAGGTTGGAAGGAAGGAAGGAAGGAAGGAAGGAAGGAAGGAAGGAAGGAAGGAAGGAAGGAAGGAAGGAAGGAAGGAGAGAGAAAAAGAAAAGAAAGAGACAGGAGAGTGACGATATGCCGTGTCTCTCTACCCTACTGTGATTTCTATAGGAACAACTGAAAACAAAACCTTGAACCTTGGTTTATCTGAGGAAGTATAACTATGACTTGATGAGTGTCACTGCACTTAGCAATTGCCATGTCACAAAATTTAAATCCTTGGATCCTTGAGAAAAATACAAATAATTAAAAACAGCATTTAAGCCGGGTGGTGGTGGTACATTCCTTTAATCCCAGGACTAGGGAGGCAGAGGCAGGCACATCTTTGTTAGTTTGAGGCCAGCCTGGTCTACAAAAGATAGTTCTAGGACAGGCTCGAAAGCTACAGAGAAACACTATCTTGACCAAAAAATAAAACATTTAAAACATAGCAAATTTTTGTTTATTTTCTTCTTTTTAGTTCAGGGCTTCATTCTTTTGTGGCGTACATGACAATACAACAGAAAGCCTTCAGAGTTCTCAGTTCATTTGCACAAAAAATAAAACTATAAAAAAGTTCCTTCAAGCATTCCAATATTAATCAAGCTTTAATAAGTATGTCATGCTCCAAAACCAAGGACACTCATTCTCCCAGAACAGGCAGCCCCTGCTTCCTACCAGTGTCTGCACAAAGGCTTCCTGAGTGAAGAGGATTTTCATGACTTTCAAAATCCCCTTGCCATCTTTGTCTCTTATTTTCTCAGAGCACTTGTCCCCATGGAACATCTGTTTGTTTAATATCATTCTCGTCATTTAATTGTAAGCATCATTAATCCAAGACTTTCTTTTCTTCACTACTACAAAACACGGAGGATGAATTCAGAGGTACTTAGTTCAATATGTGTGATTTTTAAATGGGTAAACAATAGAGACTGTTGTCCAGGACACCAAAGCTCTGATTAAATATCAGAGAGGAATAAAGATAAAGGTATTGAAGCATTTTATATCTTTAATATACAATATGCATTATAATGTATAAGATGTATGCAGAGGTACAGTATTAACAGTATTTGATTGTGTGCTAGAATGATCCCTGAACTCCAGTGAGTTTGCCCCTTTAGAAGATTTACATATGCAGTCTCAAGTGATCACATTCTAGGTGTGTATCTGGACACCTCAAAATATTGTTGCTAGCAACTGTTTCCAACCATCAATAATACAGAGCCCAAGATATTCCAAAGTTACTACATGAACAGGCATGACGGGGAGAGAAAAATCCAGGACCAGGGATGCTGATTCATATCTTGAACATAAGCCTACTATTAAGTGAAGATTTCCAATTGCATTGACTCTGTGTTTGCAAGTCAACCCTATGACATCATGGCAAATTCAGAGAGTCTCTAGCTTTCGATCTGCGAATTAGTACCCTGGACAAAGTACTCTTTTGTGCCATTCAGATTACAGGAGCTTTTTATTTGAGAGTACAGTTCACAAGAAGATTGTCAAGATTCTGCTGATGGCATCTCTCAGGACTAAATTTGCTTTGCACATTTAAAATGGAACCCCAAGATTTCTTATTAGATTCAACAGAATGAAAGATCAGAAAACTAGTGAGATTTACAGGAGAGGAAGTGATTCATCCAAAATAATATTGGATCATGATGAAAGAGATATTTATGTTGCTTAATAGTATTTCTATGAAATATCTAGCCAGACAGAGAGAGAGTACTGATAGAACAATCTCATAAGAATGGGTACATAAGGGATGGATAGTAGTTAGACACAGAACAATCAGAAAAAGTGGAAAAGGGGGAACATGATGGATAATTAGTAGTCAGAAAGGCAGATATTTTAGACATGGATGAAGAGACATGAGCAAAAGATGTCACAGGTTGAGCATGACATAGAAACATCATGATTTGAAACTGCGCCTGTTAGTGATATAATGGAGTTTGTGATGAATATTTGACAAACCAAGTACTGGACATGACCGCGGATGCTTTTCTCATGCTTTGTAGAAGCATTAATAAACATCAAGAGAGAATCCATTATAGACTTTGCCTGCTTTCTCATTCACCATAGTTGATTTTTTAACTTACTAGGTATTAAAGTCAGCAGAGAGTCAGTGGATGCTAAGAGCACAGAATATTGGGAAACTCTGGGGTTAGACTTTAAAATCTAGATCAGATTTCCTGGCATCTTCTAGTGCAGCACACCAAAATCAGAAAACAGGGGAGGCGCTGTCAAAGACTTCTGATACAATGAAACTGCTTGAGAATGCATAAGAATGTAATTTTTTTTAAAGGAACAGTTATTTGCATGGGATATAAACCTCTGCCAAAAATGACTCAATCTGGAGAGATTATAAATGTTTGCAGAGATAAATTGTGCAAATGGGTAAAGCCCTGTGCAAATGGACACATGGATAGAATTTTACATTCACCAGCAATGTAAGAAGCATTTTCAGATTAAAAGTTTGCTGACCCTTGACAGAAATACTCAATAAAAAGTCAACTTTTCAGTTTTACATTAAAACAGAAAATTTGATAAGATTGATCAGGGATTACTGAATATATAGCAACCAAAGAATAACTTTATGCTAATCTAGAAAGAATTCCTTCCAACAAGATCTTTTTTCCACAGTGAGAGATAACTAAGTGACAATATACGCAATAATATGAGTTATGTTTGAGAATTTTAGGATATACTAAAACAAGTTTAAATTAGTAATTGTACTATTCCATTTCTCAACCTCCCTAATGCTGAGACCTTTAATAAAGTCTCTTATGTTGTGCGAACCCCCCATAAAATTATTTTTGTTGCTACTTTATAAGTGTGATTTTGCTATTGTTATAATTGTAAGGTAAATATATGTGTTTTCTGATGGTCTTAGGTGACCCCAGTGAAAGGGTTGTTCAACCCAAAAAGGGGATGCAACCTACAGATTGAGAACTGCTATTCTGTAACAGACTTTCCTTTGAATACATTAGAGCATAGACACTCAGAATAACACCTCTTTACATGGATATCACTTTCCATTCTTGCAATTCTGTCTATTTTCTCTAAACTCTGAGACTCATGATGATAATCTCTTTAGAAACTATAATTTTCCATGAGTTTCTCACACTTATTTTTGCACGTCTTGGGAGCACAGTAATTGACTGCCATCGTTCCGTATTATCTTTTCAAGAATTTTGTACGTCAGACAGCTTGAGATCGCCACCAGTACTTAGGTTCATCTCATAATAAAAATGAGTCAGGTTTTTTCTGTGTTGTTTTCTATGCTGTGATAGAAACCCTTACGTGCCCAGTATCCGCCCAGCCTATGGCACACCATCCCCACAGGGCTTAAGATGTCAAGTACAACTTCCACAAATAAATCTCATGCTGCTTGTTATCTGTCGTCAAGGGCAAAGACTCTGTCTTTGACCTAAAAGCCTCAAGTCTTCTTCCAGTACTCATAAATTTAGAGCAGACTACGATTACCTTACATGTAGTACAAAAACTCCGCCCCTTCACATATGATAGGGCAAAATCTCTGCAAATGATCATTCTACTGATTATATTAATTTCAGTTATATCTCAGGGTATTTAATAAAGATCCAGCGGTACCCAGAAGTACAGGAGTAGACTCAATCAAATTCTCTCCTTTTTCTTTAATCCTTGGTTTGCTTGTGGATAAAGTAATCATGGGAAGGGAGTGATCTGATCTTTTGAGCTCTGCATTATTTTCAATTATTTATATCTTGTCTCTCATTTTTAATCAGACTTGTATAGCTTGCATAGAACAACTCTTAAACGAACGAATATTGAGTTGAGACACCCTTTAGAGGTATTCTACTCTAGAAAGTTCCATTATTACATCATAGCCAACCCTAAAAATACATTGAAGGGAGGGCTTCAGAATGCTTGAGCTTTTTAATCTGAATGTTTATTCTTAAATGTAATTATACAGTATATATGTATATATACTATTATAAGTCAGACACTAACATATACAACACCTACAAAGTATAGTATGCAACCATTGACCTTAAAAACGCAAGCGGTATATGTTTCTTTAAAAAATAAACATACACTGATACAGATTTTTCAACTGTCTTTAAGATAGACAGTTGGAAATGAGTCACTTGAGATAATCTGCTTTCTCAACCAGAGATGCAAAACAGTAACAGTCTTAACAACACTGCTGTTAAAAAAGTCAAAGAAGTTGAACACGAAACTGTAATGATTGAGTTGAGAAGTTTTATTCTTTTCCGGTTGTGAACCCATGTTAGCGGTTGGAGTTCTCTAAATTCTGTGATCATCATATATTACCTAAGCAAATAAATTCTGTGATCATTTGGGGTGTGGCTAATCATAGTGGCTTTTATTTCTGTTAGAAGTTGTTACATATAACTTGGGTTTCTTTGGCATTGCTACTCTTGAGAAGGAAGAGTCAGGTCTGAACTTTGAAATAACTAACCAAAATGGGGAAAATAGAGATAGAGAGCTATGAAGGATTAATATGAAAGAAGAAATATAGAACTCAGTGCATAACTCAAGTATAAAATAATAATTCCCTACATATCAGTGACTAGAAAAAATGATGACAGTTTTGTTTTAGAAACGAATAAAGTATTCTTTAAATAATAATATAAGGAGGAAAATTGCATGAAAATCAATCAGAGAAGCCAATTTGGAAGAAAAATTCTATGAGCACAATTTTTAAAAGTTCTAATTTAATAAAAGTCCAATTTTATTTTATCATTGTTCTTTAGCTGCCAGTTTGTATCCTAATGAAAGGAGAGAAAGAAAGGGTATAGGTTTGGGCGGGTGAGAAATTCAGGAGGATGTGGGAGGAGTTGGGTGAGAGCAAATCATAATCAGAATATATTTTAAGAAATCTATTGTTATTTTTAAAAAGTTTTAATTTGGAAAGGCAGCTAACCCAAAGAATACAACCACAATGACTATGTCAAAATTCAAAATGGAAGCATATCTAGAAATATAAGTTTACTAGTCATGTTTGTTCAGAGGTTGCAAGCATCATGTATCAGAAAATATCTGTTATTCTTCAATCTGGAGTTCTCAAGTCATGCTGGCAATTTCCTGCCACTCTTTCCAACAACAAGTCCACCTTGTGACCCAGTAAATTGTTTCAATTCTTGTACGCTGCTTTTTTTTCTTGTAGTAGAGTGTCAAGCTTAGAGTGGCCTTTCCTTCACATGGGCAAGTCTTAAAATGACATTGTGTATATGCAAACTGAATAATTATATGTTCCTCTACCTGAGAAATATGGAAGCAAGAAAAAATAATAAATCATTTCTTCAATCAATGTGAGTAATTCAAGCCTACAAAGGTGTATCTGAATTACTGTAAAAGAAAAGGCGACCTGACAATTTCTGTTTGATTGTAGGATGTATAGCATCATCAAAATGACAAGGTAAATGCGGAGAAACATTTTTTCTGAGTGTTGGGAGAACTGACTGGGTATTCAGCAGAAGCTAAATGAAAATGTCAGGGTAACGGTGAAGATTTTGCACTTTAGCACACTCTGATGATTGGTACAAAGCGAGATTTGATTGTAGCTTCAAGAAACTAGAAATTTGAACTTTCAAAGATATTGCCTGGCTAGAATGCTCTCCTATTTTGCATTCAGAATTTTATTGAATATATACATTTCAATGTCGTGTAATGAGACGCTCCATTGAACAGACTGAATTCCTAAATCACTTTTTTTTCTAGATTTATTTCTAATTGAGTATAAACTCATTTGAGGCTTTTTTTCCCCCAAAGCTGTAATAAGTAGGCAACAGGGATTCAATGACCAGATTTAATGTGTGTCCCACAGGGGTGGCCGTTTTGAGATGTTTTCAAAAGTCTTCCAATGTGATACAAGTGATTGACATGAGCTGAGGTCTGGTGGGAGAAGTAGACAAAGTGGGAGATGATGATGAAATAAACACTGCATGTCATGAGGCATGCCTTTAACCCAGGCACTCATGGTACAGAGGCGGGAAGAACAGAAGGCCAAGGTAATTCTTGACTCCATAACAAGTTCAAGATCAGCCTAGGCTATATGAGACCCATATGTCTCAAAAAAATAATTTCTAAAATTCCTAAGTTCCAGGAAACTAATATACACCTAAGGGACTGTGTTTTATACCTGAATACACAGCCTAGAGATTTTAATTTTTATCATCGTGCCAAAAGATGGTGAATTTGTAAGCCTCCACAGGTACGTGAATGACTTGATTTTGTTATTTATTTTATAATATGTGCATAACAGAGCTTTGTGCTGTATGCCTTAAGTGAATGCAATTTTATTTGTGAATTATTTCTCAGTGAGGCTTGGAACAAAATAAACTAGGTTTTGTGACATCATGAGGCATTTATGAAATATTATTTAATTACTTTGTTCCCATTGCAGAGTCATTTTAATGAGTTCATTTGTACATTATTGGTGCGCTTATCAAGATAACTGTGATATAGCCTTGTACCTAAGAAGAAAAGACTATAAACAAATATCCAAGCTACTTGGGAAGAAAATTTAGGCACTCATAAAATAATTCTAGACCATTTCATCCTTTGAAGAAGAGTGAGAGCATTGTGAGGAAATAGCCCACTGACTGAAAAGAGCATCTTCCTCTTGGTGGAAAAGGTACATTCTTAGAACATCAACTTGAAAATTCTGTGACTTTACTTTTAGGGGCCTATGGAACCAGAAGACAGTAGGGAGTAAATCCTCTGTGGTTCTTTTGACACAAGCAGAAAGGCAGAGAAATTCGATGCATTCCCAAGGGGTTGAATTTCTGAGCAAATAATGTCCTCAGAAGAATAATTAAAATAAGTGGCTAATTAAAAGCTCTTGCTTTATGAATCTGAAGAAGCAAATCAAAATGGAATGCTCTCAGCCTGAATCACACCATTATTAAAAATTCCCAAACAACAGCTTGCTACCCAACACTTTCTAAAATTTACAGAATGTCTAAAAAGAAGGTATTGGATTGAGTTCAGCTTACACTGGGGGAAAAAAAAGAAATATATCTACCTTCAGAATAAATTATGGCTTTCCTATTGAAATGCTTATTAAAGCCAACTCCCTGTTTCAGTTTATGGACATCATATCATCTTCCTTCTGTGAGAATCTTCGTATCAGTATCTGTTTTATATGTTCTTAACATAACACTATACAACAAAGTTGTTATTTTAAGGATCCTATTTTAACAAAGGAGGGTAAAAAGCCATGCGAAAGTTAAGTAGCTTGTCCAAATTTCATCTAATCGTGATCACTGAGGCTGGCATTGGAACATTAAAGGACCCACCCAAAGCCACCTTCTTAACTGTCATCTTTCATGGTAATCTTGACCAACAGTACATTTCAGAAATACATATAAATGTATTCAATCAAACAATACCCTATTTCCAGTGACCCCTAATGTCTATTTTTATTACCCATTATTTTAATACAATTCTCTTAGTTCCCAACAATATGATATTCTAATGACATTTTAATTGACCATAGTGACTACTGTACCCTTATAATTTCCACTTTTGACACATTCTTCAAAGCGTTCTCTGATAGTATTTGGTTTGGGTCAGAAATCTATTGTTTCCATTAAACCAGAAAAAAAAAATCTGTCAAGCAAAGTAACTTCATGTCCACGTAAATCCCCTAGATCGAGAAGAAAATAATTTTCTATGATTCTCATTAATTATAATGACAGTTGGTCGATACGATCTAATAACTTCTCCTTCTGAATATTAAAATTGATTTCCTCTCTGGTTTTAATTCTACCAATATTAACATGCCTGGGAAATAAGTAAAATCACAGACTACTTCTACCATTTCATGTTAGAAAAGTAAGGGTGGTCGCTTGTTCTCTTCGCGTCATCTGTTTTCCCAAAATGTTATCCCTGTGCCTTTGCATTTGCCATTCCATAAATTCATATTTTACAGGCAGTATAACTGGAATGAATTTGGACCTGTAAGTTCATGTCTGTTAGCTCATTATTAATTCAGCCATCTCGTAAAGCAGCTATCATTATGGAGAACAACATAAAAGTCCTGTGGCCCCAGAGAATTTCAGGAACTCTCAGAACTCATAAATTATGGCAAAGGCTGCTTCTAAATCAGGAGTGTCTGTCTCGTAATACTACTTTTTTTTTTTAATTTTGGAAATTATAATTGCATTTCCCTGACGTGGGATGTCCTTCTGTATATGTGTCGCTTTTATTGGTTAATGAGTAAAGCTACTTTGGTCTATGACACGGTCAAATATAGCCAGCCCAGAAAAGACAGAGAGGGAGGGAGGGAGGGAGGGAGGGAGAGAGAGAGAGAGAGAGAGAGAGAGAGAGAGAGAGAGAGAGAGGAGGGAGAGAGGGAGAGAGGGAGGAGTCAGGGAGATGCATGTATCTGCCTCCGAAGGAGACAGATGCACAGAACTTTTGTAGACCACAGCCTTGTACCGGATACACAAATTTATAGGAATGGGTTAATTTAAGATGTAAGAGCTAGCTAGAAAGACACCTACGCTATTGGCCAAACCATGTTGTAATTAATACAGCTCTTGTGTGATTATTTGGGTCTGAGCCGCCAGGAAACAAATGTGCAGGCTCCGCCTACATTTCCCTCTTCCCCTAACATTTAAAAAAGAAGGCAGGGAGGGGAGCAGAGAAAAAAGGTAGAACTCAATAAAAATCAATTTAAAAGAAGGCACCTTGCCATCTCCAAATGTATCCTTTAAAATACTGAAAACTGAAAGTTTAACTATGAAAAGTAAAGTCTTGAGCTCACTAAATTTTCCATTTGTGCTTTATGGTTATTTTAATGTGAGTCTCTGATTTGGGAGATACAATTCAAGGAAGCTGTAATTCTGTACCTCTTTCTTCACTTGCTCCCTTCCGCAGTGACCTTTGTCCCCTGCTGATCCTCTCCAGCTTCTGGATGTATACAGGGGACACTGATTTGTCGCTGGCTGTAGAGATCTCTGTCATTTCCATCCCCTTGCACAAATCTCCTTGGTGTCATGTTGTTAGCGGATATTTATTCCCCTCCTGCAAGCAGTCACACATAAAAATAAGATCATAGATATTCATGTCCTTTCTCAAACCCCAACACACACTGATTTAACCATCACATCTTTCATAGATATTTATTTCCCTATGACACAAAGAGCAACATAAAAAATTAATATGGATTCCCCTGATCCTGCCTCTAATCCAAACACCATTCACTAGCGCTGGATGATAGAGACAAGCTGTACCTCTGAACCCCAGTGACATTTCAATATTTAACTTCCATTCCATGGCTCTGCAAACCTTCGTGCTGTACACAAAAATGAACTACTAAAATACTAGTCATTTAAATGGAAAAACAAGAAGTCAATTGAAACCAATAAAATTTCATGTGAGATTTGGGGGGAATGCCTACAGCAATTTACATTCTGATCACCAAACTTATAGTTTTCACTCTCCTGGAAAGAGTTATGAAATTATCGTTCCATGATAGAAGTTTTAATTTAATTTCACTGCCTCCCTCAGTGGACTAACTATAACTAGTAATCTATACATATTTATGATTTATTGTCCTAATTTATTAACAGATCTCCCTTGCTTCCATGTATATCTCTTCTTTTAATCCTTTCAGGAAATCCCTTGACCTTCTTCTCAAGGCTTTCTTCCTCCTTTGTAAAATGCAAACTTTACCCACAAGTATGTAGAAGTATTAAATAACAGTGATAGACATTACATACTGTACATATATATTATACATATATCAGTGTCTATCACATGCCGAGTAAACTTGCCCTTATTTTTGTAAATTTGACTGGGTGTATATGTGTATACTTACATATTCTATATTTTGCAAGATTTTCACTTAGAGTGGATCATAGGTAACAACAAGTAAATATAAATTTTAAGAAAGTGGAAAGAGCTCACCATCCAAGACAAAAGAGTATTTTAAATGTATTTCTAAACACCAGATTTTACCCACAATCCCATGATGCACAACATCTCAAAATATTAAATATTTTTAATGTTTCCTATCATGAGAGATAACCAGTTTCATTTCATCTCAGAACTGCCTATGTCTCCCCAGCCATGTTTACACTCGCAATGCCTAAACTTATGTCGTATGTCTTTTGGATCATCCCAGAGCAAAAGGAATCCTGTGTGCTCGGTCCTCGGCCTCCTGCTGTGGCTCAGTGTCTTAGTTTTTCTCTTTCTTCGAGTTAAAGGATGAAAAGTTGATGAGCTTGAACCTGAAAATGAGAAGAAGGCTTGAAATGATAACTTAGAAAGTAAGGATGAAGGGGGGGGGCATCTATGGAGGATGCAGAGATCTAGACATCCATCTAGGAGCTCCGTTTTAGTCTAGAAACACAGGAGCTCCATTCCAGAACTTGCCAAGGTTGAAAGGGCAATAGATGAAAGTCTTTTCCCCCATTTTGTTTCATCTTCCTCCTTCAATAATGGTTTTTGACTGTGTCCTTTTGTAGAAACCTGAATCTCTGTGAAGAGGTTTTGGAGGCATAAAATGAACTCCTGGTTCCTTTTAGACCTAGGAATATAATAGAATTCCCCGTAGTTATTTTTAACCCAGCACACTTTAAAAGAAAAAAAAAACTACTCTGATAATTAAGAGTTACATAAGCACTCATCGTGTGTGGGCATCGAGTCAATTTTAATAGTACTTTCTGCTAAATGAAATGGTTAGTTTCCCTGTCTGTATTTTCTTTCATATTAACTCCTCTCAACTACTGAGATAAGCTTCTGAAACCACTCGCCATGGAACAGGATGAAGAACTGGCTGGGCTTACGTCCCTCCATTATCAAATCATAGACACAAAATAATTGCCGCTTTCTGGACAGTGTTGAAGGTGTTTAAGGTAGGCCATGTAGTGACAGGAAAAGACACACTCTACGGAGAGCACTGATTGACATAGCAAGCACGCCGAAGTTAATGGGCTACCAGTGACTCTGCACAGCAGGAGCCGATAGGCAGCATATGGCTTTCTCCTTGGCCCAGCTCCCCTGGGCAGCGTGCAGCTGCTGGAGACACTGTATCCGGGGAAGGCACTGCTAGTGTTAAGGACGCAGCCAAGTTCTTGCTAAGTCAAAGCCTTTCAGAACACCAGGCACAGAGTATATTCCAGGGAAGCTCAAGCTGATAACCTGGGAGCTTTCGCTAAGAGGCTGCTCATCAAATTCAGATTCTACGCATTCTACAAAACAGGCTACTGGAAGTCTGCATCCTCCTCTAATGAAAACAGGTCCTGTTTCCCTTTAGAATCTTTCCCCCTAGGATTCTGGTATCTACAAATGCTATTTTTCTAAAAGAGAACCCTTTGGTACAGGTTTACTTGCATGCTTTCAGTATATAGTGGAGCTAATGGTGACAACAGATTAGCTTTTCTGAAAAAACGCTTTTGTTTTTACTTTGTAAGAACTCGGGTGTTTGAGACAACTTGAATCCCACCAGACACTTGACTGCAGCCATCAAGTTCACCTGAATTAGAAATGCAGAATTTCAGATCAAGATCTAGTTGGGGGGAAAAAAAAGTACCAAACTACTAAATCATCATCTATAGACATGAGGATCAAGAACTGCTTTTTCAGACTCGTAGGTGAGCTCGTGTATACTGGATCCTAACTGTCTTAATTCTTTCCCAGTTTGAGATTCTGTGTGATTTCAGGGGAGAAGGTAATAGGCTAGCATGTTGTCTTCAGCCTCCTATCAGTTTCTCTTTCCTTCCTTCAGAAGAACAACAGTAACGTTAATCATCGTTTGGTATCACCTGTTGGCTAGTCACTACCGCAAGTCAAACACTGCTTGCCTATATCTGAGTCAGCTCGACAGCGGAGCCAGTCTGCATGAAGGCAGTTAGGTTTCCAAAATGTTCATCATGGAAAATTTAGGGCAGCTTTTCCCCCTTGGCCTTCTGCTGTGAATTTTGTTAACACAAAACAATTTTTTTTTTGGTCTGTAGAAATGAGTGCATACACCATCTGTTTCCCTGCAGATATCAAAGTTCTATATTGCTCTTCATTCGACAACAAATATTTATTTCACCCTTCCATATGATATTTATTCATCGACATGTCACTTCTCATCCATTCGCTTTATCAAATCAGATTCGATATATAAACTGGGGCCTAATCTAGTCTTCACCCTTCATTTTGTTCCTTCGGCACAGGGAACTTTAAATTTTAATATTTTGTAGCACTCTATGAATTCTTTATTTCTTCCCAATTGTGACCATTTGGAAATAGATAAATAATGCATGTTTGTACCTTTGCCATTTCTTAACTGGCTAATTTAACAGGTGAGGTATGGCATATATAACTGTTGACAAAATACAGTCGATTGCTAGTATAAGTAACCTGCTTTGTTTTCTCTTTATTATATTGTATAGCATATGATTTAATACATTTGAAAAACGAGTAGTTTAGTATAATGACTTTACATTTAATAGCCTGAAATAAGCAAAACTAAGACTTATCTAGCATTGCCATTGAAGAAAGGGATTATGATTGGATCAAAAGGCAAAAACTGAAAATTGCTATATCCATAGTACTTACTTGGCCATGAACGAGTAGATATTGTCTATCTTAAAACCAAATACAAGCTTCTAATCAGCAGTACTCTAGTTGACATAATTAAGTTGGCCTTGGGTATGGTATTCATTGCTTCCAATGCTCTCAGAAATTTCCTGGAGCTTATTGAGCCCATATTTTCTAAGAAGCATCATGGGGCTGCAACAGCGCATTGCATCCAGATGCATAATTCATTAGGTTAAACAGTGTATGTCATTGACTTGGGTTGCTTTCTTCAGGGTGCTTCCGGAGTGCATCAGGACCCAGTTTAGCTAGCAGCGGTTTGCGATGCAGAATTAGCATATTGTTTCTCAGGGAATGCCCTTGAATGTGCTTCAGTTGCTGTCATAGGGGAGGCATGAGCAGAATCGCTGAGAGCCGGTGAAGAACAGGGCTTCTGGCAATGCGCAAGTCTTATACATACGGCAGTGGCGGGCTTGGCATCTCTAAAAAGCTCCTCAGGAAGTGTCAGAATCGTTGCTGAATGATTAAGGAAGAGATGGTGTATGCCAATATTGCGCCTGGGGCCTCAAAGGTCACTCCCATTACAGCACACTTGTACCTAAATCCAACGGAAGCGAGGGCCCCTCCTGCCAGGTAAGCATCTCACCCCGACTACTAATGTGTGAAACTTACAGGCAGAGTATCATAAAGGAAGTTACGCTGCGTCTTTGCGCTACAAATTCAAATTTTACATCATTTACATTTGAAACCAGCTTATTATGTGCATTTTCTAAAGGAGATATCGACATAAATAAATATAGGCCTGTTTCAGGTAAACAAACTGGAAATAAAGCCAGGGGAACAGAAAAAGAAAAACAAGCATGCATGTGCAGTAACCACGAGAGACCACACAGTGTGACTTTTTATTAATCTCACATGCCAGGAAACACTCTCTTACCAAGATAGATGGAACAGAAGTTTTTCATTTGGCAAATTGCTTGCAGGTGAGGAAAAATTTAATCAATCAAATGCAAGCATTAGTAAAAAGAGAAATAAAGAACTCTGGGCACAGCTCAATCCCATATGGATTGTCATGTGTCTTCTGAATCACCAGATAACATGGTTGTCATTACTTTTATTTCCTGAGAACCAGGTTCTCTTTAGGTGTCTATCACTTATTGTTAAAATATACATGTGTATGAGTCTAAGATCTACTGTTCTGTAACAGAGAATGGTTTGTTTATGGGATTCAAGCAAGTGTTGGAATTCTTAGAAGATGATAACTTTTGTATACAGCAAACTGAAAGAGACACTGTATGGGGGCACTCCCCTGTCTCTCCAATACAGCCGAAGGCAACAAGTTAGGTTCCAGTTGTGTGTCAACAAATGAGAATCAGACTTATTAACAAAACGTTA
Organism: Microtus pennsylvanicus; assembly: GCF_037038515.1. Lineage (NCBI taxonomy): Eukaryota > Metazoa > Chordata > Mammalia > Rodentia > Cricetidae > Microtus > Microtus pennsylvanicus. The sequence continues at coordinate 19,196,655 of NC_134598.1, forward strand.
AACCCTACGTTATCTTCACACAAACTTACAAGACTATCATTTTTTTAGGAGACTTTATGTTTCAAAGGGAAAAGATGGTTGGTTAGTAAACCAGTTAGTAAAACAGTTTCCTCTGATGATATTCCAGAAATTGATTGTTAAAAGCAGGTTCTATTAAGATCTTTTCACGTTGCTAGGAGCAATTGTTACCATAGGAACAGTGATACGTGTAAGCACCGCTTACACATGCATAACACATAACCAGAAAAGTAATATAATTTAAATGCCTTTAAAATATTAAAATAATAGATGGTGTATGTGTGTGTGTGTGTGTGTATGTGTGTGTCTGTTTGGTGTCGTGTAACTTATTAAGCCATCTTTTAGGCAAGCATGAAAAAATTCTCCTCCTGGCAGTTTTCATTAGTTTATATCCTCATCACTTTGTTACGCTGAAGTTTTCTCTTTTGTTGGCAAAGAAGCAAAAACGCGTTAGTATTCTGAACCGTCATTATTCCTACATGGAACATTGAGTCCCAGCAGCAGTGGGTACTCAGCCTTGATGGGACTGCCGTAATCACACAAGAAAATCAAAGAAAACATTTGCCCCCGCGACACTGAGAAGTCATGCTTCTCCCACAGCCCAGTCATTTTCTCTTCAGTGGTAGTTTGAAAACACAAATCAGAGCATGGAGCCATGCTCAGTTTCCTCCAATCATGCTTTTTTTTCTAGTTTCTCGCAAACACACTGGTCAAACTGAGAAGCTGAAATAATCCCGCACCTTCCCCTTCTAAAGAAGAGTTAATAAGATTTGGTGTACACAGACTAGCCACAATCCCTAGCACCGGTTGTTAAGTTCAGGCTAAAGATTTCTCCAATACCAAAGTATAGTTACATGAATTCTGGATTTAACATGCTAATGTACCCAGAAAACAATTGGGGCAAGAGTCTACATGCTATGTCCTCAGATCCACAAAATGCCTGTGGATTTCCTGGATTCCTGCACATCTGGGGTCCAGGGAGATACTAGGGAAGATGAAGAGCATTGTACTTGACCACATTAGACTTCTGCTAATGGCGCATTCATTATCACCTCCTTGACTTATCATTTCCTCCAAAATAGCTCATTTATTTTACTATAGGTAGAATTACTTCTTAATTTCTGTTGATAAAGTGTGTCGTCTATTACTGCAGCTCTCCAGTATTCTGGCAAGGCACTAAGCTTATTTCTCCTGAGTCCCAAAATCACATCAAAAAAGTAGAGTCAATAACCATGGCTGAAATCTATCCATAAGGATATAGCAAGTGCTTCTTTCGTGATGTAGAACACAGGCATAGGAATCCCGGCTGGCCTTCCTTGCTGAAGTCCACCTTATGTTTCCAATGGGCAGGAGTACATTGATTATCAGACTCCGCTGCCCACGCTAGGATGAGGAAAAGAGACTCTTTTTTAGAAGCACACAGTTTACAAGCTCCCGTGGTTCAGGTCACACAATCTTCACTTCCGAGTAACTAAAGTGGGCAGCACCAGGAAGTGTTTCTTGCAGTGAGTCTTTTCCCAGTAAGGTGCTGATGACTGCGCCCTAGGAAGACTCAAGTACCCCTCAAGGGCCTTCATGAAAAATGGTTTGTTTATTTCTGAGAATTTCGCTTGCCACAGGGTTAGCCAAAGGATACGCTTCCAATAAGCTTTGGTTTTAGAGAACACTGCTTCGGCCTCACCTTTTCTGGAGAGAAACAGCCTTGTGTCCACGTGCACTGCCAAAATCAAAACACAGTTTCCTCCCTTTGAGCTGTAAGTAGCTTACAGGCATGTGTCAAAGGTCTCTAACACTTTCAGGGATTGATATCTTGAGGAATGAGGTATAGCAAAGACATCAGGCTTTTCTCTGGTCCCGGACCCCTTGCTCTCCCTACAGATATCTTAGAAAAAAACAGGATCATAGAATCAACAATTTTCTAAGTCTTCATTTCCACATATAGAAAAGGGAGGATAATAGTCTTGCTTGATCATATCAGAGTGTTAATAAGGATACACACAACAAAACTAGAGTGTCTCTTTAACAGATGATGCCTTCTGCCCTTATAATTCACAGCGCAGTTAATGGGCAATTAGGTCACTATCTCTACTTGTTAGTTTTACTGGAGTTGACACTTAAACTTATTTTTCTTTGTAGCTCTCAGTCATGAGACTTTAACTTTGAGATCTCAAACTATTGTAGTTTATTGGTCTTTTCCCAATGTGGTGAAAGGATATGCCCATGGAATAAAAAAAAAAAACACACATATATAGCTGCATAGATAAATGTATATAACTACAAGATACAAAGAAAAAAATGAGTTCCTGACTACTCAAGGAGAAGAATTACAAAGATCTCGAAGACAGAAGTCAAAGTAAAAACCTAGTACTCCCTCGGTTTTGCTGTTTCCCATTGAAGAACTTAGTGAAGTCTTCATTTCTAATGAATGCTTTAAGTGGTAGACCTGTTTCTATTGCTCTTAAAAAATAACCATGAAATCCATAAACCTGACTGCCAAGGGTCTTTTCTGATGCTTAGGTCAAATTTTGTATTTTCATTCATTGGATTTTCTTATTACTAATTATGGCTATATTGTGGGTTTGATTTGCATGTGTTGATGACCACGCTGAAGGGTTGAATAACGCCTAGTCTTTATTAGTCACCTCAAAATATAGTTAAGCTTGTTTTCTTTTATTTTGTTAACCACTCCCTTTATTTCTTATTTTCTTATAATTTTCAAGCTTATTTAACCCTTCTTGTCTTGTCATTGATGTGTAGCACTAAGACACCATTCCATATGGTTATTGTACATTCCTTTTTAGGAGAAAGCATTTCTTGCCATGTAAGTCTTATGTTTAATATCACAAAGCAAGCTGCTTTGTCTATGGTCTGAGGCGATAAACATTTTTTTATTGAATTCTCTTCTTACATAACAAGCTGAAGTGAAGGCAGTAAGTTCCTGGAGGATTGAAATTAAACCATTAGGGTTAAAATCATCAAGGCAAAGACTTAAGGCCACTTTACATAGAACGTTACTTGTGCAATAATTAGCAAGGAAACTTCAATTAGACTTTATTTTTCAGTTTTTCTCTACAAAAATTAAGACACAAATGCACAAATGATGAAACTGTCCAAGCCTCCCATACAGTCAGTGAAAGCTATATCTATTGGCGTCTGGAGGAGAGATCTTCACCAGCCATACCACAGCTTCTATTCTGTGCTTTCCTTCTCTATGTTACTGTGATTTTCTTCGTCTGTTTTTGCTTAGAAGTATTTGTCCCATCTACTCTTGTGTGCGGCCCAGCATGGACCTACACTGTCAGACTAATGTTTCTTTTACAGACTTCCCACATTAACTTCTAGATGAATATTTTAACCTCTTAAAGAAGTCTGCTTAAGGAATAGTTCATATCACTTTGCTTGGATAGCTTTCTTCTTTATGCTGTTAGATTTTATATTTTGCCTCCATATAATCCATTTTGAAGGTCAATATGCAGTTATTTTCTTGCTTGTTGAGCTCCTGGGTTTTTAGCTAAGTTCCATGGGTTGAAACCTATTTCATCATGGAAACAGCATCTTATTTGGTACTCTATCTGTACCCAAGGTTACTGCAGTAGCTCTAGATGGCCTTGGTATTTAATGCTTAATAAATATTAATGGAACAAATGAAGAAAAACTCAAACATTCTTTATTTCAGCCAAAACATGACTTAGTTAATTTATATCTTCATTTTTAAGCAAACCACCGCAGTGTTCTTTGCATGGTTATGAATTATCTAGTAAGATACAAACTTACCTTGGGCTCATTCCTACAAAGGATCACTAGTGGTATTTCTTGTGCTGTCCTGAACAAAGATATTGCTTGGACAGAATCTATTTGATTTCCTGCTGAGTCATTCTCGCTGTTGGAATTCCATTCTCCTAGTGAAGAAGTGGGCAGTGGGGAAATTGAAGCTGCTGGAGTCGGTTATAGCTGAAGATGCGAAAATGTGGACTTGATGCTAAGAGAAAGAAAAAGCTAGATTCTGGCTGTCATAACCAGAAAGAGGCAATTAACTCCTGTGCCAGTCATTTTAGTTAAAAGTCCTTGAGGCTGTTATCCACGAGATGGAAAATTAAAGCCTTGCGTTTATAATTTCATGTTTTAATTTTGATAGGTGATCTATTTATTAACAAGGAAAAATGCAAGTGTAAGAATTAACATTTGTAGTACTTATAGTATAATCTGCTACATACCTGTTTTTTAAAAATTCTCTTACATTTAATAGTTTACTCAGAGAACTAGAATATTCTAGTTACGCATTTTCAATGCAATTCATAAGTCACATTTGGCTTATATCCAGTAGGGCTTTTTGGAAATTATTTTCTCAATTTTCTAATCAAGTTGCTAATCATTGATTTTAGTGTCTAAAGAATTTTCCACTGTAAAATATTATGAAGAACATATTTAGTCATATCCAGTCTTCACTCAGATATTTTGGATAATAACAAACCCTTTTACTCTTATTTCGAGTATGTACTGATTGTACACAATAGGGCATTATCAATCTTATTTGATTTACTTTTCTTAAAGATCTACTCACGTTTGTCAACTAAGGAGGGCTTAGTTCAAAAGCACAGGGCTTGCAAGGGTCTGCACCAGGTCCTCTGTATATATGTTATGGCTGCTAGCTTGGTGTTTCTGTGAGACTCCTAACAATACAGTAGAGTTGAGGTGCCTCTGACTCTTTAGTCTGTTCTTGGGACTCTTTTCCTCCTATTGGATTGCCTTCTCGAGCCTTGATATAAGACCTTTTGCCATGTCTTAGTGTATCTTGTTGTTTTGTTTTGACTCTTGGAAGTCATACTCTTTTTGAAGGGAAATTGGGGGAATAGATCTGAAGGAGAGGGAAGATGGGGAGAGCTGGAAGGAGTGGAGGGAGGAGAGACTGTGGTCAGAATGTATTGTATAAGAAAGAATTTATTTTCAATAAAAAATAAACCACTTATTTACAATATTGGCATTTTTTCAAAAAATGTGAGTTAATTTTCTTCTTGCTGTACCAGTGCATTAGAATCTCCATAATTCAGCAAGATAAGAAGATTTTTTTCTAATTCTTGAAATACCTTCATCCAAAATCGGGCTTTAAAATGGTAAGAACTAAGTCAAGTCAAGCACAACTCTTGCCTTAATTAAAAATAGTTAGAAGTTGTATGTGCTCAAGAGGCCAGGCGGTGGTGGCGCATGCCTTTAATCCCAGCATATATACAGAGAGAGAGACCATCTAATTTTCTTATTCATGAAAACATATTCCTCATAGCAATAAATCAGTGCAAAGGCATCAGCAACAACTTGGTTTTGTAATGAGCAAACAAAAGTATATAAGGAACTTCCCATCATCCTGGATCAGTGACTCAAACCCCAGGTGTCAGAACCCAGAGTTTAAGGTTTGAACAGCATGCTTACTTCACTGCTTCTGTTTACGCACTCCACACTTCAGGTCCTATGGAAGATGGAGAAAAAAGAAAGCAAATAAGCACACAGGAAAACAAAATCCAGTTCTGACCTCAAAAGGCTTTTAGGGAGGAGAAGAGAGTGTGTTGCCTTGACCATGACCAACCTCGTGCATTTAAGTGAAAGCAGGTTAAAAGAGAATATAAGTTGTATTTTAGAGGACTGTCCATTAAAATAATTAGAAGTCATCCATAAATGGTCAAGCCTCCGACAGAGCCTTTTGTTAGTAACCTCCTTTACAAAAGTGAGACAGAGGCTTCAGGAAACTCTATACCTTTGATGAAGACCACACAGGTCATTAACAAAGTGTTGAAATCACGCCTAATTCTTCGTCCAGTGTTCACAAAGTGCATGGCACCACACCGAGGCCAAACATCAGCTCCCAGATTGAAAAGGCAAAGCATGGAGAAATGTGAGGCGCTAGTACACACTAGAAACTCATCTCAGAAGCCAGGAAGACGTACCAGCAATAATAATAATTTAAAAAATCAGTGTCTA